>NC_137337.1:1121344-2465443 GCF_965287045.1 Carcharhinus amblyrhynchos
AGAAATCTCACACCAGCTTAAAGTCCAACAGGTTTATTTGGTAGTAAAAGTCAGTAACTTTCGGAGTGCTGCCCCTTATCTGATGAACCATTTACCTGGTGAAGGGACAGTGCTCCGAAAGTTAGTGATTTTTACTACCAAATAAACCTGTTGGACTTTAACCTGGTGTGAACATAGAACATAGAACATTACAGCGCAGAACAGGCCCTTCGGCCCACGATGTTGCGCCGACCAATTAAAAAACAATGACCCTCTAACCTAAACCAAACCCTTTCCATCCATAAACCTATCCACGGATCTCTTAAACACCCCCAAACTAGGCGCATCTACAACTGCAGCAGGCAGGGCATTGCAATCCCTCACCACCCTCTGGGTAAAGAACCTACCCCTGACATCCGTCCTATAACTACCCCCCCTTAATTTAAAGCCATGCCCCCTCGTGCTAGCTTTCTCCATCCGAGGAAAAAGGCTATCACTGTCCACCCTATCTAAACCTCTAATCATCTTATATGTTTCAATAAGATCCCCTCATAGCCGCCTTCTTTCTAACGAAAACAACCTCAAATCCCTCAGTCTCTCCTCATAGGACCTCCCCTCCATACCAGGCAACATCCTGGTAAACCTCCTCTGCACCCTCTCCAAAGCCTCCACATCCTTCCTGTAATGTGGGGACCAAAACTGCACACAGTACTCCAAGTGCGGCTGCACCAGAGTTTTGTACAGGTTGCAACATGACGCTGTGACTCCTAAATTCAATCCCCCTACCAATAAACGCCAAGACACCGTATGCCTTCTTAACAACCCTATCTACTTGATTCCCAACTTTCAGGGATCTATGTACACATACACCTAGATCCCTCTGTTCATCCGCACTATTCAGAGTCCTACCGTCAGCCCTATACTCAACACATCTGTTATTCCTGCCAAAGTGAATTACCTCACACTTCTCCGCATTAAACTCCATCCGCCACCTCTCGGCCCAGCTCTGTAACTTGTCCAAGTCTCCCTGTAGACTAAGACACCCTTCCTCACTATCTACCACACCTCCGACTTTGGTGTCATCAGCAAATTTACTAATCCACCCAACTATACCCTCATCCAGATCATTTATAAAAATTACAAACAGCAGTGGCCCCAAAACGGATCCCTGAGGCACACCACTCATAACTGAACTCCATGTCGAATACTTACCATCAACCACCACCCTCTGTCTCCTATCTGCTAGCCAATTCCTAATCCAATTTCCCAGATCACCCTCAATCCCATACATCTGCAATTTCTGCAGAAGCCTTCCATGGTGAACCTTATCAAACGCCTTACTAAAATCCATATACACCACGTCAACTGCCTTACCCCCAACCACCTCTTTGGTCACTTTCTCAAAAAACTCAATAAGGTTAGTAAGGCACGACCTACCCGCCACAAAACCATGCTGACTATCTCCAATCAATTCATTATTCTCCAAATAACTATAAATCCTATCCCTAATAATTTTTTCTAAAACCTTGCCCACAACAGAAGTAAGACTCACCGGTCTGTAATTCCCGGGGAAGTCTCTGTTCCCCTTCTTAAACAATGGGACAACATTCGCTAACCTCCAATCTTCTGGCACTATACCGGTGACCAACGACGACCTGAAGATCAGAGCCAGAGGCTCTGCAATCTCCTCCCTTGCCTCCCAGAGAATCCTAGGGTAAATCCCGTCCGGCCCAGGGGACTTATCTATTTTCAAACCCTCAAGAATATCTAGCACATCCTCCTTATCAACTGTAATACTGTCCAGTTTACAACCCTGTAACCCAGTGTTCTCCACAGCTACATTTATGTCCCCCTGCGTGAACACCGAAGAGAAATATTGGTTCAATGCCTCTCCAATCTCTTCCGGTTCCACACATAACTTCCCTCTGCTGTCTATAACTGGCCCTAACCTTGCCCTAACCAACCTTCTGTTCTTAACATATCTATAGAATGCCTTAGGATTCTCCTTAATCCTATCAGCCAAAGTCTTCTCATGTCCTCTTTTAGCCCTTCTTAGCTCACTCTTCAACTCCCTCCTAGCCAATCTAAAGCTTTCTAGTGCACTATCTGAGCCCTCGAGTCTCATCCGGACATAAGCCTCCTTTTTCTTTTTAACCAGCGAATCAACTTTTTTAGTACACCACGGTTCCCTAGCCCTACCAATTCCTCCTTGCCTGACAGGGACATACCTATCATGGACTCGCAGTAGCTGCTCCTTGAAAAAACTCCACATTTCAGACGTTCCCAGTCCCTGTAGTCTCCTAGTCCAACTATGCTTCCTAATTCTCTCCTAATAGCCTCATAATTACCCTTCCCCCAGCTAAAACTACTGGCCCGAGGTTCATACCTATCCCTTTCCATCACTAAGGTGAATGTAACCGAATTGTGGTCACTATCACCAAAATGCACACAACTTCCAAGTCTAGCACCTGGTCTGGCTCATTTCCCAGCACCAAATCCAATATAGCCTCACCTCTAGTTGGCCTATCAATGTACTGAGTCAAAAAACCTTCCTGCACGCTTTGTACAAAAACTGACCCCTCTAACGAGCTAGAGCTATAGCTATTTCAATCAATATTAGTAAAGTTAAAGTCCCCCATAACAATTACCCTATTACTTTCACTCCTAACCAGGATAGTCTCCGCAATCCTTTCCTCAACCTCTCTAGAACTTTTAGGAGGTCTATAAAAGACTCCCAACAGGGTGACCTCTCCTCTCCTATTTCTAATCTCCGCCCATACTACCTCAACAGACAAGTCCTCATCAAACTTCCTCTCTGTCACTGTGTTACAGTCCTTGACCAATAATGCTACCCCTCCCCCCCTTCTACCTCCTTCTCTACTCCGACTGAAGCATTTGAACCCCGGGACCGGCAACAACCATTCCTGACCCTGCTGTATCCATGTCTCTGAAATGGCCACAACATCAAAGTTCCAGGTACTGATCCACGCTGCAAGTTCATCCACTTTATTGCGAATACTCCTCGCATTAAAGTATACGCATTTCAAACCCTGCTCCGCCCCACCCCCACAATGCCGTGCATTGCAGTCCCCATCTATGCCCCCCTCACTTTCACCCCCTCTACTCAGGATCCCACCCCCCCTCCAAATCAGTTTAAACCTCCCTGCATAGCCTCAGCAAATTTACCCCCCAGGATATTGGATCCCCTCTGATTCAGGTGTAGACCATCACTCTTATAGAGGTCCCACCTTCCCCAGAATGAGCTGGGGAAGGTGGGAGATTTCTTACGAAGCGAGACGTGCAGTCTCAGTCTGAAACCCCTTTCCAGCTCTGGGCTGTAACCCGAGGGGAAGGTTTAGGAGGGATGTGAGGAAAATTTTTTTTACCCAGAGAGTAGTGATGGTCTGGAATGCACTACTTGGGAGGGTGGTAGAGGCGATTTGCCTCACACCCTTTAAAATGTATCTGGATGAGCTCTTGGCACATCATAACGTTCAGGGCTGCGGGCCAAGTGTTGGCAGATGGGATAGACTGGATGGGCCAAAGGGCCTTTTCTGCACTGTGTGTTTCTGAGGGAAACAGGAAGATGGGGAGAGACAGAGAGCGAGCAAGAGAGAAGGACTGAGGGTGAGAGAGCGGGACAGAGGGGTGTTGTGTGAAAAACATTCTGACCAGTATTCAATCCAGAACTTTCTGATCTTTGAGGTTTTACCAATGGCTCCAGTCTGTTCCCAGTTAGTGCAGCATTGATTTGAGATTCGATTCAGGGTGGAATCTGTTTGATTAATTTACCCGAATTTGCCAAAGCGATTGCTTTCAGAGTGACAAATTCTTCCTTCTCCACTCGCAGTTTCTTGTATTTATGAACCAGCTGTAGAATGGCAGCGTACAGATCGAGGAGTCCCGTTAATCGAGAATGTTCCTCGTCCATGATATAATCCTCAGCGTAAACCAGCTCCTCCTCATAGGGCAGCGAGCGATAGACTATCCCCAGGATCAGAATCTCCATCCAAGCACATTGTAAAACCCCCATCTGATCAGCCAGAGACAGGCTGGAGAATCCTACAACCCAAACAAAACACAGCAAATCAGTGAGGGGTGGGGGGGGTGAGCAGAGTGAGGGGGGAGCAGAGTGAGGGGGGAGCAGAGTGAGGGGGGAGCAGAGTGAGGGGGGAGCAGAGTGAGGGGGGAGCAGAGTGAGGGGGGAGCAGAGTGAGGGGGGAGCAGAGTGAGGGGGGAGCAGAGTGAGGGGGGTGAGAGTGAGGGGGGTGAGAGTGAGGGGGGTGAGAGTGAGGGGGGTGAGAGTGAGGGGGGGTGAGAGTGAGGGGGGTGAGAGTGAGGGGGGGTGAGAGTGAGGGGGGGTGAGAGGGGTGAGGAGGTGAGAGTGAGGCAGAGAGGGGGGTGAGGGGGCGAGTACTGACACTCCTTGCTTTCCCTTCATTTCTTTGTGTTTAAATATCTTCCCAATGTCACCATTCTCGATTTCTGTAACCGCTTTACCCACCCGCTCCCCCCCCCCCCCACACCCCGGTCTTGTCTGACCCCCCATCGCCCCCATCGCCCCCCCCCCCCCGGGTCTTGTCTGACCCCCCATCGCCCCCATCGCCCCCCCCCCCCCGGTCTTGTCTGACCCCCCCCCCACCCCACCGTTTTGCACCTTCAACTCCCTGGTCAATTAGCTGTTGAATTGTGTCCGATTCTCTCAAACCCTTTGAACGTGGTTAGTGCTGGCACCTACTTTCCAGATCAGCATCCAGTCCTGCAAGACTTTGGAACATTTTTTGTGGTAAAATCTCACACTGGTTGGTGCTGCTGCCTCACAGCACCAGGGACACGGGTTCGATTCCCCTCTCAGATCCCTGTCTGTGTGGAGTCTGCACATTCTCCCCATGTCTGCATGGGTTTCCTCTGGGGTGCTCCAGTTTCCTCCTACACTTTAATGATGTGCAGGTTGGGTGGATTGGCCATGATAAGTTGCCCCTTAGTGTCAGGGGGACTAGCTGGGTAAATGCAGGGGGATAGGGCCTGGGGGGGATTGTGGTCAGTGCAGACTCGATGGGCTGAATGTGGATTCTAACTACTAATTGTAGATGTCTCTCTGAGACCAAAATGATGTCTTTGATAAAGAGACAAAATCTAATTACAGGAGATCTAAATGGAGAGGTGACCTATCTTAATATCTCACTGTCATGCTCTCTCTTTTCCCTGTGCCTCTCTCACTCTCGATATCTGTCTCTCTGCCTCTGTATCTGTCTCTCTTGCTATGTCACTCCCTTTCCTGCGCTCTCTCTGTCTCTCTCTATCCCCCCCCCTTGTAGTCCCTCGCTCAGACCCTCTCTGTCTCCCCCCTTGCTGCCCCTGCCCCTCTCCGCCACACTGTCACTGTCCATTTTGGACGTGGTTGTGTGTTATAGAACATAGAACATTACAGCGCAGAACAGGCCCTTCGGCCCACGATGTTGCGCCGACCAGTTAAAAAACAATGACCCACTAACCTAAACCAATCCCTTTTCATCCATAAACCTATCCACGGATCTCTTAAACGCCCCCAAACTAGGCGCATTTACAACTGCAGCAGGCAGGGCATTCCAATCCCTCACCACCCTCTGGGTAAAGAACCTACCCCTGACATCCTATAACTACCCCCCCTTAATTTAAAGCCATGCCCCCTCGTGCTAGCTTTCTCCATCCGAGGAAAAAGGCTATCACTATCCACCCTATCTAAACCTCTAATCATCTTATATGTTTCAATAAGATCCCCTCTTAGCCGCCTTCTTTCCAGCAAAAACAACCCCAAATCCCTCAGCCTCTCCTCATAGGATCTCCCCTCCATACCAGGCAACATCCTGGTAAACCTCCTCTGCACCCTCTCCAAAGCCTCCACATCCTTCCTGTAATGTGGGGACCAGAACTGCACACAATACTCCAAGTGCGGCTGCACCAGAGTTTTGTACAGTTATGTGTTGTGATTGTTTATAGATTGATTGGTGTTTTGAAGAATGCTGATTTTATCTGTTACTAGTTCCTGCCACTGGGCACAAAGCTTTTTCTCCTGGGATTGGATGGATGTGAACATGCGGAAAGGCTCATTCATTTACAGATAATCACCTGGACAGCCCAGCAGCCAATGGAACCCCTTCACTTCCTAAAGTCAAACACTGCTCACTATTCCCAATCTTCCAGGTTAAAATAGCTCCCGTTCGCACTTCCAAACTGTTCCAGAGTGTAACTCTGTTGCTCATTTCTCATTTTGATTTCATTTATTATTGTCACATGTATTAACATACAGTGAAAAGTATTGTTTCTTGTGCGCGATACAGATAAAGCATACTGTTCATAGAGGAGAAAGGGAGAGCGTGCAGAATGTAGTGTTACAGTTATAGCGAGGGTGTAGAGAAAGATCAGCTTAATATTTGATTTGATTTATTATTGTCACGTGTACTGGGATACAATGAAAAGTAATGTTTCTTGTGCGCTATACAGACAAAGCATACTGTTCATAGAGAAGGAAAGGAGAGGGTGCAGAATGTAGTGTTACAGTCACAGCGAGGGTGTAGAGAAAGATCAACTTAATGCGAGGTTGGTCCATTCAAAAGTCTGACAGCAGCAGTGAAGAAGAGATTAGATTGTTGGAGAGGTTTAAAAAATTAGAATGAAGTTTTAGGAGCAAAGAACGAGAATAAAGAATAAAATCGGAAGGTGTGCTGGGTATAGCTTGTAAGAAACTCTCTGACTCCAGCACCAATTCAGAGTCTTGTAAGAGAGGTTCTGTTCCAGTCTCCGTCTGACTGCCTCTACTCCCTGAATGGTGTCAGGACTGAGCTGTTGGGTTATACCTGGGCAGGACTGCCACTGATGTCCTTAGCAAGTATTTAATAGAGTGACCTGGGGGGGAGGGGTTTAAACTGAAATGGCAGGAGGATGGGAACCATTGCAAAGAGTCAGTGATCGCCGTTCCAGATGTTCACCACAGTCTGTGATCACTGTCAGGTAATCAGTCCATTTAACCGTTCAGCGGGATCCAGGCCTGTGCAGAGATCTATATAACGATTATTGGGAGTAAAGCTGTGTGTAATTGTGTTGAATCAGACCCTGGTCACCCCTGATATCTTGGTGAGCAGAGGTTACACGGAGACAGATCTGTGAGGGTGACATTGAGACAGAGTGTAGGTGGCAGCTAAACTGACCCCAACTCAACCGGAGACAGTTGCCAGGGAGACGGGGGGAGGGAGACGGGGGGAGGGAGACGGGGGGAGCGAGACGGGGGGAGCGAGACGGGGGGAGCGAGACGGGGGGAGCGAGACGGGGGGAGCGAGACGGGCGGAGCGAGACGGGCGGAGCGAGACGGGCGGAGCGAGACGGGGAGAGGGAGACGGGGAGAGGGAGACGGGGAGAGGGAGACGGGGAGAGGGAGACGGGGAGAGGGAGACGGGGAGAGGGAGAGGGAGACGGGGGGGGGGGGCAGTCAGCAAGGCCAATCAGAGATGGAGATTGAATGGTGACCTTTCCAGCAAAGCTCACATCAGGAATGATTGAAAAGTGAGTTTGGAGGTTTAAATGAACAGCCTCCTGTTCCTGTGTAAAAGTACAAATCAGAGCTATCCTTAAATAGAACCAACCTGCTCAGGGTAAAATAAAGTTCAAAAACTCTGAGGAGACAGAGAATGTCAGCCTGGATTTTTCTCCAGAGTGGGATGTGAACACATAACTTTCTAACTCTTGAGGTGAAATATTCTCCAATGAAGATCAGGAGCAGCACACAGTCCCTTTCTGAGACAGGCAGCCACAATCTCACTGTCCTCACCTTCTACACGAGAGAATGAAAGAGGATTTGCCTTGTGTGATTACTGTCATCTGTCTTTATAATCCCATGTCAGCCTGTAAATTGAACACACTAAAAAGTGACTGTTCACTCTGATAGTTCATCGCCAGCAGTTACAAACTGCTGATTTATTGAGAACTTGTCCCCTGCCAGATTCGCATTTTATTTCTCAGGATTACCAAAATCTCAACAACAGGAGGAAAGCTGGCCTTGGATTAGATCTGCAAATGCAATCCAACTAATAGCACAGAAAACTGGGACTAATCTACTGGCAAAGTCCAATCACCTCCATCCCCATCTCCGAGGCACAAACCCAAATAAACCCAGGACAAAAAGCGGAGAGTAAGAGACAGAGACAAAAAGAGTGAGAGAGACAGAGAGAGAGACAGAGGGAGAGAGACAGAGAGACAGAGGCAAAGAGAGAGCAAAAGAGAGAGAGAGAGAGTGACAGAAGCAAATAGAGAGTGAGAGAGACAGGCAGAGAGACAGAGAGAGAGGGAAACAGAAAGAGAGAGAGACAGACAGAGATACAGACAGAGAGAAAGAGACAGAGAGAGAGAGACAGAGAGAGAGAGAGACAGAGAGAGACAGAGAGAGAGAGAAACAGAGAGAGAGAGACAGAGAGAGAGAAACAGAGGGAGAGAAACAGAGGGAGAGAAACAGAGGGAGAGAGACAGACAGAGATACAGACAGAGAGAAAGAGACAGAGAGAGAGAGACAGAGAGAGAGAGAGACAGAGAGAGAGAGAGACAGAGAGAGAGAGAGTCAGAGAGAGAGAGACAGAGAGAGAGACAGAGGCGAAGAGAGAGCAAGAGAAACAGAAAGAGAGAGTGAGAGAGCGAGACAGACCCGAGAGAGAGACAGAGAGACAGACAGAGAGACAGACAGAGAGACAGACAGAGAGACAGACAGAGAGAAACAGAAATAGAAAGAGACAGGTACCAAGAGACTGAGAGTGAGCAAGAGGGGAGAGTGCAGGCAGGCCCCGAGTCACACTGATAAATGACCAAAACTAACTGACCTCAGAGACAATCATTAAACATCAGCTCCAGTGAGCAAGAGAATCATTTTGACACACTGCAGTGTTCACAGACTGACACAGAGACACAGGTGGGCAGCATAGTACCACTCACCTTTCAATCATTCTCTTCAACCCAATTTGCAATTTTCATATCAACAGATATGTGAGGCGAGGAGATTTGGACAGGATTTTTACACACCCCTCCCTGAATAATTTAGAGACTGAGTGAGAGAGTAAAACTCCCTCTACACTGTCCCCCATCAAACACTCCCAGGACAGGGACAGCACGGGGTTAGATATGGAGTAAAGCTCCCTCTACACTGTCCCCCATCAAACACTCCCAGGACAGGTATAGCACGGGGTTAGATACAGAGTAAAGCTCCCTCTACACTGTCCCCCATCAAACACTCCCAGGACAGGTACAGCACGGGGTTAGATACAGAGTAAAGCTCCCTCTACACTGTCCCCATCAAACACTCCCAGGACAGGTACAGCACGGGGTTAGATACAGAGTAAAGCTCCCTCTACACTGTCCCCCATCAAACACTCCCAGGACAGGTACAGCACGGGGTTAGATACAGAGTAAAGCTCCCTCTACACTGTCCCCCATCAAACACTCCCAGGACAGGGACAGCACGGGGTTAGATACAGAGTAAAGCTCCCTCTACACTGTCCCCCATCAAACACTCCCAGGACAGGTACAGCACGGGGTTAGATACAGAGTAAAGCTCTGTCTACGCTATATTACCTGGAGTTGTGATTGACAGACACTGTGCTGGTGATGAGGTGTGTGACTGGATGATGGTGACAGGCTATTCCTTACCTGGGATGTGCTTGGCCCAGCCAATAATGACAACCAGCTCCCGGTCAGCAAGATCGCAGAGTGTGGTCAGAGCCTTGATGTCTGTCTCTGGAATGGTGGGATCTGGCATTGCATAAATCTTCCCCGGCTCTGCCACAAGGAGGTGAGAGACAATTTTACTCACTAGGGTAAAGAAGAGAGTGTGAATCAGACAGATCATCCTCAATGCCAGTGCCCCCCAAGACTGTGTTCTCAGCCCCCTACTATACTCCTCATACACCTATGACTGCGTGGCCAAATTCCCCTCCAACACGATATTCAAGTTTGCGGACGACACCACTGTAGAGGGTCGGATCTCAAACAATGACGAGACAGAGTACAGGAACGAGATAGAGAATCTGGTGAACTGGTATGGCGACAATAATCTCTCCCTCAATGTCAACAAAACAAAGAAGATTGTCATCGACTTTAGGAAGCGTAAAGGAGAACATGCCCCTGTCTACATCAATGGGGATGAAGTAGAAAGGGTCGAGAGCTTCAGGATTTTAGGTGTCCAGATCACCAACAAGCTGTCCTGGTCCCCCCATGCTGATACTATAGTTAAGAAAGTCCACCAACGGCTCTACTTTCTCAGAAGACTGAGGAAATTTGACATGTCAGCTACAACTCTCACCAACTTTTACAGATACACCATAGAAAGTATTCTTTCTGGTTGTATCACAGCTTGGTAGAGCTCCTGCTCTGCCCAAAACTGCAAGAAACTACAAAATGTAACCCAATCCATCATGCAAACCAGCCTCCCATCCACTGACTCTGTCTATACTTCCCACTGCCCTGGCAAAGCAGCCAGCATAATTAAGGACCTCACACACCCCGGACATTCTCTCTTCCACCTTCTTCCATCGGGAAAAAGATACAAAAGTCTGAGGTCACGTACCAACTGACTCAAGAACAGCTTCTTCCCTGCTGCTGTCAGACTTTTGAATGGACCTACCTTGCATCTTTCTCTACACCCTCGCTATGACTGTAACACTACACTCTGCACCCTCTCCTTGCCTTCTCTATGAACGGTATGCTTTGTCTGTATAGCGCACAAGAAACAATACTTTTCACTGTATAAATCCAATCAAACCAAACCTGGAAAAATGGGTCACTACAAAATGTCACAGCAAAACTAACCCTGAAACTAGCTACACATAACCCTGAAACTAGCTACACATAACCCTGAAACTAACCCTGAAACTAGCTACACATAACCCTGAAACTAACCCTGAAACTAGCTACACATAACCCTGAAACTAGCTACACATAACCCTGAAACTAACCCTGAAACTAGCTACACATAACCCTGAAACTAACCCTGAAACTAGCTACACATAACCCTGAAACTAACCCTGAAACTAGCTACACATAACCCTGAAACTAACCCTGAAACTAGCTACACATAACCCTGAAACTAATCTTGAAACTAGCTACACATAACCCTGAAACTAACCTTGAAACTAGCTACACATAACCCTGAAACTAACCCTGAAACTAGCTACACATAACCCTGAAACTAACCCTGAAACTAGCTACACATAACCCTGAAACTAACCCTGAAACTAGCTACACATAACCCTGAAACTAATCTTGAAACTAGCTACACATAACCCTGAAACTAACCTTGAAACTAGCTACACATAACCCTGAAACTAACCCTGAAACTAGCTACACATAACCCTGAAACTAACCCTGAAACTAGCTACACATAACCCTGAAACTAACCCTGAAACTAGCTACACATAACCCTGAAACTAACCCTGAAACTAGCTACACATAACCCTGAAACTAACCCTGAAACTAGCTACACATAACCCTGAAACTAACCTTGAAACTAGCTACACATAACCCTGAAACTAGCTACACATAACCCTGAAACTAACCTTGAAACTAGCTACACATAACCCTGAAACTAGCTACACATAACCCTGAAACTAACCTTGAAACAAGCTACACATAACCCTGAAACTAACCCTGAAACTAGCTACACATAACCACACAATCTCACAGTTCACCGACTCTCGAGGCCACTGAGTGAGGTCCACAGTTGACACAATCTCCCGGATCTCAATTGGCTAAACTGAGATTGTGCTTCATGCCTTAAGGCAACTTAAAAACACATGCTGTAAAACAGTAAAGCTCCCTCTACACTGTCCCCCCATCAAACACTCCCAGGACAGGTACAGCACGGGGTTAGATACAGAGTAAAGCTCCCTCTACACTGTCCCCCCATCAAACACTCCCAGGACAGGGACAGCACGGGGTTAGATACAGAGTAAAGCTCCCTCTACACTGTCCCCCCATCAAACACTCCCAGGACAGGGACAGCACGGGGTTAGATACAGAGTGAAGCTCCCTCTAAACTGTCCCCCATCAAACACTCCCAGGACAGGGACAGCATGGGGTTAGATACAGAGTAAAGCTCCCTCTACACTGTCCCCCATCAAACACTCCCAGGACAGGTACAGCATGGGGTTAGATACAGAGTAAAGCTCCCTCTACACTGTCCCCCATCAAACACTCCCAGGACAGGTACAGCACAGGGTTAGATACAGAGTAAAGCTCCCTCTACACTGTCCCCCCATCAAACACTCCCAGGACAGGTACAGCACGGGGTTAGATACAGAGTAAAGCTCCCTCTACACTGTTACCCATCAAACACAGTAAGAAGTCTTATAACACCAGGTTAAACATAAGAACATAAGAAATAGGAGCAGGAGTCGGCCATCTAGCCCTTCGAGCCTGCCCCGCCTTTCAATAAGATCATGGCTGATCTGTCGCTGCTCAGTTGCTGCTCAGTTCCACATTCCCGCCCTCTCCCCATAACCCTCAATCCCCTCGCTTATCAAAAACCCATCAACCCGTGTCTTAAAAATATTTAGCGAGGCAGCCTCCACCACTTCAAAGGGCAGAGAATTCCAGAGATTCACCACCCTTTGAGTGAAGAAGTTCCTCCTCAACTCCGTTCTAAACCGCCCCCCTTTTATCTTGAGGCTGTGCCCCCCCTAGTCCTACTGTCTTTTTTGAGCGGGAAGAGTCTCTCCACCTCTATCTTTGTAGCAAAAGCCACTAGCTTTCGGAGCGCTGCTCCTTCGTCAGGTAAGTGGGAGTTCTGTTCACAAACAGGGTACATAAAGACACAAACTCAATTCACAAAATAATGGTTGGAATGTGAGTCTTTAAAGGTAATCAGGTCTTAAAGGTACAGACAATGTGAGTGGAGAGAGTGTTAAGCACAGGTTAAAGAGATGTGTATTGTCTCCAGACAGGCTGTTTAGTGAGATTTTGCAAACCCAGGCAAGTCACGGGGGTTACAGATAGTGCGACATGAACCCAAGATCCCTGTTGAGACCGTCCTCATGCGTGCGGAACTTGGCTATCAGTCTCTGTTCAGCGACTCTGCGCTGTCGTGTGTCGTGAAGGCCGCCTTGGAGAATGCTTACCCGAAGGTCAGAGGCTGAATGCCCGTGACCACTGAAGTGTTCGCCAACAGGAAGGGAACACTCCTGCCTGGTGATTGTTGAGTGATGTTCATTCATCCGTTGTCATAGCGTCTGCATGGTCTCCCCAATGTACCATGCTTCGGGACATCCTTTCTTGCAACGTATCAGGTAGACAATGTTGGCCGAGTTGTAAGAGTATTTACCGTGTACCTGGTGGATGGTATTCTCACGTGTGATGATGGTATCCATGTCGATGATCCGGCATGTCTTGCAGAGGTTGCTGTGGCAGGGTTGTGTGGTGTTGTGGTCACTGTTCTCCTGAAGGCTGGGTAGTTTGCTGCAGACAATGGTCTGTTTGAGGTTGTGCGGTTCTTAGAATCTTAGAAACTCTAAAGTACAGAGAGAGGCCATTTGGTCCATCGAGTCTGCACTGACCACAATCCCACTCAGGCCCTACCACCATATCTCTACATATTTTACCCACTAATCCCTCTAACCTACACACCTCGGGACACTAGGGGGTAATTTAGCATGGTCAATCTGCCCTAACCCATCTTTGGACAGTGGGAGGAAACTGGAGCACCTGGATGTAACCCACATTGTGTGAAGGAAAGAAGTGGGGGTGTGGGGATGGCCCTGGCAAGATGTTTGTCTTCATCAATGATATGTTGAAGACTCCGGAGAAGATGTCGTAGCTTCTCCGCTCTGGGGAAGTACTGGATGACGAAGGGTACTCTGTCCACTGTGTCCCATGTTTGTCTTCTGAGGAGGTCGACATGGTGCATCATCATCAGCAGCAACCAAGCCTTCCCCGGTACCACAGCAGAAAATAGTATCACTGCAGGGAAGTCCATTGTCAACTTATCTGACTACACACTTCAACCAGGCGAAAATCGAAGTCCTCAATCGAGGGCTCAATTTTTGCCCCACCATCAAAATAGATCCCATCAGTCTCGCAATAGACGCAGAGGAATTCATCAGGCGAATCAGGCTGCAGGAATTCTTCCACAAACCCCAAGAGGCCAATAGCGAACTCAATGAGGCAGCCAACGGAGAGATCCGCGGTGCAGCAACTGAACAGGAATGAGTCGATTTGGACTCCTCCGGAAGGCCGCTGTCCTCGACTCGACGTGTGTGCCCAAGCCGTCAGGAGGTGCATCAATACCAGATTCATCAGCCGCCCTTACAAGACAGCCCAAATTCACCCAAGCACAACGCAACATCATCCGCGCTCTCAAGACTAACTGCAACGCTGTCATCAAACCAGCAGACAAAGGCAGGGCCACCGTCATGCTGAACAGAATGGATTACTGTACCGACAACCGAACAATGAGGAACACTACAGACTGTTACCCACAGATCCGACCGAAGAACACACCCGTCAACTCAACAGAGTGATCAAGACCTTTGATCCGGACCTTCAAAGCACCCTCCGTTCTCTCATTCCACATACTCCCCACGTTGCAGAACTCTACTGCCTTCCAAAGATACACAAGATAAACACACCCAGCCGTCCCATCATATCAGGCAATGGGACCCTGTGCGAGAACCTCTCTGGTTACATTGAGGGCATCCTTAAGCCCATCGTACAAAGAACCCCCAGCTTTTGTTACAACACTATGGGCTTCTTACAGAAACTCAGCACCCATGGAGCAGTTGAACCAGGAACACTCCTCGTCACAATGGATGTCTCAGCACTCTACACCAGCATCCCCCACAATGACAGCATTGCTGCAACTGCCTCAGTACTCAATGCCAACAACTGCCAATTCCCAGATGCAGTTTTACAATTCATTCACTTCATCCTGGATCACAATGTCTTCACTTCCAACAACCAGTTCTTCATCCAGACAACTGGAACACCCACGGGGACCAAATTCGCACCTCAATATGCCAACATCTTCACACACAGATTCAAACAAAACTTCTTCACCGCACAGGACCTTCAACCGACGCTATACACTAGACACATTAATAACATTTTCTTCCTTTGGACTCATGGAGAATAACCACTGAAACAACTATATGACAACATCAACAAGTTCCATCCCACCATCAGACTCACCATGGACTACTGTCCGGAATCGGTTCACTCTTGGACACACACATCTCCATCAAGGACGGTCACCTCAGCACCTCACTGTACTGCAAGCCCACGGACAACCTCACGATGCTCCACTACTCCAGCTTCCACCCTGAACACCTTCGACAGTTCCGATGCGCCACAGCGAAAAACCGCACCGATCTCCTCAGAAGACAAACACGGGACACAGTGGACAGAGTACCCTTCGTCGTCCGGTACTTCCCCGGAGCGGAGAAGCTACGACATCTTCTCTGGAGTCTTCAACCTGTTATTGATGAAGACGAACATCTCGCCAGGGCTATCCCCACACCCCCACTTCTTGTCTTCAAACAACCACACAACCTCAAACAGACCATTGTTCGCAGCAAACTACCCAGCCTTCAGGAGAACAGTGACCACAATACCACACAACCCTGCCACAGCAACCTCTGCAAGACATGCCGGATCATCGACACGGATACCATCATCACACGTGAGAATACCATCCACCAGGTACACGGTACATACTCTTACAACTTGGCCAACGTTGTCTATCTGATACGCTGCAGGAAAGGATGTCCTGAGGCATGATACATTGGGGAGACCATGCAGACGCTATGACAACGGATGAATGAACATCACTCAACAATCACCAGGCAAGAGTGTTCCCTTCCTGTTGGTGAACACTTCAGTGGTCACGGGCATTCAGCCTCTGACTTTCGGGTAAGCATTCTCCAAGGCGGCCTTCACGACACACGACAGCGCAGAGTCGCTGAACAGAGACTGATAGCCAAGTTCCGCACACATGAGGACGGCCTCAACAGGGATCTTGGGTTCATGTCACACTATCTGTAACCCCCGTGACTTGCCTGAACTTGCAAAATCTCACTAACTGTCCTCTTTAACCTGTGCTTAACCCTCTCTCCACTCACATTGTCTGTACCTTTAAGACTTGATTACCTGTAAAGACTCACATTCCAACCATTATTTTGTAAATTGAGTTTGTGTCTTTATATACCCCATTTGTGAACAGAACTCCCACTTACCTGACGAAGGGGCAGCACTCCGAAAGCTAGTGGATTTTGCTACCAAATAAACCTGTTGGACTTTAACCTGGTGTGGTGAGACTTCTTACTGTGTTTGATGGAAACAATATAGCAAGTGCTTTATCCTGTATCTAACCCCGTGCTGTCCCTGTCCTGGGAGTGTTTGATGGGGACAGTGTAGAGGGAGCTTTACTCTGTATCTAACCCCGTGCTGTCCCTGTCCTGGGAGTGTTTGATGGGGGGACAGTGTAGAGGGAGCTTTACTCTGTATCTAACCCCGTGCTGTACCTGTCCTGGGAGTGTTTGATGGGTTGTGTCTCGCTACACCTTGTCTCTGGTTATTGCTCGGTTGGTATTCACTGCTTTGTCTTTCTACTTTGTGAATTCAGTGGACAGTGCGTGGGGGACAATGGGTGGGTGTGGGTCAGGGAGTCAGTGGGAGGTCAGTGGGCGGGGTGGGGGGGCGGTCAGTGGCTGGGTGCAGGTTTGGTGATGCACAGAGTCCCATTGCTGCCCTGGGACACAGAGATGGAATAGCAGGGAGAGGGTGAGAGGGTCACAGAGCCACAGGGAGCGGGACAGAGCCAGACCCTCCTGTGTCACAGAATGTGGCAGTGAAATACCCTTAGGAGTATTGATAGGCAGAGGGATCTGGGTGTACAGGTACATAGGTCATTGAAAGTGGCAATGCAGGTGGAGAAGATAGTCAAGAAGGCATATGGGCTTGATACATAGAAGACAGGAACAGGAGGAGGCCATTTGGCCCTTCAAACCTGTTCCACTATTCATCACAATCATAGCTGATCATCCAACTCAATAGCTTAATCCTGTTTTCCCCCCATAACCTTTGATCCCGTTCGACCCAAGTGCTATATCCAGCAGCCTCTTGAATACACTCAATGTTTTGGCATCAACTACTTCCTGCGGTAATGAATTCCACAGACGCACCACTCTTTGGGTGAAGAAATGTCTCCTTATCTCCATCCTAAATGGCCTACTCTGAATCCTCAGACTGTGATCCCTGGTTCTGGACTCCCCTACCATCAGGAACATCCTCCCTGCACCTACTCTGGTCCTGTTAGAATTTTATAAGTCTCCACAAGAGCCCCCCATCACTTAAAGAGCAAAGAACAATACAGCACAGGAAACAGGCCCTTCGGCTCCAAGCCTGCGCCACTCATTGGTCCAACTAGACCATTCGTTCGTATCCCTCCATTCCCAGTCTGCTCATGTGACTATCCAGATAAGTCTTAAACGATCCCAGCGTGTCTGCCTCCACCACCCTATCTGGCAGCATATCCCAGGCCCCCACCACCCTCTGTATAAAAAACGTCCCTCTGATATCTGAGTTAAACCTCGCCGCTCTCACCTTGAACCTGTGACCCCCTCGTAATCATCACCTCCGACCTGGGAAAAAGCTTCCCACTGTTCACCCTATCTATACCCCTCATAATTTTATACACCTCTATTAGGTCTCCCCTCATTCTCCGTCTTTCCAGGGAGAACAACCCCAGTTTACCCAATCTCTCCTCATAGCTAAGACCCTCCATACCAGGCAACATCCTGGTAAACCTCCTCTGCACTCTCTCCAAAGCCTCCACGTCCTTCAGGTAGTGTGGCGACCAGAACTGGACGCAGTACTCCAAATGTGGCCTAACCAACATTCTATAGAGCTACAACATCTTTGATGTTGCAACATAGTTGCAGTGTGACATAGATATGATGCAAGACTGGGTGGAGAAGTGGCAGATAGACTTCAACATGGATGAATGTGTAGTGGTCCATTTTGGCAGGACCAATGGGATGAAGGAATACAATATCACGGGTAGGAGTCTTAGCTGTGTTGAACAGCAGAAGGATCTTGGGGTCCGGGTCCATAGGACTCTTAAATCGGCCTTGCAGGTGGAGGATGTGGTCAAGAAGGCGTATGGTGTACTGGCCTTCATTAATCGAGGGATTGAGTTTAGGAGTCGGGAGATAATGCTGCAACTTTATAAGACCCTTGTCAGACCCCACTTGGAGTACTGTGTGCAGTTCTGGTCGCCTCACTATAGGAAGGCTGTGGAAGCTATTGAGAGGGTGCAGAGGAGATTTACAAGGATGTTGCCTGGATTGGGAGGCATGCCTTATGAAGATAGGTTGAGGGAGCGACGAGGTCTCTTCTCCCTGGAGAGACGAAGGTTGAGAGGCGACCTGATAGAGGTTTATAAAATGTTGAGAGGAATAGATAGGGTGGATTCTCGGAGGCTATTTCCCAGGGCTGAAATGGTCGCTAC
Source organism: Carcharhinus amblyrhynchos (assembly GCF_965287045.1). Lineage (NCBI taxonomy): Eukaryota > Metazoa > Chordata > Chondrichthyes > Carcharhiniformes > Carcharhinidae > Carcharhinus > Carcharhinus amblyrhynchos. The sequence continues at coordinate 1,139,838 of NC_137337.1, forward strand.
GAGAGGACACAGGTTTAAGGTGCTGGGGAGACAAGTACAGAGGAGATGTCAGGGGTAAGTTTTTCACTCAGAGGGTGGTGAGTGAGTGGAATCGGCTGCCGTCAGTGGTGGTGGAGGCGAACTCGCTGGGGTCTTTTAAAAGACTTCTGGATGAGTACATGGGATTTAATGGGATTGGGAGTTACAGATAGTTCTATGGCCTGGTAGGTATGGATATGATCGGCACAACTTGTGGGCCGAAGGGCCTGTTTGTGCTGTAGTGTTCTATGTTAACATCAGACGCCAGTTTTTATACTCTACCCCGTCCTATAAACGCAAGCATGCCATATGCCTTCTTCACCACTTTCTCCACCTGTGCTGCCACCTTTAAGGATTTGTGGACCTGCACACCCAGGTCCCTCTGTGTGTCTATACTCCTGATGGTTCTGCCATTTATTGTATAACTCCCCCCTACATTAGTTCTACCAAAATGCATCACCTTGCATTTATCTGGATTAAATTCCATCTGCCATTTCTCTGCCCAATTTTCCAGCCTATATCCCGCTGTATTCTCCGATAATGTTCATCGCTATCCACAAGTCCAGCCATCTTCGTGTCATCCGCAAACTTACTGATCTCACCACGTACTCCCTCTGTCAAATCATTTATATATATCACAAACATATATATCACATTTTCCTGAACCCCAGCGAAAACAATCCTAACCCAGTCAATCTCTCCTCATCAGTCCCACCATCCCTGGAATCAGCCTGGTAAACCTTCACTGCACTCTCAGTAGAGCAAGAACATCCTTCCTCAGGAAAGGAGACCAAAACTGCACACAATACTCTAGGTGTGGCCTCACCAAGGCCCCTGTATAATTGCAACAACACATCCCTGCTCTTGTACTCAAAACCTCTCACAATGAAGGCCAACATACCATTTACCTTCTTTACCGCCTGCTGTACCTGCATACTTACCTTCAGCGAACCCCAGGACGCACAGATCCCTCTGCACACTCCCCTCTCTCAATTTACAGCCATTCAGGTAGTGATCTGCCTTCTTGTTTTTGCTTCCAAAAGTGAATAACCTCACATTTATCCAAATTATACTGCATCTGCCATTGATTAGCCCACTCACCCAAGCTGTCCAGATCATTCTGAAGGATCTCTGTATCCATGTCACAGCTCACTCTCCCACCCAGCTTGGTATCATCTGCAAACTTTGAAATGTTACATTTTATTCCCTCATCCAAATCATTAGTATATATTGTGAATAGCTGGGGTCCCAGCACCGATCCCTGTGGCCCCCCACTAGCTACTGTCTGCCAATGTGAAAAGCACCCATTCATTCCTACTCTTCGTTTCCTCTCTGCCAACCAGTTTTCTATCCATCCCAATACCCTTCCCCCAATCCCATGCGTTTTCAACTTGCACGATAATTTCTTGTGCGGGACTTTGTCGAACACTTTCTGAAAGTCCAAATATATCACATCGACCGGGTCCCCCTCATCATGCCTGCCTTCATCGGCCGGGGCACTGAGTTTAAAAATTGGCAAGTCATGTTGCAGCTTTATAGAACCTTAGTTAGGCCACACTTGGAATATAGTGTTCAATTCTGGTCACCACACTACCAGAAGGATGTGGAGGCTTTGGAGAGGGTACAGGAAAGATTTACCAGGATGTTGCCCTGGTATGGAGAGCATTAGCTATGAGGAGAGGGTGGAGAAACTTGGTTTGTTCTCACTGGAACAACAGAGGTTGAGGGGAGACCTGATAGAAACCTACAAGATTATGAGAGGCATGGACAGAGTGGATAGTCAGAAACTTTTCCCAGGGTGGAAGAGTCAATTACTAGGGGGGCACAGGTTTAAGGTGGAAGGGACGAGGTTTAAAGGAGATGTATGAGGCAGATTTTTTACACAGAGGGGGGTGGGTGCCTGGAACTCGCTGCCGGGGGAGGGAGTGGAAGCGGATACGATAGTGAGTTTTAAGGGACGTCTGGACAAATCCATGAATAGGATGGGAATAGAGGGATATGGTCCCCCGGAAGGGTAGGGGGTTTTAGTTCAGTCGGGCAGCCTGGTCAGTGCAGGCTTGGAGGGGCTGAAGGGCCTGTTCCTGTGCTGTAATTTTACGTAGATCATAGAACAGTACAGCACAGTACAGGCCCTCTGGCCCTTGATGTTGTGTTGAGCTTTGTCCGAACCCAAGATCAGTCTATCCCATTCCCTATCATTCTGGTGTGCTCCATGTGCCTATCCAATAACCGCTTGAAAGTTCCTAAAGTGTCCAACTCCACTATCACAGCAGGCAGTGCATTCCACACCCCAACCACTCTCTGAGTAAAGAATCTACCTCGGACATCCCTCCTATATCTCCCACCATCAACCTTATAGTTATGCCGCCTAGAAACAGCTACATCCACCTGAGGAAATAGTCTCTGCACATCCACTCTATCTATCCCTCTCATTATCTTATAAACCTTTATTAAGTCGCCTCTCATCCTCCTCCACTCTAAAGAGAAAAGCCCCAGCTCCCTCAACCTTTCCTCATAAGACCTACCCTCCAAACCAGGCAGCATCCTGGTAAATCTCCTCTGCACTCTCTCCAATGCTTCCACATCCTCCTTATAGTGAGGTGACCAGAACTGCATACAATATTCCAAATGTGGTCTCACCAAGGTCCGGTATAGTTGCAGCAGAACCCCACGGCTCTTAAACTCAAACCCCCTGTTAATAAACACGAACACGCTATAAGCCTTCTTCACGGCTCTATCCACTTGAGTGGCAACCTTCAGAGATCTGTGGATATGAACCCCAAGATCTCTCTGTTCCTCCACATTCCTCAGAACCCTGCCGTTGACCCTGTAATCTGCATTTAAGTTTGTCCGACCAAAATGAATCACCTCACACTTATCAGGGTTAAACTCCATCTGCCACTTTTCGGCCCAGCTCTGCATCCTATCAATGTCTCTTTGCAACCTACAAGAGCCCTCCCCCTCATCCACTACTGCACCAATCTTGGTGTCATCAGCAAATTTACTAACCCACCCTTCAGCCCCCTCTTCCAAATCATTGATAAAAATCACAAATAGCTGAGGACCCAGCACTGACCCCTGTGGTACACCGCTGGTAACTGGCCTCCAGTCTGAAAATTTTCCCTCCACCACCACCCTCTGTCTTCTATGATACAGCCAGTTACGTATCCAATTGACCAAATTTCCTTCTATCCCACACCTCCTTACCTTCTTCATGAGCCTACCATGGGGAACCTTATCGAACGTCTTACTAAAATCCATGTATACGACATCAACTGCTCTACCTTCGTCCACATACTTAGTTACCTCTTCAAAGAATTAATCAAATTTGTGAGGCAGGACTTACCCCTAACGAAACAGTGCTGATTATCCCGGATTAAACTGAATCTTTCCAAATGGTCATAAATTCTATCCCTCAGGACCCCTTTCCATTAACTTACCGACCACCAAAGTAAGACTAACCGGCCTATAATTACCAGGTCATTCCTATTTCCTTTCTTGAAGAGAGGAACAACATTTGCCACTCTCCATCCTCTGGCACAATCCCCGTGGAGAGTGAGGATCCAAAGATCAAAGCTAAAGGCCCCGCAATCTCATCCCTTGCCTCCCAAAGTATCCTTGGACGTATTCCATCTGGCCCAGGGGATTTATCCACCCTCAGGTTTTTTCAAAATTGCTAATAAATTTTCTTTGTTCTTTGAAATTGTTTGGCTGGTTCCAGCAGAGAGAGGGAGCTGTTCTCCCCAGAATGACATTGCTGTGGGTGGGCTGTGGGTGGGCGGTGGTGGGGTGGGGGGGGGGGGGCGGTGTGGGGGGGGGGCGGTGAATGTTGCTTTGAGCCTTTCACATCCCTGCGATAGTTACAGGGCCGCTTCACTGGAGAGGGAAGCTGCAGCGGGAGAACTGAATCTGGATCCACATCCATCCGTCGCTTGTATTTCTGCCGACCTCCTCGTACACGGTCCAACCGCACACCTGGAGAGGGAGGGGGAGAGGGACGGAGAGAGGGGGAGAGGGGAGAGGGGGAGAGGGGAGAGGGAGGGGAGGGGGAGGGACGGAGAGAGGGGGAGAGGGGAGAGGGGGAGAGGGGAGAGGGAGGGGAGGGGGAGGGACGGAGAGAGGGGGAGAGGGGAGAGGGAGGGGAGGGGGAGGGACGGAGAGAGGGGGAGGAAGAGAGGGGAGAGAGGGGGGCAGGGCGAGGAAAAGAAATGGAGGAAAATATAAACACCAAGACAGAGAGAAATCGATTTAAAGGAGCATTGGCGAAGAAGGAGGGAGTGTGAAATTGAAGGAAAGTAAAAGGATGAGAGGAAGAAAGAAAAGAGTAGAAGAGAATGAGACAGAGAGAGAAATGGACAGGGGGAGGGAGGAGAGTGACAGAGGGAGACACAGAGAGAGAGAGAGAGAGAGTTAAAAAAAACATAGAACATAAAACCTCCGGCCCTCGATGTTGTGCTGAGCTTTGTCTGAACCCAAGATCAAGCTATCCCATTTCCCTATCATTCTGCTGTGCTCCATGTGCCTATCCAATAACCGCTTGAAAGCTCCTGAAGTGTCCTCAGCCTTCAATGCCATTATTCCCATGAAACGCATCTCCAAACTCCCTGATCTTGGTGTTGGCTCCTCTCTCTGTGACTGGATCCTGAACTTCCTAACTCACAGACCACAATCAGTAAGGATTGGCAACAACACCTCCTCCACGATCATCCACAACACCGGTGCCCCATAAGACTGTGTTCTCAGCCCCCTACTATACTCCTCATACACCTATGACTGCGTGGCCAAATTCCCCTCCAACACGATTTTCAAGTTTGCTGATGATACCACTGTAGAGGGTCGGATCTCAAACAATGACGAGACAGAGTACAGGAACGAGATAGAGAATCTGGTGAACTGGTATGGCGACAATAATCTCTCCCTCAATGTCAACAAAACAAAGAAGATTGTCATCGACTTTAGGAAGCGTAAAGGAGAACATGCCCCTGTCTACATCAATGGGGATGAAGTAGAAAGGGTCGAGAGCTTCAGGATTTTAGGTGTCCAGATCACCAACAAGCTGTCCTGGTCCCCCCATGCTGATACTATAGTTAAGAAAGTCCACCAACGCCTCTACTTCCTCAGAAGAGTAAGGAAATTTGGCAAGTCCGCGACGACTCTCACCAACATTTACAAATGCCCCATACAAACCATTCTTTCCGGTTGTATCACAGCTTGGTATGGGCTCCTGCTATAGCCAAAACCACAATAAACTGCAGATTATCATGAGTGTAGGCCAGTCCATCAGACAAACCAGCCTCCCATCCATTGACACTGTCTACACTTCGCCACTGCCTCGGTAAAGCAGCCGGTATAATTAAGGATCCCACACACCCCGGACATTCTCTCTTCCATTTTCTTCCGTCGGGAAAAAAGATACAAAAGTCTGAGGTCCCATACCGACTGACTCAAGAACAGCTTCTTCCCTGCTGCTGTCAGACTTTTGAATGGACCTACCTCGCATTAAGTTGATCTTTCTCTACACCCTAGCTGCGACTGTAACACTACATTCTGCACCCTCCCCTTTCCTTCTCTATGAATGATACGCTTTGTTTGAATAATGCACAAGAAACAAGACTTTTCACTGCATACGTGACAAATTTGTGTACATATTTCACAAATACATGCGACGATAATAAATAAAATCAAATAAAACACTCCCAGAACAGGGACAGCACGGGGTTAGATACAGAGTAAAGCTCCCTCTACACTGTCCCCCATCAAACACTCCCAGGACAGGTACAGCACGGGGTTAGATACAGAGTAAAGCTCCCTCTACACTGTCCCCCATCAAACACTCCCAGGACAGGTACAGCACGGGGTTAGATACAGAGTAAAGCTCCCTCTACACTGTCCCCCATCAAACACTCCCAGGACAGGTACAGCACGGGGTTAGATACAGAGTAAAGCCCCCTCTACACTGTCCCCCATCAAACACTCCCAGGACAGGTACAGCACGGGGTTAGATACAGAATAAAGCGCCCTCTACACTGTCCCCCCATCAAACACTCCCAGGACAGGTACAGCACGGGGTTAGATACAGAGTAAAGCTCCCTCTACACTGTCCCCCCATCAAACACTCCCAGGACAGGTACAGCACGGGGTTAGATACAGAGTAAAGCTCCCTCTACACTGTCCCCATCAAACACTCCCAGGACAGGTACAGCATGGGGTTAGATACAGAGTAAAGCTCCCTCTACACTGTCCCCCCCATCAAACACTCCCAGGACAGGTACAGCAAGGTTTAGATACAGAGTAAAGCTCCCTCTAAACTGTCCCCATCAAACACTCCCAGGACAGGTACAGCACGGGGTTAGATACAGAGTAAAGCTCCCTCTACACTGTCCCCCCATCAAACACTCCCAGGACAGGTACAGCACGAGGTTAGATACAGAGTAAAGCTCCCTCTATACTGTCCCCTCATCAAACACTCCCAGGACAGGTACAGCACTGGGTTAGATACAGAGTAAAGCTCCCTCTACACTGTCCCCATCAAACACTCCCAGGACAGGTACAGCATGGGGTTAGATACAGAGTAAAGCTCCCTCTACACTGTCCCCCCGTCAAACACTCCCAGGACAGGTACAGCATGGGGTTAGATACAGAGTAAAGCTCCCTCTACACTGTCCCCCCATCAAACACTCCCAGGACAGGTACAGCATGGGGTTAGATACAGAGTAAAGCTCCCTCTACACTGTCCCCCCATCAAACACTCCCAGGACAGGTACAGCACAGGGTTAGATACAGAGAGTGTGTGGATCTTCACCCCAGTGAGAGTCAGCGTGTGTAGAATCTGTACCCAGCAATCTCTCTAAAACCTGAATTCCTCAGTTTCTGATTTTTGTATTCTAAGGCACAACAACTTTGTGAACTTTATAACTTGATCACATTGCATATTTAAGGCTCTTTCTTCTGCCCTGATACAACTCACCAAGGCGCTGGTCACAGCACCATGACATGGCTTTATTTGTAACACTGATTTGGAGTGTTTGATGGGGACAGTGTAGAGGGAGCTTTACTCTGTATCTAACCCCATGCTGTACCTGTCCTGGGAATGTTTGATGGGGGACAGTGTCGAGGGAGCTTTACTCTGTATCTAACCCCGTGCTGTACCTGTCCTGGGAGTGTTTGATGGGGGGACAGTGTAGAGGGAGCTTTACTCTGTATCTAACCCCGTGCTGTACCTGTCCTGGGAGTGTTTGATGGGGGGACAGTGTAGAGGGAGCTTTACTCTGTATCTAACCCCGTGCTGTACCTGTCCTGGGAGTGTTTGATGGGGACAGTGTAGAGGGAGCTTTACTCTGTATCTAACCCCGTGCTGTACCTGTCCTGGGAGTGTTTGATGGGGGGACAGTGTAGAGGGAGCTTTACTCTGTATCTAACCCCGTGCTGTACCTGTCCTGGGAGTGTTTGATGGGGGGACAGTGTAGAGGGAGCTTTACTCTGTATCTAACCCCGTGCTGTACCTGTCCTGGGAGTGTTTGATGGGGGGACAGTGTAGAGGGAGCTTTACTCTGTATCTAACCCCGTGCTGTACCTGTCCTGGGAGTGTTTGATGGGGGGACAGTGTAGAGGGAGCTTTACTCTGTATCTAACCCCGTGCTGTACCTGTCCTGGGAGTGTTTGATGGGGGGACAGTGTAGAGGGAGCTTTACTCTGTATCTAACCCCGTGCTGTACCTGTCCTGGGAGTGTTTGATGGGGGGACAGTGTAGAGGGAGCTTTACTCTGTATCTAACCCCGTGCTGTACCTGTCCTAGGGGTGTTTGATGTGGGGACAGTGTAGAGGGAGCTTTACTCTGTATCTAACCCCGTGCTGTACCTGTCCTGGGAGTGTTTGATGGGGGACAGTGTAGAGGGAGCTTTACTCTGTATCTAACCCCGTGCTGTACCTGTCCTAGGGGTGTTTGATGTGGGGACAGTGTAGAGGGAGCTTTACTCTGTATCTAACCCCGTGCTGTACCTGTCCTGGGAGTGTTTGATGGGGGGACAGTGTAGAGGGAGCTTTACTCTGTATCTAACCCCGTGCTGTACCTGTCCTGGGAGTGTTTGATGGGGGGACAGTGTAGAGGGAGCTTTACTCTGTATCTAACCCCGTGCTGTACCTGTCCTGGGAGTGTTTGATGGGGGGACAGTGTAGAGGGAGCTTTACTCTGTATCTAACCCCGTGCTGTACCTGTCCTGGGAGTGTTTGATGGGGGGACAGTGTAGAGGGAGCTTTACTCTGTATCTAACCCCGTGCTGTCCCTGTCCTGGGAGTGTTTGATGGGGGGACAGTGTAGAGGGAGCTTTACTCTGTATCTAACCCCGTGCTGTACCTGTCCTGGGAGTGTTTGATGGGGGGACAGTGTAGAGGGAGCTTTACTCTGTATCTAACCCCGTGCTGTCCCTGTCCTGGGAGTGTTTGATGGGGGGACAGTGTAGAGGGAGCTTTACTCTGTATCTAACCCCGTGCTGTCCCTGTCCTGGGAGTGTTTGATGGGGGGACAGTGTAGAGGGAGCTTTACTCTGTATCTAACCCCGTGCTGTCCCTGTCCTGGGAGTGTTTGATGGGGGGACAGTGTAGAGGGAGCTTTACTCTGTATCTAACCCCGTGCTGTCCCTGTCCTGGGAGTGTTTGATGGGGGGACAGTGTAGAGGGAGCTTTACTCTGTATCTAACCCCGTGCTGTCCCTGTCCTGGGAGTGTTTGATGGGGACAGTGTAGAGGGAGCTTTACTCTGTATCTAACCCCGTGCTGTACCTGTCCTGGGAGTGTTTGATGGGGACAGTGTAGAGGGAGCTTTACTCTGTATCTAACCCCGTGCTGTACCTGTCCTGGGAGTGTTTGATGGGGGGACAGTGTAGAGGGAGCTTTACTCTGTATCTAACCCCGTGCTGTACCTGTCCTGGGAGTGTTTGATGGGGGGACAGTGTAGAGGGAGCTTTACTCTGTATCTAACCCCGTGCTGTACCTGTCCTGGGAGTGTTTGATGGGGGGACAGTGTAGAGGGAGCTTTACTCTGTATCTAACCCCGTGCTGTACCTGTCCTGGGAGTGTTTGATGGGGACAGTGTAGAGGGAGCTTTACTCTGTATCTAACCCCGTGCTGTACCTGTCCTGGGAGTGTTTGATGGGGGGACAGTGTAGAGGGAGCTTTACTCTGTATCTAACCCCGTGCTGTACCTGTCCTGGGAGTGTTTGATGGGGGGACAGTGTAGAGGGAGCTTTACTCTGTATCTAACCCCGTGCTGTACCTGTCCTAGGGGTGTTTGATGTGGGGACAGTGTAGAGGGAGCTTTACTCTGTATCTAACCCCGTGCTGTACCTGTCCTGGGAGTGTTTGATGGGGGACAGTGTAGAGGGAGCTTTACTCTGTATCTAACCCCGTGCTGTACCTGTCCTAGGGGTGTTTGATGTGGGGACAGTGTAGAGGGAGCTTTACTCTGTATCTAACCCCGTGCTGTACCTGTCCTGGGAGTGTTTGATGGGGGGACAGTGTAGAGGGAGCTTTACTCTGTATCTAACCCCATGCTGTACCTGTCCTGGGAGTGTTTGATGGGGGGACAGTGTAGAGGGAGCTTTACTCTGTATCTAACCCCGTGCTGTACCTGTCCTGGGAGTGTTTGATGGGGGGACAGTGTAGAGGGAGCTTTACTCTGTATCTAACCCCGTGCTGTACCTGTCCTGGGAGTGTTTGATGGGGGGACAGTGTAGAGGGAGCTTTACTCTGTATCTAACCCCGTGCTGTCCCTGTCCTGGGAGTGTTTGATGGGGACAGTGTAGAGGGAGCTTTACTCTGTATCTAACCCCATGCTGTACCTGTCCTGGGAGTGTTTGATGGGGGGACAGTGTAGAGGGAGCTTTACTCTGTATCTAACCCCGTGCTGTACCTGTCCTGGGAGTGTTTGATGGGGGGACAGTGTAGAGGGAGCTTTACTCTGTATCTAACCCCGTGCTGTACCTGTCCTGGGAGTGTTTGATGGGGGGACAGTGTAGAGGGAGCTTTACTCTGTATCTAACCCCGTGCTGTCCCTGTCCTGGGAGTGTTTGATGGGGGGACAGTGTAGAGGGAGCTTTACTCTGTATCTAACCCCGTGCTGTCCCTGTCCTGGGAGTGTTTGATGGGGGGACAGTGTAGAGGGAGCTTTACTCTGTATCTAACCCCGTGCTGTCCCTGTCCTGGGAGTGTTTGATGGGGGGACAGTGTAGAGGGAGCTTTACTCTGTATCTAACCCCGTGCTGTACCTGTCCTGGGAGTGTTTGATGGGGGGACAGTGTAGAGGGAGCTTTACTCTGTATCTAACCCCGTGCTGTACCTGTCCTGGGAGTGTTTGATGGGGGGACAGTGTAGAGGGAGCTTTACTCTGTATCTAACCCCGTGCTGTACCTGTCCTGGGAGTGTTTGATGGGGGACAGTGTAGAGGGAGCTTTACTCTGTATCTAACCCTGTGCTGTACCTGTCCTGGGAGTGTTTGATGGGGGGACAGTGTAGAGGGAGCTTTACTCTGTATCTAACCCCGTGCTGTCCCTGTCCTGGGAGTGTTTGATGGGGACAGTGTAGAGGGAGCTTTACTCTGTATCTAACCCCGTGCTGTACCTGTCCTGGGAGTGTTTGATGGGGGGACAGTGTAGAGGGAGCTTTACTCTGTATCTAACCCCGTGCTGTACCTGTCCTGGGAGTGTTTGATGGGGACAGTGTAGAGGGAGCTTTACTCTGTATCTAACCCCGTGCTGTACCTGTCCTGGGAGTGTTTGATGAGATCTCTCTCTCTCCATCAGTATCATCCTTTCTTTCACTCCTCTTACCTTCTTTCAGCATTCCTACTTTCAGACACTTCATAAATCGACAGGCTTGGCAGGATTTCCGTCTGCGTTTTGTGATTTCACACTCATTGGTGGCTGGGCAGCTGTACTCGATGTTTCCTGGGCCAAAGCAGAGAACAGCATTACCCATGCACACAAACCACATTGTGTGAGTCCCCCTCTTCCCCCACTCCCCACCCAGTCCCCTTTCCTCCCCACTCCCCATCCCCACTCCCCATCCCCACCCACACCAATGTCTTCACTCCACTATTGCAGGGCAGTCCCAGGACAGGTACAGCACGGGGTTAGATACAGAGTAAATCTCCCTCTACACTGTCCCCACATCAAACACTCCCAGGACAGGTACAGCACGGGGTTAGATACAGAGTAAAGCTCCCTCTACACTGTCCCCCATCAAACACTCCCAGGACAGGTACAGCACGGGGTTAGATACAGAGTAAAGCTCCCACTACACTGTCCCCATCAAACACTCCCAGGACAGGTACAGCACGGGGTTACATACAGAGTAAAGCTCCCTCTACACTGTCCCCATCAAACACTCCCAGGACAGGTACAGCACGGGATTAGATACAGAGTAAAGCTCCCTCTACACTGTCCCCCATCAAACACTCCCAGGACAGGTACAGCACGGGGTTAGATACAGAGTAAAGCTCCCACTACACTGTCCCCATCAAACACTCCCAGGACAGGTACAGCACGGGGTTACATACAGAGTAAAGCTCCCTCTACACTGTCCCCATCAAACACTCCCAGGACAGGTACAAAACGGGGTTAGATACAGAGTAAAGCTCCTTCTTTCATTGGTGACAACATTGAATACAGGAGTTGGAACGTCTTGTTGAAATCGTGCAAGACATTGGAACAGTCAGCATGGCTTCCTGAGTGGAGAATCATGTCTTATGAATTTGAGTTTTTTGAAGGAGTCACCAAGAAGGTAGATGGGGCCAGTGCAGTTGATGTTGTCTACATGGACTTTAGCAAAGCCTTTGACAAGGTACCACATGGTAGGTTGCTGCATAAGGTTAAATCTCACAGGATCCAGGATGAGGTATCTAAATGGATACAAGATTGGTTTGGTGACAGAAGCCGGAGGGTGGTTGTAGATGGTTGTTTTTCAAACTGGAGGCCTGTGACCAGCGGTGTGCCTCAGGGATCAGTGCTGGGTCCACTGTTATTTGTCATTTATATTAATGATTTGGATGAGAATATAGGGGCATGATTAGTAAGTTTGTAGATGACACCAAGATTGGTGGCGTTGTGGACAGTGAGGAAGGATATCTCCAGCTGCAACAGGATCTTGATCAATTGGGCCAGTGGGCTGACGAATGGCAGATAGAGTTTAAAATTTAGACAAATGCGAGGTGATGCATTTTGGTAGATTGAACCAGGGCAGGACTTACTCAGTTAATGGTTATAAAGAAAGGTTGGATAGACTGGGATTTTTTCTCTGGAGCGTAGGAGGCTGAGGGGTGATCTTATAGAGGTCTATAAAGTAATGAGGGGCACAGATCAGCGAGATAGTCAATATCTTTTCCCAAAGGTAGGGGAGTCTAAAACTAGAGGGCATAGGTTTAAGGTGAGAGGGGAGAGATACAAAAGTGTCCAGAGAGGCAATTGTTTCACACAGAGGGTGGTGAGTGTCTGGAACAAGCTGCCAGAGGTAGTAGTAGAGATGGGTACAATTTTATCTTTTAAAAAGCATTTAGGTAGTTAAATGGATACGATGGATATAGAGAGATATGGGCCAAACGCAGGCAATTGGGGCTAGCTTAGCTTTAAAGAAAAGGGCAGCATGGACAAGTTGGGCCGAAGGGCCTGTTTCCATGCTGTAAACCTCTGTGACACGATCATGGGCTCTATGATGGTCCATCATTACAAAGTTCTTCCAAAGGTTCGTCGCAGCATGAATCAATTCCAGCCTCCCAGACTGCCTGGATCTATCACAGTTTGCCTACTGCTGCAACAGGTCCACAGCAGACACCATTTCCCTGATCCTGCACTCAAGCCTGGAACACCTAGATAACAAGGACACCTACATCAGACTCCTATTTATTGACTAGAGCTCAGCCTTCAGCACCATTATTCCCACGAAACGCATCTCCAAACTCCGTGGCCTGGGCCTTGGCTCCTCTCTCTGCGACTGGATCCTGAACTACCTAGCTCACAGACCACAATCAGTAAGGACAGGCAACACACCTCCTCCACGATAATCCTCAACGCCAGTGCCCCATAAGACTGTGTTCTCAGCCCCCGCTATACTCTTTATACACATAAGAACATAAGAAATAGGAGCAGGAGTAGGCCATCTAGCCCCTCGAGCCTGCCCCGCCATTCAATAAGATCATGGCTGATCTGTCGTGGCTCAGTTCCACATTCCCACCCTCTCCCCATAACCCTTAATCCCCTCTCTTATCAAAAACCCATCAACCCGCGTCTTAAATATATTTAGCGAGGCAGCCTCCACCACTTCAACGGGCAGAGAATTCCAGAGATTCACCACCCTTTGAGTGAAGAAGTTCCTCCTCAACTCCGTTCTAAACCGCCCCCCCTTTATCTTGAGGCTGTGCCCCCTCGTCCTGCTGTCCTTTCTGAGTGGGAAGAGTCTCTCCACCTCTATCCTATCCATCCCATTCATCATCTTATATGTCTCAATGAGATCTCCCCTCATTCTTCCAAACTCTAACGAGTACAAGCCTAGTTCATTCAGCCTCTCCTCATAGCTCAACCCCCTCAACTCCGGTATCAGCCTAGTAAACCTCCTCTGCACTCCCTCCAAGGCCAAAATATCATTGCGTAAGTGCAGCGACCAAAACTGCACACAGTACTCCAGCTGCAGCCTCACCAATGCCCTATACAGCCGCAGCAAGACCTCCCTACTTTTATATTCAATCCCCCTCGCTATGAAGGCCAGCATCCCATTTGCTGCGTGGCCAAATTCCTCTCCAACACCATTTTCAAGTTTGCTGATGATACCACTGTACTGGGTCGGATCTCAAACAATGACGAGACAGAGTACAGGAACGAGATAGAGAATCTGGTGAACTGGTACGGTGACAATAATCTCTCCCTCAATGTCAACAAAATGGAGGAGATTATCACTGACTTTAGGAAGCGTAAAGGAGAACATGCCCCTGTCTACATCAATGGGGACAAAATAGAAATGGTCGAGAGCTTCAAAATTTTAGGTGTCCAGATCACCAACAAGCTGTCCTGGTCCCCCCATGCCAACACTATAGTTAAGAAACCCCCACCAACACTTCTATGTTCTCAGAAGTCTGAGGAAATTTGACATGTCAGCTACGACTCTCACCAACTTTGTATCACAGCTCGGTCTGGGCTCCTGCTCTGCCCAAGACTACAAGAAACTACAAAGGGTTGTGAATGTAGCCCAATCCATCACACAAACCAGCCTCCCATCCATTGGCTCTGTCTACACTTCCTGCTGCCTCAGCAATGCAGCCAGTATAATTAAGACCCCACACACCCCGGACATTCTCTCTTCCACCTTCTTCTGTCAGGAAAAAGATACAAAAGTCTGAGGTCACATACCAACCGACTCAAAAACAACTTCTTCCCTGCTGCTGTCAGACTTGAATGGACCTACCTCACATTAATTTGATCTTTCTCTACACCCTCGCTGTGACTGTAACACTACATTCTGCACTTTCTTCTTTCACTCTCTATGAATGGTATGCTTTGTGTGTATTGCACACAAGACACAATACTTTTCACTGTATGTTAATACTTGTGACAATAATAAATCCTATCAATAGTGAACCTCCATTGTATAACTTTGATAATAACCTGAATACATTGAGAGATTACCTCCCGTACAATCTCTCGGCCGTGTATCCAGCTTTAGGGTGAATGTTTCCAAAACATTTCAGGGAGTCCCTCAGCCACATTTTTGTGACAGTTTGCATCTTTCTAACAATGATGTAAGCGCATAGTCAGCATATTTATTTAGCACCACAGATGAGAGTTTCCAGTCATACAGAATTCTGTTTCAATCTATTATACGGAGTGAGTTCAAGCACCTAATCAAGAGCGGTAACAACAAAATACAGACAGTGTTTCCCACACATTATAGATAGCGTTTTCTATACATTATAGATAGCGTTTTCTATACATTATAGATAGTGTTTCGCACACATTATAAATAGACTCTCCTACACATTATATATAGTGTTTCCTACACATTATAGATAGCGTTTCCTACACATTATCTACAACGTGTGGGAAACGCTATCTATAATGTCTAGAAAACGCTATCTGTAATGTGTGGGAAACTCTATCTATAATGTCTGGAAAATGCTATCTATAGAGTTTCCCACACATTATAGATAGCATTTCCCACACATTTTAGAGTGTTTTCTACACATTACAGATAGTGTTTCCCACACATTATAGAGAGTGTTTTCTATACATGATAGATAGAGTTTCCCACACATTATCAATAGCATTTTCTACACATTATAGATAGCGTTTCCTACACATTATAGATAGCGTTTCCTACACATTATAGATAGAGTTTCCTACACATTATAGATAGAGTTTCCTACACATTATAGATAGAGTTTCCTACACATTATAGATAGCGTTTCCTACACATTATAGATAGCGTTTCCCACACATTACAGATAGCGTTTCCCACACATTATAGATAGCGTTTTCTACACATTATAGATAGAGTTTTCTACACATTATAGATAGAGTTTCTTACACGTTATAGATAGAGTTTTCTACACATTATAGATAGTGTTTCCCACACATTATAGATAGTGTTTCCCACACATTATAGATAGCGTTTCCTACACATTATAGATAGCGTTTCCCACACATTATAGATAGCGTTTCCCACACATTATAGATAGAGTTTCCTACACATTGTAGATAGAGTTTTCTACACATTATAGATAGCGTTTCCCACACATTATAGATAGCGTTTTCTACACATTATAGAGTTTTCTACACATTATAGATAGTTTCTTACACATTATAGATAGAGTTTTCTACACATTATAGATAGAGTTTCCTACACATTGTAGATAGAGTTTTCTACACATTATAGATAGCGTTTCCCACACATTATAGATAGCGTTTTCTACACATTATAGAGTTTTCTACACATTATAGATAGAGTTTTCTACACATTATAGATAGAGTTTCCCACACATTATAGATAACGTTTTCTACACATTATAGATCGTGCATCTGACACATTATAGATACATTTCCTACACATTACAGATAGCGTTTCCAAACACATTAGAGATAGTGTTTATTACACATTAGAGACAGTATTTCCTGTACATTGTAACAGTGTTTCTTGCACATTGTAGCTAGCATTATAGAGAGCATTTTTTACACTTTATAGATAGAGTTTCCCACACATTATAGACAGTGTTTCCTATACATTATAGATAGCATTTCCCACACATTATAGATAGCATTTCCTACACATTATAGATAGCGTTTCCCACACATTATAGAGAGCATTTTCTACACATTATAGATAGAGTTTCCCACACATTATAGACAGTGTTTCCTATACATTATAGATAGTTTCCCACACGTTATAGATAGCGTTTTCTACACATTATAGATAGCGTTTCCCACACATTATAGATAGCATTTCCCACACATTATAGATAGCATTTCCCACACATTATAGATAGCATTTCCCACACATTATAGATAGAGTTTCCTACACATTATAGATAGAGTTTTCTACACATTATTGATAGCATTTCCTACACATTATAGACAGCGTTTCCTACACATTATAGATAGTGTTTCCCACACATTATAGATAGCGTTTCCCACACATTATAGATAGCGTTTCCCACACATTATAGATAGCGTTTCCCACACATTATAGAGAGTGTTTTCTACACATTATAGAAAGCGTTTCATAGACATAGATAAGCTGCAGAGCTGGGCTGAGAGGTGGCAGATGGAGTTTAATACGGAAAAGTGTGAGGTGATTCACTTTGGTAAGAGTAACAGGAGTACAGAATATAGGGCTAATGGAAGGACTCTTAGTAGTATCGACGAGCAGAGTGATCTCGGGGTACGTGTGCATAGATCCCTGAAATTTGGCACCCAGGTTGATAAGGTTGTTAAGAAGACATATGGTGTGTTAGCTTTTATTGGTAGAGGGACTGAATTTTGGAGCCGTGAGGTCATGTTGCAACTGTACAAAACTCTGGTGCGGCCACACTTGGAGTATTGCGTACAGTTCTGGTCGCCGCATTATAAGAAAGATGTGGAGGCATTGGAAAGGGTGCAGAGGAGGTTTACCAGGATGTTGCCTGGTATGGTGGGAAGGTCTCATGAGGAAAGGCTGAGGGACTTGAGGTTATTTTCATTGGAGAGAAGAAGGTTACGAGGTGACCTGATTGAGGCATACAAGATGATCAAAGGATTGGATAGGGAGGGCAGTGAGAGCCTTTTACCTCGGATGGTGATGGCTAACACGAGGGGACATAGCTTTAAATTAAGGGGTGGTAATTATAGGACGGATGTCAGAGGTAGATTCTTTACTCAGAGGGTAGTAAGGGCGTGGAATGCCCTGCCTGCAGCAGTTGTGGACTCGCCAACTTTAAGGGCATTCAAGTGGTCAGTGGATAGGCATATGGATAACATTGGAATAGTTTAGGTTAGAGGGTCATTAGATTGGTTCCACTGGTCGGCGCAGCATTGAGGGCTGAAGGGCCTGTACTGCGCTGGAATGTTCTATGTTCTATAACATGCTTGATTCTCAGATGTCCCTTAAGATGCCCATCAGGTCACATGGTTGTCAACGCCACCTTCTGAGAGCAACTTGTGCTGACCAGTTCCTGAGGGAGAGACTAGAACCAGGGGACAGTTTTAAAAATAAGGGGTCTCCAAGTTAAAGTGGGGATGAGGAGAATTTTTTTGTCTCTCAGAGGATCATTGGACTGTAAAATTCTGTTCCTCAGAGAGTGTAGAGGAAAGGTGGAGTGGGCGACACAATGGCACAATTGTTAACACTGCTGCTTCATGGCGACAGGGACCTGAGTTCAATTCCAGCCTTGGGCGGAGTTTGCACATTCTCCCCATGTCAGAGTGGGTTTCCACCGGGTGCTTGGTTTCCTCCTATATTCCAAAGATGTGAGGGTTAGGTTGATTGGTCATGTTAAATTGACCCTTAGTGTCAGGCAGTTAGCAGGGTAAATACATGGGGATAGGGCCTGGGTGGGATTGTGGTCGGTGCAGACTCGATGGGCCAAATGGTCTCCTTCTGCACTGTCATGTTTCTATGTTTCTATGATTCTATGTTTCCCTCACATTATAGATAGCATTTCCCACACATTATAGATAGAGTTTCCTACACATTATAGATAGCGTTTCCCACACATTATAGATAGCGTTTCCTACACATTATAGATAGAGTTTCCTACACATTATAGATAGCGTTTCCCACACATTATAGACAGTGTTTCCCACACATTATAGATAGAGTTTCCTACACATTATAGATAGCGTTTCCCACACATTATAGATAGCGTTTCCTACACATTATAGATAGAGTTTCCCACACATTATAGATAGAGTTTCCTACACATTATAGATAGTGTTTCCTACACATTATAGATAGAGTTTCCTACACATTATAGATAGCGTTTCCCACACATTATAGACAGTGTTTCCCACACATTATAGATAGAGTTTCCTACACATTATAGATAGCGTTTCCCACACATTATAGATAGCGTTTCCCACACATTATAGATAGCGTTTCCCACACATTATAGATAGAGTTTCCTACACATTATAGATAGTGTTTCCTATACATTATAGATAGAGTTTTCTACACATTATACATAGAGTTTTCTACACATTATAGATAGAGTTTCCCACACATTATAGATAGAGTTTCCCACACATTATAGATAACGTTTTCTAAACATTATAGATCGTGCATCTGACACATTATAGATACATTTCCTACACATTACAGATAGCATTTCTGAACACATTAGAGATAGTGTTTATTACACATTAAAGATAGTATTTCCTGCACATTGTAACAGTGTTTCTTGCACATTGTAGCTAGCATTATAGAGAGCATTTTCTACACATTATAGATAGCGTTTCCCACACATTATAGATAGCGTTTTCTACACATTATAGATAGCGTTTCCCACACATTATAGATAGAGTTTCCCACACATTACAGATAGCGTTTTCTACACATTATAGAGTTTCCCACACATTATAGATAACGTTTCCCACACATTATAGATAGCGTTTCCTACACATTATAGATAGAGTCTCCCGCACATTATAGATAGCGTTTCCCACACATTATAGATAGAGTTTCCCACACATTACAGATAGCGTTTTCTACACATTACAGAGTTTCCCACACATTATAGATAACGTTTCCCACACATTATAGATAGCGTTTCCTACACATTATAGATAGAGTCTCCCGCACATTATAGATAGCGTTTCCCACACATTATAGATAGAGTTTCCCTCACATTATAGATAGTGTTTCCCGCACATTATAGAGAGTGTTTTCTACACATTATAGCTGGAGTTTCCCTCACATTATAGATAGAGTTTTCTACACATTATAGATGGCACTTCCCACACATTATAGATAGTGTTTCCTATACATAATAGTTAGAGTTTCCTACACATTATACATAGCATTTCCTATACATTATAGATAGAGTTTCCTACACATTATAGATAGAGTTTCCTACACATTATAGATAGAGTTTCCTACACATTAAGGATAGAGTTTTCCACACATTATAGACAGAGTTTCCTACACATTATAGAGAGTGTTTCCCACACATTATAGATAGCTTTTCCTACACATTATAGATAGTGTTTCCCACACATTATAGATAGTGTTTTCTAAACATTATAGATCGTGCATCTGACACATTATAGATACATTACGAATATTGATTGGAATTGCTATAGTTCTAGCTCGTTAGAGGGGTCAGTGTTTGTACAAAGCGTGCAGGAAGGTTTTTTGACTCAGTATGTAGATAGGCCAACTACAGGTGAGGCTATATTGGATTTGGTGCTGGGAAATGAGCCAGACCAGGTGCTAGACTTGGAAGTTGGTGTGCATTTTGGTGATAGTGACCATAATTCGGTTACGTTCACCTTAGTGATGGGAAGGGATAGGCATGAACCTCGGGTCAGTAGTTTTAGCTGGGGGAAGGGTAATTATGAGGCTATTAGGAGTGAATTAGGAAGCATAGATTGGACTAGGAGGTTACAGGGACTGGGAACGTCCGAAATGTGGAGTTTTTTCAAGGAGCAGCTACTGCGAGTCCGCGACAGGTATCTCCCTGTCAGGCAAGGAGGAATTGGTAGGGCTAGGGAACCGTGGTGCACTAAAAGAGTTGAGTCGATGGTTAAAAAGAAAAAGGAGGCTTATGTTCGGATGAGATTTGAGGGCTCAGGTAGTGCACTAGAAAGCTTTAGATTGGCTAGGAGGGAGTTAAGAAGGGCTAAAAGAGGACATGAGAAGACTTTGGCTGATAGGATTAAGGCGAATCCTAAGGCGTTCTATAGGTATGTCAGGAGCAGAAGGTTGGTCAGGGCAAGATTAGGGCCAGTTACAGACAGCAGAGGGAAGTTGTGTGTGGAACCGGAGGAGATTGGAGAAGCATTGAACCAATATTTCTCTTCGGTGTTCACGCAGGGGGACATGAATATAGCTGAGGAGGACACTGGGTTGCAGGGGTGTAAAATAGACAGTATTACGGTTGATAAGGGGGATGTGCTGGATATTCTTGAGGGGCTGAAAATAGATAAGTCCCCTGGTCCGGATGGGATCTACCCTAGGATTCTCTGGGAGGCTAGAGAGGTGATTGCAGAGCCTCTGGCTCTGATCTTCAGGTCGTCATTGGTCTCTGGTGTAGTCCCGGAGGATTGGAGGATAGCGAATGTTGTCCCATTGTTTAAGAAGGGGAACAGAGACTTTGCCGGGAATTATAGACCGGTGAGTCTTACTTCTGTTGTGGGCAAGGTTTTAGAAAAAATTATTAGGGATAGGATTTATAGTTATTTGGAGTGTAATGAATTGATTAGAAATAGTCAGCATGGTTTTGTAGCGGGTAGGTCGTGCCTTACTAACCTTATTGAGTTTTTTGAGAAGGTGACCAAAGGGGTGGATGGGGGTAAGGCAGTTGACGTGGTATACATGGATTTTAGTAAGGCGTTCGATAAGGTTCACCATGGTAGGCTTCTGCAGAAAATGCAGATGTATGGGATTGTGGGTAATCTAAGAAGTTGGATCAGGAATTGGCTATCAGATAGGAGACAGAGGGTGGTGGTTGATGGTAAATATTCATCATGGAGTTCGGTTACGAGTGGTGTGCCTCAGGGATCTGTTTTGGGGCCACTGTATTTTGTAATCTTTATTAATGATCTGGATGAGGGTATAGTTGGGTGGATTAGTAAATTTGCTGATGACACCAAAGTCGGAGGTGTGGTAGATTGTGAGGAAAGGTGTCATAGTCTGCAGGGAGACTTAGATAGGTTGCAGAGCTGGGCCGAGAGGTGGCGGATGGAGTTTAATGCGGAGAAGTGTGAGGTAATTCACTTTGGTAGGAGCAACAGATGTGTTGAGTATAGGGCTAACGGGAGGACTTTGAATAGTGTGGATGAACAGAGGGATCTAGGTGTATGTGTACATAGATCCCTGAAAGTTGGGAATCAAGTAGATAAGGTTGTTAAGAAGGCATACGGTGTCTTGGCGTTGATTGGTAGGGGGATTGAATTTAGGAGTCGCAGCGTCATGTTGCAACTGTACAAAACTCTGGTGCGGCCGCACTTGGAGTACTGTGTGCAGTTCTGGTCCCCACATTACAAGAAGGATGTGGAGGCGTTGGAGAGGGTGCAGAGGAGGTTCACTAGGATGTTGCCTGGTATGGTGGGGAGGTCCTATGAGGAGAGACTGAGGGATTTAGGGTTGTTTTCGTTGGAAAGAAGGCGGCTAAGAGGGGATCTTATTGAAACATATAAGATGATTAGAGGTTTAGATAGGGTGGATAGTGATAGCCTTTTTCCTCGGATGGAGAAAGCTAGCACGAGGGGGCATGGCTTTAAATTAAGGGGGGGTAGTTACAGGACGGATGTCAGGGGTAGGTTCTTTACCCAGAGGGTGGTGAGGGATTGGAATGCCCTGCCTGCTGCAGTTGTAAATGCGCCTAGTTTGGGGGCGTTTAAGAGATCCGTGGATAGGTTTATGGACGAAAAGGGATTGGTATAGGATAGTGGGTCATTGTTTTTGTAACTGGTCGGCGCAACATCGTGGGCCGAAGGGCCTGTTCTGCGCTGTAACGTTCTATGTTCTATGTTCTATTTCCTACACATTACAGATAGCGTTTCCAAACACATTAGAGATAGTGTTTATTACGCATTAGAGACAGTATTTCCTGCACATTGTAACAGTGTTTCTTGCACATTATAGCTAGCATTATAGAAAGCATTTTCTACACATTATGGATAGCATTTCCCACACATTATAGATAGCGTTTCCCACACATTATAGATAGTGTTTCCTATACATTATAGATAGAGTTTCCTACACATTATAGATAGTGTTTCCTATACATTATAGATAGCGTTTCCCACACATTATAGATAGTGTTTCCTATACATTATAGATAGAGTTTCCTACACATTAAGGATAGAGTTTTCCACACATTATAGATAGAGTTTCCTACACATTATAGATAGAGTTTCCTACACATTATAGATAGAGTTTCCTACACATTAAGGATAGAGTTTTCCACACGTTATAGACAGAGTTTCCTACACATTATAGATAGCGTTTCCCACACATTATAGATAGTGTTTTCTAAACGTTATAGATCGTGCATCTGACACATTATAGATACATTTCCTACACATTACAGATAGCGTTTCCAAACACATTAGAGATAGTGTTTATTACACATTAGAGACAGTATTTCCTGCACATTGTAACAGTGTTTCTTGCACATTGTAGCTAGCATTATAGAAAGCATTTTCTACACATTATAGATAGCGTTTCCCACACATTATAGATAGCGTTTCCCACACATTATAGATAGAGTTTCCCACACATTATAGATAGCGTTTTCTACACATTATAGATAGCGTTTTCGACACATTATAGATAGCGTTTCCCACACATTATAGATAACGTTTTCTACACATTATAGATAGCGTTTTCGACACATTATAGATAGCGTTTCCCACACATTATAGATAACGTTTTCTACACATTATAGATAGCGTTTTCGACACATTATAGATAGAGTTTCCCACACATTATAGATAGAGTTTCCCACACATTATAGATAGCGTTTTCTACACATTATAGATAGCGTTTTCGACACATTATACATAGCGTTTTTGACACATTATAGATAGAGTTTCCCACACATTATAGATAACGTTTTCTACACATTATAGATAGCGTTTTCGACACATTATAGATAGAGTTTCCCACACATTATAGATAGCGTTTTCTACACATTATAGATAGCGTTTTCGACACATTATAGATAGAGTTTCCCACACATTATAGATAGCGTTTTCTACACATTATAGATAGCGTTTTCTACACATTATAGATAGTGTTTCCCACACATTATAGATCGCGTTTCCCACACATTATAGATAGCGTTTTCTACACATTATAGATAGCGTTTTCTACACATTATAGATAGTGTTTCCCACACATTATAGATCGCGTTTCCCACACATTATAGATAGCGTTTTCTACACATTATAGATAGCGTTTCCCACACATTATAGATAACGTTTTCTACACATTATAGATAGCGTTTCCCACACATTATAGATAACGTTTTCTACACATTATAGATAGCGTTTTCTACACATTATAGATAGCGTTTTCTACACATTATAGATAGCGTTTCCCACACATTATAGATAGCGTTTTCTACACATTATAGATAGCGTTTCCCACACATTATAGATAGCGTTTCCCACACATTATAGATAGCGTTTTCTACACATTATAGATAGCGTTTTCTACACATTATAGATAGCGTTTTCTACACATTGTAGATAGTGTTTCCCACACATTATAGATAGCGTTTTCTACACATTATAGTTAGTTTCCCACACATTATAGGTAGTGTTTTCTACACATTATAGTTTCCCACACATTATAGATAGCGTTTTCTACACTTTATAGATAGACTTTCCCACACATTATAGATAGCGTTTCCTATACATTATAGATAGAGTGTCCTACACATTATAGAAAGCGTTTCCCACACATTATAGATAGTGTTCCCCACACATTATAGAAAGCGTTTCCCACACATTATAGATAGTGTTTCCCACACATTATCGATAGAGTTTCCTACACTTTAAAGATAGAGTTTCTTACACATTATAGATAGTGTTTCCCACACATTATAGATAGAGTTTCCCACACATTATAGAGAGTCTTTCCTACACATTATAGATAGCGTTTCCTACACATTATAGATAGAGTTTCCCACACATTATAGAGAGTCTTTCCTACACATTATAGATAGCGTTTCCTACACATTATAGATAGAGTTTCCCACACATTATAAAGAGTCTTTCCTACACTTTATTGATAGCGTTTCCCACACATTATAGAGAGATTTTCCTATTCATTGCATGCTGATGGCGCAATGTCTCCTTCTTCATTCCATGCCTCTCCCACTGAAAGATCCTGCCCAGGCCTCAAAAGATGTCCCAACACTGGTTCCTGGACGGTTACTGCTTGCTGCAGGAATAGCGTCCAATCTCTTCCCTATTGCCTCTGCATTCTCACTAGCTCTGCCTGGTATGGCTTCCCAGAGGAGGATCCCGGGGCAGTCAGGGTTTGGGGGGGTGGGTGATGCACAGGGAGGGGAAGATTTACTGGGATAAAAGCAAATTACTGTGGATATTGGAATCTGAAACCAAAAGAGAAAATGCTGGAAAATCTCAGCAGTCTGGCAGCATCTGTAAGGAGAGAAAAGAGCTGTCGTTCCGACTCCAGGTGACCCTTTGTTAAAGCTAAAAGGCAGAGATAGTGGGAGATATTTATACTGCAGGGGGAAGGGAAATAAAGATGAATCTTAGCCAGAAAAAACATACATATCTCCCACAAATATCTCCCCCATGGAGGTTTGGGGAGGGGTGGAGGTGGGAGGTTTAGGAAGGCAATTGAAGACAGAGCCATCAATATTGTAACTGGAATCAGAGGCTGGAATTCGTGCCGAGATCTCCAGGTGTTGTGGCGTTGGATAAAGGTGGCTGAGAGAAGGAAGAGACTTGAAAATCAGGATGAGAATTTTAAAATCAAGATATTGTTTGTCTGGGAGCAGCTACTGGTCAGTGAGGCAGGGGTGAGAGGGGAAATGGGATTCACTCCGAGGTCAGGTGGATATTTTTCCCTCCTTTTAACTCAATGTTTATTCAGGAAGCGCTGAGCTCCCTGCCTTAAACACATTATCCCCACTTTCCTCACAATCTACATCGAGGGCCCATTGCTGCTCTTGTCCTGTCCTCCTCCCCCCCATTAAACTCCCCCCCCCCGTTACCCGTTAAACCCCATCCCCCCGTTACCCATTAAACCCCATCCCCCCGTTACCCGTTAAACCCCATCCCCCCGTTACCCGTTAAACCCCATCCCCCCGTTACCCGTTAAACCCCATCCCCCCGTTACCCATTAAACCCCATCCCCCCGTTACCCGTTAAACCCCATCCCCCCCGTTACCCGTTAAACCCCATCCCCCCGTTACCCGTTAAACCCCATCCCCCCGTTACCCATTAAACCCCATCCCCCCGTTACCCGTTAAACCCCATCCCCCCGTTACCCGTTAAACCCCCCCGTTACCCGTTAAACCCCATCCCCCCGTTACCCGTTAAACCCCATCCCCCCCGTTACCCGTTAAACCCCATCCCCCCCGTTACCCGTTAAACCCCATCCCCCCGTTACCCGTTAAACCCCATCCCCCCGTTACCCGTTAAACCCCATCCCCCCCGTTACCCGTTAAACCCCATCCCCCCCGTTACCCGTTAAACCCCATCCCCCCCGTTACCCGTTAAACCCCATCCCCCCGTTACCCGTTAAACCCCATCCCCCCCGTTACCCGTTAAACCCCATCCCCCCCGTTACCCGTTAAACCCCATCCCCCCGTTACCCGTTAAACCCCATCCCCCCGTTACCCGTTAAACCCCATCCCCCCCGTTACCCGTTAAACCCCATCCCCCCGTTACCCGTTAAACCCCATCCCCCCGTTACCCGTTAAACCCCATCCCCCCGTTACCCGTTAAACCCCATCCCCCCCGTTACCCGTTAAACCCCATCCCCCCCGTTACCCGTTAAACCCCATCCCCCCCGTTACCCGTTAAACCCCATCCCCCCCGTTACCCGTTAAACCCCATCCCCCCGTTACCCATTAAACCCCATCCCCCCGTTACCCGTTAAACCCCATCCCCCCCGTTACCCATTAAACCCCCCCGTTACCCGTTAAAGCCCCTCCCTCACCCGGCAGCACTGGGTTAAGATGCAGTGCTGCAAATTCTGGATCTAATATATTCAAATCTCTCCCTCCTGCTCGCAGAACCCCACCACCCACTGACCCATCACCCACTGACCCACCACCCACTGACCCACCACCCACTGACCCATCACCCACTGACCCACCACCCACTGACCCACCACCCACTGACCCACCACCCACTGACCCACTGACCCATCACCCACTGACCCACTGACCCATCACCCACTGACCCACTGACCCACCACCCACTGACCCACCACCCACTGACCCACCACCCACTGACCCACCACCCACTGACCCATCACCCACTGACCCATCACCCGCTGACCCATCACCCGCTGACCCATCACCCGCTGACCCACTGACCCACTGACCCATCACCCGCTGACCCACTGACCCATCACCCGCTGACCCACCACCCACTGACCCACCACCCACTGACCCACTGACCCATCACCCACTGACCCACCACCCACTGACCCTCTGACCCACTGACCCACCACCCACTGACCCTCTGACCCACTGACCCACCACCCACTGACCCACCACCCACTGACCCTCTGACCCACCACCCACTGACCCTCTGACCCACCACCCACTGACCCACCACCCACTGACCCACCACCCACTGACCCACTGACCCATCACCCACTGACCCACTGACCCATCACCCACTGACCCACTGACCCACCACCCACTGACCCACCACCCACTGACCCACCACCCACTGACCCATCACCCACTGACCCATCACCCGCTGACCCACTGACCCACTGACCCATCACCCGCTGACCCACTGACCCATCACCCGCTGACCCACCACCCACTGACCCACCACCCACTGACCCACTGACCCATCACCCACTGACCCACCACCCACTGACCCTCTGACCCACTGACCCACCACCCACTGACCCTCTGACCCACTGACCCACCACCCACTGACCCACCACCCACTGACCCTCTGACCCACCACCCACTGACCCTCTGACCCACCACCCACTGACCCACCACCCACTGACCCACCACCCACTGACCCACTGACCCATCACCCACTGACCCTCTGACCCACCACCCACTGACCCTCTGACCCACTGACCCACCACCCACTGACCCTCTGACCCACTGACCCACCACCCACTGACCCACCACCCACTGACCCATCACCCACTGACCCACCACCCACTGACCCACCACCCACTGACCCACTGACCCATCACCCACTGACCCACCACCCACTGACCCACTGACCCATCACCCACTGACCCACTGACCCGTCCCTGCCATGCCTCTATTGGATGGTCTCACATCCACTCCACTGACCACTTGATGTCTCTCAGATTTACTGTCCCCACATGTCGCATTCACAGCTCCCCACGGTCCCACCCCTCACCCCCACCCCATCCCTCATCCCCACCCCCACTCCTCACCCTAATTCCTCTCCCTCCTACCCCCACTTCCCCCTAACCCCCATCCCAGCCATCTCCCTGCCTCCATCCCCCCACGCCCCCCACCCTCTCTTACCCCCTCCCCCACCCTCCCGGGTTCTGATTGGTGGACTTTCAGGATGTCCTGTTCCGTTACCCCGAGGGTTACTGAACCTCGATTGGCTCAGGGTGCCGCATGCTCTCCGCCAATCAGCTCCTACCTTGGATGGTCCGTTTGAAGAAAGCCTTACAGGCCTCGCAGGAGGCCACTCCGTAGTGATAGCCGGACGCCACATCCCCACACACCAGGCACAGCCTCCTGGGGGTAGAGTTCAGGGGAAACTCACACTTTGTCGAACAGTCGTCCACCATCACTCCTGAGCAGGGGTCAAAGTGCGTCCGACAGGGCACCAGGGAGGCGGAGCTGGAGAAGAGGGAAGGAGAGTCCAGGCCGTGGGGGTGAGAGGTCACGGTGAGGTTATATCCTGGGTTACTGTCCGGCCGCTCGGTGGGACTGTGGTGAGTGACTGTATCGATGATGGAGGAGGGACTCGAGGGTTCGGTTTTGATGAAACTGGAACTGAGGCGATGACCCTCGGCCGACATCATCCCCAAAATCCTAAAGAACCAATCAGACGGAGAGAGAAACTTCAGAACATCAGAGTGTCGGAGAGGCAGCGAGGGACCCTCACCCTCACCCCCTCACCCTCACCCCCTCACCCCCTCACCTCCACCCCCTCACCCCCTCGCCCTCACCCCCTCACCCCCTCGCCCTCACTCCCTCGCCCCCTCTCCCTCGCCCTCACTCCCTCGCCCTCACCCCCTCGCCCTCACTCCCTCGCCCCCTCTCCCTCGCCCTCACTCCCTCGCCCTCACTCCCTCGCCCTCACCCTCACCCCCTCGCCCTCACCCTCACTCCCTCGCCCTCACCCTCACTCCCTCTCCCTCACCCCCTCGCCCTCACCCCCTCACCCTCACTCCCTCGCCCTCACCCTCACTCCCTCGCCCTCACTCCCTCACCCTCACCCTCACCCCCTCGCCCTCACCCCCTCTCCCTCACCCTCACTCCCTCGCCCTCACCCTCACTCCCTCTCCCTCGCCCTCACCCCCTCGCCCTCACTCCCTCGCCCCCTCTCCCTCGCCCTCACTCCCTCGCCCTCACCCCCTCGCCCTCACTCCCTCGCCCCCTCTCCCTCGCCCTCACTCCCTCTCCCCCTCTCCCTCGCCCTCGCCCCCACCCCCTCGCCCTCACTCCCCCACCCCCTCACTCCCCCACCCCCTCACCCTCACTCACAGCCCCTCATCCTCACTCCCACCCCTGCACCCTCCCTCACCCTCAGTCCCCCTCCCTCCCCATGTGTGGGTGTCAGTGGTCCAATGAACCAGAACACCTTTTGCACCCCCCACTCCACACCGCCCCCCCCACCCCCCACTCCACACCGCCCCCCCCCTCGTGTTTGAGCCGCACATTCTGTTCTTTAATCCGATCTGTCCGATGACAATTGGCACCAGGCTCAGGGAATAATCCGGAAATTATTCCCGTGAGGTTCTGCTTCTTAATTTGATCTCTATCTCCTCACACTCCCTGTGCAATACCTCCTTCCTCACCCTGCCACACACACACCATCACCGGGTCCACCCCCCTCTCACTGCGAGCTCAGGGTAACCATCCTGAACCCTGTCCCTGAGACACACAGCCGTCCGGACTCTCACTCCTTGCTGCAGAGAACAGTGTCAATCCCCCCCCTCACTGCCCCCATATTGATCCAAAATAAATAACCATGTGCTTAGAGTCACAGAGATTTACAGCATGGAAACAGGCCCTTCGGCCCAACTTGTCCATGTCACCCTTTTATTTTAAAGCCCCCGAAGCTAATCCCAATTGCCCACATTTGGCCCATATCCCTCTATACCCATCGTACCCATGTAACTGTCTAAATGCTTTTTAAAAGATAAAATTGTACCCGCCTCTACTACTACCTCTGGCAGCTTGTTCCAGACACTCACTACCCTCTGTGTGAGAAAATTGTCCCTCTGGACACTTTTGTATCTCTCCCCTCTCACCTTAAACCTATAGAACCCTCTGGTTTTAGACTCCCCTACCTTTGGGAAAAGACATTAAGTGTGTGTTTAACCTGTGTTGAAAGCATTCTGCCATTGTCTGAAGGAAAGGGTGTTATTTTAATATTTTGGGATCTACTGTGATATTCTGTGATGCAGGCGTGTAGGAGCTGTATGCACACCCGTGTGAGTGTTCCTGTGCGTGTGTGTGTGTACGTGTGTTTTTCTGAGTGTGTGTGCCCGCACATGCCCATGCATGTGTGCGCACATGCCCGTGTGAGTGCGTGTGCCCGTGTGAGTGCGTGTGCCCGTGAGTGCACGTGCCCGTGTGAGTGCACGTGCCCGTGTGAGTGCACGTGCCCGTGTGAGTGTGCCGTGCCCGTGTGAGTGTGTGTGCCCGTGAGTGCACGTGCCCGTGTGAGTGCGTGTGCCCGTGAGTGCACGTGCCCGTGTGAGTGCACGTGCCCGTGTGAGTGTGCCGTGCCCGTGTGAGTGTGCCGTGCCCGTGTGAGTGTGTGTGCCCGTGAGTGCACGTGCCCGTGTGAGTGCGTGTGCCCGTGTGTAATTAAACTGAATTAAGTGAAGTTTGAAGTGAATATGGTGAATTTGAATATTTTGCAGAAAAGTCAGTTATTGTTTTCCTCCGGATGCTCCGATTTCCCCCCCCACACTCCCAGCAGGATGAGCCAGTTAGGGGGATTGGCGGGGTGTTGTTGGGGGGGAGATGCTCTGTCGGAGTATTGGTGCAGAATCGATGGGCTGATTGGTCTCTTTCTGCATTGTGGGGATTCAATGATTCTATGGTTTTTGGGGTGTGGGAGGAAACTGGAGCACCCGGAGAAAACCCACACAGACACGGGGAGAACATGCAGACTCCACCCA
The DNA here is from genome assembly GCF_965287045.1 of Carcharhinus amblyrhynchos. Lineage (NCBI taxonomy): Eukaryota > Metazoa > Chordata > Chondrichthyes > Carcharhiniformes > Carcharhinidae > Carcharhinus > Carcharhinus amblyrhynchos. The sequence continues at coordinate 1,170,614 of NC_137337.1, forward strand.
GACAGTGACCGAGGCTGGAATCGAACCCGGGACCCCGGCGCTGAGAGGCAGCATCACACATTCTGTTCATGTCATTTTCTCTTTCTATCTCAGTGTGTTATCTCTCTCTGTCCGTCTCTCTGTGTCCTTCTCTCTCTCACATCCCATCTCTGCCTCTCTCTATTAAACACTGCACCATCACTGATTTACTGATGGACCCAGTGTTCACAGTGACAGACATACATCAGGCTCTTTGTCTTTTAGATTCTGAGATTATTTCCATATCGGAGCAGGTGTTGACAGTGAGGTCCCACAGTAAGAGGGCCGTCTGTCTCCAAATTAGTGCCGTTACCTCTGTAACTACCAACTCCAGCCTAATCAAGGCTGTCACCTCAACACACAATCAGCCTGACAGCAATCTCTGTGCTCATTGCTGCTGCATTAGGCTGGGAACACAGCTCCGCACAGCAACTAACCACACACACCAAAACACCCACCCATCGAAATAAACCCCACCCCACCCCACCTCCTCTCTACTCCTCACTCCCTCCCCTTCTCCTTCCCCCTCCCTCCCCACTCACTCCCCTCCCTCCCCACTCACTCCCCTCCCTCCCCTCCCCACTCCCCCTCCCCTCCCCTCCCCACTCCCCCTCCCCCTCCCCACTCACTCCCCTCCCCCTCCCCACTCACTCCCCTCCCCCTCCCCACTCACTCCCCTCCCCCTCCCCACTCACTCCCCCTCCCCACTCACTCCCCCTCCCCCTCCCCACTCACTCCCCCTCCCCACTCACTCCCCTCCCCACTCACTCCCCTCCCCTCTCTCCCCTCCCCCTCCCTCCCCTCCCCCTCCCCACTCACTCCCCTCCCCCTCCCCACTCACTCCCCCTCCCCACTCACTCCCCCTCCCCACTCACTCCCCTCCCCACTCACTCCCCTCCCCTCTCTCCCCTCCCCCTCCCCACTCACTCCCCTCCCCCTCTCCACTCACTCCCCTCCCCCCATTGCCCCTCCCCCTGCACTATATCCTGGCAACAAGGCCACTCTGCTCACTCCCAGATACTGTCTCAGTCCCAAACGCCCGCCCCCTCCCTGCCATTGGTTGCAGCACGTCCTGGGATAGAGCAATGGCTGAAGGTGGGAGGGGCCAAGCAGGAGTGGGGGAGGGGCCTGGCGGGGCCGGGGCTAGATGGGGGCGGGGCTAGGCAGGTGTTGGGGCGGGGCTTGGCAGTGGAGGAGCTGGGCGGGGGGGCGGGGCACGGGAGGGGCGGGGCGGGGCTGGCTGGTGGGGGGCGGGGCAGGAGGAGCACCGTGGCACCAATGAGGTGGGAGTATTTCAGTGGCGGGAAATCCAGTCTAATTTTCTTTGTGTTGAGATGATAACTGATCGGCGGCGATTGCTTCTGTCTGATCATCAGTGCGGTGCACTCTGATCATCATTTATACCCCTGGAGGAGTCATCCTGACAAACCCATCAGAGCAAACTCCACTCCATCATACCGGACACACGGGCCGGGGGGCGGGGCCGAGCGGGCCGGGGGGCGGGGCCCAGCGGGGCGGGGGCGGGGCCCAGCGGGGCGGGGGCGGGGCGGGGGGCGGGGCCGGGGAGGTGTGATAGAGGCCGGGACGGGGGGGTGTGAAGCAGAGGCTGGGAAGGCGCAAAGTAAGTTTGGAGTACACGGAAAGTAGAAAGAAACTTAAGCAAGGAGTAAGGAGGGTTAAAAGCGGTCATGGAAAAGCATTGGCCAGCAGGGTTAAGGATAATCCCAAGGTTGGGAATTACAGGTGGTTTTACACGGCTGCAATGTTATTTCCCGGTGCCCGTACTCAATACCACGGCAATGAACACACAGAATTATCTAAAGTGTCTGGCCCCCTGTCCACTCTGACCAACTCATATCTAATTCTATTAAAATCAGCCTTCCCCCAGTTTAAAACCTTAGCGACGGTGCAGAGGGACCTCGGGGTCCTTGTGCATGAGTCGCAAAAACCCAGCCTGCAGGTGCAGCAGGTGGTCAGGAAGGCTAATGGGATGCTGGCCTTCATAGCGAGGGGGATTGAATATAAAAGTAGGGAGGTCTTGCTGCAGCTGTATAGGGCATTGGTGAGGCCACAGCTGGAGTACTGTGTGCAGTTTTGGTCGCCGCACTTACGCAAGGATATTTTGGCCCTGGAGGGAGTGCAGAGGAGGTTTACTAGGCTGATACCGGAGTTGAGGGGGTTGAGCTATGAGGAGAGTCTGAATAAACTAGGCTTGTACTCGTTAGAGTTTAGAAGAATGAGGGGAGATCTCATTGAGACGTATAAGATGATGAATGGGATGGATAGGATAGAGGTGGAGAGACTCTTCCCGCTCAGAAAGGACAGTAGGACTAGGGGGCACAGCCTCAAGATAAAGGGGGGGCGGTTTAGAACGGAGTTGAGGAGGAACTTCTTCACTCGAAGGGTGGTGAATCTCTGGAATTCTCTGCCCGTTGAAGTGGTGGAGGCTGCCTCGCTAAATATTTTTAAGACGCAGGTTGATGGGTTTTTGATAAGCGAGGGGATTAAGGGTTATGGGGAGAGGGCGGGAATGTGGAACTGAGCAGCGACAGATCAGCCATGATCTTATTGAATGGCGGGGCAGGCTCGAAGGGCTAGTTGGCCTACTCCTGCTCCTATTTCTTATGTTCTTATGTTATTTCTGGGCCATCTTTGTCCTTTCACACAACAATCTTAAATTGAACTGAGTTATGATCGCTGTCTACAAAATGCTCCCCACTGATATTTCAATCACTTGCTTGGATTTGTTAGTGAAAATTCAATCCAGGCTCACCTCCTCACTGTAGGACCTTTTATGTATTAGCATAAAACTTTCTTCTGGATGCATTTTAAGAATTCCATTCCTTTAAACCTTTCACTCTGTGACTCCCCAGTTAATATTGAGGAAATTGAAATCCCCCCACTATCACGACCCTATTCCTTTCACACTACTCTGAAATTTGCCAACACATCTGCTTTTCTGTTCCTCTCGGACTATTGGGGGTTGGGGGGGGGGATCTATAGAACGTTCCCAGCAATATGATTCCTCCTTTTTGGTTTTTAGCTTCTACCATACACTTCATTAGAAGCATTTTTGAAGATGTCTTCCCTTCTTACTGCTGTAATTTATTCCCTCATCAAAACCCCCTCATCTTTTACCTCCTTCCCTGTATTGCCTGAAGGTCCTAGATCCTGGAATATTGAACTGTCAATCTTTTTGTGGACTCAGCTCCACTTACCCACCCGCTCACCATAACCCTTAATTCCTTTACTGCTCAAAAATTTATCTATCCTTGCCTTAAAAACATTCAATGAGGGAGCCTCAACTGCTTCACTGGGCAGGAAATTCCACAGATTCACAAACCTCTGTGTGAAGGAGTTCCTCCTCAACTCAGTCCTAAAACTGCTTCCCCTTATTTTGAGGCTATGCCCCCTAGTTCTAGTTTCACCCACCAGTGGAAACAACTTCCCTGTTTCTGTCTTATCTATTCCCTCCCCTCATTCTTCTGAATTCCAATGAGTTTAGCCCCAGTCTACTCAGTCTCCCCTCATAATCCAACTCTCTCAACTCCGGAATCAACCTAGTGAATCTCCTCTGCACCCCCTCCAGTGCCAGTATATCCTTTCTCAAGTAAGGAGACCGAAACTGTACACAGTACTCCAGATGTGGCCTCACCAGCACCTTATACGGCTGCAGCATAACCTTGCTGTTTTTAAACTCCATCCCTCTCGCAATGAAGGACAAAATTCCATTTGCTTTCTTAATTACCTGCTGTATCTGCCTCTCTCGCAACCGTATCTCCGAGACAGTAATGACCTCATATCCCCCGTGCTTTTGTTTGTGCCTCAACTCATCTGCCTCTGTCAGACTCCTTGCATTAAAATAAATACCATCCAATTCTTGCCAAACTCCCTTTACCTTGCCTGGCCAATAACCTGTGTCTTCCTGATTCACTTGCTGCCTGTTCTCATTCTGCAGTGCCTGCTCCCGCTGCTGAACCTTCCCTCAGGATCCATCCTGAGTTCAAACCCTCAGTCACAAACCTCTTTGCAAGGACCAAGGTCCCATTCTGGTTCAGCCTGTCCACCTGGTGCTACCTTGCAGCAGATCAGCGATATATTATCGACATCAATGTCTTGGCTGATGGGATTGATGGGATCGATGGGATTGATGGGGGTCGATGGGATCGATGGGGGTCGATGGGATCGATGGGGGTCGATGGGATCGATGGGGGTCGATGGGATCGATGGGGGTCGATGGGATTGATGGGGCCGATGGGGGTCGATGGGGGTCGATGGGATTGATGGGGGTCGATGGGATTGATGGGGGTCGATGGGGGTCGATGGGATTGATGGGGGTCGATGGGATTGATGGGGGTCGATGGGGGTTGATGGGGTCGATGGGGGTCGATGGGATTGATGGGAGTCGATGGGATTGATGGGGGTCGATGGGATCGATGGGGGTCGATGGGATCGATGGGGGTCGATGGGATCGATGGGGCCGATGGGGGTCGATGGGGGTCGATGGGATTGATGGGAGTCGATGGGATTGATGGGGGTCGATGGGGGTTGATGGGGTCGATGGGGGTCGATGGGATTGATGGGGGTCGATGGGGGTTGATGGGGTCGATGGGGGTCGATGGGATTGATGGGAGTCGATGGGATTGATGGGGGTCGATGGGGGTCGATGGGATTGATGGGAGTCGATGTCCCATTTGCTGATGACACAAAGCTGGGTGGGAAAGTAAGTTGTGAAGAGGACAGAAGGGCCAGAATTCTCCCAGATATAACAGCAGGACAGTGGGAGTATTCCCACCCGTTTAGTGGGTGTATTTTCCAGAGTAAATCTCCTCAGACTCACAGCAATGCCGAGTGCCTCAGTGTGATTCACTCTGGGAAGCAGTGATTCCCGGGATAGCACTGACTGAGCCACTGCGCCTGTGCCAATCCGTCAGTGCAGAGATTGTCCCCCCCCCACCCCCACTTTGCCTGATCACTGACCAGCCCCACAGCCGCCCCCCCCACCCCCGGATCACTGACCAGCCCCACAACCAACCCCCCACCCCCGGATCACTGACCAGCCCCATAACCGCCTCCCCCACCCCCAGATCACTGACCAGCCCCACAACCGCACCCCCCCCACCCCCGGATCACTGACCAGCCCCACAACCAACCCCCCCCACCCCCGGATCACTGACCAGCCCCACAACCGCCCCCCCCACCCCCGGATCACTGACCAGCCCCACAACCAACCCCCCCCACCCCCGGATCACTGTCCAGCCCCACAACCGCCCCCCCCACCCCCGGATCACTGACCAGCCCCACAACCAACCCCCCCCACCCCCGGATCACTGACCAGCCCCATAACCGCCCCCCCACCCCCGGATCACTGACCAGCCCCATAACCCCCCCTCACCCCCAATTACTGTCCTACTGGACCTCCCTGGGTCAGCCCCTCTGACCCCTCCATTCCTCACCCCTCAGGCCAGCCCCCTTGATGCCCCCCCTCACCCCTCAGGCCAGCCCCCTTGATGCCCCCCCTCACCCCTCGGGCCAGCTCCCATGTCCCCCCCCCCCTCAGCTCCCCACCAAGGCCTGACCCGATGTACAGGGACTGCTGTTCCAGGCTGGATAGTCGGATGGAAATGGAGATTTGATAATCAGCTTTGTGAATTGTGCTAAAAACAAGTGTTTCGGAGACTCGTCAGCAGCAGATTCACTAAAACCCCCCCCCACCCCCAGCTAGAGTGTGCGACAGACTGGAGAATCCCAGCCCGGGGGTACAGACTGTTTCAGTAAGTGATGGTGTATACTGTCAGTTTGGGAGGAAGAAGAGAAAAGGAGTAATGGGTTAGTCACAGAACCCTACAGAGCAGAAAGAGGCCCTTCGGCCCATCGAGTCTGCACCAAACACAACCCCACCCAGGCCCTATCCCCATATCCCTCTAACCTCTGCTACCCTGGACACTAAGGGGCAATCCTAACATGGCCAATCAACCTAACCTGCACATCTTTGGACTGTGGGAGGAAACTGGAGCACCCGGAGGAAACCCACACAGACACGAGGAGAATGTGCAAACTCCAGACAGACAGTGACCCGAGCCGGGAATTGAACTCAGGACCCTGAAGCTATGAAGCAGCAGCGCTAACCACTGTGCTACTGTACCACCGAGAGAATGGAGAGAATGCAAAACTCTGAGTTACAGAGGGATCTGGGTGTCCTGGTACATGAAAGAAAAGTCTGACGTGATTAGGAAGGTGGATGATGTTCATTGCGGAGGGGAGTGGAATATAAAACTGGGCAAGTTTTGCTCCAGTTATACCGGGTGTTGGTGAGACCACTTTGGAAGTTCCGTGGACAGTTTTGGTCTGATTTCTAAAGGAAGGATGTCATGACAGGCTGGACATGTATGTATAAGAGTTTAGAAGATAGCGAGGTGGTCTTATTGTAATGTATAAGACACTAACGGACTTGAGAGGGTTGATGCTGAGAGGACGTTTCCTCTTTTATGAGAGACTGAGACCAGGGCGCACACTTTAGGATGAAGGGGTCTCCCATTGAAGATGAGAGGGAGGAGATATTTATTCGAGTGTGTCGACAGAACGCTCTTTCCCTGTCAGAGGTGGAGATGGGACTGTTGAATATCCGTGGGACTGAGTTCGATTCACGACTGACAAAGAGATTATCCGGGGACGCAGGAAAGTAGAGATTCCAACAAGATCGTCAAAAACTGAAGGAGTCTCCAGGAGCCGAATAACCTTCTTCAGCATCCTGGGATTTATCAGTGAGATAAAATAGTACAAAAGGAAGGAAATTATGTTAAGCTGGTACCAAATACTCACTAAATCTCAACTGAAGTTACACAGTCATGGCCAAATAGCACAGAAAGAGATAGTGCAGACTGAATGGGCTGAGTGGCCTCCTCCTGATTTAGCAGAGTGCTGTGTGACTGAGCTGGTGAGACGGTTTGTTGGGGTGGTTGTGATTTGGGCAGATGTGAGGAATTCGAAGGGAATCGAACAGCCCAATAACCTGGAGCAGGGATTCCGGATATTTTGTGTCCTTTTTGTCAGAATCTCATTTCACGAATGCATTCCCCAAACTGAGTTAGCTTTCACCAAGACAGCCTTTACTCACAGTAAAGACTGGCTCACACTCAGAGGAGAAAGATTGTGTGGATACACCACACCAACTGATCGAAAAACTCACATTACCCGGAAAAACAAGAGGCCTTTTAATCAGCCAAGATCAACATCACCAACAATGGCCGAATGGAACTGGACACAGGCGACACAGAACAGCACACATTCCATCTCAGAGCAGACACACTGCACAAGAAAAGGCAAACTTCCACACAGTTACAATATCCCACACAAAAATATTATCTCCAAACACTCCCAGGACAGGTACAGCACAGGGTTAGATACAGAGTAAAGCTCCCTCTACACTGTCCCCCCATCAAACACTCCCAGGACAGGTACAGCACGGGGTTAGATACAGAGTAAAGCTCCCTCTACACTATCCCCCATCAAACACTCCCAGGACAGGTACAGCACGGGGTTAGATACAGAGTAAAGCTCCCTCTACACTGTCCCCCCATCAAACACTCCCAGGACAGGTACAGCACGGGGTTAGATACAGAGTAAAGCTCCCTCTACACTGTCCCCCCATCAAACACTCCCAGGACAGGTACAGCACAGGGTTAGATACAGAGTAAAGCTCCCTCTACACTGTCCCCATCAAACACTCCCAGGACAGGGACAGCACAGGGTTAGATACAGAGTAAAGCTCCCTCTACACTGTCCCCCATCAAACACTCCCAGGACAGGGACAGCACGGGGTTAGATACAGAGTAAAGCTCCCTCTACACTGTCCCCCATCAAACACTCCCAGGACAGGGACAGCACAGGGTTAGATACAGAGTAAAGCTCCCTCTACACTGTCCCCCATCAAACACTCCCAGGACAGGTACAGCACGGGGTTAGATACAGAGTAAAGCTCCCTCTACACTGTCCCCCATCAAACACTCCCAGGACAGGGACAGCACGGGGTTAGATACAGAGTAAAGCTCCCTCTACACTGTCCCCCATCAAACACTCCCAGGACAGGTACAGCACGGGGTTAGATACAGAGTAAAGCTCCCTCTACACTGTCCCCCATCAAACACTCCCAGGACAGGTACAGCACGATGTCAGAATGGGATTGATTCTGAATAAACCCCATGTCTAAATCTTCACACTTTCCACATCTGGAGATCAAGTGCTCGGTTCATAAAATTAAAACTCTGACTTTTCATCAACGGAGTGGGGAGAGGGGAAGGAGACAGAGGGAAAGAGCGAAGATGGATCAGAGGCATTCAGAGAGGCCTTCAGCGGGTGGGAGGGGAGGGGTCCAGTTCCCGTCCAGTCTGTCAGGGAAAGGAGGGTCCAGTTTCCCAAGGAGTGGCGTGTCCAGTCTCTTCCGGAGGTCAGGAGGTGGGGGGGGAGCGTCTAGTCTGTCACTGCCCCCACTGTCAAACACCGAGTGAGAGGCAATGGCTGTCGAGAGGCTGGGATGGGAACTAAATTTGATTTGAAGAGTTTGGGCAGAAAGACAAGGTTCCATTCACTGACACACCCTGAGTCTGACGTCAGTCAGAGGGGAATGGAGTCAGTGCAGCTGGTCCAATATCCTATCCAGATCTTCTTCCTGACAGAATCATCAGTACAGCCATTCACCCAAGAGATGGGTGAGATCCTAAATGAATATTTCTCACCAATATTTACTGTTGAGAAAGGCATGGATATTAGGGAACTTGGGAAATTAACTATATGTGTGTGTGTGTGTTCCCTCGAATGGCAGATGGTGTTTAATTTAGACAAATGCGAGGTGATGCATTTTGGGCAGGACTTACTCAGTTAATGGTAGGGCGTTGGGGAGAGTTACAGAACAAAGAGATCTCGGGGTACGAGTTCATAGCTCCTTGAAAGTGGAGTTACAGTTGGACAGAGTGGTGAAGAAGGCATTCAGCATGCTTGGTTTCATCGGTCAGAACATTGAATACAGGAGTTGGGACGTCTTGTTGAAGTTGTACGAGACATTGGTAAGGCCACACTTGGAATAGTGTGTGCAATTCTGGTCATCCTATTATAGAGAGGATATTATTAAACTAGAAAGAGTGCAGAAAAGATTTACTAGAATGCTACTGGGACTTGAGGGATTGAGTTATAAGGAGAGGCTGGATAAACTGGGACTTTTTTCTCTACAGCGTAGGAGGCTGAGGGGTGATCTTATAGAGGTCTGTAAAATAATGAGGGGCACAGACAAGGTAGATAGTCAATATCTTTTCCCAAAGGTAGGGGAGACTAAAACTAGAGGGTACAGGTTTAAGGTGAGAGGGGAGAGATACAAAAGTGTCCACAGGGGCAATTTTTTCACACAGAGAGTGTGAGTTTCTGGAACAAGCTGCCAGAGGTAGTAGAAGAGGTGGATACAATTTTATCTTTTAAAAATCATTTAGATAGTTCCATGGGTACGATGGGTATAGAGGGATAAGAGCCAAATGAGGGCAATTGGGATTAGCTCAGGGTTTTCAAAAAAAAAGGCAGCATGGAGAAGTTGGGCCGAAGGGCCTGTTTCCCTGCTGTAAACCTCTGTGACTCTGTGACCCAGACACCTACACAACCACTCACCATCACAGAGAAATCCAAGGTGGTGCCGGGGATTTCTTACAAGCTGTGCCCAGTATACCCTCTAATTCTATCCTTTAGTTTCATTCTTTGCTTCTAAAACTTAATTCTAACTCTTTTAAACTCTCCAACAATGCTTTAATTCAATCCCTACCTGTACCGACCGACTCAGGAACAGCTTCTTCCCTGTTGCTGTCAGACTTTTGAATGGACCTCCCTCACATTAACTTGATCTTTGTCTGCACCCTTGCTGTGACTGTAACACTACATTCTGCACCCTCTCCTTTCCTTCTCTATGAATGGTATGCTTTGCTTGTATAGCGCATAAGAAACAATACTTTTCACTGTATGTTAATACGTAGAACATTCCAGCCCTGTACAGGCCCTTTGGCCCTCAATGTTGTGCCGACCAGTGGAGCCAATCTAATGGCCCTCTAACCTAAACATAAACATGTGACAATAACAAATCAAATCAACATTCTCACTGAGTGTCATCAATTCCTGTCATTCACTTCTCTCTCCCTCTTTGCCGCTCCGCCTCTCCGTCTCTCTCCTTCCCACCCTCTCTCCTCTTCCATTTCCTGATGGATTCAGGCACACACAGTCAGCTTAATATTCGAGAATCTCAAATGTCCACAAATAGATGTATCTCCAGAGAGAAAGTGAGTGAGAGGGAGAGGGACAGACAGAGGGAGAGGGACAGACAGAGGGAGAGGGACAGACAGAGGGAGAGGGACAGACAGAGGGACACGGACAGACAGACAGAAGGACAGACAGAGGGAGAGGGAGTGAGATATAGACAGAGACAAAGAGGAAATGAGAGAGATACAGATAGAGAGATTGAGAGAGAGATGCAGACAGAGAGAGAAAGAATGAGCGATACAAATAGAGAGAGAAAGAGAAATACAGACAGAGGGAGTGAGAGAGAAGAGTGAAATATAGAGAGGGGCAAAGACAGCAAGAGAAAGTGGGAGAGACAAATGTGTGTGAAAGAGAGAGAGACAGAGAAAGAAAAATAGACAAAGAGAAAAAGAGACGGAGTGGGTGAGAGATGAGAAAGAAACAGAGAAGGAGACGGAAAAATTAGAGACTGTTGGAAAGAGAGTGTGAGAGAAAGAGAGGTAGTGAAAGAGAGATAGAATTAGAGATAGTCACAGGTTGGCCAATTGTCTGTGAAAGAGAGATGTAGAGAGGACAGAGAGAGAGAAAAAGACAGAAAGATGGGGAAAGTATCTCTCCAGGCAGAGAAACGCAGAAAAGAGAAAGTATGGGCAGAAAGGAGAGGTGCGAGAGAGAAAAAACATATCTTCAGAGAAAGTGAGGGAGTTTGAGAAAGAGTGAGAGAGGCAGAGAGTTAGAGAGAAACAGCCAGAAACAGAAAAAAGATGAAATAAAGAATAGCAAGAAAAAGTTTAAAGAAAAATCAGATACAGAAGGGAAGCGTAATGCTGGAAAAAGTACCGTGTGAGGGGGAGAGAGACACGGGGGGGAGAGAGACACGGGGGGAGAGAGACACGGGGGGGAGAGAGACACGGGGGGGAGAGAGACACGGGGGGGAGAGAGACACGGGGGGGAGAGAGACACGGGGGGGAGAGAGACACGGGGGGAGAGAGAGAGACGGGGGGAGAGAGACACAGGGGGAGAGAGAGAGAGACGGGGAGAGGGAGAGCGATCCATATACACAGAGAGGGAGAGCGATCCATATACACAGAGAGGGAGAGCGATCCATATACACAGAGAGGGAGAGAGATCCATATACACAGAGAGGGAGAGCGATCCATATACACAGAGAGGGAGAGCGATCCATATACACAGAGAGGGAGAGCGATCCATATACACAGAGAGGGAGAGCGATCCATATACACAGAGAGGGAGAGCGATCCATATACACAGAGAGGGAGAGCGATCCATATACACAGAGAGGGAGAGCGATCCATATACACAGAGAGGGAGAGCGATCCATATACACAGAGAGGGAGAGCGATCCATATACACAGAGAGGGAGAGCGATCCATATACACAGAGAGGGAGAGCGATCCATATACACAGAGAGGGAGAGCGATCCATATACACAGAGAGGGAGAGCGATCCATATACAGAGAGAGGGAGAGCGATCCATATACAGAGAGAGAGAGAGAGAGCGATCCATATACAGAGAGAGAGAGAGATACATATACACACACGCACAGATAGAAAGACATCCATATACACACATACATACACACACAGATCCATATACAGAGAGAGAGAGAGGGATCCATATATATACACACAGAGATAGACATCCATATACACACACACACACGCACAAACACACACAGATCCATATACAGTGAGAGAGAGAGAGATCCATATTCAGAGAGAGAGATACATATACAGAGAGAGAGAGAGATCCATACAGAGAGAAAGAGAGAGAGAGATCCATATACAGAGAGAGAGATACATATACAGAGAGAGAGAGAGAGATCCATACACAGAGAGAAAGAGAGAGAGAGATCCATATACAGAGAGAGAGATTCACAGAGAGAGAGATCCATACACAGAGAGAAAGACATACATATACAGAGAGAGATCCATACACAGAGAGAGAGAGAGATCCATATACAGAGAGAGAGAGCCATATACAGAGAGAGATTCACAGAGAGAGAGAGAGATCCATATACAGAGAGAGAGAGATCCATATACAGAGAGAGAGAGATACATATACAGAGAGAGAGAGAGAGATCCATACACAGAGAGAAAGAGAGAGAGAGAGATCCATATACAGAGAGAGAGATACATATACAGAGAGAGAGAGATACATATACACAGAGAGAGAGAGAGAGAGAGATCCATACACAGAGAGAAAGAGAGAGAGAGATCCATATACAGAGAGACAGAGAGAGATCCATATACAGAGAGAGAGACAGACAGACAGATCCATATACAGACAGAGAGAGAGAGAGATCCATATACACACACACAGATAGAAAGACATCCATATAGACACACACACACACACACCCAGATCCATATACAGTGAGAGAGAGATCCATAGAGAGAGAGAGAGAGAGAGAGCGCCATATACAGAGAGAGAGAGAGCCATATACAGAGAGAGAGAGAGAGAGATCCATATACAGAGAGAGAGAGATCAATATACAAAGAGAGAGAGAAATCCATATACAGAGAGAGAGAGGGAGAGAGAGAGATCCATATACTGAGAGAGATCCATATACAGAGGGAGAAAGATCCACATACAGAGAGAGAGAGATCCATATACAGGGAGAGAGAGAGATCCATATATAGGGAGAGAGAGAGATCCATATATAGGGAGAGAGAGCTGTGTACAGAGAGAGTGAGTGAGAGGTCCATACACAATGAGAGACAGATGCATATACAGAGAAAGAGAGTTCCTTATACAGAGAGAAAGATATCCACATACATGGAGAGAGAGATCCATATACAGAGAGAGAGAGATCCATATACAGAGAGAGAGATCCATATACAGAGAGAGAGAGATCCATATACAGAGAGAGAGAGATCCATATACAGAGAGAGAGAGAGAGAGATCCATATACAGGGAGAGAGATCCATATACAGGGAGAGAGATCCATATACAGTATATATAGATCTCTCTCCCTCTCTGTATATGGATCCCTCTGTATATGGATTTCTCTCTCTCTCTCTCTGTATGAGATCCATATACAGAGATGGAGATCCATATACAGAGAGAGAAAGATCCATATACAGAGAGAGAGAGATCCATATACAGAGAGAGAGATCCATATGCAGGGAGAGAGATCCATATGCAGGGAGAGAGATACATATGCAGGGAGAGAGATACATATGCAGGGAGAGAGATCCATATGCAGGGAGAGAGATCCATATGCAGGGAGAGAGATCCATATGCAGGGAGAGAGATCCATATACAGAGAGAGAGATCCATATACTGGGAGAAAGATCCATACACAGGGAGAAAGGTCCATATACAGAGAGAGAGATCGACATATCTGTATATGGGAGATCCATATACAGAGAGAGAAAGAAAGATCCATATACAGAGAGAGAGAGATATCCATATACAGAGAGAGAGATCCATATACAGGGAGAGAGATCCATATACAGGGAGAGAGATCCATATACAGGGAGAGAGATCCATATACAGGGAGAGAGATCCATATACAAAGGGTGAGATCCATATACAGAGGGAGAGATCCATATGCAGAGGAGAGAGACATATATATATAAATATTTATATATACAGAGAGAGAGAGATCCATATACAGAGAGATCCATATACAGAGAGAGAGAGAGTCATCAATATACAGAGAGAGAGAGAGATCCATATACAGAGAGAGAGAAAGGGATCCATATACAGAGATAGAGATCCATAGACAGAGAGAGATCCATAGACAGAGAGAGAGATCCATAGACAGAGAGAGATCCATAGACAGAGGGAGTGATCCATATACAGAGGGAGTGATCCATATGCAGAGGGAGTGATCCATATGCAGAGGGAGTGATCCATAGACAGTGATCCATATGCAGAGGGAGAGATCCATATGCAGAGGGAGAGAGAGAGACATATGCAGAGAGAGAGAGAGATCCATATACAGAGAGAGAGGGACAGATCCATATACAGAGAGAGAGAAAGGGATCCATATACAGAGAGAGAGATCCATAGACAGAGAGAGAAATCCATAGACAGAGAGAGAGATCCATAGACAGAGAGAGAGATCCATAGACAGAGAGAGAGATCCATAGACAGAGAGAGAGATCCATAGACAGAGAGAGATCCATAGACAGAGAGAGATCCATAGACAGAGGGTGCGATCCATATGCAGAGGGAGAGATCCATATACAGAGGGACAGATCCATATACAGAGGGACAGATCCATATACAGAGGGAGAGAGAGAGACACATACATATATATACACAGAGAGAGAGAGAAAGATCCATATACAGAGGGAGAGAGAGAGATCAATGTACGGAAAGAGAGAGAGAGATCCATATACAGAGAGAGAGGGACAGATCCATATACAGAGAGAGAGAGAGATCCATATACAGAGAGAGAGATCCATAGACAGAGAGAGATCCATATACAGAGGGTGCGATCCATATGCAGAGGGAGAGATCCATATACAGAGGGACAGATCCATATACAGAGGGACAGATCCATATACAGAGGGAGAGAGAGAGACATATACATATATATACACAGAGAGAGAGAGAGAGATCCATATACAGAGGGAGAGAGAGAGATCAATGTACGGAAAGAGAGAGAGAGATCCATATACAGAGAGAGAGGGACAGATCCATATACAGAGAGAGAGAGAAAGGGATCCATATACAGAGAGAGAGATCCATAGACAGAGAGAAATCCATACACAGAGAGAGAGACCCATAGACAGAGAGAGATCAATCTCTCTCTCTTTGTATATTGATCCCTGTATATGGATCTCTCTCTCTCTCTGTATATGGATCTCTCTCTCTCTCTGTATATGGATCTGTCTCTCTCTCTGTATATGGATCTGTCTCTCTCTCTGTATATGGATCTCTCTCTCTCTGTATATGGATCTCTCTTGGTCTCGAGATGGATCTCTCTCTCTCTGTATATGGATCTCCGTCTCCCTGTATCTGGATCTCTCTCTCTCTCTGAATATGGATCTCTCTCTCTTTGTATATTGATCTCTATACAAAGAGAGAGAGAGAGATCCATATACAGAGAGAGAGAAAGATCCATATAAAGAGAGAGAGAGAGATCCATATACAGAGAGAGAGAGAGAGATCCATATTCGGAGAGAGAGAGAGAGATCCAGATATAGGGAGACGGAGATCCATATACAGAGAGAGAGAGATCCATATACAGAGAGAGAGAGATCCATATACAGAGAGAGAGAGATCCAAATACAGAGAGAGAGATCCATATACAATGAGAGAGTGATCCATATACAGAGAAAGAGAGATCCATATACAGAGAAAGAGAGATCCATATACAGAGAAAGAGAGATCCATATACAGAGAGAGAGACAGATCCATATACAGAGAGACAGATCCATATACAGAGAGAGAGAGAGATCCATATACAGAGAGAGAGAGATCCATATACAGAGAGAGAGAGATCCATATACAATGAGAGAGTGATCCATATACAGAGAAAGAGAGATCCATATACAGAGAAAGAGAGATCCATATACAGAGAGAGAGACAGATCCATATACAGAGAGACAGATCCATATACAGAGAGAGAGAGAGAGAGATCCATATACAGAGAGAGAGAGATCCATATACAGAGAGAGAGAGAGATCCATATACAGAGAGAGAGAGATCCATATACAGAGAGAGAGAGAGATCCATATTCAGAGAGAGAGATCGATCCATGTACAGGGAGACAGATCCATATACACAGGGAGAGAGATCCATCTCGAGAGCAAGAGAGATCCATATACAGAGGGAGAGAGATCCATATACAGAGAGAGAGAGAGAGACACATACAGACAGAGAGACAGGGATCCATATACACACACACGCAGATCCATACACAGAGAGAGGGCGGGGGGCGGAATACAGAGTAAAAGGGACTGAAATAAACTCAGACAAATTGTGTGTGAGAGTTGGATAGAAAAGCAACTGGGAAAGACAGGCAGAGACACAGGGAGGGAGAGATGTGAAGAGACAGATAGGAACTGCTGGATACAGAGACTGAGACATACCCATAGACTCCAGAAATAATATCAATCGGAACTTCCCAAACTGTCTCCCCAAAGCAGGCTGCGAGTCCCAGGCTGCGAGTCCCAGGCTGCGAGTCCCCCCTTCAGATTCAGATTCAGATTCAAATCTAGACAGCGGATTCAATCAGTTAAACCAGAAAACAATCTGACCTTCTTCCTCGCTGTAAAACAGAGAGAGTCACACACACACACACACACACCCTCCCACATACAGACCCCACACATACAAACCCACTCCGCTCCCTGCCCCCCCCACACACCTTCCAGGGACAGACACACAGGTAGATGGAGTGAGAAGCAGAAACAGAGGACAAGGTGAGAGAGGGAAAGTGAGAGAGAGAGAGAGACAGAGAGAGAGAGAGGGTGACAGAGAGAGAGAGAGGGTGACAGAGAGACAGAGAGAGACGGGGGTGTGGGTGGTGGGGAGACAGATGAAGGAAATGATGGCGTGAGAGAATGGTGAGATAAGAGTGAAAAAATAAAGTGAGGAGAGAGAGAGGGAAGGAGACGGGGGGGGGGGGGGGGGAGAAATGAAACGCTTCTTACTGTTTGTGAAAACACAGAGGCTCCGAGACACAAACTTCCGCAGCATTCACCCCCACCCCCAGCTCCCGGAGATACTGCTCTCACACTGAGTATCCCCAGCACTGCCTGAGACAGGGCACACCCACTGGGAGAGGGCACACCCACTGGGAGAGGGCACACCCACTGGGAGAGGCACACCCACTGGGACAGGGCACACCCACTGGGACAGGGCACACCCACTGGGAGAGGCACACCCACTGGGACAGGGCACACCCACTGGGAGAGGGCACACCCACTGGGAGAGGCACACCCACTGGGAGAGGCACACCCACTGGGAGAGGGCACACCCACTGGGAGAGGCACACCCACTGGGACAGGGCACACCCACTGGGAGAGGCACACCCACTGGGAGAGGGCACACCCACTGGGAGAGGCACACCCACTGGGACAGGGCACACCCACTGGGACAGGGCACACCCACTGGGAGAGGCACACCCACTGGGACAGGGCACACCCACTGGGAGAGGGCACACCCACTGGGAGAGGCACACCCACTGGGAGAGGCACACCCACTGGGAGAGGGCACACCCACTGGGAGAGGCACACCCACTGGGACAGGGCACACCCACTGGGAGAGGCACACCCACTGGGAGAGGGCACACCCACTGGGAGAGGCACACCCACTGGGACAGGGCACACCCACTGGGACAGAGCACACCCACTGGGAGAGGCACACGCACTGGGACAGGGCACACCCACTGGGAGAGGCACACCCACTGGGACAGGGCACACCCACTGGGAGAGGCACACCCACTGGGAGAGGCACACCCACTGGGACAGGGCACACCCACTGGGAGAGGGCACACCCACTGGGAGAGGCACACCCACTGGGAGAGGCACACCCACTGGGACAGGGCACACCCACTGGGACAGGGCACACCCACTGGGAGAGGCACACCCACTGGGACAGGGCACACCCACTGGGAGAGGGCACACCCACTGGGAGAGGCACACCCACTGGGAGAGGCACACCCACTGGGAGAGGCACACCCACTGGGAGAGGGCACACCCACTGGGAGAGGCACACCCACTGGGACAGGGCACACCCACTGGGAGAGGCACACCCACTGGGAGAGGGCACACCCACTGGGAGAGGCACACCCACTGGGACAGGGCACACCCACTGGGACAGAGCACACCCACTGGGAGAGGCACACGCACTGGGACAGGG
The DNA here is from genome assembly GCF_965287045.1 of Carcharhinus amblyrhynchos. Lineage (NCBI taxonomy): Eukaryota > Metazoa > Chordata > Chondrichthyes > Carcharhiniformes > Carcharhinidae > Carcharhinus > Carcharhinus amblyrhynchos. The sequence continues at coordinate 1,188,747 of NC_137337.1, forward strand.
CACACCCACTGGGAGAGGCACACCCACTGGGACAGGGCACACCCACTGGGAGAGGCACACCCACTGGGAGAGGCACACCCACTGGGACAGGGCACACCCACTGGGAGAGGGCACACCCACTGGGAGAGGCACACCCACTGGGAGAGGGCACACCCACTGGGAGAGGCACACCCACTGGGAGAGGCACACCCACTGGGACAGAGCACACCCACTGGGAGAGGGCACACCCACTGGGAGAGGCACATCCACTGGGAGAGGGCACACCCACTGGGAGAGGACACACCCACTGGGACAGGGCACACCCACTGGGAGAGGCACACCCACTGGGACAGGGCACACCCACTGGGAGAGGCACACCCACTAGGAGAGGGCACACCCACTGGGAGAGGCACACCCACTGGGAGAGGGCACACCCACTGGGACAGGGCACACCAACTGGGACAGGGCACACCCACTGGGAGAGGCACACCCACTGGGACAGAGCACACCCACTGGGAGAGGGCACACCCACTGGGAGAGGCACATCCACTGGGAGAGGGCACACCCACTGGGAGAGGCACACCCACTGGGACAGAGCACACCCACTGGGAGAGGGCACACCCACTGGGAGAGGCACATCCACTGGGAGAGGGCACACCCACTGGGAGAGGCACACCCACTGGGACAGAGCACACCCACTGGGAGAGGCACACCCACTGGGAGAGGGCACACCCACTGGGACAGGGCACACCAACTGGGACAGGGCACACCCACTGGGACAGGGCACACCCACTGGGAGAGGGCACACCCACTGGGAGAGGGCACACCCACTGGGAGAGGCACATCCACTGGGAGAGGGCACACCCACTGGGAGAGGCACACCCACTGGGACAGAGCACACCCACTGGGAGAGGGCACACCCACTGGGAGAGGCACATCCACTGGGAGAGGGCACACCCACTGGGAGAGGCACACCCACTGGGACAGAGCACACCCACTGGGAGAGGCACACCCACTGGGAGAGGGCACACCCACTGGGACAGGGCACACCAACTGGGACAGGGCACACCCACTGGGACAGGGCACACCCACTGGGAGAGGGCACACCCACTGGGAGAGGCACACCCACTGGGAGAGGGCACACCCACTGGGAGAGGACACACCCACTGGGAGAGGCACACCCACTGGGACAGAGCACACCCACTGGGACAGGGCACACCCACTGGGAGAGGGCACACCCACTGGGAGAGGCACACCCACTGGGAGAGGGCACACCCACTGGGAGAGGACACACCCACTGGGAGAGGCACACCCACTGGGAGAGGCACACCCACTGGGACAGGGCACACCAACTGGGACAGGGCACACCCACTGGGAGAGGCACACCCACTGGGAGAGGACACACCCACTGGGAGAGGCACACCCATTGGGAGAGGGCACACCCACTGGGAGAGGCACACCCACTGGGAGAGGGCACACCCACTGGGACAGGGCACACCAACTGGGACAGGGCACACCCACTGGGAGAGGACACACCCACTGGGACAGAGCACACCCACTGGGAGAGGCACACCCACTGGGAGAGGACACACCCACTGGGAGAGGCACACCCACTGGGAGAGGCACACCCACTGGAAGAGGGCACACCCACTGGGAGAGGGCACACCCACTGGGACAGGGCACACCAACTGGGACAGGGCACACCCACTGGGAGAGGACACACCCACTGGGACAGAGCACACCCACTGGGAGAGGCACACCCACTGGGAGAGGCACACCCACTGGGAGAGGACACATGCCAAGACATAAGCTGTTATGAGCCTGTAGTGCTGAGGGAGTGCCGCACTGTCAGAGGGTCAGTGCTGAGGGAGTGCCGCACTGTCAGAGGGTCAGTGCTGAGTGAGTGCTGCACTGTCAGAGGGTCAGCGCTGAGGGAGTGCCGCACTGTCAGAGGGTCAGTGCTGAGGGAGTGCCGCACTGTCAGAGGGTCAGTGCTGAGTGAGTGCTGCACTGTCAGAGGGTCAGCGCTGAGTGAGTGCTGCACTGTCAGAGGGTCAGTGCTGAGTGAGTGCTGCACTGTCAGAGGGTCAGTGCTGAGGGAGTGCCGCACTGTCAGAGGGTCAGCGCTGAGTGAGTGCTGCACTGTCAGAGGGTCAGTGCTGAGTGAGTGCTGCACTGTCAGAGGGTCAGTGCTGAGGGAGCGCCGCACTGTCAGAGGGTCAGCGCTGAGTGAGTGCTGCACTGTCAGAGGGTCAGTGCTGAGGGAGTGCCGCACTGTCAGAGGGTCAGCGCTGAGTGAGTGCTGCACTGTCAGAGGGTCAGTGCTGAGGGAGTGCCGCACTGTCAGAGGGTCAGTGCTGAGGGAGCGCCGCACTGTCAGAGGGTCAGTGCTGAGGGAGTGCCGCACTGTCAGAGGGTCAGTGCTGAGGGAGTGCCGCACTGTCAGAGGGTCAGTGCTGAGGGAGTGCCGCACTGTCAGAGGGTCAGTGCTGAGGGAGTGCCGCACTGTCAGAGGGTCAGCGCTGAGTGAGTGCTGCACTGTCAGAGGGTCTCTCCTGATGAAGGGGCGGCGCTCCAAAAGCTCATTCTACAAATAACCCTGCTGCATTTTAAGCTGGTGTTGTGAGACTTCTCACTGTGCCCATCGCCAGTCCAACACCAGCATCATCGGCTCTCGAGGGAGGGCAGCGGAAGTTTACCAGGCTGATTCCGTGGATGGTGAGACTGATGTATGAGGAGAGATTGACTAGAACATAGAACATAGAACACTACAGCACAAACAGGCCCTTTGGCCCACTAGTTGCACCGATCACATCAATACCTACCAATCCATAGGCCTATCTATAACCCCCAATCCCACTAAATCCCATATACTCATCCAGAAGTCTTTTAAAAGACCCCAGCGAGTTCGCCTCCACCACCACTGACGGCAGCCGATTCCACTCACTCACCACCCTCTGAGTGAAAAACTTACCCCTAACATCACTTCTGAACCTCCCTCCCCGCACCTTAAACCTGTGTCCTCTCGTAGCGACCATTTCAACCCGGGGAAATAGCCTCTGAGAGTCCACCCTGTCTATTCCTCTCAACATTTTGTAAACTTCTATCAGGTCGCCTCTCAACCTTCGTCTCTCCAGGGAAAAGAGTCCCAGCTCCCTCAACCTAACTTCATAAGGCATGCCTCCCAGTCCAGGCAACATCCTTGTTAGGTTCGGGTTATTTCCGCTGGAGTTTAGATGAATGGGGAGATCTCATAGAGATTTATAAAATTCTACCAGGACTGGACAGGGTAGATGGGGAAATCTGTGGGTGGAAGCAGAGGATATTAACAGGGTGTTAAATGAATATTTCACAGCTGTCTTCAACCATGAGAATGAGGAGATAGTTCTGGAACTTGGAGAGAGAGAGACTGTGAGGTTCTAGAGAAAATTATCGTAGGGCGTGACAAGGTATTGGAGGCATTGGTGGGCTTTGGAGTGGATAAATCGCCAGGTCCAGATGAATTTGGGATAGCGAGGAGAAGAATAGAGAGAGAGAACATTTGAATTCGTGGCTAAAGGGATGGTGCAGGAGGGAAGGGTTCAGATACTTGGACAATTGAGGCTCGTTCTGGGGTAGGTGGGACCTCGACAAGAGGGATGGTCTGCACCTGAACCAGAGGGGAACTAATATCTTGGGGGGAAAATTTGCCAATGCTATTCAGGGGGATTTAAACTGATTCAGAGGGGGGATGGGAACCTGAAATGTAGCTCCAATGTACAGGAGGATGAGAATAGGGAGGTCATGGATAATGTTTCTAGGTCACAGCAGTGTATTGGCAGACGGGAGGGTGGTTTGAAGTGCGTACACTTTAATGTGAGGAGCATACGCAATAAAGTGGATGAACTTGCAGCCTGGATTGGTGCCTGGGACTTTGATGTTGTGGCCATTTCAGAGACATGGATAGAGCAGGGACAGGAATGGTTGTTGCAGGTTCCAGGGTTCAGATGTTTCAGTCAGAGCAGAGAAGGTGGTAGAAGAGGGGGAGGCGTGGCATTGTTAGTCAAGGACAGTATCACGGTGGCAGAAAGGACATTTGATGTGGACCTGTCTATTGAGGTAGTATGGGCTGAGATTAGAAACAGGAGAGATCACCCTGTTGGGAGTTTTTTGTAGGCCTCCAAAATGTTCCAGAGATGTGGAGGAAAGGATTGCAAAGATGATCCTGGATAGGTGCGAAAGTAACAGGGTAGTTGTTATGGGGGCTTTAACTTTACAAGTATCGATTGGAAAAGCTATAGTTCAAGCACGTTAGAGGGGTCAGTTTTTGTCCAATGTGTGCAGGAAGGTTTCCTGACACAGTATGTAGATAGGCCAACAAGAGGTGAAGCTACATTAGATTTGGTACTGGGTAATGAACCAGGCCAGGTGTTAGACTTGGAGGTAGGTGAGCACTTTGGTGATAGTGACCACAATTCGGTTACGTTTACCTTAGTGATGGAAACGGATAGGTATATACCGAAGGGCAGAAGTTATAGCTGGGGGAAAGGTAATTATGAGGCTCTTAGGCGAGATTTAGGATACATAGGATGGAGTAGGCAATTGCAGGGGCTGGGAACATCTGAAATGTGGAGCTTATTCAAGGAGCAGCTCCTGCGAGTCCTTGATAAATATATACCTGTCAGGCAGGGAGGAGGTGGTCGAGCGAGGGAACCGTGGTGTACTAAGGAAGTTGAATCTCTGGTGAAGAGGAAGAAGGAGGCTTATGTAAAGATGAGACGTGAAGGCTCAGTTAGGGCACTGGAGAGTTATAAATTAGCCAGGAAGGAGCTAAAGAGAGAGTTAGGAAGAGCTAGAAGAGACTCTTTGATAAGGTTCCCCATGGTAGGCTACTGCAGAAAATGCAGATGCGTGGGATTGAGGGTGATTTAGCAGTTTGGATCAGGAATTGGCTAGCTGATAGAAGACAGAGGGTGGTGGTTGATGGGAAATATTCAACCTGGAGTTCAGTTACAAGTGGTGTACCTCAGGGATCTGTTTTGGGGCCACTGCTGTTTGTCATTTTTATAAATGACCTGGATGAGGGCGTAGAAGGATGGGTTAGTAAATTTGCTGACGACACCAAAGTCGGAGGAGTTGTAGACAGTGAGGATGGATGTTACAGTTTGCAGAGGGACATAGATAAGCTGCAGAGCTGGGCCGAGAGGTGGCAGATGGAGTTTAATACAGAAAAGTGTGAGGTGATTCACTTTGGTAAGAATAACAGGAGTACAGAATATAGGGCTAATGGAAGGACTCTTAGTAGTGGGGATGAGCAGAGGGATCTCAGGGTACATGTTCATAGATCCCTGAAAGTTGGCACCCAGGTTGATAAGGTTGTTAAGAAGGCATACGGTGTGTTAGCTTTTATTGGTAGAGGGATTGAATTTCGGAGCCGTGAGGTCATGTTACAACTGTACAAAACTCTGGTGTGGCCGCACTTGGAGTATTGTGTACAGTTCTGGTCGCCGCATTATAAGAAGGATGTGGAGGCATTGGAAAGGGTGAAGAGGAGGTTTACCAGGATGTTGCCTGGTATGGTGGGAAGGTCTTATGAGGAAAGGCTGAGGGACTTGAGGTTATTTTTGTTAGAAAGAAGAAGGTAGGGAGGTGACCTAATTGAGGCATACAAGATGATCAGAGGGTTAGATAGGGTGGACAGTGAGAGCCTTTTTCCTCGGATGGTGATGGCTAACACGAGGGGACATAGCTTTAAATTAAGGGGTGGTAATTATAGGATGGATGTCAGAGGTAGGTTCTTTACTCAGAGGGTAGTAAGGGTGTGGAATGCCCTGCCTGCAGCAGTTGTGGACTCGCCAACTTTAAGGGCGTTCAAATGGTCAGTGGATAGGCATATGGATAACATTGGAATAGTTTAAGTTAGAGGGTCATTAGATTGGTTCCACTGGTCGGCGCAACATCGAGGGCCGAAGGGCCTGTACTGTGCTGTTATGTTCTATGAATTGTGCCTCAGGCTGTTGTGAGAGGAAAGGGAGGAAATTGCAGGAGTTTTAACCCAAATTTTTAAATCCTCCCTGGTCACTGGGGAGCCAGGAGTCTCGCACCAGATTAAAGTCCGACAGGTTTATTTGGCAGCACTAGCTTTCGGAGTCTCGCTCCTTCGTCAGGTGAGTGTTCACAAACAGGACATATACAGACACAAACTCAATTTACAGGATAATGTTTGGAATGTGAGTCTGGGGAGGTGCGAGGGGACTGGAGAACAGCTAATGTGGTTCCACTATTTAAGAAAAGTTGCAGAGATGATCCAGGGAATTACAGACCAGTGAGTGTCACGCCTGTGCTCAGGAAACTACTGGAGAAGATTCTGAAGGAGAGAATCCATCTCCATTTGGAGAGGTAAGGTTTAATTAGGGATAGTCAGCATGGTTTTTCAGAAAGAGTCACGCCTAACAAATTTGATTGAATGTTTTGAGTGTGTAACCAAGTGTGTCGATGACGGGAATGTGGTTTGCCAAAATCCCACATGGGTAACTTTTTAAGAAGGTTAATGTGTATGTGGGACACACACTGATCTGATAAGGTGAATCTATAACTGGGTTAACGGTCGGACTGAGAGACTGTGAGGCCAGTGGCCAGGAAGGATTTAAAAATTTGGCTCAGAGCCCCTGCAATTAATTACCTGCCTCTCACAACCTCAAACAGACCACTGTCCACAGCAAACTACCCAGCCTTCAGGAGAACAGTGACCACAATACCACACAACCCTGTCACAGCAACCTCTGCAAGACATGCCGGATCATCGACACGGATACCATCATCTCACGTGAGAATACCATCCACCAGGTACATGGTAAATACTCTGGCAACTCGGCCAACGTTGTCTACCTGATACGCTGCAGGAAAGGATGTCCTGAGGCATGGTACATTGGGGAGACCATGCAGACGCTATGACAACGGATGAATGAACATCGCTCGACAGTCACCAGGCAAGACTGTTCCCTTCCTGTTGGCGAACACTTCAGTGGTCACGGGCATTCAGCCTCCGACCTTCGGGTAAGCATTCTCCAAGGCAGCCTTCACAACACACAACAGCGCAGAGTCGCTGAGCAGAGACTGATAGCCAAGTTCCGCACACATGAGGACGGCCTCATCCAGAATCTTGGGTTCATGTCGCACTATCTGTAACCCCCGTGACTTGCCTGGGCTTGTAAAATCTCACTAACTGTCCTGTCTGGAGACAATACACATCTCTTTAACCTGTGCTTAACCCTCTCTCCACTCACATTGTCTGTATCTTTAAGACTTGATTGCCTGTAAAGACTCGCATTCCAACCATTATTTTGTAAATTGAGTTTGTGTCTTTATATACCCCGTTTGTGAACAGAACTCCCACTTATCTGACGAAGGGGCAGCGCTCCGAAAACTCGTGGCTTTTGCTAGCAAATAAATGTGTTGGACTTTAACCTGGTGTTGTGAGAGTTCTTAGCAGTAGGAGACAGAGGGAGGTGACAGATACAACACATCTACTGGTTCCCCTCTGTCCCTTACTGTACATATAGCTGAACACGTAACACTGACAAATTGTACATACGTATTACAGACAGATTGTACACACAGAACACAGACATACTGGATACTTAATGCTGTTAGAGCAATTCTCTGCTTTTGTCTGAATGTAAATTCACCTTTAGTGAGGGTAAGAAGATGGTCAATTTGGAGTCTAGTCCAGTGAGAACTTTGCTGGTAAGCAGAGAAATAGAAAGCATTTCATCAAAGGAAATTGTAAATGATGATGTTTAAAGAGACTTGGGTTTGTTAACATGCTGCTGCATCAAGCAATCAGGAAGGCCAATGGTACGATGGTCTTTATTGCAGGGGATTGGAGAACTGGAATAAGAAATCTTGCTACAGTTGTGCAGGGTTTTGCTGAGACCACATCTGGAATAGTGCGTGTAGTTTTGGTCTCCACATTTAAGGAAGGATAAACTTTTTAAAATGATTTGATGCAATATGTGTCTCGCTGGCTGGTCAGAATTCATTGCCCATCCCTAATACCCTTGGAGGGCAGTTAAGAGTCGATCAGATTGCTGTGGCTCTGGAGTCACATGTAGACCAGACTGGGTAAAGACGGCAGATTTCCTTCCATAAAGAACATTAATGAGCCAGATGGGTTTTTACAGAATCAGCAACGGTTTCTTTAGACACCTAATTCCAAATTTTTATTGAAATCAAATATCACCATTACCACGGTGGGATTTGAACCCAAGGCCCAGATCTTGCTTGGTGCTCTCTGGATTACAGACAGTGATAATACCACTGCACCACTGCCTCCCCATCTGGAGTTCCGGAGAGGCGATCCCATTGAAACCGACACAGCTCTGAAGGGGTTTGACAGGGCGGACGCTGAGAGATTGTTTCCCCTGGCTGGGGAATCAAAAACACAGGGGGCACAGTCTCAGGGTAAGAGGCCAATCACAGGACTGAGACAAGAAGAAATGACTTCACTCAAAGGGTTGTGAATCTTTGGAATTCTCTCCCCAGAGAGTTGTGGTTACTCCATCGCCGATGGGTTTAAGACTGGAACAGAAAGGCTTTTGGTCTTATAGAATCTCTACCATGCAGAAGGAGGCCATTCACCCCAACCAGTGAAGAGCCACAATCCCACCCAGACCCTATCCCCACAACCCTATTTATTTACCCTACAAATCCCCTGACACTAAGGGACAATTTAGCACAAACAGTCAACCTAATCTTTGGACTGTGGGAGGAAACCGGAGCACCCAGAGAAAACCCATACAGTCACGGGGAGAATGTGCAAACTCCACACAGGCAGTGGCTCAAGCCAGGAATCGAACCTGGGACTCTGGCACTGTGAGGTATCCAAACTAACCACCATGCCACCGGGTATTAAGCAATTTGTGCCCATCAAACACTCCCAGGACAGGTACAGCACGGGGTTAGATACAGAGTAAAGCTCCCTCTACACTGTCCCCATCAAACACTCCCAGGACAGGTACAGCACAGGGTTAGATACAGAGTAAAGCCCCCTCTACACTGTCCCCATCAAACACTCCCAGGACAGGTACAGCACGGGGTTAGATACAGAGTAAAGCTCCCTCTACACTGTCCCCCATCAAACACTCCCAGGACAGGGACAGCACGGGGTAAGATAAAGAGTAAATCTCCCTCTACACTGTCCCCATCAAACACTCCCAGGACAGGTACAGCACGGGGTTAGATACAGAGTAAAGCTCCCTCTACACTGTCCCCATCAAACACTCCCAGGACAGGTACAGCACAGGGTTAGATACAGAGTAAAGCCCCCTCTACACTGTCCCCATCAAACACTCCCAGGACAGGTACAGCACGGGGTAAGATACAGAGTAAAGTTACCTCTACACTGTCCCCCCCATCAAACACTCCCAGGACAGGGACAGCATGGGGTTAGATACAGAGTAAAGCTCCCTCTACACTGTCCCCATCAAACACTCCCCGGACAGGGACAGCACGGGGTAAGATACAGAGTAAAGTTACCTCTACACTGTCCCCCCCATCAAACACTCCCAGGACAGGTACAGCACGGGGTTAGATACAGAGTAAAGCCCCCTCTATACTGTCCCCATCAAACACTCCCAGGACAGGTACAGCACGGGGTAAGATACAGAGTAAAGTTACCTCTACACTGTCCCCCCCATCAAACACTCCCAGGACAGGGACAGCATGGGGTTAGATACAGAGTAAAGCTCCCTCTACACTGTCCCCATCAAACACTCCCCGGACAGGGACAGCACGGGGTAAGATACAGAGTAAAGTTACCTCTACACTGTCCCCATCAAACACTCCCAGGACAGGTACAGCACGGGGTTAGATACAGAGTAAAGCTCCCTCTACACTGTCCCCATCAAACACTCCCAGGACAGGTACAGCACGGGGTTAGATACAGAGTAAAGCTCCCTCTACACTGTCCCCCCATCAAACACTCCCAGGACAGGTACAGCACGGGGTTAGATACAGAGTAAAGCTCCCTCTACACTGTCCCCCCATCAAACACTCCCAGGACAGGTACAGCACGGGGTTAGATACAGAGTAAAGCTCCCTCTACACTGTCCCCATCAAACACTCCCCGGACAGGGACAGCACGGGGTAAGATACAGAGTAAAGTTACCTCTACACTGTCCCCCCCATCAAACACTCCCAGGACAGGTACAGCATGGGGTTAGATACAGAGTAAAGCTCCCTCTACACTGTCCCCCCATCAAACACTCCCAGGACAGGTACAGCACGGGGTTAGATACAGAGTAAAGCTCCCTCTACACTGTCCCCCCATCAAACACTCCCAGGACAGGTACAGCACGGGGTTAGATACAGAGTAAAGCTCCCTCTACACTGTCCCCCCATCAAACACTCCCAGGACAGGTACAGCACGGGGTTAGATACAGAGTAAAGCTCCCTCTACACTGTCCCCCCATCAAACACTCCCAGGACAGGTACAGCACGGGGTTAGATACAGGTTTGTTTTATTGCCCTTTCCCCCTTCCTGGTTGATTCAGTGACTCTGTTTCGAGGTGGGGATCTGAGGTATAATCAGCCTTCCCTGAGGATACTCTCTGGTTTAAGAGAAATATTTCTGAACTTTCACTCCCTAAAACCACCCTCTCTTTTTTATTCATTCGTGGGTGTTGCTGGCTGGGTCAGCATTTATTACCCACCCCTAGTTGCCCCTGGAGGGCAGTTGAGAGTCAACCACATTGCCATGGCTCTGGAGTCACATGTAGGCCAGACCGGGGTAAGGACGGCAGATTTCTTCCCATTATAGATATTACTGAACAAGGTGGGTTTTACTCACAGTTAACAGTGGTTTCATGGTCATCAGTAGATTGTTAATTCCAGATGTACAAGGCACAAGTCAGGAGTGTGATGGAACACTCCCCACTTGCCTGGAAGGCTGTAGCTCCAATAACACTCGAGAAACTCATCACCATCCAGCACAAAGCAACCCACTTGATTGGCCCCACATCCACAAACGTTCAATCCCTCGTGTCTGCGTGGGTTTTCTCCGGGTGCTCCGGTTTCCTTCCACAGGCCAAAGATGTGCGGGTTAGGTTGATTGGCTATGCTAAAATTGCCCCTTAGTGTCCTGGGATGCGTAGGTTAGAGGGATTAGCGGGGTAAATGTGTAGGGATATGGGGGTGGGGCCTGGCTGGGATTGCAGTTGGTGCAGACTCGATGGGCCGAATGGCCTCTTTCTGCACTGTAGGTTCGCTCCGATCTCAGTAGCTGCAGTGTGTACTGTCGACAAGATGCACTGCAGCAATTCACCCCAGCTCCCTCGACAGCACCTCCCAAACTCATCACGTCTATCATTCAGAAGGAGAAGGGCAGCAGATACATGGGAACGCCCGGGGGTTCCCCTCTGAGTCCCTCACCATCCTGACTTGGAAATATATCACCATCCCCGCACTGTCACTGGGACAAAATCCTGGAATTCCTTTCCTAACAGCACTGTGGGTGTACCTACTACACATTGACTGTGGCGGTTCAAAAGGCAGCTCGCTGCCACTCTCTGGAGGGACAGTTAGAAATGGGCAATAAATTCTGGTCAGCCACTGACAGCCGTATCCCATAAATAAATGAAACATTTAAAAATTCTGTCACGTATCAGACATAAATCTCAGGACACAACTACACCTTCAAGGTAAAAATGACTGAGTCACTGTGTGTGTGGCTAAAGGAATATTGTGTTGTTGTTGTTTCAAATACCGACACTGTGTGTGTTGAGGGGGATGAATGTGGTTCAGAGCCTGGCGTTTGATTCATTTCTCTGATGGACACAAAGCATCGAGTGTCCAGTGAAACACCTACAGTTCTCCCCCACTCCACCAGGTGGCAGTGCCCTACACAGGCTCCTGCCCATTAACCCAGTCCAGAATGTTCACCATCAGCTTCATCATTGGGCATTTATAATAAATAGCCCTTTGTTCATCCCAGCCAATATTCCCAGGAATACCGATCCATCAGGTTCCCAGATTCTTTGATCTATCTATCCAGTCTATTCTAACCCCAGTCTCAGCTGGGCTGGAGTCCTCACTGTATCTCAGTCAGTATCTGTGTCCACCCCAACAATTTGTTTAAACTCAATCACACAGAATGAGGGAGTTGCTGATTAGACCAGAACTTACTGCCATTCGATGGTGGACAGGTTCTGGGGAGTCAGGAGGTGAGTCACTCTCCGCAGTATTCCCAGTATCCACAGTATTCCCAGTATCCGCAGTATTCCCAGCCTCTGACCTTCTCTTGTAGCCGCTGTGTTTGTGGTGAGTCCAGTTGAGTTTCTGGTCAATGGTAACCCCAAGGATGTAGACAGTGGGGGATTCAATGATGGTAACACCATTGAATGTCATGGGGCGGGGGTTGGAGTGTATCTTATTGGTGATGGTTGTTGCCTGGCATTTGTGTGGCGCGAATGTTACTTGCCACGTGTCAGCCTAAGCCTGGATATTGTCCACATTTTGTTGCATTTGGACATGGACTGCTTCAATATCTGAGGAGTCGCAAATGGTGCTGAACATTGTGCAATCGTCGGCGAACGTCCCCACTTCTGACCTTATGGAGGGAAGGTCATTGATGAAGCAGCTGAAGTTTGTTGGGCCGAGAACACTACCCCAAGGGACTCCTGCAGAGATGTCCTGGAGCTGAGATGACTGACCCTCCACAACCATCTTCCTGTGTACCTGGTATGCCTCCAACCAGTGGAGAGTTTGCCCTGATTCCCATTGATTCCAGTTTCGCTCGGGCTCCTCGATGCCGCACTCAGTTGAATGCTGCCTTGTTGTCAAGGGCTCTCACTCTCACCTCACCTCTGGAATTCAGCTGTTTTGTCCATGTTTGAACCAAGGCTGTAATGAGGTCAGGAGCTGAGTGACCCTGGCGAAACCTAAACTGGGCATCACTGACCAGGTTATTGCTAAGTAAATGCTGCTTGATAGTGCTGTCGATAACCCCTTCCATCACTTTACTGATGATTGAGAGTAGAGTTGAGATGGTATTTGTCTGGATTTGTCCTGTTTTTTGTGTACAGGATATACCTGGGCAATTTTCCACATTGCTGGGTAGATTCCAGTGTTGTAATTGTACTGGAGCAGCTTGGCTAGGAACACAGCCGGTTCTGGAGCACTAGCCTTCAGTACTATTGCTGGAATACTATCAGCACCCATTGCCTTTGCAGCATCCAGTGCCTTCAGCTGTTTCTTGATACCTGGTGGAGTGAATCGAATCGGCAGGAGACTGGCACCTGAGTTGCTGGGGACCACAGGAGGAGGCCAAGATGGATCATCCATTTGATACATCTGGCTGAGGATTATAGCAAATGTTTCAGTCTTATCTTTTGCATTGATGAGCTGGGCTCCTCCATCATTGAGGATGGGGAGATTTGTGGATCCACACCCTCCAGTGAGCTGTTTTACTGTCCACCACCATTCAGGGCTGGATGTGATAGGACTGCAGAGCTTAGATCTGATCCATGGGTTGAGGAATTATTGAGCTCTGTCTATTACTTGCAGTTGGACATACAAATAGTCCTGTGTTGCAGCTTCACCAGGTTGACACCTCATTTTTAGGTGTGCCTGGTGTTGCTTCTGACATGCCCCGCTGCACACTCCATTGAACCAGAGTTGATCCCCTGACTTGGTGGTAATGGTGGAGGGAGGATATGCTGGGCTGTGAGGTTACAGATTGTGGTCCAGTACAATTCTGCTGCTGCAGACGGCCCACAGTGCCTCATGGGTTCCCAATCTAGAGTTTCTAGATCTGTTCAAAGTCTTTTCCATTTAGCACAGTAATAGTGCCACACAATAGGATGCAGGGTATCTTCAATGTGAACGTTCCCCACAGGAACTGTGCTGTAGTCACTCCAACAGATACTGCCATGGACAAGATACATCTGTGGCAGGCAGGTTGGTGAGGATGGAGTCAAGTATGTTTTTCACTCTTGTTGGTTCCCTCACTTCCTGCCCCAGTGCCAGTCTCACAGCGATGGGACTGGCATGGTGGCACAGTGTTAGCACTCTGTCTCACTGTCATCAGGGACCTCAGTTCAATTCCCGGACTTTGATCACTGCTGGTGCAGAGTTTGTTAGTTATCCCCATCTCTGCCTGGGTTTCCTCCGTGTGCTCTGGTTTCCTCCCACAGTTCAAAAATGTAAAGATTAGGTGGATTGGCCATGCTAAATTGCCCCTTAGTGTTTAAAGCTGTAGGTTAGATGAGTTACCATGGTAAAGTTTATAAGGATAAAGTGAGGGGGGGCCTGGGTGAGATGCCCTTCCCGAGAGCAGAATTACCTCCTTCTCCTTCTCTGTCCGAGGAACCAGCCAGCTCAATCTGTGCTGATCCCATTCATAAAATCCCACAGTGCAGAAGGAGACCATTCAGCCCATCGATTCTGCACCAGCCACAATCCCACCCTGGACCTATCCCCATGCATTTCCCCAGCTCGTCCCCCTGACACTAAGGGGCAATTTATCATGGCCAATCCACCCTAACCCGCACACCTTTGGGCTGTGGGAGGAAATCGGAGCTCCCGGAGGAAACCCACGCAGACACGGGGAGAATGTGCAAACTCCGCACAGACAGTGACCCGAGCCGGGAATCGAACCTGGATCCCTGGCGCTGTGAGGCAGCAGCACTGACCCACTGTGTCACTGTGCTGCCCCAGTGTTGTTGAACACAGAGCAGTTCTGATCCATCAGCTGAGGGGGGGGGTGGGGAGGGGGCAGAATGTTATAATCAGCAGGGGATTTCCTTGCTCATGTTTGACCCGGTGCCATGAGAGGGGTCCAGAGGGGTACAGAGTTAATGTTGAGGGCGCCCAGGCAGCTCCCTCCCATGTAGCGGTGTGCTGACACTGCCGTGGGACAGGATATCCCCGTGGCTGTTGACGGTGTTTATGTATTGACCCTGTACCTTTGTTATCTGACCCTGAGGAGCAGATTTATCTGGTATTTTGATCCTGACTCTGGTCCTTGCTGTAGTTGTTCTCTGGCTGTATTCAGTCTGTATTAAATGCTCTGTAGTCTGTGCCTGGAGCTGTGTAAAATGAAGCTGTTTAATCAGTGCTGACACACTTTAAGTGGGTTTTTCAAATCTATGAATCATGATTATGGAGCCTGTGTTTTAAAAATACAAATGGCAGCAGAAGGAACTAACACAGCGAGTGGGATAACACAGTGTGATACATCGGGACTGACAGCATATCGAGAAACTGCTGTATTTATCCTCTCTATTCCTTGTACTGAGGCAATAAAGGTACAGCAATCCCATAATTTACACACAATTTCCTCAACCTCAACTCCATTAACCCTGTCCATTCCCTCTTCCCAAACATACAGTCCAACACCCTCAATAACTCTGCTACTGATTCTCCCCTAATCACAGCCTGTGTACACTCTCCCCATCACTGAGCCCACCCACCCACACACTCCCCACCCCCTCACTCCCCACCCACACACTCCCCACCCCCTCACTCCCCACCCCCTCGCTCCCCACCCCCTCGCTCCCCACCCCCTCGCTCCCCACCCCCTCACTCCCCACCCCCTCACTCCCACACCCCCTCACACCCCACCCCCTCGCTCCCCACCCCCTCACTCCCACACCCCGTGTACACTCTCCCCATCACTGAGCCCACCCACCCCCTCACTCCCCACCCCCTCACTCCCCACCCCCTCGCTCCCCACCCCCTCGCTCCCCGCCCCCTCACTCCCCACCCCCTCGCTCCCCACCCCCTCGCTCCCCACCCCCTCGCTCCCCACCCCCTCGCTCCCCACCCCCTCGCTCCCCACCCCCTCACTCCCCACCCCCTCACTCCCCACCCCCTCACTGTGATATGTCAGCTGTGAGTTTGTGAGGTTTGTAATGAACAGTTTGACATTCACCCATCCACCACTTTAAACCTGCCGTCTCTCTGTCACCGACACTCAGTGTATCAGTGACAGGACCCAGAAACCACAAACACCCACTTTAACAGCACTTTCCACAATCTTTACCGTCTGGGACACGGGCTGCAGATTCCTGGGATTCTTCCCTATAAAATGCAAAGAATGTTCACAGCCCTGACCCCTGGGGGGGGGTCACCACATCTGACCCCAGCCCTGACCCCTGGGGAGGGGTCACCACATCTGACCCCAGCCCTGACCCCTGGGGGGGGGTCACCACATCTGACCCCAGCCCTGACCCCTGGGGGGGGGGTCACCACATCTGACCCCAGCCCTGACCCCTGGGGGGGGTCACCACATCTGACCCCAGCCCTGACCCCTGGGGGGGGGGTCACCACATCTGACCCCAGCCCTGACCCCTGGGGGGGGGGTCACCACATCTGACCCCAGCCCTGACCCCTGGGGGGGGGTCATCACATCTGACCCCAGCCCTGACCCCTGGGGGGGGGGGGTCACCACATCTGACCCCAGCCCTGACCCCTGGGGAGGGGGGTCACCACATCTGACCCCAGCCCTGACCCCCGGGGGGGTGGCAGTCACCACATCCTGTCCATCTTCAGTTCTGGTTGTATTTATTTGCCCAAATACCCACCAGATTTCCTCTGGTCTCTTATATTTTTCTAATGAGCACCCCGTGTGACACCTTCTCAGTCATGTTATGAAAATCCCTCTGCCAACAACAACTTTACATTCATGTAGTGCCTTTAACATAATTAACTTGATGAATAAAGAGACATTCTGTTGAAGCTTTTCATCCTGCACTTATCAGGACAATTCGCAAGAACAGCAATTGTAAAGGGAACAACAACTTATACTGCAGGAGAAGAGAATGCTGATTGGTGGCAAGTGGGTTGATAGAGATAATTTCATGGAGAATGTACCAGGGAACAGTTAACTGCTGAGCTTTTGTCTAAATTCAAACCAGATAGGTCAACTCTGATTGGTCAATGCATTGTCACGGAGAATGGGGCATGGAATGACTGCGTCTCAAGCTTTTGTTTAGTTGAGAAAGGTGCAAAGTGTGGACCTGCTCTCTGTCTGCCAAGGACAGGGCCCTGTACATCAATATGTGGAGTTTTTAGCATGTGTAAGTCAGCCACATTGTGAGCACGATTGGTTGTCAGTGTAATTTTTAACACAATCAGGATTATTTAGCAAGTGCTCTCCAATTGTGGAATTACATGTAAATGTTGGATGTTGTGCTTTGGCCGGTTACGGCCTGTACTCTCTGTTTGAGTCACTGAAAGGATGTACTGTTTGATACAATCCACCAGTCAGTGAGTTCAGGACAAAAAGCTTTGGCAGTCTGTCTCTTTTTTCAATAATACTCAAGTATTACGCTTGCAAATGTCCAGAATTAACCATCCAAAAGCACTAAGAATATTATCAAAGAACATTTAAACCTGGGAACATTTCCCTTGAACAATCCATTCTCTTTATCTGCTCCATCCTGGAGTTACATCTTCACTAATCGGAACGCAGTGCGAGATTGCCCAAACTAACTCAGCTCTTACTACCCAATTATCCTGCTGTGGCTTTCTAGAACAAGGTGTAACATCCAGGAAACTCTAGAAGGGGAATTAGAAACTTGTTCCTCACTGATCTGACCAGCTGAGACTTCAGGCTCCACTCACACAGTAACCTTCACTTCTCATCACTGTTTACTCAAACATTGGAACCGCTAACCCTGGGAGAGCGAGATCTATCCCGTCTGCAGGTGGCCATCCTGAAACCACATTGATTATTGACTAATTACAATGATCATTCTCAATTCCTGAGTCAATAATAGACCACACATGGGCTGAGGAAAATCCCAGGCAGAGAGAATTGTGCCTTATCTACGAGGATGTGACTATTGCGGTAGACAGAGGGGAACCGGTGGATGTGGTGTTTTTAGATTTCCAAAAGGCGTTTGATAAGGTGCCTCACAAAAGGTTGCTTCAGAAGGTTAGGGTGCACGGAGTTGGGGGTAAGGTGTTAGCGTGGATAGAGGATTGGTTGTCTAATAGGAGGCAGAGAGTTGGTATCAATGGATGCTATTCGGATTGGCGGTTGGTGACTAGTGGAGTGCCGCAGGGATCGGTGCTGGGGCCTCAACTATTTACCATTTATATAGATGATCTGGAGGAGGGGGCTGAGTGTAGGGTGATGAAATTTGCTGATGACACGAAGATGAGTGGAAAAGCAAATTGCATGGAGGGTGTGGAAAGTCTGCAGAGGGATCTGGATAGACTGAGTGAGTGGGCGAGGACCTGGCAGACGGCGTATAATGTTAGCAAATGTGAGGTTATCCACTTTGGCAGGAATAATAGTAGGAGGGATTATTATTTAAAAGACAAAAAACTGCAGCAGGCGATGGTGCAGAGGGACCTCGGGGTCCTTGTGCATGAGTCGCAAAAACCCAGCCTGCAGGTGCAGCAGGTGGTCAGGACGGCGAATGGGATGCTGGCCTTCATAGCGAGGGGAATTGAATATAAAAGTAGGGAGGTCTTGCTGCAACTGTACAGGGCACTGGTGAGGCCGCAGCTGGAGTACTGTGTGCAGTTTTGGTCGCCGCACTTACGCAAGGATATTTTGGCCTTGGAGGGAGTGCAGAGGAGGTTCACTAGGCTGATACCAGAGATGAGGGGGTTGGATTATGAAGAGAGACTAAATAGACTGGGTCTGTACTCATTGGAGTTTAGAAGAATGAGGGGGGATCTTATAGAGACGTATAAGATAATGAAGGGGATGGATAGGGTAGAGGTCGAGAGATTCTTCCCACTTAGAAAGGTCAGCAGGACTAGAGGGCACAGCCTCAAGATAAGGAGGGGGGGGCGCAGTTTAGAACAGAGTTGAGGAGGAACTTCTTCACTCAAAGGGTGGTGAATCTCTGGAATTCTCTGCCCATTGAAGTGGTGGAGGCTACCTCGCTAAATATATTTAAGTCACGGGTAGATAGGTTTTTGATAGACAAGGGAATTAAGGGTTATGGGAAGAAAGCGGGAAAGTGGAACTGATCCACTTCAGATCAGCCATGATCTTATTGAATGGCGGGGCAGGCTCGAAGGGCTAGATGGCCTACTCCTGCTCCTATTTCTTATGTTCTTATGTTTCTTATGTTATCACACATTATAATCTCTATACATTATATACACTCCCTCATTATATACTCGTATCTTGTGGAATAACCTTTGATGTGGCACCTTATCAAATGCCTTTTGGAAATCCAAGTACACCACATCTACAGGTTCCCCTTTATCCACTTTGCTTGTTATGTCATCAAAAAGCTAACAGATTATTTGAACATGTGGTCTGCTGAACACATTGCGATTCTCTAAATTTCCTGCCATAACCTCTTTATAATGGATTCCAGTAGTTTTCCTCTGACAGACGGTACACCAACTGGTCAATAACTTCCTGTTCCTATCTCCCCTTTACTTGAATAAAATTGTTACATTTTTTATTTTCCAATCTGCTTGGATCTTTCCAGAATCTAAGGAAATTTGGAAGATTATTGGGAATGGTTTAACCAATGCATCGACAATTGTTGTAGTGACTTTAAGGCGTTAGGATATAACCCATCTGATCCTGGAGACTTGCCAGCCTTTAGCTCCAATAGTTTCCCTGGTATCTTTTCCCTGGTAACATGATTGGTTTACATTCTACCTTTTTCACCTCATAACGTTCAAGTTTCTTTGGGAAATGTTCTAATTCTCTGTTGTGAAGACAGATACAAAATACCCATTCAACATCTTCCGCTCTTTCCCAGGATCAATTCCCCAGACTCTCTCTCGAAAGGACAAACGATAACTTTAGTTCCTCTTTTCCTATTTAAATGCTTGGAGAAGCCTCTATTATCTGCTTTATAAAGCTTTCTCTCCTACTGGGAAGGCAATGGCCGAGTGATATTATCATTTATTAATCCAAAAACTCAGTTAATGTCCTGGGGACTGGAGTTCGAATCCCACCACAGCAGATGATGGAATTTGAATTCAATAAAAAATATCAGGAATTGAGCGTCTGCTGATGGCCATGAAATCATTGTCGATTATCAGAAAAACCCATCTGGTTCACTAATGTCTTTGAGGGAAGGAAATCTGCCGTCCTTACCCGGTCTGGCCTACATGTGACTCACAGCAATGTGGTTGACTCTCAACTGCCCCTCTGGCAATTGGGGATGGGCAATAAATGCAGGCCAGCTAGCGATGCCCGTGTCCCACAAATGAATAAAAAACTCTACTTTCTCCCTCCTTATTCTTTGCTGGTTCGTCAAACCCACTCTGCTGACCTATCACTAATCTTTGCTGATTGGAGAAAGTTTCCTTCAGTTGAATGCTATATTTAGCCACGTGTGATGTATCCTTCTAAAAGAGCCTTTCTTTCTCACTGGGATAAATCTTTACTAAGAATTATTAAATATCTTCTAAAGTCTGAAACCTCTACTGTCCTACTCTTAAACCTAGTTTCCCAATTCACTTTAGCTAGCTCTGCCTTTACATACATATCTTTTATTTATTTAGGTTTTAAACACTAGTCTTAGACCCACTCTTCACCCTCTCAAACTGAATGTTTGATCACTGTCCCCCCAAGGCTCCTTTAACATGAGGCGATTGGTCAGTCCTGTCTCACTGTGTATTTCCAAGTCTAGAATACCTGCTCCCTGGTCCGTTCTAGAATACACTGCTCGAAGGAATGGTCTTAGTGGAACAGACTCGAAGAGTCAAATGGCCTACTCCTAGTTCCTATGTTCATACGTTATCACATTATTGTGGGATCTTGCTGTGTGCAAATAGCCTGTGATATTTCCTACATTGTCTTCAAAAGTGCTTTATTGGATATAAAGAATTTTGGAATGTCCCTGAGATTGTTAAAGGAGCAAAAAAAGTCAGATCTTTCTTCCAATGAAAAGTTTGATTTTATTCTCTCTCTGCCTCACAAACGATGAATAATCAGAACAAGAACAGGAACAGTTTTCTCATCTCACCTGGAGCCTGGGCACTGAGGCCATCTCCACCCCTCTACTATTACACCTTTTGGGACGAGTTCAGCTTGTGTTGTGGGATCATCCTTGTCTCTGGAACTTGCCCCACACTAAAGAAAGCGGTGGATAGCGAACTTCAGCCAAACACAGTGGAAACTTTCCCGTCTGACCCTCCCTAACCCAGGCTCTGACATTCACAATGATAAGGAGGCTGTAATATTGTGGGAGAGGAGAGGCCCCAGCTAATCTGTCAATAAGTTGCAATTAGATCCCTCTGCTGATTCCATCTATTGCTTTTTAATTTAGTGAGAGCGTGGCTGTACCTAATTAACAGAATCATTGATAAATCCACCTTTCTGACCTCTACACACACACAGTCCCCGGCAGCCCCCAGTTAATCTCTGACAGCTACCAGATCCTCACCTACCTTCCCTCAGAGCCTCACACTATCACTCCAAAATTAGTGTGGCTGAATTTATCCCCATCATTTCTTACACTCAGGAGGCAATGAGGTGGAAATAGTGAGGGACTGAGGAGGGAGGTTGGTGAGGAAGGAAGATAATGAGGGGAGGGTTAGTGAGGAGGATAGCAAGGAGGGAGGATAGTGAGGGAGGATAGCGAGGGCCGATAGTGAGGGAGGATAGTGAGGGAGGGTAGTGACGGAGGATAGTGAGAAGGGAGGATAGTGAGAGGGTTAGTGAGGGAGGGGGTTGGTGAGGAGGGAGGATAGTGAGGAGGGAGGATGGTGAGGGAGGACAGTGAGGTGCTGAGGGAGGATAGTGAGGTGCTGAGGGAGGATAGTGAGGTGCTGAGGGAGGATAGTGAGGTGCTGAGGGAGGGTTGTGCTGCTTCAGCCGATGGGATTGGAATTTCCTGGGGTGGATTCTTTCCCGTTTTTTGCCAATTTGGAAGCTTCATTTGGAGAGCTGATTGGCTCCTCCCCGTCTCCATGGTTACTCCATGTAAACAGCCCTTGTAATCGAGGGATAACAGTCAGGACACTGACTGGTGAAGCTTCCCAAAGCTCTGGTTAGGTTTTAGCTAGAGAATTGTGTCCAGTTCTGGTCACAACACCATAGGAAGTATGTGAGTGAGGGTCCCCAAGCGGGTGTGGAGGGAGATTTACCAGAATGGTTCCAGGGATGAGGGGAATTTAGTTCCAGGGTTCAGTTGGAGAAGGTGGAGCTGTTCTCCTCGGAGTGATGGAGAGTGAGGGGCAATTTGACAGAGGTGTAGAAGATTGTGACAGGTTTACAAAAGGTGGAGAAGGGAAAGGTTTTCCTATTGGGTGCCGATGTAAGGGGGGGGGACAGAGATTTCAGGTACAGGGGAGTGTGAGCAGGAACATTCCCGTACGGTGGGTGGTGCTGAGTGTGGGAGCGGGGAAGCAGATTTCAAAAGGAAATTAAAGGAGCATTTACAAAAATAACTGGACTCCAGAAATAGAGTTGGTAAAGACTTGATGGGCCAAATGGCCTCCTGCTGTGCCATAAAGACTCTGTGACTTTTTCTTTCTTACGCTCTGTCTCTCTGTTGTCACCTTCCCTCCTTTTCCGATGTCTCATTGAGGTTTAGTATTGTTGACACCTCTTGTCATCCAATAACATTTCCATCAGTCAGACAGTGTCAGGTAGGATATTCAACCATGGGAGGCTGCACAGCTGAGAGTCAGCTGCATATGGCTGTCTTCCCAAATCTGGCTGATTTCCCCTCTCTCTAACCCAGGGATTGCCGGACAGTGATCAGGAGCACGAACCCTGGCTAATTTCTTCTCTCTAAATGTGAGGTTATCCACTTTGGTAGTAATAATAGGAAGACAGATTATTACTTGAATGGGTGGATATGCAACGAGATCTTGGAGTCCTCGTGTATCAGTCACTGAAAGTAAGCGTGCAGGTCCAGCAGGCAGTAAAGAAGGGAAATGGTATGTTGGCCTTCCTGGCGAGAGGATTTGAGATTAGGGATAGGGATATTTTGCTGCAATTGTATAGGGCATTGGTGGGGACACATCTGGATTATTGTGGGCTGTTTTGGTGTTGCTTATCTGAGGAAGGATGTCTTTGCTATAGAGGGAGTACAGCGAAGGTTTACCAGGCTGATTCCTGGGGTGGCAGGTCTGTCATATGAGGAGAGACTAAGTCGGTTAGGATTATATTCACTGGAGTTTAGAAGAGTGAGAGGGGATCTGATAGAAACTTATAAAACTCTAACAGGGTTAGACAGGGTAGATTCAGAAAGAATGTTCCCCATGGTGGGGGGAGTCCAGAACTAGGGGTCAGAGTTTGAGGATAAGGGGGAAACCTTTTAGAACTGAGGTGAGGAGAAATTTCTTCACCCAGAGGGTGGTGAATGTGTGGAATTCACTCCCACAGAAAGTAGTTGAGGCCAAAACATTGTCTGATTTCAAGAAGAAACTAGATTTCGCTCTTGGGGCTAAAGGGACCGAGGGATATGGGGAGAAGGGGGAATCAGGATATTGAATTTGATGATCAGCCATGATCAAAATGAATGGTGGAGCAGCTGGAAGGACCGAATGGCCTCCTCATGCTTCCAGTTTGTAACGCAGGGATCACTGGACAGTGATCAAAAGCAGGAACTCTGGCTGATTTCCTCTCTAACCCATGAGTCACTGGGTCTATTAACCTCTGGCCCTTCACTCAAGAGAACTGGATAACAAAGGTGTAGATATCATACGTGACAGTTGCTTCAACACATCTGGAGTTTAGTTCTGGGAAGTAGATCTCAGCTAATGGAACATAAAGTGACCTGGTCCCAGCTGACCAGAGGCTGCTCTCTGAGGGAGAGAGCTGACTGGTGTTAATCTAACCCGAGGATCACCACAGCAAAGGGTAAGGATGAGAAGGCAGAGCCTTTGTGAGTAACCTCAGCCAGTACGGGAATTCTTCTGACAAGTTAAAGTTATGGCCATATTTAGACAGTAAAGAGCAGGTTTCTATTACACTGTGTGACTGTCACAAGGAACTGCCTCAGTGGAATTCTGCTGAAATGCTTGCATTAATACTCTACTGCTTTCTAATGACTGACAGCACTGAATGTCCACACAGCGATTCCAATACTTTCCACATTACTACACAGTGACAGAGTGAGAAAGTTCCTCACCAGAAAACCCCAAAAATACAACCACTTCCCGAAGAGGCACAAAGAGGTTCCCCTTCAGAAACCAAATCTAGGCGACACCTCTGTCCCAGTGTTGGATATTCTGCACACAAACCCCTCGATTAGATTCCAGTCTGTAACTCACTCCCGGGTATCTGTTATTCTATATATAAACCACCCCGAACCCCTCGATTAGATTCCAGTCTGTAACTCACTCCCGGGTATCTGTTATTCTGTATATAAACCACCCCGAACCCCTCGATTAGATTCCAGTCTGTAACTCACTCCCGGGTATCTGTTATTCTATATATAAACCACCCCGAACCCCTCGATTAGATTCCAGTCTGTAACTCACTCCCGGGTATCTGTTATTCTATATATAAACCACCCCGAACCCCTCGATTAGATTCCGGTCTGTAACTCACTCCCGGGTATCTGTTATTCTGTATATAAACCACCCCGAACCCCTCGATTAGATTCCAGTCTGTAACTCACTCCCGGGTATCTGTTATTCTATATATAAACCACCCCGAACCCCTCGATTAGATTCCAGTCTGTAACTCACTCCCGGGTAACTGTTATTCTGTATATAAACCACCCCGAACCCCTCGATTAGATTCCAGTCTGTAACTCACTCCCGGGTATCTGTTATTCTGTATATAAACCACCCCGAACCCCTCGATTAGATTCCAGTCTGTAACTCACTCCCGGGTATCTGTTATTCTATATATAAACCACCCCGAACCCCTCGATTAGATTCCGGTCTGTAACTCACTCCCGGGTATCTGTTATTCTATATATAAACCACCCCGAACCCCTCGATTAGATTCCGGTCTGTAACTCACTACGGGTATCTGTTATTCTGTATATAAACCACCCCGAACCCCTCAATTAGATTCCAGTCTGTAACTCACTCCCGGGTATCTGTTATTCTATATATAAACCACCCCGAACCCCTCGATTAGATTCCAGTCTGTAACTCACTCCCGGGTATCTGTTATTCTATATATAAACCACCCCGAACCCCTCGATTAGATTCCGGTCTGTAACTCACTCCCGGGTATCTGTTATTCTGTATATAAACCACCCCGAACCCCTCGATTAGATTCCGGTCTGTAACTCACTCCCGGGTATCTGTTATTCTGTATATAAACCACCCCGAACCCCTCGATTAGATTCCGGTCTGTAACTCACTCCCGGGTACCTGTTATTCTATATATAAACCACCCCGAACCCCTCGATTAGATTCCGGTCTGTAACTCACTCCCGGGTACCTGTTATTCTGTATATAAACCACCCCGAACCCCTCGATTAGATTCCGGTCTGTAACTCACTCCCGGGTACCTGTTATTCTGTATATAAACCACCCCGAACCCCTCGATTAGATTCCGGTCTGTAACTCACTCCCGGGTACCTGTTATTCTGTATATAAACCACCCCGAACCCCTCGATTAGATTCCGGTCTGTAACTCACTCCCGGGTACCTGTTATTCTGTATATAAACCACCCCGAACCCCTCGATTAGATTCCGGTCTGTAACTCACTCCCGGGTACCTGTTATTCTGTATATAAACCACCCCGAACCCCTCGATTAGATTCCGGTCTGTAACTCACTCCCGGGTACCTGTTATTCTGTATATAAACCACCCCGAACCCCTCGATTAGATTCCGGTCTGTAACTCACTCCCGGGTATCCGTTATTCTGTATATAAACCACCCCGAACCCCTCGATTAGATTCCGGTCTGTAACTCACTCCCGGGTATCCGTTATTCTGTATATAAACCACCCCGAACCCCTCGATTAGATTCCGGTCTGTAACTCACTCCCGGGTATCCGTTATTCTGTATATAAACCACCCCGAACCCCTCGATTAGATTCCGGTCTGTAACTCACTCCCGGGTATCCGTTATTCTGTATATAAACCACCCCGAACCCCTCGATTAGATTCCGGTCTGTAACTCACTCCCGGGTATCCGTTATTCTGTATATAAACCACCCCGAACCCCTCGATTAGATTCCGGTCTGTAACTCACTCCCGGGTATCCGTTATTCTGTATATAAACCACCCCGAACCCCTCGATTAGATTCCGGTCTGTAACTCACTCCCGGGTATCCGTTATTCTGTATATAAACCACCCCGAACCGCTCGATTAGATTCCGGTCTGTAACTCACTCCCGGGTATCCGTTATTCTGTATATAAACCACCCCGAACCGCTCGATTAGATTCCGGTCTGTCACTCACTCCCGGGTATCCGTTATTCTGTATATAAACCACCCCGAACCGCTCGATTAGATTCCGGTCTGTAACTCACTCCCGGGTATCCGTTATTCTGTATATAAACCACCCCGAACCCCTCGATTAGATTCCGGTCTGTCACTCACTCCCGGGTATCCGTTATTCTGTATATAAACCACCCCGAACCCCTCGATTAGATTCCGGTCTGTCACTCACTCCCGGGTATCCGTTATTCTGTATATAAACCACTCCGAACCCCTCGATTAGATTCCGGTCTGTCACTCACTCCCGGGTATCCGTTATTCTGTATATAAACCACCCCGAACCCCTCGATTAGATTCCGGTCTGTCACTCACTCCCGGGTATCCGTTATTCTGTATATAAACCACCCCGAACCCCTCGATTAGATTCCGGTCTGTCACTCACTCCCGGGTATCCGTTATTCTGTATATAAACCAACCCGAACCCCTCGATTAGATTCCGGTCTGTCACTCACTCCCGGGTATCCGTTATTCTGTATATAAACCACCCCGAACCCCTCGATTAGATTCCGGTCTGTCACTCACTCCCGGGTATCCGTTATTCTGTATATAAACCAACCCGAACCCCTCGATTAGATTCCGGTCTGTCACTCACTCCCGGGTATCCGTTATTCTGTATATAAACCACCCCGAACCCCTCGATTAGATTCCGGTCTGTAACTCACTCCCGGGTATCCGTTATTCTGTATATAAACCACCCCGAACCCCTCGATTAGATTCCGGTCTGTAACTCACTCCCGGGTATCCGTTATTCTGTATATAAACCACCCCGAACCCCTCGATTAGATTCCGGTCTGTAACTCACTCCCGGGTATCCGTTATTCTGTATATAAACCACCCCGAACCCCTCGATTAGATTCCGGTCTGTAACTCACTCCCGGGTATCCGTTATTCTGTATATAAACCACCCCGAACCCCACGATTAGATTCCAGTCTGCAACTCACTCCCGGGTATCCGTTATTCTGTATATAAACCACCCCGAACCCCACGATTAGATTCCAGTCT
This sequence comes from Carcharhinus amblyrhynchos, assembly GCF_965287045.1. NCBI lineage: Eukaryota > Metazoa > Chordata > Chondrichthyes > Carcharhiniformes > Carcharhinidae > Carcharhinus > Carcharhinus amblyrhynchos. The sequence continues at coordinate 1,216,061 of NC_137337.1, forward strand.
GTAACTCACTCCCGGATATCCGTTATTCTATATATAAACCACCCCGAACCCCTCGATTAGATTCCAGTCTGTAACTCACTCCCGGGTATCCGTTATTCTGTATATAAACCACCCCGAACCCCACGATTAGATTCCAGTCTGCAACTCACTCCCGGGTATCCGTTATTCTGTATATAAACCACCCGGAACCCCTCGATTAGATTCCAGTCTGTAACTCACTCTCGGGTATCCGTTATTCTATATATAAACCACCCCGAACCCCTCGATTAGATTCCAGTCTGTAACTCACTCCCGGGTATCCGTTATTCTATATATAAACCACCCCGAACCCCTCGATTAGATTCCAGTCTGTAACTCACTCCCGGGTATCCGTTATTCTGTATATAAACCACCCCGAACCCCTGGACTAGATTCCATTCTGAGATATTTATTTCTGTTGCATAACTGTTTCCTATCGAGTGAATAAGGAGTATTATTCATTTCCCCGAGTAACAGATAAATGAATCTTAAGGATTTGAACATTGAGCTCTGTGGTGAGCTGAACTGTACACAATAGTCCAGTTGTGGCCTTACGAGTGTCTGATATAGTTCCATCATTATAATCCTGTGTTTGGATTCTATTTCTCTGCCAATGAAGGAGAGCATTACATCTGCCTCATCTACAAACTTTCCATTCTTGCTTCAGTGATGAGTTGTATATAATGCACTGAGGGGAATGGCCCTGCTCTGCAACATAGCACCATGAATTCCCTATATCCACGAAACAGGGAACAACAGCATCTCTGACAGTGCGGCACTCCCTCAGTACTGACCCTCTGACAGTGCGGCACTCCCTCAGCACTGACCCTCTGACAGTGCGGCGCTCCCTCAGCACTGACCCTCTGACAGTGCAACACTCCCTCAGCACTGACCGTCTGACAGTGCAGCACTCCCTCAGCACTGACCCTCTGACAGTGCGGCACTCCCTCAGCACTGACCCTCTGACAGTGCGGCACTCCCTCAGTACTGACCCTCTGACAGTGCGGCACTCCCTCAGTACTGACCCTCTGACAGTGCAGCACTCCCTCAGCACTGACCCTCTGACAGTGCGGCGCTCCCTCAGCACTGACCCTCTGACAGTGCGGCACTCCCTCAGCACTGACCCTCTGACAGTGCGGCACTCCCTCAGCACTGACCCTCTGACAGTGCGGCACTCCCTCAGCGCTGACCCTCTGACAGTGCGGCACTCCCTCAGTACTGACCCTCTGACAGTGCAGCACTCCCTCAGCACTGACCCTCTGACAGTGCGGCGCTCCCTCAGCACTGACCCTCTGACAGTGCGGCGCTCCCTCAGCACCGACCCTCTGACAGTGCGGCGCTCCCTCAGCACCGACCCTCTGACAGTGCGGCGCTCCCTCAGCACTGACCCTCTGACAGTGCGGCGCTCCCTCAGCACCGACCCTCTGACAGTGCGGCGCTCCCTCAGCACTGACCCTCTGACAGTGCGGCGCTCCCTCAGCACCGACCCTCTGACAGTGCGGCGCTCCCTCAGCACCGACCCTCTGACAGTGCGGCACTCCCTCAGCACTGACCCTCTGACAGTGCGGCACTCCCTCAGTACTGACCCTCTGACAGTGCGGCACTCCCTCAGCACTGACCCTCCGACAGTGCGGCACTCCATCAGCACTGACCCTCTGACAGTGCGGCACTCCCTCAGCACTGACCCTCTGACAGTGCGGCACTCCCTCAGCACTGACCCTCTGACAGTGCGGCGCTCCCTCAGCACTGACCCTCTGACAGTGCGGCGCTCCCTCAGCACTGACCCTCTGACAGTGCGGCGCTCCCTCAGCACTGACCCTCTGACAGTGCGGCACTCCCTCAGTACTGACCCTCTGACAGTGCGGCACTCCCTCAGCACTGACCCTCTGATCATGCAGCACTCAGTATTGGGAGGACTAGATAGAGTGGACATGCAGAGGATGTTTCCAGTTGTGGGAGAGACTGGAACTCAAGGGCAGAACCTCAGAGTGAAGGGAAGCTCCTAAAATATTAAGATGAAGATGAACTTTTTTCTGCGAGTGGTGAATCTGTGGAACTCCTTTCTGCAGAAGGCTGTGGGGGCCGGGTTGTTGAGTGTCTTTAAGACAGAGATAGGTAGGTTCTTGATTAATAAGGGGATCAGGGATTATGGTGAAAGGGTGGGAGGATGGGGTTGAGAAGATGATCAGCCATGATTGTATGGGCCAAGTGGCCTAATTCTGCCCCTATATCTGAGGGTCAGTGTCTCCGTTCTGTGCCGAGTTTCAAATCTCTGTGCTTGGTCTTGAACACAGACGTCTGAAGCAGAGGTGTTATTGTAATCGGTGAGTCACAGTTTATAGTTCAGTCTGTGCTCTTTATTCTGGACCCTAAAGGGATGTTTACAGATCAGTAATTAAAACTCAGCTCACTTAACACCACCAGTAAGATAAGAGTCTACTGCCCTGATCTCCTGCACTGTCAAGTAGCTTTTCACGGTGAATGCTGTGAGAAAAACACTGGCATCTTCTGTATCACAATATGAAAAATCTCAAACATGCACTGCTTCCAACTTTGCTCTCGAGTTCAGAGCAGAGGACAGCGAGTGAGAGAGAGAGAGGCACAGAGAGAAACCAGGGTAAGATAGGGGCAGAGGACAGAGAGAAACTGAAAGGCAAAAAATAATCAGAGAGAGATGGAGAAAATAGAGTCAGAACATGGAAGGAAAAGATAGATATAGAGAGATCATAGAATCATCGAATCCCTACAGTGTAGAAAGAGGCCATTCGGCCCATCGAATCTACATCGACCACAATCCCACCCAGGCCCCACCCCCATATCCCTACATATTGTACCCACTAATCCCTATAATCCATGCTACTCAGGACACTAAGGGGCAATTTAGCATGGCCAATCAACTTAACCCACACATTGGACTGTGGGAAGAAACCAGAGGAAACCCATGCAGAGACGATGAGAATGTGCAAACTCCACACAGTGACCCAAGCCAGGAATTGAACCCAGTGCCCTGGAGCTGTGAAGCAGCAGCACTAACCACTGTGCTACCGTGCCACCCCAAATGGAGAGAAAGAAATAGAGAGAGGGACAGAAAGAAACAGAGAGTATAAAGTTGAGAATCAGTGATGGAGCTGGACAGGGAAAGTGAGGATCAGGATCACATAATCCATTTCCACATGGATATTTCTAATTCATTGGAAAAAAATGTAAATGTGGGGCATAAATTCTGCTCTAATTCCAAATAATTCTGGTTATATGGAAGAGTAGTTTTCAATCAGTGAGATAATCAGAATGATATATTGCAAGATAATTGGTCCAAGCATTCGATGTAAATATTGTATCGTTCTATTAATCTCAGAGAATGAGCTGTCACGCTGTCACTCATTTATCAATCTGCATTAAGGATAAAAAGTCAGCGTTTGTAAATGCAGAATGCCAAGTAGCAGAGAGCCAATGGTCACCTTATCAAACCCTAAGCAATGTAAATAAACAGCTCATTAGTACACACTGAGACCTAGCACTTTAATGATATTAGCTAACTGACAGATTAATACAGCAAGCTTGTTGGATTCGCTTAAGAACTTAATAGGGACATGATTATATCAGGGAGCGAAACCAAGTACCACAGACCCCATGTTATACAAGCACAGATAGCTGAGTATATCGGCAAATCAGAGAGTTATAAAGTGAGAGGCAGAAAGAGAGAGAGAGAGACAGAGAGGAAGAAAGGGGGAGAGAAGGGAAGAGAGAGGAAGATAACGGTAGAGAGGGGAAGAGACAAAGAGATACGGAAAGGTAGAGAAAGAAAGGCAGAGAGACAGGAAGAGATAGGGACAGTGTGATAGAGAGAGCGTGAGGAAATGTGTAACAGAGAGAATTTGCCTCTGAATTACAGTTTGGGTTGAAGTTAGGTCAGAAACAGAATTGCTCTTGGACCAGTTCTTCTTTGGAATATTTACCAGCAGAACAGAGAAATATTGGCAAGTTAAAAACATGTAATTTCATAATAATCACTTAAAAAGCAAGTTCAACTATTTCACAGTAACAATGGATTCATCAACAATTTAAACATTGGTATCTTACTAATAATAAACTGAGGAAGGCATTTAAAACATCAAACTGAATAGTCACGGATGGAATTCTCTTCCTGAAAGGGAATCTTACTTTCTCCACGCTGGGAGAAATGTGAACATCGGGATGGAGAGGGAGAGTGTTGGAGGGAGGGTGTTGGAGGGAGGGAGAGTGTTGGAGGGAGGGAGAGTGTGTTGGGGAAGGGATGGTGTTGGAGGGAGGGTGTTGGAGGGAGGGAGAGTGTGTTGGGGAAGGGAGAGTGTTGGAGGGAGGGTGTTGGAGGGAGGGAGGGTGTTGGGGAAGGGATGGTGTTGGAGGGAGGGAGAGTGTTGGGGAAGGGATGGTGTTGGAGGGAGAGTGTTGGAGGGAGGGAGAGTGTGTTGGGGAAGGGAGGGTGTTGGAGGGAGGGAGGGTGTTGGGGAAGGGAGGGTGTTGGAGGGAGGGTGTTGGAGGGAGGGAGAGTGTTGGGGAAGGGACGGTGTCGGAGGGAGAGTGTGTTGGGGAAGGGAGGGTGTTGGAGGGAGGGTGTTGGAGGGAGGGAGGGTGTTGGGGAAGGGAGGGTGTTGGAGGGAGAGTGTTGGAGGGAGGGAGAGAGTGTTGGGGAAGGGAGGGTGTTGGAGGGAGGGTGTTGGAGGGAGGGAGAGTGTTGGGGAAGGGATGGTGTTGGAGGGAGGGTGTTGGAGGGAGGGTGTTGGAGGGAGAGTGTTGGAGGGAGGGAGAGAGTATTGGGGAAGGGATGGTGTTGGAGGGAGGGTGTTGGAGGGAGGGTGTTGGAGGGAGAGTGTTGGAGGGAGAGTGTTGGAGGGAGGGAGAGTGTGTTGGGGAAGGGATGGTGTTGGAGGGAGGGTGTTGGAGGGAGGGTGTTGGAGGGAGAGTGTTGGAGGGAGGGAGAGAGTGTTGGGGAAGGGAGGGTGTTGGAGGGAGGGAATGCTTGGTGTTATATAGACCACCTTCTGTGATTTCCATGTGAATGTGTGGGTCCTTCCTTATTCTTGGGGAGTTAATACACCGAATGTTCGACTGGGAAAATTTCTGTACAACCCGGAGAGGTGAAAGCTGCTGCAAGGAGCTGGTCAGAGCCGAAGAAACAAGCTTGTGGAGTGACTCGATACCAATTACCATTGGTCCATGTGTATTTGCTCCCTACATGATCCAGATGCCTTATCTAGCGATGAAATAAATGTCTTTTAGTTTTAAATTATGGTGTGTTCCTTTCAGTCTATGAATAACTAGTGGCGAAAGATTATTTCATCAGTTCCTTGGGGACCGGGGTGGCTGGAACAGTAAACTGGGGCTGTTTGGAAACAGGTTTGAGGAGGTGTTCCAGATGATGGGTGAAAGCTTTCAGCTGCCATGTCTCTTTATGTTAATCACCTCAATGTCAGGTTACTTGTCTGCCTGTAGGCCGCAGCCTGCCCTCCGTTCTGTCACAAAAAGCTCGGGTCACTCTTTTTCTTCCTTTGTCACGGCACCCTGGTATTTTCCAAGGAGGTTGTCCCACTCGCTGGCAGCCTTGGTGAGGCTGTGATGAAAGGACAGGCTGAGCAGAAGCCTGGATAAGGCCACACGTTACCATCTCTTGTCACAGGAAGGCTGAGTGCAATCAGTCAATTTCTATCGCACTGCGAGTTATTTACTGATGCTGAACAAAGTATATGCAACGTGAAACCCCCAGTGCATTAAGCATCTCAGCATCTTTAAGAACATCTCCCGCTCGCCCCACCTCCTGATTTTCAAACCTTCTCTCTCTCAGAGCCTGGAATGAGTAACCTGCATCCACCCACACAACATCACGGTCAGTACCCAAGGGACCATCCCAGCCCTGAGTGCAGCACTACACAATCCTCAGCAATGGAAACTTGACAAGCTCCCATCTAGATGCAGCACCTTGTGTACAGCTCCATCAGCCTCGCCTCAAAGGCTGTGTGTCTTATTTGGGGTGAGGGGAATTAGGAGCAGGGGTCAGAGTTCAGCCCTCGATTCTCCTCAGCCAATCGATAAGATTGTGGCCGATCCGGTAGTGGTCATTATGTCACTTTCCTGCCTGCATCGGAATCTTTGATTTCCTCTTATCAAAAATCTTTCCTCACTCGAGTTTGAATATATTCAATGATCCGCCCTCCACTGCTCTCTGGGGAAGGGAATGCTAAAGACTAATGACCCTCACAGAGAACAAATTCCTCCCTATCTCCGTCCCAAATGGGAGGCCCCCTTATTCTGAAACTGTGGCCCCCAGTTCTGGATTTCCCAAAGAGGAAAAACATCCACTCAACATCCGACCTGTTAATCTTCCTCAGAGAATCTTCTTTGTTTCATTAAAATCATCAATTATTCTTCTAAGCTGCAACTGGTCCAATCAGACCCTCAGAACAGACCTGCTTCACCCCGGGAAGCAGCAGTGGGTACTGGCTCTGTCCGAACCACCTCTCCCAGTCACTGGGTTTGAGAAGGAGTGAGGCTAGAGATTGATGGGAGCATGAGGATCCGAATCAGCTTTTCTTCCTGCCTGATCAAAGGTCCTGAGGACAATTATCGCAGGAACTGGAATTCCAGTTTACGCAGTACAGCAGCTCCCGGTCTGTACCTGCTCGGTTGGGTAAGGCTGGGACTGAGGCTGAGCTCTGAGACACTCCCTTTTGACCAAACCATGAGGCAATAATCAACAAACATCTCATCAAAATAGGCCCCAGCCCAAAACATTCTTGTTCCAGATCTGCCAGGTTTGAATTTAGTGAGAACCCCACATGCCATCTCCAGACCCAAAGAGAACCACATTAGGAGGTACCCCACTGAGGGTCAGCACCTTCAGGAGAAGAGGGGGACCCTGTACCCCAGTGAGAGTCAGCACCTTCAGGAGAGGAGGGAGACCCTGTACCCCAGTGAGAGTCAGCACCTTCAGGAGAAGAGGGGGACCCTGTACCCCAGTGAGAGTCAGCACCTTCAGGAGAGGAGGGAGACCCTGTACCCCAGTGAGAGTCAGCACCTTCAGGAGAGGAGGGGGACCCTGTACCCCAGTGAGAGTCAGCACCTTCAGGAGAGGAGGGGGGAGACCCTGTATCCCAGTGAGAGTCAGCACCTTCAGGAGAGGAGGGAGACCCTGTACCCCAGTGAGAGTCAGCACCTTCAGGAGAGGAGGGGAACTCTGTACCCCAGTGAGAGTCAGCACCTTCAGGAGAGGAGGGGAACTCTGTACCCCAGTGAGAGTCAGCACCTTCAGGAGAGGAGGGAGACCCTGTACCCCAGTGAGAGTCAGCACCTTCAGGAGAGGAGGGAGACCCTGTACCCCAGTGAGGGTCAGCACCTTCAGGAGAGGAGGGGGACCCTGTACCCCAGTGAGAGTCAGCACCTTCAGGAGAGGAGGGGGACCCTGTACCCCAGTGAGGGTCAGCACCTTCAGGAGAGGAGGGAGACCCTGTACCCCAGTGAGAGTCAGCACCTTCAGGAGAGGAGGGGAACTCTGTACCCCAGTGAGAGTCAGCACCTTCAGGAGAGGAGGGGAACTCTGTACCCCAGTGAGAGTCAGCACCTTCAGGAGAGGAGGGAGACCCTGTACCCCAGTGAGAGTCAGCACCTTCAGGAGAGGAGGGAGACCCTGTACCCCAGTGAGGGTCAGCACCTTCAGGAGAGGAGGGGGACCCTGTACCCCAGTGAGAGTCAGCACCTTCAGGAGAGGAGGGGGACCCTGTACCCCAGTGAGGGTCAGCACCTTCAGGAGAGGAGGGGGACCCTGTACCCCAGTGAGAGTCAGCACCTTCAGGAGAGGAGGGAGACCCTGTACCCCAGTGAGAGTCAGTACCTTCAGGAGAGGAGGGGGACCCTGTACCCCAGTGAGAGTCAGCACCTTCAGGAGAGGAGGGGGATCCTGTACCCCAGTGAGAGTCAGCACCTTCAGGAGAGGAGGGGGACCCTGTACCCCAGTGAGAGTCAGCACCTTCAGGAGAGGAGGGGGACCCTGTACCCCAGTGAGGGTCAGCACCTTCAGGAGAGGAGGGGGACCCTGTACCCCAGTGAGGGTCAGCACCTTCAGGAGAGGAGGGGACCCCGTACCCCAGTGAGGGTCAGCACCCGGGTTTGCCAGCCTGTGCTCTGGGTAGTTTTTGGGACTTGGCCCTAGTGCTTCAGGACTAATTTATTCTGAAGGCCTGACCCATGTTGCAAAGGTTAACAATGTTTTTCAATCAAATCCAATTTCCCTTTAAGAGTGTGTGTGTTGGGAGTACACTGACCTGGAAATGAGTGATGAGAGGCAGTACGATGGCCTTGTGTCTCTGCTAGTGACTGTACATCTCCCTGCTAAACATGACAAGCCTTTCACTCACAATCCAGAGCCAACCTACGATTGAGTCTTTCATCCCTCGGAAGCACTGATGCATTTGAGACAATAAATGATGCGATTTGTTAGGTCTACTGCTCAGATCAGCAGCGAGGAGAATTAGTCACTCAGTCTTAATCCCTCATGAAGCGGTTTGTGTGTGGAGAATTATTCCGAGAATATTAACTCTCTGAATACAAGGACATTGTTCTGCACAACTCACAATTTACAGAAATACAAAAGCAAAATACCACAGATGGTATAAATCTGAAACAGGAAGAGTTCTGATGAATGGTGATCAGTGTGAAATGTTAACTCAGTTACCCTCCAGACACCAGCAGAACAACGGAGAATGTTTATTTACTCATTCACAGAATGTGGGTGTCACTGGCTGGGCCAGCATTTACTGCCCATCCTTAGGTGCCCCTTCAGAGGGTGGCAGTGAGCTGCCATCTTGAACTGCTGTAGGTACACCCACAGTGCTGTTAGGGAGAAAGATTCAGGATTTTGACCCAGTGACAGTGAAGGAACAGCCAACACATTTCCAACTCACTTGGAGAGGAACTTCCAGGTGGTGCTGTCCCCAGGTATCAGGTGGTAGTGGTCATGGGAAAGGAGCCTTGGTGAGATCCTGCAATGCATCTTGTAGAGGGTTCACACGGCTGTCATTGTGCGTCGCTGGTAGACAGAATGAATCTTTGTAGATGGGGTATCAATCAAGCAGGGCTGTTTTGTCCTGGATTGTGTCGAGTTTCTTGAGTGTTATTGGAGCTGCACCCATCCAGGCAAGTGGGGAGTATTCCATCACACTCCTGACTTGTACCTTGCAGATGGTGGACAGGTTTTGGGGAGTCAGGAGGTGAGTTAGTTGCTGCAGGATTCCCAGCCTGTGACCTGTTCTTGCAGCCACAGTTGGGATATGGCTCGGCCAGCTCAGTTCCTGGTCAATGGTAACTCTCTCAGTTTTGATAGTGAGGGATTTAGTGAAGGTGATGTCATTGAATATCAAGGGGTTATGGTTAGATTCTTGTTGGAGATGATCACTGCCTGGCATTTGTGTGGTGTATATGTTATTTGTCACTTGTCTGCCCAATCCTGGATACTGTTCAGATTTTGTTGCATTTGTCTAACATTTTATATTTTTTTCAACAATGTACATCCCAAAGGTGCTGACTCTCACTGGGGTACAGGGTCCCCCTCCTCTCCTGAAGGTGCTGACTCTCACTGGGGTACAGGGTCCCCCTCCTCTCCTGAAGGTGCTGACTCTCACTGGGGTACAGGGTCCCGCTCCTCTCCTGAAGGTGCTGACTCTCACTGGGGTACAGGGTCTCCCTCCTCTCCTGAAGGTGCTGACTCTCACTGGGGTACAGGGTCCCCCTCCTCTCCTGAAGGTGTCTCTCGACATGTTGGAATGATTTTCTTGAGTTTTAAGCAATGTTTGGACAACATTCAGCCAAAAGCTTTTCAGTGTGAAGCCATATCTGTCGCTTTCTTCAGAACAAACAGTGTTCTGGCCTCAACTACTTTCTGTGGTAGTGAACTCCACAGGTTCACCACTCTGGGTAAAGAAATTTCCCCTCACCTTGGTCCTAAAGGTTTATTCTGTATCCTTAGTCTCTGAGCCCTGGTTCTGGACTCTGGAATCTACCTCTGAATCTACCCTGTCTAGTCTTGTTACAATTTTCTAGGTTTCTATGAGATCTCCCTTATTCTTCTGAACCCCCAGTGAAAACAATCCTCACCAACTCAATCTCTGCTCACATGACAGTCCCTTCATCCCTGGAATCAGTCCGTTAAACCTTCACTGCACTCCCTCCATGGCAAGGACAACTTTCCTCAGACCAAAACTGCACACAGTGCTCCAGGTATGGCCTCACGTAAAGCCCTGTATAATTGCAGCAAGACATCCCTGCTCCTGTACTCAAATCCTCTCGCTATGAAGGCCAACATATCTTTTGCCTCCTTTACTGTGTATTTCATCTGCATTCTTACCTTCAGCCACTGGTGCATGAGGCCCAGGTTTCGTTGCACATTCCCCTCTTCTAATTTATAACCTTTCAGATAATAATTTGTCTTTCTGCTTTTGCTACTGAAGTTGATAACTTCACATTTATCATTATACTGCATCTGCTATACATTTGCCCACTCACTCAGCCTGTCCAAATCACACTGAAGCATCTCTGCATCCTCCTCACAACTCACCCTGCACCCCCCCAAACCTTGTTTTATCTGTAAATCTGGAGATATACATTCAGTTCCTTGATGTAAGTCATTGATATACATTGTGACTAGCTGTGGTCCCAGCACTGATCCCTGCCATATCTCACTAGTCACTGCCTGACATTTGGAAAAAGACCCATTTATTCTTTTTCTTAAGTCTCCTGTCTACCAATCAGTTTTCTCTCCATCTCAATGAACTTCCCTCAATCCCCTGAGTTTTAATTTTTACACACAGATCTCTTATGTATGACTTTGTCAAAAGCTTTCTGAAAGTCCAGGTTAACCGCATCCACTGGCTCCTGCTCATCAACCTGACTAGTTACATCCACAAAGAATTCCACAAAGATTTATCAAGCATGATTCTCCAGGCTGTTGGAATCCAATATGTTCTGCTTTAAATCTTTGATAATGGATTTGAGAATTTTCCCCATTACTGATTCCAGGCTGACTGGTCTATAGTTCCCTGTTTTCACACTAGCTCCCTTTTTAAATAGTGGGGTTCCATTAGCTACCCCCCCAATCCATAGGAACGGGTCCTGAATCTATAGAATCACACCAAATGACCACCAATTTATCGATTACTTCCAGCATCACTTCCTTCAATACTCAAGGGGAGGATTATCAAACCCCAGGCATTTATCAACCTTCACTCCCAATCCCCATCACCAGGGCTGACCTGATCGAGGTGTACAAGGTAACGAGTGATGTGCACAGGGTGGATAAGGAGCAGCTGTTCTCCTTATTTGAAGGGTCAGTCATGAGGGGAGATAGGTTCAAGGTGAGGGGCAGGAGGTGTAGGGGAGGAGAAACTTCTTTACCCAGAGGGTGGTGAGGGTCTGGAATGTGCTGCCTGGGTGGTAGAGGCGAGTTACCTCCCATCCTTTATAAAGTACCTGGATGAGCACTTGGCACATCATAACATTCAGGGCTCTGGGCCAAGTGCTGGCAGACGGGATTAGGTGGGAGGTCAGGTGTTTTTAACCTGTTGGTGTAGATTCAATGGGCCGAAGGGCCTCTTCTGCACCGTATGATTCTATAACCATTTCTCTACCAACACTGATTTACGAACATAAGAAATAGGAGCAGGAGTCGGCCATCTAGCCCTTCGAGCCTGCCCCGCCATTCAATAAGATCATGGCTGATCTGTCGTGGCTCAGTTCCACATTCCCACCCTCTCCCCATAACCCTTAATCCCCTCTCTCATCAAAAACCCATCAACCCGCTTCTTAAAAATATTTAGTGAGGTAGCCTCCACCACTTCAACGGGCAGAGAATTCCAGAGATTCACCACCCTTTGAGTGAAGAAGTTCCTCCTCAACTCTGTTCTAAACCGCCCCCCCCTTTATCTTGAGGCTGTGCCCCCTAGTCCTACTGTCCTTTCTGAGCGGGAAGAACCTCTCCACCTCTATCCTATCCATCCCCTTCATCATCTTATACGTCTCTATAAGATCCCCCCTCAGCCTTCTAAACTCTATCGAGTACAGACCCAGTCTATTCGATCTCTCCTCATCAGCTAACCCCCTCATCTCCGGTATCAGCCTGGTGAACCTTATCTGTATCCCCTCCAAGGCCATTTAGTTCCTCCCTCTCACGAAACCCTGTGTTCCCCAACATTTCTGCTGTGTTATTTGTACCTTCCTCTGTGAAGAAGGAACCAAAAGACGTACTCAGCCATTTCTCTGTTCCCCTGTTTCAGGGACCTACACTTGTCTTCACCAATCTCTTTTCTTCAGATGTTTACAGGAACTTCTCCAGTCAGTTTTTATGTTTGCCTCTATTTCCCCCTTCTTATTCAATCCCTTGGTCCTCCTTTGCTGAATCAATCTGCTCTTAATCTCACAATCTCATCCATAAACTAAGCAGCCTTGCAAACTTTCCATTTCAAATCTCTCTTTCCCCTCCAAAGTAATTTATCCTGTTGTCCCTCCAAAATCCTCAGTCATCTTTCCCACAACTTTAAGTCTGAATCCCTCTTTATGTCTGTGTCTTAGCAAATCCGTAAACAGCAGCCAATGTGAAAGCAGCCCTCTGATCGACCCACAACCTTTAACATGACTGGACCACCACCAACCACCTCTCCACTCATCTCCATTAGAGTGGGACAGCTCTCAGCAACTTCCACTCTTATCTAATGGTAACCAGAGAATAACCTGTAACGGTTTCTCTTTCTGCTCCCACACCGTTACCTCAGCTGTCCCCCAAAGATCAGCCCTTACACCCTTCCATTCTTCAATGAGAAGCTCTCTCTCAGTGACATTACCTAAAAGCCCAGGGTTAGTTTTCAAAATGTACCCTGACGACACCCACTCAACCTCATCACCGCCTCTCACAGTCCCTCCGTCGCTCAACCTCATCACCGCCTCTCACAGTCCCTCCGTCACTCAACCTCATCACCGCCTCTCACAGTCCCTCCGTCACTCAACCTCATCACCGCCTCTCAGTCCCTCCGTCACTCAACCTCATCACCGCCTCTCACAGTCCCTCCGTCACTCAACCTCATCACCGCCTCTCAGTCCCTCCGTCACTCAACCTCATCACTGCCTCTCACAGTCCCTCCGTCAGTCAACCTCATCACCGCCTCTCAGTCCCTCCGTCACTCAACCTCATCACCGCCTCTCAGTCCCTCCGTCACTCAACCTCATCACCGCCTCTCTCAGTCCCTCCATCACTCAACCTCATCACCACCTCTCTCAGTCCCTCCGTCACTCCCATTGTCAGAACGCTTGGTCTACATTTAAAAAGTCTTTGAAGGAAACAGATGGTGAGGTGGGAATGCAGACGGCGCGCAGTAAAAATTTTAATGAAAACATTAAGACAATTTAATTAATATATTTTATCACATGGTTGTGAAATATCTGAATATTTGCATTTAAAATGTTTGTTTAAAATCTTATTTGGGATGTTAGAAATGTCACTGTGAGGAAATAATCGTGTGTTTTTTTTCAGAAAGCACTTTGTGAGATATCTGTGTGATACACGACATGATCGGGAACACGGCACAAATAAATACAACAATACTGGTTTGGATTGGACACAACTTACTGCCGTCACACTGAAACACGATGGGTAAGTGGGGAAACCTCTGAACCAACACACTTTCAATGAAGGGTCACTGCAAAGAAATGTTAATGCATTAAGGACAAGAGAAGGCATGGCACATTATAAACTATATAATAAACTGTGTATTACTAGATATAACACTGTATATAGAACACACTGTGCTACTGGGTATAACGCTCGTAAGATGGATTCTCCTTTTGTCTAATGAACATTCAACAAGGAGACCAATTGCGCACCATCAAGATTCTTGTCAAATCTTGATATATAATCATCCTGATATATAATCTCCAATCTTGTATATATTATATATAACATATCAAGTGTCACTAACTATGGCACACTGTGTGTTACTGGGTGTAACACTCCGTGCAGTACTGAGGGTAACACGCTCAGGGGGAGTGTGGCAGGGAGGAGGCTGGATTCTTGAGGTTGATTCAGGGCTCCATCCAAATCTTAGCTGCAGTTTTACACAACACGTATCATATTTTATAAATCACGGGATATCCTGTGAGACTCCCTCTTTTCTTCATACCCACTGTACAGGGTAACATCCTCTACTCCCATTGCCTTATTGTCTTGGAAATGAGTACAATTGGCACCACTGGTCTGATGTTTAAGCCTCGGTTGTGACAGTTTCCGCTCAGGATAGATTCCTCTTCAGTCAGCCTCATTCTCCCCTGCAGTCAGAGTCTACGTGCTGGGGAATCACTGCAAATTGATGGGAAAGAGGAGCATTGTTTCCCTTGTCACAGTTACTCGTTTTATAACGAGATCCTTTACGAGCCTCAGAGTCTGGTACTGATGCTCCTGGGAGGTTTTAGATATGAGTGCTCCAGTCAGTCTGTCCCTATCTCTGGGCTCTGATCATAGCCGAGCTGCCCCTACAGGAGAGAGCGGAAGTAACTGGTCGACTCGGTCGAGGGAGCTCGCTTTCTCTGCTGCCGATCCAGGCTGGATTTGCCCCTCCACCCAGTCCATACTCGCTGAGCTCTTGCTGCTCCCAGCATCCTCTGGGCTCAGGCCTATGCTGTCTCCATGGTGACAGGATGCGGCTGCAAGAAAAGATTGAGATTGTTAATCGATTAGTTTACTCCGCGCCATCGCTCCCGGGACCACGGGGTACATCTCACCTCTGCCCTGAGCCACCATCTGCACTGAGACACAGGGAGGGAGGGAGGGAGGGAGGGAGGTCAAACTCCGAACCTCACCCCGTCCCCAGGGCGATTTCTGGAGTCTTGGTGACATTTTGCAATTGCACAGTTCTGGCAGACAGGTGAGGTCTGATCCTTCATCCAATCCACCGGACCAGGATCTGGGCCTCACCAGCTAGGCCGGCATTCACTGCCCATCCCGAATGGTCCTCGGGACGGTCACAGAGAAACAGAACGGTTCACTAGGCCATTGCAGAGGGCGGACATGAGCCAGCGACATTGCTGTGGCTCTGGAGTCACGTGGAGGCCAGACCAGGAAAGGACGGCAGATTTCCTTCCCTAAACGGCCAGTTGGACTTTTATGACAATCTAGAACAGGTTTGGCCAACCTTTCCAGACAGGGTGCCACATTCACAGGGTTTACTCACTCAATGGGCCCAGGATAAAAAAAAAATAAGGTTCAACACAACAACAACAACTGGATTTCAAAATAAAAACTAGAGTTTAGAACATAGAACATAGAACATTACAGCGCGGAACAGGCCCTTCGGCCCACAATGTTGCGCCGACCAGTCTTATTTTTAAAAAAAAACATTGACCCACTAATCTAAACCACTCCTTTTTCGTCCATAAACCTATCCACCAATCTCTTAAGCGCCCCCAAACTAGGCGCATTTACAACTGCAGCAGGCAGGGCATTCCAGTCCCTCACCACCCTCTGGTTTATTACTGAACAAACTTAAAGTAACAGCCAGGGTGTGAGATAGTTAGTGTACACGACAGGTTAGTGTGAGGCTGAGAGTGCAAGGGTGAGCGTGGGGGTGTGCGAGGGCCGGGGTGTGCAAAGGTTAGGGAATGCGAGGGTTAGTGTGCGAGGGGTGGAGTGTGTGATGGCCTCAGCCTCAGCCTCTCGCACTCACTCACTCAGCCTCTTACACTCGCACACTCCCGCACGCTCGCTCGGCCTCTCGCACACTCCCGCACGCTCGCTCGGCCTCTCGCACACTCCCGCACGCTCGCTCGGCCTCTCGCACACTCCCGCACGCTCGCTCGGCCTCTCGCACACTCCCGCACACTCACTCGGCCTCTCGCACACTCACTCGGCCTCTCGCACACTCCCGCACGCTCACTCGGCCTCTCGCACACTCCCGCACACTCACTCGGCCTCTCGCACACTCACTCGGCCTCTCGCACACTCACTCGGCCTCTCGCACACTCACTCGGCCTCTCGCACACTCCGCACACTCACTCGGCCTCTCGCACACTCCCGCACACTCACTCGGCCTCTCGCACACTCCCGCACACTCACTCGGCCTCTCGCACACTCCCGCACACTCACTCGGCCTCTCGCACACTCCCGCACACTCACTCGGCCTCTCGCACACTCCCGCACACTCACTCGGCCTCTCGCACACTCCGCACACTCACTCGGCCTCTCGCACACTCACTCGGCCTCTCGCACTCACTCCATGGCCCCCCCGGGCCAGGTTTTGAACAAGCCTGCTCTGGAAGGTTTATTGTTTGATTGGTTTCTAATCTACAAGGAGTCAAAGGGAGGCAGGAAAGACCACAATCAGATCAGCCATGACCTTATTGAATACAGGAGAAGATACAAGGGGCCGAGTGGCCTACTCCAGCTCCTGGAGGTAGACAAGAGGCAGGTAACTATAGGCCAGTTAGCTTAACTTCTGTAGTAGAGGAAATGCTTAAATCTATTATCAAGGAAGAAATAGGAAGACATCGGGATATAAGTTGTCCCATTGGTAAGATGCAACAAGGGTTCATGAAGGGAAAGTCATGTTTGACTAATTTGGTAGAATTATTTGAGAACATTACAGGTGTAGTGGACAATGGGGAACCTGTGGATGTGGTGTATCTGGATTTCCAGAAGACATTTGACAAGGTGTCGCACCAAAGACTGCTACATAAGATAAAGGTGCACAATGTTACTGATAACAGACAAAGGATTGGTTAACCAACAGAAAGCAAAGAGTGGGGATAAATGAATGTTTTTCTGGTTGGCGATCAGTGACTAGTGGTGTGCCTCAGGGATCAGTGTTGGGACCGCAATTGTTTACGATTTACACAGATGATTTGGAGTTGGGGACCAAGTATAATGTGTCAAAATTTGCAGATGACACTAAGATGGGTGGAAGAGCAAAGTGCAGCGATCGCTGAAAGTCTGCAAAGGGATATAGATAGTCTCAGTGAATGGGCGAGGGTCTGGCAGATGGAGTACAATGTTGGTCAATGTGAGGTCATTTTGGTAGGAATAACAGCAAAATGAACTATTATTTAAATGGTAAAAAATTGCAGCATGCTGCTGTGCAGAGGGACCTGGGTGTCCTTGTACAGGAATCTCAAGGAGTTGGTTTGCAGGTACAGCAGGTAATTAAGGCAGCAAATGGAATTTTGTCCTTCATTGCGAGAGGGATGGAGTTTAAAAACAGCAAGGTTATGCTGCAGCTGTATAAGGTGCTGGTGAGACCACACCTGGAGTTACTGTGTACAGTTTCGGTCTCCTTACTTGAGAAAGGATATACTGGCACTGGAGGGGGTGCAGAGGAGATTCACTCGGTTGATTCCGGAGTTGAGAGGGTTGGCTTATGAGGAGAGACTGAGTAGACTGGGGCTATACTCATTGGAATTCAGAAGAATGAGGGGAGATCTTATAGAAAAATATAAGATTATGAAGGGAATGGATAAGATAGAAGCAGGGAAATTGTTTCCACTAGCGGGTGAAACTAGAACTAGGGGCATGGCCTCAAAATAAGGGGAAGCAGATTTAGGACTGAGTTGAGGAGGAACTTCTTCACACAAAGGGTTGTGAATCTGTGGAATTCCCTGCCCAGTTGAGGCTGCCTCATTGAATATTTTTAAGGCAAGGATAGATAAATTATTGAACAGTAAAGGAATTAAGGGTTATGGTGAGCGGGCAGGTGAGTGGAGCTGAGTCCACAAAAAGATCAGCCATGATCTTATTGAATGGCGGGGCAGACTCGAGGAGCCGAATGGCCAACTCCTGCTCCCTAGTGCTGATGTTCATTCCAGCATCGTTGAGATCAGCTGTTTTATTCCAGGTTTCTTTGTATTTCTCAGTTGCTGCGGTGGGATTTGCGTTGCTCCCACAGTATTTGATGTGGCCTCTGGATTACTACAGTAACCACTACACTACAATCTCATTCCAGGGAGGTGGTGGGTGAGAAGAGGGAACGGAAACTGGTTCGATAGATGTGCAGGTAGTTTCCTTTTTCTCTTTTTGGACTGGCACAGACACAATGGGCTGAATGGCCTCTTTCTGTGCCTAAACCTCACTCTGACTCAAGGGAAAGGGAGACGAGTGTGTGAAAGATGGTGGGGTGGGTGTGGATTGGGTGGGAGGGTGGGTGAGGGCAGAATGGGACAGGAAGTTTCTGACTGCAGGTTACACCAGGCGACTGCTTATACCTGACCCTATAAACAGACACCTCAGTCATCTCTCTGGGTTCACACAGCTTTATGAACATAAGAAATAGGAGCAGGAGTCGGCCATCTGGCCCTTCGAGCCTGCCCCGCCATTCAATAAGATCATGGCTGATCTGTTGTGGCTCAGTTCCACTTTCCCGCCCTCTCCCCATAACCCTTAATCCCCTTGTCTATCAGAAAGCTTTCTTGTGACACTGGGTCTGAGCTGCAGAGAATACACAGTGTCTGTTAATCCCAGGCAGCTACAGAGGGCTGAGACACTGTCATTGCAACTAATCGCTGAGACACCACACCATCTGTCTCCTGTGACCAAGCCCTCCTCCTCTGCCTTCACACTAGTAAGGGGAGGGCAGGCCTGCCTACAAGTAACAGAGAGCCTGGTGCTGGGGTTATTCATCAATGCTCCAAGCAGCACCCAGGCTCAGCCAAGTGAGAAAAGCAAGAACACACAGCACCTCAAAAATAGAAACAGCATTTCCCACATTCTGTCCACAGCACAACCAGCCTGGTGTCAAAGCCCAGAAAAAACACAGGCCATACACTGCAAAGTAAGATCCCATTATTCCCAGTTCATCTGCCTTGTCTGCAGCTATTCCATTCTTTTTTTATTTAATTCTTGGGATGTGGATTTTCCTGGCAAAGTAAGTGCCAGTTACAAATCCCCCGCTGCCCTTCAGAAGGTACTGGCATTCTTATCTACATACTGGAGACACACTCACTGTAGAGTTAGGGAACACAGTTAGCCCTGTATCAATCCCCAAACTAATCCCACTGCCCCGCTCTCTCCCCATAGCCCTGTATCAATCCCCAAACTAATCCCACTGCCCCGCTCTCTCCCCATAGTCCCTGTATCAATCCCCAAACTAATCCCACTGCCCCGCTCTCTCCCCATAGTCCCTGTATCAATCCTCAAACTAATCCCACTGCCCCGCTCTCTCCCCATAGCCCTGTATCAATCCCCAAACTAATCCCACTGCCCCGCTCTCTCCCCATAGCCCTGTATCAATCCCCAAACTAATCCCACTGTCCCGCTCTCTCCCCATAGCCCTGTATCAATCCCCAAACTAATCCCACTGCCCCGCTCTCTCCCCATAGCCCTGTATCAATCCCCAAACTAATCCCACTGTCCCCCTCTCTCCCCATAGCCCTGTATCAATCCTCAAACTAATCCCACTGCCCCCTCTCTCCCCATAGCTCCGTATCAATCCCCAAACTAATCCCACTGCGCCCGCTCTCTCCCCGTAGCCTTGTATCAATCTCAAACTAATCCCACTGCCCCCGCTCTCCCCATAGCCCTGTATCAATCCCCAAACTAATCCCTCTGCCCCGCTCTCCCCCCATATCCCTGTATCAATCCCCAAACTAATCCCACTGCCCCGCTCTCTCCCCATAGCTCAATCCTCAAACTAATCCCACTGCCCCGCTCTCTCCCCATAGCTCAATCCTCAAACTAATCCCACTGCCCCGCTCTCTCCCCATAGCCCTGTATCAATCCCCAAACTAATCCCACTGCCCCGCTCTCTCCCCAGAGCCCTGTATCAATCCCCAAACTAATCCCACTGCCCCGCTCTCTTCCCATAGCCCTGTATCAATCCTCAAACTAATCCCACTGCCCCGCTCTCTCCCCATAGCCCTGTATCAATCCCCAAACTAATCCCACTGCCCCGCTCTCTCCCCATAGCCCTGTATCAATCCCCAAACTAATCCCACTGCCCCGCTCTCTCCCCATAGCCCTGTATCAATCCCCAAACTAATCCCACTGTCCCCGCTCTCTCCCCATAGCCCTGTATCAATCCCCAAACTAATCCCACTGTCCCCGCTCTCTCCCCATAGCCCTGTATCAATCCCCAAACTAATCCCACTGCGCCCCCTCTCTCCCCATAGCCCTGTATCAATCCCAAACTAATCCCACTGCCCCCCTCTCTCCCCATAGCCCTGTATCAATCCCAAACTAATCCCACTGCCCCACTCTCTCCCCATAGCCCTGTATCAATCCCCAAACTAATCCCACTGCCCCGCTCTCTCCCCATAGCCCTGTATCAATCCCCAAACTAATCCCACTGCCCCACTCTCTCCCCATAGCCCTGTATCAATCCCCAAACTAATCCCACTGCCCTATTTTTTTCCATAGCCCTGTTGCAATCACAAACAAGTGCCAGGCAATGATTATTTCCAACTATCACTCGGTGTCATTCAAGGGCATTGCCTCCACTACCAGCATCCTGGGGGTTACCACTGTCCACGGAATGTGGCTACCAGAGCAGGTCAAAGGCTGGGTATTCTGCAGTGATTCCCCCTCCTGACTCCCCAAAGCCTGTCCACAAAGAAATAAATGGCATACACTTGCCTGGGTGAGTGTGGCTCCAACAAAACTCAAGAAGCTGAACAGCCCATCCACAAACACTGATACACACCGGCAGCCGTGTATACTCAGGATGTACTGCAGCAAGTTTCAAAGATTGTTCAGATAGCGCTTTGCAAACCCATGACTGCTGCCAGCTAGGACAAAAGCAGCAGATACCTGGGAACACCATCACCCAGAGGTTCCCCTCCAAACCACACACCATCCTGACATGGAAATATATCACTGTTCTCCCACTGTCACTGGGTCAAGATCCTGGAACTCCCTCTGAAACAACACTGTGGGTGTACCTACACCACATGGACCGCAGCAGTTGAAGGAGTCAGTTCATCAGCACCATCTCAATGACAGTTAGGGATAGGCAGCAAATGCTGGCCCAGCCAGTTACGCTCATATCCCATGGAAAAGGCTGAGCCCATTTGGTGTGGGCTGTACGGCAGACAGTTGGAATGAGATAGGGAGTGGGGTGATGCGGAGGTAGTGGGATTCATGATGAGGGACACTGATGATTACCTGAGGCAGGGCTGGTGACGGTTGCCGTTTTCCTTCTTCTTTTCACATCCCCAGTACACAACGAGCCAAGGTGGACACTCGTCTGTCTGCCCAGAATAATACATAATCTGAATAAACAGCAGGAACTCCAACAAAACTACTCAGAACAGCAGATACACAACACAGCAGCTTCAAAACCATGGAACTCAGCAACACACCAGGTGGGATTTGGGAAGAAATTTAGACATTGAATAAGTATTGGGCAGCTCTGAGGTCCTGAGACAATTCATCCCTTCCCCATGAACCTGAAGTCATGAGACGGTGATCAGGAGCAGGAACCCTGGCTGATTTCCCCTCTCTCTAACCCAGGGATCACTGGACAGTGATCAGGAGCAGGAACCCTGGCTGATTTCCCCCCTCTCTCTCTCTCTAACCCAGGGATCACTGGACAGTGATCAGGAGCAGGAACCCTGGCTGATTTCCCCTCTCTCTCTCTCTCTAACCCAGGGATCACTGGACAGTGATCAGGAACAGGAACCCTGGCTGATTTCCCCTCTCTCTCTCTCTCTAACCCAGGGATCACTGGACAGTGATCAGGAGCAGGAACCCTGGCTGATTTCCCCTCTCTCTCTCTAACCCAGGGATCACTGGACAGTGATCAGGAGCAGGAACCCTGGCTGATTTCCCCTCTCTCTCTCTAACCCAAGGATCACTGGACAGTGATCAGGAGCAGGAACCCTGGCTGATTTCCTCTCTCTCTCTCTCTCTAACCCAGGGATCACTGGACAGTGATCAGGAACAGGAACCCTGGCTGATTTCCCCTCTCTCTCTCTAACCCAGGGATCACTGGACAGTGATCAGGAGCAGGAGCCCTGGCTGATTTCCCCCCTCTCTCTCTCTCTAACCCAGGGATCACTGGACAGTGATCAGGAGCAGGAGCCCTGGCTGATTTCCCCTCTCTCTCTCTAACCCAGGGATCACTGGACAGTGATCAGGAGCAGGGACCCTGGCTGATTTCCCCTCTCTCTCTCTCTCTCTAACCCAGGGATCACTGGACAGTGATCAGGAGCAGGAGCCCTGGCTGATTTCCCCTCTCTCTCTCTAACCCAGGGATCACTGGACAGTGATCAGGAGCAGGAGCCCTGGCTGATTTCCCCTCTCTCTCTCTCTCTAACCCAGGGATCACTGGACAGTGATCAGGAGCAGGAACCCTGGCTGATTTCCCCTCTCTCTCTCTCTCTAACCCAGGGATCACTGGACAGTGATCAGGAGCAGGAACCCTGGCTGATTTCCCCTCTCTCTCTCTAACCCAAGGATCACTGGACAGTGATCAGGAGCAGGAACCCTGGCTGATTTCCTCTCTCTCTCTCTCTCTAACCCAGGGATCACTGGACAGTGATCAGGAGCAGGAGCCCTGGCTGATTTCCCCTCTCTCTCTCTCTCTCTAACCCAGGGATCACTGGACAGTGATCAGGAGCAGGAACCCTGGCTGATTTCCCCTCTCTCTCTCTCTCTAACCCAGGGATCACTGGGCAGTGATCAGGAGCAGGAACCCTGGCTGATTTCCCCTCTCTCTCTCTCTCTAACCCAGGGATCACTGGACAGTGATCAGGAGCAGGAACCCTGGCTGATTTCCCCCCTCTCTCTCTCTCTCTAACCCAGGGATCACTGGACAGTGATCAGGAGCAGGAACCCTGGCTGATTTCCTCTCTCTCTCTCTCTCTAACCCAGGGATCACTGGACAGTGATCAGGAGCAGGAACCCTGGCTGATTTCCCCTCTCTCTCTCTCTCTAACCCAGGGATCACTGGGCAGTGATCAGGAACAGGAACCCTGGCTGATTTCCCCTCTCTCTCTCTAACCCAGGGATCACTGGACAGTGATCAGGAGCAGGAACCCTAGCTGATTTCCCCTCTCTCTCTCTCTCTAACCCAGGGATCACTGGACAGTGATCAGGGGCAGGAACCCTGGCTGATTTCCCCTCTCTCTCTCTCTCTAACCCAGGGATCACTGGACAGTGATCAGGAACAGGAACCCTGGCTGATTTCCCCTCTCTCTCTCTAACCCAGGGATCACTGGACAGTGATCAGGAGCAGGAACCCTGGCTGATTTCCCCTCTCTCTCTCTCTCTAACCCAGGGATCACTGGACAGTGATCAGGAACAGGAACCCTGGCTGATTTCCCCTCTCTCTCTCTAACCCAGGGATCACTGGACAGTGATCAGGAGCAGGAACTCTGGCTGATTTCCCCTCTCTCTCTCTAACCCAGGGATCACTGGACAGTGATCAGGAACAGGAACCCTGGCTGATTTCCCCTCTCTCTCTCTAACCCAGGGATCACTGGACAGTGATCAGGAGCAGGAACCCTGGCTGATTTCCCCTCTCTCTCTCTAACCCAGGGGTCACTGGACAGTGATCAGGAACAGGAACCCTGGCTGATTTCCCCTCTCTCTCTCTAACCCAGGGATCACTGGACAGTGATCAGGAGCAGGAACCCTGGCTGATTTCCCCTCTCTCTCTCTCTCTCTAACCCAGGGATCACTGGACAGTGATCAGGAACAGGAACCCTGGCTGATTTCCCCTCTCTCTCTCTAACCCAGGGGTCACTGGACAGTGATCAGGAGCAGGAACCCTGGCTGATTTCCCCTCTCTCTCTCTAACCCAGGGATCACTGGACAGTGATCAGGAGCAGGAACCCTGGCTGATTTCCCCTCTCTCTCTCTAACCCAGGGATCACTGGACAGTGATCAGGAGCAGGAACCCTGGCTGATTTCCCCTCTCTCTCTCTAACCCAGGAGTCACAGTGATTGGGATCAGGAATCCTTTATCAGTAGTCCTCTCTTGGGCAGCGTTGTGGTTCAGTCTGGTTTAAGTGTTGCACTCGATGCTGTTACTGTACCAATGAGACCCACCTGGATTTGTTCTGAAGGGTAGAGCACTTCCTGTGAGAGTTATCAGTTAGAACCTCCAGTGGGTAGAGGGGCATCAAAGGGTTAAACTGCAAAACAAAAGATGGCAAAGTGGTGATTTCAGCAAGACAGGGCACAGACAGAATCTGCATTCTCTGAGGGAGCACAACTCCAGAAACCTTACTGCAACAGGGGCACCAGGAAAAAACCGACACCTCTTGGGGCAGAAAGTCACAGAGAGACCCTCACCACAGTATCACACAGCACTAGGACAGAATGGGGGGGCTTCCCCCAGAACCGTCACTATACAACCCAACACCCAGCTCTTACACTGTCCCCTCACACCAGGCCAGGCTGGACCAGGATGATTAGACATCCCAACTCACCAATCGCAGCGAGATCTCCAGACAGGGTCAGGCTGTGTTAACACTGCCTTCACTCACCAGGAAGCAAGATTATCCCCTTGCTTATATTGCCCATGTAGTGGAATATTCTAGCACTCTGCAATACAGCAATAAGTTCAGAGAATGAAAGGGTTAAGATGATCAAAGGCAGGTCAAGAACGTCAAACTTTGAGCCAAGACCCTGGGGGTTAATATCAGGCAGCATGAGGGGGAATCCCATCCACTCACATGAAGCAAGTGCTACAGAACCAAGGACAGTCAATAGGTTTGAGATAAAAAGCTGGTTAGCAGATCGGGAGCAAAGAGTTGGCGTAAATGGGTCTTTTTCTGATTGGCAGTCAGTGCCTAGTGGGGTTCCACAGGGATCTGTGCTAGGACCCCAACTGTTGATATTATATATTAACGATTTGGAAGAGGGAACTGAATGTATTATCTCCAAATTTGTAGATGATACAAAGTTGGGTGGGAGGGTGAGCTGTGAGGATGCAGAGATGCTTCAGTGTGTTTGGACAGGCTGAGTGTGTGGGTATCTGCATGGCAGATGCAGTATAATGTGGATAAATGTGAGGTTATCCACTTTGGTAGCAATAATAGGAAGACATTATTATTTGAATGGGTGTAAAGTGAGAGAGGTGGATACTCAGCGAGACCTTGGATTCCTCGTGCATCAGTTGCTAAAAGTAAGCGTGCAGGTACAGCAGGCAGTAAAGAAAGTAAATAGTGTGCTGGCCTTCATAGTGAGAGGATTTAAGTCAAGGGATAGGGATATTTTGCTGCAATTGTATAGGGCGTTGGTGAGACCACATCTGCTACACCTTGGCCTGATGACAGAAGCCGGAGGGTGGTTGTAGAGGGTTGTTTTTCAAACTGGAGGCCTGTGACCAGCAGTGTGCCTCAGGGATCAGTGCTGGTCCACTGTTATTTGTCATTAATATTCATGATTCAAATGAGAATATAGGGGGCATGGTTAGTAAGTTTACAGATGACACCAAGATTGATGGCATAGTGGACAGTGAAGAAAGTTATCTCCGATTGCAACGGGATCTTGATCAATTGGGCCAGTGGGCTGACGAATGGCAATAGAATTTAATTTAGATAAATGCGAGGTGATGCATTTTGGTAGACTGAACCAGGGTAGGACCTAGTTAATGGTTCGGCACTGGGACGAGTTACAGAACAAAGAGGTCTAGGGGTACGTGTTCATAGCTCCTTGAAAGTGGAGTCACAGGTGGACAGAGTGATGAAGAAGGCATTCGGCATGTTGGTTTCATCGGTCAGAACATTGAATACAGGAGTTGGGACATCTTGTTGAAGTTGTACAACTCTGTTAAGACCACACTTGGAATACTGTGTGCAGTTCCGGTCACCTATTATAGAAAGGATTTACTAGGATGCTACCAGGATGGTTTGAGTTATAAGGAGAGACTGGATAGACCTTTTTCCCCTGGAGCACAGGTGGCTCAGGGATGATCATAGAGAGGTCTACAAAATAATGAGGGGCACAGGTCAGCTAGATAGTCAATGTGTTTTCCCAAAGGTAGGGGAGTCTAAAACTAGAGGGCATAGGTTTAAATGAGAGGGGAGAGATACAGAAGTGTCCAGAGGGGCAATTTTTTCTCATCGAGGGTGATGAGTGTCTGGAACCAGAGGCAGTAGTAGAAGCGGGTACAATTTTGTCTTTTAAAAAGCATTTAGACAGTTACATGGGTAAAATGGGTATAGAGGGATATGGGCCAAATGCAGGCAATTGGGATTAGCTTAGTGATTAAAAAAAAGGATGGCATGGACAAGTTGGGCCGAAGGCCTGTTCCCATGCTGTAAATCTCTATCACTCTATAATTGTTTGCAGTTTTGGTCTCCTTATCTGAGGAAGCATGCCCTTGCTATACAGGGAGTGCAGCGAAGGTTTACCAGACTGATTCCTGGGGTGGCAGGTCTGTCATATGAGGAGAGACTAAGTCGGTTAGGATTATATTCACAGCAATTTAGAAGAATGAGAGGGGATCTCATAGAAACTTATAAAATTCTAACAGGGTTAGACAGGGTAGATTCAGAAAGAATGTTCCCAATGGTGGGGGGATCCAGAACTAGGGGTCAGAGTTTGAGGATAAGGGGGAAACCTTTTAGAACTGAGGTGAGGAGAAATTTCTTCACCCAGAGGGTGGTGAATGTGTGGCATTCACTCCCACAGAAAGTAGTTGAGGACGAAACACTGTCTGATTTCAAGAAGAAATTAGATTTCGCTCTTGGGGCTAAAGGGACCGAGGGATATGGGGAGAAGGGGGGGATCAGGATATTGAATTTGATGATCAGCCATGATCAAAATGAATGGTGGAGCAAGCTGGAAGGGCCAAATGGTCTATTCCTACTTCCAGTTTTGATGTTTCTGTGTTTCTATGTGGGAATATGGAGTTACAGCCCAAAATCAACCATGGTCATAGTGAATAGTGATGCAGCCTCACAGGGCCATGTGACCATCTCCTGTCCCTCGGTCCTTGTGAATGGCCTCCTTCTGTTCCAGTGTAACAGGCTGAGTCGTTTCCTGTTACTATCAGCCTATACCGCAAAAATAACTCTCTCTCCACCCAACCCTCCCTGCCTTCTGCAAACATTTTCGACAGGGCATTCCTCTCTCAACCTGACAACCGCTCAGAAGCCGAAGCTGAACTTTGAGAAACTCGAGGGGAAATTCAGCTTCAGGATGAGCAGAATACGAAATGTTTTCACTTACCCCACGTAAGGGCTGAAACCGGTTCAGCA
The DNA here is from genome assembly GCF_965287045.1 of Carcharhinus amblyrhynchos. Classification (NCBI taxonomy): domain Eukaryota; kingdom Metazoa; phylum Chordata; class Chondrichthyes; order Carcharhiniformes; family Carcharhinidae; genus Carcharhinus; species Carcharhinus amblyrhynchos. The sequence continues at coordinate 1,243,280 of NC_137337.1, forward strand.
TACTCCACTCTCGGTACTGCCCCCTCACACAGAAGTTTCTCCGCAATCTACAGCAAGGAGGATAATCATCTCAGTACATTCGTATTCTTCGAGCACTCAGAGAGTTAGATATACCTCGCTCCCACCCCCTCCCTCGCTCCCTGCAGCCACCTCCCCCCCCACCTCACTCCCGGCTCCCTCCCTCACTCCCCACCCCCTCTCTCACTCCCTGACCACCCCCTCGTTTCCCGGACACCCCCCTCATTCCCCAGTTACCCCTCTCACTCCCCAGCCCCCACATCGCTCCTCGGCAGTCCCCCCCACCTTGCTCCCCAGCTCCACCTGCCCTCGCTCCCCGGCTCCCCCCCCCCCCCCCCACTCACTCCCCAGCCCCCACCCACCCGTCTCTCCTGGATCCAAACTCTCTTTGTGACTGAGACAGGGGAAGTCAGCCAGAAATCATTCTGGAGGTTGGGTGAAATGTTGCAGATCCAGTGAGAGTAACTGAGGCTGCCAGAACACCAGGGCTGCAGCAAACAGATCAACCTGAGGATGTGGCAGCAATCTGACTGAGAGTTTCAGCTGCTCTTCACACAGACCATTCCCAATCCCACATAACTAACGTGACTGAGCTGCAGGGACACGTACACGGGGTAAGGTTCTGTCAGTGACTGTCACAATAAACCTGCAGCATCTTCACCTCACACAGCTTGGAGTCACTGTCACCACAGAGGAAACGCAGCCAAGGTTCACCAGACTGAACTCTGGGAAGGCAGGATTGGTATTTGAGAAGTCAGGTCAACTGGCCCTGTACTTACTGAAATTTAGAAGAATGAGAGGGGATCTCACCGAAATGTATAAAATTCTGACAGGGCTGGACAGTGAAGAAAGGTACCTAGGACTGGATCAATTGGGCCAGTGGGCTGACGAATGGCAGATGGAGTTTAATTTAGTCAAATGCGAGGTGATCATTTTGGTCGATTGAACCAGGGCAGGACTTACTCAGTTAATGGTAGGGCGTTGGGGAGAGTTACTGAACAAAGAGACCTAGGGGTACATGTTCATAGCTCATTGAAAGTGGAGTCACAGGTGGACAGAGTGGTGAAGAAGGCATTCGGCATGCTTGGTTTCATCGGTCAGGATATTGAATACAGGAGTTGGGACGTCTTGTTAAAGTTGTATACTTTGGAATACTGTGTGCAGTTCTGGTCACCCTATTATAGAAAGGATATTATTAAACTAGAAAGAAAGCAGAAAAGATTTACTAGGATGCTACTGGGACTTGATGGTTTATCGTTATAAAGAGAGAGGTTGAACAGACTGGGACTTTGTTCTCTGGAGTGTAGGAGGCTGAGGGGTGATCTTATCGCAGTCTATAACATAATGAGGGGCACAGATCAGCTAGATAGTCAATATCTTTTCCCAAGGATAGGGGAGTCTAAAACTGGAGGTTTAAGGTGAGAGCGAGAGATACAAAAGGATCCAGAGGGACAATTTTTTCATACAGAGGGTGGTGAGTGTCTGGGACAAGCTGCCAGAGGTAGTAGTAGAGGTGGGTACAATTTTGTGTTTTAAGAAGTGTTTAGATAGTTTCATGGGTACGATGCGTATAGAGGGATATGGACCAAATGTGGGCAATTGGTATTAGCTCAGGGATTTAAAAAAAAGGCGGCATGGACAAGTTGGGCCAAAGGGCCTGTTTCCATGCTGTAAACCTCAATGACTGGGGCAGGAATGTTATTTCCTTCGGCTGGGTAGGAGGGTTCTAGAATAAGGGGTCACAGTCTCAGGACACAGGAAGGCCATTTCAGAGAGCTGTGAACTGTGCAATTCTCTACCACAAAAAGCTATGGAGGCCAAGTCACTGAATATATTGAAAAAGGAAATAGATTTCTAGACACTAAATGTGGCAAGTGGTGTGGGGAGTGAGCAGGAGAATAAAGAATCAGCCATGATCATGTTGGATGGTGGAGCAGGCTCGAGGGGCTGAATGGCCTATATTCAGTGACCTATCCTCCATAGCCTTCTGTGGTCGAGAGTTCGACAGGTTCACCACTATTTGCTGTGCTTCTGTTACACGGAGTCCAGCACAAGGGGACATTAAAGGCTGCCTTGAAAGATTGAATATTGCCACTTACTCCTTCTGATAGGGGTCCTGTCCAAAGTGACTCACTCGCTCATTTGGGATCACACCGACAGGCCCCTCCTGTTAGAGCAGATAGGCACAAATTACTTCACTGAACCACAACTCACAAAACATGGCTAATCGGCCCATCTCACTGATGATAGCTTTTTTAAAGAGTTATCCAATTCCTCCCACTCTTTTCTTGTTCCTATCCACTCCTTATTCATAAACTCCAACTGGAAAAGGCACAGTTTGTAAATCCAGCTTCTGATATTAAAGGAGACAGAGATCTGCTCCAACTCACTCTCTCCAGGCAGTTTTCTCTCCCTGTCTACCTCTTCTCTCTGCACCCGTCTCTCCCCCCCATCCCCTCACACTCCCTCCCCCTCCTCCCACTTCCTTCCTTCTTGCCCATCTCCCCTCCTGCTTCTATCCATTCGACCCCCTCTGTCCCTTCCGCCCTCCCCTCTGTCCCTTCCGCCCTCCCCTCATCTCTTCCGCCCTCCCCTCTGTCCCTTCCGCCCTCCCCTCATCTCTTCCGCCCTCCCCTCTGTCCCTTCCGCCCTCCCCTCATCTCTTTCGCCCTCCCCTCTGTCTCTTCCGCCCTGCTCTCTCTTCCTTTCCTATCTTTGTGTCCATCTCTTTTCCTTGTCTCCTCTATATTGTCAGTAGAATGTTGTCAGTCTTTCCTCCATTATAACAGTGACCACACTGTGAGGATCCTTCATTGCTTGAGGTTGTGAAAGTAATTGTGTAAATACAAGCTGCTTATTTTCGGGTCAGCACTGAGAGGGTTAACATGCTGGCTGGAAAATTCATCCTGGATTTAATTGTTGATTTCCAAAATGAGACATTCTGTCAATCAGTTTGGAGATTACTCAGACAAGACTCACTGGAACTGAACAGAAGCCAATGTCTTCAAATTATCAGCTAATAACTCACCATTGACATGCTAACTGTTTACATTTCAATTATTCTTGATTACTGAGTAATAGAAGTGTTTGTCTTCACTCATTCACACACAGCAGCCTTATTATTTATCAGTTCAATTATACAGCCCAGAATACAGCTCACAACCCCAAAATAGCCAACTCCCAGCTCGCTGGAATCAGGGAGAATTAATGAGCAGAGTATAGTTTCACACTATCCACAGGAGAACTGATACCAGAGGGTGAGGGTGGGAGAGCGAGAGAAATAACTCAGGAAAAGAGGAAGCAGAGGTTGTTCCAGGCGATTGCTCTGGGATCTGCTCACACCACAGACAGGGCAGGTGTAATCCAAGCATGTGAAGACAGGGCAGACATGGTGACACTCTGGACACATTGGGCACTGTCCCTCCCCATCCCACACCCCCTCCCTTCCCCAACCCCCAAGCCCCTGGGTCATTCCCCCTGCATCATAAACATTACCTTGCCTGTGAGGCGTCTCCGTCCTTTCCGTATACAGCGGGCTGCAATCCCTGGGAGGCGATTCAGCCGAGCGTGATAACCTGGGGGAGGAAAAAACAAATTTACACCTGTCACTAAACAGAGAAAAACCCTGCACAAGCATCCTGGAGCAGTGACACAAGAGACAGAGTGGGTAATGGGTGGTATGGGTGGTGAGGGTGGGGAGGGTGGTAGGTGGGGTGGGATGGGGTGATGGGTGGGGAGAAGGGGGTAGAGAGGGGGTGGGTTGGGTCTACATCACGCTCAGGGTCTGCTCCAACATTCTGCTGACCTCTCCTCACCTCTCTGTGCCGGCCGAGAGGGGAGCAGGAAAGCAGGTGAGGTATACTGTCCCACTGCCTGGTCCTTATCTGGCAGCGGTGGTTTGAGTTGTGTGTCACAGTGAGGGAGCAGCTTGGGAATACGGAATCCTTGTTCACATTCACCCTCGTAGAACCAGTCACTCTGCTCATCGTCACCTGTGGGTGCACAGTACAGGACACACATCAGCATTCCAATTACAGTGTAAATCCAGAGAGTAACAGGGAAACATATCCCGGGAATGGGCAGGAATTACAGTGGGGTTGAGTTTAGAAACTCACATTAACTCCTCCATTTTACCAAAAAGAACAAGCTCTCGTTTCTCGAGTGTCTTTTCTGACCTCAGAATCTCCCAAAGACAGTGAAATATTTTTGAGATGTAGTTCCCTCTCTAACAGCACGGTAGGTATACCTACAGCATGTGGACTGCAGCAGCTCAAGAACCAGCTGAAGGGCAATTAGGGATGGGCAATAAATCCTGGCCTCACCAGTGACACCCATATCTGAGGAACAAATAAAGAAACAGCTACAATGGATCTGTTTGCAGCAGCTACTGTCTATAGATTGGCTACACTGAAGAAAGATCCTGAGTTTTTCCAGCATTTCCTGTTTTTATTTCAAGTTTGCAGCACCTGCAGAGTTTTGTTTGTGCCAGTGGTGGATTTCTGAACTATTTCTTTGACCACAAAGGGCCTTGGGGCATCCTCGGGTAACTCTCCAATCATCCATCCATCCTCGGGTAACTCTCCAACGCTCTCTACACACAACCAGCTCGGCACAGATAACGGAGACGTGGGGATGAAAGGTTCACGGTCTCTCGAGCAAACTCTCAGCAGAAACACGGACTGACCCTCTCGTGTCCTCCGCCCAATCCGGCCAGCTCTCTATTACCCTCACTGGCCCCCCCCTCATACTCCGCACCCCGCCCCCCCCGAGATACAACTCCCAATGCACCAGACTGTCACTCACCTTGTATCAATGCCGTTACAGACTTGTTCAGACAAAGTGTTCTGACAACTGTTAAATTTCTTGCCACTTCCAAAGCCAATGTGATTAGCAAACCTTTCACTCCTCATTAACTCAAACCAACAAGTTCTCATTAACACAGACACGCAGATAACAACTGCAGCCCTGAGAAACCAGATCCAAACGTGCCAAGCTGCAACTCTCTACCTTGTCCTGATTCACTCAGTGTCACTGTTTAACCAAGTGCACCCAGACCTCAGGGCACAGGGGCCACAAGGTTTCCTGAGGAATCAGTGTGACTCAGTCACTGCTCCCTGAGATTACAACTGGGAGGTCGAGAGATACCCCTGGGACAGGGGCAACAAAATGGACACAGACCTCATGTTACTCCTACTGGGTAATTATTCCTTCTACACTGTCCCCATCGGACACTCCCAGGACAGGTACAACACGGGGTTAGATACATAAGAACATAAGAAATAGGAGCAGGAGTAGGCCATCTAGCCCTTCGAGCCTGCCCAGCCATTCAATAAGATCATGGCTGATCTGAAGTGGATCAGTTCCACTTTCCCACTTTCTCCCCATAACCCTTAATCCCCTCTCTTATCAAAAACCCATCAACCCGCGTCTTAAAAATATTTAGCGAGGCAGCCTCCACCACTTCAACGGGCAGAGAATTCCAGAGATTCACCACCCTTTGAGTGAAGAAGTTCCTCCTCAACTCCGTTCGAAACTGCGCCCCCCTTTATCTTGAGGCTGTGCCCCCTAGTCCTACTGTCCTTTCTGAGCTGGAAGAGCCTCTCCACCTCTATCCTATCCATCCCATTCATCATCTTATATGTCTCAATGAGATCTCCCCTCATTCTTCTAAACTCTAACGAGTACAAGCCTAGTTTATTCAGCCTCTCCTCATAGCTCAACCCCCTCAACTCCGGTATCAGCCTAGTGAACCTCCTCTGCACTCCCTCCAAGGCCAAAAGCTTTACAGAGTAAAGCTCCCTCTACACTGTCCCCATCAAACACTCCCAGGACAGGTACAGCACAGGGTTAGATACAGAGTAAAGCTCCTTTATGCTCCATAATAAAGTTTAATGCCTTGAGTTCCTCAGTCGATGTTTGTTTTGTCAGTGTGTGTGGAGGTACATTTCCGACAGACTCTGTGACTGCTTGCAGCCATTGCAAAGTATTTGCAGTGAAACAAGTTGATGCTAATTCCCTCTTCCACATCATGTCCTCTCACTCTGTCAACTTCCCTTTCTAATTATCTCTCAGTCATCCATGTAGCTTTCATTCAGACACACTCATGCTATTTGCTTCAACCACACCCTGTGATGCTGATTTCCACATTCTCTCCACTCCCCAGATGAAGACATTTCTCCAGAATTCCTGATTGGATTTATTCACGGCGACCTTGTATCAATAACCACCAGGTTTTGCCTCACCCTCTTCCTGCCACCCGATCAAATCTCTTCAGCAATCTTAAAGACCCTCATCAAGTCACTCCTCAGTCTTCTCTTTTCGAGAAAATGGAAATCCCGTCTGTTCCAACTTTCCTGCTCAGTTTAACCTCTCTGTTCTGCTGTTCAAGGACAGGATGCAGAATGTCAAAGAGACATCCCTGTGCAGTTTGCAAGCAGTGCTGCAGAACAGCAGCAATGAGAATGGGAGGGAACATATCACTAAGCAAACAGTTAACGTAAACTAACTATAACTTGAAATGGATCAAGTAACTAGTTTCAAAACTAAAATTAAATAATATGATTATATAGGTATGGTAGGGCATGTGGCATGCTACAACTGCACCATGTGAGATGTGTGGAGAACTCTGTGATCCTGGGCAGTGCTACAACTGCACCATGTGAGATATGTGGAGGGCTTTGTGATCCTGGGCAGTGCTACAACTGCACCATGTGGGACGTGTGTGCAGTGTGACCCTGGACAGTGCTACAACTATACCATGTGGGATGTGTGGCGAACTCTGTGATCCTGGGCAGTGCTACAACTGCACCATGTGGGATGTGTGTGCAGTGTGACCCTGGACAGTGCTACAACTATACCATGTGGGATGTGTGGCGAACTCTGTGATCCTGGGCAGTGCTACAACTGCACCATGTGGGATGTGTGTGCAGTGTGACCCTGGACAGTGCTACAACTATACCACGTGGGATGTGTGGCGAACTCTGTGATCCTGGGCAGTGCTACAACTGCACCATGTGGGATGTGTGGAGAACTCTGTGATCCTGGAGATAGGTAAGCTACGTAAGTAAAGGGTTTATGCTAATTAAAGTGGATTGGAAATGACATTAAAAACGTGTTAGATGAGCAATAATCGCATCTATAGAATTAATTCCTTTTTGCAATCCCCATATAGGACAAAAAAAGGAAATATTCTAACCATTACCAACAGGAACATTATTTAAGGAACAGGTATATAACATTGGAAAAAGAGCATAGCTGAAGATTGCGAGGATTATAACATTACATAGAGGGTAACAAAGAAACTGGCAAAACTGCATGAGATTGAACTCACTGGAAATATAAAACCATCAAAAGTTTCTATAAGTATACGAGAAGGAAGTGTTTAGGGAGAGTAAATGTGGATCCCTTAGAATCAGAGGCAGGAGAAATCCTAATGGGGAATCAGGAAATGGCAGGGACATTAAAGAAATATTTTGTATCTGTCTCCATAGTAGAAGACAGAAAATATATTTTGTGATCAAACTAATGGTAATGAGGGACTTTAAGCCATTAGTAAACAAACAGCATGGGAGAATTTAATAAAACTAAAAGCTCACAAACTCCCTGGAGCTGCTGGCAATAACCATCCGAGTTTCAGAGTCAGCACAGGAATAACTGATGCGTGGATTTTGGTCTTCCAGAATTCCCGAGATTCCAGAAGTCTCAGTAGGAAGATAGCAAATATAACCCCACTTTTCAAAACAGGAGGTAGAGAGAAAACAGGAAGCACTGGCAGGTCAGGCTGATATTAGTGGTAAGGAAAATACTAGAAAATATTTCTTAGGGATGTGATAATGAAGGAATTAAAAGGCTGTATGATTGGCAGAGTTGATATGGGTTTATGAAAGGGAAATCATGTTTGACAAAGCTGTTCACAGTTTCTGAGAGTGTAACTAGTCAGGTGGATTAGGGTGAATTAGTGTGCTGAGTGTATATTAATTTGGTGTTAATTATATTTGGGTGTTAACTGGGGGCTGTACTGTGCCCACATATCTAAGAGCAGGAGCGCTGTATGGAGGAGATTCCTACATGAGTTGTTCTGCACACCTTGCCGTCGCTCACGGCCCAGCCATGCTTTGGCACGCCTTGTTACTGCCTGGTGTTGGAGGTCCCTCTACGTGGGAGTCCTTCCCCTTACCATCAGGGACCTGGGGTGGAGGATGTTGCATGCAGTAGTCCCATACAACATTAAGATACGTCAGTTCACTGACTCAAGATGGCTGCACTGAGATGAGGAGCAAGTTGGTCACACAAGGGGAGGTGAATATTTGGAATTTCCTGTCCCAGTGGGCTGTGGGAGCTCAGTCATCAAGTCTGTTCAAGACAGACATGGATAAGTTTCTAGAGAATAATGACATGGGGATAGTGCAGGAAAGTGGTGTTGAGGTAGCAGATCAGCAATGAATGGAGCAGGCACGATGGGCTGAATGGCCTCTGCCTGTTCCTTTGGATTGCTTGTTAACTGCCCTCTGAAATGGAGCAAATCCTGTAGTCCAAGGGCAGGTAGGGGTGGGCATGAAATGCTGGTTGGCTGATGGCAATGTCACCGGAATGAACAATAAAAAACGGGATCAGTGCAGGAAAGTGTCGCTAAGGAAATCCACCATGACTTCACTGAATGGCAGAGCAGCTCCAATGGGATAGATCGCATTCCGATTCCTTATTCCAGCACTGGTTCCCTCTCTCTCTTTACAATAACTCTCTGATCTGGAGAATTGGTGACACTATTAAGATGTGATCTAAATAAGAAATAACACAAGCTTCACGTAGCCTGTCTGCTTTCCGAATCGATCATTCCGGGAATGATGCAGTTTGTGAATGGCTCTGATTTAACCCGGGTCACTACACACAGCGACTCGCACATCGTTACCTTGTCGTCCTTCGTCATTGGTGAAGAGACCATCACTGCTACACACACTGCTCACCTCGCTGGAAAACAGAGCGCACAGTCAGATACACCCAAACCCATCAGCAACACTCGCCAGCCCCGCAACCACCCACCCCCCCCCGCAACCACCCCCACCCCCCCGCAACCACCCCCACCCCCCCGCAACCACCCCCATCCCCCCAGCAACCACCCACCCCCCCCCGCAACCACCCCCACCACCCCGCCCCCCGCAACCACCCCCATCCCCCCACCCCCCCGCAACCACCCCCATCCCCCCACCCCCCCGCAACCACCCCCATCCCCCCGCAACCCCCCATCCCCCCACAACCACCCCCACCACCCCACCCCCCCGCAACCACCCCCATCCCCCACAACGCAACCACCAACCAACCCCCGCCCGCAGCCACCCCCGCAACCACCATCCCCCCCACCCCATCCCTCACAACCAACCCCACCCCCTGCAACCCCCCCCTCCCCCGCAACTACCACCACAACCACCCACCCCCGCAACCACCACCTACCCCCCCCACCACCACCTACCCCCCCCAACAACCACCCCCCATCCCCTGCAACCATCCCACAGCCCCCCAACACAGCTACCACCACCCCCCCCGCAACCACCATCCACCCCCCACCAACCCCACCACAACCACCCGCACTGCCCCCCACTGCTGAGCATTCCAATGGAGGTACTTTGCAAAGTGTACCCATGTTGTAATTTAGCAGCACATTTGTTCCCAGCTGGATCGCACAAACAGCACTGGGTTTATTGTCCGAGTATCTCCATCCCTGATGCTGATAGAGGGATAAATATTGGCTGGAACATCAGGAGGAATTGCCCTGCTAATCCTTAGTGCCAAAGAGATGTTTAATCCACCTGAGGGCGCAGACATCGCAATCAAATATCAAAATCTCTGACAGTGCGGCACTCCCTCAGCACTGACCCTCTGACAGTGCAGCACTCCCTCAGCACTGACCCTCTGACAGTGCGGCACTCCCTCAGCACTGACCCTCTGACAGTGCGGCACTCCCTCAGCACTGACCCTCTGACAGTGCGGCACTCCCTCAGTACTGAACCTCTGACAGTGCGGCGCTCCCTCAGCACTGACCTCTGACAGTGTGGCGCTCCCTCAGTACTGACCCTCTGACAGTGCGGCACTCCCTCAGCACCGACCCTCTGACAGTGCGGCACTCCCTCAGCACTGACCCTCTGACAGTGCGGCACTCCCTCAGCACTGACCCTCTGACAGTGCGGCACTCCCTCAGCACTGACCCTCTGACAGTGCGGCACTCCCTCAGCACTGACCCTCTGACAGTGCGGCGCTCCCTCAGCACTGACCCTCTGACAGTGCGGCGCTCCCTCAGCACTGACCCTCTGACAGTGCGGCGCTCCCTCAGCACTGACCCTCTGACAGTGCGGCACTCCCTCAGCACTGACCCTCTGACAGTGCGGCACTCCCTCAGCACTGACCCTCTGACAGTGCGGCACTCCCTCAGCACTGACCCTCTGACAGTGCGGCACTCCCTCAGCACTGACCCTCTGACAGTGCGGCACTCCCTCAGCACTGACCCTCTGACAGTGCGGCACTCCCTCAGCACTGACCCTCTGACAGTGCAGCACTCCCTCAGTACTGACCCACTGACAGTGCGGCACTCCCTCAGTCTGACCCTCTGACAGTGCGGCACTCCCTCAGCACTGACCCTCTGACAGTGCGGCACTCCCTCAGTACTGACCCTCTGACAGTGCAGCGCTCCCTCAGCACTGACCCTCTGACAGTGCGGTACTCCCTCAGCACTGACCCTCTGACAGTGCGGCACTCCCTCAGCACTGACCCTCTGACAGTGCGGCACTCCCTCAGCACTGACCCTCTGACAGTGCAGCACTCCCTCAGCACTGACCCTCTGACAGTGCGGCACTCCCTCAGCACTGACCCTCTGACAGTGCAGGGAATGGGAACTGGATCCAGGATATTGTGACTCGAAGTGGAGTTTGCTGTTCACAGTGCAACAGCAGGGGTGGGAGGCGCTGTTCCAATCGGATTACCTGTCTGTCATGTTCTCATCTGAAGCTTTCTGTTCCTCTGTCTGACAATCCATCCCTTCCCTGCAGCTTTCCCCCAGGGAGAGGCCGGTCTGGATGGTCAGTGCCTCGGGGCTCAGCCATGAATCCTCCGGGGGGGTTTTGCACAAACGCTGTTTCTTGTGCTGGCAGGGGGTTTTCAGCGAACAGGAAGGGGGCTGAGACCCGTGCTCAGGCTCTGACACCTTCAATTTCTTCTGCAGCGTTGCACTGACGTCACCCGTACCCCGCGATGTCACACGTTTGACCTTGCGCCGTCGGCGCAGTGGCTGCCCGGGTGTATTCTCAGTGAAGGAGTCCGACTCATGCCAGCTGTGGTACTTCCCTTTCAGGGTGACATTGAGAGAGGACAGTCTCTTCACCACTGCTCGGTCATCGTCCGAGTCACTGCCCCCTCCCCCTCCCGCGATCCCTCCCCCTCCCGCCACCTCATCCTGACTGGACTCAGAGGCCTCACTGTAGCAGCGAGCGTAGTCCAGTGAGTGGTTGGAGTTGGACCGCCGTTTCCGTCCCCTCCGTTTCCGTGCCTGCCGTCTCTGCTGCTGCCGTGGGCACAGCCCGGGCCCATCCCAGATCTCCTCGTCCAGCCGGTTCTGCTCCGATGTCTCATCCAGTGCAGATGCCAGGTCATGAGCTAGCTCATCCATCACACAGTGTCTGGGAAAGGCCAAAGGAAGGAATGGGAATTAGACAGACAGTTGTACCAGTATCAGTAGAATAGCGGAATACAGGAGGTGGCCATTCGACCATCATGCCTGTACCAGCTCATAAGAAGAACTATCCAACACTTCCCGGTCCTTTACTCTTCCCCATAACCTGCAAAATACTCACCCAGTTTCCTTTTGGAAATTCCGAATGATTTCTACCCTTTCAGGCTTCACATTCCAAACACAACAACTCACCACAAATAAATCTTGCCTCCATTCTGCTCCAAGCAGAACAATCCCAGCTTCTCCAGTAGTCTCTCCAGGTGACCAGAGTCTCTCATCACTGGTTCCAATCTCCTCCACATCCTCCCTAAAGTCTGATGCCCAGAGTTGAATATAATCACAGCTGAGTTTTAGCTAAACCTAATTGCGTTTGTACTTTAGTAATAAAGCCTCAAATCTCAAAAAAAAGCAACCTTCTGAACCCGCTCTCCAGCCTCTCTCATGCTGCGATACTCGAATGTTGTCAGCAGGATTATGTAGGTATCAAAAGCATCAACCCTGCGGCCACGGCACTGAGATGGAGCAGAGCCCTCTGTTCCTGGGTGTTTACTAACGAGAGTTGGGTCCTGATATTTATTCCTGTGATTTATTCTGGGTGTTTAATCCTTAGGTATTTAACCTCCAGGTATTTAATCCCTAAGTGTTTATTTCCCGGGTGTTTGATCCCTGGGTGTTTATTTCCCAGGTGTTTAATCCCTGGGTATTTAACCCTTAGGTGTTTGATCCCCGGGTGTTTATTTCCCAGGTGTTTAATCCCCGGGTATTTAATCCCTAGGTGTTTATTTCCCGGGTGTTTAATCCCTGGGTGTTTATTTCCCAGGTGTTTGATCCCGGGGTGTTTATTTCCTGGGTGTTTAATCCCTGGGCGTTTATTTCCCAGGTGTTTAATCCCTGGGTATTTATTTCCCAGGTGTTTAATCCCTGGGTGTTTGAACCCTGGGTATTTAAGACCGGGTGTTTATCCCCACGTGTTTATTCCACGGGTGTTTATTTCACTGGTGTTTAATCTCCTGGTGTTTATTCCCCGGGTGTTTAATCCCCAGATGTTTCTTCTCTGGGTGTTTAATCACGGGACATTTAAGCCCCAGGTGTTCTTCCCTGGGTGTTTAAACCCCGGGTGATTATTCTCCGGGTGTTTATTCTCCGGCTGTCTAATCCCCAGGTGTTTAAACATAAGAACATAAGAAATAGGAGCAGGAGTAGGCCATCTAGCCCTTCGAGCCCGCCCCGCCATTCAATAAGATCATGGCTGATCTGTCGTGGCTCAGTTCCACATTCCTGCCCTCTCCCCATAACCCTTAATCCCCTCTCTTATCAAAAACCTATCAACCCGCGTCTTAAAAATATTTAGCAAGGCAGCCTCCACCACTTCAACGGGCAGAGAATTCCAGAGATTCACCACCCTTTGAGTGAAGAAGTTCCTCCTCAACTCCGTTCTAAACCGCCCCCCCCTTTATCTTGAGGCTGTGCCCCCTAGTCCTACTGTCCTTTCTGAGCGGGAAGAGTCTCTCCACCTCTATCCTATCCATCCCATTCATCATCTTATACGTCTCAATGAGATCTCCCCTCATTCTTCTAAACTCTAACGAGTACAAGCCTAGTTTATTCAGCCTCTCCTCATAACTCAACCCCCTCAACTCCAGCATCAGCCTAGTAAACCTCCTCTGCACTCCCTCCAAGGCCAAAACATCCTTGCGTAAGTACGGCGCCCAAAACTGCACACAGTACTCCAGCTGCGGCCTCACCAATGCCCTATACAGCCACAGCAAGACCTCCCTACTTCTATATTCAATCCCCCTCGCTATGAAGGCCAGCATCCCATTCGCCTTCCTGACCACCTGCTGCACCTGCAGGCTGGGTTTTTGCGACTCATGCACAAGGACCCCGAGGTCCCTCTGCACCGTCGCCTGCTGCAGTTTTTCACCAAGTAATAATCCTTCCTACCATTATTCCTACCAAAGTGGACAACCTCGCACTTGCCAACATTAAATTCCATTTGCCATTTCCTGGCCCATTCGCCCAGCCTATCTAGATCCTTCTGTAGACTCTCCCCACCCTGCACACAATTAGCCGTTCCACCAATCTTGGTGTCATCAGCAAATTTCAACACCCTACACTCGGTTCCCTCCTCCAGGTCATCTATATAAATGGTAAATAGCTGAGGCCCCAGCACCGACCCCTGGGGCACTCCACTAGTCACCATCCGCCAATCCGAATAGCACCCGTTGACCCCCACTCTCTGCCTCCTATTTGACAACCAGTCCTCTATCCACGCTAACACCCTACCCCCAACTCCATGTCCCTGACCTTCTGCAATAACCTCTTGTGAGGTACTTTGTCAAACGCCTTCTGAAAATCTAGAAAGACCACATCCACCGGCTCTCCTCTATCCACTGCCCTAGACACATCCTCATAGAACTCCAATAAATTTGTCAGACACGACCTCCCTTTAACGAAACCGTGCTGCGTCTGCTCTATCAAACAATTCCCCTCAAGATGCCTCGCTATTTCCTCCTTAATGACGGATTCTAACATTCTACCTACCACAGACGTTAAACTAACCGGCCTATAATTCCCCGCCTTTTGCCTGGCACCCTTCTTAAACAACGGCGTAACATTAGCCATTTTCCAATCTTCCGGCACTTCCTCGGAATCCAGCGAGGACAGGAAAATAACCCCGGGTGTTTAATCTCCGGGTGTTTAATCCCCGGGTGTTTATTCTCCGGGTGTTTAATCTCCGGGTGTTTAATCCCCGGGTATTTATCCTCCGGGTGTTTATTCCCCGGGTATTTATCCTCCGGGTGTTTAATCTCCGGGTATTTATCCTCCGGGTGTTTAATCCCCGGGTATTTATCCTCCGGGTGTTTATTCCCCGGGTATTTATCCTCCGGGTGTTTAATCTCCGGGTATTTATCCTCCGGGTGTTTAATCCCCGGGTGTTTAATCTCCGGGTATTTATCCTCCGGGTGTTTATTCCCCGGGTATTTAATCTCCGGGTATTTATCCTCCGGGTGTTTAATCCCCGGGTGTTTAATCTCCGGGTATTTATTCTCCGGGTGTTTAATCCCCGGGTATTTATCCTCCGGGTGTTTAATCCCCGGGTGTTTAATCCCCGGGTATTTATCCTCCGGGTGTTTAATCCCCGGGTATTTATTCTCCGGGTGTTTAATCCCCGGGTATTTATTCTCCGGGTGTTTAATCCCCGGGTATTTATCCTCCGGGTGTTTAATCCCCGGGTATTTATTCTCCGGGTGTTTAATCCCCGGGTATTTAATCCCCGGGTATTTATTCTCCGGGTGTTTAATCCCCGGGTATTTATCCTCCGGGTGTTTAATCCCCGGGTATTTATTCTCCGGGTGTTTAATCCCCGGGTGTTTAATCCCCGGGTATTTATCCTCCGGGTGTTTAATCTCCGGGTATTTATCCTCCGGGTGTTTAATCCCCGGGTATTTATCCTCCGGGTGTTTAATCTCCGGGTATTTATCCTCCGGGTGTTTATCTTCCCGCCGCTCTCTCACCTTTTCTCCTCTCAGTACCAATCCCGATATTGCGTCATATCCGCCCCGCAGGAGTCGCGCATTTCCGCCCCTCAGGATCGTCATTTCCTGTTTTCTCCCCGCCATCCCTGGGCTGCTCACAGCCCCTTCCAGCTAGGCCCCGCCCCTTCGAGTCAAGCACCGCCCCTGCACCGTGACCCCGCCCTTCAAGACGGGCCGCGCACTCCAGTGGCCGGCCTACGCAACTGGCTCCTCCCCTGCAACCTGTCGCTGCACCAAGCAGGCTGGCCCCGCCCCCAGCAGCCTGGCCCCGCCCCCAGTAGCCTGGCCCTGCCTCCTGCAGCCTGGCCCCTCCCTCCAGCAGCCTGGCCCCTCCCTCCAGCAGCCTGGCCCCTCCCCTGTAGGGGTGAGAGTGAGAGGCGGTGGGTCAGGGACAGGCCCGCTGTCCACAGGCTGCTGGGCAGCAAACCAGGGGCGTTCAGTCTCCAAGCAACAGAGTCAGAGTCAGTGTACTTCAATCAGGAAGGGCCAGACTGAGGGAAATATTCAAATCATGGAAGGGACACTCAAGCTGTTTGGTGGGTAGCTGATACTCTGTCAGATCAGAGACTAATGTAACCCTATTTCTGCTACGTTTAGATCGTATGCTAATAAATCATAGGGCACTTTGCTCATGACAGATGTACGTCCTGTTCCATGTGGGAACTCCAAGCTGCTTCCCTGTTGTGGTAGTCGTGTCACTAGAGGAACTAGAGGAGCAGACTCGATGGGCTGAAAGGCCTAATTCTGCTCCTATGTCTTATGGTAACAGGAGCTGGAGGTTTCTGTGGTTGGCACCACTGCAGTGCATACATTAAAATGAGAGTTGCATGGGTAGCACAGTTCTGGGTGTGGTCATCCTACAGTTTAAGAGTACGTGGACTGAGAGGTCATGGATAACCAGCAGGCTGTCAGGGAGGTACAGGAGGGTAGTGCAGGGACCCCTGGAAACATCTTACTCTCCAACTAATATTGAGTTCTGAATTATGGTGAAATGATGGTTAAACTGGGGAATACAGCCAGAGTCATGTCCACAGCACCACAGCTTTGCACAGCAGGGGAGGAGGAAACTCAAAAAGCAGTATGATAGGAGAGTTGATAATTATGGGACAGACATGGAGAGGCATTGGTGTAGTGATATTCTTACTAGACTTGTAATCCAGAGACCCAGGCTAATGCTCTGGGGACCTGCATTCAAATCCCACCAAGGCAATGGTAACATTTTAATTCATTAAAAAGTCTGGAATTAAAAGTCCAGTGATGACCATGAAACCATTGCAATGGTCATAAAAGCCCATCTGGTTCACTAAGAACAAAGAAAATTACAGCACAGGAACAGGCCCTTCAGCCCCTCCAAGCCTGCACCGACCAGGCTGCCCGACTGAACTAAAACCCCCTACCCTTCCGGGGGACCATATCCCTCTATTCCCATCCTATTCATATATTTGTCCAGCTGCCCCCTAAAAGTCACGACCAGATCCACTTCCACTCCCTCCCCCAGCAACGGGTTCTAGGCACCCACTACTCTGTATAGAAAATCTGCCTCATACATCTCCTTTAAACCTTGCCCCTTCCACCTTAAACCTGTGCCCCCCTAGTAATTGACTCTTCCACCCTGGGGAAAAGTTTCTGACTATCCACTCTGTCCATGCCTCTCATAATCTTGTAGACTTCTATCAGGTCTCCCCTCAACCTCTGTTGTTCCAGTGAGAACAAATCAAGTTTCTCCACCCTCTCCTCATAGCTAATGCTCTCCATACCAGGGCAACATTCTGGTAAATCTTTTCTGTACCCTCTCCAAAGCCTCCACATCCTTCTGGTAGTGTGGTGACCAGAATTGAACACTATATTCCAAGTGCAGCCTAACTAAGGTTCTATAAAGCTGCAACATGACTTGCCAATTTTTAAACTCAATACCCCAGCCAATGAAGGCAAGCATGCCGTATGCCTTCTTGACTACCTTCTCCACCTGCATTGCCACTTTCAGTGACCTGTGTACGTGTACACCCAGATCCCTCTGCCTATCAATACTCCAAAGGGTTCTTCCATTTACTGTATAATTCCTATCTGTATTATACCTTCCAAAATGCATTACCTCACATTTGTCCAGATTAAACTCTATCTGCCATCTCTCCACACAAGTCTCCAACTGATCTATATCCTGCTGTATCCTCTGATGATCCTCATCGCTATCCGCAAATGCATCAACCTTTGTATCATCCACAAACTTACTAATCAAACAAGTTACATTTCCCTCCAAATCATTTATATATATTACAAACAGCAAAGGTCCCAGCACTGATCCCTGAGGAACACCACTTGTCACAGTCCTCCATTCAGAAACGCCCCCTTCCACTGCTACCCTCTGTCTTCTTTGACCGAGCCAGTTTTGTATCCACCTTGCCAACGCGCCTCTGATCCCGAACGACATCACCTTCTGCACCAGTCTGCCATGAGAGACCTTGTCAAAGGTCTTTACTGAAGTCCATGTAGACAACATCCACTGCCCTACCCTCATCAATCATCTTCATCATTTCCTCAAAAAAGTCAATCAAGTTGGTGAGACGTCTGTTCTTCACAATACTATGTTGCCTCTCACTAATACAGCTACTTACGTTCACTAATATGTTCACTTAAGGACTATTGTCCATAAGGGAAGGAAATCTGCTGTCCTTACCAGGCCTGGCTTACATGTGACTCCAGAGCCACAGCAATATGGTTGACTCTTAGATGCCCTATGAAATGGCCAAGTGAAATACTCAGCTCATGGGCAATAAATGCTGACAGCGATAAACGAGTAAAAAACCCATACAGCCACAAACATGAATCCAGGATAGTTGTTTCCCTGGTGCCAGAGTAGCTGCAGAACACTGAGAGGGGAGGATAAACAGCCAGCGGGTCTTACTCTACATCAGTTAGAGAAAAGAAATATCTGAAATAGGAGGAGTGGAACATTCAGCCTCTGGGGCTGTTCCACCCACAGGAAGATCATGGCTGATCTGATTATGTTCTTATCTCCACTTCCCTGCCTGTCCCCCCAGCCCCACCCAGCTTCCCAGCCCCTCTTCAGTGTATAACTCGAACACATCTTGAATGTATCTAATGACCCAGCCTCAATCACTGTCATTGGTGTCCCTGGCTTCGAGAATGGTGTCTACTCAGGGTCCAGAGTTCCTGCCATGGTTCTTATGTGACTGGACAGGCTGATTTGTAAACAATAAGACTTTGGGTACATGGGGCAGGACCTCCCATGAGCTAGTGGAATATAGAGAACAGGATTTGCTTCCTTTTCTTTCCCTCTCTGCCACCACTCTGTCTCCATGTGATCTTATATTTGTCAATCTGGTGGAAGAGGGTATTTGTTATAATGAATCCATGCTGATCACAGGAGGAGGCCATTTATATTGGCTTTTCCCAGCCTGCTTTTCCCAATGGTCTGCTCCAGATGTTGCTTAATCCTGGCATCAAAGTCCCCAGAAGGATGTTTCTTTTAGGATGGCAATGAGGACTTCATCAAGGTCAGAATAGAACGTTCCCTTCACACCTTCATTGGAGTAAAAGGTTGGGGGATACGCGGTGATGATGGAGCCACTTTGGTTACAGCTGAGCTCTAGGTTAAGGGTCATGACTCTTTCATTTATGGAATTGAGGAATTGAGGAGTTTTGGCAGTGCATCCAAGATCATGTTCCAGATTTCAAATCAACTCCATGGACACGAGGGTCACTGTTAGCCTCTCCTTTCTGGTACAAGATGCACTGCAGCAATTCACCAAAGATCCTTAGGCAGCACCTTCCAAACCCACAGCCACTTCCATCTAGAAGGACAAGGGCAGCAGATAAATGGGAACACCCCCACCTGCAAGTTTCCCTCCACACCACTCCCATCCTGACTTGGAAACATATCACAGTTCCTTCGCAGTCGCTGGGTTAAAATCCTGGAATTCCCTCCCTAACAGCATTGTGGGACCACCCTCAGAACATGGACTGCAGTGGTACGAGAAGGCAGCTCACCATCACCTTCTGGATGGGCAATAAATGCTGGCCCAGCCAGGGACACCCATTATTTGATTTGATTTGATTTATTATTGTCACCTGTATTAACATACAGTGAAAAGTATTGTTGCGCGCTATACAGACAAAGGATACCATTCATAGAGAAAGAAAGGAGAGAATGCAGAATGTAGTGTTACAGTCACAGCTAGGGTGTAGAGAAAGATCAACTTAATGTGAGGTAGGTCCATTCAAAAGTCTGACAGCAGCAGGGAAGAAGCTGTTTTTGAGTCAGTTGGTACGTGTTCTCAGACTTTTGTATCTTTTTCCCGATGGAAGAAGGTGGAAGAGAAAATGTCCGGGTGCGTGGGGTCCTTAATTATTCTGGCTGCATTGCCGAGGCAGCGGGAAGTGTAGACAGGGTCAATGGATGGGAGGCTGGTTTGTGTGATGGACTGGACTACATTTGTAGTTTCTTGTGGTCTTGGGCAGAGCAGGAGCCCATACCAAGCTGTGATACAACCAGAAAGAATGTCCCACGAATGAATGAAGAAGGTTATCCCCATGCTTGTTCCATCAGCTGCTCCTTCGGTATTCAATGAGCCAGCCTTCATTGCTCTCTTGAGGAGTGAATTCCACAGCCCAGTGATCTCTGAGAGAAGAAATTCTGCCGCATCTCCACCTTAAATGGGAGACCTTTTATTTTTAAACGCATTTATGTTCTATAAGGTCGTGGAATGCTCTGCCTGCAGCAGTTGTGGACTCGCCAACTTTAAGGGTGTTCAAATGGTCAGTGGATAGGCATATGGATAACATTGGAATAGTTTAGGTTAGAGGGTCATTAGATTGGTTCCACTGGTCGGCGCAACATCGCAGGCCGAAGGGTCTGTACTGCGCTGTAATGTTCTATGTTCTATCTGTGTTCTATTTTCTAGTGATGTCATGCTCCTATCATTTAAAGGTGTATTACAGCACTGACCTCTTTGGCACTCCAACCTGAAAATGATCAATTTTCCCTAATTCTCTGTTTCCTGTATCAAAGAGAAAAGAGAGAGGGATGAGATCTAACAGGCAGAGTCCAGGGAGCTAGGGAAGAAATCAAAAATTAGACCCTCTAAATGGTGTACACTTCAGAGCAAAGGATTCAGTGAATAAGGCAGATGAGCCATGGACTGAGATACTTGAAAGTACATCATAACTATTACTAAACCCCAGCTTGTGGAAGGGTAAGAATGAGAACTCACAAACAGCATCTGTAGTGAATCAGTTCCAGAATAATGGGAGACATTCAGGAGGACATGGAGAGATTTCAGAACCAATATTTGGGTTTTGAAATGTAACCAGTCTGATTGGAACCTCTGGCTTTCTGACAGGCAGTACATGACGCAGAGATGAACGGATACTCTGACACACCTGTGATCACAGGCATATCGGGCAGACTGAGGCGAATTGATACAGCAAGGTGGCATCTTAACAAAGGAAATAGAGTCTTCACCCCGACAGAGATGAGAGGTGAAATGCTGAAGTGAACCCATTGCAAACCATCGAGGAATTGAATTGATGCTGAGAAAGGCAAGAGATGGGATGGATAGGATAGAGGTGGAGAGACTCTTCCCGCTCAGAAAGGACAGTAGGACTAGGGGGCACAGCCTCAAGATAAAGGGGGGGCGGTTTAGAACAGAGTTGAGGAGGAACTTCTTCACTCAAAGGGTGGTGAATCTCTGGAATTCTCTGCCCGTTGAAGTGGTGGAGGCTGCCTCGCTGAATATTTTTAAGACGCGGGTTGATGGGTTTTTGATAAGAGAGGGGATTAAGGGTTATGGGGAGAGGGCGGGAATGTGGAACTGAGCCACAACAGATCAGCCATGATCTTATTGAATGGCGGGGCAGGCTCGAGGGGCTGGATGGCCTACTCCTGCTCCTATTTCTTATGTTCTTATGTTCTAAAGAGACACATGAGTAACGAAATTAAAGTCCACATTAGTCAAAGTGGTGTAATGAGGGCCAAGTTAAACCAGCTAGACAGCCATTAATGATGCCTGATATTCCAGACTGATGGATGCAGCTGGGAGTAGACCTTTGGTAGGAGCTGATTGGTCACTGTAAACTGCTGTTCTAACAGCTGGGAGTTAGACCAGTTGACCTGTAGACCAATTGTCTTCAATGACAATGAGAGAGATAGAAGAATGCCTGAAAACTCACATCAGTCAGTCCGGTACTCCAGGCATCATAATGAATGACAGTGGCCCTCAGTTCACAAGTGAAGAATTCAGCCAATTGACAAGGGATTGGGAAAGTCAGTGTTACACATTCTCTCTGTACAAGCCCCAGTCAAAGCACTGAGGCAGCCGTGAAAATCACCAGAATCTGTGAGGAAATTGAGCAAATCTAGCACTGATGTGTCCTTGAGTGGGGGAACAGACCAGCTAAAGACATGGAAAATAATCCTATCCAGGGACTGATGTTGGCTGCAAATGATCCTTCCAGCGACTGAAACCAGATGTAGTAACAGGAGTGAGGAAAAGATCAAGGTGAAATGTCAGAATGCCAAATTTCAATTTGACAAGATTGCCAAACCATCACCAGAGCAGAGAATTGAAGAACCTTTAACATTCTCAGCAGGAGCCAGGCCACAGGAAAGCTTGGCACTTGTGCAGAGAAATTCTCACTTTGATTGTAGGCAGTGGAAACAAATGACCAGATGTATCAGCGCATTCATGGAACATATCCAAACAGCAAGTGGTTCCTTCACGGCAATGGGTAGTCAGGAAGAAGGAATCTCACCAACACAGAGCGTGAGAGTAGCCGGGAGTTCAGGTAGAGGGTGAGAGGAGGTGATGGTGGTGGAGCCTGGATCTGGGATGAGAACCGGAGCCTCAGGGGAGTACTAAATAACAGGAAGGTAAGGCCTAATCCACTTCCCTTTGGGGCCGGGAGATTTAATTGGCGGCAATGTGGGGACATCACAGGTCACAAAGTGATGTGGGACCAATGAGAGCAGCTGATTGGTGAGTAAGTCCTGCTGGGTATTTCCAAACTATTAAATTGTAAGTCATTATTTAAGCAATGGTAGGGATGTACTTGATTTATTTAAAACGTCTTCTGAAGTTTTAAATTTAAAAGGTTGTGTCATGACAGGAGAGCTGAAAGCTGTGATTTGCTGTTCCTGCTCTATGTGGGAAGCCAGGTATATTTTGAGTGTCTGAGGCCAGTATGTGTGCAGGAAAGTATATACAGCCCCAGCTCCTGGAAGCTCAAGTTTGGAGCTGGGGACATTGTGGAGTATCTGTGAGTCTGGGAGCATTGTGGATAGCACGTATAGAGAGGTTGCCACACTGTAGTTGAAGGGACTTGAGGAAGGAAGAGAATGGATGACCATCAGGCATCCAAAAGATGGAGACAGGTAGTTTGGGAGTCCCCTGGAGTCTGGGAATTCCATTTTGGAGACTGATGACGGTGCTGGTTCCTCCAGGGAGTGCAGACAGAACCAAGCTTCAGGTACTACAAGCAGCCAGTCTGTACAGGAGGGGGGACAGGGCACTAGGAATAGGGCATTCTATCATCAGGGAAACAGATAGCGGTTATTGTGACCATCAACGTGACTCCAGGCTGGTCTGATGACTCCCTGATGCTTGGGTTCAGGATATCACTGAACATCTTCAGGGCAGGAACAGGTTATAGGGCACAGGTCACAGTACATGTTGGTACCAAGAAAATAGATAGATAGAGGGATGAGGTCTTGCATCAAGATTCAGGGATTTGGGCAGTCGACTAAAAGCAGGATCTCTGGGTTGTAATCTCAGGATTACTCCCAGTGCCACTTGCTAGAAATAGGAGAATAGCGCAGATGAACGTGTGGCTTCCGAGTTGGTACAGGAGGGAGGGTTTTAGATTCCTGTATTACTGGGACTGTTCCTGGGGAAGGTGGGATCTCTACAAGTGGGACAGTCTACATCTGAAGTAGAACGGACTAACATCCTTGCAGGATGTTTTGCTGGTGCTGATGGGAGGAGTTTAATTTGGCAGGGGGAGGGGGACACAGACTGTTAGTAGAATAAAGGCACAGAATCGTACAGCAAAACAAACAAGTCAGAGGGAGTGCAGCTGTATTAAGTTTCAAGGGAATAAGGCCAGTAACAAAATTAGAGCAGAGAGCTCTCGATGGAAACACTGTGAAGTTGATCTTGAATCATCCATACGCTCCCTGCCAGTCCAGCTTTACTCAACTGATTATGAACAATTGCAGAGTTCATCACCTGGCTATACGATGCAAGTATAACTGGTGAGGAAAGCTGGGGGAATGAATGAAGTTTTATTTTATTCCCAACACGTTGGGGTCACAGAGCAGGGTGGACATTGACTGGAACTCCTCTGCTGTCCTGGGTTCTCTCTGTCACTGTGACCTTCGGGAGCCTCACGTGTGTGAAGCCACTGCAGAATTTTACACTCAGTAAACGCTGCTTCCAGAGAAAAGTCAATTACAACTTCTTTTTATCTTGGACAGTCAATAAAAAGGGTAGAAAAAAAAAGGGAGGGATTTAATCTCACTCATCTCTTTCATAAGAGCCACAAATTTCTCAGTCTCCCCTGGGAACAGGTCCCTTCTCTCTGACACCATCTTATCTCACCATTTCACATTTCCAAATGGGCCTCAGTCCTCCTCAGAACTCTGCCCTCATCCTGGTCCCCCTGAGGTTGACCGAAGCCTCTCGATCCCAACTCCGCATTGTTCTGTGTAAGGGAAGCAGCCAAGAGAGGGAATTAAAAACAAGACTCACTGCTTCATTAGTGAATGCTGCTCAGAACGGAGTCTATCGGGAACACTTCTTTCAAAGACATAATTAACAATTTGGTGACTGATCTCCCTCGAGAAACCTTGCTCTGATTTACAAGTGAGAAACTTTCAATTCTTCCAAACTTAATATTCCTCACTGGTATTTTGTTTTTTTTGATAAACTTACTCAGAGCTTTTTGTGAAGGAGATAAATAATTTATAATTCTGTATTTATATTCATTCACAAACGGCTAATTCAGAGGTTGATATTTTTATAAGTGCTGGACAGGCAGTGTTGTGTCAGTGTTCGGGGGTCAGGGCTGGAGGGTGAGCGGTGATGGGACCTGATGTTGAGGCAGCTACACAAAGCTGACCTTTACCTGTGCTGCTGCCAGGGAAGGGTCTTTAACTCTCCCACTCTGTCCAGCAATGAAAGGTTAAACTCCACAACACTGCTGGCAACAAACAGGACTGACAAATCACCAGCCAATTATGGTTCAGAATTGAGAGTGCTTTCATTTTCTGTAAACACGTGTTTAGAATCCTAAAAATGATAGAACACAAAGGGAGACCATTCAGCCCATTGTGCCTGTTCTGGCCCTTTGAAAGAGCTTTTCAATTAGAACATAGAACATTACAGCGCAGTTCAGGCCCTTTGGCTCTCGATGGTTTCACTGGTCGGCGCAACAATCTAAAGCCCATCTAACCTACACTATTCCAATATCATCCATATGTTTATCCAGTGACCATTTGAATGCCCTTAATGTTGGCGAGTCCACTACTGCTGCAGGCAGGGCATTCCACGCCCTTACTACCCTCTGAGTAAAGAACCTACCTCTGACATCCGTCGTATATCTATCACCCCTCAATTTAAAGCTGTGTCCCCTCGTGCCAGCCATCTCCATCTCACTATTCACCCTATCTAACCCTCTGATCATCTTGTATGCCTCCATTAAGTCACCTCTTAACCTTCTTCTCTCTAACGAAAACATCCTCAAGTCCCTCAGCCTTTCCTCATAAGACCTTCCCACCATACCAGGCAACATCCATGTAAATCTCCTCAGCACCCTTTCCAATGCCTCCACATCTTTCTTATAATGCGGCGACCAGAACTGTACGCAATACTCCAAGTGCGGCTGCACCAGAGTTTTGTACAGCTACAACATGATCTCATGGCTCTGAAACTCATTCCCTCTACCAGCTAACACACCGTACGCCTTCTTAACAATCCTATCAACCTGGGTGCAAACTTTCAGGGGTCTATGCACATGGACACCCAGATCGCTCTGCTCATCAACACTACCATTAGCCCTACATTCTGTATCCCTCTTACTCCTTCCAAAGTGAATCACCTCACACTTTTCCACATTAAACTGCCACCTCTCAGCCCAGCTCTGCAGCTTATCTATGTCCCTCTGCAAACTGTAACATCCATCCTCACTGTCTACAACTCCTCCGACTTTGGTGTCGTCAGCAACTTTACTAATCCATCCTTCTACACCCTCATCTAGGTCATTTATGAAAATGACAAACAGCAGTGGCCCCAGAACAGATCCTTGAGGTACACCACTTGTAACTGCACTCCAGGCTGAACATTTCCCATCAACCACCACCCTCTGTCTTCTATCAGCTAGCCAATTCCTGATCCAAACTGCTAAATCACCCTCAATCCCATGCATCTGCATTTTCTGCAATAGTCTATCAGGGGGAACCTTATCAAACGCTTTACTGAAATCCATATACACCACGTCAACTGCTTTACCCTCATCCACCTCTTTGGTCACCTTCTCAAAGAACTCAATAAGGTTTGTGAGGCACGACCTACCCTTCACAAAACCGTGCTGACTGTCCCTAATCAAATTATTCCTTTCTAGATGATTATAAATCCTATCTCTCATAATCTTTTCCGAAACTTTGCCTACAACAGAAGTAAGGCTCACCGGTCTATAATTACCAGGGCTGTCTCTACTCCCCTTCTTGAACAAGGGGACAACATTTGCTATCCTCCTGTCTTCTGGCACCATTCCTGTAGACAATGACGACATAAAGATCATAGCCAAAGGCTCTGCAATCTCCTCCCTAGCCTCCCAGAGAATCCTATGATAGATCCCATCTGGCCCAGGGGACTTATCTATTTTCACACTTTCCAGAATTGCTAACACCTCCTCCTTATGAACCTCAATCCCATCTAGTCTAATAGCCTGTATCTCAGTATTCTCCTTGACAACATTGCCTTTTTCCTGTGTGAATACTGACGAAAGGTATTCATTTAGCACCTCTCCTATCTCTTCGCACTCCATGCACAACTTCCCACTACTGTCCTTGACTGGCCCTAATCTTACACTAGACACTCTTTTATTCCTGACATACCTACAGAAAGCTTTAGGGTTTTTCTTGATCCTACCTGCCAAAGACAACTCATGTCCCCTACTGGCTCTTCTTAGCTCTCTCTTTAGGTCCTTCCTAGCTAACTTGTAACTCTCCAATGCCCTGAGACTTCACGTCTCATCTTGACATAAATCTCCTTCTTCCTTTTCACAAGAAATTCAATTTCTTTACTAAACCACGGTTCCCTCGCTTGACCACTACCTGCCTGACAGGTACAAACTTATCAAGGACACGCAGTAGCTGTTCCTTGAAAAAGCTCCACATTTCAATTGTGCCCATCCCCTGCAATTTCCTTCCACATCCTATGCATCCTAAATCTCGCCTGATCATAATTTCATTCCCCCAGCTATAACTCTTGCCCTGCGGTATATACCTACCCCTTTCCATCGCTAAATGTAAATGTAACCGTAATTAGGCGCCATCTCCCTGATATGTATTTATCCTTTTAGTCCTTTAATATTTATCCAACACCCCTTATTGCTGGTAAACGTTCAGCGATCTGGAAAAGTACTGTGGATTGAATTATTAACTGAGTTAGATGATCTAACTCAGTGTAAGTTACACTAGTTACTGACCTTCCTTTATCTCAGTGAGAGAGGTTTGAAATCAAACTTGTTCACTCACTGTGAATCCATGAATAAGATTAAATACATTTAATACACACTGAATACTTCGTAACGAGTTACAAAAGATGTTTAATTATTTAAATTTTAATAGAACTGTCATCAACTTCAAGGTTTTTTATTTCAAAAATATATTCATTAAAAAAACTCGCAAATAGACAATTGCAAAACAACAGATCCATAAATTACAAACAGTGCCAAATAAAATCATTTTTCCTGTACTATACGATGCTTATTTACACAACATTACATTCATTATATTTAATTACTTAAAGCTATATCCATGCCTCAGATTTTACTGTGTGCCGTTATTGCTCAGATGGGCACACAGTTGCACAGGTCGAGGGTATCCTGCAGTTCCCGGGCCCTCGGTCTGCCTCCGTTAAAAGGCCTTACACTGTGGCCTTTCCCCACTGTGCCTTTGCGGCGGCTGCTCCAAGCTTCAGCGCGTCCCTCAGCACGTAGTCCTGGACCTTGGAATGTGCCAGTCTGCAACACTCGGTCGAGGACAGTTCTTTCAGCTGGAAGATCAGCAAGTTTCGGGCGGACCAAAGTGTGTCCTTCACCGAGTTGATGACCTTCCAGCAGCAGTTGATATTTGTCTCGGTGTCTGTCCCCGGAAACAGTCCGTAGAGCACAGAGTCCTGTGTCACCGAGCTGCTCGGACAAACCTTGACAAATACCACTGCATCTCACTCCAGACCGTCTTTGCAAAGGCACATTCCACAAGGAGGTGTGCGACCGTCTAATCAGCCCCGCAGCCGCTTCGAGGGCAGCGTGCGGTTCTGTTGAGATCTCGAGCGTGCATAAAGGATCTGACGGGGAGTGCCCTTCTCACCACCAGCCAAACCAGATCTTGGTGCTTGTTTGTCAGTTCTGGTGATGAGGCGTTCTGCCAGATGACACTGACAGTCTGCTCAGAGAACCTTCCGACAGGATCCGTCATTGGCCAAAGTCATCGCCAACCGGGTCCAGTCTGGTCTGGGGTCAGTAATCCATCCTGATCGAACCTGTGCCGTACCTGGCAGGAAGATCTCTGACAGCCTCGCACTATAGAACATAGAACATAGAACATTACAGCGCAGAGATACTACTCAGGGATACGATCGCCTACGTGCAGGACAGGCAGGTGGATACATGCCTCATCAGCCTCGACCAGGAGAAGGTGTTTGACAGAATATCGCACAGCTACGTGATGGATGTGCTCTCCAAAATGGGCTTTGGGGAGGGAATCTGCAATTGGATCCGGCTGCTCTACACAGACATCAGCAGCACAGTCTCAGTCAATGGGTGGGAAACAGCTTCCAAATGAGGTCTGGAGTCAGACAGGGCTGCCCTCTCTCCTCCGTCCTTTTTGTGTGTTGCATTGAACCCTTTGCCCAGGCCCTCAGAAGCGACCCAGGCATCAAAGGGGTGACAATCCCAGGCAGCGGAGGCACGCAGGTCAAAACCTCCCTGTACATTGTACATGGATGACGTGGCTGTCTTCTGCTCGGACCCCTCGTCTGTTCGCAGGCTCCTCCAGGTCTGCCAGCAGTTCGAGCTGGCCTCGGGAACCAAAGTCAACCAGGGTAAGAGCGAGGCCATGCTCTTTGGGAACTGGACCGACAAATCCTTCGTCCCCTTCACCGTCAGGGCAGAGTACCTGAAGGTGCTGGGGATATGGTTTGGAGCGGCAGGGGCACGTGCCAAAAACTGGGATAAGTGCATCGCCAAAGCCAGGCAGAAACTGGGCTTGTGGGAGGAATGGTGATGGTGGTGTCTGGGACATTATCTATGAGGTGTGGTACGGTGAGAATAACTTGTGGGGTTGTTGCTTGACTGCTTTGTGAGACAGCTCTCCCAATTCCAGCACATTCTCCCAGATGTCCATAAGGAGGAGTTTCACACAAAGATTCGTGGGTATCTGGGTCACTTTCCCCAGACAGCTGTGGATGCTGGGTGTTGGGCAGGGTGAGTCAAGTGAAAATTTCAAGAGTGACATTGATAGATTTTTGCATTCTTTGGTAGATTTGGGTAAGTGTAATAGATCCATGGCAGGGAGGTAGGAACTAATTAATGACAGAACAGGTCCCAGGAGCTGAACAACCTTCTGTTCCTATGTTCCTCTGGAATGATTTTGCAAGGTGATCTCAGTCCACATTTATCAAACTGCCAGGTGTTTATCTGCTCTGAGGATCTGGCAGTTATTCACCAGCATGGAAACCATCCCATAATACTTTCAATCATTACCAGGACCCCATGATTGAGGTCAGCAATGGGTGGAAGTATGTAACATGAAGCTTGGTGTTTAATTGTCTCGTTTATCAGCAAGCTGATGGTGGGTGATCAGAATACCCAGCACCGGTTATTAACAGTTTGATAAAAACCCAGAGATGGATTTTAACTTCCAGACTGGCCTTCAGCAGAATGTTTGTCAGCAGCTGGGCTGTGGACTGGCTGGAGCGAGCTGGCAGAGTGATGGAGCTGGCAGAGCTGTGGACTGGCTGGAGCGAGCTGGCAGAGTGATGGAGCTGGCAGAGCTGTGGACTGGCTGGAGCGAGCTGGCAGAGTGATGGAGCTGGCAGAGCTGTGGACTGGCTGGAGCGAGCTGGCAGAGCGATGACCCACAGCAGATCTACTTCAGCTAAACTGCTTCAAACTGTGCAAGACTCTGAGCTGGAGCAGACTTAGCAAATTCAGAACCGCCACAACGAGAACTCAACAAGAGGTAGGGCCAGATTGCTGCAAAGTGTCCTTGACAATGATGCTGCAGGATTGGGAAGACTGACAGGGAGATTGTGTTCCTGTGAAAGGGAGGAAGGAGTTAGATTGTCTCAGAGAACATACAGGCCTGGCTGGAGGTGACTGAGTCAGTAACAGGAATGCAGTGTATTACTCTTGGACACAGTGCCTTCAATGTGTGAGGCTCTGTCAGCATTTCCAGCTGCAATGCAGATGTTCGGAGCTGGATTGGAAGAGCCCATCTCCTGAATGAATACCCTGGTGTCTCAGGCCTTTGTGCTGGTGTTCACCTGCATGAAAAGATTGACCATCTGTATGAAGCATCAGTAATAGCAGTGACCAAGTGACTGCTGATCCTCACCAATGGCCTTCACAATCCGTCTGCCACTTTAACAAGGCTGAAGGAAAGCTCTGTCCCGGTCATTTGGTGCCCCACTGAAATGTAACAGATGCCCTCCAGCTCTGTGCAAATGGGAAGATGGGGAAGTGGGATTCTGCTCAAGAATTTCTCACCCATAATTCAGAACCCATGTCACCTCCTGTTTGCCCCTGCAGAGTTTCAGGCAACATTTAGCAGAGCCCTCACAGGTTCCAAAAAGACTTTAACCACGAGTGTCTGAGCAGGTAGAGCAGGGGAATGAGCAGCTGGTCACCAGCTTTCCTGAAGTCACAGGGATTACATAACATCAAAGTCAAAAAAGGCTTTGTATTTCCAGAAGGGAAATCACTCAGGTTTCCATTTCATGTTCACAGAGTTATTATAGCACAGAAAGAGGCCATTCGGCCTATTGATTCTATGCTGGCACTCTGTGGAGCAATCCAGCCAGTCCCATTCCCTCATTCTATCCCCGTAACCCAGCAAGTTCATTTCCCACCGGGTACATCCAACTTCCTTAATACATCATAAGATTAATTGCATTGCTGACATTATACTGCATCTGCCAAGGCCGGCATGGACAAGTTGGGCCGAAGGGCCTGTTTCCATGCTGTAAACCCCTATGACCCTATGCTCCACCGTTCCTGTAGCCTGCCTTTTATCTTATGAAGAATGGATAGGAGTTAGAAATGAGCAACGGGTGAGTGAGAGGGATGGATTAAAATAAAAAAGCAAAATACTGCGGATGCAGAAATCTGAAACCAAAACAAAATGCTGGAAAATCTCAGCAGGTCTGGTGAACTTTGACACAGGGTCACCTGGACTGACTCAAAACGTCAGCTCTTTTCTCTCCTTACAGATGCTGCCAGACCTGCTGAGATTTCCCAGTATTTTCTGTTTTGGGCGAGGGGTGGATTGTTGATGTGGAGACAGCTTTGTGCTGGGAGTGTGCACTGCTGCAACATTTTAGATGAACCAAAGTAGGTTTGAATCAGTCCATCCTTGGCAGCAAAGTGTGCGAGTGGAGATGTCCTCACAACATCAGGCTCCTCTGTATCTTCAGAGTGTTCACCTCCTTCCCACAGCTCGAGTCCTCACAAAGCATCAGCACGAGTAGAGAAATGACTTTAGGGAAATTGAGGGGATTGAAGGTGAATAAATCTCCAGGGCCTGTTCATCTTCATCCCACAGTACTTAAGGAAATGGCTCAAAAAACAGTAGATCCATTGGTGGTTATTTTCCAAAATTCTTTGAACTCTGGACTGGTTCCTACAGATTGGAGGGTAGATAATGTAAGCCTGCTATTCAAAAAGGAAGGTAAAGAGAAAACAGACCAGTGAGCCTGACGTCAATACTGGGGAAGTTGCTGCAGTCTATTCTCAAGGATTTCATAACTCGATATTTGGACAGCAGTGGTATAATCAGACACAGTCAGCATGGATTTAGAAAAGGGAAATCATGCTTGACAAATCTATTGGAATTCTTTGAGGATGTAACTAGTAGAGCTGACCGAGGAGAACGAGTAGATGTGGTTTATTTAGACTTTCAGAAGGCTTTTGGCAAGGTCTCACATAACAGACTACTTTGTAAAGTTAAAGCACATGGGATTGCAGGTAATGTCTTCAGATGGATAGAAAGGTGGTTAACAGATAGGAAGCAAAGAGTTGGCATAAATGGGTCTTTTTCTGATTGGCAGTCAGTGACTAGTGGGGTTCCGCAGGGATCAGTACTGGGAGGCTAACAGTTCACATTATATATTAATGATTTGGAAGAGAGAACTAAATGTATTATCTCCAAATTTGCAGATGATACAAAGTTGGGTGGGAGGGTGAGCTGTGAGGGGGATACAGAGAAGCTTCAGTGTGATTTGGTCAGGCTGAGTGTGTGAGTATCTGCATGGCAGATGCAGTATAATGTGGATAAATGTGAGGTTATCCACTTTGGTAGCAATATTAGGAAGACAGATTATTTCTTGAATGGGTGTAAATTGAGAGAGGTGGATACTCAGCGAGACCTTAGATTCCTCGTGCATCAGTTGCTGAAAGTAAGCGTGCAGGTACAGCAGGCAATAAAGAAGGCAAATGGTACATTCATAGCGAGAGGATTTGAGTAAAGCGATAGGGGTGTTTTGCTGCAATTGTACAGGGTGTTGGTGGGGCCACATCTGGATTATTGTGTGCTGTTTTGGTGTTGCTTATCTGAGGAAGGATGTCTTTGCTATAGAGGGAGTACAGCGAAGGTTTACCAGGCTGATTCCTGGGATGGCAGGTCTGTCATATGAGGAGAGACTAAGTCGGTTAGGATTATATTCACTGGAGTTTAGAAGAGTGAGAGGGGATCTGATAGAAACTTATAAAACTCTAACAGGGTTAGACAGGGTAGATTCAGAAAGAATGTTCCTGATGGTGGGTGATTCCAGAACTAGGGGGCATAGTTTGAGGATAAGGGGTAAACCTTTTAGAACTGAGGTGGAGAAATTTCTTCACCCAGAGGGTGGGGAATGTGTGGAATTCACTCCCACAGAAAGTAGTTGAGGCCAAAACATTATTTGATTCCAAGAAGAATTAGATTTCACTCTTGGGTCTAAAGGAATCCAGGGATGTGGGGGGAAGGGGGATCAGGATATTGAATTGGATGATCAGCCCGGATCAAAATGAATGGCGGAGCAGGCTGGAAGGGCCGAATGGCCTCCTCCTGCTTCTAGTTTCGATGTTTCTATGCTGCGCAATGTTGTGTGAGGCACAGCAGAACACTAACATTTTCTGGATGCTTTATCTGCAGCACTGATCTGTCCAGGCAGCAGAATCCCAACTTCAGAACCCTGGTGTTCTCCACCATTTCTGATGATCAGAGGAGCTCAGTAAAACCTACACAGGAGCACAGTTATATTGAGAATTCCAGATACCAGCACATTATTTGAATATTACACAGCCAGCTGTTTAACAGCACTTTCCTACAGGCTGCAGATCCCACTCGGATTGATATCTGACCATTCCATGACACGCTGCCAATTTCAACAAAAACCTCACTCCTCCTGCCACTCAGTCAGGTTTAATCCCCCTCCCCGAGTGTCTCGCTTGGCCACTCCGGAGGGGGCAGTTAAGGATCAATCACTCTGGTTATGGGACTGCTCTCCGAAAACTACCAAACAAACCTGTTGGATTTTAATCTGGTGTTGCTTATCGCGGTCCAACGCCGGCATCTCCACATTGTGGGAGTGCAGACAGACCTGGTCCCTCCCTAAAGGGCAAGGATGAACAAATTTGGTTATTATAACAATCTTTCAGTTTCATGGTGACCTTTACTGAGATTGGCTCTGAGTTACCAGCTGGGAATATAACACAAGCTGGCCAAAGCAAGCCAGTTTCTACAATGCTTTACAGAAGGCCGAATGGGCCAGTGTGGAGAAGATTGTGGTGTCTGGGAAAACACCCGCTACCTCGACAGATTTCTTCACATTTACCTTTACATTTGGGCCGGTGTTTTTGATGTTATTGACAGTGTTTTCCCGATGAGTTCCTGATCTAACCTGGAGCTACTTAACCAGACCATCATCAGTGTGTGGGAGGCTGGGAGAGTGTCTCACTCCTGTACAAGTTACTGGGAGTAAACGATAGAATCAGGATAATTAATCACTAAATGATATATCTTTCTATCTTTTCAATGTTCACAATTAATTGCTTCTGACAGTTTAATATCTACTCTTCATCAAAGAGTGGGATAAGATAGAGGAGACACTGCCGTTCCCAATGGGAGAGAGAAAATGATCAACACCCAACCCAATTTCATCAGACAGATGGAATAATCTTTCCTTTTCTCAGAAACAGGAGGAGGCCATTCAGCCCATCGAGCCTGCTCTGCTACTCAATACAATCACTTCATCCACTTCAATGAATTGTTCCCACTCTCTCCCCATATCTCTTCATATCATCGGGATTAGAAATCTGTCAAACTCCACTTTAAACATATTCAGTGACTGAGTTTCCCCAGCTCTCTGGGGAAGAGAATTCCAAAGATTCTGAGCAGAAAAATTCTCCTCACCTCAATCCTAAGTGGCTTCCCTCTTTATTTTGAAATTGAGGCCCCTGGTTCTAGACTAATTCACTGGAATTCTACACCCATCACGGAATCGGAGCAGGCGAAGGACGGATAATGGAAATATCCGCTGACCTTGGGCAGGTTTTCCAGTCTCGGTTGTGTAAGGCTGTAAAATCCTACCCATTGTGTTAAACTTGGCTATTTCAATGTACACCTCTAGAACAGCTCTGATTTTAATTGTTCCCCTTTGGTGACTGCCCTTTACCAAGGCCCTAATTCTGGAATTTCCTCCATAAACCTCTCTACCTCTCACTCTCTCTCTTTACTCAGAGGGTAGTAAGGGTGTGGAACGCCCTGCCTGCAGCAGTTGTGGACTCGCCAACTTTACGGGCATTCAAATGGTCAGTGGATAGGCATATGGGTAACATTGGAATAGTTTAGATTAGAGGGTCATTAGATTGGTTCCACTGGTCGGCACAACATCGAGGGCCGAAGGGCCTGTACTGCGCTATAATGTTCTATGTTCTTAAAAAAAAAGCTCTGTCTGACCAGCACATCTGTATGTATATTCTCGAACGTGGCTCAGTGTCATGTTTAGTTTATAAGCAAATTGTCAAAGATACTATCTAATTGCAATTTGTTGCTGTTATTGGCTGACATTGGGTTTGATTTTTATAATCAAAGGACTTTGTGACCATCGTAACATTCCTCCCCGCTTAGGTCTGTGTCTCTCCCAGCATCCCCACTGCGAGGAAGTCCTTTCTGTCGCTTGGTGCGCAGTTGGGAGTCTATTGAAGGCAGGCCTGGGTCAGACAGTGCAAATCAAACCGGGTACTTTCTCTTTCAGAGTGAGCATTGCAGGGTAACTGAAACAGAATCCTCCTCAGGTTCTATTTTAGCTGGAGGCCTCCATCTCTGAGTGTGGAGGGGTTAATATGGAGTTAGTTTTGAGCTGAGAGATGATAGTGGCAGCAGCTCTCTCCATGGCAGGAACTCCCTGCTCTGAAATGGTCTACATGTTTCTTAAGGTTTTACCTGAACTTTGACCTTATCCTGTTTTCCCCATCCTGATCCCAGGGATCCGTCTGGGACCATCGCTAAAGTTCCCTCCATGAATCGGATCACCCGCTGCTAGGCCTCCACTTTATCCACCAGGTTTGGGAATAACAGGCTCAATCTGATACAAAGCCATCGTCCCATCAACAGCTCTACTGCAGCAATACTTGTTGTGGTGTGGTCCTGTAAACAGACAAAAACCATGCCAGTTTAGTCTTCATGAACCCCGCTGGTTGTTTCAGACCACTTCTGCAGATTTGAACCTCCCATTCTGCCAATCCATTTGATGACAGGTGATAAGGTGCAGTCCTGACGCATTGGATACCATTGGAGTTCGCGAGGTTCTGGAAATCACCGTGAGTGAAGGCTGTGTCATTATCGGAAACCAGGACATCTGGTACTTAGTGTGTGCTGATAATGTTGCTGCAATTTCTCAAACACAGCCTGAGATACCCTGGAACCCATACGATGAACCTCCACACAATCGGAGTATGTGTCCACCATGATGGAACCCACAAAGGGCCATGCAAAGTCCATGTGTATACTCACCCTGCCAGGCCAGTCCCCGAGGGTAGGGAAGCTGAGGGTGGGAGTTATAGATTTTCCTGACATAGATCACATTGCTTTACCAGGTCTGTGACGTCAGCATGAAGATAAGGCCACCCACTCCGAGCCTGCACCTTCATTCTAGATGTTCTCGGGGTCATCCCGGGGGGGGTGGGGTGCGGGGGTGTGGAACAACTAATCAGAACCCCCAAAGAATGATCCCGCCCTCAACATGGATTTGCATTTCTTAATGAGGTAAGATCTCATTTCTTCAGGGTATTATCCTTGGAACTCCCCCGTGTAAAACCACGCACCTGATTTTGGAGAAGTTTAGGTTCTTTTGGGTCATTTTTGTAGACACTGGCTAGTCAAGAAGCCAGATTTGTCTGCATCAGAAGGTGACTCAGTGTATCTGCATTATCTATCCAAATCCCAGGGCGATATTCCAGAACATACTCAGAGCCGTCAATAACAAGACTCAGTGCTGTTTCCGAGTGGAGACGATGGGGAAAGTTGCCTTGTCCTCTTTGAAGAAGCCCAATAATGGGAACTATATAAAAAAAATCAACTCCAAACATATTGATGGAACTTTCCGACATCAGATCTTCCTCCTCAATGTGAGAATACCTTTGCTCTGCATCCAAAAGGATCCTGGAGGCAAACACCATGGGTGTTTCAGTCCTAGTGATGTGGCTGTGTTACACTACCCTGTACAGTAAAACATCACCAGCTAATACAAGTTCTTTTCTTGGACAAAATGGGCCAGTGAGTTCAATGACAGTAACCACATTATGAGGTCCTTCTGTGGCCATCAAATCCTAGAATGGGATTTAAACCCAGAGATTCTGAGCCAGAAGCAGGGACATTACACATTTCCCCCTTGGGAAACTTCAACAGAACAGAATCATTATTCAGAATGTGTGAAGAAGCTGTGGCGGGGGTGGTGGGGGAGTGGAGGGAGTGAGGGTTTGTTGGGGGAGGGTCACAATCGCCCGGTGTGCACCCACATATTTACAGTGTTTTCGAAGGGTTGCTGGAATGTGTGAGTGCGGAAGTGAGGCCAGGTCAGAGGTGACCCTGTCAGGCAGTATGGTTCATTAATGGATTTGCTAAATTCTCCTTACAAAAGCTTTGACTGAAATGATAATTTCATCCCATTGTGTAATAAACTGCTCACACTAACATTTGTATTAGTGTCATTTTACCATTGCTCCCTCCCAGCAGCAGCTGCAGTTATCTCTAATATTAATATCATCGCCCTCTAAAAATATCCCAATCCATTCAACACAAACTCTTTCAATCTCTATATAAAAATTAATTTCACTCATCATTGTCACTGAGAAAATCATGTAATTCACCAATCTCCCTTTCATACCAAGTATGAAGATTTCCATCAGGGAGTGAGACTCGAGCCCAACATTAAGTTAAAGGTGTAGGAATTAATAACACTGATTCCGCAGTTATCTGTACGAGGCAGGGAGCCACAGGGGAGGAAAGCTCGTGTCGAGTAGCTTTTCAATGAACAAAGGAGGCCAATAATTTCTTGTGTGTGTGTGCGTGAGAGCGAGCGAGAGAGACAGAGACTGTCCTTCTGGCCTTGCTATCAGTCACAGAGAGGACACATTGCTCTGAAGTACAGTTCACCAGTGGCTGCCACTCCACATGAGGCTGTGAGAAAGACCAGCTATTGCTTTCCCAATGGAAGCAGTGGGGGGTCAGCCCCTGGTATGGGAGCTCAGCACATTGTTCCACCATGGTCTCACACTCACTCACCAGTTCACCTTTACTCCTTGCATCAACACTTCCTCTCCTTTTCTCTCTTTGCTCACTCTCAGGTTCCTGTCTTTATCTCTCCTGCAGCATTTCTTGAAATCCAAATCCACTGCTCCCCAAACTCACTGGCCTCAATCCCTCCACCCTCATGATCCTATAGCCCCCTCATTCAAACACCCCTCCCTGAACTATCTGACACGAGTACTGCAGGTGCTCTGTGGGCTTGGAGCACTGGTGAAGTTTCTTGGATATAACGTGTGTTGTGGATTTCAACTCAGATACTCCCATCTGTTTGGAGTGGGCATCGACCAATGATCTTCCAATGGTAGAAACATGGTGCCCAGAAATGGTCCAACATAATCAATGTGAACTTGTGCCTATTGCTGACCTGGCCATTCCCAGGGGGTGTAAAGGGGCTGTAACAGGTAACTTATACCTGAACTGGCATTAATCACAGAGATTCACCAGGTTCTCAAAACCACCATTAATGCCTGGCCGCCAAAGATTCTGCCAATCACCTTCATAGATGACTTGCCTGTATGGGCACAATGTAACTCCGCAAGGAGCAGTTTCCTCCCTGACACAGGGGCGTTTACACTACTCTCCATGGGCTGATGCTGTCCCAGCAGCTAAGCTCATCCTTCTCAATGTTGTAGTTTCTCATCTCATTCTGACAACCAGCCAATATTCTGGGTTTTATTTTTGATAACAGCAGCTCTCTGCTGCTCCAGAATGTGATTGCTGTGCTGGTGCTGGAAAAGTGTCTCGGAATGCATTGCCCTCATGACTTCCTGTAGTACCAGTGGTGGGGGCGGTGGAGGGGATGCAGGGGCGGAGAGGCGGTCTACACCCTGGTAAAGGAAGATGACTGAGTGCATCAGTGTTGGCTATTTGTATCCCTGGTGTTCAAATGTGTATTCATTGGTCGATCATATCAGCACTGAATCCTAGCCAATGAAATTGATGGGATAACCATGTTCTCCTTTCAGACCCAACACTGGCTTGTGGTCTACCACAACAGGATAATATCTTCCAGAGATATATTGGTGGCATTTTCTCACTCCTTACGCAACAGATAATCCTTTTTATATTTGCAAATGACCTTTCTCAGCTTCTGAAAGGGTTCTTGGTACCTTTTTAAAATTAATCTGTTTCTGCATGTTCCCTCCTCTGTTTAGCTTCGACATTTACTCCACAGACCAATCAGCATATCATTTAGTGTTGTCCCAAAGTCACAATGTTGCACCATTGGCCTAAGCCTTCCTGTGTAGGGTGCAATGATCTCCCCTGGGGCTTTCCTTGTGGAATTAAATTTCAATTTTTCAAAGTTATGGAGTGTTTCCGGTGGCAGATCCCTTTTACCAAACCCACAATTGCTCCATCGCTTGCATCAGGTGTATTTGGGAATGTTAGGTTATGGGTCGCACATGTTCTTTATGCACAGAAATATGCATCATAAATAGAAGCAGGAGGAGGCCATCCAGCCCTTCGAGCCTGTTCCGCCACTCGCTAAGATCATGGCTGATCATCAAATTAATATTCTTACTCTGCACATATCCTTAGATCGCTTTAGCTCCAAGAACTATATTTAATTCCTTCTTTAAATCACCACTGGGTGAAGAAATTTCTCCTCAGTTCAGTCCTTTCACTGACTGATGTACGAGGAATCCAAGGTCTTGTTGAGTATCCACCTCTCTCAATTTACACCCATTCCAATAATAATCTGTCTTCCTGTTATTGTACCAAAATGGATAACCTCACATTTATCCACATTATACTGCATCTGCCATGCAGATACCCACACACTCAGCCTGTCCAAACACACTGAAGCATCTCTGTATCCCCCTCACAGCTCACCCTCCCACCCAACTTTGTATCATCTACAAATCTGGAGATAATACATTCAGTTCCCTCTTCCAAATCATTAATATATAATATCAACAGTTGGGGTCCTAGCACAGATCCCTGTGGAACCTCACTAGGCACTGACTGCCAATCAGAAAAACAACCATTTATGCCAACTCTGCTTCCACTCTGCTAACCAGCTTTCTATCCATCTGAAGACATTACCTGCAATCCCATGTGCTTTAACAGTACGTAGTAGTCTGTTATGTGAGACCTTGTTAAAAGCCTTCTGAAAGTCTAAATAAACCAAATCCACTGGTTCTCCCCAGTCAAATCTATTAGTTACATCCTCAAAAAATTCCAGTAGATCGCCTATTTCCAGGGTCGTTTCCTCCAGCAGTCTGGGATGAAGAAGATTATCAGGACCTGGAGATTTATCCGCCTTCAATCCCATTAATTTCCCCAAAACTGTATCTCTACTCATCATGATTTCTTTCAGCTCCTCACTGAAACTTGTGTTCCTCAGAATTTCTGGTACATTATTCATGTCTTCCTTTATGAAGACTGAAGCAAAGTACAAATTTAATTCCTCAGCCATTTCTTTATTCTCTGTAATGAACTCTCTTGTTTCTGACTGTAAGGGGTCCCCATTTGTTTTTGTCAATCTTTTTCTCTTTACATATCTACAGAATCTTTCACAGTCAGTTTTTATGTCCCCCGCTAGTTTACTTTCATACTCCATTTTCCATTCCTAATCAATCCATTGCTGCTCCTTTGCTGAATTTTAAACTGCTCCCAATCCTCAGGCCTACTGCTTTTTCTTGCCAATTTTGTATGCTTCTTCCTTGAATCTGATGCTATCTCTAATTTCCCTGTAAGCCATGGTGTGGCTATAATTCCCTTACTGTCTTGAGCCAAACAGGAATCCACCTATTCATTCTTTAAATGCCTCCCATTGTCGCTCCACTGTCTTTCCTTTCAGTAATGTTTCCCAGTCCATCATGGCCAATTCATGCCTCATACCATCATAGTCTCAGAATCAGCTGCACCTTGACAAAGAACTCTACCATATTACAGTCACTCGTCCCTCTTACAACTAAATTACCAACTGAACCTTTCTCATTGCACAACACCCAGTCTGAGATGGCCTGCCCCCTTGTTGGTTCCTCAATCTACTGGTCCAGAAAACCATCCTGTATACACTCCAGAAATCCCTCCTCTATTGTACTGTGACTAATTTGATTCTCCCAAGCTATATGCAGATTAAAGTCATCCATAATCACAGATGTTCCTTTAACACATGCGCCTCTCAATTCCTGTCTAATGCTATCTGGCTTATTCTTTCCCATTCCCTCTAATCCGTTTGCTTTGAAGGAATATTCTCCTTACTCAGCACATCCTGGTCACTCTGCAGCAGAGGCAGAATGTGGTCCACACGCTCCAGTACAGGCTCCTCTGCAACTCTATCCCACCAGCTTGACTTCAACTGGATCAGGTTCTGTGCTGATGATCTTGTCATCACACTTGATGCTTTCTCATCTTCACCAAATGTAATAACTTGGTTCCAAGTTAAGAACAAGTGATTGACCTTTATTAATCGGAGAACTATTTGCAGGGTGATGCTGACTCAATCCTTCCAGACACGACCAAACTGCTGGGACAAGACAGACAAGTTGGAGTGAAGCCCCAACTTGGTTCCCAATTGGTCAGTCTGCATCAGGTGACCCTTTCAGAAGATTGCCCCTTAAATCAATAATAAATTAAAGTGAATGGACCACATGACATCGAGCCAGCCACCGGAAATGAAAAGGACAAACCAAGCACTATCAACCCTGTGAAGCTCTCCTCACTAACGTCGAGGGGCATGTGCCAAAACTGGGAGAGCTGCCTGAAAGACCAGCCTAACACAGTCATACACAAAGAATCATAGCTTACAGATAATGTCGCAGACATCCTCACC
Organism: Carcharhinus amblyrhynchos; assembly: GCF_965287045.1. Classification (NCBI taxonomy): domain Eukaryota; kingdom Metazoa; phylum Chordata; class Chondrichthyes; order Carcharhiniformes; family Carcharhinidae; genus Carcharhinus; species Carcharhinus amblyrhynchos. Next base: position 1,284,643 of record NC_137337.1, read on the forward strand.
ATCCCTCTATCCGGTCAGCACCCCAAAACAACTCATGGCACCAGGACAAACCTGGACAAGGAAACCTCCTGCTGATTACCATGTTCCATTCCCCCTCAGCTGATGAATGCTGAACACCACTTGGAGGAAGCACTGAGGGTGACCAAAGCACAGAATGTACTCTGGGTGGAGGATTTCAATGTCCATCACCAAGACTGGCTCAGTTACAGGCGGGACCTAAAGCATATTGCTGCAAGACTGGGACTGAGGCAGTCCCTGGTGAGGGAACCAACAAGAGAGAAAAATATATTCAACCTCACATAAGAACTAAGAGCAGGAGTCGGCCATCTGGCCCCTCGATCCTGCTCCACCATTCAATAAGATCATGGCTGATCTTTTTGTGGACTCAGCTCCACTCACCTGCCCGCTCACCATAATCCTTAATTCCTTTACTGTTCAAAAATTTACCTATCCTTGCCTTAAAAACATTCAATGAGGGAGCCTCAACTGCTTCACTGGGCAGGGAATTCCACAGATTCACAACCCTCTGTGTGAAGAAGTTCCTCCTCAACTCAGTCCTAAAACTGCTTCCCCTTATTTTGAGGCTATGCCCCCTAGTTCTAGTTTCACCCACCAGTGGAAACAACTTCCCTGTTTCTACCTTATCTGTTCCCTTCATAATCTTATATGTTTCTATAAGATCTCCCCTCATTGTTCTGAATTCCAATGAGTATAGCCCCAGTCTACTCAGTCTGTCCTCATAAACCAACCCTCTCAACTCCGGAATCAACCGAGTGAATCTCCTCTGCACCCCCTCCAGTGCCAGTATATCCTTTCTCAAGTAAGGAGACCAAAACTGTACACAGTACTCCAGGTGTGGCCTCACCAGCACCTTATACAGCTGCGGCATAACCTCGATGTTTTTGACTGGAGATAGTCAGCATGGTTTTGTGGCGGGTAGGTCGTGCCTTACTAACCTTATTGAGTTTTTTGAGAAAGTGACCAAAGAGGTGGATGGGGGTAAGGCAGTGGACGTGGTGTATATGGATTTTAGTAAGGCGTTTGATAAGGTTCACCATGGTAGGCTTCTGCACAAAATGCAGATGTATGGGATTGGGGGTGATCTAGGGAACTGGATTAGGAATTGGCTAGCGGATAGGAGACAGAGGGTAGTGGTTGACGGTAAATATTCATCATGGAGTTCGGTTACAAGTGGTGTGCCTCAGGGATCTGTGTTGGGGCCACTGCTGTTTGTGATTTTTATTAATGATCTGGATGAGGGTATAGTTGGGTGGATCAGTAAATTTGCTGATGACACCAAAGTCGGAGGTGTGGTAGATAGTGAGGAAGGGTGTCATAGTTTGCAGGAAGACTTAGACAGGTTGCAGTGCTGGGCCAAGAGGTGGCGGATGGAGTTTAATGCAGAGAAGTGTGAGGTAATTCATTTCGGTAGGAGTAACAGATGTGTTGAGTATAGGGCTAACGGGAAGACTTTGAATAGTGTGGAGGAGCAGAGGGATCTAGGTGTATGTGTACATAGATCCCTGAAAGTTGGGAATCAAGTAGATAAGGTTGTTAAGAAGGCATACAGTGTCTTGGCGTTTATTGGTAGGGGGATTGAATTTAGGAGTCGTAGCGTTATGTTGCAACTGTACACAACTCTGGTGCGGCCGCACTTGGAGTATTGTGTGCAGTTCTGGTCCCCACATTACAGGAAGGATGTGGAGGCTTTGGAGAGGGTGCAGAGGAGGTTTACCAGGATGTTGCCTGGTATGGAGGGGAGATCCTATGAGGAGAGGCTGAGGGATTTGGGGTTGTTTTCGCTGGAAAGAAGGCGGCTAAGAGGGGATCTTATTGAAACATATAAGATGATTAGAGGTTTAGATAGGGTGGATAGTGATAGCCTTTTTCCTCTGATGGAAAAATCTAGCACGAGGGGGCATGGCTTTAAACTAAGGGGGGGTAGTTTTAGGACAGATGTCAGGGGTAGGTTCTTTACCCAGAGGGTGGTGAGGGATTGGAATGCCCTGCCTGCTGCAGTTGTAAATGCGCCTAGTCTGGGGGCGTTTAAGAGGTCTGTAGATAGGTTTATGGACGAAAAGGGATTGGTTTAGGTTAGTGGGTCATTGTTGTTGTTTTTTTTTAACTGGTCGGCGCAACATCGTGGGCCGAAGGGCCTGTTCTGCGCTGTAATGTTCTATGTTCTAAACTCCATCCCTCTCGCAATGAAGGACAAGATTCCATTTGCCTTCTTAATTACCTGCTGCACCTACAAACCAACTCCTTGAGATTCCTGCACAAGGATACCCAGATCCCTCTGCACAGCAACATGCTGCAATTTTTTACCATTTAAATAATAGTCCATTCTGCTGTTATTCCTACCAAAATGGATGACCTCACATTTAGCAACGTTGTACTCCGTCTTCCAGACCCTCACCCCCTCACTTAGACTTTCACCATCTGGGTGCCACAGATGCATCTTGTCCATGAGAGCTTTTGTCTCCACTACGACCACGTCACAGTCCTTGTGGAGACAAAATCCCATTTCACATTGAAGATACCCTACATCGTGTTGTGTGGCACTATCACCATGCTAAATGGATTAGACTTCAAACCAATCTAATACCATAAAACTGGCCATCATGGATGGTGCTGTGGGCCATCAGCAGCTGCAGAATTGTACTCAACCACAATCTGTAACCTCATGGCCCGGCCTGGTGAAGTACAATACAGGGCTATTTACCACACCAAACAGCAGAAACAACAGGTACTAGACAGAGCTAAATGATCCCACAACCCATGGATCAGATCTAAGCTCTGCAGTCCGATCACATCCAGCCCTGAATGGTGGTGGACAGTAAAACAGCTCACTGGAGGGTGTGGATCCACAAATCTCCCCATCCTCAATGATGGAGGAGCCCAGCTCATCAGTGCAAAAGATAAGACTGAAACATTTGCTATAATCCTCAGCCAGATGTATCAAATGGATGATCCATCTTGGCCTCCTCCTGTGGTCCCCAGCAACTCAGGTGCCAGTCTCCTGCCGATTCGATTCACTCCATCAGGTATCAAGAAACAGCTGAAGGCACTGGATGCTGCAAAGGCAATGGGTGCTGATAGTATTCCAGCAATAGTACTGAAGGCTAGTGCTCCAGAACCGGCTGTGTTCCTAGCCAAGCTGCTCCAGTACAATTACAACACTGGAATCTACCCAGCAATGTGGAAAATTGCCCAGGTATATCCTGTACACAAAAAACAGGACAAATCCAGACAAATACCATCTCAACTCTACTCTCAATCATCAGTAAAGTGATGGAAGGGGTTATCGACAGCACTATCAAGCAGCGTTTACTTAGCAATAACCTGCTCAGTGATGCCCAGTTTGGGTTTCGCCAGGGTCACTCAGTTCCTGACCTCATTACAGCCTTGGTTCAAACATGGACAAAACAGCTGAATTCCAGAGGTGAGGTGAGAGTGAGAGCCCTTGACAACAAGGCAGCATTCGACTGAGTGCGGCATCAAGGAGCCTGAGCGAAACTGGAATCAATGGGAATCAGGGCAAACTCTCCACTGGTTGGAGGCATACCTGGTACACAGGAAGATGGTTGCGGCCCTTGGAGATCAATTATTCAGCTCCAGGGCATCACTGCAGGATTTTCTGGGTTAAATCTTCAGCTGCTTTATCAATGACCTTCCTTCCATTATAAGGTCAGAATTGGGGAAGTTCGCTGATGACTGTACAGTTCGCAGTTCATGACTCCTCAGGTACTAATGGAGGTTTACAGCATGGAAACAGGCCCTTCGGCCCAACTTGTCCAAGCTGCCCAGTTTTTACCACTAAGCTAGTCCCAATTGACTACGTTTGGCCCATATCCCTCTATACCCACCTCACCCATGTAACTGTCTAAATGCTTTTTAAAAGATAAAATTGTACCTGCCTCTACTACTACCTGGCAGCTCACTCCACCCTCTGTGTAATTAAATTGCCCCTCTGGACCCTTCTGTATCTCTCCCCTCTCACCTTAAACCTATGCCCTCTAGTTTTAGATTCCCCTATCTTTGGGAAAAAAATGTTGACTATCTACCTTATCGATACCCTCGTTATTTTATAGACTTCTATAAGATCACCCCTCAGCCTCCTATGCTCCAGGGAAAAAAGTCCCAGTCTATCCAGCCTCTTCTTATAACCCAAACCTTCAAGTCTTCCTAGCGTCCTAAAAATCTTTTCTGCACTCTTTCTAGCTTAATAATATGTGACTAGAACTCTACACAGTATTCCAAGTGTGGCCTTACCAATGTCTTGTACAACTTCAACAAAACATCCCAACTCCTGATCTGAACGATGAAACCAAGCATGCTAAATGCCTTCTTCACCATTCTGTCCACCTGTGACTCCATTTTCAAGGAGCTGTGAACCTGTACCCCGAGATCTCTTTGTTCTGTAACTTTCCCCAATGCTCTACCATTAACTGAGTAAGTCCTGCCCTGGTTCAATCTACCAAAATGCATCACCTCGCATTTGTCTAAATTAAACTCCATCTGCCATTCGTCAGCCCACTGACCCAATTGATCAAGATCCCGTTGCAATTGGAGATACCCTTCCTCACTGTCCACAACGCCACCAATCTTGGTGTCATCTGCAAACTTACTAACCATGCCCCCTATATTCTCATCCAAATCATTAATATAAATGACAAATAACAGTGGACCCAGCACTGATCCCTGAGGCACACCGCTGGTCACAGGCCTCCAGTTTGAAAAACAACCATCTACAACCACCCTCCGGCTTCAGTCAAGAAGCCAATTTTGTATCCATTTAGATACCTCACCCTGGATCCCGTGAGATTTAACCTTATGCAACAACCTACCATGTGGTACCTTGTCAAAGGCCTTGCTAAAGTCCATGTAGACAACATCAACTGCACTGCCCTCATCTACTTTCTTGGTTACCCCTTCAAAAAACTCAATCAAATTTGTGAGACATGATTTTCCACTCATAAAGCCATGCTGACTGTCCCTAATCAGTCCTTGCATCTCTAAATACCTGTGGATCCTGTCTCTCAAAATACCCTCCAACAATTTACTCACCACAGATGTGAGGCTCACTGGCCTGTAGTTCCCAGCTTTTCCCTGTAGCCCTTTTTAAACAAAGGCACAACATTTGCCACTCTCCAATCCTCAGGCATCTCACTGGTGGCCGTTGATGATTTAAATATCTCTGCTAGGGAGCCGTAATTTCCTCCCTAGCCTCTCACAATGCCCTGGGATACAATTCATCAGGTCCTGAAGCAGTCCATGTCTAAATGCAGTAAGGTGTGGACAATATCCAGGCTTGTGCTGACAAGTGGCAAGTAACATTTGTGCGACACAAGAGTCCCCCACTGTCAACATGTTTGGAAGTTGCCATTGAGCAGGAGCTAAGTTGGATTTACCATATAAATACTGTGGCTACAAGAGCAGATCAAAGGCTTGGAATTTTGCAGTAACTCATTTCTTGAATCCCCAAAACCTGTCAACTATCTACAAGGCACAAGTCAGGACTGCGATGGAACACTCTCCACTTGTTGGACTGGTACAGCTCCAACAACACTCACGAAGCTTGATACCACCCAGGACAAAGCAGTCCTGCTTGATTGGCAGCACATCCAAAACCATTCACTCCTCCAACAGTGATGCACAGTGAGAGCAGTGTGTACCATCAACAAGATGCTCTGCAGCCAAGGCTCTTACGGCAACATCTTCTAAACCCACGGCTATTACCATCTAAAAGGATAAGAGTAGCAGATACCTGGAAATATCACCACCTCTAAACCATTCACCATCCTGACTTGGAAATATATCACTGTTCCTTCACTATCTCTGGGTCAAGATCCTCAAACTCCCTCCCAAAAGCCCTCTGGGTGAACCTATCCCCCCAGGGAGTGCAGCGGTTCAAGAAGGCAGCTCACCACCTTCTTCTTGAGGCAATCAGGAATGGGCAATAAATGCGGGTCTGGCCAGCGACACCCACCTCCCACAAAAGAATTAAGAAAAACGTTCTCACATATGCTCATGTGGATGCACATACACTGATGTGAACACGTATACTTGTGCACACACAATCACTCACACACAGTTGCACATAAACTTTCATACACATCCCACAAACACATACATTTGCACACACCCACAGTCTCACACACTTCCACACACACACTCTGAGGCACTCACACATTTGTGTAACACAGACATACACACACTTGTGCACATACTAACTCACACACGCACTTACTCAGACACAAACTCATGCCATACTCACACACATACTCATTCAGTAACACACATTCTCTCACACAAACACTTTCACACACACTCACATACACACACACGTACTGTCACACTTACTCTCTTACACTCTCACACTCACACTCTCACGATCTCTCAGTCGCTCTCTCACTCACTCTCCCTCTCTCGCTCTCTCACTCACTCTCCCTCTCTCACTCACTCTCCCTCTCTCACTCACTCACTCTCCCTTTCTCACTCTCCCTCTCTCTCACTCACTCACTCTCCCTCTCTCACTCACTCTCCCTCTCTCACTCTCCCTCTCTCACTCACTCACTCTCCCTCTCCCTCTCTCTCACTCACTCACTCTCCCTCTCTCACTCGTTCTCTCACTCACTCTCCCTCTCTCACTCACTCTCCCTCGCTCTCCCTCTCTCTCTCACTCTCCCTCTCTCACTCACTCTCTCACTCACTCTCCCTCTCTCACTCTCCCTCTCACTCACTCTCCCTCTCTCTCTCACTCTCCCTCTCTCACTCTCCCTCCCTCTCACTCACTCTCCCTCTCTCACTCTCCCTCTCTCTCTCACTCTCCCTCTCTCACTCTCCCTCTCTCACTCGCTCTCTCACTCACTCTCCCTCTCTCTCACTCTCCCTCTCTCACTCTCCCTCTCTCTCACTCACTCTCCCTCTCTCACTCTCCCTCTCTCTCACTCGCTCTCTCACTCACTCTCCCTCTCACTCACTCTCCCTCTCTCACTCTCCCTCTCTCTCACTCTCCCTCTCTCTCACTCACTCTCCCTCTCTCACTCTCCCTCTCTCTCACTCGCTCTCTCACTCACTCTCCCTCTCACTCACTCTCCCTCTCTCACTCTCCCTCTCTCTCACTCGCTCTCTCACTCACTCTCCCTCTCACTCACTCTCCCTCTCTCACTCTCCCTCTCTCTCACTCTCCCTCTCACTCACTCTCCCTCTCACTCACTCTCCCTCTCTCACTCTCCCTCTCTCACTCTCCCTCTCTCTCACTCTCCCTCTCTCACTCTCCCTCTCTCTCTCTCTCACACACACACGGGATGAATGTGTGTACATGATGCACGTGTTCAGTTGTGGTTCTGAGAGCCTCCATTGCTGAGCAGTCAGTTAACACACGAGGACTGGACAGGGCAATGGGGGGGGGTGGTATCGGACCTCTGCATCTGTATCTGCTGCGAGAGTTAGTGTTCTTCCAGGACAGGGTTAGAGAATCTGTCTCCCAGCCCGGTTCAGGAGCCAGCAAGCAAAGTCTGGCGATTTGTTAATTAAAACGATCTGGAAGCTGTAATATTTCAGACAGGAGCTGGGATGACAGCTCATTGATACAGTCCGTCTATCATTGTGAAAATAATAGAACCCAGCAAAGTGACAGCAGATGAATTGAGAAGAAAAGAATGGAAAGAGAGAAGAGAAAAAAATTGAGGGAGAGAGAGAAAGGACAGGAGAAAGGGGAAGGGACAGAGAGGAAAGTGATGGAGAGAAAGAGGGAAAAGCAAACAGAAAAAGAATGGGTTAGAGAGGGAAAGAGAAAACAAGGAAGAAAGACAAAGAGGGAGGCAGAGAAAAGGATAGAGTGAAGGAGAAAGGAAGGTCAGGAACAAAAGAAAGTGAGGCATAGAGAATGGGGGAAAGAGAGGTTGAGAAACTGAGTGGAAGAGAGGTAGAAGAAAGCATAGATACTTGGAAGAGAAGGATTAAAGTGGGAAGAGACAAAAAAAATAAAAGGCGTAAGGGTAGAGAGAAGGAAAAGGAAAGAGAGGGAGAGTGGAATGGACAGAGAGAGAAGAGGGAAGACATGATAAAGTAGGAGAGGAGATTAGTCTGATGTTTGTTAGCTGAACACAACACATTTCTGAAGAGAGGAGATTGTTAAATTTCAGAGTGAGGTCTCACTTGTATTTGTCAGTTTTTTAGCACAAGAGAATTTCGAAATAAAAGCAGCACGAGAGTACCGCAGAAATCCCAGTGTTTGTTTGCAATGATGGTCAGTGTGACAGCCACACTCTTCCCAGCCTTCTCTCTGAGATAACTGTGATCAGTTCAGAGCTGACTGTAATGAGGAGGAACTGTGTGAAATTCTCCAAACTGGGAACTGATCCCTGCAACCAGTTTTGAGAATGTTCCTCAATCAACAATGTTGACTGTTGTGTGAAGGCTAACAAAAATAATTAAACATACAGAGATTTCACAATCTCACAAAGCCTGAGAGTTTGCGACAGTCAATGGAATAGTTTCTGAAGTATAGTCAGTGCTGTTATGTGGGAAATGATTACAGCAAAATCTGCACAGCTGGATCCCACAGGCTGCAGAATGATAATCAGGACAAGGACATTGCAGAGATAGTGACTGAGAGCAAATTCCCTCACTCCCCTTCGGAATGGAGTGCTGGGATATTTCACACTGCACAAGCTGGTAGCAATTCCAATTCATTTCAAATCCAATATCTCCCTCTGACAGCACGGCACTCCCTCAGCACTGACCCTCTGACAGTGCGGCACTCCCTCAGCACTGACCCTCTGACAGTGCGGCACTCCCTCAGCACTGACCCTCTGACAGTGCGGCACTCCCTCAGCACTGACCCTCTGACAGTGCGGCACTCCCTCAGCACTGACCCTCTGACAGTGCGGCACTCCCTCAGCACTGACCCTCTGACAGTGCGGCACTCCCTCAGCACTGACCCTCTGACAGTGCGGCGCTCCCTCAGCACTGACCCTCTGACAGTGCGGCACTCCCTCAGCACTGACCCTCTGACAGTGCGGCACTCCCTCAGCACTGACCCTCTGACAGTGCGGCGCTCCCTCAGCACTGACCCTCTGACAGTGCGGCACTCCCTCAGCACTGACCCTCTGACAGTGCGGCACTCCCTCAGCACTGACCCTCTGACAGTGCGGCACTCCCTCAGCACTGACCCTCTGACAGTGCAGCACTCCCTCAGTACTGACCCTCTGACAGTGCGGCACTCCCTCAGTACTGACCCTCTGACAGTGCGGCGCTCCCTCAGCACTGACCCTCTGACAGTGCGGCACTCCCTCAGTACTGACCCTCTGACAGTGCGGTACTCCCTCAGCACTGACCCTCCGACAGTGCGGCACTCCCTCAGCACTGACCCTCTGACAGTGCGGCACTCCCTCAGTACTGACCCTCTGACAGTGCGGCACTCCCTCAGCACTGACCCTCTGACAGTGCGGCACTCCCTCAGCACTGACCCTCTGACAGTGCGGCACTCCCTCAGCACCGACCCTCTGACAGTGCGGTACTCCCTCAGCACTGACCCTCTTGACAGTGCGGCACTCCCTCAGTACTGACCCTCTGACAGTGCGGCACTCCCTCAGTACTGACCCTCTGACAGTGCGGTACTCCCTCAGCACTGACCCTCTGACAGTGCGGCACTCCCTCAGCACCGACCCTCTGACAGTGCGGTACTCCCTCAGCACTGACCCTCTGACAGTGCGGCACTCCCTCAGTACTGACCCTCTGACAGTGCGGCACTCCCTCAGTACTGACCCTCTGACAGTGCGGCGCTCCCTCAGCACTGACCCTCTGACAGTGCGGCACTCCCTCAGTACTGACCCTCTGACAGTGCGGTACTCCCTCAGCACTGACCCTCCGACAGTGCGGCACTCCCTCAGCACTGACCCTCTGACAGTGCGGCACTCCCTCAGTACTGACCCTCTGACAGTGCGGCACTCCCTCAGCACTGACCCTCTGACAGTGCGGCACTCCCTCAGCACTGACCCTCTGACAGTGCGGCACTCCCTCAGCACCGACCCTCTGACAGTGCGGTACTCCCTCAGCACTGACCCTCTTGACAGTGCGGCACTCCCTCAGTACTGACCCTCTGACAGTGCGGCACTCCCTCAGTACTGACCCTCTGACAGTGCGGTACTCCCTCAGCACTGACCCTCTGACAGTGCGGCACTCCCTCAGCACCGACCCTCTGACAGTGCGGCACTCCCTCAGCACTGACCCTCTGACAGTGCGGCACTCCCTCAGCACCGACCCTCTGACAGTGCGGTACTCCGTCAGCACTGACCCTCTGACAGTGCGGCACTCCCTCAGTACTGACCCTCTGACAGTGCGGCACTCCCTCAGCACTGACCCTCTGACAGTGCGGCACTCCCTCAGCACCGACCCTCTGACAGTGCGGTACTCCCTCAGCACTGACCCTCTGACAGTGCGGCACTCCCTCAGTACTGACCCTCTGACAGTGCGGTACTCCCTCAGCACTGACCCTCTGACAGTGCGGCACTCCCTCAGTACTGACCCTCTGACAGTGCGGCACTCCCTCAGCACTGACCCTCTGACAGTGCGGTACTCCCTCAGCACTGACCCTCTGACAGTGCGGCACTCCCTCAGCACTGACCCTCTGACAGTGCGGCACTCCCTCAGCACTGACCCTCTGACAGTGCGGCACTCCCTCAGTACTGACCCTCTGACAGTGCGGCACTCCCTCAGCACTGACCCTCTGACAGTGCGGCACTCCCTCAGCACTGACCCCCTGACAGTGCGGCACTCCCTCAGCACTGACCCTCTGACAGTGCGGCACTCCTTTAGCTTTGATCTTTGGATCCTCACTGTCCACGGGGATTGTGCCAGATGATGGAGAGTGGCAAATGTTGTTCCTGTCTTCAAGAAAGGAAATAGGAATGACCTGGTAATTATAGGCCAGTTAGTCTTACTTTGGTGGTCGGTAAGTTAATGGAAAAGGTCCTGAGGGATAGGATTTATGATCATTTGGAAAGATACAGTTTAATCCGGGATAATCAGCACGGATTCATGAGGGGTAAGTCCTGCCTCACAAATTTGATTGAATTCTTTGAGGAGGTAACAAAGTGTGCAGACAAAGGTAGAGCAGTTGATGTCATATACGTGGATTTTAGAAAGGCGTTCGATAAGGTTCCCCATGGTCGGCTCATGAAGAAGATAAGGAGGTGTGGGATAGAGGGAAATTTGGCCGATTGGATAGTAACTGGCTGTATCATAGAAGATACAGGGTGGTGGTGGAGGGAAAATTTTCAGACAGGAGGCCAGTTACCAGCGGTGTACCACAGGGATCAGTGCTGGGTCCTCTGCTATTTGTGATTTTTATCAATGACTTGGAAGAGGGGGCTGAAGGGTGGGTTAGAACATAGAACATTACAGCGCAGAACAGGCCCTTCGGCCCACGATGTTGCGCCGACCAGTTAAAAACAATGACCCACTAACCTAAACCAAACCCTTTCCATCCATAAACCTATCCACGGATCTCTTAAACGCCCCCAAACTAGGCGCATTTACAACTGCAGCAGGCAGGGCATTCCAATCCCTCACCACCCTCTGGGTAAAGAACCTACCCCTGACATCCGTCCTATAACTACCCCCCCTTAATTTAAAGCCATGCCCCCTCATGCTAGCTTTCTCCATCCGAGGAAAAAGGCTATCACTGTCCACCCTATCTAAACCTCTAATCATCTTATATGTTTCAATAAGATCCCCTCTTAGCCGCCTTCTTTCCAGCGAAAACAACCCCAAATCCCTCAGCCTCTCCTCATAGGACCTCCCCTCCATACCAGGCAACATCCTGGTAAACCTCCTCTGCACCCTCTCCAAAGCCTCCATATCCTTCCTGTAATGTGGGGACCAGAACTGCACACAGTACTCCAAGTGCGGCCGCACCAGAGTTGTGTACATTGCAACATGACGCTGCGACTCCTAAATTCAATCCCCCTACCAATAAATGCCAAGACACCGTATGCCTTCTTAACAACCCTATCTACTTGATTCCCAACTTTCAGGGATCTATGTATACATACACCTAGATCCCTCTGTTCATCCACACTATTCAAAGTCCTCCCGTTACCCCTATACTCTACACATCTGTTATTCCTACCAAAGTGAATTACCTCACACTTCTCCGCATTAAACTCCATCCGCCACCTCTCAGCCCAGCTCTGCAACCTGTCCAAGTCTTCCTGCAAACTATGACACCCTTCCTCACAATCTACCACACCTCCGACTTTGGTGTCATCAGCAAATTTACTAATCCACCCAACTATACCCTCATCCAGATCATTAATAAAAATTACAAACAGCAGTGGCCCCAAAACAGATCCCTGAGGCACACCACTCGTAACCGAACTCCATGACAAATATTTACCATCAACCACCACCCTCTGTCTCCTATCTGTTAGCCAATTCCTGATCCAATTTCCTAGATTACCCTCAATCCCATACATCTGCATTTTCTGCAGAAGCCTACCACGGTGAACCTTATCAAACGCCTTACTAAAATCCATATATACCACGTCAACTGCCTTACCCCCATCCACCTCTTTGGTCACTTTCTCAAAAAACTCAATAAGGTTAGTAAGGCACGACCTACCCGCTACAAAACCATGCTGACTATCTCCAATCAATTCATTACTCTCCAAATAACTATAAATCCTATCCCTAATAATTTTTTCTAAAACCTTGCCCACAACAGAAGTAAGACTCACCGGTCTATAATTCCCGGGGAAGTCTCTGTTCCCCTTCTTAAACAATGGGACAACATTCGCTAACCTCCAATCTTCCGGTACTATACCAGAGGCCAACGACGACCTGAAGATCAGAGCCAGAGGCTCTGCAATCACTTCTCTTGCTTCCCAGAGAATCCTAGGGTAAATCCCATCCGGACCAGGGGACTTATCTGTTTTCAAACCCTCAAGAATATCTAGCACATCCTCCTTATCAACTGTAATACTGTCTATTCTACTCCCCTGCAACCCAGTGTCCCCCTCAGCTATATTCTTGTCCCCCTGCATGAACACCGAAGAGAAATATTGGTTCAATGCCTCTCCAATCTCTTCTGGTTCCACACATAACTTCCCTCTGCTGTCTATAACTGGCCCTAATCTTGCCCTAACCAACCTTCTGATCTTGACATACCTATAGAACGCCTTAGGATTCTCCTTAATCCTATCAGCCAAAGTCTTCTCATGTCCTCTTTTAGCCCTTCTCAACTCACTCTTCAACTCCCTCCTAGCCAATCTAAAGTTTTCTAGTGCACTACCTGAGCCCTCAAGTCTCATCCGAACATAAGCCTCCTTTTTCTTTTTAACCAACGAATCAACTTTTTTAGTGCACCACGGTTCCCTAGCCCTACCAATTCCTCCTTGCCTGACAGGGAGATACCTATCGCGGACTCGCAGTAGCTGCTCCTTGAAAAAACTCCACATTTCGGACATTCCCAGTCCCTGTAATCTCCTAGTCCAACCTATGCTTCCTAATTCTCTCCTAATGGCCTCATAATTACCCTTCCCCCAGCTAAAACTACTGGCCCGAGGTTCATGCCTATCCCTTTCCATCACTAAGGTGAACATAACCGAATTGTGGTCACTATCACAAAAATGCACACCAACTTCCAAGTCTAGCACCTGGTCTGGCTCATTTCCCAGCACCAAATCCAATATAGCCTCACCTCTAGTTGGCCTATCAACATACTGACTCAAAAAACCCTCCTGCACGCTTTGTACAAAAACTGACCCTTAGGTCAGTTTTTAACTTAGGGTTAGTAAATTTGCTGACGACACCAAGATTGGTGGAGTAGTGGATGAGGTGGAGGGCTCTTGCAGGCTGCAAAGAGACATTGACAGGATGCAGAGCTGGGCCGAAAAGTGGCAGATGGAGTTTAACCCTGAAAAGTGTGAGGTGATTCATTTTGGTAGGACAAACTTGAATGCAGATTACAGGGTCAACAACAGGGTTCTGAGGAATGTGGAGGAACAGCAAGATCTAGGGGTTCATATCCACAGATCTCTGAAGGTTGCCACTCAAGTGGATAGAGCCGTGAAGAAGGCTTATAGTGTGTTAGCGTTTATTAACAGGGGGTTTGAATTTAAGAGCCGTGGGGTTATGCTGCAACTATAGAGGACCTTGGTGAGACCACATTTGGAATATTGTATGCAGTTCTGGTCACCTCACTATAAGAAGGATGTGGAAGCATTGGAGAGAGTGCAGAGGAGATTTACCAGGATGCTGCCTGGTTTGGAGGGTAGGTCTTATGAGGAAAGGTTGAGGGAGCTGGGGCTTTTCTCTTTAGAGCGGAGGAGGATGAGAGGCGACTTAATAGAGGTTTATAAGATGATGAGGGGGATAGATAGAGTGGACGTGCAGAGACTATTTCCTCGGGTGGATGTAGCTGTTACTAGGGGGCATAACTATAAGGTTGATGGTGGGAGATATAGGAGGGATGTCTGAGGTAGATTCTTTACTCAGAGAGTGGTTGGGGTGTGGAATGCACTGCCTGCTGTGATAGTGGAGTTGGACACTTTAGGAACTTTCAGACGGTTATTGGATAGGCACATGGAGCACACCAGAACGATAGGGAATGGGATAGACTGATCTTGGGTTTGAACAAAGCTCAGCACAACATCGAGGGCCGATGGGCCTGAACTGTGCTGTACTGTTCTATGTTTCTGTGTTTCTATGAGGCAGTGTGAGAAAAGCAACTTCGGATATGGGAAAAATAATACAGTCTGAACAATGTGAATTGTGGAGTTGTGGAGGGGGTGAACTGGAACTGGTTTAAAGTCAGGACAGTTGGCAGTTTGTACATCGGACACAGCTGCTTGTGAGTTAATCATATCCACAAAGGCATTATGAAAACCGAGGCTGAATTTGTTCAGTTTGTGGGCACGTTTCAATCTGACTGACAGTTTGGGAGCTTCTCTAACCTTTAGTGAATGATGTGAAGCTGTGATTAAACACAAACATCCCCAGTCCGGTCCCTCTGTCCTGGGGTTGGAATCAATGCCACAGAGTCTGCTGGGTCACAGGGGAGAGTGGCTAAACACCTCCCTCTGCTGCTGGATTCCTGCATTACACTGTCAGCCAGCAGAGTGACACCCCAGCATCTCACCAGGTAGAAACAGTCACAATCACTTCGACCCATTCAAACTAAAGCTCTCCATTCTCAGTGATTCTCCATTCTCAGTGATTCTCCATTCTCAGTGACTCTCCATTCTCAGTCATTCTCCCTTCTCAGTCATTCTCCCTTCTCAGTCATTCTCCATTCTCAGTGACTCTCCATTATCAGTCATTCTCCATTCTCAGTCATTCTCCATTCTCAGTGACCCTCCATTATCAGTCATTCTCCATTCTCAGTCATTCTCCATTCTCAGTGACTCTCCATTCTCAGTGACTCTCCATTCTCAGTCATTCTCCATTCTCAGTCATTCTCCCTTCTCAGTGATTCTCCATTCTCAGTGACTCTCCATTCTCAGTGACTCTCCATTCTCAGTGACTCTCCATTCTGTCATTCTCCATTCTCAGTGACTCTCCATTCTCAGTCATTCTCCATTCTCAGTGACTCTCCATTCTCAGTCATTCTCCATTCTCAGTGACTCTCCATTCTCAGTCATTCTCCATTCTCAGTGACTCTCCATTCTCAGTCATTCTCCATTCTCAGTGACTCTCCATTCTCAGTCATTCTCCATTCTCAGTGACTCTCCATTCTCAGTGCAATTTCCAGATATTAGCTTTGTGGAATCAATCTTAAAATGTCCACCACAGAGAGACACCCTCAGCCAATCAGTGTGTGCTTATTCACAAGCCCCACAAAACACCAGTGATCGCCCACAGGCAGGAACATTCCTCACTGTCAGCAGCCCACTGTCAGGGGGTCAGTGCTGAGGGAATGCCGCACTGTCAGAGGGTCAGTGCCGAGGGAGTGCCGCGCTGTCAGAGGGGCAGTGCCGAGGGAGTGCCGCGCTGTCAGAGGGTCAGTGCCGAGGGAGTGCCGCACTGTCAGAGGGTCAGTGCTGAGGGAGTGCCGCACTGTCAGAGGGTCAGTGCTGAGGGAGTGCCGCACTGTCAGAGGTTCAGTGCTGAGGGAGTGCCGCACTGTCAGAGGGTCAGTGCCGAGGGAGTGCCGCACTGTCAGAGGGTCAGTGCTGAGGGAGTGCCACACTGTCAGAGGTTCAGTGCTGAGGGAGTGCCGCACTGTCAGAGGGTCAGCGCTGAGGGAGTGCCGCACTGTCAGAGGGTCAGTGCTGAGGGAGTGCCGCACTGTCAGAGGGTCAGTGCTGAGGGAGTTCCGCACTGTCAGAGGGTCAGTGCTGAGGGAGTGCCGCACTGTCAGAGGGTCAGTGCTGAGGGAGTGCCGCACTGTCAGAGGGTCAGTACTGAGGGAGTGCCGCACTGTCAGAGGGTCAGTGCTGAGGGAGTGCCGCACTGTCAGAGGGTCAGTGCTGAGGGAGTGCCGCACTGTCTTGTGCCTTTGAACTAAACATCATGATGCCATGACACTAGTTGAAAGAATAGGAGGAATGTTATTAGTTGTGAATATGTCAGAGAGTTCCTGTGAATGGAACCAATGTTTCTGAATCAACATTATGATCACAGATTGTCATTGCCACATTTCTGTTTGTGATTTCCTCGTGTATATAAATTGTGTCTCGGAGAGCAGAATGTCAAATCAATGTTTGAGGTGTCAGTGCGAGGTCTGCGTCAATAAGGTTAGACAAACAGGAACAGAACACGGGAGTGAGAAAGACAAACATCTGCACACTATTACTCTTCCACTCACACATCAACTCCCAGAACAATCACACACATTCACACACTGTATTGCACACTCACTAAACCCGTCAAATTACCCAAACACACTTTTACATTCACACTCACTCAAATACACTCTCTCACTCACACTCTCTCTCACTCACACGCTCTCTCACTCACTCTCTCACTCAGTCTCTCACGCACAGACTCAGTCACACGCTCTCTCATTCACAGACTCTCTCACTCACTCTCTCACTCACAGACTCAGTCATACGCTCTCTCACTCACACTCTCTCTCACTCACATGCTCTCACTCACTCTCTCACTCACACGCTCTCTCTCACTCTCTCACTCACACGCTCTCTCACTCACACTCTCTCACTCACACTCTCTCTCACTCACACGCTCTCTCACTCACACGCTCTCTCACTCACACGCTCTCTCTCACTCTCTCACTCACACGCTCTCTCACTCACACTCTCTCTCACTCACACGCTCTCTCTCACTCTCTCACTCACACGCTCTCTCACTCACACTCTCTCACTCACACTCTCTCTCACTCACACGCTCTCTCACTCACACGCTCTCATTCACACTCTCACTCACACGCTCTCCCACTCACACTCTCTCTCACTCACAGCCTCAGTCACACGCTCTCTCACTCACACTCTCTCTCTCACATGCTCTCTCACTCACAGACTCTCTCACTCACACGCTCTCTCACTCACAGACTCTCTCACTCACACACTCTCTCACTCACAGACTCTCTCACTCACACGCTCTCTCACTCACAGACTCTCTCACTCACACGCTCTCTCACTCACACGCTCTCTCACTCACACGCTCTCCCATTCACATGCTCTCCCACTCACATGCTCTCTCACTCACACGCTCTCCCACTCACAGACGCTCTCACTCAGACTCTCTCACTCACACATTCTCCCACTCACACTCTCTCCCACTCACAGTCTCTCACTCACACGCTCTCCCACTCACAGACTCTCTCACTCACACGCTCTCTCACTCTCTCTCACTCACACTCTCTCCCACTCACACTCTCTCTCACTCACACGCTCTCTCACTCACTCTCTCTCACTCACACTCTCTCACTCACAGTCTCTCATTCACACGCTCTCCCACTCACAGATTCTCCCACTCACACGCTCTCCCACTCACAGACTCTCCCACTCACAGACTCTCCCACTCACACGCTCTCCCACTCACAGACTCTCCCACTCACACGCTCTCCCACTCACACGCTCTCCCACTCACACTCTCTCTCACTCACATGCTCTCTCACTCACAAACTCTCACATTGCAGGTCACATTTACACAAGTGCAGTCAGTGCGACCAGAAGGTGGTTTGTGGAGGAATTGTTGTGAAGGGACAGTCACTATCGCTGCCACGTGCTACTGAGATTGAAGTAGGAGGGTTAGGCAGATGAATGCCTGGCTTGAGAGCTGGTGCAGGGATTTAGATTTTTGGATCATCGGGATGTTTTCTGGAGAAGGGCTGATCTGTTCAAGAGGGATGGGTTACACCTGAACTTCAGGGGGACAAGCTGAGGGAGCTGAGTGGGAGCTCAGTGGAATCGGCTGCTGCCGGTGGTGGTGGAGGCAAACTCGTTGGAGTCTTTTAAGAGATTTCTGGATGAGTACATGGGATTTAATGGGATTGAGGGTTATAGGTAGGCCTGGTAGGTAGGGATATGATCAGTGCAACTTGTGGGCCCCAGGGCCTGTTTGTGCTGTAGTTTTTCCATGTTCTATTAGTTTTAAGATAGCTATGGAGAATGATAGGTCTGTCCCAAAAGTTAAGGCAAGGCCAATTTTGATGGTATTAGACAAGAACTTTCAACAGCTAACTGGGGGAGTCTGTGGGAAGGCAAAGGGATGTCTGGTAAGTGGGAGGCTTTCAAAAGTGTGTTAACCAGGGTTCAGGATAAACACATTCCTCTTAGAGTGAAGGGCAAGGCTGGAACGCTGGATGACTCGGGATATTGAAGGCCTGGTCAAGAAGAAAGAGGCACATGACATGCATAGGCAGCTGGGATCAAGTGAATCTCTGGAAGAGTATAGGGGATGTAGGAGTAGAGTTAAGATAGAAATCAGAAGGGCAAAAAGGGGACACAAAATTGTTTTGGCAGATAAGGCAAAGGAGAATCCAAAGAACTTCTACAAATACATAAAGGGCACAAGAGTAACAAGGGAGAGAGTAGGGCCTCTTAAGGATCAACAATGTCACCTATGTATGGATCCACAAGAGATGGGAGAGATCCTAAACAGTATTTACTGTTGAGAAAAGCATGGATGTTGCGGAACTTAGAACATAGAACATTACAGCGCAGAACAGGCCCTTCGGCCCACGATGTTGCGCCGACCAGTTAAAAAAAAACAACAACAATGACCCACTAACCTAAACCAATCCCTTTTCGTCCATAAACCTGTCCACAGACCTCTTAAACGCCCCCAAACTAGGCGCATTTACAACTGCAGCAGGCAGGGCATTCCAATCCCTCACCACCCTCTGGGTAAAGAACCTACCCCTGACATCTGTCCTATAACTACCCCCCCTTAGTTTAAAGCCATGCCCCCTCGTGCTAGATTTTTCCATCAGAGGAAAAAGGCTATCACTATCCACCCTATCTAAACCTCTAATCATCTTATATGTTTCAATAAGATCCCCTCTTAGCCGCCTTCTTTCCAGCGAAAACAACCCCAAATCCCTCAGCCTCTCCTCATAGGACCTCCCCTCCATACCAGGCAACATCCTGGTAAACCTCCTCTGCACCCTCTCCAAAGCCTCCACATCCTTCCTGTAATGTGGGGACCAGAACTGCACACAATACTCCAAGTGCGGCTGCACCAGAGTTGTGTACAGTTGCAACATAACGCTACGACTCCTAAATTCAATCCCCCTACCAATAAACGCCAAGACACTGTATGCCTTCTTAACAACCTTATCTACTTGATTCCCAACTTTCAGGGATCTATGTACACATAGAACATAGAACATACAACATTACAGCGCGGAACAGGCCCTTCGGCCCACAATGTTGCGCCGACCAGTCTTATTTTTAAAAAAAAACATTGACCCACTAATCTAAACCAATCCCTTTTCGTCCATAAACCTATCCACCAATCTCTTAAACGCCCCCAAACTAGGCGCATTTACAACTGCAGCAGGCAGGGCATTCCAGTCCCTCACCACCCTCTGGGTAAAGAACTTGCCCCTGACATCCGTCCTATAACTACCCCCCCTTAATTTAAAGCCATGCCCCCTCGTGCTAGATTTCTCCATCCGAGGAAACAGGCTATCACCATCCACCCTATCTAAACCTCTAATCATCTTATATGTTTCTATAAGATCCCCTCTTAGCCGCCTTCTTTCCAGTGAAAACAACCCCAAATCCCTCAGTCTCTCCTCATAGGACCTCCCCTGCATACCAGGCAACATCCTGGTAAACCTCCTCTGCACCCTCTCCAAAGCCTCCACATCCTTCCTGTAATGTGGGGACCAGAACTGCACACAGTACTCCAAGTGCGGCCACACCAGAGTTGTGTACAGTTGCAACATGACGCTGCGACTCCTAAATTCAATCCCCATACACCTAGATCCCTCTGCTCCTCCACACTATTCAAAGTCTTCCCGTTAGCCCTATACTCAACACATCTGTTATTCCTACCAAAGTGAATTACCTCACATTTCTCTGCATTAAACTCCATCCGCCACTTCTCGGCCCAGCTCTGCAACCTGTCTAAGTCTTCCTGCAAACTATGACACCCTTCCTCACTATCTACCACACCTCCGACTTTGGTGTCATCAGCAAATTTACTGATCCACCCAACTATACCCTCATCCAGATCATTAATAAAAATCACAAACAGCAGTGGCCCCAACACAGATCCCTGAGGCACACCACTTGTAACCGAACTCCATGATGAATATTTACCGTCAACCACTACCCTCTGTCTCCTATCCGCTAGCCAATTCCTAATCCAGTTCCCTAGATCACCCCCAATCCCATACATCTGCATTTTGTGCAGAAGCCTACCATGGTGAACCTTATCAAACGCCTTACTAAAATCCATATACACCACGTCCACTGCCTTACCCCCATCCACCTCTTTGGTCACTTTCTCAAAAAACTCAATAAGTAAGTATCAGTAATTTCTCCAGGTCGTAACCCAATGAAAGGACATTTTTTTTTGAAGTAACATACCAAGTGAGTGTCATAGAGTCATAGTGTCATAGAGGTGGTGAATCTCTGGAATTCTCTGCCCGTTGAAGTGGTGGAGGCTGCCTCGCTAAATACTTTTAAGACGCGGGTTGATGGGTTTTTGATAGGAGAGGGGATTAAGGGTTATGGGGAGAGGGCGGGAAAGTGGAACTGAGCAGCGACAGATCAGCCATGATCTTATTGAATGGCGGGGCAGGCTCGAAGGGCTGGATGGCCTACTCCTGCTCCTATTTCTTATGTTCTTATGTTCTTATGTTAGTAAGGCACGACCTACCCGCCACAAAACCATGCTGACTATCTCCAATCAACTCATTACTCTCCAAATAACTATAAATCCTATCCCTAATAATTTTTTCCAAAACCTTGCCCACAACAGAAGTGAGACTCACCGGTCTATAATTCCCGGGGAAGTCTCTGTTCCCCTTCTTAAACAATGGGACAACATTCGCTAACCTCCAATCATCTGGTACTATACCAGAGGCCAACGACGACCTGAAGATCAGAGCCAGAGGCTCTGCAATCACTTCTCTTGCCTCCCAGAGAATCCTGGGGTAAATCCCATCCGGACCAGGGGACTTATCTATTTTCAGACCCTCCAGAATATCCAGCACATCCTCCTTATCAACTGTAACACTGTCAATTCTACTCCCCTGCAACCCAGTGTCCTCCTCAGCTATATCCATGTCCCCCTGCGTGAACACCGAAGAGAAATATTGGTTCAATGCTTCACCAATCTCCTCCGGTTCCACACATAACTTCCCTCTGCCGTCTATAACTGGCCCTAACCTTGCCCTAACCAACCTTCTGTTCTTGACATACCTATAGAACGCCTTAGGATTCTCCTTAACCCTATCAGCCAAAGTCTTCTCATGTCCTCTTTTAGCCCTTCTTAGCTCGCTCTTCAACTCCCTCCTAGCCAATCTAAAGCTCTCTAGTGCACTACCCGAGTGCTCACGTCTCATCCGAACATAAGCCTCCTTTTTCTTTTTAACCAACGAATCAACTTTTTTGGTGCACCACGGTTCCCTAGCCTTACCAATTCCACCTTGCCTGACAGGGACATACCTATCACAGACTCGCAGTAGCTGCTCCTTGAAAAAACTCCACATTTCGGACGTTCCCAATCCCTGTAATCTCCTAGTCCAACCTATGATTCCTAATTCTCTCCTAATAGCCTCATAATTACCCTTCCCCCAGCTAAAACCACTGGCCCGAGGTTCATGCCTATCCCTTTCCATCACTAAGGTGAACGTAACCGAATTGTGGAAATAAATATTGGTGTCTTGCAGAGTGTACATATTACAGAGAAGGAGATGCTGGAAGTCTTAAAACACATCAAGGTAGATAAATCCCTGCGACCTGATGAAATATATCCCAGGACATTGTGGGAGGCTAGGGAGGAAATTGCAGGTCTCCTAGCCGAGATATCTGAATCATTGATAGTCACGGGTGAGGTACCTGAAGATTGGACAGTGGGAAATGTTTTGCCTTTGTTTAAAAAGGGCTGCAGGGAAAAGTGTGGGAACTACAGGCTAGTGAGCCTCACATCTGTGGTGGGTAAATTGTTGGAAGGTATTTTGAGAGAAAGGATCCACAGGCATTTAGAGATGCAAGGACTGATTAGGGACAGTCAGCATGGCTTTATGAGTGGAAAATCATGCCTCACAAATTTGATTGAGTTTTTTGAAGGGGTAACCAAGAAGGTAGATGAGGGCAGTGCAGTTGATGTTGTCTACATGGACTTTAGCAAGGCCCTTGACAAGGTACCACATGGTAGGTTGTTGCATAAGGTTAAATCTCACAGGATCCAGGGTGAGGTATCTAAATGGATACAAAATTGGCTTCTTGACAGAAGACAGAGGGTGGTTATAGAGGGTTGTTTTTCAAACTGGAGGCCTGTGACCAGCGGTGTGCCTCAGGGATCAGTGCTGGGTCCACTGTTATTTGTCATTTATATTAATGATTTGGATGAGAATATAGGGGGCATGGTTAGTAAGTTTACAGATGACACCAAGATTGATGGCATAGTGGACAGTGAAGAAAGTTATCTCCGATTGCAACGGGATCTTGATCAATTGGGCCAGTGGGCTGACGAATGGCAGATGGAGTTTAATTTAGACAAATGTGAGGTGATGCATTTTGGTAGATTGAACCAGGGCAGGACTTACTCAGTTAATGGTAGGGCACTGGGGAGAGTTACAAAACAAAGAGATTTAGGGGTACAGGTTCATAGCTCCTTGAAAGTGGAGTCACAGGTGGACAGAGTGGTGAAGAAGGCATTCGGCATGCTTGGTTTCATCGGTCAGAACATTGAATACAGGAGTTGGGACGTCTTGTTGAAATTGTACAAGACATTGGTAAGGCCACACTTGGAATACTGTGTGCAATTCTGGTCACCCTATTATAGAAAGGATATTATTAAACTGGAAAGAGTGCAGAAAAGATTTACTAGGATGCTACCAGGACTTGGTGGATTGAGTTATAAGGAAAGGCTGGATAGACTGGGACTTTTTTCTCTGGAGCATAGGAGGCTTAGGGGTATATTATGAAGATCTATAAAATAATAAGGGGCACAGATCAGCTTGATAGTCAATATCTTTTCCCAAAGGTAGGAGAGTCTAAAACTAGAGGGCATAGGTTTAAGGTGAGAGGGGGGAGATACAAAAGTGTCCAAAGGGGCAATTGTTTCACACAGAGGGTGGTGAGTGTCTGGAACAAACTGCCAGAGGTAGTAGTAGAGATGGGTACAATTTTGTCTTTTAAAAAGCATTTAGGCAGTTACATGGGCAAGATGGATATAGAGGGATATGGACCAAATGCGGGCAATCGGGATTAGCTTAGGGGTTTTAAAAAAAGGGCGGCATGGACAAGTTGGGCCGAAGGGCCTGTTTCCATGCTGTATACTTCTATGACTCTATCATGTGCCTGTAATGTCCAGTGCACCATGAGCCTGTAATGTCCAGTGCACCATGAGCCTGTAATGTCCAGTGCACCATGAGCCTGTAATGTCCAGTGCACCATGAGCCTGTAATGTACAGTGCACCATGAGCCTGTAATGTCCAGTGCACCATGAGCCTGTAATGTCCAGTGCACCATGAGCCTGTAATGTCCAGTGCACCATGAGCCTGTAATGTCCAGTGCACCATGAGCCTGTAATGTCCAGTGCACCATGAGCCTGTAATGTACAGTGCACCATGAGCCTGTAATGTCCAGTGCACCATGAGCCTGTAATGTACAGTGCACCATGAGCCTGTAATGTCCAGTGCACCATGAGCCTGTAATGTCCAGTGCACGATGAGCCTGTAATGTCCAGTGCACCATGAGCCTGTCATGTCCAGTGCACCATGAGCCTGTAATGTCCAGTGCACCATGAGCCTGTAATGTCCAGTGCACCATGAGCCTGTCATGTCCAGTGCACCATGAGCCTGTAATGTACAGTGCACCATGAGCCTGAAAGCATTTGAAATGCTGCTGTATACAAGTCTGCAGGGAGGGACATTGGAAAGGCAGGGAATGTGGGAGAGAGTGAGTGTGGGGAGATTCCTCATCCCAGGAGCTATTTTGGTCAATTTCTCCATTCCCTTCAAATTCTTCACATCTGTGACAATATTGTGCCTTTAAGAAATGTATTTCAGTCATGACACTGTGCTGAATGTGTTTACTGCTCCCTTCTGTTTTATCGGAGTTATTCTGTCTGGATCCAGCAGCACTGGATTGTTACTGCAGCAACACAATTGAGTTTAATTGCTCCAATGTTTGTTTAACGTGAGCTCATGCCAGGTTTGGTTATTTTTTTCCTGGGATATTGCAAAGAGGGGCTTGATTGGGTTGGTTGACAGGTAAGGTCATATGATTGGGTACAGCTAGGCTTTCACAGGGAACACAAGGCACCCTGTCTTTGGGATTTTTAAAGAGTGGCTCCTTTCTCAGTATCTCTTGCTGTGTCTGAAGTGGAGACTGGGATTGGCCAAGAAATAAGCCTTTGTCTCTGAGATTCTGCTGTTTGGGGGTAGAGCCTTCTCTGGAAGATGGAGAATTAGAAGCTGTCTGCCTGGATCACTCTCCAGAGGTGTCAAAAGGCTGGGAATCTAGTACTTAATAAGTACCTTTGTGTTTTAATGCTAACTGGTTCTAAAGAAGGGATTCCTGTCTATGGTAGAATACTGTTAAACTGGAACAACAGAGATAGCTAGTTAAGAATTATACTTTGTCATGTTTAAGTATTTTAATTGGTAAAAGTTATGCCTTTTTTTGTTATATTCTAACTGTGTTCTTAAATAAAGTTTGTTTTGATAAAAGCTTCCTATTGGCTCATTTAAATCATATCTGCAGTGAAACACTTTCTGCTCGTCAATGCCAAAATTAAATACAAATGTTACGGTCCAGGCTCACTTCACACAATACCTTGGAGTTTCTGATCTGGGCCTCACCAACATCCCTCTGAAAATGCACTACCCCAATTTGGACAGGATCTTCCAGCTGGAGCTTGTGCCGAGATTTGTAAAGGTTTAAGATCATTTCCGTATTTTCTCAATGCTCCCTGTTTATAAAGTCAAGTGGATGTACACTCTCGAAATCAGCGTGTCAGCTTTCCCAAACACACTCAGCGTCTGAAAATCAGCTGGAAATCCAAAACAAAAAACACATTTTGTCAAAGCTTTTCATCTTGCACTCAACAGGACATTCATACAAAATACCGATGTCAGGGATATCTTTATTCTTTCAGGAGGGATGAAGAGATAGTTAGACAGAGAGAGAAAGAGAGAGAGAGAGGGAAACAGAGGGAGGAAGAGAGTGAGAGAGATAAAGATGGAGAGAAAGGAGATACATACAGATAGAGCAAGATAAAGGGAAAGACGAAGGGAGCGTGAGGCAGAGAGAAAGTGAGACAGAGAAACAGGGACAGAGAGAGGGGAGATAGACAGAGAGACAGAGAGGGGGCGGAAGAGACGGAGAGTGAGAGAGAAAGACAAAAAGTGAGAAAATTAGTGAGAGATAGTGAAGGCACTATGACAGGGAGTGATGCAGGCAGAATGAGAGAGAGAGAGAGGCAGTCAGTGAGAGAGAGGGGGGGAACTCAGTGAGGGGGGGGCAGTCAGTGAGAGAGAGAGGGGGGCAGTCAGTGAGAGAGAGAGAGGGGCAGTCAGTGAGAGAGAGAGGGAGAGAGAGAGAGGGGGGCAGTCAGTGAGAGAGAGAGGGGGGGTCAGTCAGTGAGAGAGAGAGGGAGAGAGAGAGGGGGGGTCAGTCAGTGAGAGAGAGAGAGAGGGGCAGTCAGTGAGAGAGAGAGGGAGAGAGAGAGAGGGGGGCAGTCAGTGAGAGAGAGAGGGAGAGAGAGAGGGGGGGGCAGTCAGTGAGAGAGAGAGAGGGGCAGTCAGTGAGAGAGAGAGGGAGAGAGAGAGAGGGGGGCAGTCAGTGAGAGAGAGAGGGGGGCAGTCAGTGAGAGAGAGAGGGGCAGTCAGTGAGAGAGAGAGGGAGAGAGAGAGAGGGGGGCAGTCAGTGAGAGAGAGAGGGAGAGAGAGAGAGAGGGGGGCAGTCAGTGAGAGAGAGAGGGGGGCAGTCAGTGAGAGAGAGAGGGGCAGTCAGTGAGAGAGAGAGGGAGAGAGAGAGAGGGGGGCAGTCAGTGAGAGAGAGAGGGAGAGAGAGAGAGAGGGGGGCAGTCAGTGAGAGAGAGAGGGAGAGAGAGAGGGGGGGCAGTCAGTGAGAGAGAGAGGGAGAGAGAGAGGGGGGCAGTCAGTGAGAGAGAGAGGGAGAGAGAGAGAGGGGGGCAGTCAGTGAGAGAGAGAGGGAGAGAGAGAGAGGGGGGCAGTCAGTGAGAGAGAGAGAGGGGCAGTCAGTGAGAGAGAGAGGGGGGCAGTCAGTGAGAGAGAGAGGGGCAGTCAGTGAGAGAGAGAGGGGGGCAGTCAGTGAGAGAGAGAGGGAAAGAGAGAGGGGGGCAGTCAGTGAGAGAGAGAGAGGGGGGCAGTCAGTGAGAGAGAGAGGGGCAGCCAGTGAGAGAGAGAGGGAAAGAGAGAGGGGGGCAGTCAGTGAGAGAGAGAGGGGGGCAGTCAGTGAGAGAGAGAGGGGGGCAGTCAGTGAGAGAGAGAGGGGGGCAGTCAGTGAGAGAGAGAGGGGCAGTCAGTGAGAGAGAGAGGGGCAGCCAGTGAGAGAGAGAGGGAAAGAGAGAGGGGGGCAGTCAGTGAGAGAGAGAGGGGGGCAGTCAGTCAGTGAGAGAGGGGGGCAGTCAGTGAGACAGAGGGGCAGCCAGTGAGAGAGAGAGGGGCAGCCAGTGAGAGAGAGAGGGAAAGAGAGAGGGTGCAGAGTGGGAACACTGTGTGTGTTACCTATTGCATACACACAAACGATTGGACTGATAACCTTGGAGAAGGAGGATGTGAGTAGCACTGATGTAAAAATAATTCTTCATTCTGGTGTTGGAGAAAGATTTGCAGTGAATATTGCAAAGTGTCAGCAGTGTGATTAACTGATTTAAAAACGCACTCACTGATACTTTGTACGTACATCTCAGAAAACATTCCAGCGTCTGATTTAGTTGCCAAATAAGCGGACAATGGTGCAATTATTAGTGAGTAATAGTCACATGTTTGCGGCAGTCTAATTGAGAATGATTGAGTTGGGCGGAAAGCGAGAGGCAGCTGTTCAGGAGAGTCAGGTAATCAGCGTCTAATCACAGCTCAAATTAACATCCATGGAGTGAGGACACAGCCACAGCAATCACTGAGTGAGCACACAGCTTCCCCATACACACACCCCTGCTCCCTGACCCCACCCAAATATACAAGGAGATTACAGAGAGCTCCAAGAAATAGTCAGAGATTTTAATTTTCCCAACATTGAGTGGGACAGCCATAGTATTAGAGGGTTGGATGGAGAGAAATTTGTTGAGTGTATTCAGGAGGAGTTTCTCATTCAGTATGTGGATGGCCCGACTAGAGAGGGGGAGAAACTTGATCTCCTCTTGGGAAATAAGGAAGGGCAGGTATCAGAAGTGTTAGTGAGGGATCACTTTGGGGCCAGTGACTATAATTCTATTAGTTTTAAGGTAGCTATGGAGAATGATAGATCTGTCCCAAAAGTTAAAATTCTAAATTGGGGCAAGGCCAATTTTGATGGTATCAGGCAGGAACTTTCAACAGTTAATTTGGGGAGTCTGTGAGAAGGCAAAGGGGCGTCTGGTAAGTGGTAACGCTTTCAAAAGTGTGTTCACCTGGGTTCAGGGTAAACACATTCCTCTTAGAGTGAAGGGCAAGGCTGGCAGACATTGGGAACTCCGGATGATTCGGGATATTGAGGACTCGGTGAAGAAGAAGGAAGAGGCACATGACATGCATAGGCAGCTGGGATCAAGTGAATCTCTTGAAGAGTATAGGGGATGTAGGAGTAGAGTGAAGAGAGAAATCAGGAGGGCAAAAAGGGGACACAAGAATGTTTTGGCAGATAAGGCAAAGGAGAATCCAAAGAGTTTCCACAAATACGTAAAGGGTAAAAGAGTAACAAGGGAAGGAGTACGGCCCCTTAAGGATCAATAAGATAATCTATGTGCAGATCCACATTAATAGGGACTTAACCTATTAATGTCCCTTTGCAGCCTCCTGACATCTGCTTCATTAGTTACTTTCCAATTCCTATTAGCAACCAATCGTTCAGTCCCTTCATCCAGGTCATTTATATAAATTGTAAACAGTTGAGACCCCAGCACGGATCCCCGTGGCACACCACTCGTTACATTCCTCCAACCAGAAAGAGACCCATTTATGCCTACTCTCTGTTTCCTGTTAGCCAGCCAATCTCCTCTCCGTGTGAATATGTTACCCCCTTTACCATGACCTTTTATTTTCTGCAATAACCCTTGAAATGGCACTTTACTGATCCAGTGACCTAACTATGCAACCAGTTCTCTGTCCAGACATGGAACAATATCACTATGTTCCTTCACTGTCACTGGATCAAAATCCTGGAACTCCCTCCCTAACATCACAGTGGGTGTACCTACACCAGGTGGCCTGCAGCGGTTTAAGCAGGCGGCTCACCACCACCATCTCAAGGGGCAATAAATGAAGGAAGAAATTTGCTTTTGAAAAGCAGAGAGATGGGAAAGATAGGGGTTGCTAAGAAAGAGTGTGAGGCAGTCACTGAGTGAGACCGAGAAAGAAATACAGAGAGTGGGAGAGAGAGGAACAGAGCTGGATCAGACATAGCGATAGTGAGACACTGAGATACAGACAGAGAGTAACACAGAGTGAGAGAAAGGGAGAGAGAAGAGAGACGGAGCACAATTACACTGATTATCTACAGATACAAGAAAGAAATGTATTCAGAGGCTGTTTTGATCTAATAATGAACATAAGAACATAGAACATAAGAATTAGGAGCAGGAGTAGGCCATCTAGCCCTTCGAGCCTGCCCCGCCATTCAATAAGATCATGGCTGATCTGTTGTGGCTCAGTTCCACTTTCCCGCCCTCTCCCCATAACCCTTAATCCCCTCTCTTATCAAGAACCCATCAACCCGCTTCTTAAAAATATTTAGCGAGGCAGCCTCCACCACTTCAACGGGCAGAGAATTCCAGAGATTCACCACCCTTTGAGTGAAGAAGTTCCTCCTCAACTCCGTTCTAAACCGCCTCCCCTTTATCTTGAGGCTGTGCCCCCTAGTCCTACTGTCTTTTTTGAGCGGGAAGAGTCTCTCCACCTCTATCCTATCCATCCCATTCATCATCTTATACGTCTCAATGAGATCTCCCCTCATTCTTCTAAACTCTAACGAGTACAAGCCTAGTTTATTCAGCCTCTCCTCATAGCTCAATCCCCTCAACTCCGGTATCAGCCTAATGTTCCAAAGATCACTTATCCTTCAGAAAAATCTCCTTTAACAACAGAAAAATGAAGCTGCCTCTGGGTATTGCAGAATGACTGCATCAAATCTCTTTAAATCATAAAACCCTGCTGGTACCAGGGAGAAAGAGAGAGAGTGTGTCAGAGAGAGAGAGAGAGATACAGCCTGTCAGAGAGACAGAGAAAGTGAGAGAGACAGCGTATCAGGGAGATAGATAGAGAGAGAGACACACACAGCCTGACAGAGAGAGTGATAGAGAGTGACAGCCTGTCAAAGAGAGAGACAGACAGACAGACAGAATGTGAGAGAGAGAGAGTGAAAGAGAGAGAGGGAGAATGAGAGAGAGAGACAGCTTGTCAGAAAGACAGAGAGAAAGGGAGAACATAAGAACATAAGAAATAGGAGCAGGAGTAGGCCATCCAGCCCTTCGAGCCTGCCCCGCCATTCAATAAGATCATGGCTGATCTGTCGCTGCTCAGTTCCACTTTCCCGCCCTCTCCCCATAACCCTTAATCCCCTCTCTTATCAAAAACCCATCAACCCGTGTCTTAAAAATATTTAGCGAGGCAGCCTCCACCACTTCAAAGGGCAGAGAATTCCAGAGATTCACCACCCTTTGAGTGAAGAAGTTCCTCCTCAACTCCGTTCTAAACCGCCCCCCCTTTTATCTTGAGGCTGTGCCCCCTAGTCCTACTGTCTTTTTTGAGCGGGAAGAGTCTCTCCACCTCTATCCTATCCATCCCATTCATCATCTTATACGTCTCAATGAGATCTCCCCTCATTCTTCTAAACTCTAACGAGTACAAGTCTAGTTTATTCAGCCTCTCCTCATAGCTCAACCCCCTCAACTCCGGTATCAGCCTAGTAAACCTCCTCTGCACTCCCTCCAAGGCCAAAATATCCTTGTGCAGGTGCAGCGCCCAAAACTGCACACAGTACTCAGACAGAGAGAGGGAGTGTGAGAGTGAGAGAGAGAGAGAGAGTGAGAGAGAGACAGCTTATCAGAGAGAGAGAGCAATAGACAGAGAGGGAAACAGAGAGTGAGAGATAGAGAGTGAGAATGATAGACAGAGAGTGTGTGTGTGTGTGTGTGAGAGAGAGAGAGCGAGCGTGTCAGAGAGACAGAGGGAGAGAGAGTGATAGAGACAGAGAGAGAAAGAGTGAAAGAGGGAGAGAGAGAGAGAGACAGCCCGAGACAGAGGGAGAGAGAGAGTGATAGAGAGAGAGACAGAGTGAAAGAGGGAGAGAAAGAGAGAGACAGCGAGAGAGTGAGAGAGACAGCCTGACAGGGAGAGAGAGAGAGAGACAGCCTGTCAGACAGAGAGAGAGAGAGAAAGATAGAGTGATAGAGAGAGAGAGACAACCTGTCAGAGGGACAGAGAAAGAGAGAGTGATACAGAGAGAGAGAGACACAGAGAGGGAGAGAGTGATAGAGAGAGGCACAGAGAGAGGGTGATAGAGAGAGGGTGATAGAGAGGGAGAGACAGAAAGAGAGAGAGGTAAAGAGAGAGACAGACAGCCTGTCAGAGGGAGGGAGAGTGATAGAGAGAGAAAGGCCCAGAGAGAGAGCGATAGAGAGAGTGAGCGCCTGTCAGAGAGAGAGATAGAGAAAGAGGGAAGCACAGAGAGAAGTACATAGAGGGTCAGAGAGAGGGACAGCAAGACAAAGAGAGAGAGGGAGAGAGACAAAGAAAGAGAGACAGACAGACGGACTGACCAGAGAGAGGGGGCAGATGGACTGACTATCAGACACGTCAGCAGAGATTACTAAAGCACAATTATCACACTTTTTGGAATTGACAGTGATCTGTCTCCTGGTCTTACACCAAGAATCAGTCTCTCTCCAATAGAGGTTCTGCCCTTTATGATATGTTACACAGTTTAATATATATAACTTATACCAAATGTAGATTCTGCTTCATCTTTATTTCTCACCATTCAGCACTGTTCCCTTCTATCCAATCTCCAGGATAACTGTGCGGATAGAGTGTGAGGAACAACTCCTCAAACTGAGATATTGTGCAGACTATTCCTCAGCTGATCAGCCACATACACGGGCTCAGGGACAGAGGCTTTATTCAATACAAATTAATCAGCTTCTCCACCTCAGCAACACATGGAGAGCACCGGTATCCCAGTGAGAGTCAGCACCTTCAGGAGAGGAGGGGGACCCTGTACCCCAGTGAGAGTCAGCACCTTCAGAAGAGGAGGGGGATCCTGTACCCCAGTGAGAGTCAGCACCTTCAGGAGAGGAGGGAGACCCTGTACCCCAGTGAGAGTCAGCACCTTCAGGAGAGGAGGGGACCCTGTACCCCAGTGAGAGTCAGCACCTTCAGGAGAGGAGGGAGACCCTGTACCCCAGTGAGAGTCAGCACCTTCAGGAGAGGAGGGAGACCCTGTACCCCAGTGAGAGTCAGCACCTTCAGGAGAGGAGCGGGACCCTGTACCCCAGTGAGAGTCAGCACCTTCAGGAGAGGAGGGGGACTCTGTACCCCAGTGAGAGTCAGCACCTTCAGGAGAGGAATGGGACCCTGTACCCCAGTGAGAGTCAGCACCTTCAGGAGAGGAGGGGGACCCTGTACCCCAGTGAGAGTCAGCACCTTCAGGAGAGGAGGGGGACCCTGATCCATATTCTCTCACACACATAGTTACTGATTGGGTTTACATTCTCTGGAGTTTAGAAGAATGAGATGCAATCTCATTGAAACATACAAAATTCTGAAGGGGTTTTATAGAGAGGACACTGAGAGATTGTTTTCCTGGTCAGAGTATCTCAAATACTGGCGCACAGTCATTTAGGATTGAGACATTCGGAGGGGTAAGAATCTCTGGACTTCTCTCCCCGGAGAGTTCTGGCTGCTTCATTATTGAATAGATTATAGGATGGGGGATACAATGTAGGAATAGATGGACGAATCAAGTTGAAGTTGAAGATTTGGGATCTTATTGATTGTTGGAGCAAGCTTGAGGGGCTGAATGGTCTCCTGCTCCTATTTCCCATGGTCACACACTGAGAGATGTATAGGTACACACACACCCCCACACACACTCCCACACCCCCACACATACCCCCACAACTCAGACCCACTCCCACAACCCACACCCACTCCTACAACCCACATCCACTCCCACAACCCACACCCACTCCCACTCCTACAACCCACATCCACTCCCACAACCCACACCCACTCCCACTCCTACAACCCACACCCACTCCTACAACCCACACCCACTCCCACTCCTACAACCCACACCCACTCCTACAACCCACATCCACTCCCACAACGCACACCCACTCCCACTCCTACAACCCACACCCACTCCCACTCCTACAACCCACACCCACTCCCACAACCCACACTCACTCCCACAACCCACACCCACTCCCACAACCCACACCCACTCCCACAACCCACACCCACTCCTACAACCCACACCCACTCCCACTCCTACAACCCACACCCACTCCTACAACCCACACCCACTCCTACAACCCACACCCACTCCCACTCCTACAACCCACACCCACTCCCACAACCCACACTCACTCCCACAACCCACACCCACTCCCACAACCCACACCCACTCCTACAACCCACACCCACTCCCACAACCCACACAAACACACTCCCACACATAGTCCCACACACACCAACCACTCCCACCCACACCCATATACATTCCCACACACTCCCACCTGCACACACCCCCACACACTCCCTGACACCCATACTGACACTTGTGTACACACCCAGCCATTCACAGACATTTCCACACACATGCACACCCATCCTCGTGCACACCCCCCCACAGACACACCCTCATACCCATAAACACACACCATCCACAAACACACACCACCCCCCCCACCCCCGAAACATACTGGTTCCATCATGTGCAGTCGAGTTGTCCCCTACCTGAGCTGGCTGTACTCAGGCTCAGGCCCTCTCGCTGTGACTGAGAGGAATGAGACCGGGGACTGACCCTGTCAATGTGGCACATTCCCCGAGTGCTGAAGGTTGTGGTGTCAAAGTGCACATCAGCTGTGGTTTGTGGCAGGGTGTGTGAGGGTTCAGGTTACCTGGCTGCTGAATGGCCCTCTCTACCATACTGTCAGTGCCCCTCGGTATCACTCCGCATGTCTGTTAGCTTTGTCCTTATCAGCACTTAGTCATCTACAGATTGCTGCACTTTAATTAAACACAATTATTCTCCAGAAGAGATAAGAAAAGGAAGAGGACAGGAGAGATGAAGAAATGTTCTGTCTGCCAACACCTGCCCCAGGCTGGAAACTCAGGCTGGGGGAAGGGTTTCATATAAATGATTGTGAGGCTGGTGGAAGGTGCAGCAAGAGGTCAAACACAAACATCATTGCTTGCTGCCTGTTCCATAAGGAACAAAATCCGTTTCAACGGGATAAGTGACTGCAGTTACCCCATCATAGTATTCCAATCTGGAATACCAGAGAATAAACCAACCCCAACACCAAAGACTAAACTAGATCATAGAACCATAGAACCCTACAATGCAGAAAGTGGCCCTTCGGCCCATCGAATCTGCATTGAACACAATCCCACCCAGGTCCTACCCCCATATCCCTACATACTGTACCCACTAATCCCTCTAACCTACGCACCCCTGGACACTAAGGGGCAATTTCTTAGCATGGCCAATCAACCTAACCCACACATCTTTGGACGGACCAGCGAGACTAACATCGATACGGGGAAAGTTGCGAGAGTTTATTGTCAAGGATTTCATAACTCGATATTTGGACGGCAGTGGTATAATCAGACACAGTCAGCATGGATTTACAAAAGGGAAATCATGCTTGACAAATCTATTGGAATTCTTTGAGGATGTAACTAGTAGAGTTGACCGAAGAGAACCAGTAGATGTGGTTTATTTAGACTTTCAGAAGGCTTTTGACAAGGTCTCACATAACAGACTACTATGTCAAGTTAAAGCACATGGGATTGCAGGTAATGTCTTGAGATGGACAGAAAGCTGGTCAGCAGATAGGAAGCAACGAGTTGGCATAAATGGGTCTTTTTCTGATGGGCAGTCAGTGATCAGTGAGGTTCCACAGGGATCTGTGCTAGGCCCCCAACTGTTCATATTACATATTAATGATTAGGAAGAGGGAACTGAATGTATTATCTCTAGACTTGCAGATGATACAAAGTTGGATGGGAGGGTGAGCTGTGAGGAGGATGCAGAGATGCTTCAGTGTGTTTGGACAGGCTGAGTGTGTGGGTATCTGCATGGCAGATGCAGTATAATGTGGATAAATGTGAGGTTATCCACTTTGGTAGCAATAAGAGGAAGACAGATCATTTCTTGAATGGGTGTAAATTGAGAGAGGTGGATACTCAATGAGACCTTGGAGATCTCGGGCATCAGTTGCTGAAAGTAAGCGTGCAGGTACAGCAGGCAGTGAAGAGAGCAAATGGTTTGTTGGCCTTCATAGTGAGAGGATTTGAATATAGAGATAGGGATGTTTTGCTGCAATTGTGTTGGGTGTTGGTGAGACCACATCTGGAGTATTGTGGGCAGTTTTGATGTCGCTTATCTGAGGAAGGATGTTCTTGCTAAAGAGGGAGTACAACAAAGGTTTACCAGGCTGATTCCTGGGATGGCAGGTCTGTCATATGAGGAGAGACTAAGTCAGTTAGGATTATGTTCACTGGAGTTTAGAATAGAGACAGGATCTGATAGAAACTTATAAAATTCTAACAAGGTTAGACAGGGTAGATTCAGAAAGAATGTTCCCGATGGTGGGGGAAGTCCAGAACTAGGGGTCAGAGTTTGAGGATAAGGGGGAAACCTTTTAGAACTGAGGTGGGGAGAAATTTCTTCACCCAGAGGGTGGTGAATGTGTGGCATTCACTCCCACAGAAAGTAGTTGAGGACGAAACATTGTCTGATTTCAAGAAGAAATTATATACAACTCTTGGGGCTAAAGGGATCGAGGGATATGGGGGGAAGAGGGGGATCAGAATATTGAATTCGATGATCAGCCATGATCAAAATGAATGGTGGAGCAGGCTCAAAGGGCCGAATGGCCTCCTCATGCTTCTAGTTTCAATGTTTCTAAACCAACCCCGACACCAGAGACTGAATTCAACCCGGTTCTATAAAGATGCGAGTTTTTCTACCTTTCTGACTTTTGCTTCCAGTTGCTGTCCTGAACACTGTGTGCTCAGCCTTTTACTCAACTACATCCAAACAAGGAAGCTGAGATACCAAATAGAAATTACAATAATTATTCATACATTAACTGGTGTCTCTCAGTCCTCTCCCTCTCTGTCTTTCAGGGAGATATTTTACACTGACTGGTGTCTCTCAAACCTCTCTCTCTCAGGGAGATATTCACTGGAGTTTAGAAGAGAATATCTCTCAGCCCATAGATGTGCGGGTTAGGTTGATTGGCCATTCTAAATTGACCCTAGGGTCAGGGGGATTAGGAGGGTAAATATGTGGGATTGCGGGAATAGGACCCTGGGTGGGATTGTGGTCGGTGTAGACTCGATGGGCTGAATAGTCTTCTGCACTGTAGGGATTCTATGATATCTGTACACTGACTGGTGTCTCTCAGTCTCTCTGAGGGAGCTGTGTGTACACTGACTGAAGTTTCTCTCTTAGGGAGCTGTCTCTCACTTGGTTTTTGGGACATGGGATCAGATTTTGCTCTGTGACTCACTGCCACATTTACATAGAACAGGTATCAATAGGTCTGAATTGTATAAATTAACTCAACCCAGAATATTAATTTGCCCAATTTCCCTAACCTTAATGAAATTTTAGGGATTTGATTTAAATATTCATTTCAACTGACATTAATGAAGTACAATGCTCACCCCATAAGTTTACAAATTATATTCTCCTAACACATCAATTAACTGTTATATAGATTAAAAATAATATGCTCGCCGTAAGAACAGCAATGTGGTCTACCAGGTGAAACTCAGTACAGAATAAAGCGCCCGCTACACTGTCCCCCATCAAACACTCCCAGGACAGGTACAGCACGGGGTTAGATACAGAGTAAAGCTCCCTCTACACTGTCCACCCATCAAACACTCCCAGGACAGGTACAGCACGGGGTTAGATTCAGAATAAAGCGCCCGCTACACTGTCCCCCATCAAACACTCCCAGGACAGGTACAGCACGGGGTTAGATTCAGAATAAAGCGCCCGCTACACTGTCCCCCATCAAACACTCCCAGGACAGGTACAGCACGGGGTTAGACACAGAGTAAAGCTCCCTCTACACTGTCCCCATCAAACACTCCCAGGACAGGTACAGCACAGGGTTAGATACAGAGTAAAGCACCCTCTACATTGTCCCCCATCAAACACTCCCAGGACAGGTACAGCATGGGGTTAGATACAGAATAAAGTGCCCTCTACACTGTCCCCCATCAAACACTCCCAGGACAGGTACAGCACAGGGTTAGATACAGAGTAAAGCACCCTCTACACTGTCCCCCATCAAACACTCCCAGGACAGGTACAGCACGGGGTTAGATACAGAGTAAAGCTCCCTCTACACTGTCCCCCATCAAACACTCCCAGGACAGGTACAGCATGGGGTTAGATACAGAGTAAAGCTCCCTCTATACTGTCCCCATCAAACACTCCCAGGACAGGTACAGCACGGGGTTAGATACAGAGTAAAGCTCCCTCTACACTGTCCCCCCATCAAACACTCCCAGGACAGGTACAGCACGGGGTTAGACACAGAGTAAAGCTCCCTCTACACTGTCCCCATCAAACACTCCCAGGACACGTACTGCACGGGGTTAGAGACAGAGTAAAGTTCCCGCTACACTGTCCAATCAGACACTGCTGAATTAAGGCTGTCATCTCTGGAAAGTTGTTTGGAACAGATTACTGAGAAGTCTGACCTTCTCCTTGCAGCTAAATTGAGCTCATCCAAAACCTTACTGCCTATATCCCAACTTGCACCAAATCCTTTTCACTCATCAGCCGGATCCTCATTGACCTTCAGAGGTTCCTGGTCCCTCATCACCTTAAATATTAAAATTCTCATCATCATGTTTAAATTCCTGACCTTGTCTATCAAGGAGCAACTCAACCCTCTGCACCAAATGGGTAAAGTATCCGTGACAGGGGGGGTCACAGGATGTAAGCAACTGCCTTTTCACAAACTCTGCCGCTCCTCATCTTTTAATCCTTTTTTATCCTAATGCACAACTTATTATCCGATCCTGTTGTATATAATCTGTGCTACGACCTCTGGAAGATCCCGGCTAAACCTTGGCGATGGCAGGGCAGGACAGAGTTGAGTCAGGAATGACCCTGTTTGATCAAGGCAGTTGTAGATGGCTGGGATGGGGCTTGGTTTGCAGTGGCGATTTACCTTGTGTTTATCTGTTAGTGTTGAGATGACGGCTCCCATTGTGGCTGAAGTTGTGATGATGGTCTCAGCTCCCTGGCACAGACTATTATGCTCACATTGACGAGGTATCCTTAAGAGAATGGATGAATCAGAGAAGAGAATCAGTCGGGGGTTCATCTTCAATCTTTGGAAATCCTGCTGCATGGTGTGTTGTACACCCTGGTTGATTCAGGGAGATTGGACCGGAGAAGGAGCATCCATGCGCCCAGTCTCCCAAGGGGAGCGGGGGATGAATTCCCAACCAAATTTGGGAATTGGTTGCAATGCTTTCACAATCTCGATTTGAATGATGGGCCCTTCCAACACATTGTACCCAGTCTTCAGGTCCTGAGGCCGGTCAGACTCTGACCACTAGTCTTACATTGTCTTGTCCTCGGTATTCATTGGGAAAGGCTCAAGGTAGCTGAACAAGACAAGTCTTCTCCATGTGCCCGGGCCTGGGTTTCTCATTACTGAGACTGGAGGATGGCAGAGGCTTTGCTGAAACTCTGGATTGATCCTGGATGTTGCTTGATGAACCTGTCACAGCTTTGGCCTTTTTGAGCTCCATGGATGGTCATGATATCCTGCAGTTCATCATTAATCCTGAACTTCTTCTCTTGTGATTATACTCCTGGTTTGTGGTATTTGTTGCCCGTCACGGGAATCGGAGTGGGCGAGGGGCGAACAATGGGACGGTCCACTGACCTGAAGCGACATTTTCTGGTCTTGGGTTGAGTGAGGCCGTAAAATCTCACCCTTTGTCTTTTATCCTGACAAGAGTGAGTGATATATGAACACAGGGGTGTTTGTCACCTGTTATCCTGTTTCATTGCAAAAATCAGGATTGGTTCATCCTGGATTCTGTCTCCTGTAATTACCTTGTGTTTATCTGTGCTTTTTCATATTGACGGGGACAATCCTGTAACTAAACATGTTCTATTGCGCAGTTCTGGTCGCCTCACTACAGGAAAGATGTGGAAGCTATTGAGAGGGTGCAGAGGCGATTTACAAGGATGTTGCCTGGATTGGGAGGCATGCCTTATGAACATAGGTTGAGGGAGCTCGGTCTCTTCTCCCTGAAGAGACGAAGGTTGAGAGACGACCTGATAGAGGTTTATAAAATGTTGAGAGGTATAGATAGGGTGGATTCTCAGAGG
The DNA here is from genome assembly GCF_965287045.1 of Carcharhinus amblyrhynchos. Taxonomy (NCBI): domain Eukaryota; kingdom Metazoa; phylum Chordata; class Chondrichthyes; order Carcharhiniformes; family Carcharhinidae; genus Carcharhinus; species Carcharhinus amblyrhynchos. Next base: position 1,324,068 of record NC_137337.1, read on the forward strand.
CTATTTCCCAGGGCTGAAATGGTCGCTATGAGAGGACACAGGTTTAAGGTGCTGAGGAGCAGGTACAGAGAAGATGTCAGGGGTAAGTTTTTCACTCAGAGGGTGGTGCGTGAGTGGAATTGCCTGCTGTCAGTGGTGGTGGAGGCGGATTCGATAGGGTCTTTTAAGAGACTTCTGGATGAGTATATGGGATTGAGGGTTATACTTAAGCCTGGTAGTTAGGGTAATGTTCGGCGCAACTTGTGGGCCAAAGGGCCTGTTTGTGCTGTAGTTTTTCTATGTTCTAACTAATTCTCAATCTGTGCCAGTGTGTTATTCCCCAACACCAAGACTCTCATTTTAATTATCTACCTTATCGAAAGCCGTCTGATAATTTAAATACATTACTGGTTCCTCCTTATTCATTCAACTAGTTACATCCTCTGAAAAATCCAACACCTTTGTTAAAAAGGATTTCCTTTACATATATCCTGGCTGACTCTGCCAAACCCAAACATTATTTTCTAAGTGTTCCCTTATCACGTAATGAGAAGGGCAGTGAGGAAGTAGCAAGAGAAGCAGCAAGCAGGTTAGTGAGGTGATGACATGTGAGTGAGGGGCAGTGAGTGAGCAAGGGGGCAGTGAGTGAGCGAACGAGGGAGCAGTGAGTGAACGAGCCGGGGGGGCAGTGAGTAAGCAAGCAAGGGGGCTGTGAGTGAGTGAGTGGGCAGTGAGTGAGCGAGCGGGCAGTGAGTGAGCGAGCAAGAGGGAAGTGAGTGAATGAGCGAGGGGGCAGTGAGTGAATGAGCGAGGGGGCAGTGAGTGAGCGAGTGGGCAGTGAGTGAGCGAGCGGGCAGTGAGTGAGCGAGCAAGAGGGAAGTGAGTGAATGAGCGAGGGGGCAGTGAGTGAATGAGCGAGGGGGCAGTGAGTGAGCGAGCGAGGGGGCAGTGAGTGAATGAGCGAGGGGGCAGTGAGTGAATGAGCGAGGGGGCAGTGAGTGAATGAGCGAGGGGGCAGTGAGTAAGCGAGCAAGGGGGTAGTGACTGAGCGAGCGAGGGGGCAGTGAGTGAGCGAGTGGGCAGTGAGTGAGCGAGCGGGCAGTGAGTGAGCGAGCAAGAGGGAAGTGAGTGAATGAGCGAGGGGGCAGTGAGTGAATGAGCGAGGGGGCAGTGAGTGAGCGAGCGAGGGGGCAGTGAGTGAATGAGCGAGGGGGCAGTGAGTGAATGAGCGAGGGGGCAGTGAGTGAATGAGCGAGGGGGCAGTGAGTAAGCGAGCAAGCAAGGGGGCAGTGAGTGAGCGAGCGAGGGGGCAGTGAGTGAGCGAGCGAGGGGGCAGTGAGTGAGCGAGCAAGCAAGGGGGCAGTGAGTGAGCGAGCGAGGGGGCAGTGAGTGAGTGAGCGAGAGGGAAGTGAGTGAATGAGGGGACAGTGAGTGAGTGAGTAAGAAGGAAGTGAGTGAGGGGGCAGTGAATGAGCGAGGGGGCAGTGGGTGAGTGAGCAAGGGGGCAATGAGTGAGCGAGCAAGAGGGAAGTGAGTGAATGAGCGAGGGGGCAGTAAGCGAGCGAGGGGGCAGTGAGCGAGCGAGGGGGCAGTGAGTAAGCGAGCGAGAGGGCAGTGAGTAAGCGAGCGAGAGGGCAGTGAGTAAGCGAGCGAGGGGGCAGTGAGCGAGCGAGGGGGCAGTGAGTAAGCGAGCGAGAGGGCAGTGAGTAAGCGAGCGAGGGGGCAGTGAGTGAGCGAGCGAGGGGGCAGTGAGTAAGCGAGCGAGGGGGCAGTGAGTGAGCGAGTGAGGGGGCAGTGAGTAAGCGAGCGAGGGGGCAGTGAGTGAATGAGCGAGGGGGCAGTGAGTGAGCGAGCGAGGGGGCAGTGAGTGAGCGAGCGAGGGGGCAGTGAGTAAGCGAGCGAGGGGGCAGTGAGTAAGCGAGCGAGGGGGCAGTGAGTAAGCGAGCGAGGGGGCAGTGAGTAAGCGAGCGAGGGGGCAGTGAGTGAGCGAGCGAGGGGGCAGTGAGTAAGCGAGCGAGGGGGCAGTGAATGAGCGAGTGAGGGGGCAGTGAGTGAGCAAGCAAGAGGGAAGCGAGTGAATGAGGGGGCAGTGAGTGAGCGAGGGGGCAGTGGGTGAGTGAGCAAGGGGGCAATGAGTGAGTGAATGATAGGGCAGTGAGTGAGTGAACAAAAAGGCAGTGAGTGAGCAAGCAAGGGGGCAGTGAGTGAGTGAGCGAGAGGGAAGTGAATGAGTGTGTGAGAGGGCATTGAGTGAGCGAGGGGCAGTGAGTGTGTGAGGGGACGGTGAGTGAGTGAGCAAGGGGGGCGGTGAGTGAGCGAGGGGGCAGTGAGTGAGTGAGCGAGAGGGCAGCGAATGAGTGAGTGAGGGAGCAGTGAGTGAGCGAGGGGGCAGTGAGTGAGTGAGCGAGGGGCAGTGAGTGAGTGAGCGAGGAGCATCGAGAGTTGAAAGAATGATGTTCATGTAACAATGTTATCAGCAGTAGCAGGCATGAGTTTACAGGAGTGGGCGCAAACTCCCTGTTCCAGGGGTACAGCTATGAACCAGCAGCACTGACGTCCTGTCCCAGTGCGGTGACAAGAGATTCAGTTCTTGTACCCCTGATTTTCTAGCAAGTTGGTTCACTATCTTTCTCACTAGTTGATGATCTATAGGCAACATTCAGGAGCATAATGGGACCTCCATTATTTCTTAGCTTAAGTCAAATAGATTTTTTTCTTGACCCCTCCAGGATATCTTCTGTCTCAGCAGGGAAATATTCTCTCATCCTCCTTCTTTCTTCTCTGTTTTTCTCTGAACAGTACGTATTCAGGAATATTTAGCACCCAGTCCACTTACTATGTTATTTTTATGTTAAATATCTGAGATTTGCGAATGACACTTGTGCAGTCATCAGTGAACTTCTCCACTCTAACCTTAGAACTGAATGAAGGTCATTAAAAAGCAGCTGAAGATCATAGAATCCCTACAGTGTAGAAGAGGCAATTTGGCCCATCAAGTCCGTACTGACTCTCTAACAAAGTACCTTACCCAGGCCCTCTCCCATGCCCACTCCCTGAAAATTCATACATTTACTATGACTAATCCATCTAACCTACACATCTTGGGACACTAAGGGACAATTTAGCGTGGCCAATACACCTAACCTGCACATCTTTTGGAATTTGGGAGGAGACCTGAGCAGCCAGAGGAGATCCATATAGAAACTGGGAGAATGTGCAATCTCCACACAGACTGTGATCCAAGGCTAGAATCGAACCCGGGTCCCTGGCACTGTGGAGCAGCAGTGCTAACCACTGTGCTACTATTGGGCCTAAGACATTAACTGAGGAACTCCTGCAATGATGTCCTGTAGCTGAGATGATTGACCTCCCATCAGCACAACCATCTTCCTTTGTGCCGGGTATGGCTCTAGTCACTGGAAGGTTTAGCCTCTGATTCCCCTCACTCCAGTTTTGCAGTGGATCCTTAATGTCACACACAGTCAAATCTGTCTTGACATCAAGATCACTCTAACCTCACCTTCAGCTCCTTTATCCGTGAATAGACCAAAGCTGTAATGAGATTTGAAATCAGGTGATTCAGGCAGAGCTTAAACTGGATGTTAGGAAGCAGGTTGTTGGTATGTGGGTGTCACATAACAGCATTGTCAATGCCCCTTCCATCACTTTGCTGTAGATTGTACAGGGACTGATGGAGTGGTGATTATGATGTGGAGATGCCGGCGTTGGACTCGGGTGGGCACAGTAAGTAGTCTCACAACACCAGGTTAAAGTCAAACGAGTTATTTGGTAGCATAAGCCACAAGCTTTCAGAGTGTCACTCCTTCTTCAGGTGAGTGAGGAGTTCTATTCACGAGCATATACAGACACAAACTCAATTTACAAAATAATAGTTGGAATGCAAGTCTTTACAAGTAATCAAGTCTTAAAGATACAGACAATGTGAGTGGAGAGAGGGTTAAGCACAGGTTAAAGAGATGTGTATTGTCTCCAGACAGGACAGTTAGTGAGATTTTGCAAACCAGGCAAGTCATGGGAATTACAGATAGTGCGACATGAACTCAAGATCCCAGTTGAGACCGTCCTCATGTGTGTGGAACTTGGCTATCAGTCTCTGCGCTGTCGTGTGTCGTGAAGGTTGCCTTGGAGAACACTTACCCGAAGATCAGAGGCTGAATGTCTGTGACCACTCCTGCCTGGTGATTGTCGAGTGATGTTCATTCATCCGTTGTCATAGTGTCTGCATGGTCTCCCCAGTGTACCATGCCTCAGGACATCCTTTCCTGCAGCGTATCAGGGAGATAACATTGGCCAAGTTGCCAGAGTATTTACCGTGTACCTGGTGGATGGTGTTCTCACGTGAGATGATGGTATCCATGTCGATGATCCAGCATGTCTTGCAGAGCTTGCTGTGGCAGGGTTGTGTGATGTCGTGGTCACTGTTCTCCTGAAGGTTGGGTAGTTTGCTGCGGACAGTGGTCTGTTTGAGGTTGTGCGGTTGTTTGACGGCACGAAGTGGGGTTACAAAGAACAAAGAACAACACAGTATGGGAAACAGGCCCTTCGGCCCAACGAGCCCGCGCCACCATCTTAACAATGTGTTTTTCCTCCTCCACCCTTGACCCATGTCTATGCTTATGGTACCCCCACTGGAAACCAGATTAAGGGGAGAATAATTTAGGGACAATTTGTTACACCAATCAGCCTAAGAGCACATCTTTGGGGTGTGGGAGGAAACCGGAGCACCCGGAGAAAACCCACGCAACCACAGGGAGAATGCGCAAACTCCCACAGACACCGGCCCAAATCCATGTATCTGCAGAGTTAACAGTGATAGTCACTGGGCTGTCGTGGTGCCCATCTGCTGGTCCAGTTTTAAGCATACACAAACGACACGAAGTACTAGGCTACTCTTGAAACATCCACAAGCAGCCCATGCACGACCCACCGTGCGTATGCCCCTCGTTAGACAACAAGGTGGACCGACGCACCTGCGGAGTGAAAGAGAAAAACATCAACATATGTAACAGTTGATTTCCAGGAACATCCCGAGGCTCTGATCCTTATTTAAAACAGTCTCCTATAACCCTCCATCCCTGTTTCGCTCATGTGTCTATCTAAGTAAACCTTAAACAAGTCCAGCATGCCTGCCTCCACCACCTTACTTGGCAGTGCATTCCATACCCCCACGACCCTCTGTGTGAAAAACCTCCCTGTAGCATCCAACTTAGACCTCTCCCCCCTCACCTTAAGCCCGTGGCCCCTCGTGATATTTGTCTCCAATCTAGGAAAAAGCCTGCCACTGTTTACTCTATCTATCCCCTTCATTATTTTATACACCTCTATCAGAGCCCCCCTTAATCTCTGTCTTTCTAAGGAAAAGAACCCCAGTTTACCCAATCTTTCCTCATAACTCAGTCCTTCCATACCAGGCAGCATCCTGGTAAACCTCCTCTGCACTCTCTCCAGGGTCTCCACGTCCTTCCAGTAGTAAGGTGACCAGAACTGGACACAGTACTCCAAATGCGGTCTAACCAACGTTCTGTACAACTGTAGCATTAGACGCCAGCTCTTGTACTCGTACACCCCTTCCTATAAAGGCTAGCATACCATAAGCTTTCTTCGCAACCTTCTCCACTTGTGTTGCCATCTTCAGAGACTTGTGCACTTGCACTCCCAGGTCCCTCTGCATTTCTATACTCTTAATAGGTCTACCCTTTATCATATAACTCCCCTCTACATTACTCCTTCCAAAATGCATCACCTCGCATTTATCAGGATTAAATTCCATCTGTCATTTATCTGCCCAATATACCAGCCTATCTATATCCTGCTGTGTCACCTGACACTCCTCACTATCCGCCAATCCTGCCATCTTTGTGTCATCTGCAAACTTGCTGATCACACCACAAAGGCCCTCTTCCAAGTCATTTATATATATTACGAATAGAAGAGGTCCCAGTACCGAGCCCTGCGGCACACCACTGGTGACAGACCTCCAGCTAGAAAAGGACCCTTCCACTACTACTCTCTGTCTCCTGTTACCAAGCCAGTTATCAATCCACCTAGATACCTGTCCTTATATCCCATGAACCTTAACCTTTTCAACTAACCTACCATGAGGGACTTTGTCAAATGCCTTACTGAAATCCATATAGACAACATCAATGGCCCGTCCTCCGTCGACCGTTTTTGTCACCTCCTCAAAAAATTCTACCAGATTCGTAAGGCACGACGTCCCCTTAACAAAGCCATGCTGCGTATCCCTAATCAGATCGCAACGCTCCAAATGTGTATACATTCTATCCCTAAGAATCCTCTCCAACAACTTTCCTACCACTGACGTCAAACTCACCGGCCTATAATTACCAGGGTATCCCTACTGCCCTTTTTAAACAGCGGTACCACATTCGCTATCCTCCAGTCCTCTGGGAACTGGGTTGTGGGGATGGCCCTGGCGAGATGTTCATCTTCACAAATGACATGTTGTCATCGGTGATTAGCCAGAGGATCTTTCTTATTATTTATGGACAGGACATACCTGGGCACCTTTCAACCTCTGTGCAGATGTGTGCACACATGTGTGTATGTGTATTGGGCTGGCATCATGAGCCAGGTCTTGGTGTGCACCTGACACAACATGTCAGCGCTTGGTCAATGTACCAGCTCCATATACACACACAGCCAGGTCCATTACTTATCAGCACCCAGGTAATACAATAAAGACAGACACGGAAATAGAACAAGTATAAAACTCTCTCTATTTAACAAGCTCTGGCACTTTCACATCCAGGGCAAATATCATATTATAAAAAAAAGCTACAATAGGTGGATAAACTAACAGCAAGGTTCCTTTTACAATCAGACGGGTGCAGACAGCAGCTTAGCTTCATCCTCATCCTGCCCAGCACAATCCTCAGATTCAGTCAGTAGCTCTGAGGACACCTCAGTGAACAGATGATCCCAACTCCAGCATTCATCTTCCTGCTCAAAGGCAAAGGAGATCAGGGTGAAAAACAGAACTGCAGGAATAATCTCAGCCTCTCTGCTAATCAAACCAATCTACACCCCCTACTGTCATTTCAAACTCCCAGGACAGGTACAGCACGGGGTTAGATACAGAGTAAAGCTCCCTCTACACTGTCCCCCCATCAAACACTCCCAGGACAGGTACAGCATGGGGGTAGATACAGAGTAAAGCTCCCTCTACACTGTCCCCCATCAAACACTCCCAGCACAGGTACAGCACGGGGTTAGATACAGAGTCAAGCTCCCTCTACACTGTCCCCATCAAACACTCCCAGGACAGGTACAGCACGGGGTTAGATACAGAGTCAAGCTCCCTCTACACTGTCCCCATCAAACACTCCCAGGACAGGTACAGCACGGGGTTAGATACAGAGTAAAGCTCCCTCTACACTGTCCCCATCAAACACTCCCAGAATAGTGGGCGGGGCACGGCAGCACAGTGGTTAGCACTGCTGCTTCACAGTGCCAGGGACCTGGGTTCAATTCCAGCCTTAGGTCACTGTCTAACTGGAGTTTGCATGTTCTCCCCCGTCTGCGTGAGTTTATTCCAGGTTCCTCCCATAGTCCAAAAATATGCAGCTTAGGTTGATTGGCCAAGCTTAATTTCCCCTTAGAGTCCCAAGATGTGTAGGTTCGGGGGATTAGTGGGGTAAACCCACATGGGGTTATGGGAATCAGGATTGAGTGGGATGCTTTTTCGGAGAGTTGATGCAGACCTGATGGGTTGAATGGTCTCCTTCTGCACTTTAGGAATGTTACGACAGGTACAGCACGGAGTTAGGTATGTGTGGGTTGGTCTGATGAGGAAGAATTGTACAAGCTAGGCTTGTGTCCACTGAGATTTAGAAGAGAAAGAGGTGACTGGTTTGAGGGGTATTGACAGATTGGATGCGGAGAAGGTGTTTCTCCTCTGGGAGAATCTAGAACTTGGGGTCACTATTTACAAGTAAGGGGTTTAAAATTTAAAATGGAGATGAGGAGAAATAATTTCTTTCAGAGAATATGGATTCATAGTAATTCTCTTCCTGAGAAGATGGTAGACACAGACTCCTTGATTATTTTTAAGGCAGAATTGTACAGACTCTCAATAAGTAAGAGGGTGATAGGCTATCTGGGTGGGCGGGATGCAGATCTGAGGTTACAATCAGATGAGTCTTGATCTTTTTAAAAGGCAGAGCAGGGCTGAGGGCCGAATAGCCTGTTCAGATGTTTGATGTAATTCCCACTCTCTGAACTGACATTAATGTGGTTGATGTCCTGTGTCTCTCTCTTGGACAGCCTAGGGGTGATGTTCTCTCTCCTGTCCATGCCTCTTCTCACTGTACACCCAAATGCTGTCTCTCTGCTCATAGTCCAGATGCCATTTTCATTGTTAATGCTTAGCGTTTCCTCAATCTCACCTCTCTGACCTCCTGCTCCGCTGATAACACCCGACTCAGCAGTTTCAGATCAATATCTCCATCCTGTTAATACACACATATCATCAGTAAGTTCCTTACTCTCAGTAAGGGCAGCTGAGCGGGAACAGTGCATTAGAACAACTACTTCCATTTATGTAACACATTAATATAGTCAAATATCCCAAGGTACTTTACAGAAGCATTATCAAATACAATTTGTCACTGTGCTACATGAGGAAATATTATGTAACCAAAAGCTTGGTCAAAGAGGAAAAATTTAAGGGGCATCAAAAGAAGCAGATAGAAGACAAATGTTCCAGAGCTTATGGCCCAGGCAACTGAAGGCACAGCGAGCAAGATGTAGCAATCCAATTGCTGATGCTTAAGGACCAGATTACAGGAACACAGAGATCCGGAGGGATACCAAACTGGAGGAAATTACAGAGATAGGGAGGGGCTAGATTATGGAGGGATTTGAAAACAGCGATATGGTGTGATCCCAGCTGACAATAATACTGGATAAATTAGATCCCAAAGTAAACCTGTGATAAATCATAACCTTTTTTTCAGAAACCATGGAGGAAAGTTACTGAACAAATTCACAGGAGCATGCTGATGAACGACTAACACAAACAATAAAACATTTATTTTACTGAAGAAATAAACTATGTTACACCAGACAAAAAGGTTGGAAAGATCTCAACACAAGCACAAGACAGTTCAAATTCACACTATTCCGTTATCCCAGTAATATCTTTACAGGCACATAAATCAGTGAAGAGTTACCACTTATATAATTATATACAGTTCTGTAGAAGGGTCAATGGATTTGAAAGAGTGTTTCCCTCACCACAGATGCTGCCAGACTGCTCAGTTTTCAGATTTTTAGCATCCACAGTATTTTGCTTTTATATAAGAGTCTCCACTTGCTAGACACACATCGGCATTTCACTTGGGACTGGCACAGTTGTAAACAGTTTTCTTCTGGTGAACTTCTCAGCATTCAGTCAATGTCTTTGACCCAACTCATACCCCCCCCTCCCCGAGATACCCAAAAACTGCACTTTGAACTCAGTCTTCCGTGAGACCTCTTAAACTCATCACTTCACTGAATTCTGTACTGACGAATACTGTCCCAATAGCCTTTTACTGTTTCCTTCTCCGAGAGATGAAAATCCCTGTCCTCACTCCTCTTCTGTCTCTTCTCCGTATCTGTGTTCCTGTACTACAGTCTTTAGACAAAAGTATTTTTCTCCTTTGTATTATCCTTTCACAATCACTAAACTATTTTACTTTCAGGAGTTTTAAAACCACTTTAAATTAATTGTAATTATATTATATACATAAAGACAGACCATTAAGACAGGGGTCTACCCAGACTCCCAGATACCAAGACGCACAAACAACCTAAAATGAAACTGAAACTATTTTATCTTTCTTAGCACACAAATATATAATACATTCAACTTAAAAATTATACATTGTTCATAACAGGCAAGATAAAATTGGGCCTTGCTGGATTGGGAATCAGTGTAGATCAGTGGACAAGTGGAAATGGACAAGTGCGACAGACACAGGGGAACACCACCATCTGCAAGTTCCCCTTCAAGCCACACGCCATCCTGACTTGGAACAGGTTATGTATTTGTATGAATTCTTATTGGCTTTCTGAGCTCTGCTGTAATAACATGTGCAGATACTGCCATGGTGTCATAAATCCCTAATGCGGGAGACAGAGAATAAGCACCCATGTAAGAGAACACACACCTGGAAATAAAGTTCCATTGTTTTTAATCCTAGTGTCTTTCGCCAGTATACAAAATATATCACGGTTCCTCCATTGCCAATAGATCAGAATCCTGGATCTCCTTCTCTGACAGCACTGTGGGTGCACCTACATTACATGGACTGTGACAGTTTAAGGCAGCTCTCCACCACATGCTCAAGGGGCAATAAGGGTGGGCAATAAACTCTGGAGTTGCCAGCAACACTTACATCCTGTTCATAAATTTCAAAAATAGGCTGATGGGTGAATATGACATGGTGTGAGTTAGGATACAGGCAGCTCAGGGATAAGTGAGGTGTGAGATAGAAGCCTGGTCCTGTGGGAATTGGACTCGCCTTGACCTGAACTACACTCATCTCCATATCCCAGTGCCACTGACACTCACCAGGGTCTGGAAGGCTCCATATTTCATTAAGTCATTATCCAGGTCTCGATAAGTCATCACTCGGTTTACCTGAATGCTGAGAAAAGGAGAAAGGGTTGAAACTCATTCACTGTGTAGAGTTCTTTTCAGTTACTGCTGCCCAGATTAGTATGTCCTGTTGTGGGGGATTGACTGTGCAGCCTGAAGTTTCTGCAGCTTTCAGTGGGCTGCGGGGGGTGGGGGTGAAGTGATGGTTGGAGGTTTTTAGCTAGTTTTCAGATAACATGCATTAGAATATAAACCCTGTCTCAATCCCTCATCACTCACATCACAGTCTATTATCCTAATGCCATTCCAACAAACCTCCCTCAATCCACCCCAGACTCCAATCCCAACTCACCAAGTGACATCCCATATCCACATTTCAATCCCAATCCATCCCAATTGATCTAATTTATCTCAGGCCTCACTCCAAGCCCTGATCTGTCTCAGTGAGGATTGACGGATCCTGGAGGTTTCATCCCATAATCTCTAAACTCACCCTATCCCAGTCCCTCCAATGCTCAGTGTAACATACCCAATGCCTCAATCTTCCTCTCACCCAGCCAATCAGAAAGCTTATAAATTCTGTTATTTGATTGGACGATATTTCTGCCATTTGTTCCCAGCTCCATAATTTGAGAATAAGAAGTGAAAGAATAAAAACTCAGATTACTTCTTGATATTACCAATCAGGAGCAGGAGTAGGCCATTCTGCCCCTCGAACCTGCTCCACCATCTGCTAAAATTATGGCTGATCTGATTGTGATCTCACCTCCACTTTCCAGCCTCCCCCCTAATATTCTGTGAGTCCTTGTGGAAGATCTGGGGAACTCTGTTTCAACATATTCATGGCTCCAGCCTCCATCACTCTGGGGAAGATGATTCACAAACTCATGACCCTCAGGGGAAGAAACCCTCCCAATGTCTGCATTAAAAGGGAAGACTCAAATTTTAAACCGTGTCCCTGGTTTTAGTCTGTCCCACAAGGGGAAACATCCTTTCAGTATCCACTCTGTCGCATTTCCTCAGGATCTCTGTTTCAATCGGGTCACCTCTGGCTCTTCTAACACGAATAGACACAGCCCACACTGTCCAACCTTTCCTCATAAAATAAGCTCCTCATTCCTGGAATCAGTCGAAAGAACCTCCTCTGTACTGCGTTCAATGCAAATTAAATATTAAGTAAGGAGACCAAAACGGTACATGGTATTCCAGATAGGGCCACACTAATGCTCTGTACGACAACAGCAAAACACCTTGACTTTTATATTCTACTTCCTTTACAATTAACACATTCCATTCACCATCCTAATCACTTGCTATAGCTGCATATTAATGTGCTGTGATTGCTGCAGCAGGATGCTCAGATCCCTCTGTACGCTACATTGTACAGCAGAGATTAGGACAATCTTTGGTGGACGAGTGATCCCATACACTGATGCCAAACAATCTCAAAGCTTAGTGTTCCATTTTGCCACCCACACCCCAAAACAGTCCCCCACCCACAATGACCTCATCCTCACTGACCCCACCCACACTGAGCCTACCCACATTGAAACAGTCCCCCACCCACATAAATCCCCACTCACACTAATCCCCACCCACACTGACCCCCACCCTCACTGACCCCCACCCTCACTGACCCTGACTCTCACTGACCCCACCCATGCCTTCCCACACCCACCCTGACTCCACCCACACTGATCCGCCCCACACTGACCCCACCCTCACTGACTCTCTCACCCACACTGATCCGCACCACACTGACCCCGCCCTCACTGACTCTCTCACCCACACTGACCCCACCTTCGCTGAACCCCACCCTCACTGACCCTACCCTTACTGACCCCCACCCACACTGACCCCATCCGCACTGACCCTACCCACACTGACTCCACCCTTCCCCCCTATGCATCCCTGACGTTTGAACCAGTCCTTACCTGGGAGGAGCTGCTACCTGCATGGCAAGATCCTCTTCCTGCACTTCCTCCAGGTCTGGGATAATGGGAATATCTGGGCAGGGTTAGAATAGAGAAGCAGTTAATGGCCCACATGAGACAGCACATATAGCGAGTGACACATAAACAGGGAGTACACAGTCAGTACATACAGCGAGTGACACACACAGGGAGTACACAATCAGGCAACCTACCAAACTGTGGATGGCATGTGAGCGACACTATGTTGCAGCAGGGCTAGTCAGCACTGGTTATATCCATGGCACATGTATGGCTGTTACACATACTCACACATACACATGCACGCACATGTACACACACACACACAAACATACACATAGTCTCACACACACACACACACACACTCATGCTCACACACATGCTCACTCACACACACACACTCACACAGTCACTCACACACACTCATACAAACACACTCACATTAGTAGAACACCTGTGTGTGTTCTCTCTCTCTCTCTGTAGCTCAGCAGTCCCCGACCATCATTCACGCTGACAATTCCATCCATCACACAGTGACCCCAATGCAACTCACAAACTTCCAAGGGTTCTTTCCAGCAAATGACTGACACTCACAAAAGGACTGATGAAAACACATGGAACTGTTACCTTGACACAACTGACAGTATGTTCCTTCATTTCTTATGCAGATTGATGGTTGAAGGGTCAGTGCTGAGGGAGTGCCGCGCTGTCAGAGGGTCAGTGCTGAGGGAGTGCCGCACTGTCAGAGGGTCAGTGCTGAGGGAGTGCCGAACTGTCAGAGGGTCACTGCTGAGGGAGTGCCGCACTGTCAGAGGGTCAGTGCTGAGGGAGTGCCGCACTGTCAGAGGGTCAGTGCTGAGGGAGTGCCGCAGTCAGAGGGTCAGTGCTGAGAGAGTGCCGCACTGTCAGAGGGTCAGTGCTGAGGGAATGCCGCACTGTCAGAGGGTCAGTGCTGAGGGAGTGCCGCACTGTCAGAGGGTCAGTGCTGAGGGAGCGCCGCACTGTCAGAGGGTCAGTGCTGAGGGAGTGCCACACTGTCAGAGGGTCAGTGCTGAGGGAGTGCCGCACTGTCAGAGGGTCAGTGCTGAGGGAGCGCCGCACTGTCAGAGGGTCAGTGCTGAGGGAGTGCCGCACTGTCAGAGGGTCAGTGCTGAGGGAGTGCCGCACTGTCAGAGGGTCAGTGCTGAAGGAGTGCCGCATGTCAGAGGGTCAGTATTGATTACATTATTTAATGATTATTAAATGCTTGACAATTTTTTTTCACATTCTGCTTTTATTTAAAGGAAGAAATCAGAAAGTTGGCCCCTCTGATTGCATCAAATTCAGCCAACAGGAGAGAGTAGAGGCAATGTTTGCTAATTGAAACCAATGTTAAATGGGGAAAGACTGATGAATTGGCAGATTTCATCCGTGTGACCAGGACAACATACACACACAGACACACACATGCACATGCACACACAGACATGCACAGACACAGACACTCATACATGTTTACACATGCACACGCGCACACATATATCACTCTCAGACACATGCCTGCACATGCACAGACACTCTCACACACATTCTCACACGCATATACACACACACACACACACACACACGTATACACAGACATGCACAGACACACACAGACAAGCACATACAAATGCTTACACATGCACACTTGCACACACACATCAGGCAGGCACTCACACACAGAGACACACACCCACACACAGACACTCTCATACGCATACACACACGCACACAGGCACTCTCACACACACATGCACACACACAGACATACATGTGCACACACACACACACACATGCACACACACGCCAACACCCACCAGTAACTCTGACATTCTGGCCTTCCTTTTGCAAAGGGCCTTGTTTAGCCATTCTCCTCCCCATGGAACATGCATCATGTTTATTGGCTCTGTCAGTGCAGCTTCAGGAGCCATGTTGGCCAGCAGCTTGTAGTTTTAATTGAGCTCTTTCACTTTCACTCGCTCAGCAAGTCACACACGTACAGAGGCAAAGGCACAAAAAGGCCACATCAGGACGCCTTCCCCTTTCATTGCACATGCTGAGTCCCCGCTGACAGATGAGAAGTAACACCGTTTGAAATGACAGATTGCTTCAGCAGTGACAATAGGGCAGCGAATGTGTTTTACAAACAGGAATCCAAACAGCAGAAACTAACTAACAGTGCTGTGCAGAGAGCAACCAGTCCACGGGAGTTAATGAGTGCCGAGAAATCTGGTGACAGGCGTCACAGGGGAGGTGCAGGGCCCTGATCGCCGATATGCATGCCCCGTAATGGGAAATGGATTTTGGAAAATGGAAAAATCAACTGTTTATGTGCAGTAAATGTTCCCATTTACAGCAGGTTAACAACAAGTGAGTCACAACCACTGAGCTGGCATGCCGATTGACAGACCTCCACGCAGTCAGTGATACCGGGGACAGAGAACATCAAGAAAAACAGCCAACAGCTCAAATTCTGCAAACGGAGCCACCTCATCCAAACATTGTCCCCAAACACTCCCAGGACAGGTACAGCACAGGGTTAGATACAGAGTAAAGCTCCCTCGACACTGTCCCCCCATCAAACACTCCCAGGACAGGTACAGCACGGGGTTAGATACAGACTAAAGCTCCCTCTACACTGTCCCCATCAAACACTCCCAGGACAGGGACAGCACGGGATTAAATATAGAGTAAAGTTCCCTCTACACTGTCGCCATCAAACATTCCCAGGACAGGTACAGCACAGGGTTAGATACAGTGTAAAGCTCCCTCTACTCTGTCCCCCATCAAACACTCCCAGGACAGGTACAGCACAGGGTTAGATACAGAGTAAAGCTCCCTCTACACTGTCCCCCCATCAAACACTCCCAGGACAGGCACAGCACGGGGTTAGATACAGAGTAAAGTTCCCTCTACACTGTCCCCCCATCGAACACTCCCAGGACAGGTATAGCACAGGGTGACATACAGACCAAAGCTCCCTCTACACTGTCCCCCTTGAACCCTTCCAGTACAGATACAGCACGGGGTTAGAGACAGAGTAAAGCTCCCTCTACACAGTCCCCTATCAAACACTCCCAGGACAGGTACAGCATGGGGTTAGATACAGAGTAAAGCTCCCTCTACACTGTCCCCCATCAAACACTCCCAGGACAGGTACAGCAAGGGGTTAGATACAGACTAAAGCTCCCTCTACACTATCCCCATCAAACACTCTCAGGATAGGTACAGCACTGGGTTTGACACAGAGTAAAGCTCCCTCTACACTGTCCCCATCAAACACTCCCAGGACAGGTACAGCACGGGGTTAGATACAGAGTAACGCTCCCTCTACACTGTCCCCATCAAACACTCCCAGGACAGGTACAGTACAGTGTTGCATAAAGAGTAAAGCTCCCTCTACACTGTCCCCATCAAACACTCCCAGGACAGGTACAGCACGGGGTTAGATACTGAGTAACACTCCCTCTATACTGTCCCCATCAAACACTCCCAGGACAGGTACAGCACGGGGTTAGATACAGAGTAAAGCTCCCTCTACACTGTCCCCATCAAACACTCCCAGGACAGGTACAGCACGGGGTTAGATACAGAGTAAAGCTCCCTCTATACTGTCCCCATCAAACACTCCCAGGACAGGTACAGCACAGGGTTAGATCCAGAGTAAAGCTCCCAACCCCACATTCTATTGGATCTCAATGTGTGATGAGGTATTGTGGTTTGGTGACGGTTTCACCAGTGTATGGTGACCATGAGCCTGGTTCAGGACGACAGCAGCTCCTCAGCCTCAGATATGATCAGTTTGAATGCGAGCTCAGCTCCGGAATATTGGAGGCTGAATTCCTCAATGTGAGGAAGCCCCAAGGTTCTCCAGCGCGCTCCTTGCCTGTATCCAGCGTTTGATCTCATCAAATCTCTTTATCACTGAAATTTAGCACTTCAGCCCCACACTTGACACAAGTGTCATCGCTTGCTCCGAAGACAGATGCCTTGTGTTAGATGCCAGCCAATTTGCATCAGGTCACAAATTTAAATCTCATTCCAACCCACTTTATGAAAAGCTCTCTTCGATTCCATCCTTGATTGTAGCACCAGCCCCTCCCCCCTAACATCTATCAAATGGAATGAAGCAACAGAATACCGGCAGCTAAAAAGAGAAAAGAAAATTCCATTTCACAAGATATTGATTGATATATAGCAGGGCCTTATCAGTAAATACGCTGCAAATTAAAGTCTGGAAATGACGTGCTCTCGATCGTAATGTGTTATTTGGAGGATGTATTCAGCAGCTTGCAACTTATTTTCCCCTGTTGATACAGAGAGAAAATTGAACAATTATATCTAACTCTCGCACTATCAGCTTTGCCAGATTGCTCTGCTGTGTTTAATAAGAGCAACCCAACCCCTGGTGAACACCACATCACAAAACTCACCTCCACCATCATCAGAGTCCTCGGGGCTCCTGGGTCTGAGACGGCTGCTGGGGGGAGAAAGAGAGGGAAGAGGCAGAGTCAGATTGGGAACAGACAGGGACGGGCCTCTGTCCAGTCTGCTTTTAAACACCAACACATACGACAGAAATAAATCCCTTCAAACACCAGCAGCTGAACTGAGACCCTGTCGCTCTCCCTCTCTGAGACCCTGTCGCTCTCCCTCTCTGAGACCCTGTCGCTCTCCCTCTCTGAGACCCTGTCGCTCTCCCTCTCTGAGACCCTGTCGCTCTCTCTCTCTGAGACCCTGTCGCTCTCCCTCTCTGAGACCCTGTCGCTCTCCCTCTCTGAGACCCTGTCTCTCTCTCTCTCTTTGAGACCCTGTTTCTCTCTCTCTCTCTCTCTGAGACCCTGTCGCTCTCTCTCTCTCTGAGACCCTGTCACTCTCCCTCTCTGAGACCCTGTCGCTCTCTCTCTCTCTCTGAGACCCTGTCACTCTCTCTCTCTGAGACCCTGTCGCTCTCTCTCTGAGACCCTGTCGCTCTCTATCTGAGGCCCTGTCGCTCTCTCTCTGAGACCCTGTCACTCACTCTCTCTCAGACCCTGTCGCTCTCTCTCTCTTTGAGACCCTGTCTCTCTCTCTCTCTGAGACCCTGTCTCTCTCTCTCTCTCTTTGAGACCCTGTCTCTCTCTGAGACCCTGTCTCTCTCTCTTTGAGACCCTGTCTCTCTCTGAGACCCTGTCTCTCTCTCTCTCTCTCTGAGACCCTGTCGCTCTCTCTCTCTGAGACCCTGTCGCTCTCTCTCTGAGACGCTGTCGCTCTCTCTCTCTGAGACCCTGTTGCTCTCTCTCTCTGAGATCCTGTCACTCTCTCTCTCTGAGACCCTGTCACTCTCTCTCTCTGAGACCCTGTCACTCTCTCTCTCTGAGACCGTCACTCTCTCTCTCTGAGGCCCTGTCGCTCTCTCTCTGAGGCCCTGTCGCTCTCTCTCTCTCAGACCCTGTCTCTCTCTCTCTCTGAGACCCTGTCGCTCTCTCTCTCTGAGACCCTGTCGCTCTCTCTCTCTGAGACCCTGTCGCTCTCTCTCTCTGAGACCCTGTCTCTCTCTCTCTGAGGCCCTGTCGCTCTCTCTCTCTGAGACCCTGTCGCTCTCTCTCTCTGAGACCCTGTCGCTCTCTTTTTCACTGAGAGCCTGTCGCTCTCACTCTCTCTCTCTGAGACCCTGTCGCTCTCTCTCTCTCTGAGACCCTGTCGCTCTCTCTCTCTCTGAGACCCTGTCGCTCTCTCTCTCTGAGACCTTGTTGTTTTCATAAGAACATAAGAAATAGGAGCAGGAGTAGGCCATCTAGCCCTTTGAGCCTGCCCCGCCATTCAATAAGATCATGGCTGATCTGAAGTGGATCAGTTCCACTTTCCTGCTTTCTCCCCATAACCCTTAATTCCCTTGTCTATCAGAAACCTATCTACCCGTGACTTAAATATATTCAGCGAGGTAGCCTCCACCACTTCAACGGGCAGAGAATTCCAGAGATTCACCATCCTTTGAGTGAAGAAGTTCCTCCTCAACTCTGTTCTAAACTGCGCTCCCCCCCCACCCCGCCTTATCTTGAGGCTGTGCCCTTTAGTCCTGCTGTCCTTTCTGAGCGGGAAGAATCTCTCTACCTCTACCCTATCCATCCCCTTCATCATCTTATACATCTCTATAAGATCCCCCCTCATCCTTCTGAACTCCAACGAGTACAGACCCAGTCTATTTAGTCTCTCTTATAGTCCAACCCCCTCATCTCCGGTATCAGCCTAGTGAACCTTCTCTGCACTCCCTCCAAGGCCAATATATCCTTCCGCAAGTGTGGCGACCAAAACTGCACACAGTACTCCAGCTGCGGCCTCACCAATGCCCTGTACAGTTGCAGCAAGACCTCCCTGCTTTTATATTCTATCCCCCTCGCTATAAAGGCCAGCATCCCATTCGCCTTCTTGATCACCTGCTGCACCTGCAGACTGGGTTTTTGCGACTCATGCACAAGGACCCCCAGGTCCCTCTGCACCGTAGCATGCTGCAGCTTTTCGCCCTTTAAATAGTAATCCCTCCTACTATTATTTCTGCCGACGTGGATAACCTCACACTTGCTAACATTGTACTCCACCTGCCAGGTCCTCGCCCACTTGCTCAGCCTATCCAGATCCCTCTGCAGACTTTCCACACCCTCCGCACAATTTGCTTTTCCGCTCATCTTTGTGTCATCAGCAAATTTCATTATCCTACACTCTGCTCCCTCCTCCAGATCATCTATATAAATGGTAAATAGCTGAGGCCCCAGCAGCTATTTACCATTTATATGTTCTCTCTCTCTGAGACCATGTCAGTCTCTCACTGAGAGCCTGTCGCTTTCTCTCTCTGAGACCCTGTCGCTCTCTCTCTCTCTGAGACCCTGTCTCTCTCTCTCTCTGAGACCCTGTCTCTCTCTCTCTGAGACCCTGTCACTCTCTCTCTCTGAGACCCTGTCTCTCTCTCTCTCTGAGACCCTGTCGCTCTCTCTCTCTCTCTCTGAGACTCTGTCGCTCTCTCTCTCTGAGACCCTGTCGTGCTCTCTCTCTCTCTCTCTGAGACCCTGTCGCTCTCTCTCTCTGAGACCCTGTCGCTCTCTCTCTCTGAGACCCTGTCGCTCTCTCTCTCTGAGACCCTGTCGCTTTCTCTCTCTGAGATCCTGTCGCTCTCTCTCTCTGAGACCCTGTCGCTCTCTCACTGAGACCCTGTCGCTCTCTCTCGGACCCTGTCTCTCTCTCTCTCTAAGACCCTGACTCTCTCTCTCTCTGAGACCCTGTCGCTCTCTCTCACTGAGACCCTGTCTCTCTCTCTCTCTCTCTCACTGAGACCCTGTCGCTCTCTCTCTCTCTCTAAGACCCTGTCTCTCTCTCTCTCTGAGACCCTGTCACTCTCTCTCTCTGAGACCCTGTCTCTCTCTCTCTCTCTAAGACCCTGTCTCTCTCTCTCTCTCACTGAGACCCTGTCACTCTCTCAATTATGGGGTCTGTAATTATGTTGGCTGCTTTGCCAAGGCAACGGGAAGTATAGACAGAGTTAATGAATGGGAGACTGGTTTGCGTGCTGGGTTGGGCTACGTTCACAACCTCTTATAGTTCCTTGCGGTCTTGGGCAGGGCAGAAGCCATACTACGCTGTGATACATCTGGAAAGAATGCTTTCTATGGTGCATCTGTAAAAGTTGCTGAGAGTCATAGCTGACATGAATTGTACCCGTCTCTACTACTACCTCTGGCAGTTTATTTCAGACACTCACCACCCTTTGGACACTTTTGTATCTCTCCCCTCTCACCTTAAACCTGTGCCTCGCGTTTTAGACTCCCCTACCTCTGGGAAAAGATATTGACTATCTATCTTGTCTGTGCCCCTCATTATTTTATAGACTTCTATAAGATCACCCCTCAGCCTCCTACGCTCCAGAGACAAAAGTCCCAGTCTATCCAGCCTCTCCTTGTAATTCAAACCACCAAGTCCCGGAAATCTTTTCTGCACTCTTTCCAGTTTAATAATATCCTTTCTATAATAGGGTGACCAGAACTGTACACAGTATTCCAAGTGTGGGCTTACCAATGTCTTGTACAACTTTAACAAGACATCCCAACTCCTGTATTCAATGTTCTGATAGATGAAACCAAGCATGCCGAATGCCTTCTTCACCACTCTGTCCACCCGTGACTCCACTTTCAAGGAGCTATGAACCTGTACCCCTACATCTCTTTGTTCAGTAACTCTCCCCAACGCCCTACCATTAACTGAGTAAGTCCTGCCCTGGTTCAGTCTAACAAAATGTATCACCTCGCATTTGTCTAAATTAAACTCTATCTGCCATTCGTCAGCCCACTGGCCCAATTGATCAAGATCCCGTTGCAATCCTAGACAACGTTCTTCACTGCCCACTATGCCACCAATCTTACTGTCACAGAATCACAGAAATCCTACAGTGCAGAAAGAGGCCATTCGGCCCATCGAGTCTGCACCGATCACAATCCCACCCAGACCCTACCCCCATATCCCTACACATTTACCCCGCTAATCCCTCTAACCTACGCATCTCAGGACACTAAGGGGCAATTTTAGCATAGCCAATCAACCTAACCCGCACATCTTTGGACTGTGGAAGGAAACCAGAGCACCTGGAGGAAACCCACGCAGACATAAGAACATAAGAAATAGGAGCAGGAGTAGGCCAACTAGCCCTTCGAGCCTGCCCCGCCATTCAATAAGATCATGGCTGATCTGTCGTGGCTCAGTTCCACATTCCCGCCCTCTCCCCATAACCCTTAATCCCCTCTCTCATCAAAAACCCATCAACCTGCGTCTTAAAAATATTTAGCGAGGCAGCCTCCACCACTTCAACGGGCAGAGAATTCCAGAGATTCACCACCCTTTGAGTGAAGAAGTTCCTCCTCAACTCTGTTCTAAACCGCCCCCCCTTTATCTTGAGGCTGTGCCCCCTAGTCCTACTGTCCTTTCTGAGCGGAAAGAGTCTCTCCACCTCTATCCTATCCATCCCATTCATCATCTTATACGTCTCAATGAGATCTCCCCTCATTCTTCTAAACTCTAACGAGTACAAGCCTAATCTATTCAGCCTCTCCTCATAGCTCAACCCCCTCAACTCCGGCATCAGTCTAGTAAACCTCCTCTGCACTCCCTCCAAGGCTAAAATATCCTTGCGTAAGTACGGCGCCCAAAACTGCACACAGTACTCCAGCTGCGGCCTCACCAACGCCCTATACAGCTGCAGACACGAGGAGAATGTGTAAACTCCACACAGGCAGTGACCCAAACCGGGAATCGAACCGAGGTCCCTGGAGCTGTGAAGCTTACTAATTGCTTACTAACTCATCTGCAAACTTACTAACCATGCCAAGGATCTGGGGAGGGAGTATGAAAAGCTGGGAATGGAATTAAAAAGTAGAACTGACAAGGTGGTTATCTCTGGGCTACTGCCTGAACCAAGTGCAGACGGGCGTAGGGTTGACAGGATTAAGGAAGTGAATGGGTGGCTCAGGGATTGGTGTGGGAGGAATGGGCTTGAATTTATGGGGCATTGGCATCAGTATTGGGGTAGGTGGGACCTGTTCGGGCGGGATGGGGTGGGTCTGAACCGGGCTGGGACCAGAGTGCTGGCGAATCGTGTAAAGAGGACTGTGGACAGGGCTTTAAACTAATTAGCGGGGGGGGAGAGTGCGAGGGTAGGTGACATTACGAGGCCTAAAGTTAAGGAGAGGGTACAGGTAAGGGTAGAGGCCGAGGATGTCCCAATAATAAAGGGAGTGGGGGGCGTGAGTATGGTTGGTGGCGTTCCGAGAAATAGGGTCCAGGTGAGGGCTGGGATGAAGGCACTTTATCTGAATGCACGAAGCATTCGGAATAAAGTGGATGAGGGTGGGGGTCAATGGGTGCTATTTGGATTGGCGGTTGGTGACTAGTGGAGTGCCCCAGGGGTCGGTGCTGGGGCCTCAGCTATTTATCATTTATATAGATGATCTGGAGGAGGGAACCAAGTGTAGGGTGTCGAAATTTGCTGGTGACACCAAGATTGGGGGAACGGCAAATTGCGTGGAGGGTGTGGAGAGTCTACAGAAGGATCTAGATAGGCTGGGCGAATGGGCCAGGAAATGGCAAATGGAATTTAATGTTGGCAAGTGTGAGGTGGTCCACTTTGGTAGGAAGAATGGTAGGAAGGACTATTACTTACGTGGAGAAAAACTGCAGCAGGCGACGGTGCAGAGGGACCTCGGGGTCCTTGTGCATGAGTCGCAAAAACCCAACTTGCAGGTGCAGCAGGTGGTCAGGAAGGCGAATGGGATGCTGGCCTTCATAGCGAGGGGGATTGAATATAAAAGTAAGGAGGTCTTGCTGCGGCTGTATAGGGCATTGGTGAGGCCGCAGCTGGAGTACTGTGTGCAGTTTTGGGCGCCGTACTTACGCAACGATATTTTGGCCTTGGAGGGAGTGCAGAGGAGGTTCACTAGGCTGATGCCGGAGTTGAGGGGATTGAGCTATGAGGAGAGGCTGAATAAACTAGGCTTGTACTCATTAGAGTTTAGAAGAATGAGGGGAGATCTCATTGAGACGTATAAGATGATGAACGGGATGGATAGGATAGAGGTGGAGAGACTCTTCCCGCTCAGAAAGGACAGTAGGACTAGGGGGGGCACAGCCTCAAGATAAAGGGGGGGCGGTTTAGAACGGAGTTGAGGAAGAATTTCTTCACTCAAAGGGTGGTGAATCTCTGGAATTCTCTGCCCGTTGAAGTGGTGGAGGCTGCCTCGCTAAATATTTTTAAGACGCGGGTTGATGGGTTTTTGATAAGAGAGGGGATTGAGGGTTATGGGGAGAGGGCGGGAATGTGGAACTGAGCAGCGACAGATCAGCCATGATCTTACTGAATGGCGGGGCAGGCTCGAAGGGCTAGATGGCCTACTCCTGCTCCTATTTCTTATGTTCTTATGACTAAATGCTCATCCAAATCATTAATATAAATGACAAATAACAGTGGACCCAGCACTGATCCCTGAGGCACACCACTGGTCACAGGCCTCCAGTTTGAAAAACAACTCTCTAAAACCACTCTCTGTCTTCTGTCATCAGCTTGATGTCTGTGTCGATATGCGCGATCTTCTTGGAGATCCTCTCCACTTGGAGCCAACAGTTTGCGGTGACCATTCTGTCAAGAAGCCAATTTTGTATCCAGTTGGCTGCCTCACCCTGGATCCTGTGAGATTTAACCTTATGCAACAACCTACCACACCTTGTCGAAGGCCTTGCTAAAGTCCATGTAGACAGCATGAACTGCACTGCCCTCATCTACCTTCTTGGTTACCCCTTCAAAAAACTCAATCAAATTTGTGAGACATGATTTTCCACTCACAAAGCCATGCTGACTGTCCCTAATCAGTCCTTGCATCTCTAAATGCCTGTAGATCCTGTCTCTTAGAATACCTTCTAACAACTTACCCATTACAGACATTTGGCTCACCAGCCTGCAGTTCCCAGGATTTTCTGCAGTCCTTCTTAAAACAACATTTGCTACTCTCCAATTTTCACACATCTCACCTGTGGCTGTCGATGATTCAAATATCTTTGCTAGGGGTCCTGCAATTTCATAGAATCACAGAATACTACGGTGCTGCTGAGGCCCTTCGGCCAATCGAGTTTGCACCAATTCATGAAATGCCCTGACCTCTTACCTAATCCCACTTGCCAGTACTTGGCCCATAGCCTTGAATGTTATGACATGCCAAGTACACATTCAGGTACTTTTTAAAGGATGTGAGGCATCCCGCCTCCACTACCCTCCCAGGCAGCGCATTCCAGATCATCACCACCCTTTGAGTAAAAACTTTTTTCCTCAAATTCTCCGTAAATCTCCCACCTCTCACTTTTAACTTGTGTCCCCTTGTAACTGACCCTTCAATAAAGGGGAACAGCTGCTTCCTATCTACTCTTTCCATGCTCCTCATATTCTTGAAAACCTCAATCCCGTCGCCCCTCTGTCTTCTCTGCTCCAATGAAAACAACCCAAGCCTACTTAACTTCTCTTCATAATGTAAATGTTCCATCCCAGGCAGCATCCTGGTGAATCTCCTCTGCACTCCCTCCAACATGCTCACATCCTTAATTTCCTCCCTAGCCTCCCACAATGTCCTGGAATATACTTCATCAGGTCCCGGGGATTTATCTACCTTGATGCGCTTTAAGACTTCCGGCATTTCCTTCTCTGTAGTATGTACACTCCTCAAGACACCACTATTTATTTCCCCAAGTTCCCTAACATCTATGCTTTTTCAACGGTAAATACTGATGAGAAATATTCATTCAGGATCTCGCCCATCTCTTGTGGATCCATACATAGATGACCTTGTTGATCCTCAAGAGGCCCTACTCTCTCCCTTGTTACTCTTTTGCCCTTTATGTATTTATAGAAGCTCTTTGGATTCTCCTTTGCCTTATCTGCCAAACCAATCTCGTGTCCCCTTTTTGTTCTCCTGAATTCTGTCTTAACTCTACTCCTACACCCACTATACTCTCCAAAGGATCCACTTGATCCCAACTGCCTATACATGTCAAATACCTCCTTCTTGTTCTTGACCAGAGCCTCAATATCTCGAGTCATCCAGAGTTCCCTATTTCTACCAGCTTGTCTAAACGGAATGTGCTTACCCTGAATCCTGATTAACACACTTTTGAAAGCCTCCCACTTATCAGCTGTCCCTTTGACTGCCAACAGACTCCCCCAATCAATTTTGGAAAGTTCCTGTCTAATACCATCAAAAATTGGCCTTGCCCCAATTTAGAATTTTAACTTTTGACCCAGACCTATCATTCTCCATAGCTATCTTAAAACTAATGGAATTATGGTCACTGGTCCCAAAGTAATCCCACACTAACACTTCTGTCACCTGCCCTTCCTTATTTCCCAAGAAGAGGTCAAGTATTTCCCCCTCTCTAGTCGGGCCGTCCACATACTGAATGAGAAATTCCTCCAGAATACACTCAACAAATCTCTCTCCATCCAACCCTCAAATACTATGGCTGTCCCAGTCAATGCTGGGAATCCCTGACTATTACCACCCTATTTTTCTTGGCTCTATCTGTAATCTCATTACATATCTGCTCCTCAATTTCCCACTGACTATTTGGGGGCCTATAGGACAACCCTCAGAGTGATTTCCCCATTCTTATTTCCCAGTTCTACCCATCTGCAGAAAATGCAGATGTATGGGATTGAGGGTAATCTAGGAAATTGGATCAGGAATTGGCTAGCAGATAGGAGACAGAGGGTGGTGGTTGATGGTAAATATTCGTCATGGAGTTCGGTTACGAGTGGTGTGCCTCAGGGATCTGTTTTGGGGCCACTGCTGTTTGTAATTTTTATTAATGATCTGGATGAGGGTATAGTTGGGTGGATTAGTAAATTTGCTGATGACACCAAAGTCGGAGGTGTGGTAGATTGTGAGGAAGGGTGTCATAGTTTGCAGGAAGACTTAGACAGGTTGCAGAGCTGGGCCGAGAGGTGGCGGATGGAGTTTAATGCGGAGAAGTGTGAGGTAATTCACTTTGGTAGGAATAACAGATGTGTTCAGTATAGGGCTAACGGGAGGACTTTGAATAGTGTGGATGAACAGAGGGATCTAGGTGTATGTGTACATAGATCCCTGAAAGTTGGGAATCAAGTAGATAGGGTTGTTAAGAAGGCATACGGTGTCTTGGCGTTTATTGGTAGGGGGATTGAATTTAGGAGTCGCAGCGTCATGTTGCAACTGTACACAACTCTGGTGCCGCCGCACTTGGAGTACTGTGTGCAGTTCTGGTCCCCACATTACAGGAAGGATGTGGAGGCTTTGGAGAGGGTGCAGAGGAGGTTTACCAGGATGTTGCCTGGTATGGAGGGGAGGTCCTATGAGGAGAGACTGAGGGATTTGGGGTTGTTTTCGCTGGAAAGAAGGTGGCTAAGAGGGGATCTTATTGAAACATAAAAGATGATTAGAGGTTTAGATAGGGTGGACAGTGATAGCCTTTTTCCTCTGATGGAGAAAGCTAGCACGAGGGGGCATGGCTTTAAATTAAGGGGGGGTTGTTATAGGACGGATGTCAGGGGTAGGTTCTTTACCCAGAGGGTGGTGAGGGATTGGAATGCCCTGCCTGCTGCGGTTGTAAATGCGCCTAGTTTGGGGGCGTTTAAGAGATCCGTGGATAGGTTTATGGACGAAAAGGGATTGGTTTAGGTTAGTGGGTCATTGCTTTTTAACTGGTCGGCGCAACATCGTGGGCCGAAGGGCCTGTTCTGCGCTGTAATGTTCTATGTTCCATGTTCTATATAGACTCAGTGGGCGAACTCTTGGAAATTGTCGGGAGATAATGCTGCAACTTTATAAGACCCTTGTCAGACCCCACTTGGAGTACTGTGCGCAGTTCTGGTTGCCTCATTACAAGAAGGATGTGGAAGCTATTGAGAGGGTGCAGAGGAGATTTACAAGGATGTTGCCTGGATTGGGAGACATGCCTTATGAGGATAGGTTGAGGGAGCTGGGACTCTTCTCCCTGGAGAGACGAAGGTTGAGAGGCAACCTGATAGGGATTTATAAGATGTTGAGTGGTATAGATAGGTTGAGGGAGGTAGGTCTTTTCTCCCTGGAGAGGCAAAGGTTGAGAGGTGACCTGATGGGGTTTGTAAGATGTTGAGTGGTATAGATAGGGTGGATTTTCGGAGGCTATTTCCCAGGGCTGAAATGGTCGCTACGAGAGGACACAGGTTTAAGGTGCTGGGGAGCAAGTACAGAGGAGATGTCAAGGGTAAGATTTTCACTCAGAGGGTGGTGAGTGAGTGGAATCGGCTGCCATCAGTGGTGGTAGAGGCGAACTCGTTGGGGTGTTTTAAGAGACTTCTGGATGAGTACATGGGATTTAATGGGATTGAGAGTTATAGATAGGCCTGGTAGGTTGGGATATGATCAGCGCAACTTGTGGGCTGAAGGGCCTGTTTGTGCTGTAGTGTTCTATGTTCTATAAGTGATGAAGAGTTTCCTTGTGGAGTCTTGTGTGTGAGAGGGGTGATTATCCCGGGAGGTGTAAGCTCAGCTGCTCTCAATGACTGCGGCCTGATGTGAGTGAAGGATCTCAAACTATCCCCAGTTCAGGATTTGGAGACTGACAACAGACAATAATTCAAAAACTTACTCCTCGACTTCCTCTGTCACTTTGCGTCCTGACCTGTAATCAGAAAATAGGACTTGGTGTCATGAACACAATCAGAACCGTGGTCACAATAACACAAAAAAGGATTGGCAGGGAGTCACATTAATCCACACAGTGCCAAGGTAAATAGATCAATAGAAAGCTAAGTGTGATAGTGTTGGGAATTTACAGCCTGTCTTTATGACAAACAGTTCAGAATACTCAGATTCCAGGTTCTCTCCAAATGGAACAGTTTTCTGTTTGGCAATTTTTGAACAGGTCCTGGCAGGTCTCTGAGAACAGAGCAGAGACTGTTTTACTGTTGATGTTATACAGCTGGGAAGAAAAAAAGAACAGAAAATAGGAAGGTCGGGGATTGTGGACTGAATGGGGGAATTGCTGCTGTTTCAGTGTTGCCAGCAACCCTGGACCATTTAAAGGATCAGAGAAGGGAGTCTCTGGGGATCCATGTCCGGGGCTTTCAGATGGAATACAGCCTCTGGTGGATAAGACTCTAAAGCAAAATAATTGGTTGGGAAGTGAGAGATCCTATAAAATGGAGTTAGAATGATTGTGAGATTGCATATGGTACCACAGTTGTGAGGGAAGTAATGTGAGCACTTCAAACGACGTGAGTCATTCTTTGTTGCGTTGATAATTTAAAGTGAATTTTACCTCTTTGTTTAAAATACACTTTGCCTGTTCATGTTCAAGTTATATTGATTGATTTGGTCTGTTTTTGTATAAGTTTTAAGAAGTGAAATCCTGTCCCTCAGGTTTCCGTCCATCAGTGTAAGATATCAGTCTCGACAAGGTGGAGGGCATGAAGAAGAGGAGCCAGATCCATGTGGCAGTCACTGGGCTTACACTGAATATTGGTTAATATCTTATCTCCAGAAATGGAGGCAGAGAAGTCGGGAAGGATTGGAGATGAACCACGTGAAGGTAAATAAAGACAGGAGCAGGACACAATGCCCATGCAATCTCCGATGGGAGCTAAACAGGACTGGAACAAGGAACATCCCACAAAAGGTAGGTGTAGCTCAGATCCATGTGAGTACCAAGGCAGCAGCTTTGTTTGGTGGAAGCAGGAGAGTTAAAGGAGAAATGATTCACTGAGTGAAGCAGCAAAGCCAGCTGGATGAGGAAGAGGCATCGAGCTCTGAGAGAGTCCTGGAGGGGGAGCGAGGCACACAGAGGTGGGACATTCATGGTGTAGGGCAGTCAGCTAGGGCCAGGAAACTGAAACTGTTAAAGTGACAGGAAACAGGTCAAGGATGTCAGGGGAAAGAGATTGAATCTGAATAAAAATAAAGTTAAGGTAAGTCATTCCAGTGGGAACAGACTGAAACACTGCAGTCTTAATTGTGGATTTTGTAAACAGGTTACAAGTGGGTTATTATGGGTTGGCTGACTGTAAGGTGAGGTCAGAGATTTAGTCCTGAGGGAGTGCCGCACTGTCAGAGGGTCAGTGCTGAGGGAATGCCACACTGTCAGGGGGTCAGTGCTGAGGGAGTGCCGCACTGTCAGAGGGTCAGTGCTGAGGGAGTGCTGCACTGTCAGAGGGTCAGTATTGAGGGAGTGCCGCACTGTCAGAGGGTCAGTGCTGAGGGAGTGCCGCACTGTCAGAGGGTCAGTACTGAGGGAGTGCCACACTGTCAGAGGGTCAGTGCTGAGGGAGTGCCGCACTGTCAGAGGGTCAGTGCTGAGGGAGTGCCGCACTGTCAGAGGGTCAGTGCTGAGGGAGTGCCACACTGTCAGAGGGTCAGTACTGAGGGAGTGCTGCACTGTTGGATATACCATTTCTCAGGTGAGACATTGCACCGAGGCATTTTCAGGTGGATATGAACAATGCCATGGTCAGTATTTGAAAGAAGAGGGAAATGATTCCTGCTTAGTACTTCATTCAACATCAAAAACAAGTTACATAGTCATTGCCACATTGTTGTTTCTGGGAGTTTGCTGAGAGTAAATGGTCTCCATGTTTTTCTACATTCCAATAGTGAATATATTCCAAAAGTACTTCATTCACTGCAAAACTCTTTCAGAGCTGCTGGGTCAACAGAAGTGCTATATAAATGCAAGCCTTTCAAGTCTTTCTTTTTTAAGGGCTGGTTGCATGAGTCGCAAAAACCCAGCTTGCAGGTGCAGCAGGTGGTCAGGAAGGCGAATGGGATGCTGGCCTTCATAGCGAGGGGGATTGAATATAAAAGTAGGGAGGTCTTGCTGCAGCTGTATAGGGCATTGGTGAGGCCGCAGCTGGAGTACTGTGTGCAGTTTTGGTCACCGTACTTACGCAAGGATATTTTGGCCCTGGAGGGAGTGCAGAGGAGGTTTACTAGGCTGATACCGGAGTTGAGGGGGTTGAGCTATGAGGAGAGGCTGAATAAACTAGCCTTGTACTCGTTAGAGTTTAGAAGAATGAGGGGAGATCTCATTGAGACGTATAAGATGATGAATGGGATGGATAGGATAGAGGTGGAGAGGCTCTTCCCGCTCAGAAAGGACAGTAGGACTAGGGGGCACAGCCTCAAGATAAAGGGGGGGCGGTTTAGAACAGAGTTGAGGAGGAACTTCTTCACTCAAAGGGTGGTGAATCTCTGGAATTCTCTGCCCGTTGAAGTGGTGAAGGCTGCCTCGCTAAATATTTTTAAGACGCGGGTTGATGGGTTTTTGATAAGAGAGGGGATTAAGGGTTATGGAGAGAGGGCGGGAATGTGGAACTGAGCCACGACAGATCAGCCATGATCTTATTGAATGGCGGGGCAGGCTCAAAGGGCTGGATGGCCTACTCCTGCTCCTATTTCTTATGTTCTTATGTTCTTGACATGCCTGAGGGAGAGGGAGAGACTCCGACTCAGGGTAGAATAATTCTTTCAGAACGTTACAAGCACAGTGGACAATGGGGAACCTGTGGATGTGGTGTATCTGGATTTCCAGAAGGCATTTGACAAGGTGCGCGCATCAAAGATTGCTGCATCAGATAAAGGTGCACAATGTTACTGGTAATGAATTAGCATGGATAGAAGATTGGTTAATTAACAGAAAGCAAAGAATTGGGGTAAATGGGTGTTTTTCTGGTTGGCAATCAGTGACTAGTGGTGTGCCTCAGGGATCAGTGTTGGGACCGCAATTGTTTACGATTTACGTAGATGATTTAGAGTTGGGGACCATGTGTAATGTGTCAAAATTCGCAGATGACACTAAGATGGGTGGAAGAGCAAAGTGTGCAGAGGATGCTGAAAGTCTGCAAAGGGATAAAAGGAATCTAAGTGAGTGGGCGAGGGTCTGGCAGATGGAGTATGATGTTGGTAAATGTGAGGTCATCTATTTTGGTAGGAATAACAGCAAAATGAACTATCATTTAAATGGTAAAAAATTGCAGCATGCTGCTGTGCAGAGGGACCTGGGTGTCCTTGTGCAGGAATCTCAAGGAGTTGGTTAGCAGGTAATTAAGAAGGCAAATGGAATTTTGTCCTTCATTGCTAGAGGGATGGAGTTTAAAAACAGCAAGGTTATGTTGCAGCTGAATAAGGTGCTAGTGAGGCCACACCTGGAGTATTGTGTACAGTTCTGGTCTTACTTGAGAAAGGATATACTGGCACTGGAGGAGGTGAGGAGGAGATTCACTAGGTTGATTCCGGAGTTGAGAGGGGTGGTTTAAGAGGAGAGACTGGGGCTATACTCATTAGAATTCAGAAGAATGAAGGGAGATCTTATAGAAACATATAAGATTATGAAGGGAATAGATAAGATAGAAGCAAGGAAGTTGTTTACACTGGCAGGTGAAACTAAAACTAAGGGGACAGAGCCTCAAAATAAGGGGAAGCAGTTTTAGGACTGAGTTGAGGAGGAACTTCTTCACACAAAGGGTTATGAATCTGTGGAATTCCCTGCCCAGTGAAGCAGTTGAGGCTTCCTCATTAAATGTTTTTAAGGCAAGGATAGATAAATTTTTGAACAGTAAAGGAATTAAGGGTTATAGTGAGTGGGCGGGCTAAGTGGAGCTGAGTCCACAAAAAGATCAGCCATGATCATATTGAATGGTGGAGCAGGATCGAGGGGCCAGATGGCCGACTCCTGCTCCCTAGTGCTTATGTTCTTATTATAAGTCAGAGTAAGCCATGGTGTTATGAGTTGCTTGGAGTAGAAAAGGTGTGTAGAGTGAGAAGAATATCCAGAAACACTGGCTGTGATGGAAACAAATAAGGGAGAGAGTGAAATGGACAATGAGGCAGGGAGAGAGAGAGAGAGAGAGAGTTACAATGTGACAGGGAAAGAAACAGGAAAAGAGAGTGGGGAGATTGATAGAGAAAGAGAAAGATTGAAACAGGGAGAGAAAGAAAGACAGAGAGGGAGAGAAAGAGACAGGAAAAGAGAGGAAGAGATAAAGGGAGACAGAAAAAGAAAGGGGGAGATAAACAGAGAATAAGAGAGAGAATGAAAGGGAGACAGAAAGGCAGTGAGACAGAATGAGACAGGAAAAGAGAGAGAGAGAGAAAGAGACAGACAAGAGCGGGGAGGAAAGTGAGAGAACAAGACAGGTGGACATGAAGAAATAGGGGGAACAGAGAGAGAATAAGGTAAGGGCAGGGGGAGAGACAGATATAAAGAAAAGAAGCGAAAGGACAGTTGTGAAGCTGCGAGCTGATGGTGGGGGGGTCACTGTGTGACCATATGTAGTTGTATCTTGGTGAGCACTGACATGGATAGCTGCTCCTTTAAACAATAATGTATTACCATTCTGGAAAATTACTGGTGACTGGATCTAACAGGAGGAATGCTGCTCAGTGACTGAGAGCCAAAATATCCTTGCAAGGACATCAGGATCTGCCAGGACCAAACCAACACTGCCCTCTGCTGCACAGTTTCAACAGTTTGTCTGTTAGCAAGGAAACCAATTCACTTCTTCACATTTGAGCAGATCAATGTTCTGAGTATGGAGCAGAAACCAAACCAATTACTCTCACCCTGTTACAGAACAGGTAGGAGCCATTCAGTCCATTAGGCCTGTATTACATATTTGGCAGAGATTTCTAGTTAGACCGAATGCTCTGCTTTTCTCCCATAATCCTGAAAACTGTCTCCTTCAAATATTTACCCAATCCTCTTCCGAAGCTTACTACAGAAACTGCTTCCACTGCCTTTCAGACAGCACATTCCAGATCAGAACTCACTGCAAAATAAAACCTCTGTATCAATCGGGTTCTTTTATTAATTGTCTTCAGTCTGTTTCCCTCTGGTTGTCTTGATGTGGAGATGCCAGCATTGGACTGGGGTAAACACAGTAAGAAGTCTCACAACACCAGGTTAAAGTCCAACAGGTTTATTTAGTAACACAAGCCACTAGCTTTCAGAGCACGGCCCCTTCATCAGGTGAATGGGAGTTGTGTTCACAAACAGGGTATATAAAGACTCAAACTGAATTTACAAAATAATGGCTGGAATGTGAGTCTTTACAGGTAATCAAGTCTTAAAGGTACAGACAATGTGAGTGACAATGTAACTAAAGGATAAGATTTCCCATTTAAAGACATTTATTGTAACAAACAAGCTAAAACATAGATTAAATATTACTTAAGGTACAACTAACACACTGAAAAGCTATTTTTGCATTAACTAACACCATCGAGATACATTTTACAACGCTTTTCGCTGTGCACCACACCTTCCGCAGATTCACAGCATAATAAGAATCAGTCCAATGTTATTCCTGGTTCTCCCAGCCATGGCTCTTCCGGAGTCTCACTTCTCCCAGCCATGCTCAGGAGCAACTTCCCGTCTTCTTCAAAATGCATTCTGCACAGCCTGATTTTCCCAGATCCTACTGCCCCCAACAAGGCCCAATCTAGCCACACCTTGTTCCTTAAGTCTCCAAACAGTTGGTTCTGTGTCTTTCTATTTGAGGTAGTAAACACCACTAGCTTTTGGAGCGCTGCTCCTTCGTCAGGTGAGTGGGGAGTTCTGATCACAAACAGGGCGTGTAAAGGCACACACTCAGTTTATACTCCGTTGCAACTGGAGATAACTTTCTTCACTGTCCACTATGCCACCAATCTTGCTGTCATCTGCAAACTTACCAATCATGCCCCCTATATCCAAATCATTAACATAAATGACAAATAACAGTGCTCCCTGCACCGATCTCTGAGACACACCGCTGGTCACAGGCCTCCAGTATGAAAACAACCCTCTACAACCAGCCTCTGTCTTCTGTCATCAAGCCAATTGCGTATCCCATTGGCTACCTCACCCTGGACCCCATGAGATTTAACTTCATGCAACAACCTACCATGCAGTAGCTTGTCAAAGGCCTTGCTAAAGTCCATGTAGATAACATCAACTGCACTGCCCTCATCTACCTTCTTGGTTACCCCTTCAAAAAACTCAACTAAATTTGTGAGACATGATTTTCCACTCATAAAGCCATGCTGACTGTCCCTAATCAGTCCTTGCATCTCTAAATGTCTGTAGATCCTGTCTCTCAAAATACCTTCCAACAATTTACTCACCACAGATGTGAGGCTCACTGACCTGTAGTTCCCAGGCTCTTCCCTGCAGACCTTCTCAAAGTACAAAAGTACAACATTTGCCACTCTCCAATCTTCAGGCACCTCACCTGTGACTATCGATGATTCAAATATCTCAGCTAGGGGACCCGCAATTTCCTCCCTAGCCTCCCACAACATCCTGGGATATACCTCATTCCGTCTGCAGATTTATCTACCTTGATGCGCTTTAAGACTTTCAGCATCTCCTTCTCTGTAATATGAAGTCCTCACTATAGGAAGGACGTAGAAGCTATTGAAAGGGTACAGAGGAGATTTACAAGGATGTTGCCTGGATTGGGAGGCATGCCTTATGAAGATAGGTTGAGGGAGCTGGGACTCTTCTCCCTGGGGAGACGAAGGTTGAGAGGCGACCTGATAGAGGTTTATAAGATGTTGAGAGGAATAGATAGGGTGGATTCTCAGAGGCTATTTCCCCGGGTTGAAATGGTCGCTACGAGAGGACACAGATTTAAGGTGCGGGGAGGCAAGTACAGAAGTGATGTTGGGGTAAGTTTTTCACTCAGAGGGTGGTGAGTGAATGGAATCGGCTGCCGTCAGTGGTGGTGGAGGCGAACTCGCTGGGGTCTTTTAAAAGACTTCTGGATGAGTATATGGGATTTAGTGGGATTGGGGGTTATAGATAGGTCTATGGATCGGTAGGTGTTGATGTGATTGGCGCAACTTGTGGGCCGAAGGGCCTGATTGTGCTGTAGTGTTCTATGTTCTATGTACACTCCTCAAGACACCAATATTTATTTCCCCAAGTTCTCTAACATCCATGCTTTTCTGAACAGTAAATATTGGTGAGAAATATTCATTTAGGATCTTACCCATCTCTTGTGGATCCAACACATAGATGAGCTTGTTGATAACTCTCTCCCTAGTTTTTTTTTGTTTCTATCCAATTCAATCCAATCAAGTCCAATTCAGAGCCTCAACAAGTTGAGACATTCCCGATCCAAGCTGACAAGACAGGGCTCTCACCTCCTGTCTTGGGCTTGATCTACATGATCCAAGCTGATTGGAGTCAGTATAGCTCCTCCTCCAAGGCTTGATCTCATTTGCATCTTAGCCAAAAGACCGAGATGCCGCTTTTAAAAATTACTTCAAATTAAGCTGAAATGTAACCTAATGACTTCAACCAAGCACAGCATGTTGATACCACACTTGATATCCCTTGTTACTCTTTTGCCCTGTATGTATTTGTAGAAGCTCTTTGGATTCTCCTTTGCCTTATTTGCCAAAACATTCTCATGTCTCCTTTTTGTCCTCCTGATTTCTCTCTCAATTCTACTCCTATACCTTCTATACTCTTCAAGCCCAGAATTACCAAGTGCCAATGCTGAAAGTGCTTGGTTTTTATATTTTAGAGCTTGGGGTCATTTTCAAGTATATGGTGATGAAGTGAAGCAATGGTGTTTGGAAAAAGTTTGTTTCAGCTCTAATGAGTTATGGAGGACCAGGCCTCACAATCTCATTACTCAAGGCTTAACTCGATGAGATGCTCGAGGTTTACCCAGGGAATGTAGATTCCTGGAACATTGTTGGTTTGTGCTGTGAATGCTGACTTGCCGAATTCCATTAAGAGAGCTGAATTTATTTTAAGCTAACAAGGGCGGCACGGTGGCACAGTGGTCAACACTGCTGTCTCACAGCGGTTAGCAGTGCTGTCTCACAGAGCCTGGGACCTGGGTTCGATTCCCGGTTGGGTCACTGTCTGTGTGGAGTTTGCACATTCTCCCCATGTCTGCATGGGTTTCCTCCGCGTGCTCTAGTTTCCTCCCACAATCTAAAGATGTGCAGGTTAGGTGCATTGGCCATGCTAAATTGCCCCTTAGTGTCCCAGGATGCATAGGTCAGAGGGATTAGTGGGGTAAATATGTGAGGTTATGGAGATAAGGCCTAAGTGGGATTGCTGTCGGTGTGGACTCAATGGGCCAAATGGCCTCGTCTGCAATGTAGGGTTTCTGTGATTCCCCCACTAAATCTCTCTCCAGCCACCTATCCACTCCTCCAGCCCAGGCTCTTCCCTCCACTCCTGATCTTTACTGCCACTCCTGATCCTTACTGGAGTATGGAACATCAATCAAAGTTCCATACTCGCATCCAAGTGGCCATTCTTCCTGCCCAAGTATAGCAAATATCAGTGATATGCTAACCCACAGGAAGCAGCGGAGCTGAGGCTGACTCACTGAGATAGGCATTGGCCCACAGTGCTAGCGGGAGGCATGTTTAAGTGTACATGTATCAGGTGGAATGGAGATAATTCGTTTTTAAGATGAAATATATATACATGTTCACACGTTAAAAACTAATTGTCTGCAATGATGGCACAGGCTGAGGTGAGAACACCACAGAGAACTGATGGCCATTGATGTGTGCAATGTCCAGAGAGTAATCAACAATCCCAGTCACCAATGACTGCACAACAAATGACAACAATCAATCTCACCACAAAATCTGCTTACACTGTAACAGTGTACAAAACATGGTGACATGTGGGATCCACATTTAGCCAACCTCATTAAAGAAAAGAAACCGACATTGGAGCTTTTGGGAACTTTGCTGAGGTTAGCATCAATAATCAAAAGATGTGCTTGCAATTTTCTGTAGAAATCACTGGGATGTGAATATTATCAATGAGATCTCAGTCGCTGCATGGACAGGGCTTGTGTTTTATTGTCTCATTGACTTGGTTTAACAGTGTTACTCAGACTTTTCCTTTGTCCCCAAAGTTTGCTGCTCGACCATGCTGCCCGACTCAACTAAAACTCCCTACCCTTCTGGGACCATATCCCTCTATTCCCATCCTATTCATGTATTTGTTAAGATCTGCCTTAAAAGTCACCACCGGATCCGCTTCCACTACTTCCCCCGGCAACGAGTTCCAGAAACTCACTACTCTGTGTAAAAAACTTGCCTCGTACATCTCCTTTAAATCTTGCCCCTCGCACCTTAAACCTGTGCCCCCTAATAATTGACTCTTCCACCCTGGGAAAAAGCTGCTGTTTATCCACTGTGCCAATGCCCCTCATAATCTTGTAGACTTCTATTAGGTCACCCCTCCATCTCCATTGTTCCAGTGAGAATAAACCAAGTTTCTCCAACCTTCCCTCATAGCTAATGCCCTCCATAGCAGGGCAACATCCTGGTAAATCTTTTCTGTACCCTCTCCAAAGCCTCCACATCCTTCTGGTAGTGTGGTGACCAGAATTGAACACTATATTCCAAGTGCAGCCTAACCAAGATTCTATAAAGCTGCAACATGACTTGCCAATTTTTAAACTCAATGACCTGGTCAATGAAGGCAAGCATGCCGTATGCCTTCTTGACTACCTTCTCCACCTGCACGGCCACTTTCAGTGACCTGTGTACCTGTGCACCCAGATCCCTTTGCCTATCAATACTCTTAAGGGTTCTGCCATTTACTGCATAATTCCTATCTGTATTCGACCTTCCAAAATGAATTACTTCACATTTGTCCGGATTAAACTCCATCTGCCATCTCTCCACCCAAGTCTCCAACTGATTTGTATCCTGCTGTATCCTCTGATGGTCCTCATTGCTATCCGCAAATCCACCAACCTTTGTGTCGTCCGCAAACTTAGTAATCAATCCAGTTACATTTTCCTCCAAATCATTTATATATATCACAAACAGCAAAGGTCCCAGCACTGATCCCTGCGGAACACCACTTTCTGATTTTGATTTGATTTATTATTGTCAAATGTATTCACATACAGTTAAAAATATTGTTACTTGTGCGCTACACAGACAAAACATACTGTTCATAGAGAAGGAAACGAGAGAGTACAGAATGTAGTGTTACAGTCATAGTGAGGGTGTAGAGAAAGATCAACTTAATGCAAGGTAGGTCCATTTAAAAGTCTGACAGCAGCAGGGAAGAAGCTGTTCTTGAGTTGGTTGGTACGTGACCTCAGACTTTTGTATCTTTCTCCTGGAGGAAGAAGGTGGAAATGAGAATGTCCGGGTGTGTGGGGTCCTTAATTATGCTGGCTGCTTTACCGAGGCAGCGGGAAGTGTAGACAGAGTCAATGGATGGGAGGTTGGTTTGCATGATGGACTGGGCTACATCCATGACCTTTTGTAGTTTCTTGCTGTCTTGGACAGAGCAGGAGCCCATACCAAGCTGTGATACAACCAGAAAGGATGCTTTCTGTGGTGCATCTGTAAAAGTTGGTAAGAGTCATAGCTGACATGCCAAATTTCCTAAGTTTTCTGAGAAAGCAGGGGCATTGGTGGGCTTTCTTAACTATAGTGTCGGCAAAGGGGAGACCAGGACAGGTTGTTGGTGATATGGACGCCTAAAAACTTGAAGCTCTCAACCATTTCTACTTTGTCCTGGTTATTAGATCATAGAACAGTACAGCACAGTACAGGCCCTCCGGCCCTCAATGTTGTGCTGAGCTTTGTCCGAACCCAAGATCAAGCTATCCCATTTCCCTATCTTTCTGGTGTGCTCCATGTGCCTATCCAATAACCGTTTGAAAGTTCCTAAAGTGTCCGACTCCACTATCACCGCAGGTAGTGCATTCCACACCCCAACCACTCTCTGAGTAAAGAATCTACCTTGGATATCCCTCCTATATCTCCCACCGTCAACCTTATAGTTATGTCCCCTAGTAACATCTACATCCACCTGAGGAAATAGTCTCTGAACGTCCACTCTATCAATCCCTCTCATCATCTTATAAACCTTTATTAAGTCGCCTCTCATCCTCCTCCGCTCTAAAGAGAAAAGCCCCAGCTCCCTCAATCTTTCCTCATAAGACCTACCCTCCAAACCAGGCAGCATCCTGGTAAATCTCCTCTGCACTCTCTCCAATGCTTCCACATCCTTCTCATAGTGAGGTGACCAGAACTGCACACAATATTCTAAATGTGGTCTCATCAAGGTCCAGTATAGTTGCAGCATAACCCCATGACCCTTAAACTCAAACCCCCTGTTGATAAACGGTAACACACTATAAGCCTTCTTCACGGCTCTATCCACTTGAGTGGTAATCTTCAGAGATCTGTGGATATGAACCCCAAGATCTCTCTGTTCCTCCACATTCCTCAGAACCCTGTTGTTGACCCTGTAATCTGCATTTAAGTTTGTCCTACCAAAATGAATCACCTCACACTTATCAGGGTTAAACTCCATCTGCCACTTTTCGGCCCAGCTCTGCATCCAATCAGCGTCTCTTTGCAGCTTACAAGACCCCTCCCCCTCATCCACTACTCCACCAATCTTGGTGTCATCAGCAAATTTACTAACCCATCCATCAGCCCCCTCTTCCCAAGTCATTGATAAAAGTCACAAAAAGCAGAGGACCCAGCACTGACCCCTGTGGTACACCGCTGGTAACTGGCCTCCAGTCTGAAAATTTTCCCTCAACCACCACCCTCTATCTTCTATGAGACAGCCAGTTACTTATCCAATCAGCCAAATTTCCCTCTATCCCACACCTCTTTACCTACTTCATGAGCCTACCATGGGGCACCTTAACAAACACCTAAAATCCATGCATATGACACCAACTGCTCTACCTTCATCTACACACTTAGTTACCTCCTCAAAAAATTCAAATTTGTGAGGCAAGACTTACCCCTCACAAAACCGTGCTGACTATCCCGGATTAAGGCAAGCTGCTTGGCTTTTGATGCTGGGTTGATGGTCGTCTCCTTGAAGCAGATAGTGTCCTCAGATTGTTGTAAAGAGAGGTTGAAGATGTCTGCGAATATCCCCGCTAGCAGGATCTGAGTGCTCATCCGGGCCAGTGGCTTTCCGTGGGTTGACCTTCAAGAAAGCTGCTCTGACATCTGTAATAGTGACCTCAGGTATAGATTCATCCAAGGCTTTGGAATCTTTCTTTGTACGAGTTCTAAGTCTTACAATCTTCATCAAATACATCTATGGTGCTATCTTTTTCTCAAATTTTTGGTTATTGGCTCCCAGGTTAATATTTTCTTCAGTCATAGAGGTTTACAGCATAGAAATAGGCCTTTTGGCCCAACTTGTCTATGCCACCCCTTTTTTGAAACCCTGAAGCTAATCCCAATTGCCTGCATTTGGCTCATATCCCTCTATACCCATCTCACCCATGTGACTGAACGCTTTTTAAAAGACAAAATTGTACCCGCCTCTACTACTACCTCTGGCAGCTTGTTCCAGACACTCACCACCCTCTGTGTGAAAAAATTGCCCCTCTGGACCTTTTGTATCTCTCCCCTCTCACCTTAAACCTATACCCTCTAGTTTCAGACTCCCCTTCCTTTGGGAACAGAACTGTCTAGCTGATCTATGCCCCTCATTTTTTTATAGACCTCTAGGATCACCCCTCAGCCTCCTACGCTCCAGAGAAAAAAGTCCCAGTCTATCCAGCCTCTCCTTATAACTCAGTCTTAACCCTCTTCCCCACACAATGCAAAAGAGTACACAAGCTAACAATGCCACAGTTTCCCTTTTCCGGAAACCTTTTCTTTCTTCTGAGTTGTAGCTTCTCTTTAAGATCTCACAGTTTTTTGCTTCTGTAAATCATTGTTCCCGTAGCCCATTTCACTTCTCCTTGTGCACACTCTCCATAGCTTGGAATTCTACCCATCTTATTGATAGACAAATAAGTTTAACCTTTCTTGCGTACTCACGGTTTCCTTTCCTGTCCAAGCCTTTTTGTATTGGAAGTTTCTTTCCCTTTGATTTACTTTTCAATCTAATGCACTGGGTTTCATTTTCTTTACATCCAGTCAAAAAAACATTTTTCTGACTCCCGTTGCCAATTTCTTCTTTGCTACATGTCAATCAATAACTATGCAAAGAAGGAAAGTAATGAGGTGTCACACGAATGGGTTGTAGTTTAACATGATGTAGTTTTATTAAGAAGGTGCAATTTATTCCAAGTCTAAGATGGAAAAGCCATAAAAGCCCCCCAATCTCTCTGCTAACGTCACTACAGGTCCATATGATGTGATACAAGAAGAATTGCTATCACTTTAAATACATTATAAATATGATCATGGCTGATCTTCTGCCTCAATTCCACTTTCCTGTCCTCTCTTCAGAATTCCTTTGTTCCAAGAGATCAAATGTCAGTCAAACTCAATCTCCAATGTGTTCAGTGATGGCACATCCGGAACCCTCTGGGGGAGGGAATTCCAAAGATTCACATCCCTTTGAGTGAAGATATTTCTCCTCACAGTCCTACATGACTGGTCCCTTATCCTGAGACTGTGCTCCTGGGTTTTAGATTCCACAGCCAGAGAAACAACCACTTGGTGTACACCGTACCAAAGCACTTCAGAATCTTGGAGATTTCAATGAGATCAGGTCTCATTTTCCCAAACTCCAGAGAGTACAGATCCAATGTACTTAGTCTCTCATCTCAGGAACCAACCTAGTGAACCTTCACTGTGCCACAACCAATGGAGATATAGGCTGGGATTCTCCCAAAATAATTCTAAGTGCCGAAAAACTGGAGTAACTCACGCTAGTTTTTTTAGCAGGATTTTCACAATGAATCTCCAACATTGTGCATCACAGATTCACGTTGAAAATCCAGAGGCACGGCCTGTTCCCGCTGGAGAGACCAGCAGCATAGCAATGAGTGGGTGACTGTGCAGGCATCCATCTGTCACAGCGAAGGTCGGCAATGTGCAGTCACCCCGCACTGCCAGCCTCCTAGTCTCTGGGACAGTCCCTTCCCTCCCTCTATCACTGATCCCTATGCAGAGTGGCAGTGGAACCCCTCCACCCCACTGATCTCCCTCCACTAGGCCCTGCTCCCTCCGATCCTATCCCCTTGGCACTGCCCAATGCCTGGTGGGCTAGGGCAGCGCAGTGAACTTGGAGAATCGCCCACATATTCTTTCTTACACATGGAGACTAAAACTACACATGCATTCCAGATGTGATCTCAATGAAGCCCTGTACAATTTTAGCCATAATGTGATTGATGCTGAACTGCCCTCTCAAAATGGTCAAGTGAGAGAATCAGTTCAAGGACAATTAGGGATGTCAGCGACACCAAATCCACAAAAGAATAATTTAAAAAACATAATCTGTAGTGAATATAAATACTCTTGGCCCCTTCAAATGGGTGAACTTATTAGACTTCAAATGGGTAGAAACACCTTTCCCTTAAAAGTTTATTTATTTATCAGTCACAGGTAGGCTCACATTAACACTGCAATGAAGTGACTGTGAAAATCCCCTAGTTTGTTCTATATGTTTACATTCTAAAACTCCATTCCCTAGCCCTCAATTTAATCTCTCGCTCAGGATGAACCAGGCTGTTCTGATCAGCAAAATCTATGTATGATCACTGCCATGGCATTTTAGGTCACTCCCATGGTGTTACAGAGATGACAGGGGTGTATTTATTTGTGCACAGGATTGACACTGTCTCACATTTTCTTCAATCTGAGCATCCAGACCCGGCCACCAATAATTACTGTGTGCTAATTCCTCCATTCACACTACACTAAGATTTCTTTAATATAGAAGTCTTTAATAAAGAAGTCTTCCCCGCAGATTAGGAGGAATGATCACTCGGATTCCCCATAACAGATACCCAGACTGGACACTGAACTCAAGCTTTCTTTGACACACATGGTTTCATATCAGGATGTGGACAATGTGTTCCAGTTATCATTCCTTTCAATACCACATCCATCACCTTCCCCTCACAGGATCATCTCTAGTATGGCTCTGAACTTGAGAAGCTGTCACAAATGATCTGCTAGTAAAAAATAAAGAATATTACAAAGCTAGTTGGTGGCATCTACTCAGTATGATACTGCACCAGCATGATAAACCAGCAAACAAATCTTCAACTGAAGAAAGCAGATACTGACCAGCGCACAACATTGGATTTATTGTTGTTTCAAATTCACCATAAATACAAACTGAACCATCTGTTTCATTCACTTCATCTCCCTTCATTGAGCCAAGTCTCTCTTTGAATACACCCTTGTATTTGTGCAGAAGGTGCTGTGGGTCTGTTTTGACACTGGCCAATCCACTGACAGCTCTCTAGTTAAGCTTTATCTTCTCCAGCTATGATCTCCCAAACACAGCTGGAAAATTATCACGAAGCACACGGAGAGACAGTTCCATTGCTTGTCTATTCAACTCTACATTGACCATGATGTAATGTTTTAACGACCCAATCTCCTCCGTGTATGATCTTAAAATCACATCAGCTGGTTTTAAAGGAAGATGCTTCAGTTTTTGCTGGTACATAGTCTCAGAAATTAAAGATACAGCAGCTCCAGTATCAACCTCCATCCTAACAGGTCGTCCATTTAACATTGGAATCACCCAGAATCTATTTGATTCACCCTGTATGGATAAGATAGTTAGTTGGAGCTCTTCATCACATCATTGGACATTCTCTTCTCACAGTCATAATTCTTTTCTTCCATGTTCTAAATTCTTTGTGTAGAATGCAACTTA
This sequence comes from Carcharhinus amblyrhynchos, assembly GCF_965287045.1. Lineage (NCBI taxonomy): Eukaryota > Metazoa > Chordata > Chondrichthyes > Carcharhiniformes > Carcharhinidae > Carcharhinus > Carcharhinus amblyrhynchos. Next base: position 1,367,817 of record NC_137337.1, read on the forward strand.
TTCTATTCTTTGAAGATATCCAGATTCTTGTTCTGAATATTCTTCCCAAGGGAAGCTGGTCTAGCCCCAACAAGCTTTTCCAATGTAGTCATTGTGCTATAACCTTTCTCCAACATTTACTTGCTGAATGGCCCATTACGGCACGTCTCTGACATGCTTGTTGCTGTTTTGACTTCTTATGGGCAGTCCCAAACTGTGGATCTTCATTCCTGAACCAAATTGTGAAGCCTCTTTAGCAGCCAGTTCCATTGACACTGTGATTTCTACTGCAGTCTTTAAAGTTAAGTAAGCATGTTGAGTAAGCAATCTTCTTTGGATAGCCTCATTTTGGAGACCAGAAATTAAACAATCTTGGAGAGAATCTTCTAACCAAATTCACAATGCTGTGCCAGCCTGTTTAAAGCTTCCACAAACTGAGCAATGCTTTCACCTCCCACTTGAATCCTTGGTGAAACTGGAGCCGCTCCATGATGATCATTAGTTTTGGAGAGTAATGCTCTTCAAGATTCTCCATTGGAAGGATTTATAGTTCCAATTGGCCCACCATTTCTCCAGCTGGCTCTGGCAACTGAAGACTGATCAGTATATTTATTTTGTATTACTGTCTCCTCAATGCTCCCCTTTAAACTCTAGAGACTGGTGACTTTTTCTTTAAACGACCCAGCCATACAGCAAAGCATTCTTTCTTTTCAAATATGCCAGATACTGCCTGGAATCTCACTGTCTCTGATCAGAAAAACCCGCTCTTTCAAAACCCACACAGATTTTTTTTTTTTACTTGCCCTTCCTGCACTGTTGTTAATCCTGTTTTTGATTTTCCAAACCTTTTAATATTCAAAGTGTGAGGACCCACAGTGATTTATATCTGCTTTAGGTCCTTTCCCAATGTTCTCGATAAAATAAAATCCCGACACGTCGCTAATTTTCTTTTCGAAACATCCTAACCTATGTTAGGGGCTGCGGATTTTAAACAAAAAGAAAAAGATGCGGTTGGCACGTGTAGATTCACAATAACAACAACAGATCTATTGAAAGAGTTGTTGTCTGCACAGAGAACAAACTAAGACTAAGAGCAGGATGAAGCAGCCCAATCACACCAACATCAAATCATATGACCTGTTCTTAAAGCAATCATGCAACTATTTAAATATATGATAATAATATTAATGGTTTACGTCTTCATAAATCATTTCAGACTGAGATGAGGAGAAATTTCTTCACCCAGTGTAGTGAACCTGTGGAATTCTCTACTACAGAAAACAGTTAAGAGAAAAATATTGTATGTTTGCAAGGAGGAGCTAGATATAGCTCTTGGGGCTAACGAGATCAAAGGATATGAGGGAAAGAGGGGACAGCTTACTGAAATGGATGATCAGCCATGATCATAATGAATGACACAGCAGGCTCAAAGGGCCAAATGGCCTATTCTTGCTCTAATTTATAAGTTTCTATGTTAATTGTCACTAGCTCCACAACCCTCCATGATCTCTGCAAACTTAGAAATATTACTCTCTGCATCTTCATTTAAGTCATCAATATTTATTGCAATTTGCCAAGGCCCCAGCACTGATCCTTGCAGCAGTCCACTCATTACATCCTGTCAGTTTGAAAATTCTACATTTATCATTGTAGTTTGTTAGCTGTCCTTCAACCAATCTTTAATCTACGCTGTTGTAATTCAGGTCAGAAATTCCAACGTGTTTTATGAAGTCCATCTGAATTGTAAGTTTTGTAATTTGAATTTGGCTCGGGTGAGCGTGGGATGCTTCATTCCAGGTATGATTCAAATGACCCACTAGGGAGCTCCTCTCAAACAAAGTTTATTTAAGAATATAGTCGATATGTATGAAAGAAAATTAGCGATAACGTTTATCAACTACAAACAAAAACAAAATAATCACGATAATGTATAAAAAATATATCTAAAATGTTCCAATCAAACAAAACTTTCCATAGAAATAAAACCCTTTCCACAGGTTTATCATAGCAAAAACCACTGCTCACGTGATACTAGGACTGAATCCTTTGGATGAATGCTGCAGTTCTCTTGATACACATACAGACAAGCTTGGAGTCAGAACAGTTTCCCAGAACACCAGGGAGAGATTCTGGTTGAGCCACCAACAGCAGATTCTCTACTCCAGGAAGGCAAGAAGCCTTACTTTTAGCTAACCAGCAGAATTTCCAAAACCAGGGAGAGAGAAACACTTCTTTTCAGCTTGATGTCCCTCCTAAAGTAAAACTACTGCCAGCCAAAACTGAAAATGAAACCTTAAATTGACTGGGAAGGAAAAAAACTGTGCAAAACACATGTCCTTCCTCCTAACAATGTAGGATCATAAAGATCCCAGAGTAAAAATAAACAATCTCCATTTAAGAAGCAATAAAAGGATTTCTACAGACAACTCAGCAACACTGAGAACGTGACTTTAAAAAAATCTCTTAAAGGTACACTAATGTCACAATGCTAATATATTACTCCCAACTTAATGAGAGTTATGGGGATAGGGTGTGGGGGTGGGGCCTGGTTGAAATGCTTTTTTGCAGAGTTGGTGCAGACCTGACAGGCTGAATGGCCTCCTTCTGTACTGTAGGGATTCTATGAGACCACGTCATGTGTATTCTTAACTCTTTATGTGGTACTTTATTGAATGTGTATTGGAAATCTGGGTATATCTCCTGTCTTCCTTTAATTACTCTACTAGTTACATCCTCCATAAATGCCAATAAATTTGTTAACTATGGTTTCCCTTCATAAAACCATCTTGACTTTGTCTGACTATACTGTGATTTCCTAAGTGCCTTGTTAAGCTTTTCAGAATTATCAATTCCGGCAATTTTCTGTCAACTGACGTCAGGAGTCAAAGCCAGATCTATACGGTTCAGCAAAACTATTCACATTACAGGAAGAGCCCTTTAAAAATCCTTGCACTTGGCACTTACTTGAATGATCGAGGGGTGTCATCTGCCCATCCACCCTGCCGGCGTGCAGGTTTACTTGAGGGACCCTGCAACAAATGCAAAGTGATTTAATTAGTAGAGTTTCCTACCACCAGAACACAGTGTAGCAAGAATCAGTGTGTGTGTAATTGTATCCTGGGAGAGTCAGTGTGTGTGTAACTGTACCCTGGGAGAGTCAATGTGTGTGTAACTGTACCCTGGGAGAGTCAGTGTGTGTGTAACTGCACGCTGGGGAAATCAGTGTTTGTGTAACTGTACCCTGGGAGAGTCAGTGTGTGTGTAAATGTACCCTGGGAGACTGAGTGTGTGTGCAACTGTACCCTGGGAGAGTCAGTGTGTGTGTAATTGTACCCTGCGAGAGTCAGTGTGTGTGCAACTGTATCCTGGGAGAGTCAGTGTGTGTGTAACTGTACCCTGGGGAAATCAGTGTTTGTGTAACTGTACCCTGGGAGAGTCAGTGTGTGTGTAACTGTACCCTGGGAGAGTCAGTGTGTGTGTAACTGCACGCTAGGAGAGTCAGTGTGTGTGTGTAACTGTACCCTGGGAGAGTCAGTGTGTGTGTAACTGTACCCTGGGAGAGTCAGTGTGTGTGTAACTGTACCCTGGGAGAGTCAGTGTGTGTGTAACTGCACGCTAGGAGAGTCAGTGTGTGTGTGTAACTGTACCCTGGGAGACTGAGTGTGTGTGCAACTGTACCCTGGGAGAGTCAGTGTGTGTGTAATTGTACCCTGGGAGAGTCAGTGTGTGTGCAACTGTATCCTGGGAGAGTCAGTGTGTGTGTAACTGTACCCTGGGAGACTGAGTGTGTGTGCAACTGTACCCTGGGAGAGTCAGTGTGTGTGTAACTGTACCCTGGGAGAGTCAGTGTGTGTGTAACTGTACCCTGGGAGAGTCAGTGTGTGTGTAAATGTACCCTGGGAGAGTCAGTGTGTGTGTAACTGTACCCTGGGAGAGTCAGTGTGTGTGTGTAACTGTACCCTGGGAGAGTCAGTGTGTGTGTGTAACTGCACGCTGGGAGAGTCAGTGTGTGTGTAACTGCACGCTGGGAGAGTCAGTGTGTGTGTAACTGTACCCTGGGAGAGTCAGTGTGTGTGTAACTGTACCCTGGGAGAGTCAGTGTGTGTGTGTAACTGTACCCTGGGAGAGTCAGTGTGTGTGTAACTGTACCCTGGGAGAGTCAGTGTGTGTGTAACTGTACCCTGGGAGAGTCAGTGTGTGTGTGTAACTGCACGCTAGGAGAGTCAGTGTGTGTGTAACTGTACCCTGGGAGAGTCAGTGTGTGTGTAACTGTACCCTGGGAGAGTCAGTGTGTGTGTGTAACTGCGCGCTGGGAGAGTCAGTGTGTGTGTAACTGCGCGCTGGGAGAGTTAGTGTGTGTGTGTAACTGCATGCTGGGAGAGTCAGTGTGTGTGTAACTGCACCCTGGGAGAGTCAGTGTGTGTGTAACTGTACCCTGGGAGAGTCAGTGTGTGTGTAACTGTACCCTGGGAGAGTCAGTGTGTGTGTAACTGCACGCTGGGGAAGTCAGTGTGTGTGTAACTGTACCCTGGGAGAGTCAGTGTGTGTGTAACTGCACGCTAGGAGAGTCAGTGTGTGTGTAACTGCACGCTGGGAGAGTCAGTGTGTGTGTAACTGCATGCTAGGAGAGTCAGTGTGTGTGTAACTGCACGCTGGGAGAGTCAGTGTGTGTGTAACTGTACCCTGGGGAAGTCAGTGTGTGTGTAACTGTACCCTGGGGAAGTCAGTGTGTGTGTAACTGCACGCTAGGAGAGTCAGTGTGTGTGTAACTGCACGCTGGGAGAGTCAGTGTGTGTGTAACTGCACGCTGGGAGAGTCAGTGTGTGTGTAACTGTACCCTGGGGAAATCAGTGTGTGTGTAACTGTACCCTGGGAGAGTCAGTGTGTGTGTAACTGTACCCTGGGAGAGTCAGTGTGTGTGTAACTGTACCCTGGGGAAATCAGTGTGTGTGTAACTGTACCCTGGGAGAGTCAGTGTGTGTGTAACTGTACCCTGGGAGAGTCAGTGTGTGTGTAACTGTACCCTGGGAGAGTCAGTGTGTGTGTAACTGTACCCTGGGAGAGTCAGTGTGTGTGTAACTGCATGCTGGGAGAGTCATTGTGTGTGTGTAACTGCACGCTGGGAGAGTTAGTGTGTGCGTAACTGTACCCTGGGGAAGTCAGTGTGTGTGTAACTGTACCCTGGGGAAGTCAGTGTGTGAGAACCCCAGAGAAAATGTGTTAGTGAGGAAGTGATTTGATTTATTATTATCACATGTATTGGGATACAGTGAAAAGCATTGTTAATTGTGGGCAATACTGACAAAGCATACCATTCATAGAGTCCAACACATTCATTTGGTAGCATGAGCTTCCAGAGCCCTGCTCCTGATGAAAGCTCGTGATTGCAAATAAATCTGTTGGACTTTAACCTGGTGTTGTGAGACTAATTACTGTGCCCACACCATCCAACACCGGACTCTCCACATCATGTTCATAGAGTACATAGGGGAGAAGAAAAGGAGAGGGTGCAAATGTAGTGTTACAGGGATAGCTAGGGTGTACAGAAAGATCAACTTAATATAAGGTAGGTCCATTCAAAAGTCTGATGGCAGCAGGGAAGAAGCTGTTCTTGAGTCAGCTGGTATGTGAATTGACTTCAGTATCTTTTGCCCAACATAAAAAGATGGAAGAATGCATGATCAAGCTGCATGGGGTCCTTAATTATGCTGGCTCCTTTCCTGAGGCAGCAGTAAGTGTAGACAGAGTCAATGGACGGGAGGCTGATTTGTGTGATGGACTGGGCAACATTCATAATCCTTAGTAGTATCTTGCAGTTTTTGTCAGAGCAGGAGCCATACCAAGCTGTGATACATCCGGCAAGAATGCTTTCTGTGGTGTAAAAATTGGTGAGAATCATAGCAGACATGCCAAATTTCCTTAGCCTCCTGAAATATAGTGGCATTTGTGGGTTTTTTTAACTATAGCATCAATGTGGAGGGGCCAGGACAGGTTGTTGATGGTCTGGACACCTAGCATTTTGAAGATATCGATTCCATTTCATCCTGTAGACAGAGGTATGTCCTCCACTATGCTTCCTGAACACAATGACAATCGCCTTCATTTTACTGACATTAAGGCAGAGATTATTATCATCGCACCAGTTCACCAGATTCTCTCTCTTTCCTGTACTCTGTCTCGTTGTGCGAGATCCGACCCACTACAGTCACCAACAAACTTGAAAATCGAATTGGAGGAGAATTTCACCAGTGATAGGTGTATAAGGAGCATAGGAGGGAGCTGAAGACACAGCCTTGCGGGGCACTGGTGTTGAAGGTGATCATGGAGGAGGTGTCATTGCCCATCCTTCCTGACTGCGATCTGTGGATTAGAACTCTAGAATCCAGTCACAGAGGGAGAAGCCAAGCACCAGGCCACGGAGTTTGGAGGTGGAGGGAAGGAAATCTGCCATCCTTACCTGGTCTGGCCAACATGTGACTCCAGAGCCACACAGTGTGGTTGACTTTTACATGTCCTCCGAAATGGTCGAGCAAGCCACTCAGTTCAGGGGCAATGAGGGAAGGGCAATAAATGGTGGCCGGCCAGTGACCCCCACCTCCTATAAATGAACTTTAAAAAAAATTATAAAAACTCTTTTAAAATTGCTTAGCTTCTGTTATGAGATGCTGTCTTTCCCAGGAGTAGCTGTAACCAGAGTCCACGCATTAATCCTTTAAGTCATGATGTGGAGATGTTAGTGTTGGACTTGTATTTGATTTTTTTATTTTGATTTTTATTTGATTTGATGTATTAAGTAGTTTCTTGTGTGCTAAACAGACAAAACATACTGTTCATAGAGAAGGAAACGAGAGAGTGCAGAATGTAGTGTTACAGTCATAGCTAGGGTGTAGAGAAAGATCAACTTAATGCAAAGTAATTCCATTCAAAAGTCTGACAATAGCAAGGAAGAAGCTGTTCTTGAGTCAGTTGGTGTGTGACCTCAGGCTTTTGTATCATTTTCCCAACAGAAGAAAGTGGAAGAGAGAATATCCAGAGTATCCAGAGTGCATGGGGTCCTTAATTATGTTGGCTGCTTTGCCAAGACATCAGGAAGTGTAGACAGTGCCAATGGATGGAAGGCTGGTTTGCGTGCTGGATTGGGCTACATTCACAACCTCTTATAGTTCCTTGTGGCCTTGGACACAGCAGCAGCCACACCAAGCTGTGATACAACCAGAAAGAATGCTTTCTATGGTGCATCTGTAAAAGTTGGTGAGAGTCAACTGAGAGTCAAAATTTGACACGCCAAATTTCCTCAGTCTTCTGAGTAAGTAAAGGCATTTTTTGGCTTTCTTAACTATAGTTTTGGCGTGGGGCGACCAGGACAGGTTATTGGTGATCTGGACACCTAAAAACCTGAAGCACTCGACCCTTTCTACTTCATCCTTAACCCTTTAAGGCAAAGTTAATTTTAAAAAACATGACTTCTTCTGGAATGTTCTTAGTCCTTGAAGGTGAATCGTTTTTGTGATCGAAGTGTGGGTGTCAACATTGAGACGAGGAGTGAGCTGGACATAGACACAAACTCTCGCTCTTGTACAGTCTCATCATCATTTTTATTAATTTCTCTTTTATTTTAAATCTCAGGTTTCTTTGACCTTGCTTTATTTTTGCTCAGCAAGTTGTTTCTTTTCTTCAAACTCAACTTATTTCTTGATTTTTTTGTATGTTTCAGAAATTCACTCATCATCCCGAAATGAAATAGAAACATGGCCCACGCACCACTCACTTCAGAAGTTGCATGCTCACTTTTCATTTGTGCATACTAATTGAAGGTTCTTTGTGCTTTTGCAATGTTAATAAAGGTCTTGATATGAATTATTATATGTAAAGTAATGAAGATTTTTAAAATGCTCAAGAAGCTTCAACGAAACTAAATTAAATGCAATTTTATCAGTTTAGTGTAGTCCTTACCCTTGCTTTTCCTTGCTGCGTTTTCCAATGTCATGCATTTTCCTACTTTATACTGCACAGGCTTCTCAGGGAGGAACAGAGAATTGTCATATGTGTGAAACTACTTGTTCGCACAGAGACATACTGTCGCTGAGAGCATTGCAAAGCAATTTTCTTCCATCAGTGAAATTTCACTGACAAGAACAGCCATTCAGTTCAGAATTCAGGCCCCATCATCTCACTCAGTAACTTCATGTGCACTCTGCAGATTTTATAACCTTGATGTCCACAATTTTGCTTCATTGGGAAAGGTTTCCTCATGCTTTTTTTGAAATCATTGCTGGTCTTCCCTGATGTGTGATAAACACCAATTCCACAGCAAAAAGCACAGACAGCAGTGTTTTGTTTGAATAAACCAACTGTCCAACAGGGTAAAACAAACAGACAGCAAACTTCCCTCTCTTAGGCACTAACATTTTGTCAAATGCACTCTTCAAATTACTGCAAAAGAAATCATGATCCATACCCCAATGAGTATCATTGTGTGTGGGACCTGTACCCCAGTGAGAGTCAGTGTGTGTGGGACCCGTACCCCAGTGAGAGTCAGTGTGTGTGGGACCCATACCCCCGTGAGAGTCAGTGTGTGTGGGACCCGTACCCCAGTGACAGTCAGTGTGTGTGGGACCTGTACCCCAGTGAGAGTCAGTGTGTGTGGGACCCGTACCCCAGTGAGAGTCAGTGTGTCTGGGACCCATACCCCAGTGAGAGTCAGTGTGTGTGGGACCCATACCCCAGTGAGAGTCAGTGTGTGTGTGACCTGTACCCCAGTGAGAGTCAGTGTGTGTGGGACCCATACCCCAGTGAGAGTCAGTGTGTGAGGGACCTGTACCCCAGTGACAGTCAGTGTGTGTGGGACCTGTACCCCAGTGAGAGTCAGTGTGTGTGGGACCCGTACCCCCGTGAGAGTCAGTGTGTGTGGGACCCATACCCCAGTGAGAGTCAGTGTATGTGGGACCCGTACCCCAGTGAGAGTCAGTGTGTATGGGACCCGTACCCCAGTGAGAGTCAGTGTGTGTGGGACCCGTACCCCAGTGAGAGTCAGTGTGTGTGGGACCCGTACCCCAGTGAGAGTCAGTGTGTGTGGGACCCGTATCCCCGTGAGAGTCAGTGTGTGTGTGGAACCTGTAATCCAGTGAGAGTCAGTGTGTGTGGGACCCGTACCCCAGTGAGAGTCAGTGTGTGTGGGACCCGTACCCCAGTGAGAGTCAGTGTGTGTGGGACCCGTACCCCAGTGAGAGTCAGTGTGTGTGGGACCCGTACCCCAGTGAGAGTCAGTGTGTGTGGGACCCGTACCTCAGTGACAGTCAGTGTGTATGGGACCCATACCCCAGTGAGAGTCAGTGTGTGTGGGACCCATACCCCCGTGAGAGTCAGTGTGTGTGGGACCCGTACCTCAGTGACAGTCAGTGTGTATGGGACCCATACCCCCGTGAGAGTCAGTGTGTGTGGGACCTGTACCCCAGTGAGAGTCAGTGTGTGTGGGACCCGTATCCCAGTGAGAGGCGGTGTGTGTGGGACCTGTACCCCAGTGAGAGTCAGTGTGTGTGGGACCCGTATCCCAGTGAGAGTCAGTGTGTGTGGGACCTGTAGCCCAGTGAGAGTCAGTGTGCGTGGGACCCATACCCCCGTGAGAGTCAGTGTGTGTGGAACCCGTATCCCAGTGAGAGTCAGTGTGTGTGAGAGCCGTACCCCAGTGAGAGTCAGTGTGTGTGGGATCCGTACCCCAGTGAGAGTCAGTGTGTGTGGGACCCGTACCCCAGTCAGAATCAATGTGTGTGGAACCCATACCCCAGTGAGAGTCAGTGTGTGTGGGACCCGTACCCCAGTCAGAATCAATGTGTGTGGAACCCGTACCCCAGTGAGAGTCAGTGTGTGAGGAACCCGTACCCCAGTGACAGCCAGTGTGTGGGACCCATACCCCAGTGAGAGTCAGTGTGTGGGACCGATACCCCCGTGAGAGTCAGTGTGTGTGGGACCCATACCCCAGTGAGAGTCAGTGTGTGTGGGACCCGTACCCCAGTGAGAGTCAGTGTGTGTGGGACCCGTACCCCAGTGACAGCCAGTGTGTGGGACCCATACCCCAGTGAGAGTCAGTGTGTGGGACCGATACCCCCGTGAGAGTCAGTGTGTGTGGAACCCGTACCCCAGTGAGAGTCAGTGTGTGAGGAACCCATGCCCCAGTGAGAGTCAGTGTGTGTGGGACCCGTACCCCAGTGAGAGTCAGAGTGTGTGGGACCCGTACCCCAGTGAGAGTCAGTGTGTGAGGGACCCATACCCCAGTGAGAGTCAGTGTGTGTGGGACCCGTACCCCAGTGACAGTCAGTGTGTGTGGGACCCATACCCCCGTGAGAGTCAGTGTGTGAGGAACCCATACCCCAGTGAGTGTCAGAGTGTGTGGGACACGTACCCCAGTGAGAGTCAGAGTGTGTGGGACCCATACCCCAGTGAGAGTCAGTGTGTGAGGGACCCATACCCCAGTGAGAGTCAGTGTGTGTGGGACCCGTACCCCAGTGACAGTCAGTGTGTGTGGGACCCATACCCCCGTGAGAGTCAGTGTGTGAGGAACCCATACCCCAGTGAGAGTCAGTGTGTGGGACCGATACCCCCGTGAGAGTCAGTGTGTATGGGACCTGTACCCCAGTGAGAGTCAGAGTGTGTGGGACCCGTACCCCAGTGAGAGTCAGTGTGTGTGGGACCCGTACCTCAGTGAGAGTCAGTGTGTGTGTGGAACCTGTAATCCAGTGATTGTTAAAAGCAGAAATGTCTAAGTTGGAAGGATGTACTGGCCTTGGAAAGGGTCCACAGAAGGTTCACAAGAATGATCCCTGGAATGAAGAGTTTGTCGAATGAGGAACGGTTGAGGACTGTAATCATTGGAGTTTAGAAGGACGGGGGAGAATCTTACTGAAACTTACAGGATACTGAGAGGCCTGGATAGAGTGGACATGGAGAGGACATTTCCACTAACAGGAAAAACTAGAACCAGAGGGCACAATTTCAGGCTATTGCAACAATCCTTTAAAACAGAGAGGAGGAGGAATTTCTTCAGCCAGAGAGTGGGGAATCTGTGGAACTCTTTGCTGCAAAAGACTGTGGAAGCCAGGTCATTGAGTCTCTTTAAGACAGAAATAAATTCTTTATTAATAAGGGGATCAGGTGTTATATCAGCCAAGATTGAATGGTGGAGCAGACTCAATGGGTTGAGCGGCCTAATTCTGCTCCTATGTCTTATGGTCTAACATGTGGCTATGTAAAGATTTAATATTTTGGTTTTACAGAAGGGGACACTCTTGATTCAATAAACGTTTGATTTGCCTCAACTTAATTGTCAAAAATAAATTTCTGAGGAATGCTGAGAGATCACATTGCTTAAAATAAGAGATGACTAATTGGAGTGTGGGAAAAAGGCTGTCTGGGAGGCTGAGGGCACATTCTCTTCCCGGGAATCTGTGAGCCTGGCACAGATACAACAAGAATTAATCCACCCTTAGCCTGTCCAAAGATAGGCTCTCCCGCAAAAGGGGCCGGATCACTGCATTATACTTCATTCAGTCACAGCGAGAAGGCAATGCTGCTTCAAAACAGTCACCGCAGCGCAGATACACACAGCAACAGGGTATTTTATGTCCAGGGGTTTGTGGGTGTCTGCTGTATGTACTCACATCTATATGGTATCATGACCCTAATTTCCTCCTGTTACAAGAGTGAAATATTGTGTAAGACACACTAACTTATCTCTTATATTGAATATTAACAGCTCTTTGCGTTTCTAGCTGTCAGCAGTGGCTCAGTTGGTAAGACTCTTGCCTCTGAATCAGAAGGTTGTGAGAGCGTAGGGAACCAATTGCTTTCTCCATGGCAATACCTCAGCCAATCAGATCCAACTTGCCAATCACTCAGCACCTTCCTCCTGACGCATAAATTGTTATGATTGTTTGAAATTTGGCATTCATGTGTTTGTCCTGATGCATATGAAAATACCAATAAGGTCCATTCAGTCTCTCGCGCCTACCCCGCCATTCAATAAGGTAGGAGAGTTCCAAAGATTCACAACCCTCAGAGAGACAGAATTTCTCATCTCCACCTTAACTGGGAGACCCTTTATTGCTAAACTGTATCTCCTGGTTCTAGATTCTCCTATAAGAAGAAACATCCTCTCAGCATCTACCCTGTCAAGTCCCCCCAGGATCTTATATATTTTAATAAGATAACCTCTCTGATCTCCAATGAATACTGGATCAATCTGTTCAAACATTTCTCACAATATAACTCCCTTCCCATGGATCAGTCAAATGAACTTCCTCTGAACTGCTTCCAATGTATTTACAATCCTCTTCATTAAGGAGCATAAAACTGTACACAATACTCCAGATGTGCTCTCATCAAAGCCCTCATAACTATGGCAAACCATCTTTACTTTTATATTCAATTTATCTTTCTAATCACTTGTTGTATCAGCATATTAACATTTCCTGATTCATGAATCAAGCATTGCAATGTTCTAACGATGTTGAGGGGGTTGTGGGTTTTAAACAAAAAAAATGTGGTTTGTGCACATAGATTCAAAATAACAACAACATGGTTTATTGAGAAGCTGTTCCCTGTAAAGAGTAGAAAATGAAGCTAAACAGGAACCTTTAAACACCCCAATGACATCACCATTAAATCATGTGACTATCTCTTAAAACAGCTGTGCAACCACTTAAATCTACAACATCCCTCCCTCTTTACTTCTGTGGTCATATCAACAAATTACTACCATATTACACATAGAGTAATACACTAGACAGAGTACGATGCAGCATTAATTATTATATACAGCCAGTAAGAAAGTTGATCATGAGGATATCTTTGGTTGTATACGGCATTCCAGAATTTGGCTATCCATGACCCAAATGTATGATTTGGAACTTCAGTAGACATTTCTTCTCTTGGAGCTGGGTCTGTATCATTTTCACTCATGTAGTAGCAGCGACAAAATCAAAGGCAACTCACAGTTAACTAAGTTTTCCGTAACAGTATTCACAACACTCAAGACTGAAGAAATTGGTATTTCTAGAAATGATTCTGAGAAATCATTTTGAGATGAAAATAATTGGTCAGCATGGTGTGGAGTGTGCAGTTTTGCACACAAAACTGTGTGCAGTTTTGGTCGCTGCACTTACGCAAGGATATTTTGGCCTTGGAGGGAGTGCAGAGGAGGTTTACTCGGCTGATACTGGAGTTGAGGGGGTTGAACTATGAGGAGAGGCTGAAAAAACTAGGCTTGTACTCGTTAGAGTTTAGAAGAATGAGGGGAGATCTCATTGAGACATATCAGATGATGAATGGGATGGATAGGATAGAGGTGGAGAGGCTCTTCCCGCTCAGAAAGGACAGTAGGACTAGAGGGCACAGCCTCAAGATAAGGGGGGGGGGGGGGGGGGGGGGCGGTTTAGAACGGAGTTGAGGAGGAACTTCTTCACTCAAAGTATGGTGAATCTCTGGAATTCTCTGCCCGTTGAAGTGGTGGAGGCTGCCTTGCTAAATATTTTGAAGACGCGGGTTGATAGGTTTTTGATAGGCAAGGGGATTAAGGGTTATGGGGAGAGGGCGGGAATGTGGAACTGAGCAGCGACAGATCAGCCATGATCTTATTGAGTGGCGGGGCAGGCTCGAGGGGCTAGATGGCCTACTCCTGCTCCTATTTCTTATGTACTTATGGTCAAACTAGTCCATTTTCAGTCCGAACTGTTCAAGAAATTGGACCTGTTTTTGTTAAAACTATGGTTGGCATCCATTTCTCTCCTGTGGCATAATTACACACTAACATCTAACAACCTGAGAATGTTATTGAATCTCTACTATCTCTGAAGTTTCTTGCAGTAATAACAAATGTAACGCAGTTGTCAGGTTTCTCTTTAACAACTGTAATGCAGGTGAACTTTAGGTAGTCGCATGAGTTTCGATAAGTTGCCAAAAAGTTATTCACACAACTTGATAACGAACCTTGCTCTCTTGAAGCTTTTAAAGAGTGCTTCAAAGATTGTATGAATCTTTCAGCTAAAGCATTGGTTGATGGATGGTGATGGTAAAATGCAGGTTTTATATACCGAATACAATTTACTTTGAGATCATCTTTAAAGTCTTATGAAGTAAACTGTGAACCATTATCACCAACAATCTACTCTGGATTATGAAATCTCGCAAACGTTTTGTCAAATTTTTCAATCGTTTGTTCAGTTGTAGTAGGTCTGACAATCAGAATTTCTGGCCATTTTGACCGTGCATCAATTACGACAAAGAACGTGTAACTCTCACAGACCGAAAAAAATCTACATGCAATCATTACCATGGCATTTGAAGCCACTCAAGGGTGTAAAGGAAACATCAGTGGTGTATTTATTCATGCACAGATCAACACTGTCCCATTTTTTTCTTCAATCTGAGCATCCAGACCCAGCCACCAAAAAGAACTTTATGCTAATTCCTTCATCCGGGCTATACCAGGATGTCCTTCATGTAGGAATGATCACTTGGATTCCCTACAATAGACACCCACCTTAAATAGACAACTCAAGCTTTATTGACACACTGGTTTTAAATCAGGATGCACTCGATGTGTTCCAGCTATCATTCCTTTCAGTACCGTATCTGTTATGAGATCATTACTGGTATGTCTCTGGATTTGAGAAGTTGTCACAGACAAATGGTCTACTAATGAAAAAAAAGGATATTAGCGAAACTGGTTGGTGGCACCTGCTCAATAGGTAAAGGTAAGTATGACAATACATCAGCATTAGCATGGCACTCTGATTGATGATACTTTATAGTATGAGTATGCAGATAAGATCAGTGACCAACTTTACAATCAGCAAGCACGTTGGAAATAGTGACCACAATTCGGTGTCCTTCATTATTGCAATGGAGAGGGATAGGGTCACACGGCAGGACAAGGTTTATAATTGGGGCAGTGGTAATTATGATGCGATTAGCAAGAATTAGGGAGCATAAGATGGGAACAGAAAATGTCAGTTATGTGCACAAACAAAAAATGGAGCTTTGTCAAGGAACAAATACTGCGTGTCCTTGATAAGTATGTCCCTGGTAGGCAGTGAGGAAACGGCCGAGTGAGGGAACCATGGTTCACAAAGGAGGTTGAATGTCTTGTCAAGAGCAAAGGGGAAGCGTATGTAAGGCTGAAAAAATAAGGTTGAGTTGGGTCGCTTGTGGGTTACAAGGTAGCAAGGAATGAGTTAAAGAAAGGGCTTAGGAGAGCCAGGAGGGGACATGAGAAGTCCTTGGCGGGCCGGATAAAAGAAAACCTCAAGGCTTTTTACTCTTACGTGAGAAATAAAAGAATGCTCAAGGTGAGGTTAGGGTCAGTCAAGGATAGTAGTGGGAACTTGTGCAAGGAGTCAGAAGAGATAGGTGAGGCATTGAGTGAATACTTTTCTTCAGTGTTCACTAAGGAGAGGGGCCATGTTTTTGAGGATGAGAGTGTGATACAGGCTGATAGGATGGAGGAGGTAGATGTTCTGAGGGAAGATGGATTAGCAATTTTGAAAAACTTGAGGGTCAATAAGTCCCCTGGGCCAGATGGGATACATCCTAGGATACTTTGGGAGGCAAGGGATGAGATTGTGGATCCTTTAGCTTTGACCTTTGGGTCCTCACTGTCCACGGGGATTGTGATGTAGAGATGCCGGCACTGGACTGGGGTAAACACAGTAAGAAGTGTCACAACACCAGGTTAGAGTCCAACTAGTTTATCTGATAGAATCCCACAAGCTTTTGGAAACGGTGTTCCTTTGTCAGGTGTGTGGAAGGTTCTGATCAGAGAAGAGCATATAAAGTAAAAGCTTGATGTCTGTGTTGATATGCGCAATCTTCTTGGAGATCCTCTCCACTTGGATCTGGTAGTTTGCGGTGTCGATGGTAGTCATGATGTAGAGATGCCAGCGTTGGACTGGGGTAAACACAGTAAGAAGTCTCACAACACCAGGTTAGAGTCTAACCAGTTTATTTGATAGTAATCCCACAAGATTTCGGAAACAGTGTTCCTTTGTCACGGGGATTGTGCTAGAGGACTGGAGAGTGGCAAATGTTGTTCCTGTCTTCAAGAAAGGCAATAGGAATGACTTTGGTAATTATAGGCCAGTTAGTCTTACTTTGGTGGTCGGTAAGTTAATGGAAAGGATCCTGAGAGATAGGATTTATGACCATTTGGAAAGATACAGTTTAATCCAGGATAGTCGGTACAGTTTCGTGAGGGGTAAGTCCTGCCTCACAAATTTGATTGAATTCTTTAAGGAGGTAACAAAGTGTGTAGGCAAAGGTAGAGCAGTTGATGTCGTATACATGGATTTTAGAAAGGCGTTTGATAAGGTTCCCCATGGTAGGTTCATGAAGAAGGTAAGGAGTTGTGAGATAGAAGGAAATTTGGCTGATTGGATAAGTAACTGGCTGTATCATAGAAGACAGAGGGTGGTGGTCGAGGGAGAATTTTCAGACTGGAGGCCAGTTACCAGCGGTGTACCACAGGGATCAGTGCTGGGTCCTCTGCTATTTGTGATTTTTATCAATGACTTGGAAGAGGGGGCTGAAGGGTGGGTTAGTAAATTTGCTGACGACACCAAGATTGTGGAGTAGTGAATGAGGTGGAGGGCTCTTGTAGGTTGCAAAGAGACATTGATAGGATGCAGAACTGGGCCGAAAAGTGGCAGATGGAGTTTAACCCTGATAAGTGCGAGATGATTCATTTTGGTAGGACAAACTTGAATGCGGATTACAGGGTCAACTGCAGAGTTCTGAGGAATGTGAAGGAACACAGAGATCTTGGGGTTCATATCCACAGATCTCTGAAGGTTGCCACTCAAGTGGATAGATCCGTAAAGAAGGCTTATAGTGTGTTAGCGTTTATTAACAGGGGGTTTGAGTTTAAGAGCTGTGGAGTTATGCTGTAACTATACCGGACGTTGGTGAGACCACATTTGGAATATTGTATGCAGTTCTGGTCACCTCACTATAAGAAGGATGTGGAAGCATTGGAGAGAGTGCAGAGGAGATTTACCAGGATGCTGCCTGGTTTGGAGGGTGGGTCTTATGAGGAAAAGTTGAGGGAGCTGGGGCTTTTCTCTAGAGCGGAGGAGGGTGAGAGGTGTCCTAATAGAACATAGAACATAGAACACTACAGCACAAACAGGCCCTTCGGCCCACGAGTTGCGCCGATCACATCAACACCTACCAATCTATAGACCTATCTACAACCCCCAATCCCATTAAACCCCATATACTCATCCAGAAGTCTTTTAAAAGACCCCAGCGAGTTCACCTCCATCACCACTGACGGCAGCCGATTCCATTCACTCACCACCCTCTGAGTGAAAAACTTACCCCTAACATCACTTCTGTACTTTCCTCCCTGCACCTTAAATCTGTGTCCTCTCGTAGCGACCATTTCAACCCGGGGTTCAATAGAGGTTTATAAGATGATGAGGGGGATAGATAGAGTGGATGTGCAGAGACTATTTCCTCAGGTGGATGTAGCTGTTACTCGGGGACATAACTATAAGGTTCATGGTAGGAGATATAGGAGGGATGTCCCAGGTAGATTCTTCACTCAGAGAGTGGTTGGGGTGTGGAATACACTGCCTGCTGTGATAGTGGAGTCGGACACTTTAGGAACTTTCAAACGGTTATTGGTTAGGCACATGGAGCACACCAGAATGATAGGGAATGGGATAGCTTGATCTTGGGTTTGGACATAGTTCGGCAAAACATTGAGGGCTGAAGGGCCTATACTGTGCTGTACAGTTCTATGTTTCTGTGTAGCTAATGAAGGTATGCCTTTATATGGCTCAAAAATAGTAATTGAAGGTTGATGATCAGTCAGTGACGTGAAATGATGACCTTATAAATAATGAGGAAACAATTATATGCCAAAAGTTATACCTGATGCTTTTTTTTCCTCGCTGAGCATAGTTCCAATGTTCCTATGTAAATTATTCAAACCTTCCTATTCACTGGACCCTGTATTAATATCATCCAGGTAACATTGTACACCAGAGAGACCACTAAAAATCTGATCCATCAATCTTTGGAATAGGGCTGGTATGGATGTTATTCCAAAAGACTATCTTTTTATAATGAGAAAGACCTTTATGAGTAACGATGGTAAGCAATGGTTGAGAATTGGGAACCAAATTTATCTGCAAATATGTTTGTGAAAGATCAACCTTGCTGAATTTTTGCTCATCTGATAACCCAGCAAACAAATCTTTAATTAAAGGAAGTGGATATTGATCAGCACACAACAATGGAATAAGGGTTGTGTTAAAATTAGCACAAATACGAACCGAACCATCTGGTCATCTCAGGAATTGAAGGTACACTAGCACCACTATCAACTTCCATCCTAATAGGCTGTCCACTTTAATTTTGGAATCACCCAGAATCTATGTGATTCACCTTGTATGCTTAGGACTGTCGGTTAAAGCTCTTCATCACATCATTGGACATTCTCTTCTTCCCAGTCATAACTCTTTTCTTCCCTGTTGCAAATTCTTTGTGTAGAATCAACTTGTTTTCTCCTTAAAGGTACTCAGATTCTTCTTCTGAATATTCTTCCCAAGGGAAGCTGGTCTAGTCCACCAAGCTTTCGCAATGTGACACATATTGCCACAATTCTTGCATTGACTATCCTTGCTGTAGCATTCACTCATTGAATGGCCCATTTTGGCACACCTGTAATATGTTTATTTCTGCTTTAACTTCTTACGGGGAGTTTCCGACTTGTGAATATTCGTTCCTGCACCAAATTGTGAAGCCTCTTTAGCAGTGTCGATTATTTCCATCGTCACTATAATTTCTAGTGCTATCTTTAAAGTCAAAGCATGTCTAGTAAGTGACCTTCATTAGGTAGCCTCAATTTGGAGACCACAAACTAAACGATTTCTAAGAGCATCCTCCAATAACTCACCAAATTTTTAAGGTTGCTACGAACTAAGCAATGCTTTCAACTTCTATTTGATTCTTTCTGTGAAACATGAACCGCTCCACGATGATCAATGACGATGAAGAGTAAAGCTCCTTAAGGATCCTTGTCAAGTCATCATTGGTTTTGGTTCCGGCTTTGCTGGATGAAGCAAACTCTGGAGCAAATTAAAGGTTTTACTTCCTATTAAACTGAGAAAAGTTGATACAAACAATTTGTTTGCAATTTTATTGACTTGTATACAGTACTGAAAATGCTTGGCAAAGGAACTCCATGATTCATAGAGTCAGAGAGTTTACAGCATGGAAACAGGCCCTTCAGCCCAACTTCTCCATGCAGCCCTTTTTTTAACCACTAAGCTAGTCCCAATTACCTGCGTTTGGCCCATACCTCTCTATACCCATCTTATTTATGTAGCTATCTAAACGCTTTCTAAAAAACAAAATTGTACTCGCCTCTACTACTACCTCTGGCAGCTCACCCAGACACTCACCACCCTCTGTGTAAAAAAAATTGTCTGTCTGGACACTTTTGTAACATTTTCTTCATTGAAAGTACCCATGAATCCTAACTGACCTGCCATTTCTAGCAATGCAAGACAGTTCAGTATTCTTTTTACCAGTAATTCCCAGTACTTCCTTTATAATCTGGAGACAGTTTTTGATTTTTTTTTAGTTTTACATGGCCCCAGCTGTACAAACATCCACTCTTTTCAAATCTGCCAGATGTTTCCTGGAATCTCGCCCTTCTCTGATCAGAAAATCCCCCTCCTTTAGAACCATTTAGAGAGTTTGCCACCCTTTTTTAACTTCCGCTCTATTGCTATACACTGACATGCATGGACCCTGCAGCTTAGGCAAGTCCACTCAATTTTCTTCCTTGGTAAGAAACACAATATTATTTTCCCTTTTCTTTGGTTTTACTTGGTCTCCCCACACTGGCACTTCCTGTTGTTGATTTTCTCCAGCCTTCTAATATTCAAAGTTAGGATCTGTTCTTGATGAAACAGAATGTTGTCACATTCAGTTTTCTTTTTGTAATGGCCTAACTATTTTAGGGTTGTGAGTTTTAAACAAAAAGAAAAGATGTAGTTTACATGTGCAGATTCAAAACAAAAAGGTTTATTGAGAAGTCATTGCCTGTACAGAGTGGAAATCTAACTTAACAGGTGCCTGTGAAACATCCAGAGGCATCACCATTAAATCATGTGACAAGCTCTTAAAGCAATCATACAACCACTTAAATATATAACAAACACCCAGACCCCTCTGTGCCTCAGAATTCATAGAATCCTACAGTGCAAAAGGAGGCCATTGGGCCCAGCATGTCTGCATGAACCACAATCCCATACAAGCCCTATCCCCAGGCATTACCCCAGCTAATCTCCCTGACACTAAGGGGCAATTATTAGCATGGCCAATCCACCTAACCCACACATCTTTGGACTGTGGGAGGAAACCGGAGCACCTGGAAGAAACCCATGCAGACCTGGGGAATATGTGCAAACTCCACACAGAGAGTGATCCAAAGCTGAAATTGAACCCAGGTCCCTGGCGCTGTGCGGCAACAGTGCTAGCCACCGTACCACCATGCTATCCCCTGCAATCTCTGCAATTTCTCTCTGCTTAAACAATATGCTGTTTTTCTATCCTTCCTGCTAAAGTAGACAAGTTCACATTTTCTCACATTCTAATCCATCTGCCAAACATTTGTCCTCTCTCTTAACCAATCTGTACACCTGCAGATTCCTTATGCCCTCTCCATTATTTACTTTCCTACCTGTCTTTGTATCATTAGTAAATTTAGCAACTTTACATTCCATTTCTTTATTCAAGTCATTGATTTAAATTGTAATGGGATGAGGTAGCTGCACTGTGGCACTCTATTCACCACATCTTGCCAAACTGAAAAAGAGCCACTTATCCGTACTCTTACCTTCCTGTCAGCTGCCAATTCTCTATCCATAGCAATATGTTCCACCCAATGCCAACAGCACTTCGCAACCTTTGACGTGCACCTTGTCAAATGTATTTTGGAAATCTAAGTATAGCAGATCCACCTGTTCCCATCTATCCATGTTGCTTGTTACTTCCTAAAGGAACTCCAATAAATTAATCACAGTCCAAATATGTGCAGGTTAGATTAATTGGCCTTTTGTGTCAGGGGACTAGCAGAATAAAATACATGAGGTTTTGGGGATTGAGTGTGACTGTTGTTGGTACAGACTCGATGGGCCAAATGGCCTCCTTCTGCTCTGTAGGGATTCTACGATGACTTCTTTTTCACAAAACAATGTTGCCTCTGTCCGATTGCATTTAGATTTTCTAAACTCCCCACAAAAATTCTTTAATAGATTCATTGATGGGTGCAAGACAGAAAGATTTTGGCAACACGTTTCTCTTTTCAAAAAGATTTATGGGTTTAAATTTATAAGTTTTTATTTATGAGTATTTATGAGTTTAAAAATTTATGGGTTCAATCCCTATTCTGGACACTTGTACTCCTAATTCTAGGTTGACACTCTAGCACATTACTGAGGCAGCTATTCACCATCAAAAACCAAGACTACATTTGCCATCTCGGGTAGATTTTGAAACTAGAGTAATGGATATGATGGGGTTCCCCAGAGGTTGAAATTAGGACTACTGCTTCTTTTGATGCATATTAATTTCCTTAACTTGTATGTCCAGGCACAACTTCAAACTTTTGGTGCGCCAAGCTGCAGTACGACATCCATATCTCCCTTTCCTGCATGCCTTTTAAAATTGTCCCAGCCCCAGCTTCTTTAATCTTTCAGGTAACTGTTTACATCCCAGTAAACCTCCCCTGCACCTTCTCCAAGACATGGCCATCCTTTCTGAAGTCTGGTACAAATTTAAGATGATACAGAATCAGTCACATACTGGGCTCTAGGACACAAATTACATTTTGTCGACGACCCTCTCTATCAATCCTGAACCATCTACAACTGGTTATGTGCAGGCTGAAAATGTACTCCTGAACCAGGCAGTGGGAGAAGATGCTTACCCTATAGTGTTCTGGCAGCTCAGACCAGAGTCAAACATTTCTGCAATGCTTTTGGGAGAAAAGAAATGCATTTTATTTGGAGATAGGGTCACCAGGGCCTTGAGACACCCGGCTTTACCCGGGCACGTATCCTAATTTGGCATCGTCGATGCAACTACATATCTGGCATTCTTCAGCAGTCAATGACTCAAAACAGCTGACCAGAGACAAGCTCACAAGGACAGTTCACTTATTCTGTTATTTAAGAGCACAAGGCACCCATTTTTACCCTATATAGGTTGTAATGCAGAATAATAATGTTCCTAGTCATAACACATAAAGAGGCACACAGACTCTGATCTGAAACTTCCCTTCCTCACTTCAGGGCAGGAGGGACTCTGTACCCCAGTGAGAGTCGGCACCTTCAGGAGAGGAGGGGAACCCCGTACCCCAGTGAGAGTCGCACCTTCAGGAGAGGAGGGGGACCCTGTACCCCAGTGAGAGTCAGCACCTTCAGGAGAGGAGGGGGACCCTGTACCCCAGTGAGAGTCGGCACCTTCAGGAGAGGAGGGAGGCCCTGTACCCCAGTGAGAGTCAGCACCTTCAGGAGAGGAGGGGGACTCTGTACCCCAGTGAGAGTCGGCACCTTCAGGAGAGGAGGGGGACCCTGTACCCCAGTGAGAGTCAGCACCTTCAGGAGAGGAGGGGGACCCTGTACCCCAGTGAGAGTCGGCACCTTCAGGAGAGGAGGGAGGCCCTGTACCCCAGTGAGAGTCAGCACCTTCAGGACAGGAGGGGGACTCTGTACCCCAGTGAGAGTCAGCACCTTCAGGACAGGAGGGGACCCTGTACCCCAGTGAGAGTCAGCACCTTCAGGAGAGGAGGGAGACCCTGTACCCCAGTGAGAGTCAGCACCTTCAGGAGAGGAGGGAGGCCCTGTACCCCAGTGAGAGTCAGCACCTTCAGGAGAGGAGGGGGACTCTGTACCCCAGTGAGAGTCAGCACCTTCAGGACAGGAGGGGACCCTGTACCCCAGTGAGAGTCAGCACCTTCAGGAGAGGAGGGAGACCCTGTACCCCAGTGAGAGTCAGCACCTTCAGGGGAGGAGGGGACCCTGTACCCCAGTGAGAGTCAGCACCTTCAGGAGAGGAGGGGGACCCTGTACCCCAGTGAGAGTCAGCACCTTCAGGAGAGGAGGGAGACCCTGTACCCCAATGAGAATCAGCACCTTCAGGAGAGGAGGGAGACCCTGTACCCCAGTGAGAGTCAGTACCTTCAGGAGAGGAGGGGGACCCTGTACCCCAGTGAGAGTCAGCACCTTCAGGAGAGGAGGGAGGCCCTGTACCCCAGTGAGAGTCAGCACCTTCAGGAGAGGAGGGAGACCCTGTACCCCAGTGAGAGTCAGCACTTCAGGAGAGGAGGGGGACCCTGTACCCCAGTGAGAGTCAGCACCTTCAGGAGAGGAGGGGAACCCTGTACCCCAGTGAGAGTCAGCACCTTCAGGAGAGGAGGGGGACTCTGTACCCCAGTGAGAGTCAGCACCTTCAGGAGAGGAGGGAGACCCTGTACCCCAGTGAGAGTCAGCACTTCAGGAGAGGAGGGGGACCCTGTACCCCAGTGAGAGTCAGCACCTTCAGGAGAGGAGGGAGACCCTGTACCCCAGTGAGAGTCAGCACCTTCAGGAGAGGAGGGGACCCTGTACCCCTGTGAGAGTCGGCACCTTCAGGAGAGGAGGGAGACCCTGTACCCCAGTGAGAGTCAGCACCTTCAGGGGAGGAGGGGACCCTGTACCCCAGTGAGAGTCAGCACCTTCAGGAGAGGAGGGAGACCCTGTACCCCAGTGAGAGTCAGTACCTTCAGGAGAGGAGTGGGACCCTGTACCCCAGTGAGAGTCAGCACCTTCAGGAGAGGAGGGGAACCCTGTACCCCAGTGAGAGTCAGCACCTTCAGGAGAGGAGGGAGACCCTGTACCCCAGTGAGAGTCAGCACTTCAGGAGAGGGGGGGGACCCTGTACCCCAGTGAGAGTCAGCACCTTCAGGAGAGGAGGGGAACCCTGTACCCCAGTGAGAGTCAGCACCTTCAGGAGAGGAGGGGAACCCTGTACCCCAGTGAGAGTCACATGTAGGCCAGATTCTGTAAGGACCTCGGGTTTCCTTCCTCAAAGTTCATCAATGAACTGGTCGGGTTTTTAAGATGATCGAGAATTTCTTAATGAGTTTTATTGACGCTGGTGTTTATTTCTAGATTTTTAAGTAGAATTCAAATTCTCAAATTGTTATGTTGGCATTTGAACACATATCTCTGGATTAATAGCCAGTAATATAATGAGCACACTACCCACATCACCCAACATATTACACATATACAAACATACGGACTTGGAGCTGAAGAAGGTGATTCAGCCCATCGAGTCTGCTCCACCAAGATATGATGGCGGCTGATCTGATTGTGACCTTCAATCTACTTTCCTTTCTACTTTCTCCACCCTGTGACTCCATGTCAGTAAGAAGTCTCACAACATCAGGTTAAAGTCCAACAGGTTTATCTGGTAGCACAAGCTTTTGGAGTGTTGCTCCTTCTTCAGGTGAGTGAAGACTCTTTGCTGCCAATGATGGGGTGATGAAAATTTGGGATGTCTTATGTATGCCTCCATGGACTAAGGGTGCATGAAGAATCACGAGGTAAGCTTGGTCATTCGAACACTGGGAGATCCTTATTAGAAGTATGCACTGTTCCACAGTCAGATCTCAGACTGCCCAACTGTGTCCCCCACTGGGTGGAGATAATTGCTCAGGGGTCACCTGACCCCAAATCCCAACATACAATATATACATATATCACAACTCTCCCTCTTTAATCCAAAACCTCTCCAACCAAAACACATACAAACAAGGAATAAACATAAGTAAATATTTGTATATTTGCAAACCATCACAGTCCCCAACGTAACATCCCTTCAGACAGGTCACATGCACATAATGACTCTATCAGGGGGATAGCGGTTTTATGTCAGTTGGTTCCTTGTTTCAGGAACCTTCTCCAGAGTAGTCTCCCAGGATTCTGGAAGATCCTGCTATTCATCATGAGGATCCCTCTCTGATGGTACCAGAAAGCTGGTGCCACAAAGAACAAACAAAGATCAGTCCAGCACAGGAACTGGCCCTTCAGCCCTCCAAGTCTGTGCTGATCATGATGCTCTAACTAAAACAAAAACGTTCTGCCCTTACTCAGTCCATATCCCTGTCCCATCCAGATGCCTCTTAAATGTTGCTAATGTGCCTGCTTCCACAACCTCCTCTGGCAGCACGTTCCACTCACCCACCACTCTCTGCGTGAGAAACTTGCCCTGCATATCTCCCTTAAACTTTCCTCCCTCACCTTGAATTTGTGCCCCCTTGTAATTGACACTTCCACCCTTGGAAAAAGTTTTTGACTAACCACTTAGTCTATGGCCCTCAATTTTGTAGAGCTCTATCAGCTCTTCTCTCAGCCTCCATCTTTCCAGTGAAAACAATCCTAGTTTATTCAACCTCGCCTCATAGCCAACACCCTCAAGACCAGGCAACATCCTGATAAGCCTTCTTTGCACTCTTAGAGGCACGGGGGCACAATGCTTAGTAAGGCTGCCTCACAGCTCCAGGGACCCAGGTTGAATTCCAGTCTGTGTCACTGTCTGTGTGCAGTTTGCACTTTCTCCCCGTGTCTGCGTGGGTTTCCTCCGGGTGCTCCAGTTTCCTTCCAGTGTCCAAAGATGTTCAAGTTAGATGGATTGGCCCTGCTAAATTGACTCTCCTCTCATGGGGTTTAGCAGGGTAAGTAAGTTTTGGAGTAGGGCCTGTGTGGAATACACTTCGAAAGGAGTAATTTGACAAGAAAGTACTCAATGAATGATAGGACACTAAGAAGTTCTGTGGAAAACAACCTTGGTGTGTTTATCCACAGATCTTTGAAGGCGAAACGGTATGTTAGTAGGGTGGTGAAAAAGGCATATGGGACACATGCATTTATCAATCGAGTCATAGATTACAAAAGCAGGGAAGTCATGCTGGAGTTGTATAGAACTTTGGTGAAGCCACAGATGGAATACCGTGTGCAGTTCTGATCACCACATTATCAGAAGATGTGACTGCACTGGAGGGGGTGCAGAGGAGATTCACCAGAATGATACCTGGGAGGAACATCTGAGTTATGAAGCGAGTAGGCTTGGGTTGCTTTTGTTGGAGCAGAGAAGACTGAGGGGTGACCTGATCAGGTTATACAAGATTATGAGAATCATGGGCAGAGTGGATAAAGAGCGGCTATTCCCCCTAGTTGTAGTGTCATAGAACACAGAACAGTACAGCACAGTACAGGCCCTTCGGCCCTCAATGTTTTGCCGAGCTATGTCCAAACCCAAGATCGAGCTATCCCACTCCCTATCAGTCTGATGTTCTCCATGTACCTACCCAATAACCACTTGAAAGTTCCTAAAGTGTCTGACTCCACTATCACAGCAGGCAGTGCATTCCACTCTCTGGGTAAAGAATCTACCTCAGACATCCCTCCTGTATCTCCCACCACTTATAGTTATGCCCCCTAGTAACATCTACATCCACCCGAGGAAATAGTCTCTGAACGTCCACTCTATCAATCCCTCTCATCATCTTATAAACCTCTATTAAGTCGCCTCTCATCCTCCTCCGCTCCAAAGAGAAAAGCCCCAGCTCCCTTAACCTTTCCTCATAAGACCTACCCTCCAAACCAGGCAGCATCCTGGTAAATCTCCTCTGTTCTCTCTCCAATGCTTCCACATCCTTCTTATCATGAGGTGATCAGAACTGCATACAATATTCCAAATGTGGTCTCATAGGTTCAAGGTGAGGGGCAGGAGTTTTAGGGAGGTTGCGAAGAAAAACATTTTTACCCAGAGGGTGGTGACAGTCTGGAATGTGCTACCTGGGAGGATGGTTAAGGCGGGATGCCTCACATTCTTTAAAAAATATCTGGATGAGCACTTGGCACGAAATAGCATTTAGGGCTATGGATCAAGTGCTGTAGGGTGGGATTAGGTGGGAGTTCAAGTGTTTCTAATGTGTCAGTGCAGACTCGATGGGCAGAAGGGCCTCTTCTATGATTCTATGAACTCTACATTGACCATGGTGTAACCCTTCAATGCCCAATCTCCTCCGTGTAGGATCTTAAACTCACATCAGCTGGTTTTAAAGGAAGATGCTTCAGTTTTTGCTGGTATGTGGTCTTAGGAATTAAAGATACAGCAGCTCCAGTAACAACTTCTATCCTAATAGGTTGTCCATTTAACATTGGAATCACCCAGAATCTGTGTGATTCACCCTGTTATAATTCAGGTCAGAAACTCCAAAGTGCTTTATGAAGTCAGCCTGGATTGTAAGTTTTGCAATTTGAACTTGACAGGGTAAGCAAGAGATATTTCACTTTGGGTATGATTCAACTGACCCACTAGGGAGTTTTTATCAAACAAAGTTTATTTAAGAATACAGTTAACACGTATAGAAAGAAAATTTGCAGTAACTTTTACCAATTATAAACAAAAAAACCCATGATATTGTACAAATTTTAACAGCTAAACACTGTCCCAACCAAACAAATCCCATAAACGCAATTTTTGCACAGGTTTTTGCATAGAAAATACGAATGCTCATGTGATGCTGGAAGTTTGTTCTTTGCTTGAATGCTGCAATTCTCTTGATGCATACACAGACAAGCTTGGAGTCAGAACAACTTCCTAAGACACAGGGAGAGAGACTCTAGGCAAACCAACCACCAACAAGAGATTTCTTTTCCTACTCCAGGAAGGCAAAAAGCAATTCTTCCAGCGAGCCAGCAGAACTTCCAATATCAGGGAAAGAAAGAGAAACACTGCTTTTCTGTCCACCCACTCCCCCTAAACTAAAACAGCAGTTCAAAACTAAAAATGTAAGAGCTCTTGTTACCTGACCTGCCAACTAGTCTTCCTCCTAGGGTGATTTAGGAAATTGGATTAGGAATTGGCTGGCGGATAGGAGACAGAGGGTAGTGGTTGATGGTAAGTATTCGACATGGAGTTCAATTACGAGTGGTGTGCCTCAGGGATCTGTTTTGGGGCCACTGCTGTTTGTAATTTTTATAAATGATCTGGATGAGGGTATAGCTGGGTGGATTAGTAAATTTGCTGATGACACCAAAGTCGGAGGTGTGGTAGATAGTGAGGAAGGGTGTCTTAGTTTACAGGGAGACTTGGACAAGTTGCAGAGCTGGGCCGAGAGGTGGAGGATGGAGTTTAATGCGGAAAAGTGTGAGGTAATTCACTTTGGCAGGAATAATGGATGTGTAGAGTATAGGGCTAATGGTAGGACTCTGAATAGTGTGGATGAACAGAGGGATCTAGGTGTATGTGTACATAGATCCCTGAAATTTGGGAATCAAGTAGATAGGGTTGTTAGGAAGGCATACGGTGTCTTGGCATTTATTGGTAGGGGGATTGAATTTAAAGAGCCGCAGCGTCATGTTGCAACTGTACACAACTCTGGTGCGGCCGCACTTGGAGTATTGTGTGCAGTTCTGGTCCCCACATTACAGGAAGGATGTGGAGGCTTTGGAGAGGGTGCAGAGGAGGTTTACCAGGATGTTGCCTGGTATGGAGGGGAGGTCCTATGAGGAGAGACTGAGGGATTTGAGGTTGTTTTCATTAGAAAGAAGGCGGCTGCGAGGGGACATTATTGAAACATATAAGATGATTAGAGGTTTGGATAGGGTGGACAGTGATAGCCTTTTTCCTCGGATGAAGAAAGCTAGCACGAGGGGGCATAGCTTTAAATTAAGGGGTGGTAGTTATAGGACGGATGTCAGGGGTAGGTTCTTTACCCAGAGGGTGGTGAGGGATTGGAATGCTCTGCCTGCTGCAGTTGTAAATGCGCCTAGTTTGGGGGCGTTTAAGAGATCCGTGGATAGGTTTATGGATGGAAAGGGTTTGGTTTAGGTTAGTGGGTCATTGTTTTTTAACTGGTCGGCGCAACATCGTGGGCCGAAGGGCCTGTTCTGCGCTGTAATGTTCTATGTTCTAACAATGCAGAGTCATGAAACAAATCCCAAAAAGTATCTGCGGCCCAGAGTAAAAATAAACAAAACCCCATTTAAGCAACAATAAAAGGATGTCCAACAGACAGCCAGTGCCAAGTGAAATCAAAAGACCAGAAACTGCAAAGAAAATGATTTTTTTAGAAGTTCATAAAGGTACACTATCATCATATAGCCTGCATGGATAAGACAGTCAGTTAGAACTCTTCATCGTATTTCTGAACATTGCCTTCTTCATAATCACAATTCTTTTTTTCCATGTTGTAAATTCCTTGTGTAGAGTGCAACTTTGTTCTTCTTCTTGAAGATATCCAGAGTCTTCTTCTGAATATTCTTCTCAGGCGAAGCCAGTCTAGCCCAACAAGCTTTCCCAATGTGACCCATTTTACCTCAACTCTTACTGTGACTATCCTTGCTCCAACATTCACTCACTCCATAGACCATTTTGGCACATCTGTGACACGCTGCTTTCTGTTTTGAATTCTTACGAACAGTTCACAAATTGTGGATTGTGCACCAAATTGTGAAGCCTTTTTAGCAGCCGGTACCATTGACTCTGCAATTTCTACTGCTGTCTTTAAAGTCAAAGCATGTTCAGCAAATAATCTTCTTTGGATAACCTCATTTTGGAGACTACAACTAAACGATCACGAAGAGAATCTTCTAACGACTCACCAAATTCACAATGCTGTGCCAGCCTGAGCAATGTTTTTTCCTTCCACTTTATTCCTTCAATGAAATCTGAACTAATCAATGCTTGGCTTCAGAGAGCAATGCTCTTCAAGGTTCATTGTCAAGTCATTGTAAGTTTTGCTTCCTGGTCTTGTTGGATGAACCAAGCTCCTGAGCTATTTGAATATTTTACTTCCCACTGTACTGAGAAATGCTGGTACAAGCAATTTGTTTACAATTGTATTCCCTTGTAGAAAGCATTGAAAATGCTCGGCATAAGAACTCCATGATCAATTTTCTTCATTGAGAGAGTCCACGTGTTCTTATTTCTCTGCCATTTCTCTTCCAGTCACTAGCAACTCGAGAATGCTTAGTATAATTTTTTTACTGTCTTTTCAATATTCCCCTTTATAACCTGGAGACCGCTGACTTGATGTTTTTTCCCTAATGGCCACAGCCATACAGCAAAGCGTTCCTTCTTTACAAATATGCCAGACACACTCTGGCATCTCACCTTTTTCTGATTGGAAAAAAACCCTCTTTTAAAACCACTCAGATGGTCTTCTTGGCACCGGCACTTCAATCTTTAATCCTCTTGCTGTTTTTTCTCCAGCCCTCCGTTATTCGAACGGTGAGGACCCATGATGTTTTACCTTAAGGATCTTTTCTCAATGTTCTCAAATGAGACAAAATCCTGACACATAACCTTTCTTTCGGTAATGTCCTAACTATGTTAGGGGTTGTGGGTTTTGACAGAAAGAAAAGACTTAGTTTGCACCCATAGATTCAGACAAATACACAGCAGATTTTATTGAAGAGCTGCTTTCCGCTCTGCGTCAGAATACAAAACGGAAAACAAAAGAACAGCCTGAACGCAAACCCTAATGACTTCACTGTCAGATCATGTGATCAGCTCCCAAAGCAACTTGCACCCCTTTTTAAGTAAATAACACAAAGTATTATGAGGAAAGACAAATCTTCAGAGAGGGTTAAAAGCTGGCACATGTTGGCACTCACCTCTGTCCCAGTGGTGCTGGAAGATGCTTTATGGCTTGGCCTGGGTTCATCTTGTGAGGTATCCAGGGACTGACGGGCTCGACGCCCAGTCTTCACAATCTGGAAAGAGTGGCAAAGGTGAGAGGGTTTACACAAAGGAAGTAGATCAGAATCCAGCACTCCAGTAAGCTGGCTCAGGGCCCCAGGATGGACACAGCATATATTAACCTCAAGTCAGTGTGCACAGATATGCCACATGCTTTCCTGCTCTCTCTGTATTTTTTTGTCTATGTTTCTGTCAAACCACATCATTCATAGTTGAGTCATCCTCCATCTCCCTGAATTCTTTCAGGTCATGTTAATAACAGGTTACAGCCTGAGCACTCTCACCTCTTGAATCAGAGGGTCACGGGTTCAGGTCCCACTCCTGAAAGGTGCCTCCACTCCACTCCCCCCCGCCCCGCACACTCTCCCTTGCCAGTGCGGTACTCTGGGAGTGCTCATCAGCAGAGGTGCTGTCTTTCAGATGAGATGTTAAACTAAGGATCCATTTTGCCCTCATGGAATCACAGAATCATACAGAGCAGAAGAAGCCGTTTGGCCCATCAAGACTGCACCAACACATTAGAAACACGTGAACTCCCAGCCAATCCCATCTGTGAACAATTAGGCCACAATCCTCTCTGGTGGTTGAAAAAAAATGAATGATCCAAGACCCCAAGCACAGGTCAAACTGGCTTAGTGATAGGACATGGAGTTGGATGCTTTTCAAACTGGAAAATTTGTCATGAAACTCCCCAGGGTTTAGATTTGGATCAATTACTCTTTTAACCTTGACCTGGGTGTAGGGAACAGCATTCTAAAACTTGCAGAAGATACAAAACCTGGCACTGTCGTGGATAGTGCTGAGAATAGTTAAGAGACTTCAAGATGACAGACTGGAAGGTGGAGAAGGCAGAATCTACACAGATGAGTTCACTGGGGAGAAGTGTGAAGTGATGCATTTTGTGTGGCCTAATATAGAAAGACAGTCCACTATAACTTTGAATGGAGAAGAGCAGAAAGACCTTGGTGTCCATAAATATTAAACTTTAAGGGTGGCAGGACAGGATGCAAAGGTGGTTAAAAGTTGTTAGGGTTACTTGCGTTTCAAACAGGAGAAATAGACTTTTAAAGCAAAGGTGGTGCTGGAACTTTCTAAATCAGTGGTTAGGCCTCAGCTGAAATACTGTAGACAATTTTGGGCTCCACAGTTCAGAAAGATGTAAAGATCTCAGAAAAGGAACAGGTGAGGTTTACCAGGATGTCACCATGGTGAAGGATTTCAGTTACAAAAAGAATTTGGAAAAGTTAGGGTGGTTCTTGCAACAAAGAGGCTTGGAAGATGATGAGAGGTTTTGATGGAGAGAAGAATTATTCCTTTTGGGGAGAGGGTCAGTAACCAGTGATCACTGATTTAAAATCATTGGATTGTGATCGAAAGAGAAGATAAGCCTCGATGAGCAGAATGGCTTATTCCTGCACTGTGGATATTCTGTGGCTGAGGAGATACATTTTCACCCAAGAGAGCTGTTTGATTCTGGAATACGTGACATGAAATGACCTTGGTTGTCGATTCCTTAAATAATGTTGAGAGAGTTGGAGAGGGACTAGAGAATGAGGAAATAATGGAAAAATTGAGGAAAAGGGTGGCACAGTGGTTAGCACTGCTGCCTCACAACACCAGGGACCTGGGTTTGACTCTGGCTGTGGGTGACTGTCTGTGTGGGGTTTGCATATTCACCCTGTGTCTGCGTGGATTTCCTCCAGGTGCTCCCATTTCCTCCCACAGTCCAAAGATATGATCAGTAAGTATTCTCACAGCACCCTGAAGGTTAAGCACTGGTTAAAGAGGTGTGAATTACCTCCAGCCAGGACAGTTAGTGTCTGGAGACAATTCACACTTCTTTAACCTGGGCTTAACCCTCTCTCCACTCCCACTGTTTGCATCTGTAAAAACTTGATTACCTGTTAAGACTCGCATTATCTTGTAAGTGAGTTTGTGTGTATATATACCCTGTTTGTGAACTGAACTCTTCACTCACCTGATGAAGGGGCAATGCTGCGAAAGCTCATGCTACCAAATAAATCTATTGGACTTTAACCTGGCATTGTGAGACTAGTCACTGTGTGCCTACCCCAGTCCAACACCAGCAACTCCAAATCAAAGATATGATGGCTAGTGGATTGACCATGAGCAATGTGTGGAGTTACAGGGTTAGGATGGGGAAAAAGACCCTAGGCAGAGGGCTCTTTCGAGGGGTTGGTACAGACTTGATGGCTGAATGGCCTCTTCTGCACTGTATTCTATGGATTACTGCCACCTCTAGACTTTATTGCCCCAATTAATGCCTGACTGTTCATAGAATCCTACACTGTAGAAGGTGGCCATTCGATCCATTGAATCTGCACCGACCACAATCCCTCACAGGTCCTATTCCCATAACACCATGGATTTACCCTAGCTAGTCCCCCTGACACTAAGGGACAATTTAGTATGGCCAATCCACCGAACCCACACATCTCTGGACTTTGGGAGGAAAGTGGGGCATCCAGAGGAAACCCATGCAGACACTGGGAGAACATGCAAACCACGATCCAAGCTGGGAATCGAAGCCAAGTCACTGGTGCTCTGAAGCAGCAACGCTAACCACTCTGCCAGCATGCTGCCCGTGTTTTACCCTGCATACACTTGATGTTATCCTTAAATTCTGCTGCCTGTGCTTTCACTCACAGTGAGTCTCATTCCGCTGCCACTGTTGTACTCATTGGACTTTCCTGTTCTCTGTCCCTGTTTATCCAATTCCCCCCCCCCCACATCACCCTTACCCTCCTCTACCCCAATCATCTCTCCCAGTCCCTGGGGCTCTCTCAGATCCCCCTGACTCCGGCCTCTCCAGCACTGATGGACAGATCCTTGGGGGGGGGGGGTCCTGGTCTGGGACGCCCCCCCCCCCGCCTGCCCCCCTCTCCCCCTCTCTGACACTCAGCTCACTGCCGGGTTATCTGACTCCCAGCTTTGCTGCTGTTGGCGGGGGGGGGGGTGGGGGAGGATGATGATCCAGGCGCTAGGTAAATGCAGGTTCTAGGGTTCAGAGGTCAGTGAGGCTCCAGGACTCCCGGCGGCGCCAGTATAAACAGTGGGGCCGAAGGGTCACTCCCACTGTCCCCCCCCCCCGGGCCGGGACACTCTCTGTCCCCCCCCCCCCCGGGCCGGGACCCTCTCTGTTCCCCCCTCCCCCCCCCTCGGGCCTCCCGCCCGGGTCTCTCCCGCTCCCCTACCCAGGGGAGGCTGCCTCCCCGTCCCGGTCCCCCCGCCCCGGGCCTCTCTCCCCCCGGCACCCGATCCTGATCCCTGGGCTTCCCGATCCCGATCCCGGGTCCCCCCCCCCCGCCCCGGGTCCCGGTTTCTCACCCGCGGATTTTCCTCCAGAACATTCTCCATCTTTCCCGCTCCCACTGCGCAGCCGCCAGCGGCCCGTCACCCCTAGCAACCGGGACACCAGTCAGCACCGACCCTCCGACAGTGCGGCACTCCCTCGGCACTGACCCTCCGACAGTGCGGCGCTCCCTCGGCACTGACCCTCCGACAGTGCGGCGCTCCCTCGGCACTGACCCTCCGACAGTGCTGCGCTCCCTCGGCACTAACCCTCTGACAGTGCAGCACTCCCTCAGCACTGACCCTCCGACAGTGCGGCACTCCCTCAGCGCTGACCCTCTGACAGTGCGGCACTCCCTCAGCACTGACCCTCTGACAGTGCGGCATTCCCTCAGCACTGA
Organism: Carcharhinus amblyrhynchos; assembly: GCF_965287045.1. NCBI lineage: Eukaryota > Metazoa > Chordata > Chondrichthyes > Carcharhiniformes > Carcharhinidae > Carcharhinus > Carcharhinus amblyrhynchos. The sequence goes on from NC_137337.1 coordinate 1,402,331, forward strand.
CCCTCTGACAGTGCGGCGCTCCCTCAGCACTGACCCTCCGACAGTGCGGCACTCCCTCAGTACTGACCCTCTGACAGTGCGGCATTCCCTCAGCACTGACCCTCCGACAGTGCGGCACTCCCTCAGCACTGACCCTCCGACAGTGCGGCACTCCTTCAGCACTGACCCTCTGACAGTGCGGCATTCCCTCAGCACTGACCCTCCGACAGTGCGGCGCTCCCTCAGCACTGACCCTCCGACAGTGCGGCACTCCCTCAGCACTGACCCTCTGACAGTGCGGCACTCCCTCAGCACTGACCCTCTGACAGTGCGGCGCTCCCTCAGCGCTGACCCTCCGACAGTGCGGCACTCCCTCAGCACAGACCCTCTGACAGTGCGGCGCTCCCTCAGCGCTGACCCTCCGACAGTGCGGCACTCCCTCAGCACAGACCCTCTGACAGTGCGGCATTCCCTCAGCACTGACCCTCCGACAGTGCGGCGCTCCCTCAGCACTGACCCTCCGACAGTGCGGCACTCCCTCAGCACTGACCCTCCGACAGTGCGGCACTCCCTCAGCACTGACCCTCCGACAGTGCGGCACTCCCTCGGCACTGACCCTCCGACAATGCGGCGCTCCCTCAGCACTGACCCTCCGACAGTGCGGCGCTCCCTCAGCGCTGAGTTGGAGTTTTAGCCTGTAGTTTATGCTCAAATATCTGTGTGCCTTTTGAACCCCTAACCTGGTGATGAAAATCCTCCCGCTGTATTAAGCTAATATGAGGAAAACAGTCAGATGTTTTGAAGGACAGAAAGTGTTTGATTCTGATCTCCATACCCCTACCTGCAACAACAACACAACAGGTGAAGCACCCACCCATCTCTGACAAAACCCATTTAGAATAGGATTGGATCTAAAACACAATCATATGAAGTTTCCAGAAAGAGTAGCAAGCCAAGTATCTGGTGCAGTTTGGAATTCATCAAAAGAGGTGGTCATAGAAATATTGAATATTTTGGTTGTCCTTTTCCAAAATTCTATAGATTCTGGAACAGTCCCAGCAGACCGAAGGCTGGCAAATGTACAAAAAGAAAGAAAAGACAAAGAATAGTACAGGAACAGGCCCTTCGGCCCACTAAGCCTGCGGCAATAGTGTTTTCTATCCCTTTGTTTTCCTCCCATTCATGTGTCTGTTTAAAATGCACCATGAACATTGCTAATGTGCCTGCTTCCACCACCTCCACTGGCAGTGTGTTCCAGGCACCCACCACCCTTTGTGTGATAAACTTTCCCTACACAACTCCCCTAACCTTACCACCTCTCACCTTAAACCCGCGTGTTCTTCTAGTCAACCCTTCCACCCTGGGAATAAACCTCTGACTTCCACCCTATCAAAGTCTCTCATAATTTAACAGGTTCCCCCCTCAGTCTCCATCTTCCCAATGAAAACAATCTGAGTCGATCCAACCTCTCCTCATACTTCAAAACTTCCAAACCAGGCAACATCCGGTAAACTTTTGCACCCTCCCCAAAGCATCCGCATTCTTCTGGTAGTGTGGTGACCAGAACTGCACACAATATTCTAAATGCAGCGTAATTAAAGTTTTGTAAAGCTAATGACCCTGCTGTTTAAAAAAGGTGGGAGGGGGAAATCAGGGAATGACAGGCTGATTAGCCTCACCTCAGTAGTAGGGAAAATGCTAAAGTCTATTATAAAGGATATGATGACAGAGCACTTTGTAAATATCAACAGGACTGCACAAAGTCAACATGGATTTCTGAAAAGGAAATCATGTTTGACAACCTTACTGGAGTTTCTGAGGATGTAACTCGTAGAATCGATAAGGGAGAACCAGTGAATGTGGTGCATTTGGATTTTCGGAAAGCTTTTGATAAAGTCTTAAGTTAGAGAATAGTGTGCAAATTTAAAGCATGTGGGATTGGGGGTAAGTTTTGGTATAAATTGAGTATTGGTTAGCAGACAGGAAACAGAAACTAGGAATCAGTAGGTCAAAGAGTCATAGAGGTTTACAGCATGGAAACAGGCCCTTCGGCCCAACTTGTCCATGCCGCTTTTTTTTTAAATCCCAAAGTTAGCCCCAGTTGCCCATATTTGGCCCTTTTGTTTTAGAATATCAGGTAGTAGCTAGTGGGGTCACATTGGCTTGGGCTCCAGCTGTTCACAATATGTATCAATGATTTGGATGAGGGAATCACTTATCCAAGATTGCTTTTGTCTCCTTATCTAATAAAGGATATAGTGCAGCAAAGGTTCACCAGATTAATTCCTGGGATGGCAGGATTGTCGTATGAAGAGAGATTGGGTTGACTGGACTTGTATTCACTCAAATTTAGAAGAGAGGGTTTTTTTGATTTGATTTATTATTGTCACGTGTTAGTATACAGTGAAAATTATTGTGTGCTATACATACTATTCACAGAGAAGAAAATGAGAGAGTGCAGAATTGTGGTGTTACAGTCATAGCTAGGGTATAGAGAAAGATCAACTTAATGTGAGGTAGGTTCATTCAAAAATCTGATGTAGCAGGGAAGAAGCTGTTCTTGACTCAATAGCCCCAGGATATGGGATAGATTGTTTAGGGCTGAGGTGAGAAAAAATATCTTCACTCATAGTGAACCTGTGGAATTCTCCACCACAGAAGCTGGAGCCCAAATCACTGAATATATTTAAGATGGAAAGAGATTTCTGGACACTAAATGTGTCAATGGGTATGAGGAGGGAGCAGGATTATGGTATTGAGATAGAGCATCTGCCATGATCATGTTGACTGGTGGGGCAGGTTTGAGGGGCCAAATGGTCTATTCCCGCTCCGATTTTGTATGTTTCTATGGGCTGTGGATAATCCCTGAGATCGCATGAAATTTCAATCTCATGTTGATTTGAAAGTGGGATCTGATTGTTGGAGAGGCTGGTATCTCTGTTTTTCCTCCTGTTTTCCACCTGAGGGCAGCATCTACCTTTCTGCTGCTTGGAGCTCCAGCACCTGGACACTGGATTGTGATTGGTCAGTGCTCCTGGACACTGGATTGTGATTGGTCAGTGTTCTTCCATGCTGGACTGGGATTGGTCAGTGTTCCTGGACACTGGATTGTGATTGGTCAGTGTTCCTGGACACTGGATTGTGATTGGTCAGTGTTCCTGGACACTGGATTGTGATTGGTCAGTGTTCCCATGCTGCACTGGGATTGGTCAGTGTTCCTGGACACTGGATTGTGATTGGTCAGTGTTCCTGGACATTGGACTGGGGTTAGTCAGTGCTCTTGAGTGGTAGGGGACACAGTTTAGGAATAAGGGGTCTCCAATTTAATACAGTAAAAAGTCTGACAACACCAGGTTTTAGTCCAACCTATTTATTTGATAATATACTCACAAGCTTTCGGGGTTAGCCCCTTCGTCAGGTGAATGGAGAGTTCTGGCCTCAGACAGAGCATATAAAGCACAGACAGTTTAGAGATTACTGATTCACCTGACGAAGGGGCTAACCCCGAAAGCTTGTGAGTATATTATCAAATAAATAGGTTGGACTAAAACCTGGCGTTGTCAGACTTTTTACTGTGTTTATGCCAGTCCAACGCCGGCATACCCACATCATGTCTCCAATTTAAGACAGAGACAAGGAGAAAATGTTTCTCGCAGAGGGTTGTTAGTCTGCAGGATTCTCTTCCCTGGAGAGTGGTGGAGACTGAATCAATGTATCCAAAAGAGAAAATGCTGGAAAATCTCAGCAGGTCTGGCAGCATCTGTAAGGAGAGAATAAAACTGACATTTCGAGTACAGATGACCTTTCGTCAAAGCTAAAAAGTGGAGAAAGTGGGAGATATTTATATTGGAGGGTGAGGGAATGAAAGATGGGTCATAGCCTCAGAAACCAGGGGAAAATTTGTTAAGACGTTGAATAATGCAGAGATGAAATGAAACTGGGATTGGGGACAGCTTTGAGAGAGAGTAAGATGGTGCTGCTGGACAGAGATGTGGCAGCACATGGAACTGAGTGTGGCTTTCAGGATGTAGTGAGAATAGCAGTTCAAAGAATGTTGTATATCCTGGAGGTACCTGTAATCCTGGAGGTTACATACAGAGTGGAATTTGAATTGAAATCCACGTGGTGTGAGTCAGAGACAAAGACAGTCACTGAGGAAGGAAATGAGGCTGTGGAAGCGAGCTTTCATAAATACCTCGTCCAACACTGAGAGAGAAATGGAAAGCATGAAGATGGATGGTGGGGTGGAGGTGGGAGGGGGGAGAACATGGAAATCCTGTCAGAGAGAAGAACAGTACTTCTTCAGGGTAGGATCTTGGAGGTGAATCAGATAGATTCTTAATGGACAGAGTGTCAGGGGTTGGAAGGAAACTGAGGTTGTGGCACAATCAGATTTGTGGTGGGGGGGGGGTGAAGGAATATCAGGCAGGATCTTTCTTTCTTTTTATCTAGAGGGGATGGCAGGAAAGGCAGTGCAATGTTCCTCCTGCAGGATGTTTGAGATGAGGGATGCTGTCAGTGTCCCTGCTGATTTCACTTGTGGGAAGGGCACCCATCTCCAGTTCCTCAAAAACTGCCTTAGGGAACTGGAGCTGGAGCTGGATGAACTTCGGATCATTAGGGAGGCAGAGGTGATCATAGATAAAAGCTTCAGGGATGTAGATACTCCGAAGGATGAAAATAGATGGGTGACGATGAGAGGGGCTGGGAGGAAGCAGCCAGTGGGGGATCCCCTGTGGTCATTCCCCTCAGCAACAAGTATACCACATTGGATACTATTGAGGGGGACGACCTACCAGTGGTAAGCCAGGGTGACCGGATCTCCAGCACTGAGTCCGTCCCTGTGCCTCAGAAGGGAAGGGGGGAGAGCAGTAGAGCAATAGTTATTGGGGATGCGATGGTTAAAGGGACAGACAGGAGGTTCTCAGCAGCAAAAGAGATTCTCGGATGGTATGTTGCCTCCCGGGTGCAAGGGTCCGTGACGTCTCGGACCGTGTTTTTAGGATCCTTAAGTGGGAGGGGGATCAGTTGCAGGTCGTGGTACACATCAGTACCAACGACATAGGTAAGAGAAGGGATGGGGATTTAAAACAGGAATTTAGGGAGCTAGGCTGGAAGCTGAGAGCCAGGACAAAGCATGTTGTCATCTCTGGTTTGTTTCCGGTACCATGTGCTAGTGAGTTGAGGAACAGGGAGAGAGTGCAGATTAACATGTGGCTGCAGGGATGGTGTAGGAGAGAGGGTTTCATTTACATGGATAATTGGGGCACATTCTGGGGAAGGTGGGACCTGTACAAACAGGATGGTTTGCACCTGAACCTGAGGGGCAGCAATATAGTGGGAGGGACATTCGCTACGGCTCTTTGGGGGGGTTTTAAACTAATTTGTCAGGGGGATGGGAAAACGAGCTGTAGTCCAGAAGCCAGTGTTGAGGGTAGTGAGGTACAGAGGAAGGTAACAAGGTCACAGGAGTGTACAGACAGACAGGATGGTGGGTTGAAGCGTATCTACTTCAATGCAAGGAGCATCAGGAATAAAGAACAAAGAACAACACAGCCCGGGAAACAGGCCCTTCGGCCCAACGAGCCAGCGCTGCCATTTTAACATTATGAGTCCCCTCTCCACCCATGACCCTTGTCTATGCTTATGGCGTTCCACATTGAGGGAAACTAATTTAGGGACAATTTGTTACACCAATCAGCCTAATAGCACATCTTTGGGGTGTGGGAGGAAACCGGAGCACCCGGAGAAAACCCACGCAAGGAGGAGAATGCGCAAACTCCCACAGACACTGGCCCAAATCCATGTATCTGCACAGCAAACAGTGATAGTCACTGAGCTGTTGTGTTGCCCAGCATCTGGTCCAGTTTAAGCACACACTAACGACGTGAAGTACTAGGCTACTCTCGAAACATCCAGGAGCAGCCCTCGTACAACCCACCGCGTGTATACCCCTTGGACAACAAGGCGGACCGAAACACCTGTGGATTAAAAGAGAAACATCCATACCATGCACATCCTTATACAAACATTCAAGGGAATCCCCAGAAGCTCAAAAGTAAAATAAGTGAGCCAGAAAATATGTTGGAAGGCTCATAGGAATCAATTGATTCCCAGGGACATCCCAAGGCTCCTGAACCTTATTTAAAACAGTCTCCTATAACCCTCCATCTCCATCCCGCTCATGTGCCTATCTAAGTAATTCTTAAACAACTCCAGCGTGCCTGCCTCCACCACCTTGCTTGGCAGGGCATTCCATACTGCCACTATCCTCTGTGTGAAAAACCTCCCTCTAACATCCGAATTATACCTCACCCCCCCTCCCCCCTCACCCTAAGCCTGTGGCCCCTCGTAATGTGCGTTTCCAATCTAGGAAAAAGCTTACCATTGTTTATCTATACCCTTCATAAACTTATATATCTCTATTAGATCTCCCCACAGTCTCCGTCTTTCTGGGGAAAACAGCCCCAATTTGCCCAATAAGGTAGGTGAACTTGGAGCGTGGATTGGTACTTGGGACCATGATGTGTGGCCATTACGGAGACATGGTTAGAACAGGGACAGGAATGGTTGTTGGCAGTTCTGGGTATAGATGTTTCAGTAAGAGTAGGGAAGGTGGTAAAAGAGGTGGAGGAGTAGCATTGTTAATCAAGGATAGTTTAACGGCTGCTGAAAGACATATCGAGGGGGATCTGCCTACTGAGGTAATATGGGCTGAACTTAGAAATAGGAAAGGATCGGTCACGTTGTTATGAGTTTTCTATAGGCCTCCAAACAGTAATAGAGATGTGGAGGAGGAAATGGCAAAGCAGATTATGGATAGGTGTGAAGGTCACAGGGTAGTTATCATGGGTGACTTTAACTTTCCGAATATTGATTGGAAACTTTATAGGTCGAATAGTTTGGATGGGACACTTTTTGTGCAGTGTGTGCAGGAGGGTTTACTGACACAATATGTGGATAAGCCAACAAGAGGTGGGGCCACATTGGACTTGGTACTGGGTAATGAACTGGGCCAAGTGTTAGATTTGTTATTGGGAGAGCGCTTTGGAGATAGTGACCACAATTCAGTGTCCTTCATTATTGCAATGGAGAGGGATAGGGTCACACGGCAGGGCAAGGTTTATAATTGGGGCAGGGGTAATTACGCTGCGATTAGAATTAGGGAGCATAAAATGGGAACAGAAACTGTCAGGTATGTGCACAAACGAAAAGTGGAGCTTGTTCAAGGAACAAATACTGCGTGTCCTTGATAGGTATGTCCCTGTCAGGCAGGGAGGAAATGGCCGAGTGAGGGAACCATGGGTCACAAAGGAGGTTGAATGTTTTGTCAGGAGGAAAAAGGAAGCGTATGTAAGGATGAGAAAACAAGGTGCAGTTGGGTTGCTGGAGGGTTACAAGGTAACTAGGAATCAGTTCAAAAAAGGGCTTAGGAGAGCTAGGAGGGGACATGAGAAGTCCTTGGTGGGGTCGGATTAAGGGAAACCCCAAGGCTTTTTACTCCTATGTGAGAAATAAAAGAATGACCTGGGTGAGGTTAGGGCCAGTCAAGGATAGTCATGGGAACTTGTGCATGGAGTCAGAAGAGATAGGTGAGGTGTTGAATGAATACTTTTCTTCAGTGTTCACTAAGGAGAGGGACCATGTTTTTGAGGATGAGAGTGTGTGATACAGGCTGATAGGATGGAGGAGGTAGATGTTCTGAGGGCAGATGGATTAGCAATTTTGAAAAACCTGAGGGTTGATAAATCCCCTGGGCCAGATGGAATACGTCCTAGGATTCTTTGGGAGGCAAGGGATGAGATTGCAGAGCCTTTAGCTTTGATCTTTGGGTCCTCACTGTCCACAGCGATTGTGCCAGAGGATGGAGAGTGGCAAATGTTGTTCCTCTCTTCAAGAAAGGAAATAGGAATGACCCTGGTAATTATAGGCCGGTTAGTCTTACTTTGGTGGTCGGTAAGTTAATGGAAAAGGTCCTGAGAGATAGGATTTATGACCATTTGGAAAGACGCAGCTTAATCTGGATAGTCAGCACGGATTCGTGAGGGGTAAGTCCTGCCTCACAAATTTGATTGAATTCTCTGAGGAGAAGTGTGTAGATGAAGGTAGAACAGTTGTATACATGGAGTTTAGTAAGGCATTTGATAAGGTTCCCCATGGTGTTCATGAAGAAGATAAGGAGGTGTGGGATAGAAGGAAATTTGGCTGATTGGATAAGTAACCGGCTGTATCATAGAAGATAGAGGGTGGTGGTGGAGGGAAAATTTTCAGACTGGAGGCCAGTTACCAGCAGTGTACCACAGGGGTCAGTGCTGGGTCCTCTGCTATTTGTGATTTTTATCAATGACTTGGAAGAGGGGGCTGAAGGGTGGGTTAGTAAATTTGCTGATGACACCAAGATTGGTGCAGTAGTGGATGAGGTGGAGGGCTCTTGTAGGCTGCAAAGAGACATTGATAGGATGCAGAGCTGGGCCGAAAAGTGGCAGATGGAGTTTAACCCTGAAAAGTGTGAGGTGATTCATTTTGGTAGGACAAACTTGAATGCAGATTACAGGGTCAACGGCAGGGTTCTGAGGAATGGAGGAACAGAGAGATCTTGGGGTTCATACCCACAGATCTCTGAAGGTTGCCACTCAAATGGATAGAACAGTGAAGAAGGCTTATAGTGTGTTAGCGTTTATTAACAGGGGGTTTGAGTTTAAGAGCCGTGGGGTTATGCTGCAACTATACCAGACCTTGGTGAGACCACATTTGGAATATTGTGTGCAGTTCTAGTCACCTCACTATAAGAAGGATGTGGAAGCATTGGAGAGAGAACAGAGGAGATTTACCAGGATGCTGCCTGGTTTGGAGGGTAGGTCTTATGAGAAAAGGGTGAGGGAGCTAGGGCTTTTCTCTTTAGAGGGGAGGAGGATGAGAGGTGAATTAATAGAGGTTTATAAGATGATGAGGGGGAGAGATAGAGTGGACATTCAGAGATTATTTCCTCGGGTGGATGTAGCTGTTACTAGGGGGCATAACTATAAGGTTGATGGTGGGAGATATGGGAGGGATGTCCGAGGTAGATTCTTTACTCAGAGGGTAGTTGGGGTGTGGAATGCACTACCTGCTGTGATAGTGGAGTCGGACACTTTAGGAAGTTTCAAGCGGTTATTGGATAGGCACATGGAGCACTCCAGAATGATAGGGAGTGGGATAGCTTGATCTTGGGTTTGAACAAAGCTCAGCACAACATCGAGGGCCAAATGTGGAAGGAGCGAATGTTTGTAGATGGGGTGTCAATCAAGTGGACTGCTTTATCCTGGTTGGCCTTGAGCTTCTTGAGTTTTGTTGAAACTACACTCACCCAGGCAAGTGGAGAGTATTCCATCACACTCCTGACTTGAGCTTTATGGAGTTGGGAGATGAATCTTCACAAGATTCCCAGCCTCTGACCAGCTCTTGTCACAGTATGGCTTGTCCAGTTCAATGTCTGGGATTGTCACAGAAATAGCTCCAACCTGTTACTGCAGGCAGGGAGGTCTCACCTGAAGAAGGAGCAACACTCCGAAAGCTCATGATTCCAAATAAACCTGTGGGACTTTAATCTGGTGTTGAGACTTCTTACTGTGGAGGTAGGGGAGAGGGAGGACACCTTAATCTCAACAAAAATATTCCAGAAAGCTGAAAGTGGAGGGAGTTGAGGATGTTTTAGTGGGAGTGGAATAATGTGTGGAGGATGGTGGGGGTGGATGAAAGGGGGCTCTGTTCTAATTCTGGGAGGGGCTGGGTGAGAGCAGGAATGTGGGAAATGTAAGGGTATTTTAGTTTCTCTGAATGTGTGAGTTTTGTGTGATTACTTGTCTCTGTGTCTCTCTTCTCCCTCTGTCAATCTGTGTCAAGTCCTGGTGCTGCTGGAAGGTGACGCTGTGATCAGGGTCAGCCCTGAGGGATCCAGCCCTTCTCTGAACGTCACCGAGCCGGGATATAAAAAGCCGGGAGCAGAATCCCAGACAGAGAGAGTGCGAGTGAGAGAGGGATCAGAGAGATATCGGGACAACGAGGAGGGGGTGGGGGGTCTGAATCCTGGCTTTAAAACGCGAGAGGAAAGGGAACTGAGGACAAAGCGGATTCCGCCAGTAACACTGAGCAGTGAGGAAGTTTTAAAGTTGGTTGGAAGTTTTCGGTGAAGCGGGATCCAGGAGACGGGCAGCTCGGCACTGGAATGGGATTCTCGGGAAGAATGTGTGCACAGAGGTTACTGTTTGCCCTGGCTGCCTTGGATCTCCTGGCTATGACTTGGTCTCTTTCCACCTGTACCACTCTGGATACGGAACACATTAAGAGGAAACGAGTGGAGGCCATCAGGGGTCAGATTCTCAGCAAGCTGCGTCTCACCAGCCCTCCTGAGGAAGCCAGTCCCGCTGAGGTCCCAGCCCAGGTATTAGCCATGTACAACAGCACACGCCAGTTACTGCAGGAGCTGCGCACAGACCGGGAGCAAGGCTGCATTACTCACAACACCGACTTCGAGTACTATGCCAAGGAGGTGTACAAGTTTGATATGATCCAGGGCCCGGCCGTGGACAGTAAGTGTGACCCAGACAGACAGACAGACAGACAGAAATCCTCCACACTAAACTAATCAACACGTTCACTCACAAAAGTGAGGGAGCACCGGCAAAAATAACCCTCTTCACAATGAGATGGGGTGAGCGGCTGGATCCCACACTCAGCAAACTCTGACTGAGGTTCACTAAACTCATTCTAATTTAGACCGAATCCGTCAGCTAACCGCTCCCCCCCCCCCCCCTCACACAGCCAGTCCTCACCTGCGCTGGATCAGAGCTGGATGGGTCTGTGATATCTCCTGGCCAAAGTGACACTCTGTTCCAGTAGTCCCCCCCCCAACACAGTCCTCCCCCTGGGCTGTTCACCCTGCTCCATAGCCACATGGTCAGTATTTGCTCCTCTGGCTGGACACTGTGGGGACAGGGCAGTCCCCAGTACCAGGGAAAAGTTTCCATTCCCTCACAGGGGAAGGCAAGGCAGCGAGTGATAGGCACAGGGACAGAGAGGTCACAGAGTAACCCTGGTCCCTGACCTGAGTGAAGGTAATCCCACACTCAATGTGGGCACATTGACTAATCTTATACAATGATAGATTGGGAAGAATGTGTATTTCTATAGCGCCTGTCAATACATCTGAATGCCCCATAATGCTTCACAATCAATGAAATATTTTTAAATGTACTGTAATGCAGGAAAAGCAGAAGTGAAATTGTGCACAGCAAGATCCCACATACTGCCTTCTGATAACGATCAGAAAATCAGTGATGTGAATTCAGGATAAAATACAGGCCACACAATAAAGGCTATCACATTAACGTCCACTTCATACATGTTCACACACACAATTATCTAATGTCAGAAATCAACCAATACTAATACATATATTAAAATACTCTGCTAAAGATTATCCATAACTTCACCATCAAACACTCCCAGGACAGGTGCAGCACGGGGTTAGATACAGAGTAAAGCTCCCTCTACACTGTTCCCCATCAAACACTCCCAGGACAGGTACAGCACGGGGTTAGATACAGAGTAAAGCTCCCTCTACACTGTCCCCATCAAACACTCCCAGGACAGGTACAGCACGGGGTTAGATACAGAGTAAAGCTCCCTCTACACTGTCCCCCCCATCAAACACTCCCAGGACAGGTACAGCACGGGGTTAGATACAGAGTAAAGCTCCCCCTACACTGTCCCCATCAAACACTCCCAGGACAGGGACAGCATGGGGTTAGATACAGAGTAAAACTCCCTCTACACTGTCCCCATCAAACACTCCCAGGACAGATACAGTATAGGTTAAGCAGAGATAATGTTAAAACTGTGGTCTCAGTGAGGATCCTGTATTTAAGCCCATGTTGAGAATTCTCATATGTTCTTTGCCTGAAGATTTGCCCATTAAATTTAATGTTTTAACTGAAAGTTTATTTATTAGTGTCGTAAGTAGGCTTACATTAACACTGCAATGAAGTTACTGTAAAAATCCACTAGTGTGCAGTGTGTGACTGAATTCCAAGTGTCAGCTTCTTGTAAACAGAGTTCCCCTCACCAGGAGCTCCTCATGCCCTTGGAAAGATTGAATGTTAACTCCAAGGCCAGCCAAGTGTCCGTACAGACTGTCTCCTGGAGCTGTCATTCTGTGCCTGTTGTAACACTGAGGGCCCTGAGCTCCAGGACCTGGAATCTTTGCACAGAATCTGACAGTCAGCAGGGGGAGCAAATTACCATTTCACCAGAATGGAGGGGATGGGAATCAGGCGGGATATTTCACTGTTCAGCTGCTTTATCCTATTTATAAACCATTGTGCAGCTTTACTCCTGCCTAACTCAGGCTGATTGCAGGAGCAGTGGCATCACGGAATACCCTGCTCACTGACCCCAGGCAGCAGAATGTGGACATGAGAGTCTAGACACTGACACTGGCCATAACTCACACAGGAACATGACCTTTACACACTGACACTAGCGTCTCCCTGGACAAATTCAGCAAACATTCAAGGGCAGTAACAGAATAAACAGCAAGCTCTCAGGCTGCAAACTGTGTACACTTTGTGGAATTCTCACAGGTTCTTTATTTTGCTTCACCCCTGAACCCTTTGCCAGGGGGACTTGGACCTGACTCCAGTCTCACTTCCCATTTTCAGGGAGTTGGGGCTGCAGGATTTGTGATGCCAGTCCCATCCTGAGAGCAAATATAAATATTAACTCCTGTCCGGGTGTTTGGTATAGTGGCAATTTCTGTACCTGGGGTCAGTAGGGACATGGATTCAGTCCTGGGCCATTATTTGGAGAGAAGCTGTTTTTTTTTGTTTCTATCCAATTCAATCCAATCAAAGTCCAATTCAGAGTCTCAACAAGTTGAGACATTCCCGATCCAAGCTGACAAGACAGGGCTCTCACCTCCTGTCTTGGGCTTGATCTACATGATCCAAGCTGATTGGAGTCAGTATAGCTCCTCCTCCAAGGCTTGATCTCATTTGCATCTTAGCCAAAAGACCGAGACGCCGCTTTTAAAAATTACTTCAAATGAAGCTGAAATGTAACCTAATGACTTCAGCCAAGCACAGTATGTCGATATTACACTTGATCTTAGCCAAAAGGCCGAGAAGCTGTTAAGGTCAGTGCCTAAGCAATGTCAGTTTCTTTAGACCAGTGTTGACCTTCACTGGACTGAGGAAGAAGGGCTCTGTTACTTAACCGAGTCATTAAGTATTGCTGGACCTGAGCAGGGCTCCTGTTCATGGTCTACACAAGATCATTGTCCTGATGTTACTGTGATAAGTTAGGCTCTTGTCATAGCTTTGAGCTCAGCTCTGTCATTGGGCTAGAATTCTCCAATAGAACATAGAACATTAGGAGGTTGTTAATGGTAACTCAGGTGGAGCTAACTTGGCTGAACTATGAGTCAGTATTCGTAACCCCAGATCTTAGACGTTTCGCAGAGAAACAGAAAGTAGGAGCAGGAGTAGGCCATTTGGCCCTTCAAATCTGCTCCACCATTCAATATGATCCTCAATCTCAATGCCATATTCCCGCTTTCTTCCCATATCCCTCGATGCCAATAAATTTGAAAAAAAGTTGTCTCTTTCTTGAAACATGGCCTTCTGCAGGAGAGAATTCCATTGGTTCACCTCTTTGAGTGAGGACATTTTTCCTCATTTCAGTCCTAAACGGTCTACCCCTTCCCTGAGACTATGTCCCCGGTTCTAGATGCACCAGGGTGGCACAGTGGTTAGTGCTGCTGCCTCACAGTGCCAGGAACCTGGGTTTGATTCCCAGCTTGGGTCACTGTCTGGGTGGAGTTTGCACGTTCTCCCCGTGTCTGTATGGGTTTCCTCCAGGTGCTGCGGTTCCTCCTACAGTCCAAAAGACGCGCTGATTCAGTGCATTGGCCATGCTAATTTCTCCCTCAGTGTATCCGAACAGGCGCCCAAGTGTGGGATTTTCACAGTAACTTCATTGCAGTGTTAATGTAAGCCTATGGTGACAATAATAAATAAACTTTAAACTTTAGGGGAAACATCCTCCCTGCAGCTAGTCTGCCAAGTTGCTAGAATTTTATACATTTCAATTAGATTTAGCTCTCATCCTCTAACCTCTAGTGACTACAGATCCAGCTGAGCCAATCTCTCTTCAACATTTCCTTCCATACTTCAAATACCAGTCAATCTACTGGGTTTGTGAACCCACCTCTCCACTCACCTGATGAAGGAGCAGTGCTCTGAACGCTTGTGATTCCAAATAAACCTGCTGGACTTTAACCTGGTGTTGTGAGACTTCTTACTGTTCACCACCCCCCCACCCGTCCAATGCCAGCACCTCCACATCAAGTCAATCTCCAGTAGCATTGCACTCAGTGAAGTCCAAGTATGGTCCTCAAGTGGAGTTATGAATTAGGAGCAGGAGGCCATTCGGCCCCTCAGCCAATGCTGCTGATTTGATTATGATCTCAGCTTCACATTCTGCCAACTCCCTCCCCCTCCCTCCAGCCCAGAGAGGGCACAAGATGATTGGACCAGAAGTGCAGAGCTATCTATCAATCCCCAATTTAAAACCTTACATTCTATCTATATTTTTGCATTTCCATTATAAAACCCCTCATTATCTTGGCTGGGCTGGTGGTGTTGCAGTACCTGCATTGGAGGAGGAGCTACAGCATGACAAGATTACATTGGAATTCTCCATTAGCAATGTTGATATAGGAGCTGTTACTGAAAAGGTTGATGGGAAGTTTGATTGGATTTACTATTGTCACATATATTGGTACACAGTGAAAAGTATTGTTCCTTGCACGTTATACAGACAAAACATACATATGTAGGGAAGAAAAGGGGGGCTGCAGAATGTAGAGTTACAGTCATAGCTAGGGTGTAGAGAAAGATCACCTTAATGAAAGGTAGGTCCATTCAAAAGTCTATTGGCAGTGGGGACGAAGCTGTTCTCAAATCGGTCGGTACGTGTCCTCAGACATTTGTACCCTTTTCCTGATGGAAGAAGGTGGAAGAGAGAATGTCTGGGGTGCATGGGGTCTTTAATTATGCCGGCTGCTTTTCCGAGGCAATGGGAAATGTAGACAGTGTCAATGGATGGGAGGCTGGTTTGAGTGATGGATTGGACTGTATTCACAGCCTTTGTAGTTCCTTGCAGTCTTAGATGGAGCAGGAGCCCATACCAAGCTGTGATACAACCAGAAAGGATGCTTTCTATGGTGCACCTGTAAAAGTTGGTGAGAGTTGTTGTGGACATACCAGATTTCCCTAGCCTTCTGAGAAAGTTGAGGCATTGGTTAGGGCTTTCTTAACTATAGTGTTGGCATGGGGGGGACCAGGACAGGTTGTTGGTGATCTGAACACCTAAAAATTGAAGCTCTCGACCATAGTGTTCATATATTCAAGATTTATAACATTCCCATGTTCCTATGTAGTTTTCACAACCTCAGTGATTATGTGACATAGATGGTAACATCAGGGACTCTGAATAGGATTGCAAAGTCTGGATGTATTTGTGGAGGTTCCAACACAACCCCCCACACTCCTCCCCCCGCTGCCGCCACCTCCAACAGCCCGCTCCCACTCTCCTCTCATTGGCCATGTGAAGCCCCTGATTGGATGATTCTTGTCTATCAGACTAATGGTCTTTATTCCTCATATTTTTTTTATATAACTAATTTACCACTTTATTTTAATGGCCCAATGATCTTCCTGCTCTGTGCACAGCAGTGTCTGAGATACTCACCTCCAACATTGAATACAGGAGTTGGGACGTCTTGTTGAAGTTGTACAAGACATTGGTAAGGCCACGCTTGGAATACTGTGTACAGTTCTGGTCACCCTATTATAGAAAGGATATTATTAAACTAGAAAGAGTGCAGAAAAGATTTACTAGGATGCTACTGGGACTGGATGGATTGAATTATAGGGAGAGGCTGGATAAACTGGGACTTTTTTCTCTGGAGTGTAGGAGGCTGAGGGGTGACTTTGTAGAGGTCTATAAAATAATGAGGGGCATAGACAAGGTAGTTGTCAATATCTTTTCCCAAAGGTAGGGGAGTCTAAAACTAGAGGGTACAGGTTTAAGGTGAAAGGGGAGAGATACAAAAGTGTCCAGAGGGGCAATTTTTCACACAGAGGGTGGTGAGTGTCTGGAACAAGCTGCCAGAGGTAGTAGTAGAGGCGGGTACAATTTTATCTTTTAAAAAGCATTTAGATAGTTACATGGGTATGATGGGTATAGAGGGATATGGGCCAAATGAGGGCAATTGGGATTAGCTTAGGGGTTTTTAAAAAAAATAAGGGTGGCATGGACAAGTTGGGCCGAAGGGCTTGTTTCCATGCTGTAAACCTCTGTGACTCCATGACTTTATCTGTGGATCCCAGGACAATCCTGAATTACCTACTCCCATGATCACAACCTGTAACCTGGGCAGAACCTCCATTTAACACACGTGATCGGAATTCCTGCCCACCTCCTGAAATTAGCACTGATCAGGAAAATGCTGAAAGCATTCTCTTCAATACTTCAAATTCCTCAGGATCAGAATCCTCAAAGATCGGTCATCTCTTGTCTCAAGGATTCAGATGAAAGGTCATTGACCCAAGATGTGAGCTCAGTTTCTGTTTTCACAGATGCTGCCAGAGCTCCGGAGATTTTACAGCATTTTCTGCTTTTATTCTGGTTTTTATTGAATGTATTCTGGAATTCTTCCTACTGCTGTGTAGATTGAGTTCCACAACTGAACTCATTATTCTGTGAAAACTATAAATCAGTGGCTTTATCTTTTATATATTATCCTCATTATTACATTTAATGTTGAGAGAATGAATGACCATGAAGGAGCAGTGATGAAGATCAAAGTCCACATGGTGTGTGCCTTGGAGGAGAACCTGCAGGTGATGGTGACTCCACTGGGTATAATGCTCCTGTGGTAATATATAAGAACATATACATTGTTTATATATATGTATATTATTTATTAGTACACTGTTGCTGGGAATCACACTCCTGTATATAGGTATATTATAATAACACAGTATCAATTACATTATAGAGAAATAGGAACAGAAGTGGGCCATTTTGCCTTTTGAAAACTTGGATCAAATCACCTCTTACCCTCCTAAATTCTCAGTAGTGCCTCTGCAGAGATTTGCAGCCACTGTCAGACCCATAGCCTAGTCTGCTCTGGTCTCTGTCTGACTCCCAATTTCTCCATGGGGTTTGTGTGTCCCAACAAATCCCACTGTATTTTCCTGTAACCTCCAGTAATCTACACAGAGATGTCCTGGCAGTTGGAATGCACAGACTTAGCCTCAATTCTCCTCTCTGCCCATCCTTTCCATCCTGAAGAGGGTCCCCAGTGATTCCAGCTGTCCTTTCTCTCTCCCACCTTCAATGCTTCTCAGTTGGTTGGCTATGAATAGAGAAGGTGTTCCTTTGGGATGAGGTTTTGTGGACAAGTTCATAAGCACTGGCCCAGTTTGCAGCCTGCCTGCCCCTGTCATCCCCTGTTCCTCGATATGAGTTCTTATCAAGGAACTCCTCGAGGAGAATTATTTCATAAAGATTTTTCATAGCTGGCTTCAATTCTAAGCTCCCATATTCATCAAAAGCAAACTGCTTAAGCTGTTCAAATTCCCGTATGTCTGGTCAGTCATTTCCTGAGAGTATGGAATTTCTGATGGTTTGTCGCTGATGCTAAAATCGCTCTTTTTGCTGTCTTAGCATCAACGACAGAAAATGCTGGAAAATCTCAGCAGGTCTGCGTGTCTGTGGAGAGAGAAGAGTTACCTGTTTTGAGTCTGGATGACTCTCACCAGAGCTTTTTGCTGCCTCATGGTTCCTTTCCTCAGAGTAAGGCAGTAAGCCTTGTGAGCTTTTCCTGTCAGCTTACTGTATAACCAGCATTGGGTTGACCACTGTAACCATGGTACTAACCTTTGGCAAGAGATAAAGAAGGTGTCCACCTCTTCTTTATCAAACTTGGGGACTAAATGGGCAAACTTGAATACTTCAGCCTTCATGTCTAGGCTGGTTGTATTTTCAATGGGCACAGCAGAATCCTCTCTCTTCTGAAATCTTTTAAATTCCTTTCCTTTTTCTCTTTCCCTTTCATGCAATTCTCTCTGCCGTTCCTGCTTCTCTTTCTCTTTCACTTTCCTCAAATTCCAGTTCCAATTTCTGCTACTCCAGTCTTAATTTCTCTATCTCTAGTTTATTTTTTTCAGTATCCTAAATTTCCACCACTAGATATTCCACCGTCCTTTTCAAAATTACAGTTTGTCTGACTTTTGGAGGAACTCCACCACTAAGGGCCAAATTACACCTCTTACTTTCTCCAAGAACGGTTACGTCATCCTGTCCTATCAAAGTATTGACATAGAATGTTGACACTTCAGCATGTTACTATATTCACCCAAGAATCCCATTTCCAGTTTTTAAAATTGTTTTTGAAGGAATAATCTACATTCCCCACCCCAATTGTGTAGCTGGTCTGTTGGAACAATCGAAATATGAACTCCCAGTTCTGTTATGACCAGGTGAGAAGGAATGAACTGACTCTTCTCTGTTCGACCTCCTCCGTTATTCCCTGTATCACGAGGATATTCCTTTTCAAAATCAGAATGCATTTTATTATCTGTGAGCAATGAGGAGCCAATCAAACAAGGTTTTCACGAGTCAAAAGAAATGTTCATGATCCACTACACCTGAGAAAAATGATACAAACATAACGGAGCATTCAGCCATCACACACACTCACACACACACCCACACACTCACACACACACTCACACACACACCCACACACACACCCACACACACACACACACACAAGCATACATACACACGCTCACACACACACACACATACCCCCCACACACACACATACCCACACACACACCCACACACTCACACACACATACCCACACACACATACCCCCCACACACACACATACCCACACACACATACCCCCCACACACACACATACCCACACACATACCCACACACTAACACACACATACCCACACACACATACCCCCCACACACACACATACCCACACACACATACCCCCCACACACACACATACCCACACACACATACCCCACACACACACATACCCCCCACACACACACATACCCACAGACACCCCCACACACACACATACCCACAGACACCCCCACACAAACACCCACACTCATACCCACACACATCTACACACACACACACGCATCAGAAATGAGGGGAGTTAGAGTCCAGTAAAAATAAGGAAAACAATAAATGCTGACCTGTCCTTAGATTGTCCTTGAGGCCTAGAGAAAATTTTAACTAACAGGAAGCAAAGAGTAGGGGTAAATGGGTATTTTTCTAGTTGGCAATCAGTGACTAGTGGTGTGCCTCAGGGATCAGTGTTGGGACTGCAATTGTTTATGATTTACACAGATGATTTGGAGTTGGGGACCAAGTATAATGTGTCAAAATTTGCAGATGACACTAAGATGGGTGGAAGAGCAAAGTGCAGCGATCGCTGAAAGTCTGCAAAGGGATATAGATAGTCTCAGTGAATGGGCGAGGGTCTGGCAGATGGAGTACAATGTTGGTCAATGTGAGGTCATTTTGTAGGAATAACAGCAAAATGGACTATCATTTAAATGGTAAAAAATTGCAGCATGTTGCTGTGCAGAGGGATCTGGGTGTCCTTGTGCAGGAATCTCAAGGAGTTGGTTTGCAGGTACAGCAGGTAATTAAGAAGCAAATGGAATTTTGTCCTTCATTGCGAGAGGGATGGAGTTTAAAAACAGCAAGGTTATGCTGCAGCTGTATAAGGTGCTGGTGAGGCCACATCTGGAGTACTGTGTACAGTTTTGGTCTCCTTACTTGAGAAAGGATATACTGGCACTGGAGGGGGTGCAGAGGAGATTCACTAGGTTGATTCCGGAGTTGAGAGGGTTGGCTTATGAGGGGAGACTGAGTAGACCGGGGCTACAAAATTCAGAAGAATGAGGGGAGATCTTATAGAAACATATAAGATTATGAAGGGAATAGATAAGATAGAAGCAGGGAAGTTGTTTCCACTGGTGGGTGAAACTAGAACTAGGGGGCATAGCCTCAAAATAAGGGGAAGCAGTTTTAGGACTGAGTTGAGGAGGAACTTCTTCACACAAAGGGTTGTGAATCTGTGGAATTCCCTGTCCAGTGAAGCAGTTGAGGCTACCTCATTAAATGTTTTTAAGGCAAGGATAGATAAATTTTTGAGCAGTAAGGGAATTAAGGGTTATGGTGAGCGGGTGGGTAAATGGAGCTGAGTCCACAAAAAGATCAGCCATGATCTTATTGAATGGCGGAGCAGGCTCGAGGAGCCAGATAGCCGACTCCTGCTCCCTAGTGCCTATGTTCTTATTAAACACTGTGGCTGATTTAGGGTAGCTGGTTTCTTGGATGCAGTCAGAGATAGAAGATGTTGGAATTATTATGAAATCTTATCATTGGTAGATTTTCGTTGGCTTCTCGAACTAGGAAACAAATATATTCCAAAAGGGAGAGAGAGCAACCTTCAGCTTGTCTTCCCTGCTGAAGATTTCTTTTGATGCAACCTGTATTATATGTAATCTCTCCCTCATGTCAGGGCAGCCCTCATTGAAATACTTCACCCATTGTGTATTTCCAAGAGATTTTGGATGAGTCTTTCTGTGGCAGCCATTGCTTCAATTTCTAGTTTTTTGCATTTTTGATGTCAGTTTTTTTGGCAGTTATGAGCTTCAATAGGTGTCTGGATTACACAGAATGTCTCTCTCTACATATTCCCATCAGGGTGTTTTGTTTGTTTCTCACCTTCACTTTGGAATAGGCCTTGAATTTTTGCACTTAGTTAAAATGGCAACATTTAGGATCAGTTGAAAGTTTAAAAGTCATGCTTTCAAAAACAAAGGGGTGTGCCTCAAGGTAGTATAAACCAGACAAACCTTCGATTAGATTCCAGTCTGTAACTCACTCCCGGGTATCTGTTATTCTATATATAAACCACTCCGAACCCCTCGATTAGATTCCAGTCTGTAACTCACTCCCGGGTATCTGTTATTCTATGTATAAACTACCCTGAACCCCTCGATTAGATTCCAGTCTGTAACTCACTCCCGGGTATCTGTTATTCTGTATATAAATCACCCTGAACCCCTCGATTAGATTCCAGTCTGTAACTCACTCCCGGGTATCTGTTATTCTATATATAAACCACCCCGAACCCCTCGATTAGATTCCAGTCTGTAACTCACTCCCGGGTATCTGTTATTCTATATATAAACCACCCCGAACCCCTCGATTAGATTCCAGTCTGTAACTCACTCCCGGGTATCTGTTATTCTGTATATAAACCACCCCGAACCCCTCGATTAGATTCCAGTCTGTAACTCACTCCCGGGTATCTGTTATTCTATATATAAACCACCCCGAACCCCTCGATTAGATTCCAGTCTGTAACTCACTCCCGGGTATCTGTTATTCTATATATAAACCACCCCGAACCCCTCGATTAGATTCCAGTCTGTAACTCACTCCCGGGTATCTGTTATTCTATATATAAACCACCCCGAACCCCTCAATTAGGTTCTAGTCTGTAATTCTCAATATTCTTGTTGTTTTTACAATCTGGGATTGATCCTATTGGTGACGTTGCCTTTTTCCAATCTGGAAGCAGTGATGTGAAGTGACAATGCAGATTTGTTTTTCCAGATGATGTTAGTTCTTGCCGTGGGATCACATCAAAGGTTTTTCGATTCAATGTATCATCCATGGAGAAGAATGTTTCCAACCTGTTCCGAGCAGAATTCCGGGCTCTCCGTGTTCCAAACACAAGTGCAAAACGGAATGAGCAGAGGATTGAAGTGTATCAGGTAGGGACACCGATGGTCGCCACTATTCTTTGGGACAGTGAACTTTATAAACTATCTTGAAGATATTCAACCCTGAGAACATCATAACTCAGCCTGTTTCTCTCTGATTTGTGCTGCCAGGCAGAGGTCATGTCCAGGAACAAGAATCCTCATCTCACTCAACCAAGACATTGTATTAACCTAACTCCTAACCTCAGTGAAACAAAGCCGTTAGTGTTTGTGACACGGCAGGTGGACATTCAGCCCATCAAGCCCATCCTAGACTGATCCCACAGTTTTACTTCTTTCCCATTGTCCTGACCTTTCTGCTGCTTCAAATATTTACCCAATTTTCTCTGCAATGCTGTCATGGTCTCTGTCTCAGCCACGCCCTGTGAAAAAGCAATCACCTAATTCTTTGTGTATCGAGGTCAGTTCTGGATTCTAAACTGATTGGCTGTACTCAGTGCCACCCAAGCAGGTAGAGCCAGACACCAGGTTGTCTTTGACATCAGAAAGGCTTGCTGGATGTGTTGTGTTACTGGACTATTAAGTCAGAGAAGATGAGTTCAAATCCCATCATTGGCAGTTTTAGAAACTGTAGTCGGTATGAAAATTTTGGAAATAATAATAAAAGTGCCCATGAAGCTATTGGATTGATGTTAAAAACCAACTTTTTTTTTGTAAAGGTCTATCTCTATGTGACTCCAGTCCCATCCACATAATTTCCCACTGAAGTGGCCTAGCAAACTATTCAGTTCATATCAAACCCCCTAAGAACAGCTCAAGAAGAGGGCCCACCATCACCTTCCTAGGGGAAGCGATGGCCAAGTGGTATTAAGGACTTTCATCTCACTTAGGAAGCTTCAGATCAAACCATATTCACCAACCTGCTCTGAAAACTCTGCTCACATTTTGACAGCTGAGACAAATTACACTACAGCAGTTAAGACAATTTGTGATACTCTGAAACAATCCACAACATTCTAAATAAATTAGCAACATTTTAAATAAAACAACCCATGACACAATATAGGTATATAAAATCCTAAACAGTCTGGGCAAGCTGGACGTGGAAACGATTCCTGGCTTGGGCCACTGTTTATGTGGAGTTTGCACATTCTTGTCATGTCTGCGTGGGTTTCCTCCGGGTACTCCGGTTTCCTCCCAGTCCAAAGATGTGTGGGTTAGGTTGATTGCACATGCTAAAATTGCCCCTTAGTGTCCCAAGATGCGTAAGTTAGAGGGATTAGTGGGTAAAATATGTAGAGACATGGGAGTAGGGCCTGGGTGGGATTGTGGTCAGTGCAGACTCAATGGGCTGAAGGGCCTCTTTCTGCACTGTCGGGTTCTATGATTTCTATGATCTTTCCTCTTGTGAGTGAGATTGAAACTAGGGGGCACTGTTTTAAAACTGGAGGTCACCCTTATAAGACAGAGGTGAGGAGAATTATTTCTCTTGGAAGATTGTGTGACTTTGGAATTCTCTGCCCCAGAAAGCGGTGGAAGCAGTGTCATTGATATTTTTAACTTGGAGGTAGATAGATTCTTGTTAAGCAGGGGATTAAAAGGTTATCAAGGGTGTATGGGAATATGGGTTTCAAAATGTAAACATATCAGCCATGCCCTTATTGAATGGCAGATCAGGTTTGAGGGGCCGACTGGCCTACTCCTACTATTCTATTACAAATAATCAATGTGCCCTATCTTTAATGATAAAAATCCATTTAACTACACAATACACACGACACTATAGTTAAGAAAGTCCACCAATGCCTCTACTTCCTCAGAAGACTAAGGAAATTTGGCATGTTAGCTATAACTCTCACCAACTTTTACAGATGCCCCATAGAAAGCATTCTTTCTGGTTGTATCACAGCTTGGTATGGGCTCCTGCTCTGCCCAAGACCACAAGGAACTACAAAAAGTCATGAATGTAGCCCAATCCATCACACAAACCAGCCTCCCATCCAGTGAATCTGTCTACTCTTCCTGCTGCCTTGGCAAAGCAGCCAGCACAATTAAGGACCCCACGCACCCCGGACATTCTCTCTTCCACCTTCTTCCTTTGGGAAAAAGATACAAAAGTCTGAGATCACGTACCAACCTATTCAAGAACAGCTTCTTCCCTGCTGCTGTCAGACTTTTGAAAGAACCTACCTCACATTAAGTTGATCTTTCTCTGCACCCTAGTTATGACTAATGATATGTTTTGTCCGCATAGCGCGCAAGCAACAATACTTTTCACTGTATGTTAATATATACGACAATAATAAATCAAATCAAAATTTCAGGAAATGGTTCTTCATGTTTACCAGAAATGAACGGATTCTTCCTCAGGCCATACACTCTTAAGTATCCAAGTTTCATTGAAATCTGTCCATTAGTTTTTGAGATGTCTTGTTTACAGACTAACAAATTGGGTAAAAATATTAACTCTGCCCAACTTCAGTGGTGGGGGTAAGAAGTACTCAACCAATTAGCTAAAGAGAAAATATATGAGGAGGAAGGATATGCTGGAACTGTATAGAAACTGTTAGACTGCAGCTTGAATGCTGCACACAGTTCTGGTCATTGCATTACATAAAGAATGCCTTTGCTCCAGAGGGGGTACAAAGGAGATTTACCAAGATGTTGCTAGAAATGAACAATTCTAGCTGTGAGGAAAGATCAGATAGGCTGGAATTCTTTGCAACAGAGGAGACTGAAGGGGGATTTAGAGTCATAGAGGTTTACAGTATGGAAACAGGCTCTTCGGCCAACTTGTCCATGCTGCCCTTTTTTTTAAACCATCAAGCTAGTCCCAATTGCCCGCATTTGGCCCATATCCCTCTATACCCATCGTACCCATGTAACTGTCTAAACGCTTTTTAAAAAATAAAATTGTATCTACCTCTACTACTACTTCTGGCAGCTCGTTCCAGACACTCACCATTCTCTGTGTGAAAAAATTGCCACCCTGGATACTTCCGTATCTCTCCCGTCTCACCTTAAACCTATGCCCTCCAGTTTTAGATTCCCCTACCTTTGGGAAAAGATATTGACTATCTAGCTGATCTGCATTTTATAAGGTCGCCTCTCAGTCTCCTACGCTCAGGGTAAAAAAGTCCCAGTCGATCCAGCCTCTCCTTACAACACAATCCATCAAGTCCCGATAGCATCTGAGTAAATCTTTTCTGCACTCTTTCTAGTTTAATAATATCCTTTCTATAATAGTGACCAGAATTGCACACAGTATTCCAAGTGTGGCCTTACCAATGTCTTGTACAACTTCAACAAGATGTCCCAACTCCTGTATTCAACGTTCTGACCGATGAACCCAAGCATGCTGAATGCCTTCTTCATCACTCTGTCCACCTGTGACTCCAGTTTTAAGGAGCTATGAACCTGTACCCCTAAACCTCTCTGTTCAGTAACTCTCCCCAGTGCCCTACCATTAACTGAGTAAGTCCTGCCCTGGTTCAATCTACCAAAATGCATCACCTCACATTTGTCTAAATTAAATTCCATCTGCCATTCGTCAGCCCACTGGCCCAATTGATCAAGGTCCCGTTGCAATCCGAGATAATCTTCTTCATTTAGTTTAGGTGTATAAAATTATGAAGGGCCTAAATGGAGTGAATGGTGGTGATGTATTACAGTTCACTTAGGGAGTCTGGGTTGCTGTGGCAACATGCTTTACACACATGTTGTGGCCTGAAGCTATGGATAGTGATGGTAGAAGCTCCAATGTTCTGTCCATCATGTTGGCGTGTGTTGGAAGAATTTGCAGATTGATACTCAACCTGTTTGGCAGCATTGTGAAGTGTAGTTTCTGGGGCAGGAACTGAGGCACAGCAAGATCTTCCTAAAATAGAATGGATGGGAAGGACCAATTTCCCTCAGCAGAGTGATATGAAAATGAAACTGGTGGGAGGGATTGGATTCCAGGGAGCAGACAAGAAATAGCGCAGGAAGACATGAAGAAACTGGGGAGGGGCTATACTAACAGAAGAACTCTCAATCAGTGTTCACTGTTCCTGTTTCAGATACTAAAACCCGATGATCACATTGCCAAACAGCGGTACATTGCGGGGAAAGTGGTCCTCACTAAGGGCATCAGCGAGTGGGTCTCGTTTGATGTCACCGAGAGTGTGAAGGAATGGCTAATTAACCGAGGTGAGTGTTAACGTCAACATTCTGACACATCATTCAAAAATCATTGTCTCAGAGACCCAGAGGAACCTTTATCATTCTCATTTCTTGACAATTGGTGTTTAATTAGAACATAGAACATAGAACATAGAACACTACAGCACAAACAGGCCCTTCGGCCCACAAGTTGCGCCGACCACATCACCTACCAACCTACAGACCTATCTATAACCCTCAATCTCATTAAACCCCATATACTCATCCAGAAGTCTTTTAAAAGACCCCAGCGAGTTCGCCTCCACCACCACTGACGGCAGCCGATTCCATTCACTCACCACCCTCTGAGTGAAAAACTTACCCCTAACATCACTTCTGAACCTCCCTCCCCGCACCTTAAATCTGTGTCCTCTCGTAGCGACCATTTCAAACCGGGGAAATAGCCTCTGAGAGTCCACCCTATCTATCCCTCTCAACATTTTGTAAACTTCTATCAGGTCGCCTCTCAACCTTCGTCTCTCCAGGGAAAAGAGTCCCAGCTCCCTCAACCTAACTTCATAAGGCATGCCTCCCAGTCCAGGCAACATCCTTGTAAATCTCCTCTGCACCCTTTCAATAGCTTCTACATCTTTCCTATAGTGAGGCGACCAGAACTGCGCACAATACTCCAAATGAGGCCTGACAAGGGTCTTATAAAGTTCCAGCATTACCTCCCGACTCCTAAACTCAATCCCTCGATTAATGAAGGCCAGTACACCATACGCCTTCTTGACCACCTCCTCCACCTGCGAGGCCGATTTAAGAGTCCTGTGGACCCGGACCCCAAGATCCTTCTGCTCCTCAACACTACTCAGACTTCTGCCCTTAATAGTGTACTCGTTCATCCCGTTGGTTCTGCCAAAATGGACGACAACACATTTATCCGCGTTGAAGTCCATCTGCCACTTCTCCGCCCAGTCCTGCATCCTATCTATGTCCTGCTGCAACTTTTGCCATCCTTCCAGATCATCCACAACACCACCGACCTTCGTGTCATCAGCGAACTTACTTACCCATCCCTCCACTTCCTCATCCAGGTCATTTATGAAAATGACAAACAACAAGGGTCCCAGAACAGATCCTTGAGGCACTCCGCTGGTGACTGACCTCCATTCAGAAAAAGCCCCATCCACAACCACTCTCTGCCTTCTGCAGGCAAGCCAGTTCTGGATCCACAAGGCCAAAGGCCCTTGGATCCCATGCCCTCTCACCTTCTCAAGAAGTCTTGCATGGGGGACCTTATCAAACGCCTTGCTGAAGTCCATGTACACTACGTCCACGGCACTTCCTTCGTCAATGTGTTCAGTCACATTATCGAAGAACTCAACTAGGCTTGTAAGGCACGACCTGCCCTTGACAAATCCATGCTGACTATTCCTGATCATGTCAAACCTCTCCAAATGTTCGTAAATCTTGTCCCTCAGAAGCCTCTCCATCAGCTTACCAACCACTGAGGTCAGACTCACCGGTCGGTAATTTCCCGGGCTATCTCTGTTCCCTTTCTTAAAAATAGGAACTACATCCGCAATCCTCCAATCCTCTGGAACCTCTCCCGTCTCCATTGACGACGCAAAGATCATCGCCAGGGGTTCTGCAATCTCTTCCCTCGCCTCCCACAGTATCCTGGGGTACATCCCATCTGGTCCCGGCGACTTATCTACCTTGATAGAATTCAAAAGTTCCAACACATCCTCCTCCTTAATATTCACGTACTCAATCCTTTCCATCTGCTGCAAATCCATAACAAAATCTCCCAGATCGGCTTCCACCGTGAATACTGAGGCGAAGTACTCGTTAAGCACCTCCGCCATTTCTTCTGGTTCCACACAAACCTTTCCCCCCTCACCTTTTATCGGTCCTATCCCTTCTCTTCTCATCCTTTTACCTTTCACATATTTATAGAAGGCCTTGGGATTGCATTGGGTCTGTCTGGGGTTGCGTTGGGTCTGTACTGGATTGCGTTGGGTGTGTGCTGGGTTGCATTGGGTGTGTGCTGGGTTGCGTTGGGTGTGTGCTGGGTTGCGTTGGGTGTGTGCTGGGTTGCGTTGGGTGTGTGCTGGATTGCGTTGGGTGTGTGCTGGATTGCGTTGGGTCTGTGTTGGATTGCATATGGTCTGTGTTAGATTGCATTGGGCCTGTGTTGGATTGCATTGGGCCTGTGTTGGATTGTGTTGGGTCTGAGTTGGAGTCATAGAAGTTTACAGCATGGAAACTGGCCCTTCTGCCAACTTGTCCATGCTGTCCAGTTTTTACCACTAAGCTAGTCCCAATTGCCTTCATTTGGTCCATATCCCTCTAGGCCCATCTTATCCATGTAACTGCCTAAATGCTTTTTAAAAGACAGAATTGTACCCGCCTCCACTATTACCTCTGGCAGCTTGTTCCAGACACTCACCACCCTCTGTGCGAAAAAATTGACCCTCTGGACACTTTTGTATCTCTCCCCTCTCACCTTAAACCTATGCCCTCTAGTTTTAGATTCCCCCACCTTTGGGAAAAGATATTGACTAGCTGATCGATGCCCCTCATTACTTTATAGGCCCCTATAAGATCACCTCAAAGTGTCCTACGCTTCAGGGAAAACAGTACCATTCTATTCAACCTCTCCTTATAACTCAAACTATCAAGTTCCGGTTGCATTCCTATATAACTTTCTTCATTGTTCACTATGCCACCAATCTTGGTATCATCTGCAAACTTGCTAACTATGTCCCTATATTGTCTTCCAAATCATTAATATAAATGACAAATAACAGTGGACCCAGCACTGATCCCTGAGGCACACCGCTGGTCACAGGCCTCCAGTTTGAAAAACAACCCTCAACAACCACTCTCCATCTTCTGTCAAGAAGCCAGTTTTGTATCCATTTAGATACCTCACCCTGGATCCTGTGAGATTTAACCTTGTGCAACAACCTACCATGCAGTACCTTGTCAAAGGCCTTGCTAAAGTCCATGTAGACAACATCAACTGCACTGCCCTCATCTACCTTCTTGGTTTTCCCTTCAAAAAACTCAAATTTGTGAGACATGATTTTCCACTCACAAAGCCATGCTGACTGTCCCTCATCAGTCCTTGCATCTCTAAATGCCTGTAGATCCTGACTCTCAAAATACCCTCCAACAATCTACCCACCACAGATGTGAGGCTCACTGGACTGTAGTTCCCAGGCTTTTCCCGGCAGCCCTTTTTAAACAAAGGCACATTTGCCACCCTCCATAAGAACATAAGAAATAGGAGCAGGAGTAGGCCATCTAGCCCTTCAAGCCTGCCCCGCCATTCAATAAGATCATGGCTGATCTGAAGTGGATCAGTTCCACTTTCCTGCTTTCTCTCCATAACCCTTAATTCCCCTGTCTATCAGAAACCTATCTACCCGTGACTTAAATATATTTAGCGAGGTAGCCTCCACCACTTCATCGGGCAGAGAATTCCAGAGATTCACCACCCTTTGAGTGAAGAAGTTCCTCCTCAACTCTGTTCTAAACTGCCCCCCCCTTATCTTGAGGCTGTGCCCTCTAGTCCTGCTATCCTTTCTGAGCGAGAAGAATCTCTCTACCTCTACCTCATCCGTCCCTTTCATTATCTTATATCCAATCTTCAGACACCTCAGATATCTCTGCTAGAGTCCACTAATTTCCTTCATAGCCTCCCATAACATTCTGGGAAACGGGAAAATTGAAAAATAAGAAAGATTGACCAGGACAGGGTGGTGGATGTTGTACACATGGATTTTAGTAAAGCCTTCAATAAGGTTCCTCATGGCAGGCTGATGTAGAAGGTGCAATCATATGGGATCCAAGGTGAGCTGGTAAGATGGATATAAAACTGGCTTGGGCATAGAAAGCAGAGAGTATCAGTGGAAAGATAATTTTCTAACTGGTGGTCTCTGACAAGCAGTGTTCCACAAGGATCAGTGCTGGGGCCTGTGTTGTTTGTAATACATATAAATGATTTGGAGGAAAATGTAGGTGGTCTGATTAGTAAATTTGCAGCTGATAAAAAATTGGGGGAGTTACGGATAGTGAGGATGACTGTCAGAGGACACAGAAGGATATAAAAAATGGCTGGAAACCTGGGCGAAAGATGATAGATGGAATTTAACCTGGACAAATGTAAAGTGATGCAATTTGGAAGGTCTACTGCAGAAGGAAAGGATACAATAAATGGTAGAACCCTTAGAAATATTAGTACACAAAGGGATCTAGGCATGCAGATCCACAGTTCTCTAAAGGTGGCAACTCAGGTGGCCTTCATCGGTCGGGGTGTTGAGTATCGGAATTGGAAAATCATGTTGCAGCTGTATAAAACTTTAGTTAAGAGTATTTGGAGTATTGTGTACAATTCTGGTTGCCATTGTACTGGAAAGATGTTGATGCATTGGGAAGGGTGCAGAAGAGATTTACCAGGATGTTGCCTGGTTTGGAGGATATGGACCATATAAAAGCAAGGAAATATTAGATTGGAGAAGCATCCGTTTAGGCACAGACTTGATGGCTGAAGGGCCTGTTCCTGTGATGTACTGTTCTCTGTTCATCCCAGAGATTTATCTATCTTAATATGCTTTAAGACTTCTAGCACCTCATTCTCTGTAATATGTACACTCCTCAAGACATCACTATTTATATCCCCAAGTGGGTCAGTGTTGGGTCTGTGTTGGATTGCATTGGGTCTGTGTTGGATTGCGTTGGGTCTGTGTTGGATTGCGTTGGGTCTGTGTTGGATTGCGTTGGGTCTGTGTTGGATTGTGTTGGATTGCGTTGGGTCTGCGTTGGATTGTGTTGGGTCTGCGTTGGATTGCGTTGGGTCTGCGTTAGATTGCGTTGGGTCTGTTTTGGATTGCATTGGGTCTGTAATAGATAATGTTGAATCTTTGTTGGATTACGTTTGGATATGTGATCATAAGAAATGACCGAATTCAGTGGATATAGGAAATGATATGGCCCAATAATATATCCCAGTGTCCGTGCTGAAGATCTGCCCTTGGTCAGTCTGCTCTAGTGCAGCTACAACAATGACATCTGTCTGACAAATCACAACATTTTTCAGGTATGTCATCCACGAAAGGCAGGCCAAATCCAACCCAGCCAATTCCTGCCCCATTGGTCACTCTCAATCATCAGCAATGTGATGTCATTAACAGGGCTATCAAGTGGCACTTATTCAGCAATAACCAGTTCACTAACTGGTTCTGCCAGGGCCAATTAGCTCCTGATCTCATTACAGCCTTAGTCCAAACATGGACAGGAAAACAGAATTCAAGCGATGAGGTGAGAGTGACTATCTTTGCCATCAAGGCAAGCACAGTAAAATTGAACTCAATGGGAATCGGGGGAAGCTTTCCACTGTTTGGAGTCATACTTGGCACAAAGGAAGATAGTTGTGGTTGTTGGAATTCAATTATCTCAGCCCCAGGTTATTGCTGAAGGAGCTTCTCAGGGTTATTGTCTGAGACCCAATAATTTTCAGTTGTTTCATCAATGACCTTTCCTCCATCATAAGGTCAAACGTCTGGATATTTGCAGATTACTGCACAATGTGCACCATGCACAACTCCATATGCGTATGAAGCAGTCCATATCCATATGCAGCAAGACCTGGATAACGTTCAGGCTCAAACTTATAAATGTGACACTACGCAAGTGCCAGAAAATGACCATTCAAGAGGGAATCTAACCACCTCCTCTTGACTGTCAATGGTATACCATCACTGAATCTCCCACTATCAACGTCCTGGGGGTTACTATTGACCAGAAAATGAACTGGACCAGCCATATACAAACTGTGCTACAAGAGAGGCTGGGAATCCTGTGGTGAGTAACTCACCTCCAGACTTCCCAAAGCCTGTACGAACTACAAGGCACAAGTCATGAGTGTGGTGGAATACTCTCCACTTACCTGGACGAATGCAACTCCAGCAACACTTAAAAAGCTTGACATCATCCAAGGTAAAGAGATCTGATTGATCTGCATCTCATCCATCACTTTATACATTCACTTGCTCCATCACCAATGTACAATCTTCTTTCCCCCAGTTCAACCTTTTCATTTTGTCTGCTCAACAGTAGACAGTAGTGGCAGTGTGTACCATCTACAACAACTTTCCAAGCATTCTTCAACAGCATCTCTCAGACTTGTGACCTCTACCATCAAGATCAGCAGATTCCTGGGAATATTACCAATTAGAAGTTCCCCGCTAAGTCACTCAGCATCCTGACTTGGAGATATATGACTGTTCCTTCACTGTCACTGCATCAAAATCTTGATACTCTCTCCTGATCAACACTGTGGGTGTACCCTCACCAGATTATGGGATTCACATTAAATTGAGTTTGTGTTGGATAATGTTCTTTTGTGTTTCTTGGCTTCTGTTTAATTTGTGCTGTTTTATGTTCCATCTTTGAATATGTTTAGTCTACGTTAGACTCTAATCAGCCTGCTTGTTACAGATACGAATCTCGGTCTGGAGATCAGTGTCCACTGTCCCTGTCACACCTTCCATGCCAATGGCATAATCTCCAATGAACACGAGGTTCTAGATGTCAAGTTTAAGGGTAGGGGTTTACAGATTTTAGTTGCTGTCTCTGTTTCTCCCTATTTCCTCCTCCCCCTTCCTTGGATCCCTTCTCCCCCACTTTCATCTTTTGTTTCTTTATTCTCACTCAACTGTACTGTTTTGGGAGATATGGGGATTGGTGGTTTTAAGAGATAAGGGGAGTAGGTGGGCTTTGGGGACATGGTCAGTAGATGGGGTTGTTTTATTAGAAAGTGACTGCCTTGTTGATCATCCTGCAAGGGGAAAGGGAATGGCCAGATGTTGTGGTCCATGTTGGAACCAATAAGAAAAGTGTTGAGATTCTACAGTCAGGTTTTCAGGGGCAAAGAGAAAGACTAACCAGGATCTCAAAGGTGGTAACCTCTGGATTATTTCCGGTGTCATGTGGTCATTGAGTACAGAAAGGAGAAGATAATGCAGGTGAATGCATGGCCAGGGAGATGGTGCAGGAGGGAGGGTTTTAGATTCTGCAGATTGGGACCAGTTCTGAGGATGATGAGATGTGTTCAAGCCAGACCTCAACAGGACTGGGATTAATATCCTCAGGAAAGGGTTAGCTAGTGCTGTGCAGGAGGATTTAACTGATTTGACGCGAAGAGGAGCACTTGACATGGCAGCAGGGAGGAGAGACAAGGTGCACAGAGAAATTGGAGAAACTAACAGCAGCAGAACAAAGAATAATGTAGGAAGAGCAGGAGAAACATGAAGTCAGGTGGAATGGTTTTAAATGCCCGGGTATCACTGCAAGGAGTGTTATTCAAAAAAGGTTGATGAGTTCCAGGTGTAAATTTCCACTTGGGATTATTTTATAGCGGCTATAATAGAGACAAAGTTTAAACGTGGATAGGAATGAGAGCTAAACTTTCCTGGTTACAATGCATTCAGAAGAGATTTCAGACTGGACGGGACTATAATGGGGTTTCCCAGTGGTCAGCATCACTGCTTTTTCCTGATATGAATTAATGGCCCAGGCTTGGGTGATAAGGTCGTTAAGAAAATATTTGAGATACCTGGCTATGTCAACTGGGTCAATGCATATAAAAAAAGGAAGTTGTGTTAAACTTTATATGTCTCTGGTTCAGCCTCAGTTGGAGCATTGTCCAAATCTGGGCATCGCACTTTCTGAAGGAAGCATTGGAGAGGGCACGGGTGATTTACGAGAATAATATCTGGGATGAGAGTTATATGGCGAGACTGCGGAAGGTAACCTAACAGGAGTTTAGTATTAGGAAGGGTTTGTAGAGAAAGAAGGGAGATCCTGTTTCCTCAGGTAACCACAGTCATGGCTTTAAAGTAATTGGCAAAAGAAGGGGAGGGGAAATGAGAGACGTTTATTTCACACAGGAATGCCCTCCTAGAAGAGTTGGTGGAATCCAATTCCAGACAGTGTGAGATGTATTTGAACAGAACTACTTTGCAGGATTGTGGGGTGAAGCTGGAATGTGAGAATAAATTGTAGAACTCTTTCAGAGAGCAGCTTAGGCTGAATAACCTCTTCCTGTACTGGGAGATTCGATGGTTATTTTTTATTCATGTGATTTATTTTTCTCCCCTGGAGGAATTGATGACTATGAATTCTCAGAAAGAGGAGATCTGGGCAGACTTCAGAAACGCAAGGAGAAGAAGCTGCTGCATATGGGTCCCACCAACCCCCACCTCATACTCATGGTTCTACCCCCAAACCGGCTGGATAACCAACAACAGAGCCACAGAAAGAAGCGTGCCCTGGACACTGCTTATTGTTTCAGGTATGTCCGGTTTCACTCATTGTCTCAACATCTGGTGCCAACAATCAGTGTTCATATTCATTGATACAAATATCCCTTCAGCCCAAAATCCAGGCTAACACTCCAAGTGCAGTATTGAGATCCTGTTGTACTGTCAGAGGGTCAGTGCTGAGGGAGTGCCACACTGTCAGAGGGTCAGTGCTGAGGGAGTGCCACACTGTCAGAGGGTCAGTGCTGAGGCAGTACCGCACTGTCAGAGGGTCAGTGCTGAGGGAGTGCTGCACTGTCAGAGGGTCAGTGCTGAGGGAGTGCCGCACTGTCAGAGGGTCAGTGCTGAGGGAGTGCTGCACTGTCAGAGGGTCAGTGCTGAGGGAGTGCCACACTGTCAGAGGGTCAGTACTGAGAGAGTGCCGCACTGTCAGAGGGTCAGTGCTGAGGGAGTGCCGCACTGTCAGAGGGTCAGTGCTGAGGGAGTGCTGCACTGTCAGAGGGTCAGTGCTGAGGGAGTGCCACACTGTCAGAGGGTCAGTACTGAGAGAGTGCCGCA
Source organism: Carcharhinus amblyrhynchos (assembly GCF_965287045.1). Classification (NCBI taxonomy): domain Eukaryota; kingdom Metazoa; phylum Chordata; class Chondrichthyes; order Carcharhiniformes; family Carcharhinidae; genus Carcharhinus; species Carcharhinus amblyrhynchos. The sequence continues at coordinate 1,437,227 of NC_137337.1, forward strand.
CTGTCAGAGGGTCAGTTCTGAGGGAATGTCGCACTGTCAGAGGGTCAGTACTAAGAGAGTGCCGCACTGTCAGAGGGTCATTGCTGAGGGAGTGCCGCACTGTCAGAGCATCAGTACTGAGGGAGCGCCGCACTGTCAGAGGGTCAGTGCTGAGGGAGCGCCGCACTGTCAGATGGTCAGTACTGAGAGAGTGCCGCACTGTCAGAGGGTCAGTGCTGAGGGAGTGCTGCACTGTCAGAGGGTCAGTGCTGAGGGAGTGCCACACTGTCAGAGGGTCAGTACTGAGAGAGTGCCGCACTGTCAGAGGGTCAGTTCTGAGGGAATGTCGCACTGTCAGAGGGTCAGTACTAAGAGAGTGCCGCACTGTCAGAGGGTCATTGCTGAGGGAGTGCCGCACTGTCAGAGCATCAGTACTGAGGGAGCGCCGCACTGTCAGAGGGTCAGTGCTGAGGGAGCGCCGCACTGTCAGATGGTCAGTACTGAGAGAGTGCCGCACTGTCAGAGGGTCAGTGCTGAGGGAGCGCCGCACTGTCAGAGGGTCAGTACTGAGGGAGTGCCGCACTGTCAGAGGGTCAGTGCTGAGGGAGCGCCGCACTGTCAGAGGGTCAGTGCTGAGGGAGTGCCGCACTGTCAGAGGGTCAGTGCTGAGGGAGTGCCGCACTGTCAGAGGGTCAGTACTGAGGGAGTGCCGCACTGTCAGAGGGTCAGTACTGAGGGAGTGCCGCACTGTCAGAGGGTCAGTGCTGAGGGAGTGCCGCACTGTCAGAGGGTCAGTGCTGAGGGAGTGCCGCACTGTCAGAGGGTCAGTACTGAGGGAGTGCCGCACTGTCAGAGGGTCAGTACTGAGGGAGTGCCGCACTGTCAGAGGGTCAGTACTGAGGGAGTGCTGCCCTGCCTCAGTCCCGCTTTGAGAGGTCCCTGCCAATATTTATTTTTCTCATTGTCGTTTGTGGGAGCTTGCTCTGTGTAGATTGATGGCTGAGTTTCCTACATCAGAACAATGTCCACATTTCAAAAATTAGCCCAATGGTTATGAATCACGTTGGGACATCCTGAGGTTGAGAAAGGTGCGATAGAAATGCAAGATCATTCTTTCTTTCGATAATTGGCCATACTGCATGAAAAGGCATTCAATCCTTATGGGGCCAATAAACAGTGTGCTGTTGTTTCAGAGATGTGTAGCAGGGTCTGAAACAGCCCAGAACTAGCAGTGTAACAGAGTCATCATAATCTCTACTGAAAGTTTAAAATTGGCCTCAGTTCAAATGAGACCAAGTGGTGTCTCAATATAATGGGTTCAGGCCAATAGACAAAGCTTAGAGCATAGTGTGGGTGATATCAACTGGGGATTCTTAATGGTGAAAGAGTCCAGTTCACTCACAAGTGAGCTAACCTTTCAGAATTCTGCAGGGATCTTCTGAATTTCACCCAGGGAGTACTATATTGGAGAGTGAGAACTGTATTCATACAGTGGGGTTAACAATTCAATGACTCTTTCAAAACTTCAGCACGTGTGCAGAAAAATGGCAAAGAGTTGGATGATCAACCATGATCTGTTTGAAAGGCAGAGCAGGTACAACAGGCCGAATGGTCTTCTACTGCTCCTATGTATATGATGGGCTGAATGGCTGCATTCTGTGCTTGATAATTCTACAGTTCCGATCAGTTTCCTATCCAAATGCAGCAGGAGGTGGCAGTGGGCAGGATTAGTACATCAGACAATAGGAAGTGGAAGGAAGGGTTCTTGACACTGAGGTAACTTAAGGGAGATTGTAGGGAAGGGCCATTTCAACACGGGAGGGAAACCCATGATTGGGGATTTCTGAGCTATCCTTGTGGGGTTTACATGCACCGCCACGTCTCATAAAAATATAATAACACAAGTAGCACCATTTCCTTCTTTGGGCCTCTTAATCTCCAGCAGCCTGTCCACACAGGTCTTGGATTAAAATGGGAGTCAGGCCTCAGCAACATCATCAGGGTCCATGCTGCCAGTTTAACGAGGAACTGCTTTCTGGAGGGAAGTCCTCTCGTCTGCTCCACAAAACAGGTTAAATTCTGGATCCAATTTATTAGTGCTGAATCCACTGGAGATTTTAACTGCTCTAGGCAGGGTTAAAATCGTCTCTCTGCTTCTAATAGATATCAAACAATAACTCACATTTCAAAAGTACTTTTTACATTGTAAAATGTCCTAAGCCCTTTCACAACACATTATTGAGAACGCAATTTGACAGCAATCCATCAAAGGAGATATTATGATGGTAACCAAAATCATGTTTCAGGAGACCGCATTTGAAAAGCTTATTAGGAGGAGAGAAAAGGAGTGGCTTAGGGAAGGAATTCCAGAGTTTCAGTCCCAGGCTGCTGAAGGCAGAGTCACCAAATGCAGAGTGATTAAAATTGGGGATGCTCAAGAGGCCAAAATGAGACAGGTACGGATATCTCTGAGGGTTGTGGAGCTGGATTACAGACTTAGGGAAGGGCCAAGCCATAGAGGAATCTGAAAATAAGGTAGGATTCATAAAATGAAGTTTAAATGGGTGTAAGATTAACTGAGGGCATCCCAAATATAACCTGTCATCCTGTGAGAAACTTGTTAAAAGACACAAACTTCTACCTACCAATTATTATGGAAATAACATTCTAAAAACTAGAGCATTGCTTTTTCATTTTTGTTAGGAATTATGAAGATAATTGTTGTGTACGCCCACTCTACATTGACTTCAGACAGGACCTCAGATGGAAGTGGATTCATGAACCTAAGGGATACTACGCAAATTTCTGTGCCGGTCCCTGTCCTTATCTACGCAGTGCTGATACACAACACAGCACGGTAAGACTCAGGCCCTCAGTAATGTTCTCTATCGATCAGTGTTTCACAACCACCCATTCTTTTCTGTATTCTCCAATTTATTGATGACCCTACATTCATTGATATTTCTCCCCAATCCTCTGAGAGATGAGTCGAGTGATGTGGATTTTTGTTGGTTAAGTTGGATATTATACTGAATATTGTATTGGGCGTGTTGGATATTGGACTGGGTGAATAGAATATCAGCTGGGTATTTGGACTGGGTGAGTGGGATATTAGCTGGGTATATTGGATTGGGTGAGTGGGATGTTAGCTGGGTATATTGGACTGGGTGAGTGGGATATTGGCTGGGTATATTGGATTGGGTGAGTGGGATGTTAGCTGGGTATATTGGACTGGGTGAGTGGGATATTGGCTGGGTATATTGGACTGAGTGAGTGGGATATTAGCTGGGTATATTGGACTGAGTGATGGGATATTAGCTGGGTATATTGGACTGAGTGAGTGGGATATTAGCTGGGTATATTGGACTGAGTGAGTGGGGTATTAGCTGGGTATATTGGACTGGGTGAGTGGGATATTGGCTGGGTATATTGGACTGGGTGAGTGGGATATTGGCTGGGTATATTGGACTGGGTGAGTGGGATATTAGCTGGGTATATTGGACTGGGTGAGTGGGATATTAGCTGGGTATATTGGACTGGGTGAGTGGGATATTAGCTGGGTATATTGGACTGGGTGAATGGGATATTGGCTGGGTATATTGGACTGGGTGAATGGGATATTGGCAGGGTATATTGGACTGGGTGAGTGGGATATTAGCTGGGTATATTGGACTGGGTGAGTGGGATATTAGCTGGGTATATTGGACTGGGTGAGTGGGATATTGGCTGGGTATATTGGACTGGGTGAGTGGGATATTAGCTGGGTATATTGGACTATTGGCTGGGTATATTGGACTGGGTAAGTGGGATATTGGCTGGGTATATCAGATTGGGTGAGTGACATATTTGCTGGGTGAGTGTGGTATTGGACTGGGTGCATTGGATGTTGAAGTAATCTTTAGCACACAAACAGCACTTGGCCCATCACATCCATGCCAGTTCTCTGTAGGGCAGTCTAGTCAGTTCCATTACCCCACTTGATCCCCAAAGTTTTAATTTCAGTTTCCTTTTGAAATCATTCAAGATGGTGTACTGGCCTTCATTAATCGAGGGATTGAGTTTAGGAGTCGGGAGGTAATGCTGGAACTTTATAAGACCCTTGTCAGGCCTCATTTGGAGTATTGTGCGCAGTTCTGGTCGCCTCACTATAGGAAAGATGTAGAAGCTATTGAAAGGGTGCAGAGGAGATTTACAAGGATGTTGCCTGGACTGGGAGGCATGCCTTATGAAGTTAGGTTGAGGGAGCTGGGACTCTTTTCCCTGGAGAGACGAAGGTTGAGAGGCGACCTGATAGAAGTTTACAAAATGTTGAGAGGAATAGATAGGGTGGACTCTCAGAGGCTATTTCCCCGGTTTGAAATGGTCGCTACGAGAGGACACAGATTTAAGGTGCGGGGAGGGAGGTTCAGAAGTGATGTTAGGGGTAAGTTTTTCACTCAGAGGGTGGTGAGTGAATGGAATCGGCTGCCGTCAGTGGTGGTGGAGGCGAACTCGCTGGGGTCTTTTAAAAGACTTCTGGATGAGTATATGGGGTTTAATGAGATTGAGGGTTATAGATAGGTCTGTAGGTTGGTAGGTGATGTGGTCGGCGCAACTTGTGGGCCGAAGGGCCTGTTTGTGCTGTAGTGTTCTATGTTCTATGTTCTATTTCTGCTTCCATTATCCACGTGGGCAGTGAGTTCTGAGTTGTCATCACATTCTTCCGCACATCCCCACTGCATCACGTGCCCAAAATCTTAAATCTGAATTCCTTAGCCCTTGCACTATCAGCCCTTGTGTGGGTTTTCTCCCACACTCCAATGATGTGCAGGTTAGGTTGATTGGCCTGCTAAATTGCTGTTTAGTGTCAGGGGATTGGTACGGTCATGGAATAGGGCCTGGGATGGGATTGTGGTCAGACTCAGAGAGCTGAATGGGCTCCTTCTGCACTGTACAGACTCTATGATCAGCTGATGAGAATGGCTTTTCTTTATCTGCATGGGCGACTGGATGAGAGGCTGGGCAAGGTTGGGGGGCTGGGTGAGAGGGAGAGGGGCTAGGCAAGAGGGCTGGGGGCAAGACAAGAAGGAAGGGAGGCTGGGTGAGGGGGGGTCTGGATGAGAGGGAGGGCTAGGCGAGGGGGGTGCTGGGAGAGAGGAGGGGGCTGGGCAAGAGGGTGGGCTGGGCGAGAGGGTGTGTGCTGGGCAAGAGAGATGTTGGACGGCATGAGTGGGACAGTTTTACGGACCAAATGGCCTTTCTTTTCTGTTTCTTATTTTTTTTTCCATTTTAGGTACTGGGACTGTATAACACGTTAAATCCAGAAGCCTCAGCTACTCCTTGCTGTGCTCCCCAGGACCTTGAGCCTCTGACTATCCTGTACTATGTTGGCCGAACACCCAGAGTGGAACAGCTGTCCAATATGATTGTCAAGTCATGTAAATGTAGTTGAGATTCCTCCCATCATATGTCCATGGACATGAGGTTTGCATGTTGCATGTGTGCGAGGTGTATATGTGCATGTGGAGAAGATGCGTAAGTGTGTGAGTGAGTGAGTGAGAGGTATGTATGTAGATGTGTAAGGTACGTATGATTATTGTATTGTGAAGGACAGATCTTGAGACCCAAACAGCTGACGGAACATGACCAACTGTTGGCAATCAATGTCTGGTCGATAATCCCTGATTTAACAGAACACGTTATCAAGAGCTGAGTTACAAAGATTTATGAAAGAAGGGAGAACATCAGAAAGAAAATCCGGAATATAAATCAGAAGATAATGGAGTGGAATGGACGTAATCATTGGTCCTCTTGGAGAGTATGCTCACAGTTCTTTGGGCTGACTGTGTCTTCCTGAAGGATTGATGTACTGTTAAGCATGCAGAAGCCTTGTGGTGAGGCTGGAGATGGTTCACATCACGAGGGACAAGGCCAATGGATATGCAGAATTCGAAGTGAATTCAAATGACTTTAATTGTAATTTCTTTTTGCGCTGTGCGCAATGTTGGGAATGGGACTGGTGATGGGGGGGCGGGGGGGGGGGGGGGTGGGGGGGAACGGGGTGGACAAGTCGGGAGGGGGTGGGGTGGGGGGGGACACGGTCAGGGCGAAGTCATGTTTTAAATTTCCTGGTTGGCGAGTAGCCAGTGAAAGCTAATTTTCCCAATTGTGGACATGAATGCATACATAATGTTGGAATGCTAGTGGCTTTGTGAGTGGCCAATAAAGCTTTGGCAGGTCAGAGAACATAATGCGCTAGATGGAAGTTATACTAACAGAAACCGACACAATACTATGCTTCTGCAGAGCTTCCAAGAAGTTCAGGCTCCAAGATTAAGGATTCCAATGTGTAAGAAGGTGGCAGAGACACACAAGTCAAAAGAGTTGATCATCAAATGAAGAAAGTTACCCAGAAATAATTTCAGATGTTGCCAGAATGCTCTGTTTTCAAAAAAACTACTTCCAAGTAAAGGTCAATGGTGATCTTCCTCGAACAATACCAGGTCTTATAGCAAATCAGAACTCCAAGTACTTTAACTTCCACCAAGCCTCTGATATGACAACTCGATTTTTGGTTTCTTTCTAAACCTTGATATTCATGCTGGTAAGAAGTGTACATAAGAACATAAGAAATAGGAGCAAGAGTAGGCCATCTAGCCCTTCAAGCCTGCCCCGCCATTCAATAAGATCATGGCTGATCTGAAGTGGATCAGTTCCACTTACCCGCCTGCTCCCCATAACCCTTAATTCCCTTATCGATCAGAAATCTATCTACTCATGACTTAAATATATTCAACGAGGTAGCCTCCACCACTTCAATGGGCAGAGAATTCCAGAGATTCACCACCCGCTGAGAGAAGTTCCTCCTCAACTCTGTTCTAAACTGAACCCCCCCCCGCCCTTATTTTGAGGCTGTGCCCTCTAGTCCTGCTATCCTTTCTAAGCAGAAAGAATCTCTCTACCTCTAGCCTGTCTAGCCTATTCATTACCTCGTAAGCCTCTATAAGATCCCCCCTCAGCCTTCTAAACTCCAACGAGTACAGGCCCAATCTACTCAATCTCTCAATAAGTACTGCACAAAGGGTAAATCCTCAAGTTAAAAGGTCCACAAAAGACATTTACCAAGAGACTTCCATTGCCACAGATCCATAGACACTCCAATCACTGAGACACTGACCCATAGACACTCCAATCACTGAGACACTGACCCATAGACACTCCAATCACTGAGACACTGACCCATAGACACACCAATCACTGAGACACTGACCCATAGACACTCCAATCACTGAGACACTGACCCATAGACACTCCAATCACTGAGACACTGACCCATAGACACACCAATCACTGAGACACTGACCCATAGACACTCCAATCACTGAGACACTGACCCATAGACACTCCAATCACTGAGACACTGACCCATAGACACTCCAATTACTGAGACACTGACCCATAGACACTCCAATCACTGAGACACTGACCCACAGACACTCCAATCACTGAGACACTGACCCACAGACACTCCAATCACTGAGACACTGACCCATAGACACTCCAATCACTGACACTGACCCATAGACACTCCAATCACTGAGACACTGACCCATAGACACTCCCATCACTGAGACACTGATCCATGGACACTCACGTCACTGACACTGACCCATAGACACTCCCATCACTGACACTGACCCATAGACACTCCCCTCACTGAGACACTGACCCATAGACTCTCCAATCACTGACACTGACCCGTAGACACTCCCGTCACTGACACTGACCCATAGACTCTCCAATCACTGACACTGACCCATAGACACTCCCGTCACTGACACTGACCCATAGACTCTCCAATCACTGACACTGACCCATAGACACTCTCATCAGAGACACTGACCCATAGACTCTCCAATCACTGACACAGACCCATAGACACTCCCCTCACTGATACTGATCCACAGACACTCCCCTCACTGATACTGACCCATAGACACTCCCGTCACTGACACTGACCCATAGACACTCCCCTCATTGACACTGACCCACAGACACTCCCGTCACTGACACTGACCCATAGACACTCCCCTCATTGACACTGACCCATAGACACTCCCCTCATTGACACTGACCCACAAACACTCCCATCACTGACACTGACCCACAGACACTCCCCTCACTGATACTGACCCATAGACACTCCCCTCACTGACACTGACCCATACACACTCCAGTCACTGACACTGACCCACAGACACTCCAATCACTGACTCTGACCCACAGACACTCCCATCATTGACACTGACCCATAGACACTCCCATCACTGACACTGACCCATAGACACTCCCCTCACTGACACTGACCCATAGACACTCCCATCACCGACTCTGACCCACAGACACTCCCCTCACTGTCACTGACCCATAGACACTCCCGTCACTGACACTGACCCATAGACACTCCCGTCACTGACACTGACCCATAGATACTCCCGTCACTGACACTGACCCACCGACACTCCCCTCACTGACACTGACCCACAGACACTCACACTCCAATCACTGACACTGACCCATAGACACTCCCGTCACTGACTCTGACCCACAGACACTCCAATCACTGACACTGACCCACAGACACTCACACTCCAATCACTGACACTGACCCATAGACACTCCCGTCACTGACACTGACCCACAGACACTCCAATCACTGACACTGACCCATAGACACTCCCATCACTGACACTGACCCACCGACACTCCCCTCACTGATACTGACCCATAGACACTCCCCTCACTGACACTGACCCATAGACACTCCCCTCACTGACACTGACCCGTAGACACTCCCATCACTGACACTGACCCACAGACACTCCAATCACTGACACTGACCCACCGACACTCCCCTCACTGATACTGACCCATAGACACTCCCATCACTGACACTGACCCACAGACACTCCAATCACTGACACTGACCCACCGACACTCCCCTCACTGATACTGACCCATAGACACTCCCCTCACTGACACTGACCCATAGGCACTCCCCTCACTGACACTGACCCGTAGACACTCCCATCACTGACACTGACCCACAGACACTCCCGTCACTGACACTGACCCACAGACACTCCAATCACTGACTCTGACCCATAGATACTTCCGTCACTGACACTGACCCATAGACACTCCCATCACTGACACTGACCCTTAGACACTCCCCTCACTGACACTGGCCCATAGACACTCCCCTCACTGACACTGGCCCATAGACACTCCCGTCACTGACACTGACCCATAGACACTCCCCTCACTGACACTGACCCATAGACACTCCCCTCACTGACACTGACCCATAGACACTCCCCTCACTGACACTGACCCATATATATTCCCAGCACTGTCAGTTTCCACTGACAGCAAAGTTTCGACTGATGTGGAGTCAATTTTTGATATGACCAATAGTAACATTGCAGGGCTTTAAAGGGCTCCTTCTCACTGTCTTGATGTTTACACCATGGTAAATGTTCATCCAAGGGATTTTCCAGGAATATTTAATTTATGGGTCCCCTTTTTAAATTTAATTTTTGATTTTCAGTATCTTTTACGAGCATCAGGCTCTCCTTTTCTCTCCAAGATCCCTAATCTCTAGAGATAGCTCTTCCTCACATCTCCAATTTCCTGATCTATTTCATCAAAGCTGCTCTCTCCTCTCCTGTTATACCTGCTCTCTTTGCCTCCCTGATATCTGAATTCCAGAGATACTTGCTTCCAGACCCAAGTTCTCTTTGTCTTCTCTTTGCTCCCTGTGTTTTGGCGTCCCTTTTGTTCCTCCCTCTGGTCTCTCTTCCATTCAAGGTCTGTGTTTGCAGCATTGTTTCTGGCACTTGGTGACCTGGGAGTGTCTCCATATCAGCTTCTGCAGATCCTGAATATGCAGCAGGTAAAAGGGGTTTCCTTTAATGTTTCACAGAATGTGGGTGTCTCTGGCAATGGTAGAATTTTTCATTATCCCTCATTACCCTTGAGAATGTGATGGTGAGCCACCTTCTCAAATTACTGTCATCCACGTGGTGTACATACACCCCACAGTGCTCTTTGGGACTGCCAGGGTTTTGACCAGCAATGAGGATATAGTTCCTGACCAGGGTGGTGTGTAGCTTGGACGGGAGCTTGCAGATCATGATGTTTCCCATGCACCTGTTACCCTTGTCCTTAGGTGGTAGAGGTCATGGGATTTGAAAGTGCTGTTGAAGGAGCCTTGGTGAGTTGCTGCAGTTCATCTTGTACAGAGTACACGCTGCTGCCACTGTGCATTTGTAATGGAGGGAGTAAAATGTAAGTTAGCAGATGGGGTGCAGATCAGTCAGGTTGCTTTGTCCTGGATGGTGTTGAACTTGAGTTTTGTTGGAATTGCACTCATCCAGGCAAGTGGAGAGTAATCCATGAAACTTGTACTTTGTAAATGGTGGACAGACTTTGGGGATTTAGGAGGAGAGTTATTCACCTCAGAATTCAGAAGCTCTGACCTGCTGTTTAAGCTACACTATTTATATTGCTAGTCCAGTTAAGTTCTTGATCCATGGTAACCCCCGGGATGTTGATGGTCAATGATGATGCCTTAGAACATCTTGGGAAGGTATTGAGATTGTCTTTTATTGGAGATGGACATTCTCTGACACTTGCTTGCCATGAATATTCTAATTTATTAGCCCAAGCCCAAATGTTGTCCAGGTCTTGCTGCCTTTGAACATTGACTACTTCAGTATCTGAGGAGCCATGAATGATACTGAACATTGCGCAATTATCAGCAAACATCCTCACTCTGACCTTTATTTTAGAGAGAAGGTCACTGAAGAAGCAGCTGAAGATGGTTGGGCGAAGGACACTACGCTGAGGAACTCCTGCAGTGCTGTCCTGGCACCGAGATGATTGGCCCCCAACAACTACAATGATCTTCCTTTGTGCTAGGTATGATTCTTCCCCAATTTCCACTAATTTCAGTTTTGCTCCTGCTCCTTGATAACACACTTGCTCAAATGCTGGTTTGATGTCAAAGTCATGCTCACATCACTTGGCATAGGCCATGCGGGTGTCTCAGTTTGAGCTCTTGTACACAGCGGGTAAATGTGAATGGTTCCTTTCTGCCTGTTGCTGTACAGCCTGTGTGTGTCTCTAGTTGCACCTGGATTGAAGCAAGCCGACATTTTAGAACAGGTCAAATGAGGTTCACCAGGAATTTTCTTCTTGGTTCTTGGATAGATGTGTAACCGGTTTTGCTGATTCTTTGTACATTGGTTGGGAAGGCCTCGGGGAAACTGCTTATGTTTGTTCTCATCATAGGAAATAATGGCACTATGCAGCACGTGACTAATGATCAGAGCTATACACCTCCCAGAAATGATCAACTAGCTTCTAAACAGTCCAGGATGTGTGCCTGGGTTTCTGTGCTGCATGTGAACACAAGTCTTGACCAGTAACCTGTTTAAACAACCTACACCAGATAAAAGACATACAACAGAAAGAACTTGCAACATAGTTCCTGATATCACTCAGATTGCCTCTGATTTGGGACATAATTATAACTCCATTCCTGAGCCTGATCATGCTTTCAAAAATAGCCATCAGACAGTTTAACAGAATTTGCATTTATCAGCGCCAGTCTGAATAATTACCAGGTCTTGCTGCACGTGGACACTAACTGCTTCAGTATCTGAGGGTTTACAAATGGTACTGAACGCTGTGCAATCATCAGCGAACATCCCCACTCTGACCTCAGATTGGAGAGATAAAGCAGCTGGAAGATGGTTTGGTCATTCCCCTGAAGAACCTCCTGTCATAATGTTGTGGAACTGAGATGAATGGTTTCCAGTAAGTACAACCATTTTCCTTTGTGCTGGGGTTCGATTCCAGCCAGTGGAGAGCACCTTCCCGATTCCCATTGACTTCAGTTTTGCTCAGGCTCCTTTACACCACTTTTGGTCAAATGCTGACAGTTCTGTACACTGTACAGAGGTGTACCCATGGAAGGGAATAAATAGTCAGATTTCAGTGCAGTACACAGTGCAATGAAACTGGCTGCTATGTATCATTTTATACAGTAAACAGTGAGTTTATTCATGCCTTATCTGAGGTGCAGAGGTTCATAGAGTAATTTATCTAACACATTAAGTGTGTAACTGTTGTTCTGTACACAAATACGGCAATCAACTCATGCACAGCAGGACTCCACAAACACTCGAAGGACTGCCTGCACTTTCACTAATACTGCAGGATTCGGAGTTGGAGGCAGGGTTTTATTCTAACATCTCGCCTGGAAGATATTATCTTGGCTGGACTCCCTTATTGTTGGCTTAGATTATGTGTTTACAGCCTAGTTTGGGGTTTGAATGCACAACCACTTGATTCAGAGGGGAGAGTATTAACTGAGCCACAATATTTTTAAAAAAAAGGAAATGCATTGAATTCTGGAATTAAAAATATGGGGTTAAGTATATTAGCAATTAACACAATCTTAATCCCCAACCAATTACCTGTAGTTGGTAAAACTGACTTGGGAGCTTTTAAAAATGTAATCATTCACAAGATTCAGCTTCATTGGCAAGGCCAGCATTTATTACCCAGCCCAAGTTACCCCTGAATAACATGAAGTGCTGCAGACGATGGGCTCAAGTAGACCAGGGTGATTTTAGGAAGGCAGTTCCGGATTTTGACTCAGCAACAGTCTGGTGATACTCTTCCAAGTCAGGAAGTGAGGGGCTTGGAGGGGACCTTGCAGATGCGTCCTTCTAGGTGGTCGTATCGAGTTTGAGATTTGCTGCAGTGAATCCTGTGCACACATTGCAGCCATTGTGAGCCAGTGGTGGATGTTTAGACCGGTGGTTGAGGTGTCTTTGAAGTTGGTTTGAGCTGGACAATTTCTCATATCTTGAGCCTGGTTTCACTGGATGACAGCAGCATGAGAGGGGATGGTGATGGATTTTTGTGTGGATGAGAGAGGGGACTTAAAAATGGTGCATTTCTGTGGGTGATTAACTATAGTCAGTAAATGTATGTGTATAACTGAGAATAATAAGGACATAAATCTGTCTGGTTAATCAAGATTGATGACTGGTTTGCAATGAATTGAGAAACCTCGCCTCATTTTATTCTGACTGGGTGACAATATAGGACAGGGTTCCTGATTGGATTACAGCCTGTCACTCTCAGGAATGTGCAGTTCTTCAGAATTTTGCACACTCTACCTGATATTTACTTTCAGTAATTTTTCCATCTATGAATTCACTGTTTTTTAAAACAGTTTGATATATGTGAACTAGCTGTGAATAAAATGTAACTTGGATTAATTTTGACCCTCACTTTGTTTGGTTGACTTCATTTAAAAGCTTTACATCAAGACCTTGTACCAAATCGGGAATGAGTCAGAGGGTAAGGGGAGAGTCGACCCCAAATGGGAGTTAGACTATGTAATTATCAAAGGATAATTAGATTCACTGACCGAGGCTGATATTGAGGAAAATAAGACTTGCAATTATCCAGCATCTTCCATGAATTCAGGATTTCCCAAAGTGCTTTACAGCCAATGAGGTACTTCTCAAAGTTCACTCACTGTTGTAATGTAGGAAAGTGACAGCTAATTTAGACACAGTAAGATCCCACAGATAGCAGATGATAATGACCAGCTGATTTGTATTGATGATGCTGCCAGAGGGATGAATATTGTTTGAAATGGTGGCTACATCCATTCCAAAAAACAGCATCTCCCCATATGTGGCGCTCCCTCAGTACTGACCCTCTGACAGTGCAGCACTCCCTCAGCACTGACCCTCTGACAGTGCGGCGCTCCCTCAGCACTGACCCTCTGACAGTGCGGCGCTCCCTCAGCACTGACCCTCTGACAGTGCGGCACTCCCTCAGTACTGACCCTCTGACAGTGCGGCACTCCCTCAGCACTGACCCTCTGACAGTGCGGCACTCCCTCAGCACTGACCCTCTGACAGTGCGGCACTCCCTCAGCACTGAGCCTCTGACAGTGCGGCACTCCCTCAGTACTGACCCTCTGACAGTGCGGCGTTCCCTTAGCACTGACCTTCTGACAGTGCAGCACTCCCTCAGCACTGACCCTCTGACAGTGCGGCGCTCCCTCAGCACTGACCCTCTGACAGTGCGGCGCTCCCTCAGCACTGACCCTCTGACAGTGCGGCACTCCCTCAGCACTGACCCTCTGACAGTGCGGCGTTCCCTCAGCACTGACCTTCTGACAGTGCAGCACTCCCTCAGCACTGACCTTCTGACAGTGCAGCACTCCCTCAGCACTGACCCTCTGACAGTGCGGCACTCCCTCAGCACTGACCCTCTGACAGTGCGGCGCTCCCTCAGCACTGACCCTCTGACAGTGCGGCGCTCCCTCAGCACTGCTCCAAGAGCGTGAACCTAGACTATGGGGATAGACATGAGAGGATAAGAAATTGGAGCAGGCGAGGCCATTTGGCCTCTTGAATCTTCCCTGTTGCCGGTTACACAGAATTGCATCAATCCAGACTACAATGCCCCTATTCCTTTTCACTCTCCCCACTTGGGTGGTCTCCTGAACATAGTGTCATGGTCAGTTTGCAGATTCCACCCTCAGCCACCACACAGGCAGTAAGAACCTTGTCCCCAGTTAAATACAGGTAAAGGCTGTACATTGAGGGTTCCTTAACCTGCCTGATTTCAGTCACAATTTCCTATCCATGACCACCAACCGGACTTGTACATCCTCTTAAGAATGTGACTGCCTTCTCATATCTCTGGAGAAGGCCTTGAACCCATGATCTCCGAACTTGGATGTAACAGTTCGACCCCTGAGACCTGATTGACGGATCCCTGATTTGAACCATACTGGACTGTATGCCTCACTGTGCCCTGAATTGAATGGATGAGGCTTGGACAGACCTGCTGTAGATACTAAGAATCTACTAAATTTGTGATCTTGGCTATGCTGTACAAACTCACCATCACCTGGCTGCTCTGATCATTCACAGAGCTTTGCAGGAGCAATAGTTTGTGGATAAATTAGTGGTGAATAGGGTGCGGTGAGTAGAATCATAAGAGTCATAGAGGTTTACAGCATAGAAACAGACCCTTCGGCCCAACTTGTCCATGCAACCCTTTTTTTAAAAACCCCTACGCTGATCCTAATTGCCCGCATTCGACCCATATCCCTCTATATCCATTGTATCCATGTGATTATCTAAATGCTTTTTAAAAGATAAAATTATACCCGCTTCTGCTACTATCTCTGGCAGCTTGTTCCAGACACTCACCAACCTCTGTTTGAAACAATTGTCCCTTTGGACACTTTTGTATCTCTTCTCCTCTCACTTAAACCTATGCCCTCTAGTTTTCGACTCTCCTACCTTCGGGAAAAGATATTGACTATCTAGCTGATCTGTGCCCCTCATTATTTTATAAACCTCTATAAGATTGCCCCTCAGCCCCCTACACTCCAGAAAAAAAAGTCCCAGTCTATCCAGCCTCTACTTATTACTCAATCCATCGAGTCCCGGTGGCATCCTAGTAAATCTTTTCTGCACTTTTTCTAGTTTAATAATAATATCCTTCCTATAATAGGGTGATCAGGATTAACATAGAACATAGAACACTACAGCACAAACATGCCCTTCAGCCCACAAGTTGCACTGATCATATCCATACCTACCAGGCCATAGAACTATCTATAACTCCCAATCCCGTTAAATCACATGTACTCATCCAGAAGTCTTTTAAAAGACCCCAGCGAGTTCGCCTCTACCACCACCGATGGCAGCCGATTCCACTCACTCACCACCCTCTGAGTGAAAAACTTACCCCTGACGTCTCCTCTGTACTTGCTCCCCAGCACCTTAAACCTGTGTTCTCTCGTAGCGACCATTTCAGCCCTGGGAAATAGCCTCTGAGAATCCACCCTATCTATTCCTCTCAACATTTTATAAACCTCTATCAGGTCGCCTCTCAACCTTCGTCTCTCCAGGGAGAATCTCCAGGGAGATTGCACACAATATTCCAAGTGTGGCCTTACCAATGTCTTGTATAACTTCAACAAGACATCCCAACTACTGTACTCAATATTCTGACTGATAAAACCAAGCATACTGAATGCCTTCTTTACCACTCTGTCCATTTTCAAGGAGCAATGAACAAGTACCCCTAGATTTCTTTGTTCTGTAACTCTCCCCAACACCCTACCATTAACTGAATAAGTCCTGCCGTAGTTCAATCTACCAGAATGCATCAATAGATGAGTAAATGATAGGTCTACTTGTTCTGTGAAATAGATAATGTTATTAATTCAAACAAGTTTGCAGAGCAACTGAAAAACAGGACAATCTTTTAATTGTTCAATAGTTTACAGTTCATCCACCCCAATCTTGGCGTTTATTGGTAGGGGGATTGAATTTAGGAGTCGCAGCGTCATGTTGCAACTGTACACAACTCTGGTGCGGCCGCACTTGGAGTACTGTGTGCAGTTCTGGTCCCCACATTACAGGAAGGATGTGGAGGCTTTGGAGAGGGTGCAGAGGAGGTTTACCAGGATGTTGCCTGGTATGGAGGGGAGGTCCTATGAGGAGAGACTGAGGGATTTGGGGTTGTTTTCGCTGGAAAGAAGGCGGCTAAGAGGGGATCTTATTGAAACATATAAGATGATTAGAGGTTTAGATAGGGTGGACAGTGATAGCCTTTTTCCTCTGATGGAGAAAGCTAGCACGAGGGGGCATGGCTTTAAATTAAGGGGGGGTAGTTATAGGACGGATGTCAGGGGTAGGTTCTTTACCCAGAGGGTGGTGAGGGATTGGAATGCCCTGCCTGCTGCGGTTGTAAATGCGCCTAGTTTGGGGGCATTTAAGAGATCCGTGGATAGGTTTATGGACGAAAAGGGATTGGTTTAGGTTAGTGGGTCATTGTTTTTTAACTGGTCGGCGCAACATCGTGGGCCGAAGGGCCTGTTCTGCGCTGTAATGTTCTATGTTCTATCTCTCCCACATGCCCATCTATCTACTCCCTCAGTTTCACTCCCTCACTTCTGCTCCCTCCCTATCATAGTAGCTGTGTTATTCTGCCTGTTCTTTTCTATTTTCCTACCTTACTGAAATACTTTATCCATTAGGTTCCACTTCTGACGAAGGAATGTTAACTTCTCCTTTATCTTTGCAGCAGTAGCTTGATTGCCAACTTTTCTTGAACAACAACACAAACATCATTACAAAGTGCTTCATACATGAGAAATCAATAATTGCACTTGTAATCAGCGTGGTCCAATACATTCACCATTTGCTACTTGTGGCTTATTGAAAATCCAGGTGTGGGAATCCAAATGTGACTAATTGATATTCTAGGTGCGGATTATTGGGAATTGCGGAGTGGATTAGTGGTATTCCATACATGACTAAAGAAGAATCCAGATGTAGCTAACTGGCTAAGTATACTTCTAATCAGTAAATAAGAGCAACAGGTCTTGAGGCCTGTGACAATCATATATATTCACACAGCCAATCTGTCCCTCAACTCCATTTAGCCACCTTTGCATAATAATCCCTTAATGTTGTTACCTAACAACAATTTATCAGCCTATCTTGAAAGTTCTAGTCAACACCCAGCAATTAGACTTTTATTGCACCAGATTAAAGTCCAACAGGTTTACTGAGCTTTCGGAGCGCTGCTCCTTCATCAGGTGAGTATAGAGTTGGATTCACAACAGGGCATATACAGACAAAGACTCAACTGCAAGATAATCGTTGGAATATGAGTCACAACGTGACTACAACCGACACTGCAAACTGCTGGCTCAAAGTGGAGAGGATCTCTAAGAAGATCATGCATATCGACACAGACATCAAGTTTCAGATTCGCATTCCAACCATTATCTTGTAAGGCCTCTTACTGTGCCCACCCCAGTCCAACGTCGGCATCTCCACCTCATGAGTTTTATTGGGGAGATAGTTCCCATTGTGTGAAGAAATACTTCCAGACATCACTCCCTGAACAGCTCACCTGTAATGTTAGGGTTCTGCCCTTTTGTTCCAGATTCTCCATCAGAAAAACAGTTTCCATCATCCAGTGTCAAATCCCTGAATCATTTAAAACGCCTCTAAAGATCCCACCAAATGATTCACAGGATAGTACAGTTTGGCAAGTTCTCTCTCCACAAACACCACATGTCTCTTGTTGCTACCCTGTGCACTGGAACAACTCAGAGGAAATAACTGCTGGATGCAAAAGCCCACATCTGAAAACATTAAGATTCATTTTAATATGTCAGCTGTAAGTTTATTTTTGAGACAGCTAAGTCTGTCTCGAGCAGACAGGGTACCAAATCCAGTGGTGTTTCCAGGAAGACTAACAATGGACTGCTCTCCGATTTCACAGGTAATAAAAATTAGAAGGCGAGATGTCGCCCATCCCCATTATTATGTACAAAATAGTCACAGAGTAACATGCTCCAAAAACAAAATATTAACAAAATCATAAATATCAACATTATAGTTACTCTCTGCTGCCAGGTTTATTATGCGCCAGCAATGGAGTTTCACAGGCCTGTGGTGTGAAGTCCCTGGACCAAGGGGAGGGGAGTTTTCTCAGTATGCCTCCCTTAGCTGTATATTACCCTGTAAAATAATGCATGCATCTCTTCCTTCAACCCAGAGTGTAAGAGGAGGCTGTGTGGAGTGGAAGGGAGGGGGGTGGGGGGGTGTGTGGGCGCAGCACGGGAAGATTATCAATCACGGAGTTGGAGGGGGGGAGTATCATTCACATGGGATTGCTGTTGTGGGGTGCAAGGATACCAAATAAGCAGAGCTTCCACTGGGTGAGCGTCCCTGTGAAAGAGTCAAGGGCAATGAACCAAAACGTTGAGCAAGAATTTGAAATGGCAGCCAACACGGAAAATGAGAACTCATCATTTACATCAGGAGTCATCAAACACATAGGTTCCCGTATCGCTGCTGATATTGTCTGCAAAATCCCTCACCTCCATCAAATCTATCTGCCCTCCACTTGTGGCCCTCGGCAGACTTGTTGCTCTTTGTGGTTCTGGGCTTCCACACACAGACCTCCTTGAAAACAAGGGCAGCAGACAAACATGAACAACATCACCTGCAAGTTCCCCTCCAAGCCTAACTTGGAAATATGTTCTTTCACTGTTGAACTGCAGTGGTTTAAGAAGGCAGTTCACCACCATGTTCTCCATGGGCAATCAGGAACAGGCAATTCGTGCCAGCCTTACCAACAATGCCCAGATCCTAAGATTGGATAATAAACAAGCGGGCTGTTCTGCTGTTGGCACTCATTGCTGTTTCATTCCTTATCCAGTTTCCTACAACAGAAAGCAAGGACTAGGAATATGAGGATGGTCTGTCTAAGACTCCACGCTGTGAGTGAGAGGTTTCATTAAGTTAAAGTTTTGAGCCCCAGTAAACAGACTAGGCGCCAATGGGTGGCTACTCGATTGGTTCTAACAGGGTGCTCCCAAGAGCAGAGTTATGTCCCCACTCTGCATTGTGCCCCCTGTTCAAAATGGGCATTGTTTTGTGAGGAACCATGCTGTGGTAGAAAGATTTCTTTCTCAGACTGAGCAGTCCCTACAAGTTTGCAGCATTCCTTCGGGTGAAATACAATCCTGTGTCTCAGCTGCAAGGATGGAAGAGCTGGCTAATTCCCTCTCAGAAGATGTAGTACATGCAGCACTCAGATAGCAACATTAGCAGCTATGAATGGATAGACCTCCTCATATTGTATATATGGTGAGTCAATGATTACTGAATTATGTGGAACAGAATGGGTTGTTTGCAGGTGCTACCCTTCCTCTATTGGGGGAATAATGGCTTGTTCCTTGCCATTCATCTTCTGGCAAATGGGGAAACCATTATGGTGAAGTCGCCAATTGTCCACTGGGTTTCTGTTTCCTCTCCTCTCTCTCTGTTCCCTCAGAAGCTGCCAGTCTTCGCCTACCTCCAGCCTGGTAGGCGTGGGGACTGGAGATGGGGTTTGAAATGATTCATGGAAGGACAGCGTTGAAGACAGGTCTTTGATGTGGATCCTTGGATCTCTCTGTACCAATAGATTCCTCAATCCCTCTATAGCAGTGGGCTCATGGAATCTGGCCTGTGAGGATCAGCTGCTCCATTCACTCTTATTTCCCAATGTGTTTCTTGGTGGAAGGGTCAATCTGCTGCTGCTGAGTTGAGCTGTGAATATACAAACAGATAATAGCATTTAACAAAATACACACTCACATATTGACAGCTTTCCTCATCAGAATCACACTGTTCACACGGGCACTGGGAAGGAGTTGCAGCAGCTGATGAGGAGCTGCCAGCCTTTCAGTCTCTCAAAAAGAGCTGTCTGAGGAGCTCAGGAGCATGTTTGTGCCGATCACCTCCAGACTGTCGTGTCTGTTGTGACTCAGCGGCAGCATCCTTGTCTGTGTCAAATGTTTTTTGGGTTCCAACCTTACTGCAGAGACTTGAGCACAGAAGTCTTGGCTGGATTTCCCACACAGGACTGACAGAGTTATTAACAATTATAAATAATTTCACGGCACTATTGCAAAGAAATGATTTATAAAAGGCAAATCGTGCTTAACAAATCTAGTGAAGGTATTTGAGAATGTAACTGGTACAGATAAAGAAAATCCATGGATGTAGCGTATTTGGATTTTCAGAAGGTCTTTGATAAGTCCTTCATAAGAAGCTAGTGGACAAAATGAAAGCACATAGAAGAGGGGATAATGTATTAGTATGGACTGAAAATTGGTTTACAGACAGGAAACAGAGTTTTTCTGAGTGGCAGGCAGTGATTAGTTGGGTACTGAGGGATCAGTGCTTGGATCCCAGCCATCCGTGATACATATAAATTACCTGGATGAGGGAACCAAACGTAATATTTCCAAGTTTGCTGACAACACAAAACAGGGCGGTTTTGTAAATTGTGAGGAGGATACAAGGAGGCTTAAGGTCATTTAGATAAGTTGAGTGAGGGATAAACACATAGTAGATCAGTACAACATGGCTAAATGTGAACTTATAAATTTGGTGTGAAAAACAAAAAGGAAGAATATTATTTAAACGATGATGTATTGGGGAGTGTGGATGTACAAAGTGATCTGGGTGTCCTTGTACACTAGTCAATGAAAGTGGAAAGGCAGGTGCAGCAAGAAATTAGGAAGGTAAATGGTATGTTTGCCTTCATTGAAAGAGGATTTGAGTTCAGATGGAGGGATGTTTTACTGCAGTTATGCAGGGCCTTAGTGGGACAACACCTGGAACACTGAGCGCAGTTTTGATCTTCCTAACTAGGAAAGGATATACTTGCCATAGAGATACTTGCAAAGATTAACAAGGCTGGTACTGGTGTTGGCAGGACTGTCCTGGAAGGAGAGATTGGTTCAGCTAGGTTTGTGTTCACTGGAGCTGGGAAGGATGAGAGAAGGTCTGATTAAAATGTACAAATTTCTAACAGGGCTGGACAGACTAGATGCAGGGAAGATACTTTGGGGAATCTAGAACTAGGGGACACAGTCTCAGGATACAGGGTAGGACCAAGATGAAGAAAGATATCTCTGCTCAAAGTACTGAACGTGTGGGATTCTCTACTGTAGAAGACTGTGGAGGCCAAGTCATGGAATCATACAGTGCAGTACAGGCCCTTCAGCCTAACAAGTCTTTACCGACAATAACAACCACTAAAGACATGCTAATCCCTGCACTTGTCCCACATCCTTGAATGTTATGATATTTCAAGTGCCCATCCAAATATTTTTTAAAGGTTGTAAGATTGCCAGCCTTCACTACCTTCCCAGACAGCGCATTCCAGATTGCTACCCTCTGAGTGAAACATTTTTTCTCAAATCTGATGCTAGCACGAGGGGGCATGGCTTTAAATTAAGGGGGGGTAGCTACAGGACGGATGTCAGGGGTAGGTTCTTTACCCAGCGGGTGGTGAGGGATTGGAATGCCCTGCCTGCTGCAGTTGTAAATGCGTCTAGTTTGGGAGCGTTTAAGAGATCTCTGGATAGGTTTATGGACGAAAAGGGATTGGTATAGGCTAGTGGGTCATTGTTTTTGTAACTGGTCGGCGCAGCATCGTGGGCCGAAGGGCCTGTTCTGCGCTGTAATGTTCTATGTTCTATGAACACACCCATCAACTCAACAGGCTGATCAAGACCTTTGATCCGGACTTACAGAGCATCCTCTGTGCTTTCATTCCATGTAGTCCCCGCGTTGGAGATCTCTACTGCCTCACAGAGGCAAACACACCCAGCCGTCCCATTGTATCAGGCAATGGGACCCAGTGTGAGAACCTCTCTGGCTACGTTGAGGGCATCCTGAAACCCATTGTACAAAGAACCCTCAGCTTCTGTCATGACACTTCCTACAGAAACTCAGCACACATGGAGCAGTTGAACCAGGGACACTCCTCGTCACAATGGATGTCTCAGCGCTCTACATCAGCATCCCCCACGACGCTGGCATTGCTGCAACTGCCTCAGTACTCAACAACTGCCAATCTCCAGATGCAACTTTACAACTCATCCGCTTCATCCTGGACCACAATGTCTTCACCTTTAACAACCAGTTTTTCATCCAGACACACGGAACAGCCATGGGGATCAAATTCGCACCTCAGTATGCCAACATCTTCATGCACACGTTCGAACAAAACCTCTTCACCGCACAGGACCTTCAACCGATGCTATACACTAGATACATTGATGACATTGTCTTCCTTTGGACTTATGGAGAATAATCACTGAAACAACTATAGGATGACATCAACAAGTTCCACCCCACCATCAGACTCACCATGGACTACTCTCCGGAATCGGTTCATTCTTGAACATCTCCATCAAGGACGGTCACCTCAGCGCCTCACTGTACCGCAAGCCCACGGATAACCTCACGATGCTCCACTTCTCCAGCTTCCACCCTAAACATATTAAAGAAGCCATCCCCTACGGACCAGCCCTTCATCTACACAGGATCTGCTCAGATGAGGAGGATCGCAACAGACACCTCCAGACGCTGAAAGATGCCTCAAAAGAACTGGACTCATCGATTGACAGTTCTGACGTGTCACAGCGAAAAATTCTGCACAAATTCCATACACACGAGGACAGCCTCAACCGGGACCTTGGGTGCATGTCATGCTATCTGTAACCCCCACGACTTGCCTGGGCTTGCAAAATCTCACTAACTGTCCTGGCAATACACATCTCTTTAACCTGTGCTTAACCCTCTCTCCACTCACATTGTCTGTACCTTTAAGACTTGATTACCTGTGAAGACTCACATTCCAACCATTATTTTATAAATTAAGTTTGTGTCTTTATATGCCCTGTTTGTGAACAGAACTCCCACTTACCTGATGAAAAGGCAGCACTCTGAAAGCTGGTGGCTTGCGCTACCAAATAAACCCGTTGGACTTTAACCTGGTGTTGTGAGACTTCTTAATCCCTTTAACCTAAGACTATGACCTCTTGTTCTAGAATGTCCCACAAGAGGAAGCATCTGCTCCATATCTACTTTATCCATATCGTTTATCATAAGACCACAAGACATAGGAGTAGAATTAGGCCACTCAGCCCATCGAGTCTGCTCTGCCATTCAATCATGGCTGATACTTTTCTCCCAATTCTCCTGCCTTTTCCCCATAACCCCTGATCCCCTTATTAATCAAGAACTTATCTATCTTGGTCTGAAAGACACTCAATGACCCGGCCTCCACAGCCATCTGCAGCAAAAAGTTCCACAGATTCACCACTCTCTGGCTGAAGAAATTCCTCCTCACCTTTGTTGTAAAGGATCGTCCCTTTAGTGTGAGGTTGTGCCCTCTCATTCTAGTTTTTTCTACTAGTGGAAACATCCTCTCCACATCCACTCTATCCAGGGCCTCGCAGTATCCTGTAAGTTTCAATAAGATCCCCATTCATCCTTCTAAACTCCAATGAGTACAGACCCAGAGTCCTCAACCGCTCCTCATACGACAAGCTCTTTATTCCAGGAATCATTCGTGTGAATCTCCTCTGGATCCTTTCCAGGGCCAGCAAATCCTTCCTTAGATATGGTGCCCAAAACTGCTCACAATACTCCAAATGGGATCTGACCAGAGCCTTATACAGCCTTTATCATCTTGTGCATACCTCAATTTGATCTCCCCTCGTTCTTCTAAATTCCAGAGAGTATAGGCCCAAACCGTTGTACTCTTACGAAGCAGCTCAATATACAGACTACTCATATAATCAGCCTTTCAACACTTCACAAATCCATTTACTAAGTCCTTCCATCAGGATTCCCACACCCCCACCAAAGTACCTAAATCACAAATGAAATCCAATGTAATTGTAAGAAAGGTAGGCAATCCCACTTTGTTCATCTCAATCTGTCTGCAGCCTTTGACACAGTTGCCCACACCAGCCTCCCTTACTGCCTCTCCACTCTCCTCCAGCTAGGTGGGACTGCATTTGCACTTTTTGGTTCCACTTTTATCCATCAGATCATAACCAGAGATTCAGTTATGAAAGCTTCTCTTCCCAATTCCAAATCATTATTGCTGGTATTCCCCTTTGATCTATTCTTGACCTCTTGCTATCTCACATTTACCTGCTGCTTCTCAGTGATGTCATCCAAAGATACGTGCCGGGATTCTCCAGCCCGCTGCGCTGCTTGAGCAGTGCAGAGGCCAGGAGACACCAGTGGGGGCCTTTAGTGAGGTTCACTGGTTGCTTTTTTATAGTGTAATCAGCTCTGTGCCAATTTCCGGCCTGTATTTCCATATGATTAGCGGTCTTGGAATGGTATTCTCTGGGCCTGCTCGCATCCCCCCCACCCCCAAACCCACCCCAACCACCAACCAGGAGTGGCTCCCAACAGCAGGGTTTACAAACTGTTCCCCACTAACAGGGAACAGGGGTCCTCACCCCGCTAGTGGGGACAGAGGCCATTGAGGCCCCTCCAGGAGATTGGGGTAAAGGGGCAAATTGTTACTGCCAAGGGGCGGGGCAAGACGGGCAGGTGTGATGCATGAGGGGAGCGATTGATGATCATAACATCATCTACCTTTGCCCCGTTTCGATAAATCTGCTGCGGAAACCCTCACCCATAACTCTGTTGCTTCTAAACTGAATGATTCTAATGCATTCTTGGATGGTCTCCCACATTCTACTCTCCGTAAACCTGAGGTCATCCAAATCTCTGCTGCCTGCTTCCTACGACATACCAACTCTGTTTGTCACCCAGGTGCTTACTTGTTGACTCCTAGAACAAAGAACAAAGAACAACCCAGCACGGGAAACAGGCCCTTCGGCCCAACAAGCCCGCGCCGCCGCATCACCCTACACCTATTTTACCCTGCATGTCTACTGGTTAAGGAACATTTCAATTTTAAAATTCTCATCCTTGTTTTTAAATCTCTTCATATTGTCACCCTCTCCTTGTGTCTGTAATCTCCTCCAGCCCCAAATCCATTTGCAATCTCTGTGCTCCTCTAATTCTGGCATTTTAGACATCACTGATTTTAATCCCTGCACCATTGGCCATGCCTTCAGCTGTCTAAATCCTAAACTCTGGAATTCCTTCCCTAAATCCATCCATCTCTCTACTGCTCTTACTCCCTTTAGACTCTCCTTAAAACCTCTTGTTTATTTGACCTAATATCTTCTCATATAACTCAGTGAGAAATGTTGTTTTATAATGTTCCCTTTGAAACATCTTTGGATGCATTATTCATTTAAGGGTTCGACATAAGTATTGTTCTCATAACAGATATCTACAACTTATCCAAGATAGTGTTTTTCTGAGCCAAAGATATTATATCTTCCCCCTCTTACTGCAAGCACAACTCTACCTATAAAATACATCTGGCATATTATGCATGATGAATAATTATGGGCAAGACATCACATAGCACACAAACAGGAGGAGGCCAATCATCCCTTGATACTACCCAACATTTAATTAGATCATGGTTATTCTGTGCCCCTATTTCATTTACTAGCCCTGGTTCTGTAATATTTCTACCTAACAAAAATCCACCTCAATGAAATTTTCAATTGACCCTCAGCCTCAATTGCTTTTAGTGTTTTAGATTTCTGCTCCACTTTGGTTCACTGAGTAGACCAGTATTTATTGCACATCCCCAACTGCCCATGGTGGTGAGCTGCCTTCTTGAACTGCTGCAGTCCATGTGGTGTAGGTACACCTACAATGCTGTTAGGGAGGGAGTTTCAGGATTTTGATCCAGTGACTATGAAGGAATGGTGATATATTTTCAAATCAGGATGGTGAGTGGCTCGGAGGAGAACTTGCAGGTGGCAGTGTTCCCTATATCTTCTTAACATAGCTCCTAGCAGCCCTTGCCCTTCTAGGTGGTAGTGCTCATGGCTTTGGAAACTGCTGTCTAAGGAGCCTTGGTGAGTTCCTGCTGTGCATCTTGTAGATAGATAGCTCTGATGAGTTTGCAGCCACTCCAAGGCAAATGCATCCTTCTTGAGTTGCTGTGTCCAGAACTGAACAGTTACTCCAGATGGAGTCTGATCAAGGTTCTAATAATAACATAATATAACTTTCACCCATTTGAATTACTTTGTTCTCGAGATAAAGGCCAACATTCCACTAGACTTTTTAATTATTTATGAGGCTGTGCATGAGCATTTAAAGATTTTCGTCCTTGGACACCCAAACCTCTCTGCTTCTCCAGTGGAGTTACTGGCAGAACTGCATCCTTTTACCATCTTCAATAAAATACTATGTTACTCTGTCTAATATAGTTCCTAGCTACAAATTCCAACTCATGTTTCTATCCCACTCTACACAATCTGTTGGCTTTTAAAACTGAACATGGCTTGATCACTACTCCCTGTCTCTCTTGCCCATTTTGGTCCTACTGGTGTTAGCCTTGGGATCTTGAAATAAAAACTAAACATTGTCTTTGGTTTAAATGTTCATTCCCTCCACCATTAATGCACAGTGGCAGCAATATGCATTATCTACAAGATGCACTGCAGGAACTTGCCAAGGCTCCTTCGACAGCACCTTCCAAACCCGTAACCTCTGCCACTTAGGACAATGTGCATCTGGCACATGGGAACAGCACCACTTGCAAGTTCTCCTCCAAGCCACTCATCATCCTGACTTGGAAATATATTACCATTCCAACACTGTCGCTTGGTCAAAATCATGGAACTCCCCCCCTGAACAGCACTGTGGGAGCACCTACACCACGTGGACTGGAGCTTTCAAGAAGGCAGCTCACCACCATATTTTCAAGGGGCAATTAGAAATTGCCCAGTACTGGTAATAGATGAAGCCTCTTGTTCAAACATACTGAGCTATCTTCCTCTACTTGATGTGCATTATATTTCTGGATTTTATAAATATAGATTTGCTCTTATTTGCGAACTATTCTGGGAATGGCCCGACTTTGCAGAGTTCATTAAATGCTTGCTGCTCACTGCCATATTACCAGCTGCTGAATGGAAACTACGTGTAATCCTCCAGCACTTCCACCTCTCAGTTTAATGAGCACAGAAAAATCCTCTTACTAAATCCCTGTGGCAGTGAGTGGAGCTGTCTTGCTTCGAGTGCATTTACAATCGGACACCTGATCTCGGCAGACCCAACAGCTGCTGAAGAGTCATCTGATACCCTGACTCTCGTATCTGGGCAATAAGCCAGCAACTCATTCAATATCCAAGGGATTCCTGACACTGGCACAGAGAGATATGCAACAGTGAATGACAGAGAGCTGGAGCACGAGAGAGAGAGGTAGAGCTGGAAAGAGAGAGCTAGACAGAGAGCCAAAGAGAGAGAGACAGTTAGAGCTAGAGAGAGGGAGAGAAAATCCTAGAGAGAAAGCCATAGAGAGAGTCGGAGAAAGAGATAGAACTAAGGAGAAGTAAAGTTCATTTATTAGTCACAAGTAAGGCTTATATTAATACTGCAATGAAGTTACCATGAAATTCCCCTAGTCACCACATTCCAGTGCCTGTTTGGATCACTGCACCTAACCAGCAGCTCTTTCAGGCTGTCAGTTTCAGAGGAAACTGGAGCACCCGGAGGAAACCCATGCACACACAGGGAGAACGTGCAAACTCCACACAGACAGTGACCCAAGCCAGGAATCAAACCTGGGTCCCTGGCACTGTGAGGCAGAAGTGCTGTGCGACTAGAGACCTAGAGAGAGAGAGCCAGAGGGAGAGCTTGAGAGAGAGCTGGATAAAGAACCAGAAAAGATAGAGAGAGCCCCTCTCTAGATTATTCTTATTCGTTCATGTGACGTGGATATCTCTGGCTAGACCAGCATTCATTGCTCATCCCTAATTGCCCTTGAAAAGGTGGTGGTGAGCTGCCTTCTTGAACCACTGCAGTTAACTCTAGGTTAACAGAATCTCACTGCCCCCCACTCTGCATTAATGCACCCTCTCTCTGTGACTATGCAGATAATAGAACCCTACAGTGCAGAAAGAGGCCCTTCGGCCCATTGAGTCTGCACCAACCACAATCCCACCCAGGCTCTACCCCCATATCCCTACACATTTACCCGCTAATCCCTCTAACCTATGCATCCCAGGACACTAAGGGGCAATTTTAGCATGACCAATCAACCTAACCTGCACATCTTTAGACTGTGGGAGGTAACTGGATCATCGGAGGAAACCCATGCAGACACGAGGAGAATGTGCAAACTCCACACAGACAGTGACCTGAGCTGGGAACCAAACCCAGGTTCCTGGAGCTGTGAAGCAGCAGTGCTAACCACTGTGCTACTGTGCTGCCCTCAGTGCTACCGTGCCTCCCTCAATGAACCCTCACTAGCCTCACTCTGTGTTAATGAACCCTCACTGCCTCGCTCTGTGGTAAAGGACATTAACTGCTCCCACTCTGTGTTAGTGCACCCTCACCCTCTGTGCAAGCTCACTAATGCAAGCTGATGAGTTGGTGTACACAGAGACACCCATCAGTCTTAAGATGAACTGCCCCAGCCACACCGTCACTCAGTACTCAAGTACACAAAGGAATGGCTCTCTAAGATCACTGATTCAGGTGGCCCACTGATGCTGAATTGTGGATCCTCGGCAATCCATTTCAGATCTGCAGAGAGCTGAACAACCAGAGGTAGGAGTTTGAGGTAAGGCCTGGAAACTTCTTTCCAGTTCTTCAAAACAATTCAGCAAAAAAAAAGCAGAACTTCAAACGAACACGAAAGTGTGTGTGTCTAACCCTGACTAGCCACATTCCTTTATGTCATTCACAGAATCCTATCATATTTCAGTGTTTTTCTGACAGCTTAAATCTGGATGTATAACCTTCTGCATTGTTCTTAACCCTGGCTTATTCAACTAAGCATGTTTTCAAAAAGGAATTAACCATGCATGACCTACTGTACTGCTGACTTTACTGGCAATCTGTTACACATGTCTGATATTGTCAGGCCAAGCATCAAGATGTCCTTCAATCTCCAGGAGTTGAAGGTTAGTTTCCAGGATACTCTTAGGAGCAACCTCGGAAAAAAGTTACAGGGTCATTAATGAAGTAGTATTTTCTGGGATGCATCCTCGGTTGCCAAGAGAAGTAACGATGAGAGTGTAGAGGCTCTGGTCACAGTCCTCCAATTTTCCTCAGTTATGGAATCAGTGTCAGAACTGGAGGATGGTAAATCTGGCAACATTGGACAATCAACTTATGGTTAGAAAACCTTCAGAGAGAATAATCTGAGACAAAATTAATTGGCACTTGGGAACTTGTGGGTTAATAAAGGTCTAGCATGGACTTGTTAAAGACACATTGTGTTTGACTAACTTGATTGGATTCTTTGATGAAGTAATGGAGAGTGTTGATGAGGGTGGAGGATGTTGGATCTGTATTTGGGCTTTCAAAAGCAACACCATCTAATAGATTTGTTAGCATAACTGAAGCCACTGTGATTGAAGGGAAGTAGCAGCATGGATATAAAACTGGCTAAGGAACAGAAAACACAGTTCAGTGTGAATGGTTGTTTTTCAAACTGAAGTATACATTAGCATTCCCCTGGTATTAGAACAGCTATTCTTTTCTAAAGATATTAATGGTCTGGGCTTGGATATACAGGGCATAGTTCCAGATGATCATCGTCATCAGCTGTCCATTGATTTGAGTGATGTCTATTCAGGGTTACAAGTAGTTGCAATTGGTCTGTACGTGATAAAAAGAGGAAAATGGAGAAAGCTGAAGGCAATGCAAAGATTTTGTTTGCTTTCTTATGTTTATCTTGATTCTGTCTCTCTCCTCACTTCTGCCCTTTTTCTCTCTTTTCCTTGGCTCCATTCCTCCACTCCCACCACATACTCAGTGTCTGTCTCTCTTTCTCACTGTTTCTTTCCTCCCCTGTGCTTTCTCTCCTCTCGCTCCCCACATTCTCAGGTCTCAGACTTTACAAGTAGGCAGTCCAAACCGTTGGATTAACTTCAACCACATGTGGTTAACTGAAAATCCAGATGTCACTAATTATTAGTAAATAAAAACTGTGCAATGGATATTTTTATCCATTGTGTGATCTCAGTATTCATCTGTATGATTTGGGCATTTGATTTCTCACCTCCTTGTACATTTACTGGTAAAATAGTGAGAAGGGAGACAGATGTGTAAGTGTCTTCAGCCAGAGAGTGGTGAATCTGTGGAACTCTTTGCCACAGAAAGGTGTTGGGGCCGAGTCATTGACTATCTTTAAGATAGAGATAGATAGGTTCTTGATTAATAAGGGGATCAGGGATTATGGGGAAAAGGGAGAAGAAGAGGGATGAGAAAAAATCTGTCATGATTGAACGGCAAAGCAGACTCGATGGGCCCAGTGGCCTGATTCTGCTCCTATGTCTTATGGCTTTTTGCTCATTGTGGTGTTTTACTTGCGGAATGATGGGCTTGTTTAGTTCTACACTGAGAAATCAATGGCTGGTTAAAATGGCACAGCCATAATTAGACCTGTGGATAGTCAGTGATTCCAATTGGTCTAACATTATGGATATCTCCTCACCTGTGCTGTTTGACGGAATTGATTCAGCTGAGCTTGTCTTTGGAGCTCGTCCTGATAACTGGCTGTCAAAGGCAATCACTCTAAAAGAGATAAAAAGATTGGTTTTATTTCATTTCCATATGCTGACAAAAGCACCAACAGCAGCTCTGACAAAGCGTCATCCCGATGCAAAACGCTGGCTCTATTCTCCCTCCACAGACACTGTCGGACCTGCTGAGATTTTTCAGCATTTTCTGTTTTTGTTTTAGCACCAACACTGCGTAGGGCTTTTAAATAAATATACAGGACAGTGAGGAGACAGCCACTTACAGAGACATACAGAGGATCTCAGGCTTATAACCCTGCCTGAGCTGTGTTAGCTAATCATAGGCAGGGAACAGCTATAAATAGTGCTATAAGATCATTAACATTCATGAGACAGGGCATCAGATAACAAATACATCATAAAGATATCACCATTGACAACATCGCAATCTCTCACTAACTTACTATCGACATTGCAGCACTCCATCAATAATGACTGTCCAGTGGTGCAGCACTCTCTCAGCACTGACCCTCTGACAGTGCAGCACTCCCTCAGCACTGACCCTCTGACAGTGCGGCACTCCCTCAGT
The DNA here is from genome assembly GCF_965287045.1 of Carcharhinus amblyrhynchos. NCBI lineage: Eukaryota > Metazoa > Chordata > Chondrichthyes > Carcharhiniformes > Carcharhinidae > Carcharhinus > Carcharhinus amblyrhynchos. The sequence continues at coordinate 1,468,852 of NC_137337.1, forward strand.
ACTGACCCTCTGACAGTGCGGCATTCCCTCAGTACTGACCCTCTGATAAGGCAGCACTCCCTCAGCACTGACCCTCTGATAGTGCAGCACTCCCTCAGCACTGACCCTCTGACAGTGTGGCACTCCCTCAGTACTGACCCTCTGGTAGTGCGGCACTCCCTCAGCACTGACCCTCTGACAGTGCGGCACTCCCTCAGCACTGACCGTCTGACAGTGCAGCACTCCCTCAGCACTGACCCTCTGACAGTGCGGCACTCCCTCAGCACTGACCCTCTGACAGTGTGGCACTCCCTCAGTACTAACCCTCTGACAGTGCAGCACTCCCTCAGCACTGACCCTCTGATAGTGCAGCACTCTCTCAGCACTGACCCTCTGATAGTGCAGCACTCCCTCAGCACTGACCCTCTGACAATGCAGCACTCCCTCAGCATTGACCCTCTGACAGTGCGGCACTCCCTCAGTACTGACCCTCTGGTAGTGCAGCACTCCCTCAGCACTGACCTTCCGACAGTGCGGCACTCCCTCAGTACTGACCCTCTGGTAGTGCAGCACTCCCTCAGCACTGACCCTCTGACAGTGCAGCACTCCCTCAGTACTGACCCTCTGACAGTGTGGCACTCCCTCAGCACTGACCCTCTGATAGTGCAGCACTCTCTCAGCACTGACCCTCTGATAGTGCAGCACTCCCTCAGCACTGACTCTCTGACAGTGCAGCACTCCCTCAGCACTGACCCTCTGACAGTGCGGCACTCCCTCAGCACTGACCCTCTGATAGTGCGGCACTCCCTCAGCACTGATCCTCTGACAGTGCGGCACTCCCTCAGCACTGACCCTCTGACAGTGCGGCACTCCCGCAGTACTGACCCTCTGACAGTGCGGCGCTCCTTCAGTACTGACCCTCTGACAGTGCGGCACTCTCTCAGCACTGACCCTCTGATAGTGCAGCACTCCCTCAGCACTGACCCTCTGACAATGCAGCACTCCCTCAGCATTGACCCTCTGACAGTGCGGCACTCCCTCAGCACTGACCCTCTGACAGTGCGGCACTCCCTCAGTACTGACCCTCTGGTAGTGCAGCACTCCCTCAGCACTGACCTTCCGACAGTGCGGCACTCCCTCAGTACTGACCCTCTGGTAGTGCAGCACTCCCTCAGCACTGACCCTCTGACAGTGCAGCACTCCCTCAGTACTGACCCTCTGACAGTGTGGCACTCCCTCAGCACTGACCCTCTGATAGTGCAGCACTCTCTCAGCACTGACCCTCTGATAGTGCAGCACTCCCTCAGCACTGACTCTCTGACAGTGCAGCACTCCCTCAGCACTGACCCTCTGACAGTGCGGCACTCCCTCAGCACTGACCCTCTGATAGTGCGGCACTCCCTCAGCACTGATCCTCTGACAGTGCGGCACTCCCTCAGCACTGACCCTCTGACAGTGCGGCACTCCCTCAGTACTGACCCTCTGACAGTGCGGCGCTCCTTCAGTACTGACCCTCTGACAGTGCGGCATTCCCTCAGCACTGACCCTCTGACAGTGCGGCACTCCCTCAGCACCGACCCTCTGACAGTGCCGCACTCTCTCAGCAGTAACCCTCTAGCAGTGCGGCACTCCCTCAGCACTGACCCTCTGACAGTGCAGCACTCCCTCAGTACTGACCCTCTGACTGTGCGGCACTCCCTCAGCACTGACCCTCTGACAGTGCGGCACTCCCTCAGCACTGACCCTCTGACAGTGCAGCACTCCCTCAGCACTGACCCTCTGACAGTGCGGCACTCCCTCAGCACTGACCCTCTGACAGTGCGGCACTCCCTCAATACTGACCCTCTGACAGTGCAGCACTCCCTCAGTACTAACCCTCTGACAGTGTGGCACTCCCTCAGCACTGACCCTCTGACAATGCGGCACTCCCTCAGCACTGACCCTCTGACAGTGCGGCACTCCCTCAGCACTGACCCTCTGACCGTGCGGACCTCCCTCAATACCGACCCTCTGACAGTATGGCACTCTCTTAATTCATCACTTGGAGTGTCAGAATTATGGGGATTAAGTTTCTCGAGTGGGTATTGTGCCCACAAACTTTGATTTATTGACATGTGAGTGTGTTGTCCACTGAGCCAGAGCTAACAGAAGAAAATCTTTGCTTTTCTATCGCACCTTTCATGCCCTGAGGATGTTACAAATGGTTTTATAGCCACTTTAACACATTTGAAGTCACAGACTATCCTGATTTGGAAACATATCACTGTTCCTCACTGTCACTGCGTGAAACTCCAGGAACTCCCTCCCTAATAGCACTCTGGTTGTACCTACACCATGTGGACTGCAGTGGTTCAAGGAGGCAGCTCACCTATACTTTCTAAAGGACAATTAGGGCTGGGCAACAAATGGTGGTCTAGTCTACAATGCCCATATCCTATGATAATAACATAACAGACTAGAGTGAAAGGCCTGAGTTCCTCGAGGGAGGATTGTAGGCCTCGAGAAGGTCAATAACATAGTGGTGGGAACGTTTGTGAAAGAGTTTAATCACACAGGAGCAAATTTTAAATTCAAAGATTAGGAAGATCAAGAGTCAACATAGATCAGCAAGACCTGGTTAATTGGAGCTTTGTGTTAGCTAGAATAAATTGAGCATTGCATGTTTATGGATGGTGAAAGATTAAGTCATCGAGTAGCTGAGTTAGGATTACAACAACAGATGAGTTGAACAGGAGCAATGGGCAGAGACAACAATGTAAGGATTATTAGAAATTTCAAACCTCAGAGCGTTTGATGCAACAGTGAAAAGGGAGTTTCGCTCTGTATCTAGAACTTATAACCTGTATCCCTACAATCGTATATCAATCACAAACAATTGGTTCTGCCCTCTCTCCAACACTCTGTAAAAATTTTCCAGTTGTCATGATGACATTTGAAATCATATGTACAGATCATTTATCCCGGCCTCTATAAAGCAATTATTCTGCTATATTCCTGATATGGAACCAGACACAGAGCTCACAGTAGGTCTGACTAGAACTGGACATGGTGTTCATGGTGGGTCTGACCAAAACCACCCAGTCTCAGTGTCAGTACTTGCTGAGGTTTGGATTGGGACCACTCAGCAAATGGAATCTCTCAACTTACTCTGCAGTTCGTGGATGTTTAACTTTTCCTAGTTTTTAACTGGACGGTAAATTTGAAATTCCACAGTCTTCTAAGTATACTTACCAAGCTATTTTGTGGTTAAAATGAAACAAACTTGGACTGTGATCCGATTGAAATCATGTTGAACAATAGCAAGCTCCAAATCCACCATTCACCAGGCTGATTAAGCAAACAGAACGGCTGATCTGGGACTGACCAGTATTGGAGCAGTAACTGGGACAGATCCTGTAGCAACATTTGAAAAGGCTATACGATAGTCCTCTCTGTGTGGTTTGAACGCAGGCAACTACCCACCAAGTGATTATCCGGTAACGGTTTTAACCCATCTCAATTCCATTCCTGTTACACGTGCATCAGAACACGATGGAATTGACACAGGCTGTTTCTGGTCAGTGGCAATGAGCAAGTTTATTTTTAACGACATTCTTATCCAGAGGCAGATTGGTGAACAGGTCAGGCTTGCAGTTGGTGAGGGAGCATTCTGGAGCCAGGTGCAGTCCCTAATGGAACCTGCTAATGAGATAACCACCACCTCCCACCCTCTGCTAAACCTTTTTAAAAATTGATTTGCATGATGTGGGTATCATTGGCTAGGCTAGCTTTTGTTGGCCTTCCCTATTTGCTCTGAAACTGATGCCTCACAAGGCCATTTCAGAGGGCTACTTAAGAGTCCACGACATCACATGTAGGCCAGATAGGGTCAAGACGACAGATTTTCCCTAAAGGACATTAGTGAACCAGATGGGTTTTTATGACAATCAACAAATATTTCATAGTCATCAGCAGATAGGTTGGCAGCCTGGGGTCAGGTTTGCAATTTGAAAAATGTTAATTTCATTCTGATCTCAATCCACTGGTTTTGAGATTAAAATTCACCCCGTGTTTCTACTTCACTTTTGTGATAGTTTGTTGGAGATGTTGCAGGCAAAACCCAACCGTATCAGGGCTACTCAGCTACAGTGCAAGAGTTGGCATGTTCATCAGAGGGCAGCATGGTGACACAGTGATTAGCACTGCTGCTTCACAGCACCAGGGACCTGGGTTCAATTCCGGCCTCAGGTCACTGTCTGTGTGGAGTTTGCATGCTTTCCCTGTGTTTGCGTGGATTTCCTCTGGGTGCTCTGGTTTCCTCCCACAGTCCAAAGATGTGCGGGTTAGGTGAATTGGCCACACTAAATTGCCCCTTAGTGTCCCAAGATTTGTAAATTAGGTGGATTAGCAGGGTAAATAAGTGGGGTTACGGGGATAGAGCCTGGGTAAGATGCCCTGTTGGAGAGTTGGTGCAGACTCAATGGGCCGAGTGATTCCTTCTGCACTGTGTTCTATGATTCTATGATTTGGGAGGGGCGAAGTAAAGGAGGGAGGATTTACAGGAGGTGGCAGCACATACAGGAGGGGGACGTACAATAACAGGATATATACAGAGTGGGGGTATACACGTTTGCGGGGAGACATAAAAGGAGGAAAGTATAGATGAAGGGATGGGGCATATGGGAGGGATATGAGCAAGGAGAGGGATGATGTACAGGAGGTATGAGTGTTAGTGCATAGGAGCTGCTTACTGTTCACCCCTGGCAGGGTTAGTGTTTATACAGTAGGACTGGAATCTAATTTCGAGTGAGTGCTTGAACTTCTCCACATTTTTGTGGTTTATGCAGTGTGCAGGCCCTGAGTGTGGGAAAAAGGGAAACGTCAGCACAAAATTCAGGAAAATAAAGTGAAGAAGCTGGTAGGGATTCCTCAGGAATGAACGATGCACTGTGGCGGCAGATAAAGGCAGACCCTGAAAGTCAGATTCAGCAGTGAGGAGGAGAGGGGCAAATGCCGGGGCTGGATGAGAGGAATTTCCTCAATAAGACTGTGCCGTGACAGTCATTCCCAAATCCCTGCAACTGTTTGGAGCGCCGCAGCCCTTTGATTAAATTAGAAAGTGTGAACCCCAAACAGACAGCAGGTTGAGAGAAATCCCACTGTGCGGCACTCAGTGGTTTCCACTACACACAGCATGACACAGAAACAAATCCCAATATCATGTAATAAATAGGCTCACACAGAGATTGAGACTGCAGAAACACCACTGATACAGACAGCTTTCAACATTCTCTGTCCTACGTTCTCATTCTCTCATTCACCTTTCTTCCTTATTCCCTATCCAACCCACACTTTCATTATTTTATCTTTGACTACAGAATTCCTTGGGGATTTTGCCAATCTACTTGTGTGATTCAGAAATACACTGACGTGGTGACACAGGCAATGTTTCGCTGTTTTGTTGAAATAAGGATCTTTGCTATGTGTAATGAGATGGTAAAGTCATCCATCCTTGGCCAGGGAAATAATAATCAATTATCAATAAATAAAAGTCTTATGCATCCTGTGCGCCTCCTAACATGCGATATATTTGCAGTTTTGTGACAATTTAGCTCTCAGGAAACCCCCAATCCCAACACCTCTGCCACCTGCTCAATTTCTGGACAAACAGTTCTGCAATAGTGAGACACTTATGTTCACAAGGTAATCCAACAGCTTGAGGTGACTTTTACTGTGTTGTACATGGTGCACAGTGTAACCTGAGCGCTGAGATGTGACAGGACAAAAAGTACAACAGGTAAAACAGATGAACTGAGAGCCTGGATTGCTGCATGGAATTATGGTGCTATTGCAATTACGGAGACAAGGAGGGGCAGGTTTGGCAGCTTAACATTCGGAGATACTGTTGTTTTAGACGGGACAGAAGGGGAAACAAAAAGGGTGGGGGAGTTGCATTGCTGATTAGGGAGCACAGCATGTGTTGAGGGAGGAGACATTGAGGGATTTTGCAATGAGGCATCATGGGTGGAGCTGAGGAATAGGAAGGGTGAAAGCACAATGTTGGGAGTGTACTATAGACCTCCCAAAGCCTGCAGGAGACAGAGGAGCAGCTGTGTAGTCAGATACTGGAAAGGTGTGAAAAAAGCAGGGTAGTTGTGATGGGTGACTTTAACTTCCCCAATATTGACTGGGAATCCCTTACAGCCAGGGGCTCAGATAGAGAGCAATTTGTTAGATGTGTTCAGGAGGGCTTTTTGATACAGTTTTTGACAATCAAACTAGGGAGGAGGCCATACTAGACTTGGTATTGGGAAATGATGATACGGAGATGCCGGCGTTGGATGGGGGTAAGCACAGTAAGAAGTCTCACGACACCAGGTTAAAGTTCAATAGGTTTATTTGGTACTAGCCTTCGGAGTCTCAGGTTCCTTAATCAGGTGAGTGAGGGCTTGTCATTCACCTGATGAAGAAGCCTGAGACTCCAAAAGCTAATGCCAAATAAACCTGTTGGACTTTAACCTGGAGTTGTGAGACTTATTGCTGGGAAATGAGGCAGGTCAGGTGATCCAAGTTTACATGGGAGAGCATTTTGGGTTTAGTGATCATAATTCCATAAGATTTTGGGTTGTCACGGATAAGGACAAGAGTGGCCCTTGTGTGAGGATGCTTAGTTGGGCGAGGGCCAAGTAAATCAAAATTAGACAGGAACTGAGGAATGTGGACTGGGAGCAGCTATTTGAGGGCAAATCCACGTCTGACGTATGGGAAGTTTTTTAAAGGCCAGTTGATTGAAGTGCAGGACAGGCAAAAGTGAAGGACAGGAATGGCAGGATTCAGGAACCATAGATGACAAGGGAAATTGTAAGCTTAGTCAAAAGAAAACAAGGCAGTACAACTCCCCCACCTCTTTCTAGTTTAATAATATCCTTTCTATAATAGGGTGACCAGAATTGCACACACTATTCCAAGTGTGGCCTTACCAATGTCTTGTACAACTTCAACAAGACATCCCAACTCCTGTATTCAATGTTCTGACTGATGAAACCAAGCATGCTGAATCCCTTCTTCACCACTCTATCCACTTGTGACTCCATTTTCATGGAGCTTTGAACATGTACGCCTTGATCTCTTTGCTCTGTAAGTCTCCCCAGTGCCTTACCATTAACTGAGTAAGTCTGCACTGATTCAATCTACCAAAATGCATCACTTCACATTTATTTAAATTAAACTCCATCTGCCATTCATCGGATCACTGGCCCAATTGATCAGGATCCCATTGCAATCCTAGATAACCTTCTTCATTGTCCACTATGCCACCAATCTTAGCGTCACCTGCAAACTTGCTATCTATCCCAGGTTACTCTGGAAGGCAAAGGAAGAAATAGTTGGGGCCTTAACAGACATCTTCATATCCTCTTTGAGCACAGTGAGGTTATGAAGGACTGGAGAATAGTCAATGTTGTTACCTAGTTTAAAATCATAGATCATTGAACCCTACAGTGCAGAAACAGGCCCTTCGGCCCATCGAGTCTGCACCAACCACAATCCCACCCAGGCTCTACCCCCACATCCCTACACATTTACCCGCTAATCCCTCTAACCGATGCATCCCTGGACACTAAGGGGCAATTTTAGCATGGCCAATCAACCTAACCCGCACATCCTTGGACTGTGGAAGGAAACCGGGGTACCAGGAGGAAACCCACATAAACACGAGGAGAATGTACAAACTTCACACAGACAGTGACCTGAGCTGGGAATCGAACCCAGGACCCTGGAGCTGTGAAGCAGCAATGCTAACCACTGTGCTACCATGCTGCCCACGGTTCCTTAAGAAAGGAAGCAGGGCTAATCCAGGAAATCATAGGCCTGTGAGGCTGATGCCAGTGGTAGGAAGCTTTTGGAGAAGATGCTGGGGAAAGGATATATGCACACTTGGAAGAAAACAGACTAGTTAGTGGCATGCAGCATGGTTCTGTCCAGAGAAGATCCTGCCTCACCAACTTGATTGAGTTTTCTGAAGAGGCGACAAAGATAATTAAAGAGGAAAGGGCTGTGGATGTAGTTTATATGGACTTTAATAAGGCTTTTGATGAGGCCCCACATGGCAGACTGGTACAAAACATGGGATTTGGGGTGGCTGGCCAAATGGATATAGATTTCGTTTGGTTATAGGGGACATCAAGCAGTGGTGGAAAGGTGTTTTTCAGAATGGAGATTTGTAGCTAGTGATGTTCCGCAGGGATCAGTATTGGGACCTCTATTGTTTGTAATATATATATAAATGATCTGGAGGAAAATGTGGGTGAGAGTTTGTGGATGACACGAAGATTGGTGGAGTTGCTGATAGTGCCAGGAATTGTCAGAGGATACAACAGGTTAGAGATAGATTGGAGACTTGCGCACAAAAATGAAGTTTAATCCGGACAAATGCAAGGTGAAGCATTTTGGAGGATCAAATTTAAGTATGAATTGTACTGTAAATGGCAGAACCCTTAGGAACATTAACATACAGAGGGATCTGGGAGTGCAGGTCCACAATTCCCTAAATGTGGCAATGCAGATGGCCAAGGTGATAAAGAAGGCATATGCATGTTTGCCTTCAACGGCCAGGGCATTGAGTACAGGAGTTGGCAAATCATGTTGCAGCAATATAAAACCTTGGTTTGGCTGCGTTTGGACTATTGCACACAGTTCTGGCCACCACACCACCAGAAGGACATGGAAGCTTTGGAGAGAGTGCAAAGAAGGTTCACCAGGATGTTGCCTGGTCGTGAAGGTGTTGGCTAAGAGGAGAGGTTGAATAAACAAGGATTGTTTTCACTGGAAAGACAGAGACTGAGGATAGACTTGATAGAGGTCTACAAAATTGTAAGAGGCATAGACAGGGTGGATCGTCAGGGGCTTCTTCCCAGGGTGGAAGAGTCAATTACAAGGGGGTACAGGTTCAAGATAAGAGGGGGAAAGTTTAAGGAAGATGTGCGGGGAAAGTTTTTCACTCAGAGAGTGGTGGGTGTGTGGAAAGTGCTGCCAGAGGAGATGATGGAAGTAGACACATTAGCAACATCTAAGAGGCATCTGGATGGGTACATGAATAGGGAGGGAATGGAACAATATGGATCGAATACGGGCAGAAGGTTTATTCTGGTTAAGGCATCATGATCAGCACAGACTTGGAGGGCCGAAGTGCTTGTTCCTGTGCTGTACTTTGTTCTTTGTAATATGGTTGAAGCTGCAGCCTGGTGACTGATGTCTGTGATAAACTGCTAGTTGCTGGTAGAGGTGGCTGTTCACAATAAACAGAGATGGTGTAAATTACATCCAAAACTCTGTTGCCCATATCCAAACACACATTTAAGTGCCATTCACCCACTATCCTGGTGTTTACTAATCTTCACTGTTATTCTCTCTGACATTGCCTCAAAGCTAAAATTCTTTCTTATTTTCTAATCCCTCCATGGCCTCACACCCCCCTGTACTTTTAACTTCCTCTGAGAAATCTATGCTCCTCCAACTTGGCTTTTTGTACATTCCTGCCTAAACTTCTCACCTAATTACCTTCTTTGACACCTCACAGGTCTATATTTCAGCACTAATTGAGTTGACAGCCATCAATGTAAGTTGGACTATCTGGTTGTTCAGGGGATGCTGATTAGATAAGAACATAAGAACATAAGAAATAGGAGCAGGAGTAGGCCATCCAGCCCTTCGAGCCTGCCCCGCCATTCAATAAGATCATGGCTGATCTGTTGCTGCTCAGTTCCACTTTCCCACTTTCTCCCCAGGGCAGTTTAGCTTCAGGCACCTGAAGGAAAGGGATCACAGCTCTATTTGCCCAGTAAACAAGCTGCTCAATCAGGTCTGTGTAAATCTGTAGTCTCTGTCAGAGAGGCAGCACCGCATCCACTCGACTAGGCAATTCTTAATCTAAGGCCAGTGTAAACATAGCATCTAGTGTCAAGCATTTCATACAACTGAGGAGGAAGGATAGCTTGGTGAGTCACAGGAAAAGAAAGAGACACAGGCTGCAAGACAAGTGAAGGGCTGTTGGGACCTGACCCTGCAATGGGTTTTTAGTTTTGTTTTTCTGAAAAGTTGAGGGATGAGTGCACTGCTCAGGGTGGGATCAAACAGGAAAGCTCCAAATTCCAAGAGCTTTTTTCTCTTTATTCTTTCATGAGATGTATGTGCTATTAGCAAAGCCAGCGTTTATAATCCATCCCAGAGTCAACCACATTGCTGTGGCTCTGGAGTCACATATAAAGCACACACTGGGTAAGGATGACAGATTTCCTTCCCCAAAGGATATTAGTGAATCAGGTGGGTTTTTACAACAATTGGTGATAGTTGTACAGTCATTATTACTGAGGCTAGAGTTTGAGTCCAGATTTTATTTTTAAATTCAATTTTAATTTTAAATTTCTGGTAGACAAGGTTTGAACCTGAATTTCAGAGCATTACTTAGCCTCTGGATCAGTAAACTAATGACACTGCCACCTAATCATCATCTCTCCTTGGTACTATATCACAGAATCTTTACAGTTCTAGTGCTTGTTACTGTGAGTTGTCAATGTAATGGGCAGGGAGGTGTTGGAGACAGTCTCTGAGTGGATTTGTGATATTCTCTATAATATATATTGTATGCATTATTCTCTATATTATGTGTCTAATGTGTACCATTCTCTCTAACATACTCTGCATGCACTATTCCCTAAGACATATTGCATATACAAAATATCTTTATATCTGAAAGATGAGAGTGCAACCACTGAGCCAAGGCTGACACCTACTGTGTGTACAGAATAACACATACTGCACCTACTATTCATTACTTAACAAACATGGACCCCTCAATTCTATGGCGGCCATTCCTGCAAGTGTTGCATCGCTATACTTGGTTGTCTGTCAGAGATGCTGCTAGCATTCCAAACTGCAAGCTCATCACCCTGAAACAACCACTGGAGATTTAGTATGCAACATGGAAGTCAGTGCACTCCAATTTGACCTGATAGAAGACCACAAGATTATGAGAGGCACGGACAGAGTGGATAGTCAGAAGCTTTTTCCCAGGCTGGAACAGTCAATTACTAGGGGACACAGGTTTAAGGTACGAGGGACAAGGTTTAAAGGAGATGTACGAGGCAGATTTTTTACACAATGGGTGGCGGATGCCTGGAACTCGTTGCTGGGGGAGGTAGTGGAAGCGGATACGGAGTGACTTTTAAGGGGCATCTTGACAAATACATGAATAGGATGGGAATAGAGGGATATGGTTCCCGGAAGGGTAGGGGGTTTTAGTTCAGTTGGACAGCGTGGTCGGTGTAGGCTTGGAGGGCCGAAGGGCCTGTTGCTGTGGTGTAATTTTCTTTATTCTTTGTATTACCCATACAGTAGTATATGAATGGTCTCCACCTGTTTGTATCTTTATGTTTGTGTTGTGTATGTGTGCATTAATGTATCAGTGTACATGTATTTTATGAGAGGCTGAAGGTTGTAGCAGAGGGTAAATGGGGAAGTTCTGGCACAGTGAGCAATGTGTGGCTCACACTAGATTTTTTAGCACTTTGAAAACAGATATTGATCTGGAAGAATTGGCAGAGGCAGCCAAAGAACTGAGTGGAGCAGTGAAGATGTGCAATGCCATCTCAAGTGCTAGCTAAAAGCTAAGTCCTTCAATTTTGTTGTTGAAGTAAGGAAGGGAAGCCTGACTTTGGTAATTTAGCTACCACAAGGACCAGTAAGCAGTTAAGCTGACAGAGTTATTAGAAGTGGAGGAAAGGCAGTGGGTCAGAATGGGTGCTGAGGCACCTACCTGGGTACTCTATGGGCGATTGTCTTTCTGATCATCCCCTGCTTGTTACTTGTTGGTGGTCTCGGTGGGAGGAGTGGCGGGTTGCTCTCAGAGGCCTCCAGTTTCTGCTGGTTCACTTGCCACTGATTGCAGGGATTGCTGCTCCCTGAGGTCTGATTCCCTGCTGTGAGGGCTGCTGGCCACTGGCTGCTCGCTTCCATGGCCAACAACTGGTTTTCTGCAAGGATCGCCTGTAACACCAAGAAACATAGATACCATAAGAACATACACACATAGATATAAATGTATAGTTATACACCAATGCATATACATGTATGTATTAACATATACATGTATACTGTTACATACAAATATATCTAATTTAAAATACATGTACACCGATACATTAATACACATATACACAACACAAACATAAGGATATGAACAAGTGGAGACCATTCATATAGTACTGTATGGGTAATACAAAGAACAAAGAACAAAGAAAATTACAGCGCAGGAACAGGCCCTTCGCCTGATCATGCTGCCCGACTGAACTAAAACCCCCTGCCCTTCTACAGACCATATCCCTCTATTCCCATCCTATTCATGTATTTGTAAAGTTGCTCCTTAAAAGTCATTACCGTATCTGCTTCCACTCCCTCCCCCAGCAATTAGTTCCAGGTACCCATCACCCTCTGAGTAAAAAATCTGCCTCGTACATCTCCTTTAAACTTTGCCCCTCACACCTAAACCTGTGGCCCCCTGTAATTAACTCTTCCACCTTGGGAAAAAGCTTCTGACTATCCACTCTGTCCATGCCTCTCATAATCTTACAGGCGTCTATCAGGTCGCCTCTCAACCTCCAGCGTTCCAGTGAGGACAAATCAAGTTTCTCTAACCTCTCCTCATAGCTGATGCCCTTCCATACCAGGCAACATCCTGGCAAATCTTTTCCGTACCCTTTCCAAAACCTCCACATGTCTTGAGATGTATAGAAAGCTGGTTAGCAGACAGGAATCAAAGAGTTGGAATAAATGGGTCTTTTTTCGATTGACAGGCAGTGACTAGTGGGGTACCTTAAGAATCTGTGCTAGGACCCCAACTGTTCACACTATATATATTAATGATTTGGACGAGGGAACTAAATGTATTATTTCCAAATCTGCAGATGATACAAAATTAGGTGGGAGGGTGAGCTGTGAGGAGGATGCAGAGATGCTTCAGTGTGATTTGGACAAGCTGATTGAGTGGGCATGTGCATGGCAGATGCAGTATAATGTGGATAAACGTGAGGTTATCTACTTCAGCAGCAAAAACAGGAAGGCAGATTATTATTTGAATGGTGTAAATTGAGAGAGGTGGATACTCAGCAAGATCTTGGTGCCCTCATGCGTCAGTCGCTGAAAGTAAGCACGCATGTACAGTAGGGAGTAAAGAAGGCAAATGATATGTTGACCTTCATAGCGAGAGGATTCGAACATAGGAATAGGGATATTTTACTACAGTTGTACAAGGCATTGGTGAGGCCACACTTGGAGCACTGTGTGCAATTTTGGTGTCCTTATCTGAGGAAGGATTCCTTGCTATAATGGAGTCATGATGTGGAGATGCCGGCGTTGGACTGGGGTAAACACAGTAAGAAGTCTCACAACACCAGGTTAAAGTCTGACAAATTTATTTGATAGTAAACCCACAAGCTTTCGCAACGCTGTTCCTTCGTCACCTGACAAATGTAGACAAATATACACTTAAATATATCTAGATGCAGACATACATACACTAAAGATTCCATTTGTGCATCACCTTAAAGAAGGAAAAGTAAGCAGCTTCACAGATGCAAAATTAGACAAAAAAAGGGCAAAGAACTAAAGAAGGAGATATTATGCAGTCAGGCAGCTGAAGACACACAATGTGCAGTGAAGGAAGTGGTGGAGGAAAAAGGCCAAATCAAAAAAATGAGGTGTTCCAGGGTGGGGGAGAGGGTTGTAGGTCTGGAGAAGGTTAACAAGACAGGGGCAGTGAGGTCATGAATGACTTTCATCATGAGGGTGCAAATTATGAACTGAAACCTTCGAAGGATCAAAGAGCAATGTAGTTCAGCCAGGACAGAGTGATTGGGTCTTGGTCACAATGTGTAGTTGCTGGCGTTGGACTAGGGTAAGCACAGTAAGAAATCTCACAACACCAGGTTAAAGTCCAACAGGTTTATTGGTAGCATGAGCTTACGGAGCGCTGCTCCTTCATGGTACGTGATAGAAAAAGGGCAGCAGAATTTTGGATGAGTTGATTTTTATGGAGAAATTGGGAGTAATTGAGTCAGGCAGAGACAGGCAGATCATACAAGGATGATTCTAATCACTATCTACCCTAGAAGCACTGGATGCAATAGTATAAAAGGAGTTTTGCTATGTATTTAACACTTAGAAGCTGTAACCCCATGGCCCTGCATGAATTCCAAACCCATCCCACTGCCCTGCACTTTCCCCATGGTCCTGTATCTTTCTTTATTCAAATATTTATCCAATTTTCATTGAAACACATCATGGCCTGTGGCTCATTCGTTTCTTACATTTAAACCATTCCATATGCCAATAACTTTTGTGTTAAAAACTTCTTCTAACCTCTATCCTCATTCCATCAGTGACAATTTTAAATGGGGGACTTCTCTGCTCCAGAATCACAAATGGCCACAAATCAATTCCAGCCTCCCAGACTGCCTGGATCTATTACAGTTTGCCTACTGCTGCAACAGGTCCACAGCAGACACCATTTCCCTGATCCTGCACTCAAGCCTGGAACACCTAGATAACAAGGACACCTACATCAGACTCCTATTTATTGACTAGAGCTCAGCCTTCAGCACCATTATTCCCACGAAACGCATCTCCAAACTCCGTGGCCTGGGCCTTGGCTCCTCTCTCTGCGACTGGATCCTGAACTACCTAGCTCACAGACCACAATCAGTAAGGACAGGCAACACACCTCCTCCACGATAATCCTCAACGCCAGTGCCCCATAAGACTGTGTTCTCAGCCCCCTGCTATACTCTTTATACACCTATGACTGCGTGGCCAAATTTCCCTTCAATTCAATTTTCAAGTTTGCTGATGATACCACTGTAGTGGGTTGGATCTCAAACAATGACGAGACAGAGTACAGGAACGAGATAGAGAATCTGGTGAACTGGTATGGCAACAATAATATCTCCCTCAATGTCAACAAAACGATGGAATTTGTCATCGACTTCAGGAAGCATAAAGAAGAACGTGCCCCTGTCTACATCAACGGGGACAAAATAGAAAGGGTTGAGAGCTTCAAGTTTTAGGTGTCCAGATCACTATCAACCTGTTCTGGTTCTCCCTTGCTGGCACTATAGTTAAGAAAGCCCAGAAATGCCTCTACTTTCTCAGAAGATGAAGGAAATTATCAGCTACGACTCCTACCAACTTTTACAGTTGCACCATAGAAAGCATTCTTTCTGGTTGTATCACAGCTTGGTATGGCTCCTGTTCTGCCCAAGATCGCAAGAAACTACAAAAGGTCCTGAATACAGTCCAATCCATCACGCAAATCAGTCTCCCATCCACTGACCCTGTCTACATTTCCTGCTGCCTTGGCAAAGCAGCCAGCATAATTAAGGACCCCATGCACTCTGGATATTCTCTCTTCCACCTTCTTCCTTCGGGAAAAAGATACAAAAGTCTGAGGTCTCGTACCAACTGACTCAAAAACAGCTTCTTCCTGCTTCTGTCAGACTTTTGAATGGACTTGCCTCGCATTAAGTTGATCTTTCTCTGCACCCTAGCTATGACTGTAACACTACATTCTGCACTCTCTCGTTTCCTTCTCTATGAATGGTATATTTTATCTGTATAGCATGCAAGAAACAACACTTCTCACTGTATGTTAATACATGTGATAATAATAAATCAAATTAAAATCAAATCAAATCAGTGGAAACATTCTTAAGTTTCTCAAATCTCTCCCATAATTAGAGTTGTCCCGCGCTATCATCATTTTATTTATCTATATTGGATATTTGCTTCCCTAAAGGGCTTCAGCGAAGTAGTTGGGTGTTTATGATAATTAACTGCACCATGATCACATTTACTGACATTTCCACTGAACTGAGATTTTCAAACCACCATGGCGGGTATTTATTTCCTGTTCTCAGGATTTTTAGTACAGGCCTTTGGATAACTGACCCAGTAGCACAACCACCACATACCCTCTTACTTATGAATCCCCAAATTAGGAACACAGAAACAGGAGGAGGTCAGTCAATCCCTTGGAGGTCTACCGATGTGAAACAAAGCTGATCTGAGCTACTCAATGGACAGGCATCGTGCACGCCCTGGAGAGGGTTCTCAGGATCACTTCCTCATAGAGCAGCACATTGAGTGTTGGGACAATTTGTCACCTGAAAACACGATCTGTCCAATGTCTGTACACTGCACTCCCTATCCTTTCATGTGAGATTTCAACCTCTTACAACCAACTCCACCTGCCATGCCATCCCTTCGACATCTTTGGAAAAGTATTTAATGTTAATGATGTGTTAATGATGGAAAGATGGCAGGATTGGAGGGCCTGAATGAGATCATTGTTACTAGAGAGGCGGTGCTCGACAGACTAGAGGGACTGATAGTGGACAAGTCCCCAGGACCGGATGGAATGCATCCAAGGGTTCTGAAGGAAATGGCAGAGGTGATAGTGGATGCCTTGGTGATTATTTTCCAAGCCTCGCTGGATTCCAGGGAACTGCCAGAAGGTTGGAAAACGGTTAAAGTTACACCGCTGTTTAAAAAGGGTAGCAGGCAAAAGGCAGGGAATTATAGGCCGGTTAGTTTAACGTCTGTTGTCAGAAAAATGCTTGAATCCATCATCAAGGAGAAAATAGCGAGGCATCTTGAGAAGAATTGTTTGATAGAGCAGACGCAGCACGGTTTCGTTGAGGGGAAGTCGTGTCTGACGAATTTATTGGAATTCTATGGGGATGTGTCTAGTGCAGTGGATACAGGGGAACCGGTGGATGTGGTGTTTCTCGATTTTCAGATGGCGTTTGATAAGGTGCCGCACAAAAGGTTGTTACAGAAGGTTATGGGGCATGGAGTTGGGGGTAGGGTGTTAGTGTGGATAGGGGATTGGCTGTCAAATAGGAGGCAGAGAGTGGGTGTCAATGGGTGCTATTCGGATTGGCGGTTGGTGACTAGTGGAGTGCCCCAGGGATCGGTGCTGGGGCCTCAGCTATTTACCATTTATATAGATGATCTGGAGGAGGGAACCGAGTGTATGGTGTCGAAATTTGCTGATGACACAAAGATAAGTGGAATGGCAAATTGCGTGGAAGGTGTGTAAAGTCTGCATAGGGATCTAGATAGGCTGGGCGAGTGGGCGAGGAGCTGGCAGATGGAATACAATGTTGGCAAGTGCGAGGTTATCCACTTTGGTAGGAATAATGGTAGGAAGGACTACTACTTACAGGGCGAAAAGCTGCAGCATCCTACGGTGCAGAGGAACCTGGGGGTCCTTGTGCATGAGTCGCAAAAACCCAGCCTGCAGGTGCAGCAGGTGGTCAGGAAGGCGAATGGAATGCTGGCCTTCATAGCGAGGGGGATTGAATATAAAAGTAGGGAGATCTTGCTGCAACTGTACAGGGCACTGGTGAGGCCGCAGTTGGAGTACTGTGTGCAGTTTTGGTCGCCGCACCTGCGCAAGGATATTTTGGCCTTGGAGGGAGTGCAGAGGAGGTTTACTAGGCTGATACCGGAGTTGAGGGGGTTGAGCTATGAGGAGAGGCAGAATAGACTGGGCTTGTACTCGTTAGAGTTTACAGGGATGAGGGGAGATCTCATTGAGACGTATAAGATGATGGAAGGGATGGATAGGGCAGAGGTGGAGAGGTTCTTCCCGCTCAGAAAGGACAGTAGGACTAGAGGGCACAGCCTCAAGATAAGGGGGGGGGGGGCAGTTTAGAACGGAGTTGAGGAGGAACTTCTTCACTCAAAGGGTGGTGAATCTCTGGAATTCTCTGCCCGTTGAAGTGGTTGAAGCTACCTTGCTAAATATATTTAAGACGCGGGTTGATAGGTTTTTGGTAGGCAAGGGGATTAAGGGTTATGGGGAGAAAGCGGGAAAGTGGAACTGAGCCACTTCAGATCAGCCATGATCTTGTTGAATGGCGGGGCAGGCTCGAGGGGCTGGATGGCCTACTCCTGCTCCTATTTCTTATGTTCTTATTTAAGTCACCTGCAAAATTCTTAGAATACTTTCCTACCTATGTGCAGCTACTCTACTATGAGTGAGCATATCTTACCTGGCAATAACTCTTGCTTTCACAGCCCTATTGAACTGCAGTTATATATTCAGGAAAACAGCGATGCAGCTTGGTGACTAGATTAACTAATTGGACCATAACTTTTTAAAAGGAAATAACATAGCTGATTGATGCAGCAGACATGGAGGGATATAGGGAGTGACTGAGACAATGCAATTAGATTGAGAGGGTTATTAAAGGATATAAGGAACAAACGGGAGCATGGGATTAAACTTGGTGGCTCATGTACAGAAAAACACCAACAGTCAAATGGCCTGCTTCGAAGCTGGAATGTTCTATAAGTCTCAACTGCTCTGAAGTAAACTGAGCACATTCTTGTAATGTGAAACTGCCACAACAGATTCTGTGGAAGCCTTTAAATTCCAAGCAGCAAGTTTCATATACGCAGCAGTGCTACCCAATGCTTCAGTGACAAGGGAAGTTGCCCAAGTCAAACACCAAGCTGGATGAGGTGCTGGTGCACGCTAAGATAACGATACTAATCTGTGGGGTGGCAGGGCATTCATGCTGGTCAAATTGTTTTCTTGGTGGAAGGTGTTCCAGTTTGTCGAGTGTAGTAAGGAAGCTTTTGTTTTCAGTAGGGCAGATATTCGGGACAGGCGCTGACCACAGCATCTGGAGCCTGATACAAAGCACATTCTGTTGAGACATGCCGGTAAAAGCTGAAGTAAAAACAGACCCTGCTACTGTAAAAACAACACACTGAGGCTGGGGCTGAAGCCAAAGCCCCACAGGCAATCCGACTGCTTTTGTTTCAAGATGTCGGAAAGTCAGATCAACACATACACAGGCAGAAATTCGACAGGGCAGAATTCCTGACCGTTTCCTTTTAATTTTCAATCCCCCATTTGCAACAATAACTGCAATTTGGGTTGCATTAATAGCTGATCTCAACTAGCTTCTGCTAAATTTCCTGAGGGAGCCCTGCACTGTCAGTACTGAGGGAGTGCTGCACTGTCAGAGGGTCAGTGCTGAGGGAGTGCTGCGCTGTCAGAGGGTCAGTGCTGAGGGAGTGCCGCACTGTCAGAGGGTCAGTGCTGAGGGAGTGCCGCACTGTCAGAGGGTCAGTACCGAGGGAGTGCCGCACTGTCAGAGGGTCAGTGCTGAGGGAGTGCCACACTGTTAGAGGGTCAGTGCTGAGGGAGTGCCGCACTGTCAGAGGGTCAGTATTGAGGGAGTGCTGCGCTGTCGGAGGGTCAGTACTGAGAGAGTGCCGCACTGTCAGAGGGTCAGTATTGAGGGAGTGCCGCACTGTCAGAGGGACAGTGCTGAGGGAGTGCTGCACTGTTACAGGGTCAGTGCTGAGGGAGTGCCGCACTGTCAGAGGGTCAGTGCTGAGGGAGTGTTGCACTGTCAGAAGGTCAGTGCTGAGGGAGTGCCGCACTGTCAGAGGGTCAGGGCTGAGGGAGTGCTGCACTGTCAGAGGGTCAGTGCTGAGGGAGTGCCGCACTGTCAGAGGGTCAGTACTGACGGAGTGTTGCACTGTCAGAGGGTCAGTACTGAGAGAGTGCCGCACTGTCAGAGGGTCAGTACGGAGAGAGTGCCGCACTGTCAGAGGGTCAGTACTGAGGAAGTGCTGCACTGTCAAAAGGTCAGTCGTGAGGGAATCCTACTATTGGGACTATCAGTGCTGAGAAAGTGCTACATTGGCAAATGGTCAGTACTGAGGGAACGCACTACTTTCAGAAGGTCAGCATTGAGGTAGTGCTGCAGTGCTGGACAGTCGATACTGAGGGTGTGCTACTCTGCAAAATAGTTAGCATTAAGGGAGCACTGCACTGTTGAATAGTCAGTATTGAGGGAGTGATGCACTCTCAAAGGGCTGGTACCGAGCGAGCACCACACTGTTGGAAGATCAGTACTGGGGGAGCAGGGCTTAATTAATGAACTCATAGTTAAGGATCCTCTGGGGAAGAGTGATCATAGTATGATAGAATTAAAATTTCAGTTTGAGGATGAGAAACTGGAGGCCCATTTTGGAATTAAATAAAGGTAATTACATTAAGCATGAGGACGGACTTGGCCCTAGTGTACTGGGCAGGATGGCTAAAAGGTAGGACACTTGATGAGCAGTGACAGTTGTTTAATGAGATATTCAATTCCTTTGAACTAAAATATATATTCCAGAGAGGAAAGGAAGTTGCAAGAGGAGAATAAAACATCCATTACCAAATAAGGAAGTTAAAGACAACATAAAGACAAAAACTAAGACATACCATACTGCAAAGTCGAGTGGCAGGCTGAAAAATTGGGAAACTTTGAAAGATCAATAAAGGGTTACTTAAAAAGTAATAAAAACAGCAAAGGTAGATGAGGAAAAAACAGTACAAAATATAAAAAATGGAAAGTAGAAGCTTGCTCAAGTAAATAAAATATTAGCCAAAGTGAATGTTGTCCCTTGGACAATGTGACCAGGAAGTTAATATTGAGGAACACAGAACAGTGAGGTGCTAAATCGGTATTTTGCCTCACTTTTCGTGGTGGTGGAGGACACTGTACCACCCCAATGCTAACAGATCATGCAGAGGAAACAGAAAGGGAGGAACTTAGAACAATCATCATCAATAGGGAAAGAGTATTCAACAAACTATTGGGATTGAAGGCAGACAAGTTCCCAGAGCCTGATGGTATTAAAGGAAGTGGCTATGGAGATAGTGGATCCGTTGGTTATAAGATTCCAAAATTCCCTGGATGTGGGAAATTCCAGTGAATTGGAAACTGCTAATGTAACATCCTTATTCAAAAAAGGGGGGAGGCAGAAAGTAGGAAATAGGCCAGTTAGTTTAACATCTGTTACAGCATGGAAACAGGACCTTCAGCCCGACTTGTCCACGTCACCCAGTTTCTACCATTAAGGTTGTGCCAACTGCCCGCATTTTGCCCATATCCCTCAAAACCCACCTTACCCATGTAACTGTCTAAATGCTTTTTAAAAGACAAAATTGTACCCACCTCTACTACTACATCTGGCAGCTCGTTCCAGACACTCACCACCATCTGAGTGAAAAAACTGTCCCTCTGAACCCTTTTGTATTCCTCTCCTCTCACCTTAAACACATGCCCTCTAGTTTTAGATACTCCTCCCTTTGGGAAAAGATGTTGACCATCTAACTGATCTATGCCCCTCGTTATTTTCTCGACCGCTATATAATCACTCCTGAGCCTCCTATGCTCCAGGGAAAAAAATCCCAGCCTATCCGGCCTCTCCTTATAACCCAAAGCATCAAGTTCTGGTAGCATCCGAGAAAATTTTTTCTGCACTTTTTCTAGTTTAATAATATCCTTTCTATAATAGGGTGACGAGAACTGCACACTTATTCCAAGTGTGGCCTTACCAATGTCTTGTACAACTTCAACAAGACATCTCAACTCCTGTACTTAATGTTCCGATCAATGAAACCAAGCATGCCGAATGCCTTCTTCACCACCTTGTCCACCTGTGACTCCACTTTCGAGGAGCTATGAACCTGTACCCCTAGATCTCTTTGTCCTATAACTCTCCCCAATGCCCTACCACTGTCCTGTCCTGATTCAATCTACCATATTTCATCACCTCGCATTTATCTAAATTAAACGCCATCTGCCATTCGTCAGCCCATCGGTCCAATTGATCAAGATCCCAGTGCAATCCAAAATAACTTTCTTCACTGTCCACTATGTCACGAACCTTGGTGCCATCTGCAAACTTACTAACTATGCCTTCTAAATCTCATCCAAATTATTAATATAAATGACAAATAACAGTGGACCCAGCACTGATCCCTGAAGCACACCGCTGGTCACAGGCCTCCAGTTTGAAAAACAACTCTCTACAACCACCTTTTGTCATCAAGCCAATTTTGTATCCAATTGGCTACCTTGTCCTGGATCTCTCATGCAACAACCTACCATACAGTACCTTATCAAAGGCCTTGCTAAAGTTCATGTAGACAACGTTGACTGCACTGCCCTCATCTACCATCTTGGTTACTCCTTGAAAACAATCAAATTCGTGAGACATGATTTTCCACTCACAAAGCTATGCTGACTGTCCCTAATCAGTCCTTGCGTCTCTAAATAGCTGTAGATCCTGTCTCTCGAAATACTTTTAACAACTTCCCCAGTACAGATGTGAGGCTCACTGGCCTGTAGTTCCCAGGCTTTTCTCTGCAGCCCATTTTAAACAAAGACACAACACTTGCCACTCTCCAATGTTCAGGCACCTCACCTGTGACTATCAATGATTCAATTATGTTGGGAAATTGTTTGAATCCGTTATTAAGGAAGTAATAACAGGACATTTGGAAAGTCAAAATGCAATCCATCAGAGTGAGCAAGGTTTATGAAAAGTAAATCATGTTTGACTAATTTGCTAGAGTTTTTTGGAGTTTTAACAAGCCATGTGGATAATGGGATCCTGCAGATGTAGAATATCTGGATTTCATGCAAAGTTTTTTAAAAGTTTACTTATTAGTCACAAGTAGGTTTACATTAACACTGCAATGAAGTTACTATGAAAATCCCTTAATCGTCACACTCCGGTGCCTGTTCAGGTACACTGAGGGAGAATTTAGCCAAGACCAGCACGTCTTCCAGATCGTAGGAGGAAATCGGAGCACCCAGAGGAAACCCATGCAGACACAGGGAGAATGTGTAGACTCCACGCATACAGTGACCCAAGTCAGGAATCGTCTGAAGTCTGGGGTGCTGTGAGGCAGCAGTGCTAATCACTGTGTCACCATGCTGCCCCTAAGCACTTGATAAGGTTATCATAGAAACCCTATTGCACAGGAGAAGAGCATTCAGTCCATCGAGTTTGCATAGAGAACAATCCTACCCAGGCCTATCCCCAAAAGCCCACATATTCACCCGTCCAATCCTGCTAACATATATATCCCAGGACACTAAGGGGCGAGTTAGAATGGCCAATCAACCTAACCAGTGTGTCTTTTAGACTATGGGAGGAAACCGGAGCACCCGGAGGAAACCCATGCAGACATGGGGAGAACGTGCAAACTCCACTTAGACAGTGACTCAAGCCAGAAATCGAACACAAGGCCCTGGAGATGTGAGGCAGCAGTGCTAACCATCGTGCCACCATGCCACACAGAAGGTTAATACACGAGATAAGAGCACATGGAATTAGGGGTAATCTATTAGCTTGGAAAGAAGGCTGGCTAACTGACAGAAGGCAAAGAGTCAGGATAAATTGGTCTGTTTCTGGTTGGTAAGCTGTAAGTAGTGGATCTTTATAGTGCCCGGTCCTCAGGACCAACTATTTCCAATCTATATTAATGATTTGGATGCAGGGATAAAGGTATTAATGCCAAACTTGCAATGACATTAAAATAAGTGGGATAGTAAGTTGCAATGAGGAAACAAGAAATTTACAAATGGATATAGAGAGGTTAGACAAAAATGCCAAAGATGGGGTTTAACGTGGATAAATGTGAGATTATCAATTTTCGTCAGAAAAATGGAAAAGCAACTTATTATCTAAATGGACCGAGACTTTGGGGTGCTCCAGTGCAGAGGGATCTGGCATCCTCATGCATAAGTCACACTGGTATGCAGGTAATAAGGAAAGCAAAGGAATTTTGGCATTTATAGATCAAGTAATAGAGTATAAAGGTAAGGAAGTGTTGTTGCAACGATACAAGGCAATGGTGAGGCCGCACCTGGAGTACTGTGCACAGTTTTGGTCCCCTTATTTGAGGGAGGATGTAATGTCATTAGACACATTCAGAGGAGGTTCACTCGATTGATTCCAGAGATGAGGATTTGTCTTATGAAAGAGAGTTTGAGTAGTTTAAGCCTGTACTGTCTAGAATTGAGATGAATGAGTGGAAATCTAATTGAAGAATAAAAAATGATAAAAGGTATTGACAAAATAGACATAGAGGTCATAGTTTTAGGGTATGATTATTAGTAGCAGGTTTGAAACAGAGTTGAGGAGAAACTACTTCTCTCAAAGGGTTTTGAAGATACCTCAGTGTGTGGTTGATGTCGGGACATTGAGTAAGTTTAAGGAGGAGTTAGATTTTTAATCGGTAATGGGTTTGAAGGGTTATGGAGAATGGGCAAGAAAGTGGAGTTGAGGCTGAGATGAGATCAGCTATGATCATATTGAACGGTGGAGCAGGCTTGAGGAGCTGAATTGACTACTCCTCCTAGTTCTTAATTCCAATGAGGGAATGTTGGACCATTGAGTGGTCAGTACTGAGGGAATATTGCACTGTTGAATAGTCAGTACTGAGGGTGTGCTGTGCTATTGGAGGGTCAGAGGGAGTCTAGCATCTTTTGGATGAAATCTTAAACTGAGGCTCCATCTCCCTCTCAGAAGAACAGATAGAACGCTTGTCACAGTGTGGAATACATGACAGATCAAATAACAAAAGGATTTTTGCTGGTTCATTTTCTTCTTGTTTTTAATTCCTTTATTTTGCATTTGCTGCCCTGCCATTCACATCTAATCGAGACACATCTTCTGTTTCTGTACCTGTATTATGACTCGTCCCTTTGCTTTTGTACCATGAAACTTTTTGTCACTTAATCTCTCCTGCCCTTCACCCTGTCACAGACCTTCCCTTTCATTGGCTCTAAACCTATTCCATTTCTGACTTTTCTCCGCTCTGATGAAAAATCAGAGGTCTGAAGCGTGAACTCTTGTCTCTCGCTCTCTCACTCTCCATTGATGCTGCCAGACTTGCTGAGAATTTCGAACACTTATTATTTCAGACTTGCAGCATCCGTGCTCTTTTGCTTTTGCAATATTCTGCTATTACTGTTGAGAATGAACCAACCTATTCCATGTATCTTATCCCTGCTGTACTTGTTCAGTGCATCTCCTTTGTAGACACTGAGTCTGTCATGCAGATGACTTCAAATAGCCACTGGCTTTCTACACCTGGGTCTGCACTCAGGACCAGAGACAGATTGAAAAATTGTTTATTTTTCAGCTCCAAATGAAACATTTTTATACGTACAATCCATGACAGAGAAATCTCTGCAATGAACTAATCTCCCGATGTTGTGTGAGTGCCAGATGGACGAGTGCCATGTGGTTGAAAGACAATCATTGAACACTCCAAGATGAAAGAACAATGGGAGGTCTGGCACTCCATAAAGACATTGTAAACTCTAGCCTACACCAAACTTCATACTTTCCATTGCAATATTATCTGTGCTTTCCCTTGCAACAATGATTCAATATGTGCAACTTCATACATTGGGGAGGGTACACCAAAATAGGGGAAGTGGGACAGACTATGAAAGTGGCACTTTGCTGATGTGTGAACAGGGAGCTCGCCTCCCAGACTGGAGCAGAGGGATTTTATTTGAACAAGACACAGATGACTGTCTGAGGGTGGCTCTGTCCATGGAAACTACACACTCATTCAGAGAGCTCCACATGGACTGAACGGACTCAATGGGCTGTGATTAGCAATCGAAAGAAGTCTCACAACACCAGCTTAAAGTCCAACAGGTTTATTTGAGGACTGTTGGACCTTAAGCTGGTGTTGTGAGACTTCTTTTTGTTCTTACCCCAGCTCAATGCTGGCATCTCCACATCATTAGCAATGGTCACAGCCAGACTGGTGATTATTCAATCACATTCGCAGAGACTGTGCTGATTTGCTTCTGACTTGCCATTCCTGGTCTAGTCAGCTTGACAAACTCCCATTCAGATGGAGGTGAGTGTGCTGCCCCCTCTTGCGCTCTGTTCATTTATCAACAGAGGAATTGCAGCGATGAACCTTTATGCTCCACGTGAAAGGGTCAGATTAAAACCATAGACTCACATCTGACCACTCTGAGGAGACGCACATTCTTCGAGCAAAGCACAGTTTAAGATTAAATAGAAAGTTATTGAGCAGCACTGGCCAAGAAGAACTTCAAAGTGCTTAATATTCAGAACAGGAATGCCTCTGCAGTCATGTAGAGACTGATCCCAGGGGAGCCATGAAAGAATGTATTTTTATTGAATCATATAATTAAATAAAGCATAGCAAGTCAATCACAGGCTACTGAAATCTGAGCACTATTCCAAGTTAGCAAAAAAAAGGCCTCCATTTGTTCCACTTTACTGTTCCTTTGTTGAGTGCTATCTGAAGATGTTGTGTTTGGGTTGAAGGTGAGGTGGGTGTCAAAGCTGTTTCCCTTTCAGTCCCCTATTTCAGAAACTGTCGTACGTGGCCCAGTTTCACCCAGTAACCAAGCTCCTGCACAGGATCCAGAAGCATGGAGGGGAATAGCAAAGGGCTTGCTGAACATTGCAATTTCTCAATGTTAAAATACAGCATGATGGAAATGCACAGAGCTTCTGGGAGAAGCCAGGTTAACATTTCAAGAGAAGGCTGAGCGATTGTGTATTTCAGCATTTCTCTTCTATCTCAGATTTCCCTATTCTTTTTATCTCTACCTCAACTTTAGAATGACTCTACATGGAGTAATCCATCCAAATCACTCAAAGAGCACTCTTCTCAGAATCATAAGAAAAGTAAGAGCACAGTTCCAGACTTGGGTGACTGTGTGGAGTTGCATATTGTTACCATGTTCGTGTGACTTACTTCTGGGTGCTGTAGTTTCCTCCCAGTCCATAGATGTGCAGATTATGTGAATTCATCATGTTAAATTGCCCCTGAGAGTCCAAAGATATGTAGGTTAGGGGCATTAGTGGGGTAAATACATGGACTTACAGGAATAAGGCCTGGGTAAGGTGCTCTGTTGAAGAGCTGGTGCAGACTCAATGGGCTGAATGGCCTCCTTCTGTATCGTAAGGATTGTATGACTCTGAAAAAGAGTAAGAAGTCTCAGAACACCAGATTAAAGACTCTCCTCTCCTGAAGGTGCTGACTCTCACTGGGGTACAGGGTCCCCCTCCTCTCCTGAAGGTGCTGACTCTCACTGGGGTACAGGGTCCCCCTCCTCTCCTGAAGGTGCTGACTTTCACTGGGGTACAGGGTCTCCCTCCTCTCCTGAAGGTGCTGACTCTCACTGGGGTACAGGGTTCCGCTCCTCTCCTGAAGGTGCTGACTTTCACTGGGGTACAGGGTCCCCCTCCTCTCCTGAAGGTGCTGACTCTCACTGGGGTACAGGGTCCCCCTCCTCTCCTGAAGGTGCTGACTTTCACTGGGGTACAGGGTCCCGCTCCTCTCCTGAAGTGCTGACTCTCACTGGGGTACAGGGTCTCCCTCCTCTCCTGAAGGTGCTGACTCTCACTGGGGTACAGGGTCTCCCTCCTCTCCTGAAGGTGCTGACTCTCACTGGGGTACAGGGTCCCCCTCCTCTTCTGAAAATGCTGACTCTCACTGGGGTACAGGGTCCCGCTCCTCTCCTGAAGGTGCTGACTCTCACTGGGGTACAGGGTTCCCCTCCTCTCCTGAAGGTGCTGACTCTCATTGGGGTACAGGGTCCCCCTCCTCTCCTGAAAATGCTGACTCTCACTGGGGTACAGGGTCCCCTTCCTCTCCTGGAGGTGGCCCTGTCTAAACACTCCAATATGTGCTTTCTCTATATATCCCTCCAGCCTTGTGTTTGCTCCCACTGTAAGTGCACAGTTGAGGTCATTAGAGCATATGGCTCACCTATTTCTGAGTACAAAGCTAACTGTCCATTGAATTGAGAGCAGGGATATTAATATAGGCTGCTGGCTGGTGTCCAGGGTGCATGAGGTTATGCTGTTGCTGTCCATTAACTGTGAACATGAATACTATGGCTTGGCTCAGCAGCAGCCACACATGGTTTCTGTAATCTTCAAATTAAAACAAAAGCTTGTATTGAGTGACATGCCTCTACAGCTGCATTCACCAATACACGTCCCAGTTGTTTGAAATAAGTGGCAGGAATCATTAAGTGATAACATCAGGCTGCTCAGACAGAGCTGGGAAACATCAGAAAGGAAGCAAGATTCGAAATGAACAATCAAGTTAAACATTATTCAGAAGAGAACTTTATCATCATTTGAGCAAGGTTATACGAAAGATTGTCACCATTTACAGGAGTGGGGACTGAGGTACAGAGACTCTAACCTGGTGTTGTGAGACTTCTTAGAGACTGCCACAGGACTCAATACTGAGTTCTTCCAGTACGATATAGCTGCAATCTACATTGTACTGGATCCAGAGGATGCTGTGTGCAACTTGCTTCACAACCAAGAAGGACAAGGGCAGCAATGTCGTGGGAACAGCATCATCTCTCATTTCCCCTCCAAGTTGCACACCATCCTGACTTGGAAATATATCACTGTTGCTTCACAGCCGTTGGTTCAAAATCCTGGAACTAACTTACTTCTTAACAGCACTGTGGGTGTACCTACACCATATGGACTGTAGCACTTACAGAAGGCAGCTCACCACCACCTTCTCAAGGGCAATTCAGGATGGGCAATAAATATTGGCTTAGCCAGTGACGCCCACATCCCATTAGATTATAATTTTTTTAAAACACAAACAAACTCCTTGACATTCACTTTGTAATGTTCTGCAATTTGTGGAGGTCACTTGAAGCTGGAGAGATCCTGACCCTCAGCGAAAAACAGTCAATCGGAAACATATTTTCCTTTGACTCCCTATTGTTTTTCAAGGGAAAGCAGTTTCCAGGAACGCCTCCGCACACTATTTTGGCTTGCTTCCAGTGTAATACTAGTGTAATACTCTGACTCTGTTAAGGAAAAGCAATCGGTGGTTATTTAATAAAACTGCATGAGCCAAAGGGGATCTCTGTTGTATAACTGCATTTAATGAATTACAGGTCAGATTGGCGATACACCTGTGATCACTAGCTCATACCAAATTAGCAGCAAGTGATATCTGCTGCTGGAAGTAACACAGCAGCACAGATTAATGGTGATGACCTGTGTAGTAAGTATTTCAGGAGCCGGAACTCTGCCTAAGGCTTTCCTTTTCCATTGCCCAGAATGCAATAAACCCACTGCTCCCATGTTCCACTCAAGATAGATTAGGAATAAGACCAGGGCCCCTCCTGGTCAAGGACCTCATCACATGGCACATGTGCTAACAAGGTGATGAAGGAGTCTTCTAGTCCCTTTCTCCATCCAAAATCTAACACCACAATTATAGCTTGTTAAAACTTCTTACAATCAGGACTTTTTAGGGCGGAATTTTCCCAGTCCTTCTGCTGCGGGAATCATAGCAGGGGCAGTGGGACATGGACCATGCAAAGGTCCAGTGACCTTGGGCAAGATTTTCTGGACTTGGGGCAAGCTCAGCTGGAAAATTATGCCAGTCTCATGTTGGCATACAAGCTGAAATTAGGGCATCCTGACCAATTTGGTTCCTGGTACATGTATGGTATGGACAAAGCAGGCTCAATTCATGGAATATAAACTTCTTTTTGCGTTGAATGTCTAGGAAGTGGTATGCACTGTGTATAATGGAGGCAGACTCCATTGTGGTTTTCAAAAGGGAATTAGATAAGTACCTTTTGTATGAGAGTGCAGCGGCATGCGACCAGTTACAATGCTCTTGCAGAGGGCTGGCAGGAAATCGATAAATCAAATTGCCTCCTGTGCTGCAACTAATCTGTAACTCGATTCTAAATTGGGTCCAGCATTGCACCAGTTTTTTAGGTCCCCTGAATTCAGCTTCACTGTACATCATGCTGAGATGAGAGTAGGACTTCAAAAGCAATTGAATAGTTTTGAAGTGTAGTCACTGTTGTATTGCAGGAAAGGAGGCAGCCAAATTATACACAGCATGATCCCACAAACATCAACAGGATAATGAGCAGGCAATCTGTTTCTTGTGATTTTTACTGCAGGATAAATACTGACCAGAAGACGAAGGAGAATTCCCCCGCGCTTCTTCAAACATTGACCGAATCTTACACCCATGCAGAGGGCTGACAGGGCCTACTCTTTGTCTGAAGGACAGCATCTCTGATAGTGCTGCACTTGAGTGTTAAGCTGGAATATGTACTCAAGTCTCTGGATTGGGATTTGAACATACGACTTTCTGACTCAAAGGTGAGAATGCTACACACTGAACTACACCTCACACTATCTGTGTGTCTGCTTGTATTATTGGTGTCCGTGTAGATTTGACTGGGGATTAGGTCTGATACGGGGGAAACGTTCCATGGGTGAGGTACCAGCAGGTTGTTAATGCCCAAGGGGACTGTGCCCAGCAAGAATCAGCACCTCCCAACGACAGGACAATTAGGCTCGGTCAAAACAGTCAGATGTTTATCTTCAGAATTCTAGATATCTTGTACACCCAGAGCACTGAAATTATTATTTAAGCTGGTCCAACACAGAGTGGGAGCTTTGGCTAACATATACCAACCTCAACAGTTAATTCAGTCCATAAAGTAATTCATTGCATAAAACATTGTTTTTAAGTTTATTATTGTCACAAGTAGGCTTACATTAACACTGCAATGAAGTTACTGTCAAAATCCCCAAGTTGCCACACTCTGGTGGCTGTTCAGGTACGCAGGGGGGAATTTAGCATGGTCAATCCATCTAACCAGCATATCTGTTGGACTGTGGGAGCAATCTGGAGCAGTAGGAGGAAACCCACGCAGACATGGGAAAAGTGTGGAGACTCCACACAGTGACTGAAGCCGGGAATCAAACCCACGTTCCTGGAGCTGTGAGGCAGCAGTGTTAACCACTGTGCCACCGTGATATGCGCAGAGACAATCTTCTGGTACAAATGCAAGGATTCTGCTTTCTTTTCTATAGTTTGAAATAATGTTATGATTAAAGATCTCATTTTCATATGGACTATTATTTAAATGGTAAAACATTGCAGCATGCTGCTGTGCTGAGGGACCTGGGTGTCTTGTGCAAGGAGTTGGTTTGCAGGTGCAGCAGGTAATTAAGAAAGCAAATGGAATCTTGTCCTTCATTGCGAGAGGGATGGAGTTTAAAAACATCGAGGTTATGCTGCAGCTGTATAAGGTGCTGGTGAGGCCACACCTGGAGTTACTGTGTACAGTTTTGGTCTCCTTACTTGAGAAAGGATATACTGGCACTGGAGGGGGTGCAGAGGAGATTCACTAGGTTGATTCCGGAGTTGAGAGGGTTGGTTTATGAGGAGAGACTGGGGCCATACTCATTGGAATTCAGAAGAATGAGGGGAGATCTTATAGAAATATATAAGATTATGAAGGGAATAGATAAGACAAAAGCAGGGAAATTGTTTCCACTGACAGGTGAAACCAGAACTAGGAGGCATAAACTTAAATTAAGGGGGAGCAGATTTAGGACTGAATTGAGGAGAAATTTCTTCATACAAAGAGTTGTGAATCTGTGGAATTCCCTGCCCAGTGAAGCAGCTGAGGCTACCTTACTGAATGTTTCTAAGGCAAGGGTAGATAAATTTTTGAAAGTAAAGGAATTAAGAGTTATGGTGAGCAGACGGGTAAATGGAGCGTAGTGGAGCTTAGTGGGGTTCATGAAAAGATCAGCCACAATCTTATTGAATGGCAGAGCAGGCTTGAGGGGCCATATGGCCTACTCCTGCTCCTAATTCTTACGTTCTTATATCAAAGGCCACACCAGATTGATGAAGCCACACAATGAAATCGCTCTTAATACACTCCAAAAGATCTGGGGTCCAGAGACATAATCACCTCAGTCTTTCTGAAAGGAACCGCTGCACACTATTTACTATTCACAATGCAGCAGTGCTGCAGGTGCTTTATCTGCTACCATGCTTACCCCCTCCCCCCTTACTAGGCACCACTCTTCTCCCTTTGCCCGTTTGTCTGTACAGCGTACAAGAAACAATACTTTTCACTGTATATTGATATATGTGACAATAATAAATCAAATCAAATCAAAGCCATACTCATTCTGTTATGATCTCCATAGAGACCAATAAGTTTTAAAATATACTTGAATTTCCAGTTAATAACTGAAAGGATGGCCTCAGTGGAGTGCCTCAGGGGTCGGTGCTGGGGCCTCAGCTATTTACCATTTATATAGATGATCTGGAGGAGGGAACCGAGTGTAGGGTGTCGAAATTTGCTGATGACACCAAGGTTGGTGGAAAGGCAAATTGTGCGGAGGGTGTGGAGAGTGTACAGAAGGATCTAGATAGGCTGGGCGAATGGGCCAGGAAATGGCAAATGGAATTTAATGTTGGCAAGTGCGAGGTGGTCCACTTTGGTAGGAATAATGGTAGGAAGGATTATTACTTATGTGGCGAAAAACTGCAGCAGGCGACGGTGCAGAGGGACCTTGGGGTCCTTGTGCATGAGTCGCAAAAACCCAGCTTGCAGGTGCAGCAGGTGGTCAGGAAGGCGAATGGGATGCTGGCCTTCATCGCGAGGGGGATTGAATATAAAAGTAGGGAGGTCTTGCTGCGGCTGTATAGGGCATTGGTGAGGCCGCAGCTGGAGTACTGTGTGCAGTTTTGGGCGCCGTACTTACGCAAGGATGTTTTGGCCTTGGAGGGAGTGCAGAGGAGGTTTACTAGGCTGATGCCGGAGTTGAGGGGGTTGAGCTATGAGGAGAGGCTGAATAAACTAGGCTTGTACTCGTTAGAGTTTAGAAGAATGAGGGGAGATCTCATTGAGACGTATAAGATGATGAATGGGATGGATAGGATAGAGGTGGAGAGACTAGGATAGTAGGACTAGGGGGCACAGCCTCAAGATAAAGGGGGGGCGGTTTAGAACAGAGTTGAGGAGGAACTTCTTCACTCAAAGGGTGGTGAATCTCTGGAATTCTCTGCCCGTTGAAGTGGTGGAGGCGACCTCGCTAAATATTTTTAAGACGCGGGTTGATGGGTTTTTGATAAGAGAGGGGATTAAGGGTTATGGGGAGAGGGCGGGAATGTGGAACTGAGCCACGACAGATCAGCCATGATCTTATTGAATGGCGGGGCAGGCTCGAAGGGCTAGATGGCCTACTCCTGCTCCTATTTCTTATGTTCTTATGTTCTTATGACAAGATTTCACAACTAAAGACTCCTACTGTAACAAAAAACCAAAAGCACTATTGACTAAATATTATCTTTGCAGGCAACTCATATTTTAAACCACAAAGCAGAATGTCCTCCTTTTGTTTTTGGTACAACCGTAAACACATTTCAATTCTCCTGCATTTACTCCAAGATGCTTCTTAACAACTGTAGGTTTACTTTTCTTTTCTCAGCGTGGGAATTTTTAATTTCAAATCTACCTTATACAATGAGATTTTTTTTTCCTGGAGGTTCTTCCTCCAACATAAACTAAGAGAATCTTCCAGCCTCATTTTCACTGTTCATGAATTTGGTCTTTTCAATACGAGATCCCATTCACAGCATCTTGCTGCCTATAGCTCCTCTCCCAGATTTTGGCAGACTAACATTCCCTGAGAGTTTTCCAGGATATTTTAGATGCTTCCCCTCTTAAAGTGCAACTGCATGCCAGTGTGAATCACATAGGCCTTGCACCCTGGTGGAAATCCTTGAAAGCTAAACTCTCTTTCATCTTGGCAGTCAATGGTAGTATAAACACCACAACTGTGGTATAAATCTGAATTTCTCAAATGTTTTATGAGTCTTTGGAGACTATCAGTCCATCTATCTATTATTAGCACACAGGATGTTTCCACTGTCTACAAGTGTAAACACCTTGCACCTTATTCCCAACAAAATAAGCTGGGCCCTCTCTCATCTTAACAAGCAAGCTACTCAGGTTTGCCGTTAAACTTCACAACAGGTCACATGACCACCTTCATTTTATCTTAAATTAGAAACACAGTCACAAGCCATAACAATCTTACAAACGTCACAATTGTAAGAGACTCTCACCCCCTTTACCTGGTGCCGGGCTCGACTGGTGTCCAGTAGCTGTCGGGATTGCTGCTGTTGTTGTTGCAGCTGTTGCAGTGCATACTGCAGTTGCTGGCTTCCAGATGTGGGCTGGTATCTCTGCTTTGGAGCCACTCCTGTCGCTGTGTTATATGCAGACTCGACCTCATGCTCCCATCTCGTGCCATCCCTGGAACCTCTGTATGTGTGGACATATATGGAAAGAGTGAGAGTGAGTTTCATGGTTAACAAGTGAGCACACTGGGAAAAGAGTCAAAAAAGTACTTAATTCACTAAAGTATATTCTATCAATGCCTCTCTCCTCCCTCAAAACGCTACATGAGGCTGTATCATTGTAATGCAGCATGGCATGAGGATCATTATCTGCCTCCAGTTATGCTTTGCATCCTGTGAGGTATGCTATTGAGGAGATGGAGGTGATAGGGTCGGGAAAAGGTTACTTATAGGTACCCAACTCCCTGTCCTTCTCCCCACTTCACACACGAGCAGCAGCCTGGTCAGGGTTGAACGCCACAGTCAGAACTGAGTGAACACATCTCTCTTTGGCATCTAATGATGGCTTAGTATTTGCTGGAATTGGCACAGGTTGCAGAGGAGGATCTTCATAATAAAGTTCATTTTCAGGATATGGGCCAAACTGGTAGGGCTAAGGTTTATTGCCCATCCCAAGTTCTTCTCAGCTGGAGAATCGGATGTTCAAGTTCCGCTCCAGAGAATTGAACAGAGATTTGAGCACAAACTCCTACTGACACATTCAGTGCAATGCTGCGATATCAGAGGTGTTGGGACGGATTCTCTGACCTTGTCTACAACTGGGATTCTCTGGACCTGCTGCAGTAACTGAGATTTGGCTAATCGCCGAATTCTCTGTTCTCACTGACAGCAAGGAGGAGAATTCTGGCCGTTGTCTTTTAAATGATACATTAAACTGAGGGCCCCATCTGCCCTCCCAGGTAGATATAAAAGATTCCATGCCACTATTTTGAAT
This sequence comes from Carcharhinus amblyrhynchos, assembly GCF_965287045.1. Taxonomy (NCBI): domain Eukaryota; kingdom Metazoa; phylum Chordata; class Chondrichthyes; order Carcharhiniformes; family Carcharhinidae; genus Carcharhinus; species Carcharhinus amblyrhynchos. The sequence continues at coordinate 1,503,693 of NC_137337.1, forward strand.
CAACATCACCAGATGGAGGTTATCTGCTCATTTTCACATTGCACCATGTGGGATCCTGCTGTGAGTAATATGGTTGTTCAATTATTTACATACCACAACGGCTTTACTTCACAAGTATTTCATTGAATATACTGCACGATGGAATGTCCTGGCCTTACTACATAAACACGAGCGCTTTCTTTACTTACCTATTCGGAGGATACAGAAATGTAGCATGTGGAGCAATGCCAGGGTATAACCACAGCTAAGGAGACATGTAACAATGGCTCCTTTCCCAATTGTTCTCACCTAATTCCAGAATACTCTTTTGTAAGTTCAAGAATCTTTGCATGCACAATTTTTTACAAAGTTGAATTTAGAGGAATATCTGGGTCTGCTACTTCTGAAGTTTGGTTTTGTTTTATTAATAAGAAAAATACATCAGAACCTTGAAAAACATGGCCCCTTTGGAAAGTTCCTCGCACTTAGGAGCAAATGTGAGAACACAACAGGTTGGCTTGCTTTTTCAGATTAAATGATCAAATTTGCTTGCCTCACTGCAGCAAGATCCAACAAAGGAATGGGGAGGGAAAGGTGTGCATTTTAAAAGCTGCTGAAATTCCTGATCCCACCTGAAGCAAGAGAGGAAATGGCAGTAAATGGCAGGCAGTTCCCCATCAAAGAGGAAACATGTTTCAAACAGCACTCCTATGCAAATTTCACTCAGGTCCCAGCAGCTAGACTATGAACATACAATAGGAGCAGGAGTAGGCCACTTGGCCCCTCCAGCCTGCTCCGCCATTCTATAGGATCATGACTGATTTGACGGTAACCTCAAATCCACATTCCTGCCTACCCCCAATAAAACACAACCTCTTATGAACCTGCTTCCACAGTCTTTTGAGGGAAAAGATTACTACACATCATCATCTTAAATGAGCATCAAAATCCCAGTCTTGCCCCTAGAAGGTGCTGACTCTCACTGGGATACAGGGTCCCCCTCCTGTCCTGAAGGTGCTGACTCTCACTGGGGTACAGGGTCCCCCTCCTCTCCTGAAGGTGCTGACTCGCAGTACTGACCCCCTGACAGGTGCATGCTCTCTCAGTACTGACCCCCTGACAGGTGAGTGCTCTCTCAGTACTGACCCCCTGACGGGTGAGTGCTCTCTCAGTACTGACCCCCTGACGGGTGTGTGCTCTCTCAGTACTGACCCCCTGACGGGTGTGTGCTCTCTCAGTTCTGACCCCCTGACGGGTGTGTGCTCTCTCAGTACTGACCCCCTGACAGGTGAGTGCTCTCTCAGTACTGACCCCCTGACGGGTGCGTGCTCTCTCAGTACTGACCCCCTGATGGGTGTGTGCTCTCTCAGTACTGACCCCCTGACGGGTGTGTGCTCTCTCAGTACTGACCCCCTGACGGGTGAGTGCTCTCTCAGTACTGACCCCCTGACGGGTGTGTGCTCTCTCAGTACTGACCCCCTGATGGGTGTGTGCTCTCTCAGTACTGACCCCCTGACGGGTGTGTGCTCTCTCAGTTCTGACCCCCTGACGGGTGTGTGCTCTCTCAGTACTGACCCCCTGACAGGTGAGTGCTCTCTCAGTACTGACCCCCTGACGGGTGCGTGCTCTCTCAGTTCTGACCCCCTGACGGGTGTGTGCTCTCTCAGTACTGACCCCCTGACGGGTGCGTGCTCTCTCAGTACTGACCCCCTGACGGGTGCGTGCTCTCTCAGTACTGACCCCCTGACGGGTACGTGCTCTCTCAGTACTGACCCCCTGACGGGTGTGTGCTCTCTCAGTTCTGACCCCCTGACGGGTGAGTGCTCTCTCAGTACTGACCCCCTGACGGGTGAGTGCTCTCTCAGTACTGACCCCCTGACGGGTGTGTGCTCTCTCAGTTCTGACCCCCTGACGGGTGTGTGCTCTCTCAGTTCTGACCCCCTGACGGGTGCGCGCTCTCTCAGTTCTGACCCCCTGACGGGTGAGTGCTCTCTCAGTACTGACCCCCTAACGGGTGTGTGCTCTCTCAGTACTGACCCCCTGACAGGTGAGTGCTCTCTCAGTACTGACCCCCTGACGGGTGAGTGCTCTCTCAGTACTGACCCCCTGACGGGTGTGTGCTCTCTCAGTACTGACCCCCTGACGGGTGTGTGCTCTCTCAGTACTGACCCCCTGACAGGAGAGTGCTCTCTCAGTACTGACCCCCTGACAGGAGAGTGCTCTCTCAGTACTGACCCCTTGACGGGTGCGTGCTCTCTCAGTACTGACCCCCTGACAGGAGAGTGCTCTCTCAGTACTGACCCCCTGCCGGGTGCGCGCTCTCTCAGTACTGACCCCCTGACAGGTGAGTGCTCTCTCAGTACTGAACCCCTGACGGGTGTGTGCTCTCTCAGTACTGACCCCCTGACGGGTGCGCGCTCTCTCAGTACTGACCCCCTGACAGGTGAGTGCTCTCTCAGTACTGAACCCCTGACGGGTGCCTGCTCTCTCAGTGCTACACTATATGTGCTAGCCTGAAATATATACAAAATGCTTTGCAATGGGATTTAAAATTATAACCTTTGAACAAGAGGTAAAGGGTCAAAGCTTGCAATTGGGTCAAGTTTACAAATGTATCATTTTGGTCAGTATAGTTCAGAAAGACACAATTGTTACAGTGCAGAAGGACACCACTCGGCCCATTGTGTATTCACTGGCTCTCTAATTGAGTATTTTACACACTGTCATTCTCTCGCCTTCTCCTGTACAATGTTCATTTTTTAGATAACTGTCTAATTACTTTTTGAATGTCTCAATTGAATCTGTCTCCAACACTCTTTCACTTAGTGCATTCCAGACCTTAACCACTCACCCTGTGTGAAAATATTTTCCTTTTGCTTCCAATGCCAGTTCCTTTAAATCTGTATTCTTATAATAATCACCATTTGCTAAATGTTTCCCACTGACACTTGATCCATTTGGTCAACCTTGTTTCCAACCAGCAGTGCCTTCCTTGGTGGATTAGAAAGATACGGCTGTGGAAAATGTTTACACTAGGGATTATTGCCCCTCATTGCCCTTTATGCCACCATTATTCCTAGTCTATATTTGAATAGCTAAAGTCCACCATTGTAACTACCTTCTACATTTTTCACCTGACTGTAATTTTCTTGCAAATGCGGTCCTCTACATCTTCCCACTAGTTGGTGGCCTATACCACTGAACAAAATAACTGCACCTTCTTTGCTTCTGAGCTCTAGCCAAAAGATTCTTGACCTCTTGACTCTTATCAAACAATGAGAGGAGACTGGGCATTAGGGATGGGGAGAACCTGACTGTAATCTCTAATGACAATTTCCCCACTCCCCCACCTCTATCCCCTCCCCACCCCTCTCATTCCCCCACCTTCTCTCCACCCTCACCTCCTCCCCATCTCACTCCCCCACTCCCTCCTCACCCCTCTCATTCCCCCGCTCTCTTCCACCCCACATACTCCACCATCTGGTCAAGTTCAAGGCTTGGTTTCCTCTTGTGGCACTCAGTCAATTAACTAAACTTTAGGGTGATTGAGATCCCACAGTCAGAATCCGCTTTGGTTACTTTCCCCACTCACACTCAAACCTGGACAGGCAGGGAGGGGTCTCGTTGGGACCTATTCTCAGAATAAAAACACAATAAAGAAAAGATGAGAAACAAAAGGCACCAGAGATTTTAACAGACTGAGTCTTTAGGATGAAAAAACTGCTGAGAAGTCAAAAGTATGTTCCTGGTGCCAAACACATTGAACTGGTTTAGAAACCGTTCTGTGAGGAAGCCATGGGATGTTACTTAAAATGTTTCAAAAGGATGGGTTGCTTTTGAACTGCCTGAATTCTTTGGCAGGTGTGCAGTGTCAGCAATCTGGAATCACAATTCTCCCGTTTCTCTCTTTTTTGTCAGTCTCAATATTCAGGAGGTAGCAGAGCAACGGAAAGGGGGCAAGGGCAGAAAGGGGGATGAAGGCAGAAAGAGGGCAAGGGCGGAAAGGGGGTGAGGGTGGAAAGGGGGCGAGGGCGGAAAGGGGGTGAGGGTGGAAAGGGGGCGAGGGCGGAAAGGGGGTGAGGGTGGAAAGGGGGCGAGGGCGGAAAGGGGAGAGGGCAGAAAGAGGATGAGGACAAAAGAGGGACGGGGGTGAAGGTAGGGGAGAGGAGGTGGAGAAGGGAACCAGAAGGGTGGGGAGCCACAGGGGAGGACAGGAAAAAGAAAGGGGGGGGATGTAAGAGGGGAAGGGAAGGGAAAGGTGGGAATGGGAGAAAGAGGAGGGGGTGGTGCAGTAGCGAGTGTGAGAACAGGAAAGAGGCAGATCGGAAAGAGGTGAAAGGGGACAGGAGGCAAAGGGGAGGGGTGCTTGGCTAAACATAGTATGAGCGGACAGCTAAGGGAGAGGGGGAGCGGGAGTTGGGGATGAGGGGAAGGAGGGGGCTAGGGATGAGGATTCAAAGAGTTGGCTGGCGCTCAGGTTGTGTGGAACATAAGCTCAGTGCATGCAGGGGATTGGCAGAGAGCCAGGGCTGCTGTCAGTTAGTGAAGTGGATGGAATGCAGTAAGGGTTTGTTTTATTCTTTCTTTCTGTTATTATAACAAATGGGTGTTTGAGGCCAAACTTAACACAGCGAAGAGTTGGTGCATCCAGGGCCTAGAACAAACTAATTAGGAGGTGATTCATTTTTTATGACTTTAGCAGATCCTCCCCCACCCCCCCATCCACAGTTTCCTCACTTTATTTCAGAAAAAAAGCCGACAATTCTGTACATAAACTCTGTACGTAAGCGGAGACCCAAAGAGACAATGTGATTGTGTGTTCCATAGCTTTCCGCTGAGCTGCTGAACTTGTGCCTTTCTGTTAAGCCGATTCCTTCCCCATCACCTCTCAAATAACGGGTATTTATGCTGGGTGTACAGATTCAGGGCTGGCTGGACTGAGCAAGAGACTCTGCGCTAAAGGACAGATGGAATTTTTTAAAATTAAATCTTTGATGTCTTTCCTTTAAAAAAAAAATCCAAATGAAAACCTGATGTGAGATGCTCGGGTGAGTATTTGCTTAAGAGGGAAAAGAGAAAAGTTGCAACAGATAATGGGAAGTTGTCAGTAAGGTATTGTTAAATTGTCTCAGTTATAAAGTTCTTCTGTTTCCAATTACCTCCACTGTCGATAATTACTGCTTTTTTGTATATTAAACAGTCTTTAAAAATATCCTAGTCGTGTGTGGAAATGTTCACAGTATTTGCAGCGTGGGGGGTTACGTATCTATGTTACAAACTTTACATCTGCGCACAAGTCCTGTCAACTTTTCCGTAATAAATTTCTGCCTCGATACTGAATGGAAATTCCCAATGAAAACTAACATACTGCAGTGCCAGCACTGGCAGGAGACTGTCATTACACTGTCACAAGTTTACATAGGAACTTTCCGTTATAAATGAGAACACAAGGATTTATAATGGAAAGATAAAAACAAGGAGAGAATGTATGATGCTACAGTTGGAGGGGGGTGGGGTGAACAATATCTCAGCATCCTCAAATCACAGAATCCTGCAGTGCAGAAGGAGGCCATTCGGCCCATCAAGTCTATTCAGACCACAAACCCACACAGGCCCTAACCCCAACAGCCCCATGTATTTACCCCTGACATTAAGGGGTAATTTAGCATGGCCAATCTACCTAACTTGCACATCTTTGGAGTGTGGGATGAAACTGGAGCACCTGGAGGAAACCCACACAGACACGGGGAGAATATGCAAACTCCACACGGACAGTGGCCTGAGCCGGGAATTGAACCCGGGTCCCTGGTGCTGAGATAGCAGTGGTAACCACTATGGCACCCTGCAGCCCTAATTCCCAAGTGGAATTATCATCTAGTCTCTAAAGTCCACTCCATGTGAAGGCTCCACAGTCTTTGGTCTTGATTTGTTGTGCTCCAGCTGATCAGTATTCTGTTAAAAATCTTACACCCATAAACATTTGCTATCAGCATTTTCCAATCTAAATCTTTTTTATTTTTGTAACAAAAAGTGCTTATCTAAACTGTAATACTGTGATTACACCTCCTGTACCAAACTAGAAAAGTGAACGAGATTACAAAGGAATACACCGAGGTTACAGCACAGAAGCAGATGATTTGGTCTAAATGGTTTGTGGTGGTGTTTATCCTCCACTTGATCAAACAGTTCTAAACATGGCCGGAATTCTCTTCCCTTGCACACAGCATTGCCATTGCCAGCGAGAATGGACAATTTAGCGCTTAGTAAAATCTCTGTTCACTGCAGCAGGACTGGAAAATCCCAGCTGTGGGCAAGATTGGAGAATAGGATCCAATCTCACCCACATACTTATGGACATGTGGGACTCTGCCTATGCACGGAAGCATGTTTGCATCTGCCTTTATTTGTGCTTATATGTGTGTTTCTGTGTCTGCTTGTGAGAACATGCCTGAGTCTGTCTGTGCATGTCTGTATCTGTTCATGTGTGTGCCTGTATAAATGAGCCTGTAGGTTTTTTTTGTGAGTCCATGCATGTGTGTCAGTCAGTTTGTTTGCTTATATGTGTGTTTGTATGTGCATATACCTGTCCTTCTATGTACTGTTTCTATGCATGTACATGTGTGAGTATACATCTTGTGCTTGTGTTCCTCTCTGTGTACAAATAAATGCACATGCATCTCTCTGCGTACTTAAATGGCACCAGGTGAAGCTGAAGGAATATTGAGCATCCTGTTGGCTACGTGTACAGAAAGAGGCTGATTTTGCTGCGACCATAACTGAGGAGTGCAGGCAGCTTGGAACAGTATGGAAAGTATATCTTTACTTCCTGCAGGTGAAGCTCTCAGGTGGGCACAGACTCTCAGAGAATTACTCTTTAAATGTGAAAGTGCCAACTGTATTTATCTCATAATACAGAAAACAATCCAAGGTGATTCACAGAGATATAATTAACATAGAACATTACAGCACAGTGCAGGCCCTTCGGCCCTCAATGTTGTGCCAATGCTATGTCCAATCCCAATTAAAGGAATGGACAGTGAGCCAAAAGAGGAGATATCAGGAGGGGTAACCAACCGCTTGGTAAAATTGTTAGCTTTTAAGGAGAATTTGAATGGAGGAGATGGAGGAGCTTCAGGAGGATATTCCAAAGCATTGGGCCAGGCGCCTGAAGGCAATTAATGTTGAAGTGATGTGATGCTAGTTAGAGAAATGGAGAGTTCTGAAGGATTATCAGGTGATTAGAGAATATATATAAAAAGAGAGAGACAGAAAGGAGAGAGAGAAAGTGGGAGAGAGCGCTGAGGCTTTAAAGCAGTGTTTCCTGAACTTTGAGAGCCACAGAACCCCCTAGTGAGCTACCAAGAACATCGGGGAATGCCAAGCATTCGCATAATGCCAGTGCCCTTTTCTTATAAGAAATAGGAGCAGGAGTAGGCCATCCAGCCCTTCGAGCCTGCCCCAATGCAAACGCAAAAAATCAAATGTAAACAAGTCTTTTCTAGTTATATCCATGCAAATATTAATCTGGTAATCATGAAAAAGTTCTCTGATTAAAAATATATCGGTCATTTTTAATGGAATGAATGATGCTGGAAAACTGCTTCTCATAATGGACACACATCCCTCTCTCTCTCTCACATTCACACACACACTCACATCCTTCTCACATTTGCACACACTCAACCTCACACACACCAGTTCACCTAACCTGCATGTCTTTCGGACTGTGGGAGGAAACCAGAGCACCCGGAGGAAACCCAGGCAGACAGGGGGAGAATGTGTGGACTCCGCTCAGACAGTGACTGAAGCTGGGAATCGAACTTGGGTCCCTGGTGCTGTGAGGCAGCAGTGCTAACTGCTGTGCCATCATGCTGTCTGACTCAGTGGTTGGCCAGGGGCCATTCTGCCCAGCAACAATGAAATGGAGTAAATCAAATGGACCATTCAATAGATGGCCCCTCAGAGCGCTCCTCCCAGTACCCAGGAGCTCTTCCTCTGACTGACCCATCCGATTTTATTAATTCCTTTAAAATTTTCCACGTTTGAACTGATGGTTACAAGTCATGTGGCTGCTTCCAGCTTCAAGCACCCCCTGGAAACCCGCACCCCATTTTGGAATCCCTGCTTTAAAGCAATTTAAACACAAGAATTAGAATTTTAAATGAGAGGCCAATGTAAGTCCGCAATGTTAATCCCCCTCTCCTTAGCCTCATCTAATTTACTTGACTCAAAGCATTTCCTGCTCTTTGTGGCTGGATATCTTGATCCTTGAACCAATACGGCACAACATTATTCTTGCCAGCGTGCCTGGTACGCAGTTTCATACCGAACCTCTGTCATTTGGCTGATCTGATTGTTGTATCCAGTACATTACAAAATCTTATCATTAGCCCTCAAAAGCAAAGGCTCTTGTGTTTTTAAGCAACCGTGGTCAAAGAATGCAATGAGACACAGCAGCAATCCATAATACGATTGCACATCAGGAATAAAGACAGATGAAATTTAATATGGATTAATAAGGACAATACAAGCAAAGTGAACGACATAAATGGTGGTGCGAGAGCTGAGAATCAGATCAAATGATTACATGTTCAAATGCTGCAATAACACTCGGCACAACCAATAAATGTTAAGCTACATCAGCCAAATAACAAGTCAGAGCAAGTTGTGCACATGCTCACCACAGCTCCCAAAAGACCTTTTTGGGTTTTAATTCCATATATCCTCCTCAGACTCTATGGGTGGGACTTTATGACCTAGCTTGGGTGAGGCTCATAAAATCCCGCCCAAGGCCAATGGAGAATTCCATTCTGCGAGCCTCGCCTGCCCCATAATTGGTACAGGTGAGGCGGTAAAATTCCAGCCTACATCTCAGAGCCCTAAAATCAGTTATATTTCCCCAGTCTCCTGACAACATCCAAACAGGCAAGGACTGAAATCTGGTTCAGTATGTTTCCAGAACCATCTGCCAAGCTGCCAATATGTAGATGTGCCCAGATGAAGGCCAGCAGCGGCACAGCTGATAAAGTTTGCTCCAATAACCAACAACATGGAATGCTAGTTGTGTGAACAGCCACACCGATCTTGCATTGGATTCTTCAGCCCTGACAGGAATCACAGAAGATGATGAAGCTCTTTACAGCTTGGTCATGTTCAAACACTGAGGAATGTGCCACTCAAGTTACAAATATCCTCTAATGATTCTCTATGACCTTTATTTGAAGCTTTTTACAATTGATATATCTTCCTGATTAGTTTGGGAATTAGCCATGAGCAGTAAGAATAGTTGCTTTGCTGTTCGATAACATGCATTCTCCATTTGGTCCATGCTGGAGAATACGCTGAGTGTTTTTCCCAGGAGTGATGGTATGGATCAATCATCCACGACTCTCAGCCCAGACTCCAGCATCACAACAAGAAAGCTCAATGACACCAGCATAGTGCGAAAGGAGCAGAGATTCAGGGATGTTGGAGCCCCTCTATTTTCCTGAGCTTTGTACTCACAGAATGCTCAACAACCAGGTATAAAGACTGGGAGAAAAGGCAATGGTACTTCTTCGGGGGTTGTTGTGTCTCACCATAAGTTGGAAAGAGCAGGACTGGAAGAGTTTGTGCTGATTCAACTGATGAATGGTACGGTTCCAAAAGATCACACCCTACAGTGCCTCTAATACCCCACATTCCAATCTGCCCCAGAAGCTTATCCAATTGATTATATGGCCATTCAGTACCTTGCAGCTCCAGCCACCAACAGCATCCAAACTCAACATTCTTTTGAATTTGTTACAATCAATGCCACTGCTTCCAGTGACAATCTATTCGGTACCTTCACCACCACATGATTTGATTTGATTTTGATTTATTGTCACATGTATTAGCATACAGTGGAAAGTATTGTTTCTGGCATGCTATACAGACAAAACATACATAAGAACATAAGAAATAGGAGTAGGCCATCTAGCCCCTCGAGCCTGCCCCGCCATTCAACAAGATCATGGCTGATCTGAAGTGGATCAGTTCCACTTTCCCGCTTTCTCCTCATAACCCTTAATTCCCTTGTCTATCAAAAACCTATCTCCCTGTGACTTAAATATATCTAAATATATTAAATATAGATCCCCCCTCAGCCTTCTAAACTCCAACGAGTACAGACCCAGTCTATTCAATCTCTCCTCATAGGCTAACCCCCTCATCTCCGATTCATAGAGGAGGAAACGAGTGATTGCAGAATGTAGTGTTACAGTCGTAGAGAAAGATCAACTTAATACAAGGTAGGTCCATTCAAGAGTCTGATGGCAGCAGGGAAGAAGTTATTTTTGAGTTGGCTGCTACATGACCTCAGACTTTTGTATCTTTTTCCTGATGGGAGAAGAGGGAAGGGAGAATGTCCAGAGTACATGGGGGTCCTTAATTACGCTGGCTGATTTGCCAAGGTAGTGGGAAGTGTAGACAGAGTCAATGGATGGGAGGCTGGTTTGCGTGATGGATTGTAATGCTGTTATATCTAAATGGTGGCGTCATTCTTTATACTCTTTGACATAGGATGTTAAGACTCCTTGTAGAATCTGGAAAGTGAAACACTTTGGAGTAGATTAAATATAATTTAACTGGAGGTTCCATCTGAACCTCTATTCCTCTCAGCTTGATTTCCCTGCCCAGTCCGTGCTTTGCATCCTCAAGGTACAGGCTAAGGTTCACTCCAATGACATTTATCTTGTCTGTAACCTTTAGTGTCTGTAAGATCCCTCTGAGTTTTCTCTCCTCCAGTGTAAACTACCTCAGCCTCTCCCCATAAGTCAAGGGCCTAATCCCAGCTGTCAAAACAAGCCGGGCCATTTTAATGTGAATGAGACTGTGTTTCTTTCAAACCACCTCTGCATCGGGACAGAAAGAAAGAAGCAGCAAGATAGCATTAGAAGGTCTGACTTTTCTTATATTACTGCCAGAGCTTGACTCAAGTAGCGTGCCCACTCTGGTCACCAAGCCCTGGAGAGAAGGGAAAAAAATCAATCGATTGAATGATCACCAACATCAGGGGCATGAGACATGAAGAACGAAGAAATTTGGACTTTTCAGACTTGAAGAGAGCTGCCTAAGAGTTCAGGATTGTATTTCTGTAACAACTTTCACCACCTCAGTCTGTACATCCATTGTGATACTTTAGAAATGAGGTTCTGTTGGAATGTCGAGGTAACTTTGTTGAGGTGGAGCAGCAGAGGAATGGCTGAATGAGCAAATACAAAGTTAATCTACTTCATCTTTGACCATCTTTATATCACATGATACAACGATAATAAAGTTATTGACCAAACACAGTGATCAATCTCTATTACTGCGTCTATAACAAAACAAGACATGAGGTGAGGAAAACTCCCAGGTGGAGAATTTCGGGAACCATTGGTCCAAAGTCACCTGTTATCTCAAGGATGGTACACTCACCACAAACCATGTATCAAATTATTCACAAATGACTATTTTTGTTTTATAGGAGAGTGATTGGAGTAGAAAAGATCGATTTGGAGCATTACTTCATACATCATTACAGTAGGTGGACAGGGTCAAAGTCCACAGAGGGGTGGGGAAAAGGGTCTCAATGAAACTTCTGATAGTCAGAGCGCTGTGAAGGGGTTGAGCCTGGGACACTCTCACTAGGAGTGCCAAAGGATATGCGTTGGGGAGGGGGCGGGTAGAGGGAGTTGAGCTGGTGGTGGAATTAGGTTCCCTCTGAATTCAGCTGTTGTATTTGCACCAGCAGCAGGATGGAGTCCAGCACCATATGACAGCAGCAGAATGTGTGCAGCCTTGGACTGATACACAGGAGGCCCAGAGCTTGGACCAGTTGAACTTTCAACCTCGTGTTGCTTCTGTGAGCCAGATTTTTTTTTCCATTCTTCAGCCATGTTCCCAAAAACCCACTCCGTGGAAACATAATCCTTTTGTTTTCTGGAATTTCCTGTCAGCCTTTCCAAAAAATGTTCTCCATTTGCTCTCTGGAAACTCTGCAATTTAAGCAGTTTCCCTGAACTCCTTTTTCCTTCTGCCTTCAGCACAGACAGACTGTAATTTGCACCCTCTGTTCTTACCCTCTCCCCCAGGGTGTCTGACGTAACCACTCACTTTGTGATAGCTTTCAGTTATTCACTCACAATTCTCCACCCCCTTTTTTCTTGACAGATCCCACATTACAGGCCCACAGTCATTGTTTCCCCTCCACCAACCCCTTGTCCCGTCTTGTGTAAGAGATAGAGAGAGAGAGAAAGAGAGCAGGCAATTTGACTGCATATTTGAACTCCATGAACTAGAGCTCATCAAATCTTTGCTGCTTATAACATAATTTGCACCAAGATCATTCACCGATCATTCCTACGCTCCCTGCTAAATACTGGCTTCCAGATTGCTAATGCTGCAAATTTAAAATTCTCATTCTTGAGTTCTGGTCCTTCTTGCCCTCACCATCTCCCTATTTCTGTAACTCCCTTCATCCTATAACCCTTCGAGGAGGTCGATTTAGCTCAGCTGGCTGGATAGCAGGCTAGTGATGCAGAGCGACACCAACACCACAGGTTCAATTCCCATACTGGCTGAGATTATTCTTGAACACCCCACCTTCTCAACCTTGCCCTATGCCTGAGGTGTAGTGACCCTCAGGTTAAATCGCCACCAGCCTATGGTCATCTGGGATTCTGGTGAGTTTACCTATAATCCTTTGAGATCTTTGCGCTCCTCCAATTCTGGCCTCATGCTGTTTCTGATGTTCACTCACTCCACCATGAGTGGCCGTGCCTGCAGCCTCCTTCGGCCATCAGCTCTGGATTTCCCTCAATAAATTTCTCTGTCCCTCTCCCTTTGGGCGCCGTACTTACGCAAGGATATTTTGGCCTTGGAGGGAGTGCAGAGGAGGTTTACTAGGCTGATACCGGAGTTGAGGGGGTTGAGCTATGAGGAGAGGCTGAATAAACTAGGCTTGTACTCGTTAGAGTTTAGAAGAATGAGGGGAGATCTCATTGAGACGTATAAGATGATGAATGGGATGGATAGGATAGAGGTGGAGAGACTCTTCCCGCTCAGAAAGGATAATAGGACTAGGGGGCACAGCCTCAAGATAAAGGGGGGGCGGTTTAGAACGGAGTTGAGGAGGAACTTCTTCACTCAAAGGGTGGTGAATCTCTGGAATTCTCTGCCCGTTGAAGTGGTGGAGGCTACCTCGCTAAATATTTTTAAGATGCGGGTTGATGGGTTTTTGATAAGAGAGGGGATTAAGGGTTATGGGGAGAGGGCGGGAAAGTGGAACTGAGCCACGACAGATCAGCCATGATCTTATTGAATGGCGGGGCAGGATCGAAGGGCTAGATGGCCTACTCCTGCTCCTATTTCTTATGTTCTCCACTGCAAAGACAACCTCTTTGACTATGCTCCAGTTCCTCATCCTCATGTCCAATTATATGGCTCTTTGCTGAGCGGTGTTCTTGTGAAGCAAGGCACGTTGTTGTTATTATTGTTACAAAGCGTGTCACAGGGGAGCCCAATCCTGCTGCCTTCCATTACAAGCTGGTGATAATGTCGAGGAGCAGGGACAACCCTGAAACTAAGGAAAACGCAACACCGTCATTGCTAAATTCATCCGCTTAAAGTTTAAAGTTTATTTATTAGTCACAAACAAGGCTTACATTAACACTGCAATGAAGTTATTGTGAAATTCCCTGGTTGCCACACTCCGGTGCCTGTTAAGGTCAATGTACCCAAACCAGCACGTCTTTCAGACTGTAGGAGGAAACCGGAGCACCCGGAGAAAACCCACACAGACATGGGGAGACCGTGTGAATGCCACACAGACAGTGACCCAAGCTGGCTATTCGAACCCAGGTCCCTGGCACTGTGAGGCAACAATGCTAACCATTAACTAGGATTAAAGGCATTCCATTCATTCCGCATCCTCAACAAACACCACTAACCTGGTCAGACAAATTACACATAGACCTCAGCAAGCAGAAAAAGGGATGACCTTCGGAAGTCGAAATCTCACCTGTCACTGCACTGTGTCTCCTTTACGAAATCACCATTAGGCCCAACGAAGATGTACACTGCTGGGCATTGCAGACACCGTGTACTCTGCTGAGTGTTACAGACACACTGTCACAACAGTGTGACAGACACACTGTACACTGCTGGTGTTACAGGCATGGTTCACACTGTTGAGTGTTACAGACACATTGTACACTACTGACTGTAACAGGCACACTGTACATTGTTGAGTATTACAGACACATTGTACACTGCTGGGTGTTACAGGTGCACTGTACGCTGCAGAGCATTACAGGCACACTGTACACTGCTGAGTGTTGCAAACACACTGTACATTGCTGAATGTTACAGGCACACTGTACACTGCTGACTGATACAGACACAGTACTGAGTGTTACAGGCATGGTGTACACTGCTGAGTGTTACAGGCATGGTGTACACTGCTGAGTGTTACAGGCATGGTGTACACTGCTGAGTATTACAGGCACACTGTACACTGCTGGGCATTACAGACACACTGTACGCTGCTGGGTGTTACAGACACACTGTACACTGCTGAGTGTTACAAACACAGTGTCCATTGCTGGGCATTACAGACACACTGTATACTGCCGAGTGTTACAGACACACTGTACATTGCTGAGTGTTACAGACACACTACGCTGCTGGGTGTTACAGACACACTGTACACTGCTGGATGTTACAGACACACTGTATGTTGCTGGGCATTACAGACACACTGCACACTGCTGAGTGTTACAGACACACTGTACACTGCTGAGTGTTACAGACACACTGCACACTGCTGAGTGTTACAGACACACTGTACACTGCTGGGTGTTACAGACACACTGTGCACTGCTGGGTGTTACAGGCACACTGTACACTGCTGGGTGTTACAAACACACTGTACACTGCTGGGTGTTACAGACACACTGTGCACTGCTGGGTGTTACAAACACACTGTACACTGCTGGGTGTTACAGGCACACTGTACACTGCTGGGTGTTACAGACACACTGTACACTGCTGGGTGTTACAGACACACTGTACACTGCTGGGTGTTACAGACACACTGTACACTGCTGGGTGTTACAAACACACTGTACACTGCTGGGTGTTACAAACACACTGTACACTGCTGGGTGTTACAGACACACTGTACACTGCTGGGTGTTACAGACACACTGTACACTGCTGGGTGTTACAGACACACTGTACACTGCTGGGTGTTACAGACACCCAGCATTCCAGAATTCTTTTTTTAAGAAAACAATACATCATAGGGGCGACCATAATGTCATCCAAAAAGTCCATCTCTGGTCTCTGGCCATTTTGTGCCGTTATAGCTAGATGCTTCTGGCTATTCAAGCAGGAGGAAGCTGGGCAGTGAAAGTCTAACATTACCCTGTGCACAGTCAAAGTCATTCACCTTTGTTCTACCAACCTGGCATAAGCTCCCCTTGATTTCAATAAACAGGGGAAGTTATGCTGTCCCTACAGGTGCAGATGGGTCAGGCAAACAGAAACTCTCTGTCTGTATAGATTGCACATAACTCAGCATGGGATTATTACATATATCAGCCAGGTGTCAGGTATTTGATGAGCTAATAAAACAGAGCTAGATACCCAGTGTCCAGTTTGCATTTGGGGGGAAGATCAAAGAATTGAAGAGGTAGGTTGTAATTAGCTACTCCGAGTTTGAGTTTCATAAGGTCTTTAAGGAATAGGTTGGGATGAGAGAGGTGTTGAGAGCCGTATTATGAGTGTAGATAGGAGTAGGAGATCACATTGAGTCTTCATTCTAATACTGAGACAGTAAGGCAATGAGAAGGTGCATTCACACAAACTGCACACTGTCAGGAGGTGCAGTACATGTATCACAGTAAAAACAAGCTTCTACTTTAAGCATCTAGAGCTATCCAGCAAGCAACACATTTGAATAAAGTAACAGCTCAGTTGAGTAAAGCAATGGTTAAGTAGTTTCGAACAGCCAGTAAACATGGTAGCTGGAAGTTTTTGCAACGAAGATCATGGCAGTTCAATAAACTGATCCAGTGTTTTCCAGTTAAATCAGAAAGATTTACTGAAATGGAGGTGGTTAACTAGGAAATTATTCTGACGAATGATGGCTGTTTGTAAAGCACTATAAGCTCATTTCACACAATAGCCCACCATTTCAATATACAATGCAGAATATAAAACACCATCAGTCTGCTCATACCTACATAAGCTCTACAATTTATACCTTTGGAGATTTAGGGAGGAAACATTGACATGCCACAGATTCCCTGAAAGTTCCAAACATGGGAAGGGCTGGGCAATCAAAGCACAGTTTCGGGGGGCTGTGCCAAGCTGTCTGAGGACTGTCTATCAGTGTCCCATAAACAAATTGCACTTAGTTACACACACAAAGCACACACGCACACCCAATCAGCTTCACTACTGAATGTTTAGTGCATGCAGTTTTCTGCTCATTGTACAGTCTAATCCATAGTTCTGTAATAAAAACATAACATGCTGGAAAAGCTCAGAAAGTCTGGCAGCATCTGCGGAGAGGGAGACAGAGTTAAAGTTTTGAGCCAATGTGACACTTTGGAACTCAGGATCTGCAGTTACAGCATGATCCAGTTTGTGCACAGCAAGCTCCCACAAGCAGCAATGTGATAATGACCCAGCTGATCTATTTTTCAGATGCTAATTGAGGGATAAATATTGGCCATGATGGCAAGGTCAACTCTTCTATTCCTTCAATTGATGCTGTGGGATCTTTTACACCCAGCCGAGAAGGCAGATGGGCATCAGTTTAATTTCCGTTCTGAATGATGGCAGCCGCAACATCGCGGTGCCACTCCTTCAGTACTAAACTGCAGTGTCAGTCTTCAGTTTCTGCTCAAGTCCAAGAGTGGGAATTGAACCAGGAACCTACTGACTCAGAGGCAAAAGTGCTCAGCTCAATGCGAGACAGATCTCTGTGTGCAGCTTGATTCATAAAGCTCTCCTTGTAATTATAGAATGGACGCAGCGCAGACCACTCAGCCCATTATACCAGTGATAGCTCTCTGCAAGAACAACTGAGCTACTCTCCCTTCTCCCAATCCTGCAAATATTTTCCCTACAGATGTTTGTCCAATTCTCTTTTGAAAGTCCTGATGGAATCTACCGCGAACACACTGCATTACAGATCCTAACCACTTCCTCTAATTCCTCATGTCCTTCCTGCTCCTTTTGACAATCACATTAAATCACTGTCCTTTAGTTCTGGCTCCTTTGGCTGATAGGAACAGTTTCTCCCCATCCATATTGTGCAGACCTCTCATGATTTTGAACATTTCTATAAATCTCCTCTCAACCTTCTGTTCCCTAAAGAGAAAAGGCCCATTTTCTCCAGTTTGTCCACATGAAGTGCTTCATCCATGGAACCATTCTCATGAATCTTTTCTGCACCCTCTCGAATACCTTCACACCCTTCCACTTAGAGTTCAACCAGTGATTTTTAAAGGTTCATCATAACTGCCTTGCTTTTGTTCTCTTATACCTCTATTTATAAAGCCCAGTGTCCCGTTTGCCTTTATGACTACCTTCCCATCTTATCCTGCCACCTTCAACAATTATAAGTTCATAAGATAGAGGGGTAGAATTAGGCCATTCGGCCCATCAAATCTGCTCCGCCATTCGATGATGGCTGATCTGCTCCTCATCTCCATTTTTCTGCCTTGTCCCCATAACCCTTCAACCCATTACCAATTAAAAATCAGTGTAACTCCTCCTTAAATTTACTCATTGTCCCAACATCCACCGCACTTTGGGGTAGCGAAATCCACAGATTCACAACTCTTTGACAGAAGTAATTTCTCCTCAACTCTGTTTTAAATTTGCCAGCCCTTATTCTAAGATCATGATTTCTTGTCCTAGAATGCCCCGCAAGAGGAAGTTTCCGCTCCACGTTTATTCTATCTGTACTTTTTATCATCTTGTATAGCTCAATTTGATCTCCCCTCATTCTTCTAAATAGAAATAAACTGTTCAATCTCTCTTCATACGACAAACCCCTCAACTCTGGAATCAATCTAGTGAACCTCCTCTGAAATGCTTCCAATGCCACTACATATTTCCTTAAATAAGGGGACCAAAACTGCGCACAATACTCCAAAATTTGCAGATGACATGAAATTTGAAGATACTGTGAACTGTGAGGAGGGTCCTGGTGAAGTTCAAAAGAACATAGACAGGCTTGTAGACTGGACAGACATGTGGCAGATGTGATTTAATGAAGTGACTCATTTTGCTGGAAAGAATGAGGGTAAGCAATACAAAATAAATCAGTTGTAAGGGGAGTGCAGAGCACAGGTACCTGGATGTATATACATATTGATTGTGGCAAGAAGCAACTAATGGGGTGCCACAGGGTTCGGTCCTTGGGTCCTAGCTATTTACAATCCATATTAATGACTTGGATACAGGGATAAAAGATTCTATTTGTAGATGACACAAAAGTAGATGGGACAGTAAGTTGCAATGAGGAAATAAGAACCTTACAAATGCCTTTATAGTTACAATAATTCCTCACCTTTATATTCTATCTCTTTTGCTATAAATGCCAGCATTCCATTTGCTTTATTATCTGCTGTACCTGCATGCTAGTTTTCTGTGACTCATGAACAAAGACACCCAGATCCCTCTGCACCAGAGCACCCCAAAGTCTCTCCCCATTCAGATAATAAGTTGCCTTCCCATTTTTGTGGCCAAAGTGCATGACACTTAGCCACGCTAACCTCCATCTGCCACATTTTGGCCCACTCTCCTAACCTATCTATATTCATTTGTAAGGTTCTTATTTCCTCATTGCAACTTATTGTCCCATCTATTTTTGTGTCATCTGCAAATGTGGCCATAGGACCTTCTATCCCTGTATCCAGGTCACTAATATAGATTGTAAATTAGTTCGGCCCAAGGGCCGAACCCTGTTACACCCCACTAGTTACTTCTTGCCACACTTAGTGTGTGTATACATCCAGGTACCTGTGCTCTGCACTCCCTTTACAACTGATTTATTTTGTATTACTTCCTCTCATTCTTCCCCTCATGTGTGGGAAATTACAGTATACAGCCTGTGTGTGTGCGTGTGTGTGTGTGTGTGTGTGTGTGTAGATGGTGTGGTATCTGTGTATGTGGGAAGTTACAGTGTACAGTCTGTGTGTGTGTAGATGGTGCAGTGTCTTGTGTGTGGGAAGTTACAGTGTACAGTCTGTGTGTGTGTAGATGGTGTGGTGTCTGTGTGTGTGTGGGAAGTTACAGTGCACAGTGTGTGTGTGTAGATGGTGTGGTGTCTGTGTGTGTGTGGGAAGTTACAGTGTACAGTCTGTGTGTGTGTGTGTAGATGGTGTGGTGTCTGTGTGTGTGGGAAGTTACAGTGTACAGTCTGTGTGTGTGTAGATAGTGTGGTGTCTGTGTGTGTGGGAAGTTATGGTGCACAGTCTGTGTTGTATGAAGTGATAATGAATAATGTTAAGGTTTAGGTAACAGCAAAGAAAATGATGCCCTGAGACACTGAACTCAAGACCAGCATGACATCTGCTAGCCCTCAGATTATTATTTCAGCAATGACTTTTCCAAAGTTAAAAGCCAACTTGCCTTTCACACCCATGGTTTTTCCTGCATCATTATAAGATAATAAACTACCTTTAAAGAAAATAAATGTGAAGCATATCAGATCAATATAAAACCTGTGATCAACACTGCAGGAATTTGGCTGCCTGAGTGCAATGCTTCCATTGAAGGTTGAAAGCTCAGCACAAAAATTTCAATTGTACTACATCTGCAAGGCAGAAAGCCTGGTCAAGATTCAACGTAATGCATGACCAGAGACCAGCAGCCAACGTGGGAGTGTAACTGAGAAGGGGCAAGAAAAGCAACCATGTGAGCAAAGCTCAGAGAAGAGACAAACCCAATATCCACTGCTCCAACTGAGTGAAATTCAGATCGGAAATTTGCCATTTCAGAATTTGATTATTGCAGAAAAAAGAGACCTATCACAGCTTTTACCTCGCACTTCTCAGTACACTTTGCAGTAGCAACTTGCGTGATATTTGCCACAGACAAGATGCTGCTATCAAACCAAAAAGATGTTCATTTTAATGAAAGTCTGAATAATGTGGTATATGAATCTCAATGCCAATGATAGGTATGTAGGCCATACTGAACAAAGGCTGACTGATTAAGCATGCATGACCCAGCCACTGCTCACACTGGGCAAGGTTCAGACTGTACCCAGACAACTCATGCTTGCAAAACTCAAAACACAGTGTTCAACATTAGATGTGATTCCATGATTGGACAACATTTGTGAAATAACCCTCAACGTGCTAAGAATTACACTGATAACCAATTTAAGATCATCAGTCAGGCTTGCAGTATGGCTTATTTATGTGTACTGGAAGTAAAATCTTATAATACATAGGGCCTTGTTCTTTGTAAACATATAGAGCATGTCACTAGCTTTTGGAGCGCTGCCCCTTCGTCAGGTGAGTGGGAGATCTGTTAACAAACAGGGTATATAAAAATACAAACTCAATTTACAAAATAATGATTGGAATGCGAATCTTTACAGGTAATCAAGTCTTAAAGGTACAGACAATGTGAGTGGAGACAGCGTTAAGCACAGGTTAAAAGGATGTGTATTGTCTCCAGACAGGACAGTTAGTGAGATTTTGCAAGCCCAAACAAGTTGTGGGGGTTACAGGTAATGTGACATGAACCCAAGATCCCAGTTGAGGCCGTCCTCATGTGTACGGAACTTGGCTATCAGTTTCTGCTCAGCGACTCTGCGCTGTCGTATGTTGTGATGGCTACCTTGGAGAATGCTTACCTGAAGATCAGAGGCCAAACATCCGTGACCACTGAAGTGTTCCCCAATAGGAGGAGAACACCCTTGCCTGGTGGTTGTTGAGCGGTGTTCATTCATCCATTGTTGTATCGAGCACACATGAGGACGACGTCAACCGGGATCTTGGGTTTATTTGGTAGCAAAAGCCACTAGCCACTAGTCATCATCAACAGCTGCACCGGCGGCACAGATAATGTTCCGAAATTGTTGACCTGGATATTGAGTCCAGAGGACCGCCTAATGCCTAATCAAAAGGTGAAGTTTCTGATTAGAACTTGCATTTATACATTGCTTTTAATGAAGGAATTTGGTCAAACAATTCACAGGAGTGTTAGTAGAGACAAAATGACAAAGTAGCTGTTGAGACAAAGAGGTTATTGTATCAGATAGAATTGCATAGAACTTACAACAAAGAAACAGGCCATTCAGCCCATCTGATCCATGCCAATCCACAGTGTGTGATGCACAAGAAGGTAAAATAGGAGGAACACAGAGATCTTGGAGGGCTATGGGGTTTGCTGGACAATTATAGAGATGGGAAGTGAAAAGGCTGTGAAAACAAGAATGAGAATTTTAAACTCAAGGTCTTGTTTAACCAAGAGCCAATGTGGATCAGCAAGCACAGAGGTGATGGGTGAATGGGACTTGGTGCAAGTTAGGACATCATAGCAATGCTTTGGATGATTTCAAAGTTAGATGATGCAATGTGGAAGATCAACCTCAGATGTGTTGGAATATCTGAGTTGACAAGTAACAGTGACAGGAATGAGGGTTTTAGCAACAGATTGGCTAATGCTGGGGAAGAAGCAGGATTTGTTGTGGAGGTGGGCTTGGCGAGAGAACGCAAAATAGGTTGGAACGGAATGGCAGAATTTTCTTGTGCTGCCCACCATGGGAATTGTAGCGGGCAGGACACGGACAATGCAAAGGCCCATTGACCCGGACAGGAACTTCTGGCCTTGGGGCAAGCGCGGCTGGAAAATCCCATCCAATGCCTTTAAGATGGCGGTTATATACATGAACTAGCTGACTGCTGACGTGGTAAATTATGTCCAGTCCCTTTTTCTGGGAAACGATGAATTTGGTGTGTTGGCAGAGAAACCTTTATGGGGAAGGACTGTGTGTCTCGGTAAGACTGAAGCTGGTTAGTTTTGTGAGTTTCTTGTGCAACTGTGTAAGTGGAACACTGCTCTAAAATAATCTATAAGTCAATTTTGTTACAGGGTGTCAAGGACTTTCCCCATTTAGGGAGCTAGGAATGATTACTTCTTGGAAATTCAAAGTACCCATCAAAAGAAAAAAGTGAAATGGTATCTGCTTGTGAATTTTTTCCTCTGCTGCTCTGCCAGCCAGTGCAATGTGTGAGTGTGAGCAGGACAAGTGCTGCTGTCTCTTCTCAGCGAAATGCAGGGAACAGAGCTGTACTGTCTAAAGAAAGAGCGGCTGCACAATAGCTCCTCAGTGCTGCAAGCAACACACCCCAGCCTGACCCCCAGCCTGACCCCCACTGCACTAACAATCCAGCACAGGAAGAAAGAGACAGACAGAAAAAACAGGTTTTATCTCCACTGCCTGGGCCAGGCGATGCAGCCATTGGTGGGCGTTCTCGCAATCCCTGTGCCAACACTCCCCAGCTCTGCTTCGTTTCTGTCAATCGAGGATGCTTCAGAGAATTGTGGCAGCTTATAAGTCCTTGCTGGTTAGACTGGTGTTCTCCAACTGTGTACCAATCTCAAAGCAGCATGAGTATAATATTGAGCAAGGTGGAGGTTGGCTCATCCACACTCTGAATGCTGTTGAAGTAAAGGGAGAAATGTGCACCATAGAGGTGGGTGTCTGAAAGATAAAGGCAGCTCTGTGCTGCTTCTCCAGGAATTTCCGTTTCTCCTCCCTACTTTATTTTTCTTCCTTTGCCAATTTTTTCTCCTTGCCTGAATAGGCCAAATCTGGGTTAGTGAATTGGAAAAATCAGCCAGAGTTCCTGCTCTTAATCACTGTCCAGTGACCCCTGGTTAGAGAGAGAAAATCAGCCAGGATTCCTGCTCCTCATCACTGTCCTGTGACTCCTGGGTTAGAGAGGGAAAGGAGATCAGCCTGGGTTCCTGCTCCTGATCACTGCCCAGTGACCCATAAGAATATAAGCACTAAGAGCAGGAGTAGGCCATCTGGCCCCTCGAGTCTGCCCCGCCATTCAATAAGATCATGGCTGATCTTTTCATGGACTCAGCTCCACTTACCCAACCCCTCACCATAACCCTTAATTCCTTTACTGCTCAAAAATTTATCTATCCTTGCCTTAAAAATATTCAATGAGGGAGCCTCAACTGCTTCACTGGGCAGGGAATTCCACAGATTCACAGATTCCTTTGTGTGAAGAAGTTCCTCCTCAACTCAGTCCTAAATCTGCTTCCCCTTATTTTGAGGCTACGCCCCCATTTCTAGTTTCACCCGCCAGTGGAAACAATTTCCCTGCTTCTATTTTATCTATTCCCTTCATAATCTTATATGTTTCTATGAGATCTTCCTTCAATCTTCTGAATTCCAATGATGTTGGCCCAAGTCTACTCAGTCTCTCCTCATAAGCCAACCCTCTGAACTCAGGAATCAACCTAGTGAATCTCCTCTGCACCCCCTCCAGTCCCAGTATATCCTTTCTCAAGTAAGGAGACCAAAACTGTACACAGTACTCCAGGTGTGGTCTCACTAGCACCTTATACAGCTGCAGCATAACCTTGCTGTTTTTAAACTCCATCCCTCTAGCAATGAAGGACAAAATTCCATTTGCTGCCTTAATTACCTGCTGTACCTGCAAACCAACTCCTTGAAGATTCCTGTACAAGGACACCCAGGTCCCTCTGCACAGCAGCATGCTGCAATTTTTTACCATTTAAACAACAGTCCATTTTGCTGTTATTCCTACCAAAATGGATGACCTCACATTGACCAACATTGTACTCCATCTGCCAGACCCTCGCCCATTCACTGAGACTATCTATATCCCTTTGCAGACTTTCAGCGATCGCTGCACTTTGCTCTTCCACCCATCTTAGTGTCATCTGCAAATTTTGACACATTATACTTGGTCCCCAACTCCAAATCATCTGTGTAAATCGTAAACAATTGCGGTCCCAACACTGATCCCTGAGGCACACCACTAGTCACTGATCGCCAACCAGAAAAACATTCATTTATCCCCACTCTTTGCTTTTTGTTAGCTAACCAATCCTCTATCCAGGCTAATACATTACCCATAACACTGTGCACCTTTATCTTATGTAGCAGTCTTTGGTGCGGCACCTTGTCAAATACCTTCTGGAAATCCAGATACACCATAACCACAGGTTCCCCATGGATATGACCGGTGCAACTTGTGGGATGAAGGGCCTGTTTGTGCTGTAGTGTTCTGTGTTCTATGTTCTATTTCTGGCATTCAATTCAGCCTAGGTCTGAATTTTAAATCTCACATATATCCATCACTAAGCCTGCTTAATGCTATCTACGTAACAGTATCTGCCTCCTCTCCCACTCACTTCCATATTGTCATCGCTAGATATCTTCTTCACTGGCCTCCCACCTTTAAGTTCAATCATGCCTCACTCTAAGTTCCATTATCACTCTAGCCTTGCTGGACTACTATGACTCTGGATTTAGAGAACTGGTCCTTGTCTTCATTTCCTTCCAGGGGCTTATCTCATTGACCTCAATATGCGCAACAGGATAGAGTTTATAACAAACAACAGGATGGGCTATAATCTGCCTTAAACGTTCTGACACCATAAAACACAAGGGAAAACAAGGGAAAAAGCAGCACTCTTTGTAACATCTTCATTGCTCAGGGTATTGGAGCTGCATTATGCTTGTAGCTGATTTTGTTTGTTCATCGAAGCCGCAGGGATGTAAGAGGCCAGAGCTGGGAGAGTTCAGTGTTTCCAGATACAACGACACCTACAACTACCAGCCCTTCAACAGACCCTAGGAGTCAGGCCTCATACTACTGGGGCTTTTTGTTAGAATAAATAGCTAGACACGGTTTCCACTGACAAGATTGGTAATCACATATAACAGCTTTAAAATGACTGGCAAAACAACGGGGTGTGGGGGCGAGAGCAGGCAGAGATAAGAGGAATTTTATTTGTGCAGTGAGCTGCTAAGATATAAAAAGTGCTGCCTGAAAGGCTGGTGTAAGCAAAATCAGTAGAAACTTTCAAAATGGAATTGGGTAAATGCTTGAAAAAGAAAGGGTGATGGAACGAGAGAGGGAATGGAGTGAATTGGAAAGCACAGGCATGATGGCCTCTGTGCAGAATGATTCCATATGGTTTCTTTCTTCCTTTGGAAATTATGCCACAGTCCGCATGATGCAACTTCCAAGAAAGCCACAGACGCCCTGTTCATAGTCAGGCCTGTAGCAGTGAAGATTCAGCTGTCCTGAGGGAAAGGCCTCAAGTCCCAGCCAACCTTCCAGCACTGTGCCACTGTGTTGCAGCAAGACATGCAGCATCATGTAGTCTTGGCCATACAAAGCCCTAACTACACCTCAAAGAATTTTGGCATTCATTTGGCTAATGGAATAGAGTGTAAAAAAGTAAGGAAGTGCTGTTGCCACTGTAAAGAGTCTTGGTGAGCCCACATCTGGAGTACTGCACACAGTTTTGCTCCCTTATTTATGGAGGGACATAAATATGCCGATCTGTCATTGCCAAGGTTGGTGCATGTGCAATGGCCCTGCATTGATGGTCTCCCAATCACTGGCCAGCCCCACAACTCCCACAATGCTGGCTCTCTGAGTCTCCATGGCCTGATCGCTGACCCCCCCAACCATTCATAGGCCAGCCCTGAAACCCCCCCCACGGCCCATCCCAATCTCCAGCCCAGCCCTGCCCCACCCCCGTTCAGGTCCCCCTGACAGTAACCCCCACTGCTTTAGTCCCGAACCCCACCTCCGCCCCTGCAGCAGGCTGGCTGCACCATCCCCCCCGAATGCCTCTCCCTCCAAAGACTGCCCGATCGCTGGCCTCCCTGCTTCCTCCACCGATCCCTATGCAGAGTGGCAGTGGGACTCGCCACCCACACCAATCACCTCTGCCCCAAATGCCCTGCCCCCTTGGCACTGCCCCATTCCAATGGGCAGTGTCAAGGTGCCCCCTGGACATTGGCACTTTGCCCCTTGGGCAGTTCCAAGAGCACAGACTGGCACTGCCAGGGTGCCCATGCCCAGGGAGCACCCACTTAGCCTCCGACCCTCTGGGAGGCCTCAATTTTCCCCCCCATTTCAATCCAGCGGGGTTGGGCAATTAGCTGCCTGAGAATGGGGATCTACAATAATCTCCGCTGGACTGAAATACCCTGGCGGGGTGGAGACACTAGTGGGCTCATAGACTTCGTCCTGGGCTGCTAATCATGTTTAAATATTACAATGACGTGTAAATGGTTTTTACACCTTCCCGTGAACACCCACGCGAACCTTGCAAAGCAGCTGATGCGAGAATCTCCCGACCTGCTGCACTATGGGAGAATCACAGCCATTATCTGGTTACTTATTTGCTGCTTGTGGCATCTTATTGTGCCAAATTTGACTGGCACGTCTCCTACAATGCAAAATATTCCAGTCAAAACTACTTTAACTAGGACATCCTGAGAGGCTTTGTATAATGCATAACTTTCTCTTTCTGCTTTGAGCAGTGTGCTCTGATCCAGTTTCACAGGGCAGAGTAACAGGTGGCAGAAACACACTGAATCTCCTGCTTTCTTTAGATTTGAATCTCCCGCAGTATAATGGCATGTTCCATGGATCAGCCTTCCTGAAGCATTTTTTCCACACACATTACGTTCCCATCCATTGTGGGCAAATACAAAGTGCCGGAACTGGATGTATTATTAGGTTTACACACAGTTCCTTCATTCCTGTGACACTGGCCTGAATCAAGCTCAGTAAAAAGTCTGACAACACCAGGTTTCAGTCCAACCGATTTATTTGATAGTATAGCTTTCGGGTTAGCCCCTTCGTCAGGTGAATCCCGAAAGCTAACCCGAAAGCTATACTGTCAAATAAATCAGTTGGACTGAAACCTGGTGTTGTCAGTCTTTTTACTGTGTTTACCCCAGTCAAACGCCGGCATATCCACATCCTGAATCAAGCTTACAGTGACTGGATCAAAGTCAATGATGCCTTACTGTTGAGGTTTCTGCATGAAAGAGACTGGCAATTTTTAATCGGTAGCAGACAGCAGTGCGAACCTGTTTGTAAACTGGCACAAAACTGTTTTCAGACAGGCTGTAAGACTGCAAGCAGCAATGTGACATTCTTCTTTTTTCCAAGGTGGAAGAGTCAATTACTAGGGGGCATCGGTTTAAGGTGCAAGGGCCAAGGTTTAAAGGAAAATAACGAGGCAGATTTTTTACACAGCGGGTAGTAAGCACCGGGGGAGGTAGTGGAAGCATATACAATAGTGACTTTTAAGGGGCGCCGTGACAAACACATGAATAAGATGGGAATAGAGGGATATGGTCCCCAGAACGATAGGGAGTTTTAATTCAGTCAGACGGAATGGTTGGTGCAGGCTTGGGGGGATGAATGGCCTGTTTTTGTGCTATAATTTTCTTTGTTCTTTGTTCTGACTTTTACAGTGAATGGAGGCACTTTGCACAGAGGGAGTTGTACTTCATCAGCTTGCTGTACCTGCCCTGAAAGTGATCAATGTAGAGCGAGCGTTACTTTGTTTGACACTGAGCTAAGATCCCAATCCCATGGCTTTCAATCACAAAGAGAATCTACTTCCACCTCAGTAACACTGGACAGAAATGTCCATTCAGGAGACCAGGAACAGTGAAAAGTAAGAAAGACGGTGAGATTCCTGTAGGGCAGTGAAGCATACACACGATCTTCTGCTTTTCAGCTCATTTAACTATGCACTTCAAAGAGATGTGTGAACCATGTGGTGGGGCAGGCAGAAAGTTGCCCATCATGCCGTCACTGCATGTCTAAACAGTATCCAGACAGAGGAGCTCCGCACTACTCCTCCAGAATCTTTGGGGCCACAGCTCATACTGAATAAGTTGGCACGTGAGCAACCACATCCCGGGACATACAAGGCATCCCCATAATTGCCTTTCACTCATCTCTAGATAAGAGCACTGCAGTCATTAACCCATGGTCAGCTGTTGCAAAGTTTCATGTTTGTCAGCCTCATGGCCTGCTTCCTGCTCCTCATGGCCCTTTGCCAACAGGAGACAGGCTGCATTAGATCAAGTGTGGCATGAGGGAACCCTATCAAAACTGGTGCCAATGGGAATCAGAGGAAAATTCCCTGCTGGTTGGACTCATTCATACCTGGAGGCCAATCATCACTACAGGAGTTCCTCAGGGTTGATCCCAGGATCAACCATCTTCAACTGCTTCATCATAGACACAGATCAAAATTGGGAACGGGTCATTGATGACTGCACAATGCTCATCACCATTCGTGATTATTCAAATACTGAAGCAGTTCATGTCCAAATGAAGCAATGCTTGGGCAACATCCAGCTTGTGCTAACAAGTGACAAGTAACATTCACGTCACAAAATAACAGGCAATGACTATGTCCACTAAGAGTCTAACCATCGCCCTTTACATTCATGGCATTATCTACACTGAGTCCCTCACCATCAACATCCTGGAGCTTACCATTGGCCAGAAATGGAATTGGACTAGACATAAAAATATGGGGGGGCCAGGATTGAGGCTGGCCAGGGTGAAGGAGTGGTCGGGGCTGGCCCGGAGATGTCTGGAAGACCAACAATTGGGGGAGTGGACGAAATCAGAGGGGCAGCATTGCGGGATTGTGGGGCTGGCGAGCGATTGGGAGGTTGGCAACACGGGGCTATTACGCTGATCTCAGTACTGGTGTATGCACAGTGACGTGCTCAGCGCTATGCTGCCGGCCTCTCCAGCTGGAATAGGCCTCGGCCCCAGCTTTTCAGTGTGATTCACGCTAGGGCACACAGAGTGCAGGAGATTCATTTTGAAATGAAAAAAGCAGCGATATTTACTCCAGCTTTTAAGTGAATTTGGCACTTTGGACTTTTTCAGGAGAATCCCATCCACTGTGTCTACAAGACCAGGTAGAGACAGGAATCCAGAAGCAAACTGACCTCATGACTCCCCAAAGCAAGGCCACAGAGACAAAATACCTGTTAAATGCCCTTGCCAGTTCCTTCCTTTCGATTATTAATGCCCCTGACTCTCTCTCTCAAGAGGAAAAACAATAGCTTTAATTACTCTTTTCCTATTTAAATACTTGCGGCAACTCCATCGGTTTTCATTTTATTTGAAAACTTGCGCTCATATTCCAATTTCTCCCTCTTTTCCATGAGTCATTCTCTGCTGGTTTTTAAAATCTGTCTAATACTTGAATCTGTCACAAATGTTTTCAGAATCATTATGT
This sequence comes from Carcharhinus amblyrhynchos, assembly GCF_965287045.1. NCBI lineage: Eukaryota > Metazoa > Chordata > Chondrichthyes > Carcharhiniformes > Carcharhinidae > Carcharhinus > Carcharhinus amblyrhynchos. The sequence goes on from NC_137337.1 coordinate 1,533,006, forward strand.
TTCTTTTATTTTAATGATGTCCTTAGCTTCTTTTTTCAGTCATGGATGATGTATCTTTCTCATAGTTTTCATGGGGTAAAACTTTACTGATAGTTACTAAATATTTCTTTAAAATTCTGCCACTACATTGCTACTGTTTTACATTTTCACCTAGTTTCTCAGTTCACTTCAGCCAACTCTGTAGCAATGGGAAATGGCTGCTTTCTCCAGTTTCTGCTGGGATTTGAACTCTGTTCAATAGGGGAAAGTTTTCAATTGCAGAACTGTACCCAGATTCCTCCTATCAGAAGAAAGATGTCTTCACTTTTTTAATGTCAGTGCAACACGAATGCAGCTGCAAGTATATTCAGCCACATTGCATCAGCCACTCTTTCACAGAGCACCTTCAGCCTTGTACATCAGTTTGATAGGAGGCCAGCTCCTGGGGAAGAGCAGTGCTGAGCTTCAAACAAAGTGCAGCAGAGGGTGGAGATAGTGATCCCTGCTGCCTATCCCTGCTGCCTATTCAGGATTGGAACTCAGATCTTACCGGTAAGAGTGAAGGGTTATTTTATTGTATTGTAACACAAGGTCTCTCTGATCTAATACATCAAAGAACTGAACACTTGGCCAGATTTAACTCCAACCCCTTTGTAGACAGAAGCTGATTGGTTGACCTGATATGTTTTAAATCACTGTATCATGGCTCAAAAGCTGATTTATCTGGGATCAAAGAATGGGAATAAAGTGCACACTGATCTTTTCCTTATGATTCCTCGACGATAATCTGCTTAAGGAACCTTCACTTTTATCCTACACTGCAAAATCCCTCTGTCATTCATACAATATGTGTGTAAACCCTAAATTGAAAGTTGTGACCCAGGTAGGTTGATCAGGAACTGCAGCTATTTTTTTTTGCAAATAATTACCTTCTAAATGACTTTGTGCACACACTGTTCCCTTACTAGACAAATCTATTAACTCCAGGATTACATTAATTATATCCTCAAACAGTAACACACTGTATCGCTGCTTCCACTTTTTTTTAGTCATTCTCTGCTGGCTCTCAGTGCTGGCTGATGGGCACAGTCCAGGAAACTCTCTCTTCACTGAGCTAACTGTCTTTTGGACTTTATAGCAAAGAGTTTGACTGGGGCACCCTTTCAAATGGAAAGACATTTAAGTGATTTCTGTATTGTGAATAAACTGTCTAAGTATGAAATGATGTTTGATTATTAGTGCCAGTATAATGAACATAACATAGAGCTACGTAGAATTACACCTGCGTGGACAAATGGTAAAAGCACTTTATATCCAAAAAACATGCACTTATGTATCACTATTACACAACTTGGCTTTTATCCTGCATTTAAAGCAGTGGCAACTCCATGCACTGTGCCTCCAAACAATTTTTACACTCCCCTCTCGTCCAGATATTTCCGCAAGCTGGACCTCCTCCACACTGGCCCTTTAACACTGGTCATTCTTGCCAGCTCTCACGCTGCGTTATACTGACATCCTGTCAAGCAGATGATGAACATTCTGCTCGAACTTCAATCATCCAGATTGGCCTCCTGGGAATACAAAGTTGTGCCCAAGAGAAAACATTGAGAGAAATAACAATTTTTAAATTCTTCCTTGGGATGTCAGTATCACTGATAGGCCTGCATCTGTTCCCTTTCTCTATTTGCCCTTGAACTGAGTGACTTGTTCGACCATTTCAGAAGGCAGTTTAGAGTCAACATTGCTGTGGGCGTGGAATCAAATATAGGTCAGGCCCAAAGAGGGAACACTGGAAAATCTCAGCAGCTCTTAGCTTTGACAAAGAGTCGTCTGGACTCAAAATGTCAGCTCTTTTCTCTCCTTACAGATGCTGCCAGACCTGCTGAGATTTTCCAGCATTTTCTCTTTTGGATTCAGATTCCAGCATCTGCACTATTTTGCTTTTATCCATTGGTCAGGCCCAATAAGGATGGCAGATTTCCCTAAGGAAATGACAATAGATGATAGTTTTATGATCACCATTACTGAGACTAGCTTTTTACTCGAGATTTATTAATACTTGCGCTTAAATTTCACCCAGTTGCCATGATGGAATTTGTGTCCAGAGGATAAGTCTGAGCCCGGATTGCTAGCCCAGTGACATTACCACCACATCACTGTCTATAACAGTTTTTTCACAGGGGGTTAGGAGGAAAATAGAGGGGGTGAACTTGGCAAAAACAGTACTGAATAAACCCAAAAACGGGAGAGAATCATGCCCATTTTTGGGCAAGCTCTTAGATGCAATTATATGGCACTTCAAAAAAAAAGAGGCAAAATGTGATTCTTGCCAGTAGGGGATGTGAACAGAACCTCTTCCTGCCCGGAAGTCAGCTTCTGAGCTTTGGGACATTATTGCGTACGCACCCTGATTACCCAGTGTACACAGTGCACTGAGAAATCTGTCATTCTTCCACCCCCCGGCCATCTCACCACCCCACCAGCCGACTGTGCCCTGCCGCCCCACTCCCCCTGCAAGACTGCTGCCCCCACTCCCACCCCGGCCGATCAGGCCCCCTTAACAACTCCCCAGCTGATTATCATCCCTGATTCAACCTCCCATGCCATTGTCGCCAGCACCCCTCCCAACCTGGCCAACCACCACCCAGTGATACCCTTCCCTACGGAGCTCATCATGCCCTGCCTCCCCAAGCCAGGCTGGACTCCTCTCCTTAGGACCTGCCCTGCCACCCCTTTGGCACTGTCCAGGTGCCAAGTTGGCAGTGTCAGGGTGTCAGACTGGCATTGTCCAAAGAGCACTGTCTGTCCCTGTCGCTGACCATGTGGGGGGCCTCAATGGCCTCCAGTCCCCCGGTGAAACCATCAGGTCTGGTCCCCATTGGTGGGGATTATATGTGATCCTTGCTGGTGAGGACCTCCACTTAAAGAAGGATATAAATGCATTGGAAACAGAGAAAGTTTACTGGACTTATGCCTTACAAAGAAAGGCTGGGCAGACTAGGTTTGTATCCACTGGAGTTTAAACAAGTAAAAGGCAACTTGATTGAAACATATAAGATCCCGAGGAGTCCTAATAGGGTGGATGTGGAGAGAATGTTTCCTCTTGTGGGCAGTAATAGAGGCCATTATTTGAAAATAACAGGTCATCCATGGAAAGTTTATTTATTAGTCACAAGTAAGGCTTACATTAACATTACAATGAAGTTACTATGAAATTCCCCTGGTCACCACACTCTGGCACCTGTCTGGCACCTAACCAGCACGGCTTTCAGATTGTGGGAGGAAACCGTAGCGTCCAGAGGTAACCCACGCAGACACGGGGAGAACTTGCAAACTCCACACAGACAGTGACCCAAGCCGGGAATTGAACCCAGGTCCCTGATGCCGTAAAGCAGCAGTGCCAACCACTGTGACACCCCATTTAGGACAGAGTGGAGATTATTTTCTCCCTCAGAGGGCTGAGAGTCTTTGGAATTCTCTTCCTCAAAAGGTGATGGAAGGAGAGTCTTTGAATATTTTTAAAGCAGAGTGAGATAGATTCTTGATTAGAAAGAGGCTGAAAGGCAATCAAGGGTAGGCAGGATTGAGGAATTGAGATTACAATCAGATCAGCCATGGTCTTATTGAATGACTGAACAGACTTATAGGGTTAAGTGGCCTACTCCTGCTCTTAATTCATATGTTTAAAGCACTCCTAATACCATAAAGCAGAATGTATGCCCCAGTTTAGAAGTCTGATTGAGTGCTCTAAGGAAAGTAACACACTGGGGGTGATTCTCTGTATCTGCTAGCTTCAGCTGTGATTCCCAATGGGCCATTGAACCCAGCCTGAGAATCATAACAGGATTCTTATTGGGAGTCAAACCTGTTGCAAGTGTCCTGCCCTGCTCCGCTGGCGCCGATCGGGTTTTAGCTCTAAATGAGTGAGAACGTGACGCATACTCATAAATAATCATTTACATCTAATTACCAGGTTTGAGGCCAGATGCCTCCAGGTATGCTCCCACTCATTTGACATTCTCTGATTGACAGGAGATGTTCAATTTCACTAGGGGGACTCCCCTTCATAGCCTGAATGAGCCACTGGTGCTGCCTGACCACTTTGAATGCTATGATTGGCAGCTCTAGAGCTGATCTAACAATTCACCGTTCATATAATCAGTTCACCATCCAGCAAGCCTCAAGAACTTAAACAGAAAATGTTGGAAAATCTCAACAATTCTGACAGCATCTGTGGAGGACAGAGGACAGACTTAATATTTCGAGTCTGAATGACACTTCATCAGAGCCTCGAGAACTTCCTCTTTTCACCACATCTGTTCAGGATGGTCCCATTTTTTAACATCGCAGTTTATTTTCAAGTCTCTGGCCATTCTGGGAAGCCTAAATGTTTTGAAATGCTTTGTTTATATTCAATGTCACTCCAGTATCTTTAATTAGCCTCCTGATTGATAGGTCCAGGATATTTCACAGCAGATAACAGGTTTATTTGTTTTTATTTCCATTCACAGTTGATTAAATCTGAAGTACTTTCTCTTTTCTAACTGCAGTTTTTTTAAAGAGGCTTTCTCTTTGATCTCAAATGCCTACGTGTGCCAGCAGTTATGGGTTCTAACCAGTTTTTTTAAACAGGCTTTTTCTTTATTCTTAAGACCTTGGCTAACTTATATTTTCATCGTGGACCTTCTTCAAACTCTCATGCTGGAATAGCATGTCTGCACTGGAGATAACCTGCAGTTATATAAGAGGTTCGCATCACTCCAGTCTGCAAGACTGCCAGTGCCAGGACAGCAGTGCCAGGATGGAAATAAAAGGGGTGGAGCCTGAAGGGGTGTGACCTGAGGAGCACGGGGCCTTTGGTGACCCCATATTCGAGTATCTCTCTTGTGGGTGAGGGGGTGGACTTGAGGCCTCTGACTGTGGGGTTGGGTGAGGCTTCTTGCTGGGGAACTGATGTAAGGCTTCTGATTGGGGTGGGAGATGGTGGCGGCGGGGGGGAAGAAGTGGGGGGCAGTTTGCCCCTCAGTGGTGAAGGTTTGGAGGTGCTCCCTTAGTCTGCAAGAGGTCACCATTTCAGTGTTTGGGGGGGGCAGTTGTAGGCAGGAAAGTGAGGCCTGTCACTTAACCCTGAGATCAGAGCACCTTTTAAAGGTGGCACCCCACCCTCTGTGAAGCCGGGCTAGCCAATATGCTTCCCATTGGGGACCAATGAAGGGTGGTTGAATCCCACCTGGCAAGTGCTGTCAGTACCGGCAGGAAGCACTCTGCTTTTCCTGCTGGCAGCAGCACTTGGTTTTCATCCTGGAGAATTGTTGCCATTGTAATCAAGTTTTGGCATCAACTGAGGCATGTCCTTAAGACAGCTCTGTCATCCAGCTATGAGCTAAGAAACTGTAGAAGTAAACTGGCAATCTTCACATCAAACACAACTTCTAATCTATGGTAGACAACCTTTAGCAATGCCAAATTCTAACCTTATTCGAAAGGGAAGGAGGTGTGGGATTTTCAAACTGCTTTGTTAAAACATGTAAGAAAACCTTACTGGAGAATAACATGTGACAAAACTGGATATCAGTTCTCTATACTGAAAATATTCAGTCAATTTTACTAAGTATCATAGTTTGTCTCTCATAAGCAATGTAGTTCATACCCAGTGAGGTCCACTGGGACCACAGTTATTCACAATATACATTAATGATTTGGACAAAGGAGCTGAGTGCAATATCTCCAAATTTTCTTATGATACTAAGCTGGTTGATAGTGTGTGCAGTCAGGAGGATGGCAAGAGGCTGCAGGGTAACTTGGACAGGCCACACCTTGAGTACTGTGTGCAGTTCGGTCTTCTAGCCTGAGGAAGGACATTCTTCTATTGAGGGAGTCCAGCGAAGGCTGACCAGACTGATTCCTGGAATGGCAGGAGTGACACAGAAGAAAGACTGGATTGAGTGGGCTTGCACTCATTGGAATTTGGAAGAATGAGAGGGGATCTCATAAAAACATTTAAAATCCTGATGGGACTGGACAGGCTAGATGCAGGAATAATGTTCCCGATGTTTGGGAAGTCCAGAACTAGGGGTCGCAGTCTAAGAGTAAAGGGAATGCCCTTCAGGACTGAGATGAGGAAGAACTTCTTCACTCAGAGAGTTGTGAACCTGTGAATTCTCTCCCACAGAAAGTTGTTGGGGCCAGTTCATTAGATATGTTCAAGAGGGAGCTGGACATGGCCCGAGTGGCTAAAGGGATCAAGAGATCTGGTGAGAGAGTGGGATACTTAAAGTGCATGATCGGCCATGATCATATTGAATGGTGGTGCAGGCTTGAAGGGCTGAATAGTCTATTCCTGCACCTATTTTCTATATTTCTATGAATCACTTTCAAGCCATGTTGCCAATGTTATGTTATAAGAACATAAGAAATAGGAGCAGGAGTAGGCCATCTGGCCCTTCGAGCCTGCCCCGCCATTCAATAAGATCATGGCTGATCTGCCTATGTTGGCAATTTGTGTACAGTAAGATCCCACAAACAGCAATGAGGTGAAACGCACAGTAAATCAGATTTTGATAATGCTGATTAAAGGAGGAATGTTAGTCAGGACACCAGGAAGAACTCCTTGTTCCTCTTCCAATAGATCCCTGAGAACGCTATGTGCTTCTGAATTAGCAATGCCAGCACAGAAGGCTTTGGAACAAGAATTGAAGAGGAGGTTGGCTTTCTTACTCTATCACAGTCCAACTCTTGTTCCTCTCAGTGTCTTCTCCAACCTTATTCTCTCTCCAATTTTATTCTCTCTGCCTTGTAACTTCAGTTCCATTAATTACTCTGAGATTGTACTTCCCTGATGTACAGATTAGCAGAAAAGGTTAGGAAGGAGAGAAAAATGTCTGGAAGATTTTGCATTTCGTCTTGCACTTTGAATTGTAAATGCAAAAAAAGCAACCATTCTCCAAAAATCTAATGCTCAGTGAAACACCGGGTGACCCTTCAGGAAGAAACAGCCCTGAAGTCAATCTTATAAACGTTCCAACTGACAAAACTTTCCACTCAAATTAAAAAAGATTACACCATGAAATCTAATGCAAGATCATCAGTTTCTGCTTAATGCTACTCAAACCACAATCTAAGGGAGTCAAAACCCACAACCAAATAATTTGAAGCCGGTAACTTCACTTTCATTTGAATGATCAGCCTTTAGTTCTAGACAGTTAAAACTGGCACAATAACATAGTAATTATGTAATTGGACTATAATCCAGATGCTTGGATGAATAATTTGGAGACTCAAATTCAAATCTTACCACAGTAGCCTGGGAATTTAAATACAATTGAATAAATTGAGAATAAAAAAGTAACAGTGATAATGAAATGACCAGATTGTCATTTTAACCTCATTAATACCCATTTGGGAAGGGCACCTACTGTCCTTATCTGGTCTGGGCTATAGTAACACCAGACATACAGCAATGGAATTGAGACATCCCAATAACCCACTCAGATGTATTAACTCAATACATTTAATATACTCTGCTGTAAAAAAAAAGAAATCCAATTATTTTATCATTAATATATTAACGTATTCTTCATTCAGACATTTATTCAGGGTTGATGCTCTGTTTTTGTGGTAATAGTAGAATGGTGGATATGCCAAGGTGTTGCTCGACTAGTGTGTAAGACAGCTGTCCCAATTTGGCACAAGCCCTCCGACGTTAGTAAACACGATTGACAGAGCTGAGTTTGCCATTGTTGTTTTTGTTGCTAGAACGTTGCTAGGTGGTCCGTTTAGTTTAATTCCTTATTGACTTTCTAGCAGTTTGATACAATGGAGTGGTTTGCAGGGCCATTTCAGAGCGCATTTAAGAGTTAGCTACATTTCTGTGGATCTGGAGTCACATGGAGGCCAAACCAGGTAAGGAGAGCAGATTTCCTTATCTAAAGGACATTAGTGAACCAGATGGGTTTTTAAACTCCAACAATGGTTTGTTTCATGGTCATCATTGGATTTTTAATTTCAGATTATTATTAATCGAATTCAAATTGCACCTTCTGCCATGATGTGATTGGAATCCAGGTCCCCACAGTTTCTGGATTACTGGCGCAATGACAATGTCACAATGCCACACCTCCTGCATCTCGGCCTAACAGACTTGATTGTTTGGTGGTGCAGGAGTCTCACAGTATACAGAGATAAACTGATGAAGCAGGTTGCAAGTCTCAGAAGGAGCAGCAAGATTGGCCTCAATCCTTTCCTCATCCCACGTCAACCTAAAGCTGGGAAGGAGACAATTCTCCAGGAGTCCTGTACCATATTGTGGGAAGTCAATACTTGAACTGTGAGGGTAGGATAGGCCTGAATAATGATGCCCTCTGTAGTCAAATAGGTGGAATGAATGAGCTCTATAGAGACTGTCTTGGCTGAAATCAGTCTACCTTCTACACAATTATCTCCCGGTGCCTTCAGAGGTTTCACTTAATGAGAAACCAGATGAGAAATTCTGAGAAAGGTGGTAATAATAAAGCTGCAGTGAAAATTTATCAGTAACAAGAAGATGGAAAACTGCAAGTACAGGAAATTCAAGTTAAAAATAGGGGGTGGGATTGTCCCCCAAAAAAATCTAAGTGCCGAATTCATGCAAAAACTGGAGTAAATCCCACTGTTCTTTCAGTGGGATTTTCAAAATGAATCTCCCCCACACTGTGCATCACAGAGTGCCCTAGCATGAATCATGCTGAAAATCACTGGGCGAGGCCTATTCCCGCAGGAGAGGCTGGCAGCATACAGCTGAGCAGGCCACTGCGCATGCACCCATCTGTCAACGCCCGCTGAGATCCGCACATGCGCAGGAATCTGCTCTGCTGGCCTCCTGATTGCTGGCCAACTCTGAAACCCCACTTTGCCCCTCCCATTCCCCACCCCCCAGATCACTGGCCTTCGGGATCAGCCCCAACCCCCACCTCCCACCCAAACCAACAGCCCCCTGCAGCCCTGACACCCCGGGCAGGCCAACCCTCCCCCCCGCCCATGACCAGCCCTGATCACTGTCCTCCCTTCCTCTGCCTATGATCCCAAATGCAGTGTGGCAGCAGGACCCCCACCTCACCAATCTCCCTCCACAGGCCCTGCCCCAATAGGCTCTGCCGCCTCTGGCCCACTCCTTTGGCACTGCCCAATGCCTGGTGGGCAGTGCCAAGGTGCTACCTGGGCATTGCCACTTTGGTCCTTGGACAGTGTCAATGAGCCAGGCTGGCACTGCCAAGCTGGCAATGCCCAGGACGCACCCCTCCTTATCCCCAACCTTCTGTGGGTGTCCATGGCCTCCCTTTGCTACAGCAGGGTTGGGCGTGAGCTCCCTGCTAGTGGGGACCTATTGAGAACCTCACTGGAGTGAAACACTCCTGGCAGGGGCTGAAACGCTTGCTAATCAGATGGAAATGGCAATTCACTTAATTTACTCAGCTCTGCACCCATTTCTGGCCTATCATGCCCCACCCCTCCTTCTGTTTGACATACTCAACCATATATTTCCAGCAGTTCCTGCTTTTATTAGCAGAATCACACCAGTCGGGAGGGTAAAGTAATCATTTCACGGGGCATTGACATCACCCAGGGCTGGATCTCCTTCCCTCTCCCCCTCAGTTGCTACGTCTCCACCTTCTGAATGCACCAATTCCTTCTGCAGTTTACTCTCACATCAGCTGAAACTGTTGCCCTTTACAGGTCTCTGGACAGCCTGTGCCAGTGGAGGGCATCATAACCATTCCCATCCCTTCTGGCAGCTTGGGGGTTCGTGAGAGTGGGGTAAGCAGGGGTGAGATGAAAGATGTGGTGGTGGTGGTAAAGGAAAGTTTTAAATCTAATGGTTGCGATTGAACATTGAGGGGCCTCTGATAGTTTTTTCTCAAATCTTCTGCAAAAATGTGGCCAATACTGAAAGACTCCAGATTTACAACCACAGTTTTCTCCCGCTCTAATGCCCATTAATATCCAGAGCAGGTGCTGAGGTATTTGGAAGCATTTTTTTTAATGTAATCCCTGCAAGCACTCTATCCATCTCTCACTAATTTCTCATTTGGTTTCATAAAGAGAGGGCAGGAATCACTGATTTTAAAGAAGGCTTTTGATCTGGGCGTTATTTTTGCGATGTAACAGAACTCCTGCTGCTGTTTGGCACAAATCTGGGGAAGAGTTGGCAGTCAGTGGCACAATCGATCAGCTCACCCTGCCAAGAATCTATCCCCTTGCGCACAAAAACTCTATTTCAGGAACGAAGGAAGTCTTTTCCATTTATATATATCTAAAAGGAACCAACATGCGAGATAGAAATTACAGGCCCCTGTTACCATGGACACCTCTCAGCTTACACATGGATCACTGCAGATTTCCTGACATATATAGAATACCGCTAACCCTTTCCTTCTTGCAAAGCTGATCTTTAACGCTGCACGGGAATACACAGCTGATTTGGAGAATGACAAACCTCAATCTTACATGATTCTTTGCACAAATGAAGTAAGCAACTCTAAACCTGATAAGAGAGAGAGAGAAAACCATAAATACAAACAAAAATATTGGAAATACTCAGTAGATCAAGCAGCATCGGTGAAGAAAGAAACAGAGTTAATGTTTCGGGCAGTAACCTTTTGTTAGAACTGAAAAGAGTGAGAGTAGCAAATACAGAAGGAGGAATAAAAGGAATGGTCTGTTAAAGGCTGAAAGGCAGCGGCTAAGAAATGGATGATGGTGCAAGGAAATAGGATATGCTAATGTCACATGTTAGGAAGCAAAGGAGGCGTCCAGACAAAGAATAATTGAGGATTATCACCAACAGCGACTGCCTAAAAACACAAATAAATGCAATAGAAAAGTGGCAGAAGTTACAGTTTGAAATTGTTGAACTGAATGTTGATATTGGAAGGCCGTAATGTGCCGAATTCAAATGCAAGGTGTTCTCGAGCTTCTGTTGACTGTCACTGATTCAGCAGTCATGATGTGGGTATGCCGGTGTTGGACTGGCGTAAACACAGTAAAAAGTCTGACAACACCAGGTTTTAGTCCAACCAATTTATTTGATAGTAAACGCACAAGCTTTCGGGGTTAGTCCCTTCGTCAGGTGAATGGAGAGAACTCTCCATTTTCTCTTTTTACTGATTCAGCAGAGCAGACTGCTGACAGAGAAAAGGGAGTGGGGTAAGGAATTAAAATGACAGGTGACTGGGCGTTGTCACGGGGGAAATCCCTGTTTGAGTAAAGAGGAAATTACATCAAAAGCTCTGGTACAAAAGGTTGGATGGTCAGAACAGCTGGTTCTCAACCTCCCAATAGCACATACTGCAGACGCTGGAAACCCGAAATAAAAACAAACAGCTGGAAATACTCGTCAGGTCTGGCAGCTTTTCTGGTGAAAGTAAGTGAGTCAGTGTTTCCAGTCTGTCACCTTTCAGTAACACTAGCACTAAGCTACCACACAATTCCCCTCACTAAATGGGAAGGCATTAATCAAAGCTTTTCTCCCTCAATCCATTAAAATCAAAACCAATTGGGGTTTTCACCCTGCTCATTTTTAATAGGGTACTGTCCAAGTGAACATTGCTTACAGATCAGTTTTCCTTCTCTCAACCTGGTGGAATCCAATCATTTATTTGTTAAAATTCCAGCATAAAATTACAGTTGCTCAATGAGGGGGCTCACATTGCCTCAGAGATGGAAGGAAAGGGTTCTGGGAATGGACTCTGAAACCTCATGAACAAATAATGTTCAAAGAGAAGGTCCACCACCTTCTCAAAGGCAAATAAGAATGGGGAATAAATTTTAGCTTTGTCAGTGATGCCCAAGTACTGAATAATAAAGTAAGTACATTGCGCTGAGAATTCTGAGTAAGAAGCAGCAATGTCTTACTTTCTGAGGGCACATTCAGAGTAGATGAGGATCAAAGAGGAAGTATTAATCTACTTTGGAGACAAAGGAGAACAGCTATTGCTGTGGAAAGAATAGGAAGGTTACTGGGTGAAAGATGAAAGCGAGAACCAGGTCTTGGATAAAATAACTGCACAAGTTGATTCTCACGCTGGAGCTGAGTGAGCTGTCAGAGTAAATCATTTGCCAACTTGTTCACAATCTTTGTTTCTATAAAAAATAACTCTGCTATTCCAATAAGCTTTCATAGTAACGCTAATTATCTTTGTCCATCAGACATTTTGTGTTGGAAGCTAACAGTACTGATCAGACTGGAAAGGCCACGCGAGCAGCATTATCCATGAGAATGAAAAGGCAAGCTTCAGATGGGAATAAATCTATGACATTTTATTTTTTCCCTATTAGAGACAGCTGCATGTTTTTCAATGTACTTAATTAACTTTTCGTGGCAGCTAAGAGATGGACAAAGAGAAAGATTCAGCAGGGTGCATTGTGATGGACTTTTCAACAGTTTGGTTCACAAACAAGAAATGCCTGTCTGTTTCCATATTTATTTAATCACCAACAACTTTGCTGTTCCAGTTTTGCCAGTGCACCATCCTTCCACTCCCCTGAACAGCTGAGTCACTCATTGTGCTATGGACTTGGCCCTGGCTGCACTCCCAAGGTTTCACCATTCTCATCAGTATTCAGCTGAATACTGGTTGAAGAGTGGGATGCAGTCAGGGGATTTCGACTTGATAGTTTTGGTCTCCCATCTTCTGTTACTCTTAAGTTGCAGGATGACCACATCAAAAATTGGCAGTACACAAAGCTCTCAAATACATGGATGAGCTGCAGTGACAGCAGCTACCGCCCAAGTTCCAACAGCAAAGATCAAGCTGCTATAACTGACAACACTGCAAGCAAAAATGACAGCCCACATGATAGACACAAATATTCATTCCAGGTTCAATTTTGTGGGTACCCTGACAACCAAAAAGGCATGTAACAATTTTCAGTTACAAACTAGAATCGGAGTGGGCTGTACAGAATGATTTGGTTAAACTCATGCTGAGTACGTAGATTGGTTGGGGTGCAGAGGAAAGGGAAATAGCAGGACGTTCGGCTAAAGAACCTCAATCACAAATAAACAAATAGAGCTGTTTGACCATTCTTTCAATCAATCCAAATACAGAAATATATAATGGCAGCCTGATTAATAATGACTTTCTACATATCTGCAGGGAGCGATCCCACTAACCACAAAGAAGGAAAAGGGCCAAAATCTGCCACATCAGGGAAATTGCAACACATGACAGCTAAACCAATAGGGCTGGGTGCCAGGTTTGTTGGGGCTCTAACTTTCACCTCTGTGGCCTTGGCTTGAAACCAGTGCAGGCAAACAGGATAAAGATCTCACTTTTCAGACAGCTGGCCAGGCCCCAACTCAAATTAGTTCATCGGTTTCAACAAGGTTCCTCATGTGTTCGTGTCCATAGTTGCTCAATTCACCACTGCTTTCGAGAAACAGGGCAAACAGCATCATTATCCAGAGTCATTTCCTACCTTGTGAAGCAGCAGAGTAGAGGTAATCATGCACATTTACCTGCCTGGAAGTGTTTCTTGGAGATAGGACAAAGGGAGCTTTCCCCTGTATCCATGCCATGCTGTACCTGCCCATGTGTGTTTTGAACTAAAATACACACTGTTTTTCCTTGCTTTGTAGAACTTAGAATTCATTGGAAATGTGTGTGAAATGATCTAACACTCACACTGCTCTATTTCAATCTCAATAATACCTAACCCTTGTAACAACAAGATTCTACTCCATTACGATGAGTATCTGCGATTATTCTGCTTTTTAATTTAAAATAACACGTCCTTATGTTTCTGCAAAAATACCACACATAGCAGATCCATGAAATATCGGGGAAACCTGATAGACATTTCCTACAAAATATCCTTCTCATTCCACAGGGAGTTCTTGTATGCTGGATAATACCTCTCTCTCTGCTGAGACAAACTGGCAGCCAAACATACTGTCTCATTATTTCCACACAAGCTGCGATATAGGGCAGACACAGTGTGGAACTACACACATTTCAAGTCCAATGTAGCCATATTAATTAGCACTGAGGCTATACTCTGAACATTTATGACCCTTTCATCTGATTCTACATATGGGTCGGTTTAGAAAGGGGTTAAGGAATATGGTGCAACTAGCAAGGCCAACATTTATTGCTCAACCATATTCACCTTTGAGAAGATGATGGCCAGCCAATTTCTTGAGCTACTGCACAGTTTGTGAGGTGTAGGTACATCCAGTGCTGCAAGGAGGATGCTCCTGGATTTTAATCCAATGATAGTGAAGGAGCTGCGATATATTTTCAAGTCAGAATGGTGAGTGTCATGGAACGGAACATGATGTTGGTGGTGTGCCCATGCACCTGCTGCTCTCACCTTCAAGATGGTTCAGGTCACAGATTGAAGAGGTGCTGTTGAACGGAAGTTAAAGAGGTGTCAGTGCAGCTGACCAGGAAAAACTGGATGGTTTGGATGGATTGGGAAACTCACCAACACAACAGCATGTGGATGTAAGGGCCTGAGCAAAGAGACAGCAGATACAGGTTTGAGATATTGCAGTGATAATATGGTTTCTTGTTATACCAGCTGGTCAAGAAGGCAGCTACCAATAGCAGGTCATTGTCTCTCACCTTACATCAAGGAAAGAAAGTGCAAGCAGGACAGGGAATCTGAAGAACCGTTGCGCAAAACCAATGACAAATTTTGATTAAATATTCAAGTGGAGTGAACTCAGCAGCAAACACTGGATGGGGAAGGATTGTTGGGGAGAAGATGGAAATCATTGCAGAACAAAGTAAAATGCAGTAGAAGCTGAAAATTTGAAATAAATTTGTGTTTCTCTCTCCACAGTTGCTGCCTGATCTGATCAGTATTTCCAGCATTCTCTGCTTCTATTGTGAAAGATTTGGAAGCTATTGAAAGGGTGCAGAGGAGATTTACAAGGATGTTGCCTGGATTGGGTGGCATGCCTTATGAGGATAGGTTGAGGGAGCTAGGTCTTTTCTCCCTGGAGAGACGAAGGATGAGAGGTGACCTGATAGAGGTTTATAAGATGTTGAGAAGTATAGATAGAGTGGATTCTCAGAGGCTACTTCCCAGGGCTGAAATGGTCGCTACAAGAGGACACAGGTTTAAGGTGCCGGGGAGTAGGTACAGAGAAGATGTCAGGGCTAAGTTTTTCACTCAGAGGGTGGTGAGTGGAATCGGCTGCCGTCGGTGGTGGTGGAGGCGAACTCGTTGGGGTCTTTTAAGAGACTTCTGGATGAGTATGTGGGATTTAATGGGATTGAGGGTTACAGATAGGCCTGGTAGGTAGGGATATGATCAGTGCAACTTGTGGGCTGAAGGGCCTGTTTGTGCTGTAGTGTTCTATGTTCTATTTCAGCAAAAAATAATCTATGTGGAAAAAGCTGGAAAAGCAATCTTTGGTGGGCTGATGGTAACCACTCCATTTGTAAGTGTTTCCCAGGTGAAATAAGTCACTCAGAGCTCTTAGCAAGGTGTAAAATGTAACCGATACAGCTTTCTGTTTCTCCGTCAATCTAATCATTAACATTAACCGGACTTTCAAAATTACCCAAAAAGGTTTCTGATCAACCTGATTGTAAATTATTAAAGAAAAATATCACAAAATTCCTTGTTAGAAATTTGGCACAGTTCTAAGTTCAGAAGAACTCATATTGGACTCGAACATTAATTGTTTCTCCTCAGATTCCACCAGACTTGCTGAGTTTTTCCAGCACTTTCCATTTTCATTTGGTCCAGTCTCAGAAGTGGGACTTGAACCCATAACTTTCTGACTGCCCACTGGGCCAGGGCTGACACGCGGAGTATTAATCCTGTGTTCCTGCCCTCTTCCCAGATCCTATTCAACAGGAAACCCACTGGAAAGACCCAGCATGCCTGACAATTTGTGAAATGAGACGGAGACTGTGCAGATGGGTCCTGTCAATACAGCAACATTCACTCCATTCCAAGGGTTAAGCTGCTTTCTGTCTCCTAGGTGCTGTCAAAGCTGCTGTGTATTTTCAGCATTTTCTTGAGTGTATCCAAGGGATTTGTTCTTTTTTCTCCTCTTTAGTCCAGTCTGGTCGCACTGGCTGGGACCCAATGATCATATGCTGCTGTAATGCTCCCACTGTGTACATGTTTGATTTACAGGTCGGGTTTCTGCATGAGGTCAGTCAGCTATCGTGTTTCAAGACTAGGACTACGATAAACGGGACAGGCATTGATTCCTCCAAGTTGCTGGTTCTGTGTGGGGGGCAGGTCTGGGCTGTGGCAAAATCTGGGGGAGATACCAAGAGCATTGGTAAAAAAGCTGCAGCTCACGGCACTTTCTGCGGATCAGGAATGCCCCAGGTCATGATTAATGTGAAAGGTGTGCCTTCCTCCTGGCACACGGAACGCATTCCACTGGCGTCAATGATAGCGCCTTGCTCCAGACCCATTATCTAATAACTGCTCCACATTGTTCACATTCCATCAAGCCCCGTCAAAGAAGGATCACTGTTTGCTTTGGCACCCAGAGCTGGAATCAAACACACACACAGCAGCCGCAGCAGCAGACACATATACACCTCCATTTATATTCACTAATGTCTCACCAAGGATGCTTCTTATTGTCAACTGGGAGAGAGAGAAGTGACGTATTTCTGCTTGCAGTTAGCTTGTTAGCACTGAGATCAAATGTGTGTAGAATTAGGTTCAATAATCAATCTTCTCACCCTCCCCCATCAGAAAGGAGGGGCTGGGGAACAGGGAGAGAGAGTGGAGAACAGGGACAGAGAATGGGGAACAAAGAGGGAGAGTGGGGAATGGAGAGGGAGAGTGGGGAACAGAGAGGGAGAGTAGGGAATGGAGACGGAGAATAGGGAATGGAGAGGGAGATTGGGGAACAGAGAGGGCGCAGAGAAAGGGGAGGGAGAATGGGGAGCGGGGAGGGAAAATGGGGAAAGGAGAGGGAGAGTGCGGAACAGAGAGGGAAAGTGGGGAATAGGAGAGGGAGAGTGGGAAACAGAGAGAGAGATAGGGGAATGGAGAGGGAAAGTGGGGAAAGGAGAGGGACAGTGGGGAATGGGGAAGGAGAGTGGAGAATGGGGAGGGAGTGGAGAATGGTAGGGGAGGGAGTTAGCTTGTGTGATAGAATACAAGAAAGGAATCAGCAGACTGAATGCTGTGAACAGCCAACTCTTTGTTGCTTGTTTATGTAACATGGAAAGCACACACTCTAACTGGCTCAGTTTGCTCAGGGCCTGTGTTATTGAGGTTGCTGCATTCTCATTCAGTCAGCTACACGGATTAAGCATGATCAGTCAGAGCAGAATGGGGTCAGAGTCATACATCCCTGCTTGTTAACATCACTCATCACCCGGATAACAGCCAGCCAAACCTTGGGAAATCTTAACCAAACCAGCTATGGCACAATCCTATGCCCAACACCGACTGTGGTACAGCTCCATACCCAACACCGACTGTGGTACAGCCTCATACCCAACACCGACTGTGGTACAACCTCATACCCAACACCGACTGTGGTACAGCCTCATACGCAACACCGACTGTGGTACAGCCTCATACCCAACACCGACTGTGGTACAACCTCATACCCAACACCGACTGTGGTACAGCTCCATACCCAACACCGACTGTGGTACAGCCTCATACCCAACACCGACTGTGGTACAACCTCATACCCAACACCGACTGTGGTACAGCCTCATTCGCAACACCGACTGTGGTACAGCCTCATACCCAACACCGACTGTGGTACAGCCTCATACCCAACACTGACTGTGGTACAGCCTCATACCCAACACTGACTGTGGTACAGCCCCATACCCAACACCGACTGTGGGACAGCCCCATACCCAACACCGACTGTGGCACAGCCCCATACCCAACACCGACTGTGGTACAGCCTCATACCCAAGACCGACTGTGGTACAGCCTCATACCCAACACCGACTGTGGTACAGCCCCATATCCAACACCGACTGTGGTACAGCCCCATACCCAACACCGACTGTGGTACAGCCTCATACCCAACACCGACTGTGGTACAGCCCCATATCCAACACCGACTGTGGTACAGCCTCATACCCAACACCAACTGTGGTACAGCCCCATGGCCAACACCGACTGTGGTACAGCCTCATACCCAACACTGACTGTGGTACTGCCCCATACCCAACACCGACTGTGGTACAGCCTCATACCCAACACCGACTGTGGTACAGCCCCATACCCAACATAAACTGTGGTACAGCCTCATACCCAACACCAACTGTGGTACAGCCCCATACCCAACACCGACTGTGGTACAGCCTCATACCCAACACCAACTGTGGTACAGCACCATACCCAACACCGACAGTGGTACAGCCTCATACCCAACATAAACTGTGGTACAGCCTCATACCCAACACCGACTGTGGTACAGCCCCATATCCAACACCGACTGTGGTACAGCCTCATACCCAACACCGACTGTGGTACAGCCTCATACCCAATACCGACTGTGGTACAGCCTCATACCCAACACCAACTGTGGTACAGCCCCATGGCCAACACCAACTGTGGTAGAGCCTCATACCCAACACCGACTGTGGTACAGCCTCATACCCAACACCAACTGTGGTACAGCCCCATGGCCAACACCAACTGTGGTACAGCCTCATACCCAACACCAACTGTGGTACAGCCTCATACCCAACACCAACTGTGGTACAGCCCTTGGCCAACACCAACTGTGGTACAGCCTCATACCCAACACCGACTGTGGTACAGCCTCATACCCAACACCGACTGTGGTACAGCCCCATACCCAACACCGACTGTGGTACAGCCCCATACCCAACACCGACTGTGGTACAGCCCCATACCCAACACCGACTGTGGTACAGCCCCATAACCAACACCGACTGTGGTACAGCCCCATACCCAACACCGACTGTGGTACAGCCCCATACCCAACACCGACTGTGGTACAGCCTCATACCCAACACCGACTGTGGTACAACCTCATACCCAACACCGACTGTGGTACAGCCTCATACCCAACACCGACTGTGGTACAGCCCCATACCCAACACCGACTGTGGTACAGCCCCATACCCAACACCGACTGTGGTACAGCCCCATACCCAACACCGACTGTGGTACAGCCTCATACCCAACACCGACTGTGGTACAACCTCATACCCAACACCGACTGTGGTACAGCCTCATACCCAACACCGACTGTGGTACAGCCTCATACGCAACACCGACTGTGGTACAGCCTCATACCCAACACCGACTGTGGTACAGCTCCATACCCAACACCGACTGTGGTACAGCCTCATACCCAACACCGACTGTGGTACAGCCTCATACCCAACACCGACTGTGGTACAGCCTCATACCCAACACCGACTGTGGTACAGCCCCATACCCAACACCGACTGTGGGACAGCCCCATACCCAACACCGACTGTGGCACAGCCCCATACCCAACATAAACTGTGGTACAGCCTCATACCCAAGACCGACTGTGGTACAGCCCCATATCCAACACCGACTGTGGTACAGCCCCATACCCAACACCGACTGTGGTACAGCCTCATACCCAACACCGACTGTGGTACAGCCCCATATCCAACACCGACTGTGGTACAGCCTCATACCCAACACCAACTGTGGTAAAGCCCCATGGCCAACACCGACTGTGGTACAGCCCCATACCCAACACTGACTGTGGTACTGCCCCATACCCAACACCGACTGTGGTACAGCCTCATACCCAACACCGACTGTGGTACAGCCTCATACCCAACACCGACTGTGGTACAGCACCATACCCAACACCGACTGTGGTACAGCCTCATACCCAACATAAACTGTGGTACAGCCTCATACCCAACACCGACTGTGGTACAGCCTCATACCCAACACCGACTGTGGTACAGCCTCATACCCAACACCGATTGTGGTACAGCCCCATACCCAACACCGACTGTGGGACAGCCCCATACCCAACATAAACTGTGGTACAGCCTCATACCCAACACTGGCTGTGGTACTGCCCCATACCCAACACCGACTGTGGTACAGCCTCATACCCAACACCAACTGTGGTACAGCCTCATACCCAACACCGACTGTGGTACAGCACGATACCCAACACCGACTTTGGTACAGCCTCATACCCAACATAAACTGTGGTACAGCCTCATACCCAACACCGACTGTGCTACAGCCCCATATCCAACACCGACTGTGGTACAGCCTCATACCCAACACCGACTGTGGTACAGCCCCACACCTAACACCGACTGTGGTACAACCCCACACCCAACACCGACTGTGGTACAGCCTCATACCCAATACCGACTGTGGTACAGCCTCATACCCAACACCAACTGTGGTACAGCCCCATGGCCAACACCGACTGTGGTACAGCACCATACCCAACACCGACTGTGGCACAGCACCATACCCAACACCGACTGTGGTACAGCCCTATACCCAACACCAACTGTGGTACAGCCTCATTCCCAACACCAACTGTGGTACAGCCCCATACCCAACACCGACTGTGGTACAGCCTCATACCCAACACTGACTTGGTACAGCCCCATACCCAACACCGACTGTGGTACAGCCTCATACCCAACACTGACTGTGGTACAGCCTCATACCCAACACCGACTGTGGTACAGCCCCATACCCAACACCGACTGTGGTACAGCCCCATACCCAACACCGACTGTGGTACAGCCTCATACCCAACACCGACTGTGGTACAGCCCCATATCCAACACCAACTATGGTACAGCCCCATACCCAACACCGACTGTGGTACAGCCTCATACCCAACACCGACTGTGGTACAGCCCCATACCCAACACCGACTGTGGTACAGCCTCATACCCAACATAAACTGTGGTACAGCCTCATACCCAACATAAACTGTGGTACAGCTCCACATCCAACACCGACTGTGGTACAGCCCTATACCCAACACCGACTGTGGTACAGCCCCATACCCAACACCGACTGTGGTACAGCCCTATACCCAACACCAACTGTGGTACAGCCTCATTCCCAACACCAACTGTGGTACAGCCCCATACCCAACACCGACTGTGGTACAGCCCCATACCCAACACCGACTGTGGTACAGCCTCATACCCAACACCAACTGTGGTACAGCCCCATACCCAACACTGACTGTGGTACAGCCTCATACCCAACACCAAATGTGGTACAGTACCATACCCAACACCGACTGTGGTACAGCCCCATACCCAACACCGACTGTGGTACAGCCCCATACCCAACACCGACTGTGGTACAGCCTCATACCCAACACTGACTGTGGTACAGCCCCATACCCAACACCGACTGTGGTACAGCCCAATACCCAACACCGACTGTGGTACAGCGCCATACCCAACACCGACTGTGGTACAGCCCCATACCCAACACCGACTGTGGTACAGCCCCATACCCAACACCGACTGTGGTACAGCGCCATACCCAACATCGACTGTGGTACAGCCCCATACCCAACATAAACTGTGGTACAGCCTCATACCCAACACCAACTGTGGTACAGCCCCATACCCAACACCGACTGTGGTACAGCCTCATACCCAACACAAACTGTGGTACAGCCTCATACCCAACATAAACTGTGGTACAGCTCCACATCCAACACCGACTGTGGTACAGCCTCATACCCAACACAGACTGTGGTACAGCCTCATACCCAACACTGACTCTGGTACAGCCCCATACCTAACACCGACTGTGATACAGCCTCATACCCAACACCGACTGTGATACAGCCCCACACCCAACACCGACTGTGATACAGCCTCATACCCAACACCGACTGTGGTACAGCCCCATAGCCAACACCAACTGTGGTACAGCCCCATACCCAACACCGACTGTGGTACAGCTCCATACCCAACACCGACTGTGGTACAGCCCCATACCCAACACTGACTGTGGTACAGCCCCATATCCAACACCGACTGTGGTACAGCCCCATATCCAACACCGACTGTGGTACAGCCCCATACCCAACACCGACTGTGGTACAGCCCCATACCCAACACCGACTGTGGTACAGCCCCATACCCAACACCGACTGTGGTACAGCCCCATACCCAACACCGACTGTGGTACAGCCCCATACCCAACACCGACTGTGGTACAGCCCCATACCCCACACCGACTGTGGTACAGCCCCATACCCCACACTGACTGTGGTACAGCCCCATACCCAACACCGACTGTGGTACAGCCTCATACCCAACACCGACTGTGGTACAGCCCCATACCCCACACCGACTGTGGTACAGCCCCATACCCCACACCGACTGTGGTACAGCCCCATACCCAACACTGACTGTGCTACAGCCTCATACCCAATACCGACTGTGGTACAGCCTCATACCCAACACCGACTGTGGTACAGCCCCATACCCAACACCGACTGTGGTACAGCCCCATACCCAACACTGACTGTGGTACAGCCCCATACCCAACACCGACTGTGGTACAGCCTCATACCCAACACCGACTGTGGTACAGCCCCATACCCAACACCGACTGTGGTACAGCCTCATACCCAACACTGACTGTGGTACAGCCCCATACCCAACACTGACTGTGGTACTGTCTGATGTCCAACAGTGACTGTGACAATGCACTCACACAATCCTTGGTGCCTCCTCCTGCATTTCCTCACCTGGTGTTCCACCCACATACAGCCACCACCACCCCTCCCTCCAAAGTATGAAGGAGTAAAAAAATTGAACAAAAATATTGATATAATTTAGTGGGTTCTCCACAAAAGAAAAAATATATATATGGCAGGTGAGGAGTTTTTCTGACCCTCACCAGTGACAGTGGCTCACTCTGCCTTTGGTATTGAAGGAGAATTGTCATCAAGCTGTCGAAGGTCACCACAGACCAACGATTAACCAGAGCTGCCAGCAGCAAGATTTTGCAGGTAGAATGATTTCAAGATGGCACCGGAGCATGGAAACTTCTTGTGAATTCTATCTTTTATTCTTGTTCTATGCTTTTAAAACTCTAATTCTTATAAACTCTCTGACAATGTTCTAATTCAATCTCTTGATCTTTCTCTACACCCTAGCTATGACTGTAATGTTAGATGTTACATGTAACCCTCTCTTTTCCTTCTCTGTGAACGGTATGCTTTGTCTGTATAGCGCAAGAAACAATAATTTTCACTGTATAGTAATACACGTGCAACAATGAATCAAATCAAATAGTTTGGGAGGAAGCTACAATGACAAACTCAGCTGTTTTCCCACTTGGATGACTGCAGCCATAACAACACTCAGGGAGTTCGACACCATCCAGGACAGAGCAGAACACCATCTAGCCCCTGTCCCACAATAGCAGCAGTGTGGAATATCTATAAAATGCACTGAATCAACTCACCAAGATGTGGAGATGTCGGCACTGGACTGGGGTGGGCACAATAAGAGATCTCACAACGCCAGGTTAAAGTCCAACAGGTTTATATGGAATCACAAGCTTTCAGAGCGCTGCTCTTTCATCACCCTGCCCACACACATCACTCACCTGATGAAGGAGCACTGCTTCGAAAGCTCATGATTCCAAATAAGCCTACTTATGGACTTTAACTTGATGTTGTGAGACTTCGAGGTTACTTTGACAGCATCTTCTAAGCCTGCAAACTCTATCACTGGAAGGACAAGGACAGCAGTTGCATTGGAAGATCATGCAAGCTCCCCTCCAAGACATACACTATCCTGACTTGGAAATAGATCCCTGTTCCTTTACTGCCACTGGATCAAAAACTTGGATCCCTTCCATGGTTGTACCTACACTACTGGCGCTGCACCGGTTCAAGAAGGTGGCTCACCATCACCTTCTCAGGGGCAATTATAGGCAATAAATGCCAACAATGTCTATATTAGAGCAATGGATGAAAAAGAAAACAGATCCAGGAAAGACTGGCAGACATCACTGAAAGGGAAATAGATGCAGGAAAAAAGCAAATTACTGCGGATGTTGGAATCTGAAACAAAAACAGAAAATGCTGGAAAATCTCAGCCGGTCTAATAGCGTCTGTAGAGAGAGAATAGAGCCAACATTTTGAGTTTGGATGACACTTTGTCAAAGCTGCAATAAGTGCAGGATCTCGCTTTACTCAGTGTTCCTGTGAGTGAGAAATGAAGTCTGGAGCAGATTTTCAGTAACAATCTTCCTATCTACTATAAAATCAATAAATCAATATAAACACCTCCTGTGAAGAATTAGCTAGCACCTGAAAGTCTAAGTTAATCAGAAATATGTTAATAACTAAAATATCAATAAACTTGTGAAAATGATATTGAAGTTTCCCTGGCTGCTGAAACTACAAAGATCAGGAAGGTTCCAAATTCCACTCCAATCGACACTGAGCCAGCTCCACTCACCTGGATATGCAGCCAGCTGATCAAGGAGGGCACACATAGCTGTGGTTTGTCTCTGATCCCTGGCCACTCATTCTTGTCAATGGGTGGGGAGAGCTGGGGTGGTGGAAATGTTGGCTAAAGAGAGGACCAAGCTTAGCTAGAATACTTTCCAGTGTAAATTAGCCAGATTAACATGCAAAGTAATTGGAGCAAAGTAACTAGCACTTGTTTAAATGTACCTCCCCCAGCCTTCTAGCCCTGCATCTGCACCTTCGGAGACGGATATAGAACAAGGAATGGTGTTTCAAAAAGAAATGAACCACCCTAGCTGCCAAATTTACACAACTCCCCAAATATTGGTCACATTTAGCATAAAATGGAAAAAATGTCGGAAACGAACAACAGGTCTGTCTGTCACCATTGAAAAAGGATAATGTTTCAGGTTAGATAAATCACCTCTCTCTCAGATGCTCTATATGCCCAGTTCTCTGCTCATATTTCAGACTTCAGTATTGACATTTCTCTTGAGGATGGAGTCTTAATAATTGGAGTGGGATCAGATAGTTCGCTAGCTGCCATGGTAACAGAATGCCTGCTGCTTAATACCTGGGTTACCTCTGAGTACTTGGAACAGCTCCACAGGTCACAGGACTGTGCTAATCAGCAAAATTCCTCAGAACGTATCATTAGACTGCATAATGCCACTGTGACCCTTAGCCATCGGTGAATCATAAATCTGGTGCTGTGAAATTCAGCAGTATACACTCCTGTGCAGCCCCTTGGAATCTGTTTCCCTCAGTTCCACATCCCTGCCATTTCCCCGCTCATCCATTATCCCCTTCCTCTTCCCCTGCAAAGACCTCTCCCACCTGTCTCATTCCCTATCCTTTCCATTTCCCTTTCACTTTGTTTCTTCCCCAAGTATTTACCCATTCTCTGGATTCTGCTCTTCCCCAGTTTTTGGTCAGGCATTGCATCTCCCAGCATCCCCCTGGATAAAAGGTTGTCCCAATCTCTCTCACCCTCCTGTTGTTGAAACTAGTTAATGGCAGATGAACCAGTAGTAATAGCTTTTTCTGATTCACCTCTATCAGATTTTCCCAGCACTTCGTTTGCCCAATTCTAATCAACAGAAAGAAAAGCAGGTGTCAAGAAAACTGAATTACATTTTTGACAAAGATAGGTATCAGTTCAGATGAAGAGCTGTCCATTCATTTGATCTCACTTAGCCTAAACTGAAGCCTGTCATTCCCAGACTGGGCTCTGCAGAGCCCTGCAAACTTTCCAGAGTGCGAAATAATCTGAAAGTGTTTGCCAAGGAGACAGTGTCTTCCAGATGGGTGCTACAGTCAATAGTAAAGTGTGAGCCAAGAGGCATGCAGCCACCTCACAGTGGCTAGCACAGTGGCACAGTGGTTAGCACTGCTGCCTCACAGCACCAGGGAACCGGGTTCAATTCCTGGCTTGGCTCACTGTCTGTGTGGAGTTTGCTCATTCTCCCCATGTCTGCGTAGATTTCCTCTGGGTGCACTGGCTTCCTCCTACCGTCTGAAAGGCCTGCTGGTTAGGTGCAGACCTGAACAGGCACCGGAGTGTGGCGACTAGGGGAATTTCACAGTAACTTCATTGCAGTGTTAATGTCAGCCTTATTTGTGACTAATAAATAAACTTTACTTTACTGCACATGCAGCACAGGGTGGGCTGGCTGTCTCACCAAGGAAGGGGATGTGTACGGAGGAGCACGGAGAATGTTATGAAGATTGGCTAGTAGCAGGTACCAGGCGAGTTCAGCTTTGTTCAAAAGCAAAGCACTACATAATTAATTAAACCTCTATTTCCTTAAGAACATTGTGAAAGAATTATTGTACAGTATTATTTAAATAGGGGGGATGGTGTCTCTGATGACGAAGCCGTTAGAAAAGGGGTCTTTCAACTAAAGAAGTTTGAGAACCACTAATGGCATTTCCACATTACAGACTTAATAGGCCGGCAGAGCCTCAGTTTAATGTCAACACCAAAGGACAACACCTGTTAGGCTAGTCTATGATCTCCACAACCTGTTAACCGATCAGAGTGTTGCCAACAAAGCCAAGTAGCAAGTGCAGGAGATGAGAATGACTAGCTATCAGTGTAAATGCCTATCCACTGCATAGTGCCCTCTCTCTCCTTCCATGAGGACCAAGCCATGTAAGGAAGGAAATGGCATAGACCGACCCACGATTCAAATTGTGAGAAAAGAGGCTTTAATGAGTGATGTAAAGCTAATGAATAGAGCAGAAATAGGGAGGATTGGGGTCTGGAGCCCCCCAGTGTGCTGTAGACATAGGGCAATAGAAACAAGATCCGCAATAACCAAATAACCTACTTTCAACTCTCCAACTCTGATCTCATGTGCCCCTATCACAACCCCCACACAGTATTGCTTTAAAACTCTGCCAATCTGACAGACAAAAACACATGTACACATGCACAAAAACACACACAAAACCAATTAAAAACAGACACAGAAAAATGCTCACACACACACACACACACACACAGAGAAACACACACGGACACATTAACCTAATAAAATCACTTTAAAAACACACATTAACAATGGGCATGCAGAAACTCATAAAAACTCCAACTCAAATACACACACAAACTCAGAAAGAAACAGAACCAACTCCACACTCTTATACATGCAGATGTATGAGGTCACTGCAAGCAGGGAAACAGCCACACAATCTAGAGCTGTGCACTCAGCCTGGGTATCTTATTTCTTTTTGAATGTGAAACTTTTAAACAAACCAGACACAATTGCTTCAGACAATAAAGTCATGCCAAAAAAAAAATTTTTTTAAATCTCAAGAATTTAACCAAATTCATTCCTTTCCAATTGCTCTGCATGTCAAGGTACTGATGTAGTGTGACACAGGGAATGTGGCCCTGAATCAAGCTAGTCTTCACTAGATAGTGGAAGCTGCCATTCAGTCACTTACATCTTTGCCTTTGACTCAGAAGCTGACTGATGTATGAATTCGAGCCCCACACCAGGTACTGCTAGCAAAGAGAAAATGCTGCACTATTGAAGGTATCATCACTCGAGCGACCACACTTCAAACACACTTTATCAGCTGTAAAGCACTTTGGGGCAATCTGAAAGACACTATAAAAATCCAGGTTTTTTCTGAGGAGGCCTGGGAACAGGTCATGTGCCTGGGAGCATCAGGCTAAGGAGCATCAAGAACAAAGGAAACTGAGTGAGGAGGAGGAGGAATTGGAGAAAACTTCCCTTTCCCTCTTCCAGCTTTTATACTCCAGGAAAGAGCAGCTAGTGAGGGTGTCAACAAGGACTACTCTGCTGTTCCAGTATGCATTTGATGAATTGAGTGCAGTGAATCAGATGAAGACTGTATGCTTGGAAGAGAACCCTTCTGAATGTTTGTCCAAGGCAGGAATATCTGTTCCAACACTACCTAAATCGGCATTACTTACTGAGCATCACTCAGGCAGGTTCATAAAATCCCACCTGAGGCCAACTGTTCTGGGAACCCGGAGCGGGTGAGTTGGTACCTTTATGTATTTAAAAACATGTGCATTGCACTGAATACATTATCAGTTCAGGTAAAGTCCTGGAAAAAGACTCACACCATCAGTGACCAGCATTTAAAATAAATGGGTTAACACTTCTTTATATAGTTGTGCAGTAATCTCAGGCTGACGCAGTAAGTGTCTGAATTGAAATTCCACCCCATCATTTCATGACCTTGGGAGATATTAGCATTTATTGTTTCAAATTCAAGCTGATAGTCCAGGCCCCAAGAAATCAATGGTTTGGAATGAATCCATGCCTCATGTGGATTCTTAACTCCCACATCACTCTTCACCTCAGAGATGCAATATGCAGGGACTAGCAAAACCACTGGTATTTATTAAACAAATTGGTTTTGCTTTGGCTGAGATGTGGCTGGTCCATGAGTAAGACAGGAGCAGTGAGGAGGGGAGGGCAAGGGGCTGCTGAGCTAACTTTTCTCATGTGTTCAGTAGCCAGTTAAGCTTGGTGCTCCTTGCATCATCAACTCGCCTTATTGCCCAAGAATCACAGTTTAAAAAACAAACACTTACATTAATGGACACAGAGAGGGCGATCACACTCCCCAAACAGGCACACATTTTCATTACTAGCCACTTGTGTGGTCAAATAATGATGTAATGCTGTTGTTATGTGGAGAGTCAGATGGCAGTATCTTCAAGTTACATTACTCAATTTTTGTTTTGAGTGGGAGGGCAGAAAAAAAGAATATTTCTATACCAGAAAAGTGGTCACTTAACTCCTTAGAATGAGAAAGAGCTGCAAGAAGCAGCATGGTATGGCCCAGCTTAGCAAGTTCTGGAAAACCGCAGGCTGCACCATTAACCCGGCCTTTGCCCATCTCTTTCACCTCCTCCACCCCTCTGAGATTGCTACAATCCAAGGCTTCTGGGGACCTGTGCATCTCCTGCTTCCACTATTGGCTGTCATGCCTTCAGCCACATAAACTTTAGAACTATAGAATCCCTACAGTGCAGAAAGAGGCCATTCGACCCATCAATTCTGCACTGGCTCTCCGAAATGGCATCCCACCCAGGCCCTCCCCTCTGTTCTAACCCCACACACTTACCACAGCTAATTCAACAAATTTACACACATTTGGACACCAAGGGGCAATTTAGCATGGCCAATCCACCTAACCCTGCAACTGATTTCCTCGTGAAATTCCCCCAGAGCCTTTCCACCTCAGCACCCCCTCTACGATTTCCTGAGTAAACAGGTTATGGGTTCAAATCCCACTTCAGAAACCTACACACATAACCCAAACTGACACTCACAGTGCAGTACAAAGGGAGTGAAGTTCTGTCTGAGGGGAGTTTTCCATGTTACCTGAGGTGAATATTTATACCTCAACCTAAGTCACTAGAACAAATTATTTTGACATTATCACACTGTTGTTAGTGGAATCTTGCCATGTACAAATTTGCTGCTGTGATTTCTACAATAGTGACTGGTTGTGAAGCACTTTGGGACATCTGGTAGTGGTGAAAGGTGCCAAAGAAATGCAATGTCCTTTTTCTTAAAATCCACTTCTGACCAGATTTTTGCTCAACTGGCCTAATATTTCCTTATGGGGTGAAATGTTGTAACACTCCAGTGAAGCCCAATGTGATATTGCGATGTTGTCTTTTGATTGGAAAGTGCATGTACATGGCCCGACCTGCCTGAAGGTCATTCTCTCGCTCTGTTATGTTCATTCAAGACCATCGGCAATCAGCATTTATTATTTTTACAATCTGAATTCCAGGAATGGAAGCCTCTGGCTGTGAGGAGTGTTCAGGAATTCCCATCGCTCATTCGCCTGCCAGTAACTTGGTGGAAGTTGGAGATGGGAGCAGGGCTCAGAGCTGTCACCTACAAGTGGAGATGGGGGAAGGGGAGAGCAGCATTGTGCAGCTGATACCATCTCTTCACCTCAAGACAATCCAAAGCAGAGAGGGAGTGGAAACTCCCCCTCACACACAGCATCCACTGAGAAAGCAGACTGCTAATCCAAAGGAAGGTGTTGAAGTTTCCAGCCAGTGCCAACCTGACAACAGCTGCTGATAAATTAGCCATTACAATCCCTCAATCCTGATACCGGGCCACTGAAAATATGACGTAATAGAGAACTGTGGAAATCACCTGTGAGTAATTTGGGGAAAATTCAGAGCTGGGCAGGGAGCTAGCTGAATACTGTAGCTAAGAAGTCTCTCCCCACTTCTGCTTCCACGACAAAGATTTGTATTTATATAGCACCATACCATAACATAAAACATTCCAAGTTGCTTTACAAGAGTGTTATAAAACTCATTAACAATAAGATACTAAGATAGGTGACCAAAAGTTTGGTCAATGAGGTAGTTTATGAAATGTTGTCAGGAGGAAAGCGACATAGAGATATGGAGAGATTGAAAGAGAAAATTCCAGAGCTTGAAGCCCAGGAAGCTAAAGGCACAGCCATCAAATGGTGTGGTGATTAAAACTGATGAAAAGCAGGAAGCCAGAATGAGAAAGGTGCAGATATTTCAGAGGGTTATAGGGCTGTAGGAGATTACTGAAATAGGGAGCGGTGAGGCTATTAAGGAATTGGAAAATAAAAATGAGAATTTAAACATCTAGGCCAGGAACTATGTGGATGTGATTTGATTTGATTTATTATTGTCACATGTATTGGGATGCAGTGGAAACTATTGTTTCTTGCATGCTATACAGACAAAGCATTCCATTCATAGAGTACATTGGGGAGAAGGAGAGTGTGCAGACTGCAGTGTTACAGCTAAGGTGCAGAGAAAGATCAACTCAATATAAGATTCAAAAGTCTGATGGCAGCAGGGAAGAAGCTGTTCTTGAGTCAGTTGGTACCTGATCTCAGACTTTGGTATCTTTTTCCTGATGGAAGAAGGTGGAAGAGAGAATGTCCGGAGTGCATGGGATCCTTGATTATGCTGGCTGCTTTGCCAAGGCAGCGGGAAATATAGACAGAGTCAATGGATGGGAGGCTGGTTTGCACGATGGACTGGGCTACATTCACGACCTTTTGTAGTTTCTTGCGGTCTTGAGCAGAGTAGGAGCCATACCAAGTGTGATACATCGGAAAGAATGCTTTCTATGGTGCATCTGTCAAAATTTGTGAGAGCCATAGTGGACATGCTGAGTCTTCTCACAACTAATTTTTAGATATAACTGAAGCAGTATAACTGGATATCAAAGCACTGATTACATTTAACTGCCATATAAATTGCACAGACTTAAAAAATTCTCAAGCTGTTTCTTCACAAGGGTAATAAGTGAATGGGACTTGGTGCGAATGACGCACGCACCCATTTTGGGACACCTCAAGGTTACAGAGGGAGCAAAAGTTAAGCATAGAGGTAACAGAGGCATGGGTGAGGGTTTCAGCAGCAGATGAGCTGAGGTAGGGCAAAGTCAGACGATGTTGGGGAGGTGGTAATAAACTGCCTTAATGATGGTGAGAACACGTGGTCGGAAGGTCATCTTTGGATCAAATATGACGCCAAGGTTGCAAACAGTCTGGTACAGTGACAAACTGATTCAGCCTCAGGCAGTAAGCAAAAGGAACAGAGTTTGTGGCAGAGACTAAAGACAAAACTTCAGCCAGCCCAATATTTAGCTGGAAGGCACCAAGGATAGATCCCTGGTGGACTACGGAGGCAATAATGCGATAGCAGGAAGAAAGGCCATTGCAGACGATTCTTTGAGAATGATTAGATAAGAAAGAATGGAAGCAGCTGGAAGAGGGGGGAAAGGCACTGGCGGAAGATGGTGTGACCAAATGTGTCAAACGGTGCAGATAAATTGAGAAGGATGGAGAAGGATATTTAAACAAACAGATTGAAAAGTAAGCTCTAATTTCCTTCTGCATTTGCTGTTGGAGGTCAATGGTACACTTTTTGGTTTACTGCAGCTGAGGGAGTTAAAGATACCTGGTGTGTTGACATTTTTCCTGCCTCATACGCATACAAATTTTGCAAAGCCAGTGATGCATGTCCCCCACTGTCTGCAACACCACTATGGGAATGGCTCAAAGTGAATTTGTGGCCTGGGTTTCCTTTACTGCATGATGTGGTAGTGTGGGAACTGTTTTAGATGAATCTGTGTCCTCGGCTCACGGTGCGTCCTCCTGGAATGCTGCTGTGTCGTTTGGAGTGCAGCTGTTTGAGAGTGTGAGAGGAAAGCAGGCTGCTACTTCACTTTGTGCCCCGAATACTGGAATAAACAGAGTTAGCACATCACTGGCAGCTGGCACAGTCTGGGGGTGGTGGTGGGGGGGGTAGCTTGCAGACCATTTTTGTCAGTCCACATTACAGTTAAGCTGGAGCCAGATTCTACAAATTGGAATTGAAATGGCATCAATATGATTTAAGCCTTGTACTGTCACATAAAATGACAATCCAAATGAAAAAGAAAAGACAGAGATTAGGAAAAGAGACAAAGAGAGACTGAAGGCAGCATGAAACAGAGAGAATGTGAGAGTCAGCATTAGAGAGAGGGACTGAGAAAGAGTGGGATAGAGACACAGAGAGGGAAAGAACACTGGTGGAAATGAGAGCAAAACAGAGGAGCATGGAATAATAAGAACACAGTGTAAGGAACACAGAACAAGGACAGCAGTGTGAGGAGGAGGTACAAGAGTCATTCCCATGAACAGGAGGAAGTACTATGAGTACCACAGAAGTAAAATCCGCTGGTTAATCATTTTGTCATTACAGATGCTGGTAGCTGGAGGTACCGTTACCAAGACATCAATAACCTATTTCACAGTTACCCCACCTCCTGACTCAATATTTCTCAGGAAAATAGACTAATTCTACAATGTGACTAGAAGTGAACAGGTGACATTAGACCACAATCATAAACCCACCCCCATATGGTCTGAAATCAGTAATGACCACCATACCCACCTCAACCACTTTTGTCTATATTGTGGATCACTCCAGCGACAAAAACATTGACATTGATTAGGAATCACATTCTCTTTCACTGCTCAAAGCTTACAGGTTACATTTGGGATTTGCCTGTAAGATTGAAGATCATACAAAATACATACAGCAGTGAGGCTCCCAGGAAATCCCTCACACAGTGAAATAGCTGCTAGCATAGTTAATATCATTCTAGAAGCCGTTCTTGCACAGTGAAGTAATTTCCTCACAATCCATCATCCAGATTCAGCACTGATCTAGCAACTTAAAATGCAGCATCCGTGAGGCACTCTGGGTCATCGACAGCAATGGATTTGTAACCTCATGACCAGGCATATCCCCCAGTCTATTATTTCCATCAACCCTGTTTCAACAGTAGCTAAAAATGAACTGTTAGCTTGGTGGGCCTACAACACTATAGAATCATAGAAAAGTTACAGCGGAGAAAGAGACCATTCAGCCCATCGCATCAGTGCCAGCTGAAAAGGAGAAAAAAGAAACAGGCTGCTCGTTTTAACCCCATTTTCCAGCACCCAAATCCGTAGCCCTATAGGTTATAGCAGATCCAGGCACCTTTTAAATGAGTTGAGCATTTCAGCTTCAACTACTAACTTGGGCAGTGAATTCCCGATACCCACCACCTCTGGGTGAAAAGGATTTTTCTGATGTTTCCTCAAATCCTTTTACCAATTACTGTAAATCTGCGCCTCCTGGCAATTGGCCCCTGAATTAGAGACTAAGGGCAGAATTTTCCCATCCCATCCACCTCGGGAATCGTAGCAGGCAGAACACGGCCATGCAAAGGTCCATTGACCTCAGGTGGGATTTTCTGATCTTGGGGCAAGTGTGGCCAGAAAATCCCACCCATAGTGTTCCCTGTCTACACCCTTCAACTCAGTTAAGTCACACAAGAGTACATGCAGGGCAAACAGCAAAAGCAGCATGCAATAGACAAAACAAAGCGATCCCATAACCAACAAGTCAGTTCTACGCTGTATAGCCTTAGCTGCATTGCATCATGAGTGGCGGTGGATTACCAAATAACTAACTGGAGGAGGAGGTCCATAAATAACATATTCCTCAATCATGGGGGAGCTCAACACATCAGAACAAAAGACAAGCCACTTGCAACAACCTTCAGCCAAAAGTGACAAGAGGATGGTCAACCTCAGCTTCCTCCGAAGGTCTCCAGCATCACAAAAGTCAATCTTCAGCCAATTTGATTCACTCCATGTGTTGTTAAGAAACAGCTGAAGGCACTGGATACGACAAAGACAATAGGCACTGCCAACATCCAGGCAACAGAACTGAAGACTTGTGCACCAGAACTAGCCATGTTCCTAGCCAAGCTGTTTCAGTGCAGCTACAACATTCATCTGCCTGACAATATAGAAAATGGCCCCAGTAAGCCCTGAATACATTTTTAATAATTCATTTGCAGGATGTGGATGTCGCTGTCTAGGCCAGCATTTATTGCCCACCTCTGGTTGCCCTTGAGAAAGTGGTGATGAGCTGCTTTCATGAAACACTGCAGTCCCTGACGTCCCACAGTGCTGTTCCAAACCACATATCATCCTGACTTGGAAATATAGTGCCTTCTTGATAACTGGAGCAAAATCTGGAACTCCCTCCCTAAGAGCACTGTGGAGTATACACGAAGGCAGCTCACCCCCTTCTCAAGGGCAATTAGGGATGAGCTAATGTTGGCCTAGCCAGCGACACCCATGCCCAGTGAAAGAAATTTTAAAAATCCAATCCAGGCTGAACACACTGTGGGATTGCTACTTGCTAATATTTGACTTGATTAAACTAGCCTGGCAGCAGTTCACATTTGTAAGTCTGACATAAAACACTTCAGTCTTTGCTAATGTTGAACAAATTAGTTTGGGAAAATGAGGGTTTGTTCTTCTGATCTTACCGGGAAGCTGCAGAAGCTATTCTGTCCACTGATCCAGAGTTGAGTATCTGAAGGTCAGATTGGGCAGCATGTATCGGGTTCAAGTTTTTGTTTGATGACTGAAGGTTTGGAGTCATAAGCATGTTTCCTCTGCCCAGTGCTCCGCTCGCCAGGGTCATGTTGGATAACTATGAGAAAAATACATCCACAATCATGGAGGGCAACATTATCAACTGATATAAGTGCAGACATCAGCCTATATTTTGACAAATATCAAAATATTGCACACAATAAAACAAAATAGATATATCTATGTGAGAAAATGAATGTAATGTCAAACAGAAGGGCTTTTAGACACAGAAAAGAAGCTTTTTTCCCCACGCTGAGGGTTGTGAGGTTGTGAAATTTGCCACTGGTGTTAGAGACTAAAAAAAGACCAAATTGGTGACTCAAATCTGCCAGGATTTGTGGTGTAATTACAGAATCAAGGTAGTCAATTTCTGTCACAGCCATCAGGCTTCTTTTCCCCAAAGAAAACATGCCCAAATTCATTAACTTAAACATCCAGCTACAGAGATCATTAAATGGGCAGATACAGAAAATAATAAATTAATGGATTGCTGGTCTTTATATTGAGAGAATAAACAGGCAGAAGTTATACTTCAACTGTACAAAAACATGGTTATACTTCACCTGTGAGCAACTCCTCAGGAAGGAGGATTGCCAGAGAGGGAGTGCAATGTAGATCTATCACAATAATACTCCAAGTGTTAATTTAAGAGAGGTTACACAAACAAGGCCTGCAATCCCTGTAATTTATAAGGTTAAGAACATAAGAACATAAGAAATAGGAGCAGGAGTAGGCCATCTAGCCCTTCGAGCCTGCCCCGCCATTCAATAAGATCATGGCTGATCTGTTGTGGCTCAGTTCCACTTTCCCGCCCTCTCCCCATAACCCTTAATCCCCTCTCTTATCAAGAACCCATCAACCCGCTTCTTAAAAATATTTAGCGAGGCAGCCTCCACCACTTCAACGGGCAGAGAATTCCAGAGATTCACCACCCTTTGAGTGAAGAAGTTCCTCCTCAACTCCGTTCTAAACCGCCTCCCCTTTATCTTGAGGCTGTGCCCCCTAGTCCTACTGTCTTTTTTGAGCGGGAAGAGTCTCTCCACCTCTATCCTATCCATCCCATTCATCATCTTATACGTCTCAATGAGATCTCCCCTCATTCTTCTAAACTCTAACGAGTACAAGCCTAGTTTATTCAGCCTCTCCTCATAGCTCAATCCCCTCAACTCCGGTATCAGCCTAGTAAACCTCCTCTGCACTCCCTCCAGGGCCAAAATATCCTTGCGCAGGTGCGGCGCCCAAAACTGCACACAGTACTCCAGCTGCGGCCTCACCAATGCCCTATACAGCTGCAGCAAGACCTCCCTACTTTTATATTCAATCCCCCTCGCTATGAAGGCGATATTAAGATATCATTTGATGAAAATCCAGAAGTATTATGGGGTATTTATGCTGTTTTGGGACCCAAGCATTCGGGAATAGTGCCAAGAAGACACAGGCCTTTCCTGAATTAAATCAGGAAATAAATCTACACACGATTCTGAACTTACTTCCACAAATAGCAGTTTAATTGCTAGATCAATTGTTAATTTTGAATCTGAGATTGACAAACTTTTCTTGAGTAAAATCTTTCAGGACGATGGAGTGATCCAATGCAGAACAGACTTGAAGGGTGGGATTTTCTGGCCACGTTCACCCCAAGGCCAGAAAATCCCACCTAAGGTCACCAGACCATTGCATGTCTGTGTCCCGCCCACTGGGCAGGTGGGATGGGAAAATTCCACCCTAAGTGTTAAATGGCCTCCTCCTGTTCCTGTGTTCGTAAGGACACAATGTCCCGACATTTGGGTTATTCTGACCATAATGTTAGGTGTGAAGACCTTGCATGCGACCTGTCGATGTTCAGTGCGTCACTTCCCTCCTCTCATTTTATGCTCTCTTATGTACTGAGAATCATCAGCTGTCACCTCGGCCACCAATGTCGATATCTCATCATCGTCACCAGTACATGCTGATCCAATGACTGCATGTCACCTCACCCTCTGCCTCTTGTGCTTGTTCAGTGAAGGAAGGAGAGACAGAAGGAAAAATTTCATTTTCACACACATTACATTTGCATGAGATCTTCAATCTCAGCATTAGAATTGAGGCATGGGAGGTGTAGGATGGGAGGGTATATGAGAATAGTCCTTGTTCAAGGGTCAAGGCTAGTCCCTACTCCCTTTCATCCCTCCTTGCTGTTTGACTTGCTCTGAAAATCAGTGCCTTCGGGGAGAGAGGATCCATCTGCTGGCTCAGTTAGCTGTGGGAAATTATGGTGTGAATCTATGGGAAACAGTCCTCAGAGTTGGCAAGAAATACTTGTGAAACCTGTAAATGCTCTGTCTGAATGATAATAAGCAGTCCCTAGAGTCATTTACCCTGTTGGCAGAGAGAAATACACCAAACTATCCACCGTGGAAATCAAGATGTTTGGTATGGAAAAACAGAGAATTGTGACATAAAAATTATTTTCTCAAGACTCACAGCCGGCTCCTTACCACAGTTAGTGTATAAAAACCACTGTGAGCTACTGAAGGGAATTTAGAAACATAGAGCACATAAACAGGCTGTTTGGCCCAACTGGTCTGTCCTTGTGTTTATGCTCACGTGTCTCACCATACGCATTTCACACAACTTCATTTCACACTATCAACGTTTCCTTCTGTTCCGCTCTCCCTCATATGCTCATCTTTTGGTTTGATTTGATTTATTATTGTCACATGTATTAACATACAGTGAAAAGTATTGTTCCTTGCACACTGTATAGACAAAGCATACCATTCATAGAGAAGGAAACGAGGAAGTGCAAATTGTAGTGTTACAGTCATAGCTAGGGTGTAGAGAAAGACCAACTTAATGCAAGGTAGGTCCATTCAAAAGTCTGACAGCAGCAGGGAAGAAGCTGTTCTTGAGTCAGTTGGTACGTGACCTCAGACTTTTGCATCTTTTTTCCAATGGAAGAAGGTGGAAGAGAGAATGTCCAGGGTGCGTGAGGTCCTTAATTATGCTGGCTGCTTTGCCAGGGCAGTGGGAAGTGTAGACAGTGTCAATGGATGGGAGGCTGGTTTGTGTAATGAATTGGGCTATATTCACAACCTTTTGTAGTTCCTTGCGCTCTTGGGCAGAGCAGGAGCCATACCAAGCTGTGATACAACCAAAAAGAATACTTTCTATGGTGTATCTGCAAAAGTTGGTGAGAGTCGTAGTTGACAGGCCAAATTTCCTTACTCTTCTGAGAAAGTGGAGGCATTGGTGGGCTTTCATAACTATAGCATTGGCGTAGGGAGACCAGGACAGGCTGTTGGTGATCTGGACACATCTACCCTCTGCTGAGCTCCAGACCTTGCTGGACCCCTAGATAAGCCATCCCAGTGCAGCTACGACACTGGCATCCACCTGACAATGTGGAAAATTGTCCAGTTATGTCCTGAAAAAGCAATAAGTCTAACCTAGCCAATTACTGCCTTAACAGCCTACTCTTGAGCAACAGCAAAGTGATGGAAGGGATTGTCAACAGTGATGTCAATCAGCACTTACACCTCTCTAATCTGCTGACTGACACTCCGTGACCACTCAGCTCCTGACTTCAATACAGCATTCAAACACAGGCAGAAAAACTCAGTTCCAGGGGTGAGGTGGAAGTGAATGCCCTTGACGCCAAGTCAGCATTTGACTGAGCATGGCAAAATTGAAGTCAATGGCGATAAGGAGGCAAGTTCTCCACTGTTAGGAGTCATACCCATCACACAAAAATAGGAGCAGGAGTATGCCATTCAGCCCATCATGCCTGGTTTGCCATCGAATTAGATTATGGCTGATTATCTAACTCAACAGCACCGTCCTGCACTAACACCATATTCCTTGATGTTATTAGTAATCAGTGCACTGTCTGGCCATGTCCCTCACTCCCAGGAGCTCCCCCAGGTTACCCTCAATAACAGGTTCACGTCTGTGTGAATGCATTATAAACCAGGCCACGTCCATGTGGTGTCAATATACGGCAGGGAGAAAATATCTGGCGAGTGTACAAGTTAATAACATTTAAATCTATTCAAATTCATGCAAAGAAGGTTCACGCCCATGTGAAGGGTGAGGAAAATTTTGAAATTGGGTTCTCATTGATGAGAACCACGACCTACGAGTCTTGATCTCTCGCCGGCAATCGCATAGATGGTAAACACTGGCTCAAGATAGCCTCCATTGGGTGGAATTTAACCGCTGAGTAGAGAGCTGGTGAGAGCTCTGTGTTGAAGGCCAGCCGTAACAGATACTTCAGTGGCTGTTACCAGACTCTTCCTGGGACTAAGGACGCCGAGTGAAAATATCACCTCACAAAAGCTTCTTTGCTGTCATGCCATCAGAAACAGCAGTATTATCCATTAATAGACCCGGCAGATGCCCAGGATCCACGGGTGACCCAAGGGGAAAGGTGACTGAGAACAGGATGCTGGTCTTGAGGGGGGAAAGCACAGGTTGGAGGCAATGATTGGGGACTGAATCTCAGCTGCACCCCGACTTATTGATCCCTGTCCCATCGATTAGGCACTGGATGCATTTGAATGAAGGTTCCCTCACAATGCCCACCCCTCCCACCACCCACCAGGGAACCAAGCAGAAAGGGTTTGCTGTTTGGGATTCCTGCATGGTATCTCCTTTGCCTTCAAGTGCTTCTATATCAGCAGGAGTGAAATGAGACACTTAAATGGTCATTAATCGCTGAGTAATTTCCTCCTGACTCCTCCATGCCTGTCCATTATGTACAATGCACAATTCAGGAGTATGTTGGAGTGCTCTCCAGTTGCCTGGATGAGAGCAGCTCCAACAACATTTAAGGAGTTAAATGCAATCCAGGTCAAAGCAGTCACTTTATGGGACCCATTCACCATCTTAAATGTTCACTCCCTTCACCACTGATGCACAGTCAGCAATGTGTCCACCCACGAGATACATTGCAGAAACTCATCAAGGATCCTTCCAAACTGGCAGCCTCTAACATCTGATAAAACAAGAGCAAAGGATGCATGGGAGCCCCAGTCCCTCGGGGCCCCAGCCAAGACACACACCATCCTGACTTGGAAATATAACTCCATTCCTTCACTGCCGCTGGGTCAAAATCCTGGAACTCTCTCCCTAACAGCACCATGGATGTACCTACAGCAGCTAGTCCAGAAGACAGTTGACATTCACCTTCAAAGGGCAGTTCAGAGTGAGAATCAGGTGTTGGCCTCGCCAGTGACATCCACACCCCAATATAGAATCTCCAAAAAAAGTGGGTGGGTGCATTTTAGGAGGCATGAAAAAGGTGGCTAGGAGGTGTTGAGAAACCTGGTAAGAAAATAGGCAGGTAGGCGAGGTTGAAGGGTATGAGGAGGAGATAGGTCAGTGGGATTGAGGAATATGAAGAAGAGATGGGTAAGTGAGGTTGACGGAGTAGATGGATAGATAGGGCTGACGGAGTAGATGGATAGATAGGGCTGACGGAGGAGATGAGTAACTGGGGCTGAGGGAGGAAATGGGTAAGTGGGGTTGAGGGAGGGGATGAGTTAGTGGAATTGGGGGAGTGGAAGAGATGGTATGTGGATTGAGGGAGGGGATAGGTAAATAGGGGTAAGGTGAAGTTGATCTGCAAAAATAGGCTGATCAAATTGAATCTAATTGAATCCCCTGTTCCCTGTTCCTTAGAGAAGCACTTTTTATTTTGAAGAGGTTTGTTTTTTCTTTCTGGCATGTCTAGACTCCAACACCTTTGGGATCTTTCATTTGAGCAGTCATAACTGCTGTATATTAAAAGATGCAGATCATCAAGGACTGTATGAAACAATTTGTTACAAGAAAAAACCATTTGGCTCAACAAAACTGTTGTTTGCACGATTCATAAGTGGGCCGAACCCACTCGAGATCCGTACACTTTCCTCCAAACCATTGTGAATCAAGCATTTTCATTAATATCTGTGAGCTTCTGAGTTTCTCTTTCTCAACAAGGAGTTCCTTTGTAACGTATCATTTGATCGTGAGTTTACCACTTCTTCTGGCAGCCAACTTCAGATTTGGAGTGTTAGGATGTGGGTTTGTGCCCACAGCTATCTGGATGGTGAACTCCCAATATTAAACATGTGGCTGTGGGAAGGTGCCAAGTGAAGGTTAGGCAATACCTCACAAGGAGGAAGGAAACCTGAGAGGAATCAACAAGCCCACTGCGAGGACCTCCTGGTATGGGTTATAGAGAGTCCTCACAACTCATGATAGGGGAGACTGCTTCGAGGAAAAGGGAGGGGAAAACATAATGAACATTATCACCATGAGGATATAAATACCAAGCCCACATTAAAACAGAAAAATGTACACAATTTCCCAGGGAATGTTTTCACTTGCTTTAAATATACTGAATCACAAGAGCAGTGATGTAAGTACATGGACAAGGGAAAACCATTTTGTGCACAGCAAAATGTCAGTTGCAGCACTAAAAGAGAAGGACCATTTCGTTTGCTTTTGCTGACATTAATGCGGATGGAAAGTTGCCCAGAAGAACTTCCCTGCTGCTCTTCCTCGAAATCCTGGCTGTACCTCAATGCTAACAACTCCAAAGTCATAGATTCAATCCCCGTAACGGCCAGCGTGGCTATTCACCTTGGAAGTCAGCTAATACCTTCCCCATTTCACATGCACTTGAAGGAGCAGGTGGGGCTTCGGTTTAAAGTTTCATCCAAAAGGTGGGACCTCCAACAGTGTAGCCCTCGGTCAGTACTTCAATGCAGTGTCAACCTCAGTTCTGGGTTCAGGTTCTCAAGACATCCAGCAGGCATTTGATAAGGTGCAGCACAAAAGGTTAATACACAAGGTAAGATCACATGGGGATAGGGGTGATTTAGAGGCTTGGATAGAAGACAAACTAGCTGACAGAAAACAGAAAATCAAGATTGGTGGCTCTTTTCCTGGTTGACAAGATGTAACTAGTGGGATGCCACAGAGTCAGGTCCTCAGGCCCCAACTATTTACAATCTATGGGGCTGATTCTCCCAAAGAAGTTCGAAGTGCTGAATTCACGGGAAAAACTGGTGTAAATTACGATTGTTTCTTCAGTGACAGTTCAGACTCGGATCTCCACTACTCCGTACAATGCAGAGGATACAATTGTGAATATCATTAAAAGCTCGGGTGGCAGGGCCCATTCACGCTGGAGACTGACAGTTCTGGAATTCTGTACATGCACAATGGCCCCAAACTGTCAGCCTGCATTTTGCTGGCCAGCCAGCTCGATTGCTGGCCAGCCAAGGACCCCCGTAATGCTGCCCCTTCAGCAACCTCCCCTCCCCCACAGCTGATTGCGGCTGCTACGACCATTCCCAGACCAGCCCTGAACATCCCCACACCCCCGCCCCCACCCCCGTTCAGGAGCACCCCAATCTAATTGAAGTATATAGGGGATTGATAGGATAGATGCAGAGAGGATGTTTCCTCTTGTGGGTCAACCTAGAACAAGGGATCATAGCTTTAGGATAAGGGGTAGCAGATTTAGAACAGAGATGGGAAAAAAATTCCTTCTCTCAAAGGGTTGTGAGTCTGCGGAATTCACTATCTCAGAGTGGGGTAGATGCCAAGACACTGAGTAAATTTAAGGATGAGGTAGACAGATTTTTAAATAGTAATGGGTTTGGAGGGTTATGGAGAATGAGCAGGAAAGTGGAGTTGAGGTCGAGATGAGATCAGCTAAGATCATATTGAATGATGGAGCAGACTAGAAGGGCTGAATGGCCTCCTCCTGCCATTAGTTTTAAGTTCTAGAGTGAACATGCGAACATATGACAAAGGATCTAGAGCAGTCTATTTCCTTTGAGCCTGCTCCAACTTAATTCCATTTTCCTGCACTACCCTTGAGATGGTGGGGAGTACTGGGTTGGGAAATGTAATTTCTGAAATGGAAGAGATGCACATAGACAAAGCAGCTGTACTCTGGGCCTAATTCAGCAGCTTTTTCTGTGGCAGTCTGAACAGCTCACATATAGTAAGGGCCCAAACACTGAGGAGAGTGTTACACATTGGGAAGCCACCTGGATGAAGTGGACATGATATGGTAGAGTGGCGAAGGAATCTATACTTTTGATAGAACAAGTTGCTGGAATGAAACAGCACATTGTACAACAAATCAGTTCATCCAAATCAGGCAAATATACAAATCTTCCCTTTTACTTTGACCAGCAGACCACACTCGATGGATAACATTTCATCAACTATAATATCAACTGGTTTATTTTACTTGCTATCCATTACATTCAAACACAATATATGTCACACCCCAAGATTGACAAGAAGATTAAAGCACCATCATGTCAGCTATCTATCAAAGTACAATCAATGTAAGACCACCAACTAGAGCTCAATTAACCAAGAAACATTCCACCTCAATGTTACCAGGCAACAGCCCACTTAAAATAATGAAGTTCATAGAATCTGGAATCAGATTACACAGAGGCGGAAAGACAGGCACATGGATAGCAGGGTGTAGGAGATAGCGGGTGATATACAGAGAGAGATTAGAGAATGTAGCTGAGAGAGACAGGGACAGAGTGAACAAATGAAACAGAAGCATTCGGGCCGGAAGGGAATAGCTGAAAACAGAGATACAACACCAAGAGAAGAGAGACAGCAACTGATCACGGCCAGCTGCGAGGGGAGCCAGAGTGAAAGCAGATAAGAGAGACACAGAACAGAGACAGAATAATCAACAGCAAAGGAAAGGGAGAACAAAAGAGTGCAGATGTGCCTTTTACCAGTTTGTATGTTGTCCCCTTCTCCTACACTCATGGTTTTACATGTATTTGTACTCCAGAGTTAACCTTTGTGATTCTGCGGCCCCCAACATGAAATTCAGCCCAGAATAATGGGAAGGAAATCTCCATCTATTGCTGGATAGATAGTATTTCTCAGGCAAGCTGAATTAACTTTTCTTGTCAGACATTCAGGAAATACAATTGCTCTTGATGCATCACAAACTAGCACTCAAATGTTTACGGTGTGAAATAGAATCATGGTCAGGCATTTAAGGAAGTCTTCAGTGATTGCTGCAAAATTGAAGCAAATAACTGCATTGAACATTGTAGCTTTACTCTGTATCTAACCCCGTGCTGTACCTGTCCTGGGAGTGTTTGATGGGGACAGTG
Source organism: Carcharhinus amblyrhynchos (assembly GCF_965287045.1). Taxonomy (NCBI): domain Eukaryota; kingdom Metazoa; phylum Chordata; class Chondrichthyes; order Carcharhiniformes; family Carcharhinidae; genus Carcharhinus; species Carcharhinus amblyrhynchos. The sequence continues at coordinate 1,577,076 of NC_137337.1, forward strand.
TAGAGGGAGCTTTACTCTGTATCTAACCCCGTGCTGTACCTGTCCTGGGAGTGTTTGATGGGGACAGTGTAGAGGGAGCTTTACTCTGTATCTAACCCCGTGCTGTACCTGTCCTGGGAGTGTTTGATGGGGGACAGTGTAGAGGGAGCTTCACTCTGTATCTAAACCCATGCTGTATCTATCCTGGGAGTGTTTGATGGGGAAATACACAGGATGCTTTACACTGTATTTAACCCCGTGCTGTACCTGTCCTGGGAGTGTTTGATGGGGGACAGTGTAGAAGGAGCTTTACTCTGTATCTAACCCCGTGCTGTACCTGTCCTGGGAGCAGTTGATGAGGCAGCGTAGAGGTGTAGTATTAGCGAGTTTGGGATGTCAGGGTTAACGTGGAACCTGGGAAATAGAGTCATAGAGTCATAGAGGTTTATAGCATGGAAACAGACCCTTCGGCCTAACTTGTCCATGCCGCCCTTTTTTTTAAACCCCGAAGCTAATCCCAATTGCCCACAAATTTGCCCATATCCCTCTAAACCCATCATACCCATGTAACTATCTAAATGCTTTTTAAAAGATAAAATTGCATCCGCCTCTATTACTTTCTCTGGCAGCTTGTTCCAGATACTCACCACCCTCTGTGTGAAAAAAATCGCCCCTCTGGATACTTTTGTATATCTCCCCTCTCACCTTAAATTTATGCCCTGTAGTTTTAGACTCCCCTACCTTTGGGAAAAGATATTGACTATCTACCTCGTCTGTGCCCCTTATTATTTTATGGACCACTATAAGGTCACTCTTCAGCTTCATATGCTCCAGAGAAAAATGTCCCTTCAGCATCTCCTTATAACTCAATCCATCAAGTACCGGTAGCATCCTAGTAAATCTTTTCTGCACTCTTTCTAGTTTAATAATACCCTTTCTATAATAGGGTGACCAGAATTACACAACGTATTCCAAGTATAGTCTTACTAATGTCTTGTACAACTTCAACAAGACATCCCAACTCGTGTATTCAATGTTCTGACCAATGAAATCAAGCATGCCGAATGCCTTCTTCACCACTCTATCCATCTGTGACTCTTCTTTCAAGGAGCTATGAACATGTACCCCTAGGTCTTTTTGTTCTGTAGCTCTCCCCCTCGCTATACCATTAACTGAGTAAGTCCTGCCCTGGTTCAATCTACCTCACATTTGTCTAAATTAAACTCCATTCTGTCATTCGTAAGCCCACTGGCCCAATTGATCAAGATCCCGCTGCAATTGGAGATACCCTTCCTCACTGTCCACCATGCCACCAATCTTGGTGTCATCTGCAAACTTATGCCCCCTATATTCTCATCCAAATCATTAATATAAATGACAAATAACAATGGGCCCAGCACTGATCCCTGAGGCACACTGCTGGTCACAGGCCTCCAGTTTGAAAAATAACTCTCTACAACCATTCTCTGGCTTCTGTCAAGAAGCCAATTTTGTATCCATTTAGATACCTCACCCTGGATCCTGTGAGATTTAACTTTATGCAACAACCTACCATGCGGTACCTTGTCAAAGGCCTTGCTAAAGTCCACGTAGACAACATCAACTGCACTGCCCTCATCTAGCTTCTTGGTTACCCCTTCAAAAAACTCAATTAAATTTGTGAGACATGATTTTCCACTCATAAAGCCATGCTGACTGTCCCTAGTCAGTCCTTGCATCTCTAAATGCCTGTAGATCCTGTCTCTCAAAATACCTTCCAACAATTTTCCCTAGGCTTTTCCCTGCAGCTCTTTTTAAACAAAGGCACAACATTTGCCACTCTCCGATCTTCAGGTACCTCACCCGTGCCTATCGATGATTCAAATACCTTGGCTAAGAGACCCGCAATTTCCTCCCTAGCCTCCCACAATGTCCTGGGCTACACCTCATCAAGTCCAGCAGATTTAGATACCTTGATGCTTTAAGACTTCCAGCACCTCCTTCTCTGTCATATGTACACTCCATATTACGGACAAATAGATAAGTCTGGTAGGAGTTGGCATGAAGGGCAAACCTAGTCAGGACGATATCCTGTATGTATGTACATAATTGTGTGTTATTAATAAACAGCTACTGTTCAAATAGGTGCGCTGCAGTACTGAATGTAACTATTGCTGAGAAAAGAGACAATTGTAGAAGGTTTTCATTTTGCACTCATCAAGACAATTTCGCAAGAATACCAATATAAAGGAAGACATGGTGCTATTTTTAAATCCGCAGCTATATGAAATAATTTCCTTATATGTCTTGATGGGTTCCATCCTGTGCTCAAATTCACCTGTGAAATGAAGCAGTCAAATTCATTTCCTTTCCTTGACATACTAGTTAATAAATCTGCCAGGGGATTCTCCACTACGGTTTACTGCAAGCCCATCTTCACTGATCAAAATATGCTTTTGGATTCTTCATAGTTCCACGCTCTATAAGATGGGTCTTATCAACAACCTGGTAAATGGGATGCCAGCCATTTGTTCAACATGTGAGGTTGGTGCTGAAATAGGTGCATCAGAAGAAATACAGCCTGCGGGATAATGCCTGCCCTAGTCAGATCATTTTGAGCTATACATCGTGGTGCAGGGGGTAACATCTGGCCATGGATTGGATATTGGCCAGCTAACAGGAAACAGAGAATTGATATAAATGTGACAAGTGGTGTGCCACAGGGATCAGTGCTAGGATCTCAACTGTTTACAACTTATATAATGACTTGGATAAAGGGACTGAAGGATTGGTTGCTAAATTTGCTGACGACACAAAGATAGGTAGGAAAGTAAATTGTGAAGAGAACATAAAAAGGCTACAAAGAGATATAGAGAGGCTGAGTGAGTAAGTAAAGATGTGGCAAATGGAGAATAATGTTTGAAAATGTGAAACTGTCCATTTTGGCAGAAAGAATAAAAAACAGGCATATTTTCTAAATGGTGATATTGCAGAGCTCTGAGGTACAGAAGAATCTGGGTGTCCTAGTGCATAAATCACAAAAGACTAGTATACAGGTACAGCAAGAAATTAGGAAAGTTAATGAAATGTTATCATTTATTGTAAGGGGAGATTATGCTTCTGTTGTACAGGATATTGGTGAGGCCATCTCGGCAGTACTGTGTACAGTGATTATATCTTATCTAAGGAAGGACGTAAATGCATTAGAAACAGTTCAGAGAGGGTTTACTCAATTAACACCAGGAATGGTGTCTTATGAAGAAACGTTAGTGAGGTTAGGTTTGTATCCACCAGAGTTTAGAAGAGTAAGAGGCGACTTGATCAAAACCTTTAAGATCCTGAGGGGTATTGATAGGGTAAATGTGGAGAGGATGTTTCCTCTTGTCAGAGAATCTAGAACTAGAGCCCATTGTTTAAAAATAAGAGGTCATTCACATAAGACAGAGATAAGGAGAAATTGTGTCTCTCAGAAAGTTGCGTGTCTCTGGAACACTCTTCCTGAAAAGGCAGAAGAGGTTGGAAGCAGTATCAGTAGGAGTGGCTATGATATCTTGATAAATGTGCTGCGCTTAGAGAATGTTGTGGAAAAGAAGCAGTGTGAGCCCTAGCCACCTTCACAGCGAAGAGTTTTGTGTCTGTAAGGCTTGGATACAAGTCTTGAATTTGTATTGTTGAATGAGAGAAACCCCCTATAGCAGCAGTGGATGTCTTGTGATAATATTACTTAGATTTTTATAGACTCAAATCTATAATTTTATCCTGAGAAGGGATATTTAATTGTGAGTCTAACTAAGCAGAAATCATTTAGGAAATGTATGCAGAGCTATTTTTAATTTTATAAGTTTAATTTTGTACATTTAAATTTTTATTTCTTTTTGTTAATAAATAGGTTAATATTTAAAATCTCCAAAAGTGGTTTTGGAGTTCTTATTCTTGACCTCAGTGCAAATACTTTCTTGTATAAAATACAAATGGCAAATCACTGTGATAGCTTGTCCAAGTTTCCCTTTGGTATTTGGACAGTCCGGCAATTACCACCTGCCATATCAGAACAGCAGTCAACAAATACTTTATGAAGAGGTAGTTACTGTTATAAGATAGGAAATGTTGTGAACAGCAGCTGGAGATTTAAATTTAATTAATTAAGTATAGCTAGGAGAAAATCTAGTCTCAGTGATGATGATAATGACACTACTAGTTTGTTGTAATAAACTATCTGGTTTACGATGTCCCTTAGGGAAGGAAATTTAGTACCCTTATCCAGAGTGGTCTACATGTGACTTCAGACACACAATAATATGGTTGATTCTTAACTGAGTATCTACAAAGTTGAGGATATCAAAAGGGCTATGTGTAAAAGGCAGGCATTTAAAGTGAATAGGGCTGAGCTGGATGTTCTACAGGTAAATAAGACATGGATAGACATTTGCATTCGGAGATAAGTGAAGATTTGTGTTTCAACTGTTAAATTTCAAAGGGAGGTAAGGAAGAGTTTGCAACTTAGAAAATAAGGCAAAGTTATTACATTTTATTTCACCTGAAAATGGTGGCCATAAGGAAAACATAATAAATGGAAAAGGCAAATTTAAAAACAGGTAAGAACAATGGGAAAAGACGAAAGAGAAAAATATATTTAAACCGCAGTTGGTTGATGTGTTGAGGTGTGACCATATCCTGCAGACAGTGTTTGTACTAGGACAGAAGTGTGAAGAAGCGAAGTGAGCAGCCTCCAGCCACCCCAGAGAAGTGAATGGATATACCAAATAGTATTAATTTTGTTCTAAAGTCTGGAATTTCCATATCTGAGTGGGAGTGAGAGAAAGAGAAGCCCTGTGAAATACCTGCCCTGTGGCAACAATGTGGCACAGTGGTTAGAATTACCGCCTCACAGTGCCAGGGTTCCAGGTTCAATTCTGGCCTTGGGTGACTGTCTATGTGAAGTTTGTACATTCTCCCTGTGTCTGCATGGGTTTTCTCCAGTGCTCTAGTTTTCTCCCACGCTCCAAAAATCTGTGGTTAAGTTGATTGGCCATGCTAAATTGCCCCTTAATGTCAGAGGGATTAGCAGGATAAATACATGGGGTTACAGAGATAGGGCCTGGGTGGAATTGGTGTTAGTGCAGGCTTGATGGGCCAAATGGCCTTCTGCTGGACTGTATGGACTCTATGAACTAGTGGATTGTGCCTTGGAATTTTATAGATTATATATCTCTAAGGACTGTTCCCAAAATGGTTGTTTATTTGTAAGTCTAACCAAAGAAGAATCTTTTGGGGAAATGTTCTGTATGACTAATTTCAATGTGTAAATGTAATAAAAACATAGAAACATAGAACAGTACAGCACAGTACAGGCCTTTTGGCCCTCAATGTTGTGCTGAGCTTTGTCCGAACCCAAGATCAAGCTATCCCACTCCCATTCATTCTGGTGTGCTCCATATGCCTATCCAATAACCGCTTGAAAGTTCCTAAAGTGTCTTGCGTGTTTAAGATTTATTTATTTTTTGTTAATAAATGTTTTAATTTTAATATTTTAAATCTCTATTAGTTTTACTGGAATTTGTGTCTCCTGACCTACGTACACGTTTTTTCTCATGGTTATATATAAATAGAGAACAGTTGTGATTGCTTGTCAAGTTTCCCTTTGTGGGATTTGGCTTACACAACACTTACCACCTGCCAGATCATAACAAAAGGCACACCCAGCCTTCACTTCCTAAAAGCACTGTGGCTACCTACACCACATGGACTGCAATGATTCAAGAAACCAGCACATCCACACCATCCAAGGCAAATCGGGTCCACAATAAATGCTGGCCTTGCCCATATCTTGTGAACAACAACAGCAAAATCCTATCAGTGGCAGTGAGCAGATGTTGGCTGACATATAAATACTAAACTTCCCTGCTCTCCTTTGAGATAATGCTGTGGAATTTTATACGTCCATTTAAAGAGTGGACAAAGGCTTGGTTTAACATTTCATCTGAAGATGACATCTCTGGCAATATGCTGCTCCTTCAGTACCACACTGAGTTATCGCCTGAATGATCTTCTCAAATCTCTGATATGGAACTTGAGCCCTCAACGTTCTGACTCAAAGGTGAAAGTGGCATCCAAAGAGTTACAGCTGACACCTTGCTAATAAATTGTAAAGCTATCCGTAAAGGAAAGAGATAAAATGAAAACTTTAAAAAGTCGCTGCTACATGATTTCTACAGGCAAACAGAATCTCCAATACTGAGCAAACTGGACTCAGTAACCTGAGATATATATGTATGTCTTTTTTTACAGTGAAGGTATTCATCAAATTTTCTGTGTGGTCTTATTCCATCTCTCATTCGATCCCCTGGCGAGGATCCTTAAACTGAGAATAACAAGGTGAGTCAGTGCTGGGTGGACACACTCCTCATACCTCAGCTCATTCATTGCATACTTCCAGGCAAGTACTAGGAATCGCAGAGTACCGCAGCACCCTAGATTAAACATCAGAGAATAGACCACACATGCTCTGAATTTGCTAGCTGGTTGTAGTGTATGCGCCACAAACCACTCGAAAGGTTAGTTCATGATTTATCATTTCACCGTAGATTCTTTTGTCTTAGAAACCACTCATTAATCAATAATTTCTCCAGAATCAAGCCAAGTCAGCCAGGCAGGACTTTCCACAAAACTTTTCTTTTTAAACAATCCATTCATCCCGCTGTTTGCCGGGGTATGGTTCAATAGCCTCACCCAAGGACGCCATTCTTCACATGCACACCCAGGCAGTAAATGTTGACAGCTAATCGACTGAGGAACATAGGCATTTTAATTCTGACTCATTAGGAATCATTCATTAGTGATCTGGAGTGGAGGAATGAGGTGGGGAACCTGAAGGGAAAGTGTCGGGTTTCCCAGTCCCCTATTGCCGGGGTGGATGGTGGTGGTGGTGGTGCTGGTGGTAGTTTGCAGTGAACACCACCAGCTGCGCATGGTGATTTCAACAAAGGCAGAACAAACCAGGGCTGGAACCTGGAGCCTTTCTGGTGCGTGTGGTCCAGTCTCAGAGCAGGTGGTGCTGCTAAACAATTAGGGCACTGACATTTCAGAAGGGAAATAGAGCCTTACAAATGGAGCTCAGATGCTCAAGCTTGTGGTTTTACTCTTAGATCATCTGTGGTGATAAACTTGGGCTGTTTGAAGGCCATTCCATCGCCCAAGACATCACCCAGGCTGGCCTCTGCTCCTTACCCTAAGTAGTGGGGAATAAATTAATCCAGAAATTCAGCTCATGGTCTGGGGACCCAGGTTTGAATCCTGCCATGACAGATGGTGGAATTTGAATTCAATAAAAAACAATCTGAAATTAAGAATCTACTGATGACCATGGAACCAGTGTCGATTACTGGAAAAACCCATCTGGTTCACTGATGTCCGTTTAGGGAAGGAAATCTGGTGTACTTAGCTGATCTGGCCTACATGTGACTCCACAGCCACAACAATGTGGCTTACTCTCAACTGCCCTCGGTCCAGTAGAGGCGGGCAATCAATGCTGGTTAGAAGTAATAAACATGTCCCACAAATGAATGGAAAAAAAATCAAAAGATAGCCAACCAGTGTAGGACTACACACTGTACCTTTAGGGGAGGAAATAGTGTCGAGGTGGTAGAGTTGGGGGAGGGGAGGGCAATCCTGGGCAATTTATTGCAACTGCCACATTGCCAAGAAGGTTTTAAGTGTGCCTCTAATGAACCAACACCCAGTGAGTACATGACCCAAGATCTCCAACATGGCTTGAACTGCTAAGCAGAAACAGAGCAGCCCTGCTACAGGCACAGTCCCACGCTTAAGGTTCCGAACCATGCACTGGTTGAGGGGAAAAATGGTGAATGTCTTCCAGGATATGATCTTGGAGTTGGAGAGCCACTGCTCCCAAGTTTCAATTCAACATTCCCCACATAACATTAGTCACAACATATTTTTGAATTGTTGCAAAAACTATAATTTTCACTTTAAAATAATTGCACGTTCATGCTGAATTTTAAAATGACAAAACGTTAAGCTCACTCCAAACAGATTGAGCCCAAATTTAAAATCAGGAAATGTTGGAAATACACAGCATGTCCAGTAGCTTCTGAGCGGAGAAACTTTGGGATTCATTCAGCAGGAACATTCCCAGCGGAGAAACTCTGGGAATGATTGAGTGGGAACTCACTGATCGAATGAACAGCCCCAACATTTGCCAGTGTTTATTTCTGGTATTTTCTGTGTATTTTTCACTTTTCTGACAATTGTGGATTTCCCGTTTTAAGTCCACCTCAAACATTTTTGTTCAATTTCTGGTCATTAAATACATTCCTTTGAATTTTCTGATTGACAAAGACAAAGGTTTGAGGTCTGTCAGGATGGTAGAAATAAAGGGACCCTCTCAGGTGTTGCCCTGGTTCCAGAACTCCACAGATTTCGAGTTAGACATTTTGCTGACAGTATCTACATTGTGGTTTAGGAACATTTCAATCTCTTGCGTGGCTCAACAAGCCGTGAGACCATTTTAGGACATGGGAACATAAGAGCAGGACTAGGCCATTCAACCCCTCAAGCCTGCTCCACAAATTAACTTGATCATGGCTGATTTTCTACCTCAACATTTTCCCGCACTATCCCCATATCGCCTAATTTCACTGAAATCTAGAAATCGATCAATCTCTGCTTTGAACACATCATTCGATGACTGAACCTCACTTGGTTTGACTAAATCTCCTTGAAGCATCTTTGCATCCTCCTCACAATTCACATTCCCATTAAGTTTTGTGTCATCAGCAAACTTGGAAATATTACATTTGATCCCGATATCCAAAACATTGATAGAGATTGCGAATAACTGAGTCTTAAGCATTGACCCTTACTGTACCTCAGTAGTCACAGTTTGTCAACCTAAACTTATAGTTGGGCTTGTAACCACGACTGATAATTCAATGTACCCACTGAAGGAGTGCTGCAGTATCAGAAAGAGCAATCATCAGGTAAAATGATAAACCGAGGTCCTGTGCGCATTCAGCTCATGATACCAGTCAAAAATTAGGACATCCTCTCAAGTTCTCTCATTACAATTTTCTTTTAGTTTAGATAGGGCATCATGATCGGTGCAGGCTTAGAGGGCCAAAGAGCCTGTTCCTGTGCTGTACTTTTCTTTGTTCTTTGTAAATATCACACTGACTTATGGCACCTTGCTGTACATAACATAGCTCTTCTGTTTACCTCCACAGTGATAGTCAATAAACTTATGAATTTAGTTTACTCATGATTCATTCTAACACAGGTGAAAAATGTACTAAGTGCAAGATTGCCCCAAAATGTGGATTATTTTCAGAAACAGTCTACTAATGAACCCTCCCAGGCAAAACCATCACTGAAATTTGTATCAACATGTGCAGGCAATGCAAATTTCTCCAGTAAAAGCTGCCAACTTAGAGTCAACACTGATCACTTTTCCTTCAAAATACCAAATGCATCTCAAGCCCACACACTCTGTGAAACAGTCTCACCCAGCCATTGTTCAAATTGTCCATGACTTTTACTTTTAACCTATTAAAACTTCATCAAATATCTCACAATAAAATGTACACTTCTTAAAAACTGTAATAGGACCAACGTCACCAGCTAATTTCCAGCTCTGTTACTGGGTCCACTTGTTGTGTTAAGGACATGGCTGATGGTAAATCATGATGTGGGTATGCCGGCGTTGGACTGGCGTAAACACAGTAAAAAGTCTGACAACACCAGGTTTTAGTCCAACCTATTTATCAAATAAATAGGTTGGACTAAAACCTGGTGTTGTCAGACTTTTTACTGTGATGGTAAATCAGCCAGTTGTTCCAAATCCCAGAAGAGAAACTTGGGACAACTACCCTCTCCTGTATTTTTCCCAATTTGTCAAGATAGGTTTAAAATCCAGATGATGATATTTTGTAATTATTTTAAATAAAGAACAATAAAATAAACTGGAAGTATACTTAACTAAGACAATAGCTATACATAGTATCCCTAATCTTACACAGTTCCAAACAATCTTCACTATCTTCAGAGCTAATTCTCCCTGAATGTTCCACAACACCTTATAGATCTTAAAACTATAGAAATCCAGTAATGGCCACCACACGAGGCAGTTAGAGGTAGAAAAAACAACTTGCTTTTCAAGACAGGCTCTCTTCACAGACACTGCTTGCTGGGAATTTTACATTTATTTCTGCTGTTAGCTGAGATCTAATAAATAGCTTCCTGGCATAATTTTAACCATCTCCTTATATATAGCTTCTTCCTTTGACCTTTTATCTGAGTTAACCTCTTTAGAATTCACACTTAATTACCTGCATTTCTTGAGTCTAGTTTGGGAGTGTAAATAAAAAATACACTCACTTTACAACCTTTTCTTCACACAATGGATGGAATTTTACAGCCTTGCTTCAGTGAGACTGGAAAATTCCACTCAAAGTCAATAGACATTTCCATTGTCCACCACTCGCCACTCCAATTCCATGGCGGGCGGGGTGGCAGAGTTTTGGTAGTAGTCTCTTCCTTTGAACCTTTAACACCTTATTCAAATCCCTTCATGTTTTGTTTGCTGTGTTGCTCAGCTCATCAATGTATCAACAGCATTAGTTCCAGTAACATAGACAAACTGTCCCTGCCTGAAGCATCTTTCATTTTCCCACAGCTTTTAAGGTATATAACCAGCAGAAAATATTCCAAATTCATGGATTTTCTGATATCCTTGCCATTTTCCGACAGTGCGTACCAACATTGATTAAATTAATTACTTTTGGCATTCAACTGTAGTGGAGAGAATATACTGCGCCTCGGATCTATGTCACTTCTGGATTGTAGATCATCTGTACTAGCTGTAGAGGCTGATGAACGAGTGACAGTCCCTTCCGCAGCTGTACAACTGAACAGTGGCCCAAAGTTGACTGATATTTTTTCTTTCCAGTCGGTTATCTTTTACAATATCTGATCATTTCTTTTGTTCTCTGTTTTTACCATACCCTTCCTGAGTGCTCATTGCCAGGCATCCCTGACAGCAGCAAGAGTTTTCCATTCATTGATTCAATTTGAGGTCTTACTTATAGACATTCTTGTATGGCAGGTGCGGTGACCTGTTGGTCTTGTGCCAATAGCAAGTTCATAGAGCATGCCTTTGGGGATGTGGTGGTCATCCATTCAGCTCACATCACCCAGCTAATGGAGTCGTTGCTGACTCAGGACAGCTTGCTCTCTTGGTACCAATTTATAAAAAAAATTATACTTCAGATCCAACTTTGCTCTTTGTATCACCTTCTTCATCTATCCCAATGGCATACTGAACAATATTGTTCAAATTGTTACCCACCAATATTGTACCCATGTGTTACCGACCAATATTGTACCCATGTTACACAGTGCTAGAGCCATCCCAGTACTGTATCCCTGTTTTATAGTGACAGACCTGTACCCACATGTACAGTGCCCTTGTGTTATAAATGACATACCTCTGCCCAACAATACTGTACCACAGTGTTATACACATCAAAATACTCTCTCTACACTCAATCAAATCAGGATGGTAAGAGCCCAGATTCCCACCATCTCATTTTTGTCTGTTTGAGTAGCGCACTTAAGCTTTAGCTGAGAACTGTTCACCTTGTACACAGGTCCGAAGGTTCAGACTATGTTCTATTTATTATTTGCAGCTTGATGCTATGGAGTGCTGAGGTTAGGCATTACACACCTGGTGTGTTAGGAGACTGAGATGACTGGAGGCCGAGTATCGTCGAGCTTTCTGCTTTGCTGTCAAACGCTGCAGCACGATGGAAATGGCTTCATGATTCAAATCTTCACTTGGAGTGGGATGATGATCACCTTCCCCGAGTATGCCAACTGTTCCTGGACGCTGCCGGTGGAGGCATCGCACACCCGACCCTGCAGAGAGGTCAAAGCCACAATATGAATCATTCAACAAGGGGTACAGGGCAAATGGCACTGAGGGAGATCAGCCATTATCTAGTAACATGGCAGAGCAGGCTGGAGGGACCAATTGCCTACTCCTTCTATGTTCCTATGATTGTACTGTGCATTAAGACCAGTGCCCAGATGGTCAGACAGTCTGATGGTATGCACATTTACATCTTGTCTTTTACCCATAGTACAATGTGAGGAAATGAAAAGGGGGTCAGTTGCAGGAACCAACTGGGCAGCTGCCAATAGCCAGTCAAAGCAGGCAGTGATGGTAGGGCAGGAATGGACCTCTCCATGGGGTTTGGCGCATGGGTGAGTGAGCGAAAATATTACACAGCAGGCTTTGCCCTCTAATGTCAATTCTCTGACCCTTTTCCACATAACAGGCATCACCATGGACAGCAAAATTGGCAAGGTGAGATCTTAATTACCACATTCTAAACACAGGAATGCTGCTATGATACCTCCTGTGCCTTTTTCCAGCTTACTCTCCAAGAACTGAGGAGCACACACAAGCAAAGGTAAGAGGGTTCAAAGAAGGTCAAGACACCGGTATTGGGGCCATTTCTCTCAACTGATTCTTGTGGTGGGAGATTTGCCTCACATAATTTATATCTTTGTGGTTTCTATTTCAAACGTTGTCCTTGTTGCCCAGTGGGAATTCCCTGTCCAAAATGCTGAGTAAAATGTGGGAGGGGCAAAAAAAGAGGCGAGCTTAAGGGAAGCCGAGCAGAACCTCTTCCAGCCGCCAGGACACACACACATGCACCTGGTCACAGAAGTGACTGTACTTCAAGTTGACAAACCGTTCGTGCATGCAGGCTCTTGCCTCAAGTTAGATTATGACAGCAGACATGACGGGACTCATGTGTGAAGGTGTAACTAACTGTTATGCAGGCCAGTTCATCAGGATCACTTTGGTCCTGGCAGTTCATGCCTTATATGAGACTGTATGTAAGAAGGCCTGGCAGAGTGACCCATCAGTCAAACTAGGTACACCTAACACGGTGCAGGCATTGCCAAACAATCTGTCACTATATATTTCTAAGTATATATTTGTTTATATATCTATATCTTGGGGAAGCTGAGTTGAGAAGGGTAAGGCTGCTCTCTCAGTTCCACGTGTACTCACCAACTGTGGCCGAGACTGGTCGGGATAGCTTCCGGTTGTAAATCTGTGCAGCTGCCTGGAAGGAAGATGGTGAAGCAATAGGGAGGGTGCTGGAAGTCGGTCGCTGGAGTCTGCCTGGATGCAGTGGATGATGACATGTCGGGGTAGCTGAGTCTGGCCTGCAGGCCCCTGTGCCAGTCCTGCCCATTGCCTCAGCCAGCAAAGCAGTCAGATCCTGAACTGGAGTCATACAGGTGGGTAAGGAAGTGGGCAGGGCCTGGTTTTCTTCCTGTTGCAAAGCTGTGTGCAGAGGATGAACATGACAACTGGAGGAGTCCTGCATCGAAGAGTTCTCCGTAACATGGACACATCCATCACCAGATCCATCTGAGGCACTTGAATCTTCCTCTTTGGGTACAGCTGGTTCTGCAGAATAGGATGAAATGATAGGGTAATTGTAATTACCTGTAGAAATTCAGCTATAAGAAGGGTAAAGATAAATAGGGCACAAAGCATGATTTACACAGACTGTTACAATTCTATTAGGGGCCATTAATATTTAAAGAAAAAAATCCAAACACCCAGCAATTAGCCAACAGAGCTGTGGCACAGAGAGACATTAAATAAGCAAGCACTATTATCACAACCCTATAGCTTACAAATACTTGAGCTATAAACTCAGTTTTATTTTTTACTTCCCCTCAAGAGGTCCCTTATCTTACAAAGTCTTAAAGGTTCATTCACTTTTCCTGCGACTGACCCAAAAGTATGTCACAGTCCTCCAGAATTCACTTTAATGTTCCAATTAAATGTTCCAGCTACCCTCTGAGATTCTATGGGTATTCTTCTATTCACCTTTTAGCTACATGACCCACCACCTTTTCTTTTCATACCTCATGACTGTGGATGTCTCAACTTCTTGTTCAGGTTGGCAGCAGAGACACAACTGCCTTCCCACAGCTTTCCAGCTAATACTGCTGAATTCCTTCTGCCACAAAGCTCTATGAGGACCACAGTAGATTTCTTCCACTAGCTACTAGTTAGATCAAATCTTCCATGTGCTTTTCCCTCATGAAATGCAAAGTGAGATTGAGTCCCTAAGCACATTCTATGCAATGAATGATTATGTTAGTATTTTCTCTAGGACTCTATGCAGTCCTAGCTGATATCACCACCTAGTGAGATGTAGTCCACACCAAAGCTACAACTGCCTCAGTCTTATTCCCAAACCGAGCTAATAATAGAAAACGCTGGATAAACTTAGTAGGTATGGCAGCAACGGCGGAGAGAGAAACACAATTAGTTCAAGTCCATATGACCCACAGAATTCTGAAACTGAACTGCTTGTTGTCAGTAGACATACACACATAAATTAAACAAAATAACCTTCTAAACAAAGCTCCAACATGAATAAGTACCTGTATGGGAACCTGGCATGCTTTAGGACGGTTCAAACAGAAATGCAAACCAATTATATTTACTTTCAATACAACTATGATTCTGTAACCCATATAAATAATTTAGATTCCTAATGGAGGTTTATGACCCTCTATCCCAGTTAAGGAACTCTCTTGTTTACAATCTGGTTTTTACCTTATTTTGATCTGGGAAGTATGAGTATAATTTTATTGAAGTAAGTGTAAATCCCTTACGAGGCAAAGGATGACTCATTCATTGCTCAAGTTTTACACTTCTACAACTGATCATTTAAGAAATAATACAAAGGCTAGCATTTTACTGTAGCTAACTCCAAGTTTGTTTAAAATGGGATGCCTCCATTTACTTACAGATAAAATTTTAATTCCAAACACTAAAAATTATATTCTATAACATATAAATTATAACTTAACATTCACAACAAAGCAGTAATCTTTCCAGCTTCACACAAATCCATGTGGAAGTTAGATAAGTACATAAAGAATAAGCAATAGAAGGATATGCTGATCTGAAGAGAGGTAGGTGGAGCTTTGTGTGCAGCGGTTTGAGTTCCAGCACAGCCACTCAGCTCCTGAACTCATTCCAGCCTTTGTTCAAATGTTGAAAAAAGAGCTGGAGTCAAGAGGTGAGGTGAGAGGGATTTCCCTTGACATCAAGGCAGCATTTGACTAAGTGTGGCATCAACAAGTCCTCACTGGGAACCAGGGGAAACCCTCCACTGGTTGGAGAAATACCTTCCCTATAGGAAGACAGCTGTGATTGTTGGCAATTATCTCAGTCCCAGAAAATCTCTGCAGGAGTTCCTCAGGACAGTGTACTAGGCCCAACAATCTTCAGCTGCTTCATCAATCACCTTCCCGCCATCATAAGGTCAGAAGTAGAGACGTTTGCCGATAATTGCACAATGTTCAGCACCATTCGTAATTTCTCAGATGATGAAGTATCTGTGATGGGTAAATTGTTGGAAGGTATTTTGAGAGACAGGATCTACAGGCATTTAGAGATGCAAGGACTGATTAGGGACAGTCAGCATGGCTTTATGAGTGGAAAATCATGTCTCACAAATTTAATTGAGTTTTTTGAAGGGGTAACCAAGAAGGTAGATGAGGGCAGTGCAGTTGATGTTGTCTACATGGACTTTAGCAAGTCCTTTGACAAGGTACTGCATGGTAGGTTGTTGCATAAAGTTAAATCTCACGGGATCCAGGGCGAGGTATCTAAATGGATACAAAATTGGCTTCTTGACAGAATAAGAAGTCTCATAACACCAGGTTAAAGTCCAACCAGCTTATTTGATAGCAATCCCACAAGTTTTCAGAAACGGTGTTCCTTCGTCAGGTGTGTAGAAGGACACACAGGACTCAGTATGGCAAGAAAATCTTGCACAGGCAGGAAGAATGCCCAGCAGAGCAAACTTAGCACTACATCGGTGGGAAGTTAGGGCTTTTTAAAATAACCTGCAGATCCAAAGTTCCTTGCTCATTGGAAGAAAGAGATAACCACAAAATGATGTAATACCCAAGAAATGGAAGAGTCACAGTATAAACAAATAACCCTCTTTGGAGACATTAACAAAGAAGAAGATAATTATTGGAGCATTAAATTAGAAGTAGACAGTCCACAGAATTCAAACCAGATAGTGGCACAGATGTTTCAGTATTTTCTGATGAAGTAAAATGGCTTAAAAATATCACGTTACAGTCAATCATCATCCACTTGCAAGGTTGAGAAGTGACTACATTAAAAGTAATAGGCTAACACTTGGCAAGGATGAGATAGAGTGGTGAAGAAATGCTTGAACCTCTGTACATTACATAAATAATTCTCATTATAAATGGGGGTCCAAGGAAACTATGAAGGAAAATGTTGACACAAAAGTGCAACAAAAATATGACAACAGGAAGTAAGGCAGTAAAGACACCCACCTTCTGTGGATTTGATATTCTGGTTCCAGTTCCTGGCTTGGGTCCCCAGGAAGACACTGGCTGATTTATTCTTGTGTGTGTAGATTGTGAGCAGTTCTTCCAAATCATTCTCACTGTAAACCGTTTTTTTAACAATTAATACAATATGCTTCATAAGCAAATGGCACAGGCAAAAAGCAAAAACTCAGTGACTAGGAAACTCAGAAATCTAAAATAAAAACAGAAAATGCTGTAAAAAGCCAGGAAATCATTCGACATCTAGGAAGAAAAGCAAATCATGTCTTCCCCTTAACTCCACAACAACTCCCACCAAAGGTATTTCAAAGGCTCTTCTAACCACCTCCCAACTCAGTTCCTGACTGTTTATCTACTCTCCCTCTAAGCAGAGACATGATGAGTGAATAATGTCCTCTTGTGCTGTCTCACTTCACCATTTTATGTTACCAACCACTGCCTTGCTTTCCCCTTCTTTCAAAACTGCTTTAAGTATAAAGCTTCTTAAAAGACCCACACCTTGAGTGGGGGCGGGGGCTGGGTCAGCAGAGGAGTGGGGTGGGACTGGGCAAGTGGGAAGTTGGGGGGGGAGATCAATAGGAGGGGGGATAAGGTTGGGCCAGCGGGACAGGGGAGGTGGGTCAATGGGAGGGAGATGGGGGTGAGGAAGCAGGAGGGGGTTGGGTCAACAAGGAAGGGGGTGAGGGTGGGTCAGTGGGAGGGGACACCATGTGGGGAGATGGGTCTGAACAAGTGTAAGTGTAAGAACAAGGCTGATGGGTCAAGAGACCTTGACTTTTGTTGAGTTTGGCTCAAGCACACCTCAGAAATCCAGCAGACTATTGGCAGGAACACAGAGTCGAACCCTAACCCCTGTCTCAGAATTCTAAGTAATACATTTCACTCCCCAATCTTTTCCAAAATTCTCTCTCCAAAAAGAAACAAAAGAATCTTCTTGGAGCTGAATCTCAGGAATTACCTCACGTTGGCCTCGGCACGATAACGGTGAATGACATCACCCTCACAACATGCAGAGGCCTCGGACTGAGCAGCATGTGAATCAAGAGACTGCAATCATTTCCAAATCCCCATTATCCACATCAATGTAATGCATTTTCCATTCCTCTCACCTGGCTTTACTGACAAATACTTGGAAGTCTTCCTGTTGGATGCAGGTCTCCGGCTTAGGATCCATCTGGCTTTTCTTAATCATTCGATCTGTTTCCTGCATTTAGAATTCAGAAATTGGTACGACAAGCTCCCAGTAGCACGCTCATTCCACTTTGCAGCTTACCTTTGAGGACAATCTAAAAACCCTCTTCATCCATTGTGTATTTTTCCCTTGCTTAAACCTTCATCCACAGAGCTTTGGAGACTCAAATCCCACTCCAGATTTTGAGCATGCAATCCAGGTTGATGCTTGCAGTGCAGTGCTGATGAAGTGCTGCACTATCAAAACTACCTGCTATTTGATGGGGCTTGTCTGTAAAACATTCTGGGATTTGATGAAGTTTTCCTGGTCTCCTAAACAATGCTCCTTTCACCAGCAATGTATCCAAAAACAAATTAATTGGCCTTCAGCTGACTGCTATTTCTCAGAACTTTGCTATTGCACAACGGTTGCTACATTCAGCAACATAACAACTTTCATTGTATTTTAGGATCATTATTTGCTTGTGAAACATTTGAGATGTGTCTGAGAGACATGATTAGGTGTTAAATAAATCTATGTTTGACTGACTTCCCTTTATTAGCTATAAATGGCTGAGCAAGAAGTTGACAGTCCTATCCACTCATCTCTACCGCAGCCTGCCTCAGAGAAAATAAGGAAAGAATGAGCAATTGATAATACATAGAAAGAAAGAACAACAGAGAGAGAGAAAAAAGGATGAGGGAGTGAAATAAGAAAGAAACGTGCAAAGTAAGAGAAAGAAAGGATGTGTACAGAAGTGAATCATCCTGTTTGGAACTTTTTTTGAAGTATTACTGAAACATTATTTTGTCAATTTTGGTGCTAAGCAAGATAAGGGATACAAGCTCTGGAATAATTTCCACTTTGATTCTGAGTAAAGTGAGTTTCATTATTTTCAGGAATGTGCTTGCGCAAGTACCCCATACCGCATCAGTGTAGTATTCTTCCATTTCCTGCACAAGCAGCTGTATGGCATTCTGTCTGGGATTCCCAATTTAAAATTTATTTATTAATGTCACAAGTAGGCTTACATCAACACTGCAATGAAATTACTGTGAAAATCACCAAGTTGCCACACCCCGGCACCTGTTCAGGTACAGTGAGGGAGAATTTAGCATGGCCAATTCACCTAACGAGCACATCTTTCTGAATGTGGGAGGAAACAGGAGCACCCAGAGGAAACTAAAGCAGACACAGGGAGAACATGCAAACTCCACACAGACAGTGACCCAAGCCGGAAATCGAATCCAGATCGCTGGCCCTGTGAGGCAACAGTGCTAATCCACTGTGCCACTGTGTCACCCAAAGCTGAATTAACAGGAATTTTCTACACAATCTACCACAGCCCATTCAGAACTGTCCAAAGAGATAGGAATGCACTGGTCTGACCTCAGCAGTGTGCCATGCAGCTTAGGTCAAAATGTTTCTATAACACAGGCCCCAGACTGAGGAGGTTCCTCAAGGGATTTCGGCATGAGGTGATTGTGTTTCTATTCATCTAGTGCTGGGCAGAAGATTTGTTGCAAGCTCAATGCCAGTAATGAAGTTACTGTGAAAATCACCTAGTCGCCACAGTCAGGCGCCTATTCAGGTATACTGAGGGAGAATTTAGCTCAACTGTGCGCCATATCAGTTGCTTACTTCACGTATTATTTCCAATTTTATATAAATCTTTTTGTTGTGTCAGTTGCCAATTTAATGAGAACATAGGAAGGGAGCAGGCTATTCAACCCCTTGAATCTGTTCTGCTATTTGATTATAACATGGCTGGCCTATCCTTCATCTCAATCGACCCAACTTTATTCCCTATCCCTTGATAGTTTCACACAAGAATAATCAATAGATGTCAGTCTTGTAAGATCTAAATTGACAGCAATTGCCTAGAGCCTTTTAGTAGTGGAGTGGGGAAGCTGAGAGTTCTACATTTCCACTATAACAACAAAACAATAATTTCTGTTTATATAAGGATAATATGAGAATGGAGGCTGTTTTACTATCTTTCTACTGAGGTCAAATATTTCTTGACCTCACGACTGATTCTATCTGCCTGTAAGGTTGTACCTTATTGTAGCTGCGGAGAAAGACCCCGAGCTGCTGTGCCAGGATATGTCGACGTTCAGAGATAGGGAGCCAATGACTGGGCAGCGTCATTGTTACTGATTGCTGGAGGTTACTGGCTGCTCTCTTCAAGAACCTGATCACCAGTTCCTGTTGGAGAAACAGACAATGAAACTGTCACTCACTCAGATTCACAGCTCAATTACCCTTTGGGTAATGAATCAGTGACCATTGAAAGAAGCCTCAATGTATCAACATCACCTCCTTGATTCCCACCTCTAAAGTGTCCTTGGATCAGGCTGGGATATTCCCCACACACTCTGTCCCAAGACAATCTGTGATTTTCCTGTGCACCATCAGATAAAAGAACTTCAGCCACAAAACTACCCTTGAATGAGAAACAATTACAACCAACACAGCAGCGTACCATAACTGTGTGATCATTAGTTGAAGATCTAATTTGATCAATAATCTTTTTTACCAACTTAGAGTCTCTTTGGGTCATTGAAACTAGTTATGTAAACACAACTTGTTTCCCCGTACAGCTGCTGTTCATGGCAGCACAATCAATCACTAACTCAGCTCAAATGCATGGCCTGGTGTAGCACTAAGCTGTACAGGCCAGTCTCTAACTCTGTGCTAAATGACATGAGTTCGGTGTGACAGCCACTCTGCCTCAGTGCTGGGGAGGGGAAAGAGTCAGTCAGGATTTGTACTCGCAATCACTTTGCAATGTAGGATAGTGTAAGGGAACAAATGCACATGCATGAGTGAGTGTTACAGTGTACAAAGGAATGTGATCTTTTTTGCAAAGAAACCTGAATACAAGTACAACCCTCAGTCAAACTTTCTCCAAAGTATTGCACCAAACATCACAAAGGATAAACTATGGGGCAGGTTACACTTATATACTCGAAGGAGGCCATTTGACCTACACTGACAACAATCCCACCCAAGTCCTATCCACATAACCCAATGATTACCCTCCTAATCCTTCTGACGCTGAGGGGCAATTTATCCTGGCCAATGAACATAATCCGCACATCTTTGAACTTAGAGAGTTGGGGGAACATCTAATTATCATTTTGAAAATGAGTAAAGGATTGTAAAGGCTGGTTAGAGAAAAACTATTTCTTCTGGTGGCAAAATCAGAACAATGCAGCATAACCTTAAAGTTAGAATGAGGCCAATCATGGATAATGTGAGAAACACTTCCTCACAAAAAGTGTGTGGAAATCTGGAACTCTTCTCCCAAACATCTATGGAAGTTTGGAGCGAATTATAATTTTCAAGGTTGGGGGCTGGTATTGGATAAAGGTCACCAGGGATGGAGATTAAAGGCCAGTAAATGGAGTTTAGGTAAAGGTCTGTCATGATCCAATGGAATGGTGAAAAGGGTTGCGGGGCTGTACGACCTCCTCCTATTCCTACCTGTATGTGCCTCAGCCATACAAAACCGATGGAGCGTAGATCTGACTCTTCCAGGGCACTTACCATCTGAATGCAGGCAGGAAGAATGGACAGTTAGTAAAGTTACAAGCTGGGATACTCACCTCAGCAAGACTCAGGAAAAATTACTCATACTTCAAGCTGCCAAGCTGAACATGCACTCACTCCTAATTGCCTCATTCATTATATAATCTCCAGGCTACCAATAAACACAAGGTGACTAAGAAGTAATTCCCAGTATTATTGCTCATGAGAATCCTCAAAGTTATATGCCAACTCATTTGGAGGTTTTCTTTCCTACTCATGATACTCATGTTCTATCTCTGTTTTAGCTTCTAACACAAGTCCATAACCAATCACAATGTGTTTACCATTTGCTTTTCCTCCTGCTCAGTGGGTGTGGTGATTTCACTCTGGCTGGGATGCTCCCTCAGCAACCGGAGCTGTACACGGTGCAGGTAGGCCGAGAAAGCGAGGCGTGCCTGTACCTTACTGTGGAAACAGAATGAAGAGGAGAATGTGACTAGCATCAGAAACATCAGCAATGCCACTAAATCCTAACGCTCTGTGGATCTGTTAAAAGGCCATTGGGAATATAAACATCATTAGCATTCAGCACCAACCTCAGATTGCCCCCTTTCTGTAACACCTCAAGGAGGTTAACCTTTGGTTGATCATCACTTTGCTCCTCTTTGGTTTGAGTCCGCTGACCAAGCACCTGTTTGTCAACAATCTCCGGCTTGGTGAGTTCCAGGGCTTTTTGCAGCCCCTCACTGTTAGCTCTTGATCTTTGTGCTTTTGGTGCTTGAGCCAAGGTTTGGACAGGGCAAGTGGGTCCAGTAGTGTCTGTTTCATCCTCAGATGTCTCCTCAGCATCCTCTGCTTCCTCCTCCCCTTCTCCCTCCACCTCACACTCTGCCAAATTGGATGATGCGACTGGGACTTTGTGTGAGCGTCCTGAAATGGTAAAGGAGACTGAGGTTACTGCTGAGAAATCGAAGATTAAAGATTGCCAACAGGCTTTTTTATTTTCTGTATATTTGATATTTTTCTTTCCTGTTTATCCCTTCCTCTCCTGAAGGTGCTGACTCTCACTGGGGTACGGGGTCCCCTCCTCTCCTGAAGGTGCTGACTCTCACTGGGGCACAGGGTCCCCTCCTGTCCTGAAGGTGCTGACTCTCATTGGGGTACAGGGTCCTCCTCTCCTGAAGGTGCTGACTCTCACTGGAGTACAGGACCCAAGTTCAATTCTGTCTTCAGTCACTGTCTGTGTGGAGATTGCACATTCTCCCCGTGTCTGTGTAGGTTTCTTCCGGATGCTCTGGTTTCCTCCCACATGCCAAAAGATGCGTGGGTTAAGCAGATTAGCCGTGCTAAATTGATCCTTAGTATCAAGGGACTAGCAGGGTAAATACATGGGGTTAAGGGGATAGGGCCTGGGTGGGATTGTTGGCAGTGCTGGCTCAATAAGCTTGAAAGGCCACATTCTGCACTGTAGGCATTCTATGATACTTCTATGATAACTGACCTCTGTCTTTTCCTTGAATCTGTTTCCTTCTCCTTGCTTCCAGTGACAGGAGTTTCCTCTCATACTGCTGGACATGTTTATGAACTTCTATGTTGAGCACTTCCAGTTTAAACAGTGTGTGGTTGTTCTGTGTTACACCATTGCTGAAATAGAAGGAAGCGGGAAAAGAATAATGTAGCAACATTCACGTTCTAAAATAAGCACAAAGTAGTGATAAAAACACTCGAGGAAGAACATTCCGGGCTCTTTAATGCAACAAATCAAACTACTCAGTGACACTGGACATCTGTGCTGACCCTCAGACTGCCTGCTGTAACAGGGAATACCTATCCATCTGTTGGATCAGAAATCTCTCACACACTGTGAAGTTAATGAGGCAATAACAAAGCTATTCAGAAGGCAAAAACAGCATGATTACAGCACTAATGCCGTTATCATATATAATCATAAATCTACCATTATTACAATATTAATCCCACATTACAACAGCAGTATACTCTATTCTATTTCATTAATATAGTTCAGAGCAGTAGGCCTGCTTAGCAAATAATTCTTTTAAAAAGAGAAGTCCACAGAGATTTCTCAAGTACATACTGCACCAGCAATGACATTTGAGAAACAAAGTTTACAGTACACTGCAGTATCTGTACTGTAAGATACAGTCATGGAGAATTCTTTCAAAAAGCAAACTCCACAGAGTTCCTAAACTATCATAGTGTACAGTAAAAATAATCAGTTTAAAATGAAGTTTAGTTTAGTACATGGGGGTTCCTAAAAATGCAGCAATAAACAATATTCCTCAAACATACTGAAAGGACAAAATGGCCTAAGTCAGACTCCACACAAAATCATGCTTGTTGCATGATGACATAATCATATTGGGACATGATTATTCATCGCACTGCCTGCATGCTTCAAAGCAGGCAGTACTGCACTTCAAATGCAAGCCAGACACCAAGCATGGAATCCTTTAAAATGAAACCACTTTAAAAGGGGACACAAAATGGGCATTTACTGTACTGTTAACATCCACATTACTTCAGTACGAATGACCTTACATTCCTCTTTATTTAGAACATAGAACATAGAACATTATAGCGCAGTACAGGCCCTTCGGCCCTCAATGTTGGGCCGACCAGTGGAACCAATCTAATGACCATCTAATCTAAACTATTCCAATGTTATCCATATGCCTATCCACTGACCATTTGAACGCCCTTAAAGTTGGCGAGTCCACAACTGCTGCAGGCAGGGCATTCCACGCCCTTACTACCCTCTGAGTAAAGAACCTACCTCTGACATCCGTCCTATAATTACCAATCCTTAATTTAAAGCTATATTATTTGTAAGTTATAACTGCACCAACTCCACATTATTACTGAACCAGCACTAATACACCACTAATTACATTATTAATAATCTAACATTATTATAGAGGTATTTATCTGATATTACTGCATTATCAGCCCTCCCTTGTTCAGGTACCATTACCTAAAACTATTCGAATATTGTTGATTTTTCTGCATCTGACTTGAATGTGTCTGATTGGTAGTAAACTTTGTTGCACAGCTAACTCATATTTAACTACCCTGGGAGTGTTTGATGGGGACAGTGTAGAGGGAACTTTACTCTGTATCTAACCCCGTGCTGTACCTGTCCTGGGAGTGTTTGATGGAGACAGTGTAGAGGGAGCTTTACTCTGTATCTAACCCCGTGCTGTACCTGTCCTGGGAGTGTTTGATGGAGACAGTGTAGAGGGAGCTTTACTCTGTATCTAACCCCGTGCTGTACCTGTCCTGGGAGTGTT
This sequence comes from Carcharhinus amblyrhynchos, assembly GCF_965287045.1. Taxonomy (NCBI): domain Eukaryota; kingdom Metazoa; phylum Chordata; class Chondrichthyes; order Carcharhiniformes; family Carcharhinidae; genus Carcharhinus; species Carcharhinus amblyrhynchos. The sequence continues at coordinate 1,601,502 of NC_137337.1, forward strand.
TGATGGGGACAGTGTAGAGGGAGCTTTACTCTGTATCTAACCCCGTGCTGTACCTGTCCTGGGAGTGTTTGATGGGGGACAGTGTAGAGGGAGCTTTACTCTGTATCTAACCCTGTGCTGTCCCTGTCCTGGGAGTGTTTGACGAATAAAAAGTCTGACAACACCAGGTTTTAGTCCAACCGATTTATTTGATAATAGACTCACAAGCTTTCGGGGTTAGTCCCTTCGTCAGGTGACGAAGGGACTAACCCCGAAAGCTTGTGAGTCTATTATCAAATAAATCGGTTGGACTAAAACCTGGTATTGTCAGACTTTTTACTGTGTTTACACCAGTCCAACGCCGGCATACCCACATCAGTGTTTGACGACACAGGGGAGAGTGAGATTTTACTCTGTATCTAACCCCATGCTGTACCTGCTGTAGTATAGTTTGATATCTATCTAAACATTCAGTGAATGGGGCAGAGAGGCTAATTAAGGAAAAGCTATTAGTCAAGCTATTATGAACTGTTATCTGAAAAGGAAGAACTCACAAGGCTACGGTGAGAAAGGGGAGAATGGAACTAGGTGAATTGTTCATTCAGAGAGCCAGTGCAGAAACGATGGACCAAATGCTTCTGCACCATAACAATTCTGTGATTCAGAATCAAAACAGATAAATGAGAGTTGGTAGCTGTCCTCTGCAAGTTCATGAAATTTACCAAATGGGCTTTTCCACATAACTTAATTGGCACTGGAATCAATGACAAGTGCATACTCACCGAGATCTGGCTGAAGGAGCAGGTTTCCTCTTCCTGAAAACAAAAGTGACATCAAATCACCTCAGAACTATTGCGGTAACAGCCCTAAAATTCTCAGCCAAGAATATGAGCACAATGGGTAAAATCTGCTATAGGTGCCAGAAGTTCCACCCCAGAACTGAACACTGCTTTAGTTTAACAAGAATAATTGAGAGCTGCCAGCCTCAGTAGCGCCACCTCTTAGCGGTGGCCACTGCTAAAGCTGCATTTGGAATAAGAGCACAACTCAATGGTCATCACCTTGAAAGTTAGGTAAATGGGAACTCGTGGCCAATCAAGCATGCTCCAGCAAGGGGCGAAGGGACACTGAGAGTAGGCAGTGCAGATGCCATGGAGACAGCCACTGCCGTTAAGGGGTGACTTCCATAAGCCAAAGGATACCCAAAAAAGAGGCACCCCAGCCCTAGACCTAGAGCCTATCAGGTTTAAATAGCGGCTTACCCAGCAGGGTTTAGATAGGGGCTTATCCACTCGGGTTTCGATTGTTGGTTATCCACCAGGATTTAAATAGTAACTTATCCAGCAGGGTTTAAGTAGTAGCTTATCCACCAAATTTTAAATAGTGGCTTATACACCAGGGTTTAGATTGAGGCTTATCCACACAGTGGCAGCCTCACAGCTGCTGGTAAATTGCCCACAAAGGCAGTAGGTGGCCCTCAGTTGGTGATTAAATTGGTTCAATTGGGCTTTGAGAAGACAGCCACCATTCCTGTCACCAGCAAACTGACACAGTGGTGGGAGGATATCAGGCACACCCCAATATCTTCCAGAGACCTCTGCGAGTCATCTTGTTTTCTAGCCCATTGACAATGACTCCCCCAGATGGCCAGTTGTGCGCATGTGCTGCCCACAGTAGAGAAAACACAGGCTAATAGGGCCAGTTCAAATTGTGGCTTATGTGGTGGTCACTAGGTGAAGAGTTAAACAACTGGATAGAGTTGCCCTGAGATACAGAGAGGGAATTTCAGGTAGCATTCTTGCTTCTCATCACTATTCAGCAATTCCAGCAGAAGCGTCCATTGGAAATAGGTTCAGCTTTCCAATCTTCAAAAATCCAACAGCCAAACCACTATCAGCACCTTCAGGAGAGGAGGGGAACCCTGTACCCCAGTGAGAGTCAGTACCTTCAGGAGAGGAGGGGGACTCTGTACCCCAGTGAGAGTCAGCACCTTCAGGAGAGGAGGGGACCCTGTACCCCAGTGAGAGTCAGCACCTTCAGGAGAGGAGGGGGACCCTGTACCCCAGTGAGAGTCAGCACCTTCAGGAGAGGAGGGGACCCCGTACCCCAATGAGAGTCAGCACCTTCAGGACAGGAGGGCGACCCTGTACCCCAGTGAGAGTCAGCACCTTCAGGAGAGGAGGGGAACCCTGTACCCCAGTGAGAGTCAGCACCTTCAGGAGAGGAGGGGACCCTGTACCCCAGTGAGAATCAGTGCCTCCAGGAGAGGAGGGGGACCCTGTACCCCAGTGAGAATCAGCAGCTTCAGGAGAGGAGGGGGACCCTCTACCCCAGTGAGAGTCAGCACCTTCAGGAGAGGAGGAGGACCCTGTACCCCAGTGAGACTCAAGACCTTCAGGTGAGGAGGGAGACCCTGTACCCCAGTGAGAGTCAGCATCTTCAGGACAGGAGGGGGACCCTGTACCCCAGTGAGAGTCAGCACCTTCAGGAGAGGAGAGGGACCCTGTACCCCAGTAAAAATCAGCACCTTCAGGAGAGGAGGGGGACCCTGTACCCCAGTGAGAGTCAGCACCTTCAGGAAAGGAGGGGGACCCTGTACCCCAGTGAGAGTCAGCACCTTCAGGAGAGGAGGGGGACCCTGTATCCCAGTGAGAATCAGCAGCTTCAGGAGAGGAGGGGACCCTGTACCCCAGTGAGAGTCAGCACCTCCAGGAGAGGAGGGGGACCCTCTACCCCAGTGAGAGTCAAGACCCTCGGGAGAGGAGGGGACCCTGTACCCCAGTGAGAGTCAAGACCTTCGGGAGAGGAGGGGATCTGTACCCCAGTAAGAGTCAATCATAAATGAAGCAGTATGTCAGTAAACTATTGATATGCTCCTTCTCTCTTCTATAACCTTACCTCCCTGCAAAAAGACGTGTGGCCAGCACATAGTTCAGGGTGGTTTTATGCTCTAGAAATTGCCTGGTGAATGAAGGACAGACAATGTTAGGAAAGCAAAGAACAGACATTTGAATCATACATTATGAAAGATGCACCTCTACTGCCAAACCAGTCACCGTCCTGGGGCTCAAAATTGTGCTTCCATTTTTAAAACATGATAGGTTCCTCAGGTATTTTATTCTCCTGACGTGGGTGATATTGGTTAGACCAGCATTTCGTGCCTATCACTGAGGAGCTGGTTCTGCGATTTTCTCTGCTGTAATCATTGAGACTAAGTGAGTGGCTCATAGGGGTGCTGCTGCACAGCAAATCCAGAAGCCAACTGGAGCCACAGCCAGACCAGCTATGGGAAAGCAGAGGGCTTCCCTGGAGGGCATGAGTGAACTCGGTTTTTTATCCAAATAACCTTCCATAGCTGTAATTATGTACTTCAATTTTACCGTCAAGGTTCACCCCAGAGCAAGAGAAATAATATATGTTTACAAACATTGAATTCGAAGCAAGAATAGGACATTTGGCCATTTGATAAAATCAAGGCTGATCGGATTGTGACCTCTACTTTCCTATAATCTTTGACTTCCTCGTCAATCAAGAATCTTTTCAGTTCAGCCTTATAATAATTGAATGATTCTGCCTCCACTGTCCTTGGACAGAGAGAATTCAACAGACTAACCGCCCTCTGAGAGAAACATTTCTCCTCATCTCCTTTTTAAATGGGAGGAGGGGTGCTGACCTTTATTTTTAAACTCGAAGCCATAGGAAGTAGGAGCAGAAGTCAGCAATTTAGCCCTTCGAGCTGGCTCCACCATTCAATCAGATCATGGCTGATCTCTCCCTGGTCTCAAATCCACTTCCCCACCTGTTCCCATATCCCTTTTTTTCTCACAAAGGGAAACAACCACCCAGCAAATATCCTGTCAAGTTCCCTCAGAATCTTGAACATTTCAATGAGAAAATATATCAGGATGTAAAACATATTCTTCTGAACAGCTATAGGTCCTACCTGTCCAACCTTTCCTCATAAAATAGCACCTTCATCCCAGGAATTGGTCAAGTGAACTTTCTGAATTGCTTCAAATACAGTTTATCCTTTCTTAGGTAAGGAGAATTAAACTACTCATATCCCTTTGTAGGCTGCTTATGTCCTCTTCATAACTTACTCTCCTCTCCCATCTTTGTGTTGTTGGCAAAACTAGCATCTATACATTCGATTCCTTCATCCAACTCATCAATATAGATTGCAAATAGTCAAGGCTCCAGCACGGATCTCTGTGGTGCTCTACTACTTACAGCCTTACAACCCAAAAATGACCCATTTATTCCTACTCTCTGCTTCAAGATAGCTAACCATTAGCTATCCACTAACCATTCTAATCTGTTATCCTTTATACCATGAATTCTTATTTTGCAAAGTTATTTTTGATGTGCACTTTTTCAATGCCTTTTGGAAATTCAAGTACGCCATTTCTATTGGTTCTCCTTTATCTGTGTTGCTGGTTACCTCCTCAAAAAACTCTAATAAATTTGTCAAACATGATTTCTCTTGCACAAAACAATGAAATCAAACACATTCAGCATGAAGATTTTCTAAGCTCCCTGCTATAACTTCCTTGATAATAGATTCTAGCAATTTCCTCATGACCAAGGTTAGACTCACTGGCTGGTAGTTTCCAGATTTTCTAAACTCCCTCCGTTTTCAAATAGGGAGTTACATTTGTTTTTTCCTAATGTGATATGGCCTTTCCAGAACCTAGAGAGTTTTGGTTACCCTAGCCTCGTAACCACGGAAAACATAACTCATGGCAACAGATAGAGCCATTTTAATTCTTGAACCAATGCACAAAATGATAAAGCTCCCTTTGAATTGTTACTGATATAGCCTCTGATCAAGGACAGCATATACCTTTACACCTCTGACTGCAGTCTAATGTCTGCGTCAGGATAGCATATACCTTTACACCTCTGACCGCAGTGTCAGATTTCCACTCGTGGATAGAAGTGAAAATAGGTATTTCCACATTTCCCTTCCACAATATATCTGAATTACTCTTCTTGGCTCACCCATAAAGCTCCCAGGTATCAGCAGTTGGAAATATCCGTATAAATCCACCTTTTCTCTCATTCTCTTCCATTGTACGCCGTACAACTTTTATCTGCAAGTATAACGAAGCATCAAGAGTGACCAAAGCGGAGATAAATCACAAGCCCTCACATCTCTTTCATTCACTAAAAAGGTCTTTGATCGGTGATTCCAAGTTCACCTAAGCCACATTTTGAAGGTGTTGACAGGGATTAACAAAGCCAGCTCAGGTAAAAGCAAATTACTGCGGAGGCTGGAATCTGAAACAAAAACAGACAATACTGCAAGATCTCAATTTGTCCTGGAGTATCTATAGAGAGAGAACAGCGTTGATGTTTCGAGTCTGAATGACTATATCAGAGCCCGACTCAGGTAATCTATTCTCAGGTTTCAAATCCCAGGGGTCAAGAGGTAAAAATGAGGAGGTAAGATTAGGGAATTTTCTTATACATTAGTAATAACTAAACCCTTAATAGACATCTGTAGAGAGAGAGAAACAAGAGTTTAGGTTTTCAGTTTAATATGACCCTACTAAAGACTATTTGACTGGAAACATTAACTCTGTTTCTTTCTCCACAGATGCAAATCGACCTGCTGCTTATTTCCAACACTTCCTGAATTAAACATGAAGAAATAAGCTGCTTTTCTTTGAATAGTGCCATGGGATCTTATGCCCACCTGAATATAGAGATGGGGGCTTGGTTTAATTCTTCCACCAAAGGGCTGCACCTCTGACAGTGCAGCATTCCCCAGTGCTGCAGTAGAGTAGCAGCTTCGATTATACCTGGACAGGACACAAAGCCAAATCCCCGATTCAGAGGCCAGAGGATAGAAACAAAAACAGTTAAAATTGGTATCTCTCCATGTACTTGCTGTTTGTCTGCTACCAGCTTAAGTCCATAGAAACTATATTCAATTCTTAGTCTCTACTCTAACCTCTCACCTCCTCCACAGACAGTCGCAGAGTGCTTGATCCCTGTGCTCCTTGTGGCCTCTCCTTGCCTGATGAGATCTTGCCTTTTATCTCAGTGTCATTCGCAGACAATGGCCGCTGCTGGCTCTGTAAGATTTTCAAAGAAATGAAATGGTTAACCCAATGTGCTGAAGGTTCAAATATTACAAAATAGTTATAGTGATAAATGGTGAGGCTGCACCAACACAACTCAAATTATATAAGGGTGGCACTGAGAAAATACATCACAAAACTATAATGTCGGTTCAAAATCCACCTTGGCTGCTCATGAAATCTGGCATCAGAATCTGGTTGATCGATAAAAAATTTGTCTAAGTGAAACAGTAACTTACTTGCACTCCTCTGCACCAGAGGAACCAGACTGACCTCTTTGTAGAACACTTCCATTCAGTCTGCAAACCTGATTCCACAGCTTCTTGTTACCTATCATTTTAATTCTCCAACATGCTCCCATTCTGACATTGACCTGCTGCATTGCACCAATGAAGCTATATTGAAGCTCAAGTGATAGCACCCAATCTTCTGACTCAACAATAAATTCAACAATTTTAGATCTGAAATTCTGCCTTTATCACATTCAAAATGTTTCCTTTTGCTAGTTTGGTCTTGGTTCCTTCCTTTCTTTATTTTTTTATGTTGCCTTCAAGTGGCTGCTATGTAGCTATCCACACCTCACCTAGAAACATCTTCTGCTTCTTTACTATACCCATTGAGTTTTTGAACCATGGAACCTTTTGTCATTTAATCTCTCCTCCCACTACCCTACCACAGAGCTTCCCTTTTGTTCTTTCTGCCCCTTACCTATCCCATTTCTACCTTTCCTCCATTCGAATGAAAGTTCATCAACCTGTAAAGTTAATTCTGTTTCACAGACTGCGGAGTATTTCCAGCATTTTCTGTTTTTATTTCAGATTTTCAGCATCTGCAGCATTTTGCTTTTATCTGACTAGCCCATGATGATGAAGTGGTTGGTTAATTAAACATTTTTGTTTGATTGTTTCATGGGATGCGGGCATCGTTGGCCAGATCACAGGAGCCACCTCCTTGAACCACTGCAATACATGAGGTGTAGGTAGGCCCACAGTGCTGTTAGGGAAGGAGTTCCAGGACTATGACCCAGTGACAGTGAAGGAACAGTGATATATTTCCAAATCAGGATGGTGCATGGCTTGGAAGAGAACTTGAAGGTGATGGCATTCCCATACATCAGCTGCACTTGCCTTCTGGATGGTGGTAGTCACAGGTTTGAATGGTGCTGCTGAGGAAGCGAGGCAAGTTGCTTCAGCCTCAGCCCACAATCAAAGAGGGCCATCCTCTCCACCTTACCAAAGTTCCAACAAAAAAAGCAGGCTGAGATACTGGGGAGTCATCTATTTCAGAAGGAAAATAGGGCAGCAACCAGGGAAAAGAAATCACAGAGATCAGGAGACTTCTATTTTTAACAAACAGGGAGATTGGTATTCTGCTGTACAGTATGGCCAGCAATCTAGCTGCCTTTGTCAGCTCTGCGGCACATCAGTATCTTGCACTTACGAGCACTTTCGTTGTTAGGGACAAGAATATGACTTGCTTTTTGCCAGAAAGTGAAAGGTTCCCTTCGCAAATGAAATGCACCTGTTATTGCTCTTTGGTCTCCAGGTTAATCAGAGTCCTGCTCGCAAAGGGGAACGGGTGAAAGGCAGGCTTACAAATCGGCAGCATGCCAGGGATATTCAATCCCACCACAGACAAAAACTATGAATTTCTGCTGACTGAGCCCTCAGACTGTATATTTCATCACTATTAATTGGGCCGACTTCACACATTTTGTAAGCAGCAGTAACTTGTGATCTCAAGTGATTATCGGTGTCATTTTGCAAAGTATTCAAACCTTGAAACATGTTTCAATTTCACAGATCAGCGTGAAACGGCGACAGTCTGGCTCTTTGAAGTGGGAACGGATTTAGTGGACAATGTTTAAAGCATTGAGCAACAACATGATCCAATCCATGGTCAGACATTATCAATGCAGGACATTTGGTAAGTATGGGGGCTGCTGGAAAATTAAATCTTTCATTTTCACTGCTCCTTTCAGTCTAAAGCTCCCTTAAAAGGAATTATTTTGAATCTCAGTCTTGTAGTGTGTGCATGGCGAGCAAGGCTGGCATTTACTACCCATCTGTGGATGGTGATGGTGGAGGGGGCTTTTTCTTTGTTGTTGTCTGATGAAACTTAATAATATACTAAACCACTTCAGAAGGCAGTTAGTGTCCAGCATGTTGGCTTGGAGCTGAAATCACATGGGGATCAGGCTGATGAGGGAGCGGCACTCTGAAAGCTCATGCTATCAAATAAACCTGTTGGACTTTAACCCAGTGTTGTGAGACTTCTTACTATGCCCAGTCCAATTCCAGCATCTCCACATCAGGGATCAGACTGGATAAAGATAACAGGTTTACTTTGCTAAAATGCCAGGCAAAATTCTCCAGCCTTCCAGCCGTGTGTTTCCCACCGACAGAAGGTGGCACTTTGCTTGGTGGCAGCAGGATTCTCTGGTCCTGCTGCTGTCAATGGGAATTCCTACTGACACCTCCACACATCGACAGGAAACACGCGGCCAGGGGTACATTGTCAGCGAGACTGAAGAACCCCTTCGGCTGGAGAATTCCAGCTCACATCTTTTTCTTAGTAAAATATCCTAAGACACTTCACAAGGGTGTTATTAAACACGAGGCCTTACAAGGAGATATCTGGGAAGATAATTAAAAACTTGGTCATAAAGGAAGCTTTTAAGGAGTGGCTAAAAGGATACAACAACACTGATATTTATATTGCATCTGTAATGCAAAACCTACCAAAGCATTTCATGAGAACAATATAAAGTAAAAGCAAAATTCTGCAGATGCTGGAAACCTGAAATTAGAAAATGCTGGAAATACTCAGCAGCATCTGTGGAGAGAAACAGAGTTAACATTTCAGGCCAATGACATCTCCTCAGAACCTTTCATCAGAGCCAAATGTTCAAGGATTCAATATTTAGGAAAGATAGGTTAAAAAAAGAAAAGATGAGTTAGCACTGTTCATAACGGATAATATCTGTAAATTAGTGAGAGAGAAGTTTAGATCAGAAGACTAAGATGTGGAGTTTGTTTGGGTGAAGCTAAGAAACAGCTAGTCATGGCAAAGATTGCTGGGAGCTATTTCTAGACTGCTGAAGAGTAGTGGAAATGTAAGACACAGTATAAATCAGGAAATTAGAGGTGCATGTCACAGGGCGAATACAGTAATCATGGGGGGGCTTCAATCTACGTATAGACTGGATAAACCAAATTAGCACTAATACCGTGAAGGACAAATTTTTGGAATGCATACAACACTTTTTTTAAAAACAGTTATAAACTAGGGAACAGGTTATTTTAGATCTACTGTTATTCAATGAAAAAGGACCAATTAATAAGATCATTGTAGCCTAAGGAAAGAATGACCATAATATGCTACAATTTTGCATTATGTTTGAAACAAATATAGCTCAATCTAAAACTAGGGTCTTAAATTTAGGTCTTAAAGAAACCACATAGTTACGAAGGGCAAATTGACTGTAGTAAATTGGGTAGATTAAAAGGTATGACTGTAGACAGGCAATGGCTAATATTTAAATAACTAATACGTGGTTTACGATAAATAAACATTCCTTTGAGGCACAAAAGCCAAACAGAGAAAGTAATCCAACCATGGCTAATGAGAGAAGTTGAAGAGGTTTATAAAGTTGCCAAAAATGTAGCAAGCCTGAGGATTGGAAGCTTCTTTGAAGTCAGCAAGAGTAACAGGAAACTGATAGACAGAAAGTAGAATACAAAAGTAAACTAGCAAGAAATATCAAAACAGACTATAAAACCTTCTACGGCTATGTAAAAAGGAAAAGATTAGCAAGTACAAAGGTGGAGCCTACAGACAGAGATAGGAGAATTTCTAATCATGGAATAGAATCATAGAATCCCCAAACAGACAGAGGCCATTCGGCCTCTCGAGACTGCATCAACCACAATTCTACCCAGGCCCTATCCCCATAATCCCATGTATTTACCCCACTAAACTCCTAACACTAAGGGACCCTTTTTATTTAGCATGGCCAATTCATCTGCCCATCAATGGGAAATAAGAACATACTAGCGAAATGAAACAAATACTTTGTGTCTACCTTCACAGAGCAAATATAGGAATCCTCTCAGGAAAACTTGAGAGCCAATGCATTAGTGAGAATGAAGAACTGAAAGAAATTAGTTTGAGTAAAAAAAAGTACTGGAAAAAATAATGGGACTGAAAGTTGGTAAATCTTTTGGAGCTGATGATCTGCATTACAGAGAGTTGAAAGAAGTGGCTGTAGAGATAGTGGATACATTGGTATTCATCTTCCAAAAAATTCTAAGTTCTAGAATGGTTCCTGAAGATTAAAAGGTAGCAAATGTAACCCCATTGTTTTAGAAAGGAAGAGAAAGAAAGAGAACTAAGGACCTATTAGTCTGACGTTAGTTGCAGAGAAGGTGCTAGGCTACTATAAAGGAGGTGATAACTGAACATTAAGAAAATATGTATGATTGGGCAGAGTCAACTTGGATTAATGAAAGGAAAGTCATGTTTGACAAAACCATTGAGTTTTTAGAATGGTAATGTTTCTCCTGGCTGAGGGTATAAAATACAGTCTTAAAATAACAGACAAGCCATTTATGATTGAGATGAGAAGGAACTTCTCTACCCCAGGGAATTGTGGGGCCTCAGTCACTGCCTATGTTCCAGACAGAGAATGACACACACACACAATATTTTACCAGAGCTTTGTGAGACTTTGGCCGAGCACCAAGATCGAAACCACTTTTCCCTGGTCTGCCTTGCCGGGCTATTGGGTTCTGGCAGACAAATCCTATCAACACAAAAGAAATCAGGGTTATATTCAAATTAATGAAATGAATAAGTGACCTACATTGTGATCCTCCACTTTTTGTCTCCCGCACATTCGATTTTTGATTCCAAATATGGAATATTTTGTTCATAAAATTTGTAAAAGTACATTCCGAAACATTTCAAATTGAATATTACTGAAGGTGAAATAGAATTTAACTTTGCTCCATACATTCCATTCCACTCTTGGGTGCCTTGATACAATCTCATTGACACAACATACATTCAATGTCAAAAACACTGCCCAAAGGGTTTTACCCAGTTTCCAGTTGCTCGACGAATTATGGCCGAAAGACCTTTCCCCACTGTTCCTCTGCAATGGCTGCCCCAACCATTATTCCCAAGTCCTGGACTGTGAAACATGCCCGTTAGCAACACTCAGGTATGGACAGCTCTGCATTGGAAGGCCAACAGGACTCCAGCAGAGTTGCTGGTCCTCCAGCTGTAACTGATGTTTATCTTGCAGTGCATCCCTAGGAAAAGCCTGTGGAGTACACAGTCCTGCACACAGCTGCTTGGTATAAACCTCAACAAAAACCACTGCATCTCTCTCCAGACTTTCCTTCCAAGAGCATATTTCAGAAGAGTGGACAATAGTTTCTTTCCAACAGCAGCACTTGCACATCCTCAATTAATTGATGGTGATTTCAGCTGTCTCAGCCCTAAGCTCTGAAAATCACTCCCAAGATCTCTCAGAATCTCTTCCCTTTTTTAAGATGCTCTTTAAAATCTTTTGGTTGTCTGCTCTTATCTCTTGTGGCTTTTAATGCTCATGTGAAGCACATTTGGGATGTCTTATCATGTTGAAAGTGCTAGATAAAATCATATGAAATGGGAGCAGAATTAGGCCATTGGGCCCACTGAGTCTGCTCCGCCATTCAATCATGGCTGCTATGATTCTCATTCCCATTCTCCTGTCTTCTCCTCGTAACCCTTGATCCCCCTGTTGATCAAGAACCAATCTATTTCTGGCTTAAAGACACTCAATGACCTGGCCTCCACAGCCTTTTGCGGCAAAGATTCACCACCCTCTGGCTGAAGAAATTCTTTCTCATCTCTGTTTTAAAGGAGCATCCCTTCACTCTGAGGTTGTACCCTTGAGTTCTCGTCTCTCCCACTAGCGGAAACATCGTCTCCATGTCCACTCTATCTAAGCCTCTCAGTACTCTGTAAATAAATAAGTGTGTCAATAAATAAATGTTCTGCTTAAGAGGGAGCCATAATTTACACAAAACAGACCACAATGCGTGGGAGGCCACTATACTCCTGCTCCTCTGGCTCTGTCCTCAAACCACTTAACCTCTCCATCTCTCTCCATCAAGATCCAGTAGCATCCTAGTCAACCTTTTCTGCACTCTTTCTAGTTTAATCATATCCTTTCTATAATAGGATAACCGGAACTGTACACAGTATTCCAAGTGTGGCCTTATTGATTTATTGTACAACTTCAACAAGACATCCCAACTCCTGTATTCAATGTTCTGACCAATGAAACTAAGCATGCCGAATGCCTTCTTCACCATCCTGTCCACCTATGACTCCACTCTCAAAGAGCTATGAGCCTGTATTCCTAGATCTCTTTGTTTTATAATTCTCCCCAGTGCCTGACCATTAAAAGAATAGATCCTGCCCCAATTCAATCTACCAAAATACATCAGCTCACATTTATCTAAATTAAACTCCAACTGCCTTTCACAAGCCCACTGGCCCAATTGATCAAGGTCCCTTTGCAATCCTAGATAATTTTCTCCACTGTCCACAATGCCACCAATTTTGGTGTCATAGTTACTTACTACCATGCCTCCTAAATTCTCATCTAAATCATTAATATAAATAACAAATAACAGTGGGCCCAGCACTGATCCCTGAGGCACACCACTGGTCACAGGCTTCCAGTTTGAAAAACAACCCTCTATAACCACCCTCTGTCTTCTGTCATCAGGTCAGTTTTGTATCCAGTTGGCTACCTCACCCTAGGTCCTGTGAGATTAAACCTTATGCAACAACCTACATGCTCTGCCGAATCAAAAGCCTTGTTAAAAGTCCATATAGATAATGTCAAATTGACAAGACCTTCTGACTCAGAGGCAAGAGCGCTAGCAACAGATACTTATGCTATTTTCAGCTTTGACTTTCCTTTGATCCACCTTATGCGTCCCGAACTCCGTTTGGCATAAACTTTTAACCTAACCTAAATTCCCTTGTTCCCTCTCACTCTTAGTAGCATCCTGTGCCTGCTGATCTCAAATTAGTCCCACTGCATCATGTACAAAATCAAAATGTTCCACCATTCAGTGAGCTCTTGGCTGATCTGTACCTCAACTCCATTTAATTAGCCTTTATTCCAATCCATTGAAACTCTTACCCCATAAAAAAGTCAAACTGTTTTGAAAATTATAACTTGCAGCATCCAGAGTATTTCAAGCGAGAGGATTCCAAAGTATGATGAAAGCTTCCCACCTTTCCTCATGAATATAAAATTACTGCGGATGCTGGAATCTGAAACCAAAAGAGAAAATGCTGGGAAATCTCAGCAGGTCTGGCAGCATCCATAAGGAGAGAAAAGAGCTGACATTTCAACTCCAGACGACCCTTTTCAAAACTTTGGACTCGAAACGTCAGCTCTTTTCTCTCCTTATAGATGCTGCCAGACCTGCTAAGATTTTCCAGCATTTTCTCATTTGGTTCCCTCATGAACAGCCTAGCTCTGATTTTCAGATTATGTCCTCTTTGTCCTTTCCTAACTCAGCTCCTTCTGCTGGATTTCCATTTCTCCTGTCAGGGATCTCAGGGCATTGAACCATAATTCAAGTACTGTGGTTACATTTCTCCTCTAACTGTTTGCTTTCCCATCCCATTTTTGTATGTCTCATTTGTCAATGCTTGTTAATAAGACAGTAGAACTCCAGTGCCACAGCTATCAGTAACTTCCAATCGCTACACCAAGGGCTGACTGTTTTTGTGTAAAAGGTCACCCTAACACATTTCGGAAATACAATGAGATTTTTGCCTTGGTAGATAAACACTCAACTTGCTTTACTTACTGCAGTCATACTAGTAAACTGCAACATAGATTGTGTTTAACCCTAGATGGTGAAGTGCTGTGTAATTATTTTAATCGGATTCTATACTTTCATCCCTACAAAGTGCTCTGATCAGTGCCATCCCTGCACAGCCGGTGCTTCACTGGAGTGTCCTACTGCCCACAATACGGCAGCACAGTGGTTAGCACTGCTGCTTCACAGCTCCAGGGTCCTGGGTTCGATTCCCAGCTTGGGTCACTGTCTGTGTGGAGTCTGCATGTTCTCCTCATGCCTGCGTAGGTTTCCTCTGGGTACTCTCCCACAGTCCAAAGATGTGTGGGTTAGGTTGATTGGCCACACTAAGAAATTGCCCCTTAGTGTCCAGGGATGCATAGATTAGAGGGATTAGTGGGCATAATATGTAGGGATATGGGGGTAGGGCCTGGGTGGGATTGTGTTCGGTGCAGACTCAATGGGCTGAAATGTCTCTTTCTGCACTGTAGGGTTCTATGATCTATGATCTATAATACATTCTCCGAACAGCACAGTCTGTAACTATGATGATGGGGTTACTTTTCCCCCACAGTTCATATTGACACAGAATAAATGTGTCATCTGTCCACTACATTAACAGCCAAACTTCAGGAAGCAATGTGAGGGCAATCTGACATCAACACAAAAGCGGACTATTCATTGATTGTAAATCAGCTAAAAGCTCTACCTCTCCAAGTGAAAACTGCTCTATTGCTATTTCTAATTGAGGACCACAAGATAAATCCAAAGTGTCCACTGTGATTCAGAAAGTAACATTCCCAACTCTGAGCCCAAGGTGTGAGTTCAAGGTCCACTGCAGAGATGTGAGCACAAAATTCAGGCTGAACACTGTGCAGTGCTGAGGGAGTGCTGCACTGTCAGAGGATCTGTACTGAGGGAGTGCCACACTGTTAGAGGGTCAGTACTGAGGGAGTGCTGCATTGTCAGAGGGTCAGTATTGAGGGAATGCCGCACTGTCAGAGGGTCAGTACTAACGGAGTGCTGCACTATCAGAGGGTAGTACTGAGGGACTGCTGCATTGTCAGAGGGTCAGTATTGAGGGAGTGCCGCACTGTCAGATGAGACATTAAATCAGGGCCAATCTGCACTCCAAGGTGGATGCAAAAAAATCCCGTGTCTCAATTTCAAAAGGAGGGCAGATCTGCCTCATGCCCTGATTAATATTAATTTCTCAACAACATCACAAAGATAATTTACATGATTATTAGCACAGTGTTGTTTGCAGGATCTTACTGAGGTTCCTACCTCACAATAGTGACTGCACCTTAAAACGTATTTCAATAGTTGTAAAACACTGAGGATTTGAAAGGTGTCACAAAAATACAAATCTTGGACAATGTTCCATGCTAATTCAAATGTACACATAATAAATACTCATCTACATGCAAGTTGCTGTTAGAAAAGTAGAAAAAAAACATAACTCACTTTACAATCAATAAGCTCCCACAAAGCATAGTGAGATAAATAGCCAGTTATCAAGCAACAAAGATGTGCTATGTTACATAAATTTGAAATTAATATTTTGCTGCAGTTTACTGTCAAGTGTCAAAGGCGTCTTCAAAGGTGAAAAATGTGACTGGTTGCTCCCCTGAAACAGGCACTCACCCACTAACGTGAACATGTCTGACAGCAAGCTTGCTTTGATCTTCAGATCCAAGGGTGCATCACTAGCGAGAAAGAAGTGAAAGAAAATTCAGGAGCTGGCCCAGACTTGCACAGATTCCTTACCATATAGGAATCAGGACAGCGAAACCCAGTCAGAAAGAACAGTAAAACCAGAGATCTTACAGTACAGAAGGAATTCCTTTAGCTCATCATGTGTGTGTCAGTAACAGTTCTCCAAATGGAACTAATGACTCCCACTTCAGCCTTTTCCACAGGATTAAACTGCAGCAGGCGACGGTGCAGAGGGACCTCGGGGTCCTTGTGCAGGAGTCGCAAAAACCCAGCTTGCAGGTGCAGCAGATGGTCAGGAAGGTGAATGGGATGCTGGCCTTCATCGCGAGGGGGATTGAATATAAAAGTAGGGAGGTCTTGCTGCAGCTGTATAGGGCATTGGTGAGGCCGCAGCTGGAATACTGTGTGCAGTTTTGGGTGCCGCACCTGCGCAAAGATATTTTGGCCTTGGAGGGAGTGCAGAGGAGGTTCACTAGGCTGATACCGGAGTTGAGGGGGTTGAGCTATGAGGAGAGGCTGAATAAACTAGGCTTGTACTCGTTAGAGTTTAGAAGAATGAGGGGAGATCTCATTGAGACGTATAAGATGATGAATGGGATGGATAGGATAGAGGTGGAGAGACTCTTCCCACTCAAAAAAGACAGTAGGACTAGGGGGCACAGCCTCAAGATAAAGGGGGGGCGGTTTAGAACGGAGTTGAGGAGGAACTTCTTCACTCAAAGGGTGGTGAATCTCTGGAATTCTCTGCCCGTTGAAGTGGTGGAGGCTGCCTCGCTAAATATTTTTAAGACGCGGGTTGATGGGTTTTTGATAAGAGAGGGGATTAAGGGTTATGGGGAGAGGGCGGGAAAGTGGAACTGAGCCACGACAGATCAGCCATGATCTTATTGAATGGCGGGGCAGGCTCGAAGGGCTAGATGGCCTACTCCTGCTCCTATTTCTTATGTTCTTATGTTCTTATGATTAGGAACCCATCAATCCAGTTCCCCCATTTAATTCAATTATGGCTGATCTGCACCTAAACACAATTTACCTGCTTTTGCTAATTTATCTATTAATATCCTTATCTCAAAAATGCACTTTGGGATTTTTCATTTTGTCGGAGGCACTAGATAAATATATATTTATACATTGTTATTGGAGGGAAATATACAGAGGTGTCTTGCAGGGGTCAATATTAAGATCATTTCTCTTTCTGATATCATATAAGGTAAAAATTCAAGTTTGCAGAAGTAAAGAAACTCAGAATTGGTAAACAATGAACAGGGTATTAACAGACTTCAGGAAGACATAGAATACAACAATGATTCCTTGCAGCTGCAATTTAATACAGAGAAGTGCAATATGATATATTTTAGTAGAAAGAGGAATGCAATAGAAACTAAATAGTGCAATTTTAAAGGAGGTGTAGAAAGAGGAATCACCTCATCTATGTACACAAATCTTTGAAGTGGCACAAGTTGAGAAGGCTGATGAAAAAGTATGCAGAAACTTTGGGTGGGATTTTCTCTTCCTCCGCAGTGTGTTCCAGGGTGGTGGGAGGTGGTGCATATTTGCACGTAGCGGTATCTCATTGTCCCCCAGCTGTCAAGAGGGTTTTCTGTTGAACACACCCCTCAGTGCCAGGTAACCCAAAGCAGGGGTGTGTCACTGGTAGGACTGTAAGATCCCAATGGCGCGAATGGGAGCAAGATTTTGCTGCTTAGCTTTAATAATACAGGAATTGATTATAAAACTTCAAAAGCAATTAGTTAGGCTTCAGCTGGAGTATTGTGTTCAATAATGGATACCACACTTTCGGAAAGATGTCAAGAATACACAGGAAGCTTACTAGAATGGTATCAAGATGAGGAATTTTAATTATGTTGTGCAACTGGAGAAGTTGGCAGTGCCCCTAGAATATAGACGGTTAAGAGGAGATTTGATCGATAGCGTTAGAAGAATACAGAGAATGTAGGAGAGAACTTAAAAGGGGCATCAGAAAGGCAAAAAGGGGCCACGAAATGGCTTTGGCGGGTAGGATTAAGGAAAATCCTAAGGCATTTTACTCCTATGTTAGAAACAAAAGGATGGTTAGAGGGAAGATTGGTCCTCTCAGGGACAGAGGAGGGGAACTATGCTTGGAGCCTGGGGGAATGGGGGAGATTCGGTATTCACGCAGGAGAGGGGCCTGATGTCTGGTGCTGTGCTTGAGGAGTTTGAGGATCCGTTGAGGGAAATAGTCATCACGAGGGAAGAGGTGTTGGGACTTTTAGACAGTATAAAGACAGATAAATCTCCGGGGCCTGATGGCATCTATCCCAGGCTGCTAAGGGAGGTGAGGGATGAAATTGCTGGGCCTCTGACGCAAATCTTTGTCTCTTCTTTGGACACAGGTGAGGTCCCAGAGGATTGGCGGATTGCAAATGTAGTACCGTTGTTTAAAAAGGGTCAGAGGGATAACCCAGGGAATTATAGGCCGGTGAGCTTGACTTCAGTTATAGGCAAGCTAATGGAGAGGATCCTCAAGGATAGGATGTATGAACATCTGGAGCGCTGCAATCTGATCAGGGATACGCAGCATGGCTTCGTTACAGGGAGGTCGTGCCTTACGAATCTAGTGGAATTTTTTGAACAGGTGACAAAAACGGTTGACGAAGGACAAGCCGTTGATGTCGTCTATATGGATTTCAGTAAGGTGTTTGACAAGGTCCCTCATGGTAGGCTGATAGAAAAGGTGAAGGCTCATGGGATACAAGGCCAGGTATGTAGATGGGTGGAGAACTGGCTTGGGAGGAGGAGACAGCGGGTAGTAGTGGAAGGCTCCTTTTCCAATTGGAGGTCTGTCACCAGTGGTGTGCCGCAGGGCTCGGTACTAGGACCTCTTCTATTTGTGGTATATATTAATGACTTGGACGAGGGGGTAGGTGGTGTGATCAGCAAATTTGCTGATGACACTAAGATGGTTGGATTGGCGGGTACTGAGGAGCAGTGCCTGGCAATGCAACAGGACATAGACAGGCTGGTAGATTGGGCAGATAGATGGCAAATGGAATTTAATCCGGAGAAATGCGAGGTGATGCACTTTGGCCGGAATAATGTGGAGGGGAGTTATACAATAAAAGATAGAACTATCCGGAGTACAGATACGCAGAGAGACCTGGGGGTGCAAGTGCACAAGTCCCTGAAGGTGTCGGTGCAGGTGCAGAATGTGATGAGGAAAGCGTATGGTATGTTAGCCTTCATAGGAAGGGGTATAGAATATAAGAGTAGGAGTCTGATGTTGCAGTTGTATAGAACGTTGGTTAGGCCTCACTTGGAGTACTGCGTCCAGTTCTGGTCGCCGTACTACCGGAAGGATGCAGAGATCCTGGAGAGAGTGCAGAGGAGATTTACCAGGACGCTGCCTGGTATGGAAGGGCTGTCTTACGAGGAAAGATTGAACGAACTTGGGCTGTTTTCCCTTGAGAGACGTCGGCTGAGGGGGGATCTAATAGAGGTTTATAAGATTATGAAGGGGATAGATAGAGTAAATGGTGGTAAGCTTTTTCCGCTATTAGAAATGAATAGAACGAGGGGTCACGGGCTTAGGGTGAGGGGGGCTAGGTATAAGACAAATATTAGAGGGCAGTTTTTCACGCAAAGGGTAGTGGGGGTGTGGAATGCACTGCCGAGTAAGGTGGTGGAAGCAGGCACGCTAGGGTTGTTTAAGAGTAACTTAGACAGCCACATGAGTGGGCTACATATAGGGGGATATAGCAGGCCTTACTAAACATTGTAGGCTTGGGATTACGTTTTTGCCTCAGGGATGTTACAGTCTTTGCCCGTTTAATAATGAATTTTTTGTCTCCACAGGCATTTAAGTCCAGCAAGGGGCATGCATGCGGCAGGTTGTAGTGGGCTGCTCTTGGACGTTGCTTCGGGAGTTGCCTATTGCTTCATGTCGTTAGTGTGCTTAAACTGGACCATCTCGAGGGCAACATGACAGCTCAGAGACTATCTCTGTTGCTGTGCGGACACATGGATTTGGGCCTGTGTCTGTGGGAGTTTGCACGTTCTCCCCGTGGTTGCGTGGGTTTCCTCCGGGTACTCCGGTTTCCTCCCACATCCCAAAGATGTGCTTTTAGGCTGATTGATTGGGTAACAAATTGTCCCCATATTGGACCTCCCTGATCCTCCTACATTAGGCGTAGACTAAAATCATGAATAGGTCACTGAGACAGTGGGACGGCGGCGCGGGCTCGTTGGGCCGAAGGGCCTGTTTCCTGTGCTGTGTTGTTCTTTGTTCTTTGTTCAGTCAAAATCATGAATGGCTTTGGGAGAATCAGTTGACAGAACTTGCCCTAGTGACAAAAGAGTCACTAACCAGAGGTCACAAAGTTAAGATGATTGGCAAAAGAACCAGAGATGACATGAGGAATATACCTTTTCCACAATGAGTTGCTAGAATCTGGAGTGTACTGCCTGAAAGGATGGTGGAAGCAAATTTATAATAACTTGAAAAACAGAACTGGAGAAATACTCGAAAGGAAAAAGACTGGATTATGAGGGAAATAACAGTGGGGAGTGGGATTCATTTGATAGCTTTATCAAGGACACAAAGATTAGGCCAAATAAACCATCCACTTTGTCAGGCCTGCTCTGCCATTCAGTGTGATCACAGCTGATCTTGAGCTTTAACTCATTTCTCACCTGCTCCCTGAGATACCAAAAATCTATTTATCTCAGCATTAAATATATTCAATGATGGAACATCCACAATACTTTACAGTAGAGAATTCCTAAGATTCACAACCCTTTGAGTGAAATAATTTCTCCTGATCTCAGTCCTAAATGATTCACTCTATAACCAGGAGCTGTGACCCATGTTTCAGATTCCCCAACAATCTCAAAAATAAAGTTTATTTATTAGTCACAAGTAAGGCTTACATTAACACTGCAATGAAGCTATTGTGAAATTCCCCTAGTCACCACACTCCAGTGCCTATTCGGGTACACTAAGGGAGAATTTAGCACAGCCAATGTACCCTAACCAGCATATCTTTCAGACTGTGGGAAGAAACTGGAGCACCCAGAGGAAACCCATGCAGACATGGGGAGAACGTGCAAACTCTGCACAGGCCAAAGCTAGGAATGGAATCCGGATCCCTGGTGCTGTGAGGCAGCAGTGCTAACCACTGTGCCACCATGCTGCCCAGTGCCTATCCTATCAAGCCTCTTCCCATTTTTGTAGCTTTCAATGAGATCACCTCATTCTTCTAAACTCCAGAGAATACAAACCAAAAGCCAGTTTAGACACAATGGGCTGAATAGCCTCGTTCAGTGCCGTAACATTTTATGATCCCATGATTAGCTACTTATGTTAAAGCAATGCATGCTCTAATCATCCGAAGTGAAAAATTACTCTTTCAAAATTTGATCCCATTCTTCCAGACTATGCCACTCCATAGTGGTTGATTCACCAACTGGAAATAATGCTAAGCTATTTAACCTCTTAAAATCTATCAACATTTTGATAACCTGCTAGATTTTCCATTAACCTCTGTTCCAGAGTAAGCAGTCTTAACTTTTCAAGCCTTTCTTCACAACTATAATCTTTTATCTCTGAAATCATCTTCAGTGTGCTCTATCTATTTCTAATAGACTTCCTCTGATTACCTTTATTTCACCAGGTAGAACAATATAATTAGCTTCTTTGTAAGAAAAGACTAAAGATAAAGAACTGAGGACAAAGATGCCTGGGTGGGCAAACATAAATCATACAAAAGGGGCCTTACCCAAGTTAAATGCAAGGGAATATTGCCAAATAGAGTCATAGATCAACAATGAAATGGAAAGGAAACAAATTAAGTACATTCCAAGAATGAAAACTGAGAATGCGTCGAAGGCTGGGGTTCCACGATGAATCAATCATGAGATTAGTTCAGACTTGAAACTAAAAGCAGCACTTAGTGCTTAGAGAACAGATAACAAAAATGAAAATCAAGGCAATAAAGAAAATATAGCAGACTACAAATGTACTAAAGGCTTTTGAAGAGAGAATAAAAGGGTTTATGATACCATAGCAGCAAAAGCTAGGTGGGGATCCTGCTGCCAATAGTTAAAGGAGACAAGCCTGGAGTGTAGAGTAAGAGAACAACAGAAATACTAAATCAAACTCTGCCTCAGATTTCACAGAGAAGGGTGATGTTGATTGGAAGTTAGATCTCTCAGTTATGTATGGCCCAGGGTGTTGAAAGTTATTGTTGAAAGAGAAACATGTGAATGATAGGGACCTAACCGCTTATTAGGATCCTGAGGGAAGCTGGAGAAAAACTAATGGACAATTTGATGTGCGTCAAAGGATTACACATCTCAGCAGGTCATTCAGCCCATGTGCTTGTACCAACTATATTTAAAAGAGTTATCCACTTACCTGTTTTCCCTTTTCAAATGTTTATCGAATTCCTTTCAGCATTAACAACAGAGAAGAAATAAAGGAAAGGCAATAATGTGTTCTGCACAGGCTTTCAACAAGGGGAAAGGGGGGGGACTGTGATCGAACTGGCCAGCACACTGGAGGCTCACAGTCCAGGGTCACTGTGCATGTTCAGATGCCCGCTGGTTTCAGCCTCTCCAGCGGGAGTAGGCCCTGCCTCTGAAATCTAATGATATTCACACTGGTGATCTCTGCATTGCACAGATTGTGAGAGATTCTAGTCTGAAAAACCAGCATGAATTACTCCAATTTTTCTGCAAATTCAATATTTAAGAGTTTTTTGGGGAGATTTCCACCCACAATTTGTGGGTGTTATCAAATTGCATAGTCAATACAGAGGAGAACTGGAACTAATTATGAGGACAATGTAAAATGGGTAACAAATTGGCAAATGAAGTTCAACACAGGTAGCAAATTTTGGATGAAAAGAACAGGGAGGTAATTTAATGCTTGAAATATACAGATCTAAGTGGGAATAAGGAACAAAGGGATCTGACTATAAATGCACCAATCACCAAAAGCTGTACCACAGATTAGCAAGAGACAGTGCAGAAGGTTATCTAGGATTGCAGCGGGATCTTGATCAATTGGGCCAGTGAGCTGACAAATGGCAGATGGAGTTTAATTTAGATAAATGCAAGGTGATGCATTTTGGTAGATTGAACCAGGACAGGACTTACTCAGTTAATGGTAGGGCATTGGGGAAGTAATAGAACAAAGAGATCTAGGGGTACAGGTTCATAACTCACAGGTGGACAGGGTGGTGAAGAAGGCATTCGGTATGCTTGGTTTCATCGGTCAGAACATTGAATACAGGAGTAGGACGTCTTGTTGAAATTGTACAAGACATTGGTAAGACCACACTTGGAATACTGTGTACAGTTTTGGTCACCCTATTATAGAAAAGATATTATTAAACTGGAAACAGTGCAGAAAAGATTTACTAGGATGCTACTGGGACTTGATGATTTGAGTTATAAGAAGAGGCTGGATAGACTGGAACTTTTTTTTGCTGGACAGTGATAGACTGAGGGGTGATCTTATAGAGGTCTAGAAAATAATGAGGGGCATAAATCAGCTAGATAATCAATATCTGTTCCCAAAGGTAGGAGAGTCTAAACCTAGAGGGCATAGGTTTAAGGTGAGAGGGGAAAGATGATACAAAAGGGTCCAGAGGGGCAAGTTTTTTAGGTAAGTGTCTGGAACAAGCTGCCACAGGTAATAGTAAAGGTGGGTACAATTTTGTGTTTTAAAAAGCGTTTAGACAGTTACATAGGTAAGATGGGTATAGAGGGATATGGGCCAAATGCAGGTAATTAGGATTAGCTTAGGGGTTTAAATAAAAAGAGAGCGGCATGGACAAATTGGGCCAAAGGGCCTGTTTCCATGCTGTAATGCGAGAATATAGAACTCGCTACTACAGGGAGTGATGGAAATGAATTGTATAGGTGCATTTAAAGGGAAGTGTATATGAAGGAAGGGAATAGAGGGTTATGACACAACAGCAAAATACTATGGAGGCTGAAAATACTAGAATTATTCAGCGGGTCAGGCAGCATCTGCAGAGTGAACAGAGAATTAACATTTCACGTCGGGTCATTTTTCATTAGAATTGAGAGGGACACGATGATAGATTTATTTGAGGAAAGGTGAAGGAAGTCCTATTGGAGCCAGAAAGCATGGTTGGGCCTATTTCTGTGCTGTATATTTCTTCTCTTATGTACTTCTGTTACCTGTCTAACACCATGGGGGGGGTGATTCTCCCATCCTGCTGCACTGCTTTTAGAGGGTGGGGTGGGGAGGGTTGAGGCTGGGGGCAGCGATCAGGCCGTTGGGCAGTGGCTGGGGTGGGTGGGGGGTCACACGGCCTGCGATGCAGGGGTCCCAGGGCTGGCCGATGATTGAGCTGCCCAGCGATCAGGAGGCTGGCTGATTGACAGATCAGCACATGCGCAGTGGCCTGCTCAGCACTATGCTGCCAGCTTCTCCAGTGAGAATAGCTGGAGTGAATCGCATTAGTGCACTCTGCAGTGCACAGAGTGTGGGAGATTCATTTTAAAACTTCCGCTGAATAAAAGTGCGATTTACCCAGTTTTTACACAAATTTGACACTTAGAACTTTTTGGGAGGATCGCCCACCATGAGTGTCAACCAGTGCCACACCATCAGCGTAACCTGTCTATGACACTATCGTGCCAATTTTGTGCTCAGCGAGATAATCCTTGGTGATACTGAAGAATATGACACTTTCCAGCATCAAGATTTAAGTCTAAAGGGTCAGAGATAGTCCCCCAAGCACCATGACTCAACTTCAGCCACAGAAAATGTGGCTCCCTTTGCATCAGTATTATACTTCTCCATTTACTATACCAGCCATAGTGTCATCTCTCTAACCAAGAATGATAATTTGGGACAGTATTAAGAGTATTGTTATTTTTCACTGTTCACCCATGGAGAGAGACACGCCAATCCCATTTCAAGTGAGACTGTGTAAACTAATTAACATAGGTTTGCATCCTATCATTCTTGGCTGGATTTGAACCCAGGTTGTGGATATGCCGGTGTTGGACTGGGTAAACACAGTAAAAAGTCTGACAACACCAGGTTTCAGTCCAACCAATTTATTTGATAGTAAACTCATGTGTTTACTATCAAATAAATCGGTTGGACTGAAACCTGGTGTTGTCAGACTTTTTACTGTTTGAACCCAGGTCCCAGAAAAGAAAGGCCAGAGTCTGAATCACCCAGTCTTCTCAAAAGCAAACTTCAATGAAATGAAAGCAATGTTAATTTGCTTACTTACCATGCCAGTGACGGTGAAAGATTGACTTCCAGCAGCCAGGGCTTAAGATTGGAGTCAATTAGGACATCAAACCCATACAGCTCTGTTAAAACACAAAGCACATCTCTGTAAAAGCTTGCACCTGTGCTGATATTCCTGACTCTCAAATAGATCAGAGCTCACATATATTTACTGGCCTTGTGCTGTCTCCTGCTGAAACCCACACTCACTCTGTACAGTTGCAGCAACAACATAATGCAGCATTTTTGTGTGGAACAACTTTCATGAATTGAAACTTCCACTGCTAACAGTGAACAGGATCTGACATAATCAGCTTGGGAATGTTAAACTTTTAACCCAGCTTAAACTTTAAGATGCAAACAAATTGCCCAAGTTAGCCTTTTCTCTTTAAATGGAATAATCTCTACAAATTAAACATGCCTCCCTTTGAAATCTAGCTCAATGGGGGCAATTTGTCCTGTGAACATAGGAACAGGAACAGGCCATTCAACCTTCTTCCAACATTCAATTAGATAATGGTTGAATTGTACCTCAACTCCATTTACTGCCTTTAATTATAGAATCATAGAATCCCTACAGTGCAGAAGGAGGCCATTTGGTCTATTGAGTCTGGACTGACAACAATCCTACCCAGGCCCTATCCCCATAACCCCACATATTACCCTGTTTTTCCTCCTGACACTACGGGGCAATTTAGCATGACCAGTCCACCTAACCTGCACATCTTTGGAGTGTGGAAGGAAACAGGAGCACCCGGAGGAAACCCACAGACACGGAGAGAATGTGCAAACTCCACTTAGATAACCAGCCACGGCCAGGATTGAACCTGGGTTCCTGGCGCAGCAATGTTAACCACTGTGCCACCATGCCGCCCCAATCCATAACAAAACTTCACAGTCAGGATTCTCCCAAAAATATTCTAAGTGTCGAATTCACACAAAAATTGGAGTAAATCACGCTGGTTTTTTCAGCAGGAGTTTAAAAAAGAATCTTCCACACTTTATGCACTGCTGAGTGCGCTGGCGTAAATGACATGAAAAATCAGTAGGTGGGATCTATTCCCGCCCAAGAGGCTGGCAGTATAGTGCTGAGATCAACATATGAGCAATCGCCCCTGTCTGCCGGCCTCCCAATCGCTGACCGGCTCGATCACTGGCCAGCCCCCAACCCCTGGATCGTGATAATGTTAGTTTCAGATTCCAGCATCCGCAGTAATTGGCTGATTTAGTGAACACTTTCAAGAGAAGATAGACAATTTGGGTACTGAAAGGAGAAGTTTGAAAGATTAAGACTAATAGGGGATAACTGCAGAGTGTAAAAGAATATCAAAACTTTAACATATAGTCAACACAATAATACAGCTACAAGGCAGAATAGGGAAGACTCAGAATGACGGTCAGTAGCAGCCCCAGAACAGAATGTGTAAATCACAAAGGAAGCCTTTATTATCTACTGTTGGTCGCTCTCAGTTAGGACTTCTGGAGTTACTTGGAGAAGGGAAGAGCAGGAAATGAGAAACTTAACCTGGGAAGGAAGAGTAACGCAGCAGCATATTACAGATACCATACATAGCATCAATGGAGGTTTTACATGGTTAGTCAACCTCAGCCAAGCATCAGAAAACACGTCCCCAGGGTCATTCTTATAATGCTGCTTTCAGGTATGTCGGAAAATGGCTCAGTATCATTAACAATGCTGCTAACTTCCGTTATGTTTTCAGTATTTTACCTCTTCTCTTGTAACTGATGACTCTTGCTGGATCTTTGCAGGGATCTGGTTTCTCCCCAGGTGCCTGTTGTTCACCCATAAACCAAAGCATCAGCCCAGTCAGGCATAGTGACTGCTAGCTCAATTCAACTGTGGCCTGAAACAATGAGCAGGCACACTTACTTTTCTGTGAGATGGAAAGTAGAGTAGCCGAAGCAGGAAACTTGGCTAATTGTTCCCTGTAGCATATGCCATCCTCGGCAAATTGTAGCCACTAAACCACTGTCTCTAGACTGAGATTATTCAACTCAGACCTGAGGCTGCCAGCTCATGCAGTGAGCATCAATTTGCTGTACACTCTCAAGAGAGAGTTGGACTTATTTCTGACTGGGGAACAGATCATATCATACAAGAGGCATTTCTATTATGCCTTTCTTAGCCCAAAGTGCTTTACAGCTAATGAATTATTTTAGAAGTGTAATCCTGATGTTTAGAAGGGACTCTGAAATATAAATCAGATCTGGACCACAACACCATGTAATTATATAATGCCTTTAAAATAGTCAAAACAGCTTAAAACACTTCATAGGAATGTTAGTGAATGTTTGCCACAGAACCACACATGGAGATACTCGGACAAATGACCAAAAGCTTAATCACATTAAGTTTTAAGCAATGTTTTAAAGGGGGGGAAGTGAGATACAGAGCTGGAGGGGTTCAAGGGAGAGAATTCCAGAACTTATAGTCCAGGCAGCTAAAAACATGGTCATTACTGATGCAGCAATTAAAATTAAAAATGCACCGAGAGGCTTGAAATGGGTGAGTTGAGATATCTCAACTGGGCTGGGAAAGACTACAGAAGTAGAAACAGGGTGAGACTATGAAGGAATTTGCAAACAACAACAAGAATTTTAAAAGAGAGGCATTGCTTAACTGTAGATCAGCAAGTACATGGTGATCAGTGAATGGAACGTGTGCGAGTTAGAACAGGCAGTAACAATTTGGATGGGCTCAAGGTTATGGAGATTAAAACTTGGGAGGCCAACCAAGAGCACTGGAATGTTAGATTTCCTTCAGAGAGGAAGTTTCCAAATTATTTCCTTGAATTGGCCTGGGTTTTTATCTGGTGTTTCACCTTTCCCAGGATATCACATGGTTTACAGGTCTATATGTACTAAGGTTTGATAACTGCTTTGGGCAGGCGCAACATTTTCATACGTCGGTCTGTTCAGTACAGAATGGGAAATGCCCCAAGACTTCCCTGCTTTATGTAACTCAGAATCAAAGTAAACATTCACATATACTAACTAGTTCCATTCCATTTTTAAAAACAGTCTTTGTGAAGAGACAATGAATCCTTGGTTGTGGTTTAATCAGCATTGTGCATTTTGAGCTAAGGTTAGTTAGCCCAGGGGCACCAGTGTGTTAAAATTAATTGGACGTAATTAGGTCTTCAAGTGTTAACTGTGCAGACAGAGTGATGTTCAGCATAAAGTCGGTGCCTTAGTTTTCCCTCTTCTCAGGGTGCCAGTGCAGGCTGTTCATTGGTTGCATGTCTGGTTTAAGCACATAAACCCATTAATGAAAGAGCCTTTCCATCTGACCTCATCAAAACTAAGCCACTTAAAAATAACCACAATTAGCTTCCTACATCCATTTGTATATTTTTACTTGCTTTCTTGCAGAATATTTTTGTTTAATGCTGATGATTGATATTCTCAGAAGAATTGCTCAAATAAAATTACTGAGTCCAACACTGGTAAAATGGCACGAACACCCTGCTGACAATATCTCAGTAACCTCTCTCCCCCACCCCAGCACCCTGTGTTACTAACTATATCACATCTGATGTTAATCCAGCTCCCTCACACTGTCACTCAGTAACCCTTCTCGCCCCAGCACCCTGTGTTACTGACTGTATCTGTATTGATGTTAATCCAGCTCCCTCACAGTGTCACTCAGTAACTCCTCTCCCTCCAGCACCCTGTGTTACTGACTGTATCTGTACAGATGTTAATCCAACTCCCTTTCATTGTCACTCAGTAACCACTCTCCCCCAGCACCCTGTGTTACTGACTGTATCTGTACAATTGTTAATCCAACTCCCTCTCATTGTCACTCAGTAACCGCTCTCCCCCAGCACCCTGTGTTACTGACTGTATCTATACAGATGTTAATCCAGCTCCCTCACACTGTCACTCAGTAACCCTTCTCGCCCCAGCACCCTGTGTTACTGACTGTATCTGTACAGATGTTAATCCAACTCCCTTTCATTGTCACTCAGTAACCCCTCTCCCCCAGCACCCTGTGTTACTGACTGTATCTGTATTGATGTTAATCCAGCTCCCTCACACTGTCACTCAGTAACCCCTCTCCCCCAACACCGTGTTACTGACTGTATCTCTACTGATGTTAATCATAAGAACATAAGAACATAAGAAATAGGAGCAGGAGTAGGCCATCTAGCCCTTCGAGCCTGCCCCGCCATTCAATAAGATCATGGCTGATCTGTCGTGGCTCAGTTCCACATTCCCGCCCTCTCCCCATAACCCTTAATCCCCTCTCTTATCAAAAACCCATCAACCCGCGTCTTAAAAATACTTAGCGAGGTAGCCTCCACCACTTCAACGGGCAGAGAATTCCAGAGATTCACCACCCTTTGAGTGAAGAAGTTCCTCCTCAACTCCGTTCTAAACCGCCCCCCCTTTATCTTGAGGCTGTGCCCCCTAGTCCTACTGTCCTTTCTGAGCGGGAAGAGTCTCTCCACCTCTATCCTATCCATCCCATTCATCATCTTATACGTCTCAATGAGATCTCCCCTCATTCTTCTAAACTCTAACGAGTACAAGCCTAGTTTATTCAGCCTCTCCTCATAGCTCAACCCCCTCAACTCTGGTATCAGCCTAGTGAACCTCCTCTGCACTCCCTCCAAGGCCAAAATATCCTTGCGTAAGTGCGGCGACCAAAACTGCACACAGTACTCCAGCTGCGGCCTCACCAATGCCCTGTACAGCTGCAGCAAGACCTCCCTACTTTTATATTCAATCCCCCTCGCTATGAAGGCCAGCATCCCATTCGCCTTCCTGACCACCTGCTGCACCTGCAGGCTGGGTTTTTGCGACTCATGCACAAGGACCCCGAGGTCCCTCTGCACCGTCGCCTGCTGCAGTTTTTCGCCACATAATCCAACTCCCTCACACTGTCACTCAGTAACCCTTCTCCCCCAGCAGCCTGTGTTATTGACTGTATCTCTACTGATGTTAATAGAGCCCCCTCTCATTGTTACTCAGTAACCCCTCTTCCCCAGCACCCTGTGTTACTGACTGTACCTGTACAGATGTTAATCCAGCCCCTTCACACTGTCACTCAGTAACCCCTCTCCCCCAGCACCCTGTGTTACTGACTGTATCTGTACAGATGTTAATCCAGCTCCCTCACATTATCATTCAGTAACCTCTTTCAAACACTCTTACTCAGAGAGAGAACAATACCCTCTACTCTTCTAATTTTAGGAGTGCTATTTTACTTCACCAGCCTGCAGCCATCTAACTCTGTGAGAATAACAATGTTACTCCAGTTACTGGAAGAATTACTTCTCTTTCGAGCAAAGGGGGGATTTGACAGGTGTTGAAAATTATTAGGGCTTTTGACAGAGTACAACAGGGGAAACTATGTCAAGTGTTAGGGGCTATAGGTTGAGTAGTCTCCTCCTGAGTGCTATGAGGCTATGACAAGGAGAGTTAAGTGTTGTGAGCAAACTCACAGAAACTGGACCAAATTCATTTCACATGGCACCCTGACAGAATTGGATTTCCAATCATCTTAAACATCTGCTCCTTCCTTGCTTCCTAATAGGTTTATTAATAAGGTCCTAAATTCTTGTGCAATGACATCATGGACACAAAGCTAAAGTTGGCTAATCAGGGTGTGTGATAATGTATATTTATTAACCCACATCACTGCTGACCGGAATTACGTTTTGCTTTCAGAAACATTTGAATGGCCTTTATAAATTACAAGAATAGATAACCAGAGATCGTTAAAGTACCTTCTAAAAGAACCAGGGGGGATAAGAAGAATTTTTTTTTAAACTCAGCAAACTTGTATGATCTGGAATGCAATGCCTGAAACAGTATTACCTGAAGCAAATTCAATAGCAACATTCAAAAGGGAATTAAGATAAATATTTGAAAGGAGAAATTTGCTGGGCTCGGAGCAAAGAGGAGAGTGACTAATTGGTTTCCTTTTGTGTGTAGAATGTACTGATGATGTCTGTTACATTCTCCCCTCATCTCCTTGTACAATGGATTATTCATAGTTAGCAGCGTATAACGTGCAGGTGGCTCCTAGGTGTGTGGTGCCACTCTTACCAGTTAGCAGAGAATATGCAGAAGCTACCCTGAATTGACTCTCCATCCCAACTCCATTCTCATTTTGTGAAGAGATGACTGCTGTCTCCTCAGGACACAGCTCACAGTTATAAGTCATGGCTCCAACACCCACGACACTACCACAATACCATCAACTTTTAATGTGCAGGTCTCGCCCAGTCTGCAACACTCTGCAGTGTAAAATGTCCATCATACTCTGGCTCCGGTACAAGCACCATGTCCCCGGCTAGGTTGTCATTCTCCAGATCGAACTGTCATATGAATCAGCTTCTAAAAGGGTCCATGTGCAGCAATGCTACTTTAGTAGGTTACATGCAAGAAAGAAATGTTTTTGGGAGGTTAAGTAAAGAGGGGAGGGGATGGAGATTTGAATTTATTTCAAAAGCACAGCCAATTTAACTCAAATTATTACAATCTGGCTTTTGTTGATACAAAATTAATTTTTTTAACAATATCTGGGACTGCCATAGTGTTAAGGGCTTAGATGGAGTGGAATTTGTTAAGTGTGTTCAAGAAAGTTTCCTCAGGCAATATGTGGAAAGTCCTTCTCAGGAAAGGGGAAAAGTTGACCTATTCTTGGGAAATAGGGCAAGGCAAGTGACTGAGCTAACGGTGGTAGACCACTTTGAGATCAATGACCATAGTTCTATTAATTTTAAAATAGTTATGGAAAGGGACAAAACTGGTTCAAGGGTGCAAGTTCTAAATTAACAGGAGTTTGCAAGGGTTGATTGGAGTAGCTTGTTTGAGGGTAAAGGGACCTCCAGCAAGTGGGAGGCCTTTAAAAGTGAAATAGCTAGCATTCAGGGTCCATATGTTCCTGTTAGGGTGAAGGGCAAGGCTGGCAGGAGTAGGGAACCCTGGATGATAAAACATATAGAGGTTTTGGCTAGGAAAAAGAAGGAGGCATGGCTCAGGTACAAGCAGCTGGAATCAAGGGATTCCCAGGTGTACAGGGGATATAGGAGCATACTCAATAAGGAAATTAGGATGGCAAAAACGGGCTATGAGGTAGCTTTGGCTGGGAGGATTAAGGTGAATCTGAAGGGATTCTTTGAGTATATTAAAGGAAAAAGAATAACTCGAGAGAGAATAGGACTCCTCAAGGACCAAAATGGACATGTGTGTGGAACCACAGGAGATAGGCGAGGTTCTCAGTGAATATTTATCCTTTGTGTTTGCCACGGAGAAAGACATGAACACTTGGGAACTTGGGAATGTTAGTGACAATATATTGGGGACAATTCATATTACAGTAGAGGAGGTGATGGACATATTAAAATGTATGAAGATGAATAAATCTCCTGGCCCTGACCTGGTATATCCAAGAACGCTGCATGAGGCTAGAGAAGAAATTGTGGGAGCCCTGGCTGGGAATTTGCATCACCGATAGCTAAGGCTGAGGTACCAGAAACTGGAGGGTAGCAAATGTTGTGCCCTTATTTAAGAATGAATTGAAAATATCTGTCTGTTTATTTGCCATGAGAGGGTTAAAATGTTTCTTTCCAGAGTTGCACGTGGTGACATTTGCGCACTCGCAGCCAGCAGTTAATAGAGCCCTTAAGTGGCAGTGTGAGAGTGTGCTGTTAATGGTGAGGAAAGAGTGTTTGTTTTAAGGAATATGGATCAGGACTGCAAAGAAAAACCTAGGAATTGTAGACTGGTAAGCCTAACATCTGTGGTGGATAAGTTACTAGAGAGGATTCTAGTGGATTCACAGATAGATAGGGCAATGAAGAAGGCTTTTGGCAAGCTGGCCTTCATCAGCCAAGGATTGAGTATAGAAGTTGGGAAGTTATGTTGCAGTTGTACAGGATGTTGGTGAGACCGCACCTGGAGTGTTGTGTTTGGTTTTGGTTGCCTTGCTGTAGGAAAGATGTTATTAAACTGGAGAGAGTGCAGAAGAGATTTACAAGGATGTTGCCAGGACTCAGGAGACTAAGCTAAGGGAGAGACTGGAAAGGCTAGGACTGTTCTCCTTGGAGCGTAGGAGACTGAGGGGGTGATCTTATAGAGGTGTATAAGATCATGAGAGGCAAGGATAGGGTGAATGCACTCAGTCTTTTTCCCAGGGTTGGGCATTCGAGAACTAGAGGGCATAGGTTTAAGTAAAGAGGGGGAAGAATTAATGGCAATCTGAGGAGCAACTTTTTTACATAGAGGGTGGTATGTGTGTGGAATGAGCTGTCGGAGGAAGTGGGTGAGCCAGGGACACTGACAACATTTAAAAGGCTTTTGGACAGATACATGGATAGGAAAGATTTAGAGGGATATGGGCCAAATGGGGTTAGCATAGATGGGCATTTTGGTCGGCTTGGACCAATTTGGGCCGAACGGCCTGTCTCTGTGCCATAGATTCTATGAAACAAAATGTGCTCAGTCCCTGGGCCTGAAGGAGCAGAGACACAAGTAATATAATGGGGCAGCCTGTTTATGTGCCATCAGTGTCAGAGCACAGTGGCTGCCTGCCCCAGTTCCTGAGGGAGCAGAGAGCAGTGCTTTGTTCTCCCCTGCACTGCTTTTCAGCGTGTCCTTTTACAGTGTCTTTTACTAGGCTCCCGAAAGCCGCCTTCTGCAGCAAGCAGCCTCCTACACACTGCCAACTCAGCCAGCTGAAAGCCTTTTTTTTTGGAAAGCTCCCTTATTCAACTTGAGTTTGGCGCCAGAGAGGCCCAGACCACACTGAGCTGGATCCCAGCTTGGGAAGAACTGGAACAATAACCCTCTTATCCTGATCCATATTCCTTAAAACAAACACTCTTTCCTCACCATTAACAGCACACCCTCACACTGCCACTTAAGGGCTCTATTAACTGCTGGCTGCGAGTGCACAAATGCCACCACGTGCAACTCTGGAAAGAAACATTTTAACCCTCTCATGGCAAATAAACTGACAGATATTTTCAATTCATTCTCATGGTGATGCCATCGATGGCAAGACCTGTATTTATTACCCATCCCATAGCAGCGCAGAGTAGTTCTGATACAACAGACTGACTTCCCAGAATCACTTCACAGGACATTAAACAGCCAATCTCAATAGGTTGGGTCTGGAGTCACAAATAGGCCTGGACCCCTGAAAGACAGCAGGTTTTTTATTCAAGCATGAGGCCTGAGCTTCACTGGCAAGGCCAGTATTTGCTGCCCATCTCTAATTACCTCCGAGAAGGTCAGATAATGCTCAGAAGGAGTTTATAAAGCCTATCATATCCTTGCTAGTTCTCTATAATCCAGTTCGACACATACCCCCAATCTTTCCCTGCAACCTCAAAATTTTATTTCCTTCAAGTGCTCACCCGTTTGAACACATTGACCATCTCCACTTCATCATAGGCAGAGCATTTAGGTCACTGTAGTGAGACGGTGGCATAGTGGTAATGTTACGGGACTGGTAATCCAAAGGTCCAGGTGTATAAGATTTTGATGGATACAGATAGAGTGAATACAAGCAGGCTTTTTCCACTGAGGCTAGGGGAGAAAAAATCCAGAGGGCATGAGTTAAGGGTGAAAGGAGAAAAGTTTAAAGGGAATATTAGGGGGGGGGCTTCTTCACGCAGAGAGTGTTGGGAGTGTGGAATGAGCTGCTGGATAAAGTGGTAAATGCGGGGTCACTTTTAACATTTAAGATAAACTTGGACGGGTTCATGGATGAGAGGGGTGTGGAGGGATATGGTCCAAGTGCAGGTCAGTGGGACTAGACAAAAAATGGTTTGGCACAGACAAGAAGGGCCAAAAGGCCTGTTTCTGAGCTGTAATTTTCTATGGTTCTATGGTTCTAATGCTCTGGAGACAGGGTTCAAATCCACCATGGCAGCTGGTGGAATTTAAATTCAATTAATAAACTTGGAATATAAAATTGTGGCCATGAAAAAGGCCTATACAGGGCGTTGGTGACGTAGCACCTAGAGTATTGTGTGCAGTTTTGGTCTCCTTTTCTGAGGAAGGATGTTCTTGCTCTACTGAGAGTGCAGTGAAGGTTTACCAGGCTGATTCCAGGGATGGTGGGACTGATGTATGAGGAGAGATTGACTGGGTTAGGATTGTTTTCGCTGGAGTTCAGACGAATGAGGGGGGGATCTCATAGAGACTTACAAAATTCAAACAGGAATTGACAGCGTAGATGCAGGGAGGATATTCCTGATGATGGGGGAGTCCAGAACCAGGAGTCACTGAGTGAGGATACAGGGTAGACCATTTAGGACGGAAATGAGGAGACATTTCTTCACCTAAAAAGTGGTGAGCCTGTGGAATTCATTACCACAGGAAGTAGTTGATGTCATAACACTGAATGTATTCAAGAGGCGGTTGGATATGGCACTTGGAGTGAGTGGGATCAACGGTTATGGGGAGAAAGCAGGGTTAGGCTATTGAGTTGGACGTTCAGCCGTGGTTGTAATGAGTGATGGAGCAGGCTTGAAGGGCCAAATGGCCTCCTCCTGCTCCTATCTTTTATGTTTCTATGGAATAATCATCCCTTGTCATAAAAACCCATTTATGCATTAAAGCCCTTGAGGGAAGGAACACCTTTCCTGGTCTGGTCTATGTGTGCTCCAGATCCACAATAATGTGGTTGACTCTTAACTGCCCTCTGAAATGGCGAGCAAGCCACACAGTTCAAGGGTAGTTAGCGATGGGCAATAAATGGGCTTCTTTCTGCACTGTAGGAATTTTACGATTCTATAAAGGCTGGCCTTTCCAGCATTATCCACACCTCATAGTGACAAAACAATTTCAAAGTACCAAATCTCCTACTTCTGCTCCTATTCCAAATTCTGTAGATTCTGGAGTTCCTGCAGGTTGGAAAATATAAAATGTAAATCCACTTTTTAAGGAAAGTGGGAAAGAAAAAATGGGGAACTACAGACTTGTTAGTCTGACATGTTAAGGGTAAGATCTTGGCATGGATAGAGGATTGGCTAACTGGCAGAAGGCAGAGAATGGGGATAAAGGGGTATTTTTCAGGATGGCAGCTGCTGACAAGTGGTGTGCCTCAGACGTCAGTGCTGGGACCACAATTTTTCACAATATACATTTGATTTGGAGGAAGGAACTGAAAGCACTGTTTTGCTAAGTTTGCAGATGATACAAAGACATATAGAGGGACACGTAGTATTGAGGAAGCAGGGGGGCTACAGAAGGACTTAGACACGTTAGGAGAGTGGACAAAGAAGTGGCAGATGGAATACAATGTGGAAAAGTGCGATGTTATGCACTTTGGTAGGGGGAATGGAGGCGTAGACTATTTTCTAAATGGGAAAATGCTAAGGAAATCAGAAACACAAAAGGACCTTGAATAAGTCATTGTTCAAGATTCTCTTAAGACTAATGTTGAGGTTCAGTCGACAGTTAGGAAGGCAAATGCAATGTTAGCATTGAGAGGGCTAGAATACATGAGCAGGGATGCACTTCTGAGGCAGTGTAAGGCTCTGGTCAGACCCCATTTGGAGTATTGTGAGTTTTGGGCCCCATATCTAAGGGAGGATGTGCTGGCCTTGGAAAAGGTCCACAGGAGGTTCACAAGAATGATTCCTGGAATGAAGAGCTTGTCATATGAGGAATGGTTTGTACTCTTTGGAGTTCAGAACGATGAGGGGGCGATCTTATTGAATCCTACAGGATACTGTGATAGAGTGGAC
The DNA here is from genome assembly GCF_965287045.1 of Carcharhinus amblyrhynchos. Lineage (NCBI taxonomy): Eukaryota > Metazoa > Chordata > Chondrichthyes > Carcharhiniformes > Carcharhinidae > Carcharhinus > Carcharhinus amblyrhynchos. Next base: position 1,638,157 of record NC_137337.1, read on the forward strand.
GTGGAGAGGGTGTTTCCACTAGAAAAAATTAGAACCAGAAGGCACAACCTTAGGCTAAAGGGGTGATTCTTTAAAACAGAGATGAGGAGGAATTTCTTTAGCCAGAGAGTGGGGAATCTGTGGAACTCTTTGCTGCAGAAGGCTATGGAGGCCGGGTCATTGAATGTCTTTAAGACAGAGATAGATTGGTTCTTGATTAATAAGGGGATCAGAGGCTATGGGGAAAAGGCAAGAGAATGGACATGAGAAAAATATCAGCCATGATTGAATGGCGGAGCAGATTCGATGGGCCAAGTGGCGTAATTCTGCTCCTATGTCTTATGGACATCAGCACAAGGAAAGTGCTAGAATCTATTATAGAGGATGCAATAACTGGTCATTTAGGGCAGAGTCAACATGAATTTATGAAAAGGAAATCATGTTATAACAAACATGTTGAGGTTTTTGGAGGATGTAACCAGCAGAATGGATATGGGGAAAGCAGAAGAAGTGGTGTATTTTGATTTTCAAAAGGCTTTCAATGAGATCCCACAAAGCAGGTTAGTAAGCAGCATTACAGCACATGGGATTGGGGTAAGATACAGACATGCATTGAGAATTGGTTAGCAAACAGAAAACAGATTAGGAATAAATGGGTCATTCTCAGGATTAGTAGGCTGTGATGAGTGTGGTACCACAAGGATCAATGCTTGTGCCCTCGTTATTCACAAACTATATCAATACTTTGGATGTGGGAACCAAATTATATATTTCCAAGTTTGCTGTTGACACAAAATAAATCAAAACTGTGAGTTGTGAAGGGGCTGCAAGGGGACTTAGACAAGTTAAGTGAGTAGGCTAGAACCAAGGCAGACAGAATATAGTGTGGAGTTATGCATTTTGGTACAAAAACAGAAATACAGAATATTTCTGAAATGGGGAGAGACTGGGGAGTGTTAAGTTGCACAAGGACCTGGGTTTCCTTGTTCACAAGTCACTTAAACTAACATACAGGTGCAGCAAGCAATTAGAACATAGAACATAGAACATTACAGCGCAGAACAGGCCCTTCGGCCCACGATGTTGCGCCGACCAATTAAAAAAGCAATGACCCTCTAACTTAAACCAATCCCTTTCCATCCATAAACCTATCCACGGATCTCTTAAACGCCCCCAAACTAGGCGCATCTACAACTGCAGCAGGCAGGGCATTCCAATCCCTCACCACCCTCTGGGTAAAGAACCTACCCCTGACATCCGTCCTATAACTACCACCCCTTAATTTAAAGCTATGCCCCCTCGTGCTAGCTTTCTCCATCCGAGGAAAAAGGCTATCACTGTCCACCCTATCTAAACCTCTAATCATCTTATATGTTTCAGTAAGGTCCCCTCTTAGCCGCCTTCTTTCTAACGAAAACAACCCCAAATCCCTCAGTCTCTCCTCATAGGACCTTCCCTCCATACCAGGCAACATCCTGGTAAACCTCCTCTGCACCCTCTCCAATGCCTCCACATCCTTCCTATAATGTGGGAACCAGAACTGCACACAATACTCCAAGTGCAGACGCACCAGAGTTTTGTACAGTTGCAACATGACGTTGCGGCTCCTAAATTCAATCCCCCTACCAATAAACGCCAAGACACCGTATGCCTTCCTAACAACCTTATCTACTTGATTCCCAACTTTCAGGGATCTATGTACACATACACCTAGGTCCCTCTGTTCATCAACACTATTCAGAGTCCTACCGTTAGCTCTATACTCTACACATCTGTTATTCCTGCCAAAGTGAATTACCTCACACTTTTCCGCATTAAACTCCATCTGCCACCTCTCGGCCCAGGTCTGCAACTTGTCCAAGTCTCTCTGTAAACTATGACACCCCTCTTCACTATCTACCACTCCTCCGACTTTGGTGTCATCAGCAAATTTACTGATCCACCCAACTATACCCTCATCCAGATCATTTATAAAAATTACAAACAGCAGTGGCCCCAAAACAGATCCCTGAGGCACACCACTCGTAACCGAATTCCATGACGAATACTTTCCATCAACCACCACCCTTAGTCTCCTATCTGCTCGCCAATTCCTGATCCAATTAACTAAATCACCCCCAATCCCATACATCTGCATTTTCTACAGAAGCCTTCCATGGTGAACCTTATCAAACGCCTTACTAAAGTCCATATATACCACGTCAACTGCCTTACCCCCAACCACCTCTTTGGTCACTTTCTCAAAAAACTCAATAAGGTTAGTAAGGCACGACCTACCCTTCACAAAACCGTGCTGACTATCTCCAATCAATACATTACTCTCTAAATAACTATAAATCCTATCCCTAATAATTTTTTCTAAAACCTTGCCCACAACAGAAGTAAGACTCACCGGTCTATAATTCCCGGGGAAGCCTCTGTTCCCCTTCTTAAACAATGGGACAACATTCGCTATCCTCCAATCCTCTGGCACTATACCTGTGACCAACAACAACCTGAAGATCAGAGCCAGAGGCTCTGCAATCGCCTCTCTTGCCTTCCAGAGAATCCTAGGGTAAATCCCGTCCGGCCCAGGGGACTTATCTATTTTCAAACCCTCAAGAATATCTAGCACGTCCTCCTTATCAACTGCAATACTATCCAGTTTACAACCCTGTAACCCAGTGTTCCCCACAGCTACATTTATGTCTCCCTGCGTGAATACCGAAGAGAAATATTGGTTCAATGCCTCTCCAATCTCTTCCGGTTCCACACATAACTTCCCACTGCTGTCTCTAACTGGCCCTAATCTTGCCCTAACCAATCTTCTGTTCTTAACATATCTATAGAATGCCTTAGGATTCTCCTTAATCCTATCAGCCAAAGTCTTCTCGTGTCCTCTTTTAGCTCTTCTTAACTCACTCTTTAACTCCCTCCTAGCCAATCTAAAGCTTTCCAGTGCACTACCTGAGCCCTCAAGTCTCATCCTGACATAAGCCTCCTTTTTCCTTTTAACCAGCAAAACAACTTTTTTAGTGCACCACGGTTCCCTTGCTCGACCATTTCCTCCTTGCCTGACAGGGACATACATATCAAGGACTCGCAGTAGCTGCTCCTTGAAAAAACTCCACATTTCGGATGTTCCCAGCCCCTGTAGTCTCCTAGTCCAACCTATGCTTCCTAATTCTCTCCTAATAGCCTCATAATTACCCTTACCCCAGCTAAAACTACTGTCCCGAGGTTCCAGTCTATCCCTTTCCATCACTAAGGTGAACGTAACCGAATTGTGGTCACTATCACCAAAATGCACACCAACTTCCAAGTCTAACACCTGGTCTGGCTCATTTCCCAGCACCAAATCCAATATAGCCAATTAGGAAGGCAAATGATGAGTTGGCCTTTATTGCAAGAGGATTTGAGTACAGGAGTAAACGTGTCTTGCTGAAACTGCATAGAGCTTTGGTGAGACTGCACCTAGAGGGTCATGTACGGTTTTGGTCTCTTTCCCTATGGAAGGATAAACTTGCCACAATCAAAGACTGCAACAAAGGTTCACCAGACTGATGCCTGGGATGGCTAGATTGTCCTATGAGGAGAGATTGAGGAGGTTGGGCCTGTATTCTCAAGAAAATCGGATAATGAGAGGTTATCTCATTGAGGCATACAAAATTCTTACAAGGTTCGACGGGATGTTTCCCTTAGCTGTGGGCTAGGATCTATAATCAAAGGCACGGGGAGGGATTTTATAGCCTTGCTCTCCCTGAAACAGTAAAATCTCGCCTGTGGTCAACAGACCTTTCCATGGTCTGCCCCTTGCCTGCTCTGATTCCTGTGGTGGGTGAGACAGTAAAATCCCAGTCACAGTCTCAAAATAGGATGCAGGCCACTTAGGACTGAGGTGAGAAAGAATATCTTCATCCAATGGTGGTGAATCCTTAGAATTCTCTATCTGTAATGATGCATTTCCATGGATTTCATTTGTGAATATAAAAATGATTTATTAATAAGAACACTGCAACCTTTTGTCTGCACCTAGCTCCCTACATGTCTCCTACTAAGAGGGCTCCAGCCCCTAGGACAATTAGCCACTTCGAGTTCCAATTGGTCCCACAAGCCAGGTGACCCTTACTCTGCTGTGTTTCCCTCAAAGGGACAATCATCATATCCCTCTCCTTTAACTCTTTTATACAATCTTCAAAACCAAGTTACTCAGTAATAAATTCTAACTAAACATTATGTACATGCATTGGACAATTGTAAATCAATTCTATGAGGGGGTTTTTTGTTTTTTGTACTGCGGTGTAATTCTGTACTCTGAGATGTTTCCACAGAAGCAGCAGAACCAGAGCTGCAATAATGGATACTCCTTCTGGCACAGACACTTCATCACTACTTGCTTCCAGGAGACATCAGTTATGTCTACAACAGATCGATCAGGCACTTCGGTGCTTACGGGATTGAAAACATTTCTTGATGGCAACACTGACGGCTGGAGCACCTCTCTACTCCTCAAGTGGTCCACACGTTGACAAACAATCCGTCCCTCCATGTCTACTTGGCACAACAGAGGTCCAGTCTCAGAGGCAATAATTCTGGGGATCTAACTTGATCCATTGGTGATGTTTCATATTAGGGCACCATGTCATATTATGTAATTAATCTGGGCTTTTTATTGTTACAGTGTGACGGCTCATTGATAAAATCTTGAGGCTTGCATGTTTAAACATAAACACTTTTACTGGCAGGCTTTAACTGTGTACAGTTCTAAATGTGGTCTTGCAAGGAACTGTTCCACACAGAACTGCTGCGCATTCAGGTTCTGTCCTAGACTCTTCACTGATCATGAAACTACATACATCACTCTGTGGGAGATGCCATGCTCCAGCCTCATGCTAACCCTTGCTCTGCCGAGCACCTGACAATATAATGCATGCAGGCACATGCCAACACAAATCAACACAGTCTTCTGTCTTGACAGCTCTTTCACATTATTGACCTGTCATGTAACGGAATGATTGTAATACTCCGTTTCTGGGCAGCACGGTAGCACAGTGGTTAGCACTGCTGCTTCACAGCTCCAGGGACCCGGGTTCAATTCCAGGCTTGGGTCACTGTCTGTATGGAGTTTGCACATTCTCCTCATGTCTGCGTGGGTTTCCTTCGGGTGCTCCGGTTTCTTCCCACAGTCCAAAGGTGTGTGAATTAGGTTGATTGGCCATGCTAAAAATTGCCCCTTAGAGTCCTGAGATGTGTAGGTTAGAGGGATTGGTGGGTAAATATGTAGGGATATGGCGCTGGGGCCTGGGTGGGATTGTGGTTGGTGCAGATTTGATGGGCTGAATGGCCTCCTTCTGCACTATAGGCTTCTATGATTGCTGCTTCTTGTGCTTTTCCATTCACGTGACTATTTCAGCAATCTTGTCCTGCCGCATAGAGCGAGATTTTATGACCTCACTTGGGTGAGATCATAAAATCCTGTCTGAGGCTAGCGGAGATTTCCATTCTGCAAACATTGCCCCCCTCCCCCGATTTCAGGGCCAGCAGAGCGGTAAAATTCCAGCCATAATCTCAGTTTCTTTCTCTGTCTGAATTGCTCATTCTGCTGTCAATTTCACCGCTTCGGTTTTACCTCTTCAGTTAATTTCTCATTTCCAAGCTTCCTTCTTCAAACTCTTATTCTCCCGAAACAATTCCTCACTTGATTTGTCCTTATTTTCTAGTTGCTTTTCGTGGAATTCAGCTTATTCTGCATTGTCCCCCTTAATTTCTCCTTTTTCCTTAACTTCATTTTGTAAATCTTTGTAACTTGTTTTAACTTTGCTGGCAGTCATTTCATCATGTTGTTTTAATGTTCAATAGTGCCTTGTTCCTTTTCAAATCTTTAATTTCTATGTTTCTTCCGAGGGGGAATCCATCACGTTGTTACTGGACAGATACATTTCACCAATGGAACCTTTATTTCCACTTGTTTAAACTTCAGCCAAATCCTATTGGCATTGTTGTTGGTTGGGGCTGTCTCCGAAGAAATTTTGCCCTCCTTTTGGGGTTTTCATTGCCCTTCTTCTAAGGTCTTGTTGTGGAGTGTTATTTCGGGGTCAAATGGCTCCAACTTCCCAATTAAAGGCATTCTGGCACTGCAAGTTGCTGCAGTAGTATTTCTTAAAAGGGTTGTGATTCAAGGACCGCTCTCCCAACTTACAGCAGATGACAGAAAATTGTTCCGCTTTACTTCACAGCCAAATGTAATGAATGTGAGGAATTGATGAAGAACAAAAAGACAGATAAACTGAAGGTTTATTTTGGAAAAAGAACTCTATACAAAGGACAACAATAAGAAAGCTTGTAAACTTAACTATCCCCAGACTCCAACCATCAATTCTAATAATCAAACAATCGCCTCTGCAACTGTCCGATGAGTCATGTGAGCTCCAAGAACTCTCTCCCCGCCTCCCACCCCACAATGGGCACATCATCACAGGTTACTTTCTTTTGAACTATTAAAACTTCTCCTTTCACTAAGGAAAGAACTTCCAGCAATCTCTGGGGTTTTTTCTCCTTCTGGCTATTTGGAAAGTCCTTTGTTGTTTTTTTAATCTGCCAGTTTTTTTGTCTACTTCACTCACACTCAGAGACCCGACGTGGTCCAATCTGGACCACTGTTCTTTTTAAACTTGCTAACTCCTTTCTAAAAAGGTTGAGGACTTTCTTCTTCGAGCCTTGGAACCCATGCAGGTTTTGATCCGATCCTGCACATTGCAAGCTTGTCAGTTTCAGTTCTTTCACCTCCCCGTGCTTTGGGAGACCTCGCTGCTGGCCATTTTGGGGCATTTTTTACAAGTAAAGCACTGCTTTTTGTGTCCTCTTTATAAAAACTTTGCTGCAACTCTTTTCTTTCACTTAAGTTCTTTTCTTTAACTTAAAGCCACAGCTCTTGCTTCGCAGAGTTATCTTTTCATGCTGTTCCTCTATACATTTCCTTCTAAAGTTTTGGCTCTACCAGCCAATTCAAGTTTGTTCTGCACCTGTCCCTCAACCTCTCCGTTGCACTGAGCCTCTTGGTGCACCTCCTAGACTATAATGTAAGCGGAAGTACGTTTCTGCATTTCACTCACCCTTCCTGTTGATTCTGTCCCAAGGGTGTCACTGTGTACTCTCTGTTGCCCAGCATCTTCTAACTGTCCGTCTTCTCTGATTCCATGTTACGCAGGGTGTGGCAATATCTCAAATGGGTCTCTTCGCCCAAAGTTTGGAATTCTGGTGATCACTTTTTTTAGATTAAAACAGGATACTTGGGCTAGAAGGAATGTCATGATAATTTATCACAACATTGCTTCTGGCCCAAGTATCCTGTTTTAATCTAAAAAAAGTACTCACCAGAATTCCTCACTTTGGGCGAATAGACCCAATATAATGACGTAATTTTACAGACTTCATTTGTGCACACGAAAAGGATATATTAATAAGAAAACAGCAGCCTTTGGCAGTACCTACATGTCTCCTGCCGCAGAGGACTCCACCACCTCGGGTGATTACCCACGCTGAAATCTAATTGGCCCTCAAGCAAGGTATTAAAGGGACAATGACCGCAATCACCACACTACCCCAAAGGGCTGTGGAGTTTCAGCTATTGAGTGTGTCCAACCTCGAGACCGACAGATTGCAAGGTACTGTGGGAAAATGGTACTGAGGTAAACTATTAATTGTTGTAGTTGAATGACAGAGCAGATTCAAGGGGCCGAATGGCATAGTATGTTCCTATATTCATTCCTATCAACATCTGAACATCCCCAGTCTAACCTTTTGATGGAGGGATGGTTATTGATAAATCAGATGGAGATGACTGGGCCTAGGAACTCCTGCACCGTGCCCATTAGTAGGTTACTGTGCCCAATAACCAACAGCCGGTAGTGCACAATACCACAGCCCACCGTGCCCAATAACCACAGCCCACTAAACCCAATAACCACACCACACAGCGCAAATAACCACCAACCCACTGTATCCATTACCCAAAAACTCACCATGCCCATTAACCATCAGCCCACTGTGCCCAATAACCAAAAGGCCACTGTGCCCAATGACTAACAATCCACAGTGCCCAATAACCAATAACCAACTGTGCCCAATAACCAATAGCCCACTGTGCTCAGTAACCACAGCTCTTTGTGCCCAATAACCATCAGTCCACCATGCCCAATTAACACTTGGCCATTCTGTCCAATAACTACTCAACCACAGCATCCAAGAACCCTGTTGATTACTATGCCCATTAACTACTAGGCAACTGTGCCCATTAACCAAAATGCTACTGTCCTATAACCAACAACGCACTGTGCCCATTAACCACTGTAACATTAGGCTACAGTACCATCGCTTCTTGGGTCAAAGGATTCACAACATGAGCATATGATCCAAGCTAACATCCTAATGCAGTACTGTCGGACCTCACCTCAACAGAGTTGAGGAGGAACTTCTTCACTCAAAGGGTGGTGAATCTCTGGAATTCTCTGCCCGTTGAAGTGGTGGAGGCTACCTCGCTAAATATATTTAAGACGCAGGTAGATAGGTTTTTGGTAGGCAAGGGGATTAAGGGTTATGGGGAGAAAGCGGGAAAGTGGAACTGAGCCACTTCAGATCAGCCATGATGGCCTACTCCTGCTCCTATTTCTTATGTTCTTATGTTCTCTGCTGGAGGTGTCAGAACAAGTTTCTATTTGCCTGTGCAGCTGAAAGGCAGAGACATCTTAGCATTGTCTGTATTATGTCAATGTTTCTCTTTGATCAAACCATACCAAGTGCTATTGGTCATTCATCTCAGTGCTGTCTGTGAAATTTACCATGAAATCATTGTGGATTGTTGTAAAAGCCCATCTGGTTCACTAATGTCCATTAGGGAAGGAAATCTGCTGTCATTATCCGGTCTGGCCTACATGTGACTCCAGAGCCACAGCAATGTGGTTGAATCTCAAATGTCTTATGAAATGGAGGGCAGTTAGGGATGAGCAATAAATGCTAGTCCAGCCAGCAACAATCATTCCCAAAATATGAATAATTAAAAAAAAATGGTTGGTATTTTTGAAATGTTTCTGAGAGATGTGATTGACAATATGATTTATATATAATGGGGGGAATTTGGCTTTGGGCAATAGTTTAAAACTGGGAGGTATGCTCACTATGCATTTCCCTCCATTTTAATTTCTATTGTGAGAGACGCACAACAGCATCTGATCTGATAATGCACATTTTACACCATTGTCCAGTTACAAGTCCCCAATGCGTTGTGTAGATGCGCTGTCAGACATCCTTGCTTGCATGCTCCACATATTGCAATGAGATTTGATAGCCAAGAGCGAGATGCTGTCTTGGACATTGGGAGAACTTCCTGCTCTTCTTCAAATGGAACCTTGGGACTTTTAATCTCCACTATACTAGGCGCAGTTAGTTGCTTATTTGAAGGGCAGCACATCCAACAGCGCGGCGCTCACTCTGTGCTGCAGTGCATCCCAGCCTGGATTGTGTACATGTGTCTCAGGCTCGCTGCCTATGCCACCCACAAAACATAATTTCACAATACTTGCGGAAACATAGGCCATTCGATCCATGCTCGATGTTTATGCTCGATACCAGCTCACCACAAAAATAAACTGAACCCCATGTCAACAATAATCAGAACTCTGGACACAAATAAAAGCAAAAGCCAACATAGTGGGGACAACTGGAAACTCAAACTGCAAACGAGTGATTATAGTGATGGCTGAAATGTTTCGAGGTCTCAGATTTCTACATAGTGCGAGAGATTGGCATCAAGCATACACTCAAAACCAGCAAAATAAAATAGGGCACTAATAATTCATTCAAGAAAACTAGAATTCCAAAGCTGATGGTGCTGGACGCCAGACTGTGTCGCTACTGATAATAATCACTCAAAGCTATTTTAACAGACCCGTGTTCAAAATAGTTTCACAACCACAGGTCAGAATGCCAACCGGCAGAACATTATAATAACACAAGGGTCCAATTAAAGTTTTATAGACAATAACTACCTCACAGTGTTTCCAAATCCCACAAAAATATAACCAGAGTACACAAAACCTCAGGACAACACGCAGCTGAGTTCAGAAGAGTCATATCGAACTCAAAACGTTAACTCTGTTTCTCTCTCTCCTCAGATGCTGCCAGACCTGCTGAGATTTTCCAGCACTTGTTTTCATTTCAGAACCATGTTTGCCACATGTAATAAATGTAGTTAAGAATGAGAGAGATCTGTTTATATGGATAGAAACATAGAAGATACAAGAAGGAGGAGGCCATTTGGCCCTTCGAGCCTGCTCCACCATTCATTATGCTCATGGCTGATCATTCAACTCAATACCTAATCCTGCTTTCTCCTCATAACCTTTGATCCCATTTGCCCCAAGTACTATATCCAGCTGCCTCTTGAATACATTCAATGTTTTGGCATCAACTACCTTGTGGCAATGAATTCCACAGGCTCACCACTCTTTAGGTGAAGAAACGTCTCCTCACCTCCGCCCTAAATGGTCTACCCTGAATCCTCAGACTGTGACCCCAATGGATATAAATCTTTAGAATTCTCTGCCGCTATTACATGAAAGTTATGGGGAAATGCTCAGTCATTGAGTATGGATAGCTTTTGGAGTAAGAAGAGATAGGCGAATAGTGCAGATAGGAGTTGAGATAGGTTAGCCATGATCATACTGAAAGGCAGGTCAGACTTGAAGGGCAAGATGGCCTTCTCCTCCTCCCATTCTTTATTTCTCAGATAGCACTGTTTCACAGCACCAGCCTAAAGCACTGCACATCCAATTGCTTCAGAAAGCAGTAACTCCAACTCCACCCCCCACCCCAATCCCATCCCCTGGCCCACCTGCTAACCATGACAACAACTCCACCTCCTGTTCTTTATAAATCTTTCCACCCTGGGTTATTGTGGTCTGTGCCCTTCACCGTGTCTCTAATTAATATAAAAAAGGCTGATCTGCAGAGCAAGTATCCAATGCCAGTCACTGACACAGCCTTCCGGCCAAATCCATAATTTAATTCTGGTATTGCACAATCAATTTTCATGACTCATCTGTTGCAGTCTCACCTCTGAGTCTGAAGAGTGTGACTTGCAACCCCATTCCAGAACAATACACAAAAAATGAAAATCCTGAAAAGATTGCACTAGAAGAATACTGTTGACATCGATTCGCTTACTAGCTTAATAGAGATAAGAGTAGCAATAGATGCAATAAAAACTAGAAAAACAGCTGGAATTGGTGAAATACCACGGACCTGATTAAAAACCTGGGCAAGAACTTAACATCAATGTTTACTATGCACTAGGAGTAGATCCTGAGGACAATAATGATCACTCTAAGAAAGAAGCCAATGTCTATGCAGAACCAATGATCAAAGCATCTGAAGTCACAATATGGCAATAAGGTGTGAAGGGGGTCAATGATAACATCAGTTCGATTTGCAGGTGACAAAGCACTTGCAGCAAGCACAGAAGGATTATGATAATTAGTTGATAGATGAGTAACAATAGGCATGAGAGTGAACATTGAATCCTAGACATCCTAACCAACAGACTGCAATCAGTAAGGATAGGCAACAACACTCCTCCGCGATCATCTTCAACACCATGCCCCACAAGGCCGTGTTTCCCCCACTATATTCCTTATACACCTACAACTGTGTGGCCAAATTCTCCTCCAATTCGATTTGCTGATGACACCTCCATAGTGGGTCAGATCTCAAACAATAACGAGACATCTATTGACTCTGTCTACACTTTCTGCTGCCTCAGCAAAGCAGCCAGCATAATTAAGGACCATCTGAACATTCTTCTTCCAACTTCTTCCAATGGGAACAAGATACAAAAGTCTGAGGTCACGTACCAATCAACTGAAGAACAGCTTCTTTCCTGCTGCTGCCAGACTTTTGAATGGACCTACGTTGCATTAAGTTGAAATTTCTCTATACCGTAGCTATGACTGTAACACTACATTCTGCACTCTCTCCTTTTCTCCCTTATGAATGGTATGCCCTGTCTGTGTAGTGCAAGAAAAAATACTTTTCATTGCATTCTAATACATGTGACAATAGTAAATCAAATAAAATCAATTTGAAAGAGACAGAGAATTTGGTGAACTGGTGCAACAACAATAATCTTTCCCTCAATGTCAACAAAACGAAGGAGCTTGTCATCGACTTCAGGAGGCATAGTGGAGAACATGCCCGTCTACATCAATGGGGACAAAGTAGAAATGGTCAACAGATTCAAGTTTCTAGATGTCCAGATCATCAACAACGTGTCTTGGTCCTTCCATATCGATACTATATTTAAGAAAGCCCACTAATGCCCCTACTTTCTCAGGAGGCAGGAAATTTGGCATGTCCACGACAACTCGCACCAACTTTTACGGATGCACCATAGAAAGCATTCTTTCTGATTGTATCACAGTTTGGTGTGGCTCTGCTCTGCCCAAGGCTGCAAAAATCTGCAAAGAGTTTTGTAGTTTCGAAGCCCAGTCCATCGTTCAAACCAGCCTCCCATCCATTGACTTCTCATTGCCTCTGCAAAACAGCCAGCATAATCAAGGACCCCACGTACCCCGGACATACTCTCTTCCACCTTCTTCCATCATGAAAAAGATACAGAAGTCTGAGATCACATACCAACCAGCTCAAGAACAGCTTCTTCCCTGTTGCTGTCAAACTTTTAAATGGACATATCTTGCATTAAGTTGATCCTACTCTACGCCATTGTTATGAATGGTAACACCATATTCTGCACTCTCTCCTATCCTGCCCTATGTACAGTATGTTTTGTCTGTTTAGCGCACAAGAAACAATACTTTTCACTGTATACTAATACATATGACATTAATAAATCAAATCAACTCAAGTCAAATAATTGGCAAAACCAAAGTGATGCATATCTACAAATGTGAGGTAGTGCATTTGGAGGATCAAATTTAGGTGTGAATTATACAACGGCAGAACCCTTAGGAACATTCACCTGATGAAGGAACAGTGCTCCGAAAGCTCATGATACCAAATAAACCTGTTGGACTTTAACATGGTGTTGGAGGCTTCTTACAGTGCCCACCCCAGTCCAACGTCAGCATTTCCACATCATTGACATACAGAGGGATCTGGACGTGCAGACTCACAGTTCCTTAAAAGTGGCAACACAGGTGGCCTAGGTGATAAAGAAGGCATATGGCACAACTGCCTTCATCAGCCTGGGTATTGAGTACAAGAGTTGGGAAATCATATTGCAACCCGGTTAGGCCGCATTTGGAGTACTGCATACAGTTCTCTCACCACACTATCAGAAGGACATGGAAGCTTTGGAGACAATGCAAAAAAGTTCACTAGGAGGGTGTTGGCTCTGAGGAGAGGTTGAATAAACTAGGACTGTTTTCACTGGAAAGACAGAGGCATGGAGGGAAGCCTGATACAGGTCTGCATAATTATGAGACATAGACAGGGTGGATACTCAGAAGCTTTTTCCCAGAGTAGAACTGTTAATTACAATGGCACAAGTTCAAGGTGAGAGGGGGAAAGTTTGAGAGAGATGTGCGGAGGAAGTTTTTCACACAGAGAGTGGTGGGTGCCTGGAACACACTGCCAGAGGAGGTGGTGGAAGCAGGTGCATTAGCAGCATTTAAGGGGCATCTGGAAGGGTACATGAACAGGGAGGGAATAGAAGGATACGGATTGAGTAAGGGCAGGAGGTTTATTTTTAGCTTAGGGCAACATGATCGGCACGGGCTTGGCGGGCCAAAGGCCTGTTCCTGCGCTGTACTTTTCTTCGTTCTTGTTTCAAAATCACAAATAAATATCCATATACGCATGGAAAGGAGAGAGCTAGAAGAGGTACAAGAAATTAGGAAGCATAATACCTACAGAGGAAAATGCAACAAAGAAGTCAGGAGAAAGATAACAATGGGAAAGAAATGTTTACTAACTAGGAAGCTGAGTAAAAAACTCAAGAAGTGATGAGTGTTATTTTGTATGGATCTGCAACTTGGAAGAGGATGTTGTAGGGTGCAGTGTGTGTTCCGGTAGAGGCTGCGGGATTTCAGATGGGCGCGTGGGTTTCTTTTGAGGTTTTGTGTCAATGGGCAAGCTTCATTAGCTGTCAATCGGTGGGAGAGAAGGATATTATCCCTGTGGAAATCAGGAGGTTCAATATGTGCTAGCACAGGAAGGCATTCAAGTTGTGCTAATCTCAATATCCCAGAAATAATCACCATGGTTTTCCAGAGACTTCCAATGTCTAACCCCTGTAAATACCCATTGTTAGGTTGTAGAGTTTTCAAATAATTTTGGAGAGGTTCAGCAGCATGTCTGTGTGCCCCATTCTGTCACAGGCACAAGTCAACACAGGTGGTTCCTGTCTTCAGGCCTTTCTGGAAACTGGTCTTAACGTGTGACATCAGGCTGAGAACCTATTCAGAGTAGTTGCAGCCTGTGCCAAAACCTGCAAATTGAGAGGGCATCACTCCAAGGTTGGACTCGGTCTGTATAGTAGGAGGTGTTCCAGGACTTTATATACTTTTCAGATGGGGCAATGGAGTGATACAGCACGGGTCGTCAAATGGCTTCCCTGGCTTGGCAATGGGCACCATTTTAGATTGGCGCCAGTTGTCTGGAATTCTGCCTGTGCTGTGGGTGTTGCTAAACAGCTTCCCTGCAGTATTTTACAGGAATTTTGGGTAAATCTCATTGGTTCCTGCTGCTTAACTTGATTAGGTAACCGTAGGGACACTATCCACTAGCTTATCTAAAGAGCTTAAGAAGTCTGTCTGCTCTGGAACAGTCTTGTGGGATGACACCAGGACTGTTTATAACCAGCTGCTTATCCTCCCTGCTGGGCAGTATCTTTGAGTTTATTAGGAACTGTGAAGCAATGGCATGAGAATTCATTCTGGGCCATTGATGAGGTTGTTGCATGATTGCACGCAGACAGCGCAGGAGTTTCCACACCTTTTGGATTGAGTATGTGAAGTTAATATTCTCTGCCATTTCAAGTCATTTTATGAAGCGTCCTTCAACAAGGGACTCCAGGAGTGCTGTTGCCACACTGGAGTCTGCATTTCCTTGTATTCTTCCAGGAATGATGTGGAGATGCCGGCGTTGGACTGGGTAAACACAGTACGAAGTCTCATAACACCAGGTTAAAATCCAACAGGTTTATTTGGTAGCAAAAGTCACTAGCTTTTGGAGCACTGTCCCTTTGTCAGGTGAGAGGGCATAAACAGGGCATATAAAGACACAAACTCAATTTTACAAAATAATGATTGGAATGCGAGTCTTTACAGGTAATCAAGTCTTAAAAGTACAGACAATGTGAGTGGAGAGAGCATTAAGCACAGGTTAAAGAGATGTGTATTGTCTCCAGCCAGGACAGTTAGTGAAATTTTGCAAGCCCAGGCAAGTTGTGGGGGTTACAGATAGTGTGACATGAACCCAAGATCCCGCTTGGGGCCATCCTCATGTGTGTGGAATTTGGTTATCAGTCTCTGCTCTGCGACTCTGCGTTATCGTGTGTCGTGAAGGCCACCTTTGAGAACGCTTACCCGAGGATCAGAGGCCGAATGCCTGTGACCACTGAAGCGGTCCCCTTTGGACATCCTTTCCTGCAGCATATCCCGTAGACAACATTGGCCGAGTTGCAAAAGGATGTACTCTGTACCTGGTGGATGGTGTTCACACGTGAGATGATGGCATCCGTGTCAATGATCCAGCATATCTTGCAGAGGTTGCTGTGGCAGGGTTGTGTGGTGTCGTGGTCACTGTTCTCTTGAAGGCTGGGTAGTTTGCTGCGGACAATGGTCTGTTTGAGGTTGTGCGGTTGTTTGAAGGCAAGAAGTGGGGGTGTGGGGATGGCCTTGGTGAGATGTTCGTCTTCATCAATGACATATTGAAGACTCCAGAAAAGATGTCCCGTGTTTGTCTTCTGAGGTGGTTAGTGCAGTTTTTCGCTGTGGCATGTTGGAACTGTCGATAGATGAGTCGAGCGCCATATCCTGTTCTTATGAGGGCATCTTTCAGTGTCTGGAGGTATCCGTTGCAATCCTCCTCATCTGAACTTGTCCGTAGGGGATGGCTTCTTTAACATGTTTAGAGTGGAAGCTGGAGAAGTGGAGCATCGTGAGGTTATCCGTGGGCTTGCGATATAGTGAGGTGCTGAGGTGACCGTCCTTAATGGAGATGCGTGTGTCCATGGTATTCTGAGACTTCTCACTGTGTTTATCCCAGTCCAATGCCGGCATCTCCACATCAGTGTTTGATGGGGACAGTGTAGAGGGAGCTTTACTCTGTATCTAATCCCATGCTGTACCTGTCCTGGGAGTGTTTGATGGGGACAGCGTAGAGGCAGCTTTACTCCATTTGTTGAATTGATGTGTCAAACATTAGGCATTTCGTGCTATCATCAATATTGCTCAGCATTACATAACATTTGAAATAAAAAACTCCCAAATGCCAAAAGTATGCTTGGGGATAATGACATTGTGTTGAAGTGAAGTGCCACACAGAGGGGAAGCGATGTGTGAGGCTTCAGTGCTGACAGGATTCACTGTTTTCTTGGATCAATTTGGGTGCAGCTGTAGCAGTTACTGTGTTCATAGCCAAAAACGCTGAGGGGGTTTAACTCGACACAGAAACAATATTAAAGCGTAGGCGTCGCTAGTCAACGTTACAAAGAGATTAACAGTGGATTCTGACAGTGTGTAAAGTGATCGGCAAAACACTGCTACAGGGAAAAATAATTCCAAACTCCCTGCTGCTCAGAACAAAACATGTCATCAATGAACTCAGTACAGACCTGACAGAAACAGACCCAATACTGAACTCAGTACAAACCCGAGAAAAACAGACCCCAACATAAGAGATGCGCACATGCATGCATCTTCTGTTAGGGGTTGTTAGCCAGTGATGAAGAACAGAAATTCAGGTCATTCTTATTGCTCACACCCTCCCCACTATCCACCATAAGGGGCATGGGCAGCTGAGGCAAAGTTACTAGCACTGGAGATCATCTGAGCAGGATGGAATAAATAGTGTTCCCCAAAGATCTGTTCTGTGCACTCACTTTTTCGTATTTATAATTCTGAAAAGAATGGACATGCCTTCCAAACTTTTCACTTTACACTCATCAGGACTTGTAAGAATACCAAATTGCAAATGAAACAATTTAAACTGCATGAGGACAGGGTTCTGATTGGCTGGAAAGTGGACTCTAGAGACAATGACATGAAGAATGCACCAGTGAACAATTAATTGCCAAGTTTCTGTTTAACTTGAAAGCAGACAGGCCAACTCTGACTGGTCAAGGCATTGCCATGTGGAATTAACGAGGGAATTACTTTTGTTTCATTGAAAAAGGCACAATGAGGGGACATGTTCCTTCTATGTGCAAAGGACAGGGCCCTGTGTACGAATGTGACTTCTAGCACATGTAAGTGTGTCACCCTGCGAACCTGACAATCTTAAATTGACAATCATGTAATTTTGAGCACAGTGAGGATTGTTTAGCAAGTTTCCTTCAAATGTGGAGTCATGTCTAATGCCATTCAGTATGACCTGAATTTTGCAAGCACAGGCTGATTGTGTACAGTCATAAAGAATATGTCCGAACATGGCACCCTTTACAACTAAACAGAAATTTCAGGGACCGCCAGAAAGCACTTTTTTCATACAAACATTAGTGGAAATCTGGAACTCTTCTCCTCCCTCTGCCCCTGGGAGGCTGCGGATTCTGGAAACCAATTGGAGATTTTGTTAGGTGCTATTTGTGATTTTTGATAGGTTTTTGGTAGGCAAGGGGATTAAGAGTTATGGGGAGAAAGTGGGAAAGTGGAACTGAGCCACTTCAGATCAGCCATGATCTTACTGAATGGCGGGGCAGGCTCGAAGGGCTAGATGGCCTACTCCTGCTCCTATTTCTTATGTTCTTATGTTAGGTGTTAAGAAGCCAAAGTCATGAAGAAAGTAGGGAGGTGTGGGATAGAGAGAAATTTGGCCAGTTGGATAAGTAACTAGCTGTCTCATAGAAGACAGAAGGTGGTGGTGGGTGGAAATTTTTCAGACTGGAGGCAGTAACTAGTGGTGCACCACAGGGATGAGTGCTGGGTCCTCTGCTATTGGGATTTTTATCAATGACTTGGAAGAGGGGGCTGACGGATGGATTAGTAAATTTGCTGATGGTACCAAGATTGGTGGAGTAGTGGATGAGGTGGAGGGCTCTTGTAGGCTGCAAAGAGACATTGACAGGATGCATAGCTGGGCTGAAAAATGGCAGATGGAGTTTAACCCTAACAAGTGTAAGGTGATTTATTTTGGTAGGACAAATTTGAATGCGGATTACAGGGTCAATGGCAGAGTTCTGAGGAATGTGGAAGAACAGAGAGATCTTGGGGTTCATATCCACAGATCTCTGAAGGTTGCCACTCAAGTGGATAGAGCCATGAAGAAGCCCTATAGTGTATTAGTGTTTATTAACAGGGGGTTTGAGTTTAAGAGTCGTGGGGTTCTGCTGCAACTGTACGGACCTTGGTGAGACCACATTTGGAATATTGTGTGCAGTTCTGGTCACCTCACTATAAGAAGGATGTGGAAGCAATTGAGAGAGTGCAGAGGAGATTTACCAGGATGCTGCCTGGTTTGGAGGGTAGGTCTTATAAGAAAAAGTTGAGGAGGTAGGGCTTTTCTCTTTAGAGCGGAGGAGGATGAGAGAGGTTTTTAAGATGATGAGGGGGATAGATAGAGTGGACATTCAGCGACTATTTCCTTGGGTGGATGTAGCTGTTACCAGGGGGCATAAATATAAGGTTTATGGTGGGAGATATAGGAGGTATGTCCGAGGTAGGTTCTTTACTCAGAGTGTGGTTAGGGTATGAAATGCACTGCCTGCTGCGATAGTGGAGTTGGACGTTTCAAGTAGGAAGTTTCAAGCGGTTATTGGATAGGCACATGGAGCACACCAGAATGATAGGGAGGATAGCTTGATCTTGGTTTTGAACAAAGCTCAGCACAACATCAAGGACCGAAGGGCCTGTACAGTGCTGTACTATTCTATGTTCAGAGGTAGTTTTAAAAGATTTATATTTGTATTTGGTTTGATTTGATTTATTATTGTCACATGGATTAGCAGACAGTGAAATGTATTGTTTCTTGCATGCTATCCAGAGCATACCATTCATAGAGAAGGAAATGAGAGAGTGCAGAATGTGGTGTTACAGTCATAGCTAGTGTGTACAGAAAGATCAATTTAATGCAAAGTAAGCCCATTCAAAAGTCTGATGACAGCAGGAAAGAAGCTGCTCTTCAGTTGGTTGGTACATGACCTCAGACTTTTGTATCCTTAATTATGCTGGTTGTTTTGCTGAGGCAGCAAGAAGTGTAGACAGAGTCAATGGATGGGACGCTGGTATGAGGACACAGCTTTGTGGGGCACTGGTATTGAGGACGATCATGGAGGAGGTGTTGTTTCCTATCTTTACTAATTGTGTTCTGTGAGTTAGGAAGTTCAGAATCCAGTTCCAGAGGGAGAAGCAGAGGCTCAGGCCACAGAGTTTGAAGGTGAGTTTCACAGGAATAATGGTGTTGAAATCTGAGCTGTATTCAATAAATAGGAATCTGACATAGGTGTTCTTGTTATCTAGATGTTCCAGGGTTGAGTGCTGGGCCAGGAAGATGGCGTCTGCTATGGACCTGTTGCGGCAGTAGGTGAACATTAGCGGACCCAGGTAGTCCAGGAGGCTGGAATTGATTTGTGCCATGACTAGCCTTTCGAAGTACTTCATAATGATGGACATCAGAGCAACCAGACGATAGTCATTAAGGCACGCTGCTTGGCTTTTCTTAGGTACCTGGATGATGGTCATCTTCTTGAAGCAGATAGGGACCTCAGATTGTTGTAAAGAGGTTGAAGATGTCTGCAAATACTCCCACCAGCTGATCCATGTAGGATCTGAGTGCTCGTCCGGGTACCCGACCCGGGCCAGTCACTTTCCATGGGTTGACCTTCGAGAAAGCTGCTCTGACATCTGCAATGATGACCCCAGGGTTCCTCCAGGGCTTCCAGGGCAGAAGGCATGCTCGCACTGATCTCTTGCTCAAAACAGGCGAGAATGTATTCAGCTCATCAGGAAGGGGTGCTTTGGAGCCGGCGATTTTACGTGCCTCCATTTTGTAGCCTGTCCTGTCTTGCAGACCTTCCCTTAGTCAACGGGGGTCGGTATGGCTAGCCTCGGACTCTAGCTTGGTCCGGTACTATGTTTTGGCATCTTTGATGGATCTCCTTAGATCATGTAGTATGGGTAAATGGTAGAAATAAGGTCCCGTTTTAGATAGTTTAATTTAATGTTTCTGCGCCTGATGGGGAGTTGTAGGTAGATTTCATGCTGAACGAAGCATTTGTCTGTGTGGGGGTTAGTTTCAGTTCCAGCTAAGATACTATTGTTTAGAGAGCTAGGAAAGATTGAGAAGGTAGCTCTCAGTTCTGCTCAAACCTAGGAAAGTTCTGTAATGGAGTAAAATGCAACAAAACCCCAGAGGGACTAGTGGACAGTCCAGAGACCCATGGAACTGTGACAGAAAGATTTCAGAAAACTGAAGGTAAGTCAGAGACTAAAATATGGTTCCAAGGAACTTAAGGAAGTGGGAAGCAAGTGTTCTGAGTTAAAGAGACAATTGCATTTAACTAGATTTAAAATAGTGAGCAGACCTTCTGAAGTAACTTTATTAAGAATCTAGGACTTGAAAGTTAAAGCAATTGTGGCCATTTGAAACAGGGAAAGCCTGTCAAAGTACAGAAAACCAAAAGGGGTTGGTGTGCAACCCTGGCACGGATATAATGCTAAAAGTGGAGTGGGGCAGAAGCTTTGGTTCGGAAGGGTCCTTTGGAAAACATGAACATGCAAATCATGAAATGAAAGTATTGTCACGAGAGAAGATTTTAAAGCCTATTATGGGAGTGACATTTAGAAATTTTTATGGGAGGAATTCTGAGGATGAATCTGCAAACACAATCTTTGTGTGCTAATGAGACCATTGTAGCTTCAGATGGACTCGGTCATCTGTGTTAATCTTAAAATTTGTGTGTATTGATTAAGCTAAAGGAGGAATCCATTTGTCACATTTAATAAATGTTTTTTTCCTGTTGTTAAAACTAATTAGTGGCCCTGTGACTCTGATCCTACATGTTTGATAAAAGAAGTAAAAGTTACAGTCCTTTGAGCCAGAGTTTCATTTTGGGACCTTCCCATCCAGTTATAACATCAATTGGGATTATGACATAGGTAAAGGGATCAAAGTTAGGGAGATGGAATTGAGATACAGGTCGATCATGCCCTTACTGAAAATATGAGCAAGGAGGATGGGCAGAATTCCAACCACCTGTCCCTGTATTACATTGAAACTAGAAGCAGACGCAGGCCATTCGCTCTTTTGTGCCTGCACTGCCATCCATTTTGATCATGGCTAATCATCGAATTCAATATTCTGACCCCCTACCTTTCCCCTCATATCCCTCCATCCTCTTAGCCTGAGAGGGATATCTAATTTCTTCTTGAAATCAGGCAAAATGTTTTGGCCAGACTACATTCTGTGGTAGTGAATTCCACAGATTCACCATTCTCTAGGTGATGAAGTTGCTCCTCACTTCAGTTTTTAAAGGTATATCCTTTATCCTCAAACTATGACTTCTAATTCTGGACTCACCCATCATGGTGAACATTCTTTCTCAATCTACCCTGTCTAACCCTGTTAGAATAAGTTTCTATGAGATCCCCTCTCCCTCTTTTAAACTCCTGTGAATATACTCATCCATATGACAGACCTACCATCCCAAGAATCAGCCTGGTAAATATTTGCTGTTGTCCTTCACAAAAGGACATCCTTCCTCAAATAGGGACACCAAAATTGCACACAATACTCCTGATGTGGCTTCAGTAATGCCCTGTACAATTGCAGCAAAACACCCCTATCGCTATACTCAAATTCTCACGCTACGACGGCCAACGTACCATTTGCTCTCTTCACTGCCTGCTGTACCTGCACGCTTACTTTTAGCGACTGATGCACGAGGAATCCAAGGTCTTGTTGAATATCCACCTCTCTCAATTTACACTGATTCAAGAAATGATCTGTCTTCCTCTTATTGCTACCAAAATGAATAACCTCACATTTATCCACATTATACTGCATCTGCCATGCAGATACCCACACACTCAGCCTGTCCAAGTCACACTGAGGCATTGCTGCATCCTCCTCACAGCTCACCCTCCCATCCAACTTTGTATCATCTGCAAATTTGGAGGTAATACATTCAGTTCCCTCTTCCAAATCATTAATATATAATATCAACAGTTGGGGTCCTAGCACAGATCCCTGTGGAACCCCACTAGGCACTGACTGCCAATCAGAAAAAAACCCATTTACACCAACTCTTTGCTTCCTATCAGCTAACCAGCTTTCTATCCATCTGAAGACATTAACTGCAATCCCATGTGCTTTAACTTACATAGCAGTCTATTATAAAGTTTTAAAAAGTTTATTTATTAGTCTCAAGTAAGGCTTACATTAATACTGCAATGAAGTTACCGTGAAATTCTCCTAGACCTTGTGAGACCCTGTCAAAAGCCTTCTGATAGTCTAAATAAACCACACCTACTGGTTGTCCTGGTCAACTCTACTAGTTACATCCTCAAAGAATTCCAACAGATTGGTCAAGCATGATTTCCCTTTTGTAAATGTTCCTAGCTCAGCAGAGGACATTCCTTTAAGGGGAAGTTGGCACTGACTGATACTGGTTACCCATATCATAGTGGAAATTTATATAAGGACCCAGAGAGATATCAGTGCATTGCTGTGCCTGTACAGAGGTGGAGGACCAAAACTCTCTACATTTTCATGCTCAGATGACATTCTCTGCTACATTGGATAACAGAGGATACTCCATGGGAACAACCCTGGCAGGATTTATATTGTGTATGCGAGAATGATCTCATAACAATTCACAATCACAATTCAGCTTGCACCATGTATACTCCAGAGGAGTATAAATCACATGGAATCTGCTCCCGCAGAGCAATCCTTTTGCTCAAAATATGGTCTGCATTGCTCACATACACACACACAATCCATCACTAGGACGGTACTCACTGTAGGGAGTTCTACACTGCCTCGGTTCTCCTCCACTGCAGACCGTGAATTAGGATCACAGCACACAGCAATGAACTGTCCCTTATTAACATGATGTCATGAGAGATCCACCTCTTCCCCTCCCTCTCCACCCAGAATTCTCTGCTTGTGACAATCATTCTGTGTAATGGCATTGGGTTTACATATGAGCATGAGTTTCAAAAGGGAAATGTTTGCTTGACAACTTTATTGGATTTTTTAAAGAGGTAAGAGAGAAAGTAGACAATGGTAACTTGGTACATGGAATTTATCTGATCATTTAGAATAACGACAACTGTCTATCAAGCTGCATCAACCTTCAAGTCCAAGTGCATTTATGATGAGGCAGAGAAGTGGCAGTGGAAGCCATCCAATCATAACTATTTTGGCACAGGAAGTCACCATTCAACCAATGATGTCTGGACCAGCTCTCCAGTGGGCAATTCCCTGAGTGCCATTTCCCACCTTCTCCCCATAAACCTACACATTCTTCCTTTCAAAACTGCCTTTAGACAGCCTCGATTGAACCTACTTCCACCAGACTGTCAGCGCAATGCATTCTAGACCCTAACCAATCGTGCATGAAAATGTTCTTCATCTTTTCACTTTTGTTTCCTTTACTAATTACTTTAAATATGTGACCCCTCATTCTTGATCCTTTCATGAGCAGGAACATTTCTTTCTTTACATTATCCAGATCTGTCTTGATTTTTAATACCTCTATCAAATCTTCTCCCAATCTTATTTTCTCCACAGAAACCAGTCCTAACTTCTCCAACCAATCTTCATAACTTAAGTTCTTCAGCCTTGGAACTGTTCTTGTGAATCTTTCCTATACTTCTGAATACTTTCACGTCTTCATAAAGTTCAGCACCTAGAACTGAATGCAATACTCTAGCTGAGGCCAAACTAGGAACTGATCCAGCGAGTTCATTGCCTGAGGCAACTTCAACCACAGTTTCTGAAAGGGAATTAGACTACTATCAGAAAAGGACATGCAGCATTATGGGGAGAAGATGGGGGAAAGGCACTTGGTGAATTGACCAAAGAGCTATCAGTCTCCTTTTTGCAACAATTCTGTGATAAAAATGGTCCAGGATCAGGAGAACTTTCACGTTCCTTGAATAATGCCAAAGGGTCTTTAACTCCACAAAAATAAGCAGAGGTCCCTTATGTTAACATCTCATGTGAAAGAGGGTACCTAAAACAGTGCAGTGCTCCCATAGTATTGCACTCAAAATGTTTGCCTAGATTATGTGTTCAAGTGTCTGCACTTGAAACCACCATTTTCTGACGCAGACAGGAATTCTACTCACTAAGTCGAGGCTTAGACCTGATCAAATAATCTATTTTAATGGTACTGGTTATAGGATAAATATTGGCCAGGATACAAGAAGAATTCTAAATTCTTATTCAAATATTCTGGTATTGCTTGGAATGAATGGTTTCCATTTTCCTGGTATGTTTTAAACATGTAGAGAAGCAGGCACTGAAAAAGATGCAAGTTGTACAGGTTGAAACAGGAGCAAAATATTTTTTATTTAGTCCATATTTGCATGTACAGGTTCTGACAGAGTCAGTTATAATTAGGCTCAGAGTAAGACAGAAATGAAATCTGAATATGACAAGAGTGTAAATTCACCCATTTTAAATGTTATTCTGAACAACCTGCCTGGGCCCATTATCTTTCTAACTATCTGCCCTGACAACAAAGCTGCCATTGCTTGTTGAATGAGCAAAGGAAGACATCAGGGGGAATATGCAGAGCAGGCCAAAGACACCAAGTTATACTCTTCTAATGTTCCGCTATTGGTTTCTTGCCCTCAGCTTTGACTCTGCTGATTTGCGCTGTTTGCAGCAGTTTTGCCATTTGACTCAATCCAAGACCAATATAAACAACACAATGATCATGATTCTGCATTCACCGTTACTGCCTTCTGCTTGAGATTCGTTCCTTTCTCAATGTATCAGTTCAATAGAAACTACTACATAGTGAGAGACACCATCTGGTTCCCTGTATTTAAGGGAAATAAATCAGTTATTCTTACCCAGTCTCACCTATACATGATTCCAGACCGACAGCAATATATTTACTCTGAAATGACCCAGCAAACCATTCAACAGTAGTCGAGAGAGTGGCTCACCACCATTTGATTTATTGTCACATATATTGGTATACAGTGAAAAGTATTGTTTCTTGCATACTATATAGACAAAGCATACCGCTCATGGAGTACATAGCCGAGAAGGAAAGGAGAGGGTACAGAATATAGTGTTACATCCATAGCAAGGGTTGATTAAAGAAAGAGTAACTTAATATAATGTGGGTCCATCCAAAAGTCTGACAGCAGCACAGAAGAAGCTGCTCAAGTTGATTGGTACCTGTCCTTAGACTTTTGTATCTTTTTGCTGATGGAAGAAGGTGGAAGAGAGAATGTCCAGGGTACATGGGGTCCTTAATTATGCTGGCAGCTTTTCCGAGGCAGCAGGTAGTGTCAACAGAGTCAATGGACGGGAGGCTGGTTTGCGTGATGGACTGGGCTACATTCTCAACTTTTTGTAGCTTCTTGCTGTGTCCAAGACCGCAAGAGCCATACCAAGCTGTGATGCATCCCGAGAGGATGCTTTCTATGGCGCATCTGTAAAAATTTGCGAGAATTGTAGTAGACATGCCAAATTTCATAGAATTGTTGAATCCCTAATGTGCAGAGGGAGCCATTCAGCCCATCGAGTTTGCACCGACAACAACCCTATCTCCGTAATCTCATGGATTTACTCTGACACTAAGGAGCAATTTGGCATAGCCAATCAACCTAGCCTGCACATCTTTGGACTCCCTTTACCTCTTGAGAAAGTGAAGGCATTGGTGGGCTTTCTTCACTATCACGTCGGCGTGGAGGGACCAGTACAGATTGTCAGTGACCGCGACACGAGGAAACTTGAAGCTCTCGATCATTTCCACTCCATCCCCATTGATGTAGTCATGGGTACGTCCTCCAATACACTTCCTGAAGTCGATGACTATCTCCTTCGTTTTACTGACATTGAGGGAGAGATTATTATTCCTGTAGTCCGTCTCATCATTGTTTGAGAACAGACCCACTATGGTGGTGTCATCAGCAAACCTGAAAATCCTTAGTTACAAAGTCACAGGTGTATAAGGAATTTAGCAGGGAGCTGAGGACACAGCCTTGTGGGGCACCGGTGTTGTTGCCTATTCTTATTGATTGTGGTCTGTGGATTAGGAAGTTCAAGATCCAGTTGCAGAGGAAGGAGGCCCAGGTCTCGGAATTTGGAGATGAGTTTTGCTGGAATAATGATGTTGAAAGTTGAACTGTAGTCAATAAATTGGAGTCTGACGTAAGTGTCCTTGTCCTGGTGTTCCATAGTTGAACGTATGACGAGGGAAATGGCGTCTGCTGTGGGCCCATTGAGGTGATAGGTAAACTGTAGTGGATCCAAGCAACTGAGGAGGCTGGAGTTGATCCGTGCCATGACTAACCTTCTGAATAACTTCATAATGATGGATCTCAGAGCCATCAGGCGATACTCATCAAGGTATGCTGCCTGGTTCTTCTTTGGTACATGAATGATGATCCAAAAGGGAAATTTGGATTGGACAATAAATTTACAGATAGCATTGCAAACTGTGAAGAAGATCATATAGAATTTCAAAAGGACATCAAAACGTTGGTGAAATAGGCAGGCAAATGGCAGATTAAATTTAATGCAGAGAAAAGTGAAGTGATTATTTTTCAATATATTTTTATTATACGTTTTTCCCATTTTTACAAACAGCACAACAAACCTTGAGGATTGGTACAACACAGCATAATAATTCCTCCACAGATAGACACAGAAAGAGACAGTGGGAGGAAATAGCAAAGGCACTCGTGGACTTGGATAGTTCGGCAGATTGAAAAATAGCAAATGAGAAGCCACTGTTTTAAAAAAAGTAGACAAAAGGCTGATAACTATAGGCCAATTAGCTTAACTTCTGTAATGGGGAAGATGCTTCAATCTATCATCAAGAAAGAAATAGCGAGACATCAGGATAGAAATTGTCCCATTGGGAAGATACAACATGGGTTCATGAAAGGCAGGTCATGTTTGACTAATTTGATGGAATTCTTTAGAACATTGTGTGCGGTGGACAATGGGAATCTGTGGAAGCGGTGTATCTGAATTCCCAGAAGGCATTCGACAAGGTGCCACACAAAAGACTGCTACATAAGATAAAGGTGTACGGTGTTACAGATAATGTATTAGCAATGGATGGAGGATTGGTTAACTAGCAGAAAGCAAGGAGTGGGGGTAAATGGGTGTTTTCTGGTTGACAATGACTAGTGGTCCACCTCAGGAATCAGTGTTGGGACCGTAACTGTTTACAATTTACATAGATGATTTGGAGTTGAGGACCAAGTGTAGTGTGTCAAAATTTGCAGATGACACTAAGATAGGTGACAGGACAAAGTGTGCAGAGGACGCTGAAAGTCTGCAAAGAGATATAGATAATCTAAGTGAATGGGCAAGGGTCTGGCAGATGGAGTACAATGTTGGTAAATGTGAAGTCATCCATTTTGGTAGGAATAACTGCAAAATGGACAATTATTTAAATAGTTAAAAAAATGCAGCATGTAGCTGTGCAGAGGGACCTGGGTGTCCTTGTACATAAATCACAAAAAGCTGGTTTGTTGGTGCAGCAGATAATTAAGGCGGCAAATGGAATTTTGTCCTTCATTGCTAAAGGGATGAGTTTAAAAACATGGAAGTTATGTTGATTTTTATTTATTATTGTCACATCTATTTACATACAGTGAAAAATATTTTTCTCGCATGCTATACAAAGCATACTGCTCATAGAGAAGGAAAGGAGATAGTGCATAATGTAGTGTTACAGTCATAACTAGGGTGTGGAGAAAGATCAACTTAGTTCAAGGTAAGTCCATTCAAAAGTCTGATAACAGCAGGGAAGAAGCTGTTCTTGAGTCGGTTGGTGTGTGTCCTCAGACTTTTGTATCTTTTTCCCCTGATGGAAGAAGGTGGAAGAGAGAATGTCCAGGTGCATGGGGTCCTTAAGTATGCTGGCTGCTTTTCCGAGACAGCGGGAAGCATAGACAGAGTCAATGGATGGGAGGCTGGTTTCTGCCCGCCTCACATCTCCCCCTCCCGCCAGAGAACGATCTGGCCTCGCTCTCCACCCCATCCCCCTGAGGAACATCTG
This sequence comes from Carcharhinus amblyrhynchos, assembly GCF_965287045.1. Taxonomy (NCBI): domain Eukaryota; kingdom Metazoa; phylum Chordata; class Chondrichthyes; order Carcharhiniformes; family Carcharhinidae; genus Carcharhinus; species Carcharhinus amblyrhynchos. The sequence continues at coordinate 1,666,547 of NC_137337.1, forward strand.
ATCCCCCTCCTCCTCCCTTCCCACCCCCTCACCAGAGAATGATCTGGCCTGCCTTCCTACCCCACTCACTGACCTGAGTCAGAGAACTGTTGAAAGCTCTAAACTCACCTCTTCAGCAGCTGGAGCACCCAATTCAGACTTATATTCAGCAGGTCCATTTTGGCGTGATTCCAGATAGGCAAACATGGTGGTAAAGGGGGAAATGCTGATAAAGTTGGGCGGGCAGTTCATTATTTCAATTTAAATCCATTTCAGACACAAATCGGGTCACAGCTATTCCCCTGTCTCAGTAAAGTGGCCATCTGTGCAGATCGCGTTAATGGGCTCACACCCAACTTTACCACATTTTCGTGACCAAAAACGGGCACGACGCAATGATAGAATAGGGCCCTTTGTCATTTCTTTTGGTCTTAGATAGAGCAGGAGCCATACAAAACTGTGATACAACCAGAAAGAATGCTTTCTATGGTGCATCTGGAAAAGATACTGAGAGTTATAGCCAACATGCCAAATTTCCTTAGTCTTCTGAGGAGGTAGATGTGTTGGTGGGTTTTCTTAGCTATAGTGTCGGCATGGGGAGACAAGGATAGGTTGTATCAATCGTCATCACATTATTTCACCAGATTCTCTCTATCATTCTGTTTGAGATCCGACCCACTACGATGGTGTCATCAGCAAACTTCAAAGTCAAGTTGGAGGGGATTTGGACACAGTCAGAGGTGTATAAGCCAAGTTCACTTCCCACGAATGAACAGAAAGATTATTCCAGAGTTGCATCACTCTGCCTGTCAACTACTTTCAGCATAGTGTCGTGTAACACAATCACCATTCTAAATGGGGTAGACTTTGAACACATCTAGCAACTCAAGGCTGGGTATCCATGAGACACTGTGAGCCATCAACAGCATCAGAATTTGTACTCAATCATAATCTGTAACCTCATGACCCGGCATATTCCCCACACTACCATTACCACCAAGCCACGGGATGAATCCTGGGTCAATGAAGAATGCAGGAGGGCATGCCAGGAGCAACACCAAGCATGTCTAAAAATGAGGTGTCAACTGGTGAAGTTACAACACAGGACTATGTGCATGTCAAACAGAATAAGCAGCAAGCAATATATGGATCTAAAAAATTCCACAAATGACGGCTCAGATCTAAGCTCTGCAGACCTGCCACATCCAGCCACGAATAGTAGTAGACAATTAAACAACTCACTGAAAGAGGAGGCTCCACAAATATCCCCATCCTCAATGATAGAGGAGCCCAACATCAGTGTAAAAGATTCTCAATCTTCAGCCAGATATGCCAAATTGATCTGGTCTCCTCCGGAAGCCCCCAGCATCACAGACGTCAGTCTCTAGTCAAATTGATTCACTCCAGGTTATATGAAGAAACAGGTGATCTCATTACAGCCTTAATTCAAACATGGACAAAAGAGCTGAACTCCAGAGGTGAGGTGATAGTGACTGCCTCTGACATCAGAGAATCCCTACAGTACAGGAGGAGGCCATTCAGCCCATCAAGTCTGTACTAACCCTCCAAAAGAGCATTCTGATTCGGCCCACTCCCCCGCCTTCTTCCCATAATCCCCTGGATTTACCATGACCAATGTAACTAACCTGCACATCTTTGGTGTGGGAGGAAACCAGAGCACCTGCAGAAAACCCACACAGGCAAGGGGAGAATATGCAAACTCCATTCAGAGAGTCATCCAAGGCCAGAATGGAACCCGGGTCCCTGGCACTGCGAGGCAACAGTGTTAACCATGATGCCACAGTGCCACACTGGTAGCATATGATAGAGTATGGCATCAAGGAACCCTAGCAAAACTGAGTTAATAGGAATTACAGAGAAAACCTTCCTGTAGTTGGAGTTATACCTGGCACAAAGGAAGATAGTTGTTGTTGTTGGAGGTCAATCATCTCAGTCCCAGGACATCAGTGCAAGAGTTCCTCAGGATATTGTCTTAGGCCCAACCATCTTCAACTTTTGGCCCAGATTGATCTTCTGGATCTCTCAATTATCAAAGGCTGGATGTGTTTATCTGCTGATCAAGTTGTGCTACCTTCCTGTGTAGGCTTGTAGGCTCTTTACAAATAGTGAGTGACTTTTTTGACAAATCATTTTGAATTACAAGTAACTTGCATTTATATAACATCCTTAACGTAGTAAAACAAGGCACATCACAGGAGCATGATCAGACAAAAATCGACAGCAAGCATATATGGAATATTAATCACCAAAAGCTTGGTCAAGATGGAGATTTCAGGAATGTCTTAACAGTAGAGAGGTAGAGGGGCTAAGAGCTTTAAGCAGCTGAAGGCACAACTGTCAATGGTGGATATGGAGGTCAGAGATGTTGAAAGGATATGGGATGAAGGAGTTTACAAGATTCCGGAGAGGCAAGGGTTTGGAGGAATCTGAAAGCTACCTGTTTTCCTATGGAGTTGCTCACAAAATCTCTGGGTTTAAAGCACAGCTGTGACGTTCAGCTGCTGGTTGGATTGTCTCCTTAAGATCACAGGGCTTAGAAAGCAAATCGAAGTAGCTACAGCAAATAGAGGACAGGAGTAAAATTTAGGCTCCAGGTCACTGACTGGGTTTCCTTATCTCAGAGTTTTAATAAATAGTTCTGGATCTGGTAACTTGTGCAACTGTTATGTATTCTGTGGTGTTGTATTCCACTGCAAGGGTAAAATTGTCTCACTTTAAGGACATGAACTCTAATGAGTCTCAACTAAATATAGCTTGATGCCAATTGGATGGGACAAAAATATTCTGACTCCTGTATCATTAAGGAATTTCCTGTTGCTACGGCAGCTTATGCACATGACTCTATTTTCTGAAGTATGATATTGAAATTTTCCAATCAACAGGTGCAACATGGAGGTATTATTTTTACTAGTTAGCAGATCCAAAGTGGCATTGCTCACATTACAGCAGAGTGTTTTACAACGACAAAAGCATTATATAGCATGCAATATACAGGAGCTGTTACTAAGCTTGCCTATCTCTGTAAGGCTCAGTCTAGTTACTGCAAGTGCTCTAAATATATTGCCATTAATTTACAACAAATACACATTATACGTGAAGTGGTTTAAGATATTTTAGATTAATATTAAAGTGATTCTACATAGAGACAAGTCCCCTGTATTTAAGCATCACCTTTGTTCATCCTTATCTCATGTTCCCACTAAGATGTGTGGCCATGCAGCCACCAACAAGTCTTTAAGTTGCCACTTGTTCAATAAAAATTAAATTAATCATGCATTTAAACAAACTATCCACACATTTCAAACAAAAAAATTAGAGAGTACTCTACAAAGACGCAGCTCAGTATTTGTCCATGCCTCCATTCACACTGCCCAATATGAGACTTTGACCTATCTAGAATTCAATGGTGTTTCCTATGCTTCTCTTACTCTCCAGTAAAAGGTGGCAAAGGGGATGCTAATATTGCACAAGGTTATCTCAGCCTGTCCCATTCCTGACAAGTAACGGAGAATCTCAGCATGTGGGGAAATAGCTAGTGCAAAGCCCATATCCTTCTAGTCTTTACGAATGCTTTTGTCCCTAAAAGCATTCAAAATTGTTAAGGAGGAAAAGTTGAATAAACTGTTGGCACTCATTTCTTCCTGCCTTGACTTCATCTCTCTCCTCTAGTCCAATCCCTTCCCATCTTCATCTACTATTTCTCTGATGCCTTATGTCACATCAATAACTTCCATAACCATCTCCTCTTTACCATGGATATCCAATCCCCCTGTACCTTCATTCCCAACCAGGATGGTCTGAGGACTCTCCTTCTTCCTTCAGAGGCCTAAACAAGCCCCATCCACCACCACTCTATCTGGCTGAACTTGTCCTCTGATTGAACAATTTCTTCTTTAACTTGTCTCACTTCTGCCAAAAACATATGACTACGGGTACCCATATGGGTCTTATGGAGTATGTGGAACATTTCTTGTTCAAGTTCACTCCAGCCCCCTCTCACAACTCTTTTTTGTTACGTTGATACTTCATGTTCTTCTCTGGACCAAAAAAAATTTGGTAATTCGTGCTACAAAATAAACCTGTTGGACTTTAAACCTGGTGTTGTGAGACTACTTACTATGCTTACCCCAGTCCAACATCAGCAACTCCACATCAAAGAAAATATCCATTTTGCTTCCAAATCCTACCCCTCTATGACCTTTACTTGCTGAATACAAAATGCTTGTCACATTTCACACATTATAAAAGTAGAATACACTTACAAAGTATTTTGCTAGCTGTCAAGGACTTTGGAATGCCCGGAGGCAGTGTCACAGAGTCATAGAGGTTTACAGCATGGAAACAAGTCCTTTGGCCCAATTTGTCCATGCTGTCCTTTTTTTAAAAAAATCCCCAAGCTAGTCCCATTTGTTTGCATTTGGTCCATACCTTTCCATACCCATTGTACTCATGTAACTGATTAAATGCTTCTTAAAAGACAAAATTGTACCCGCCTGTACTACTACCTCTGGCAGCTTGTTCCAGGCACTCACCACCCTCTGTGTGGAAAAATTGCCCCTCTGGACACTTGTGTATGTCTCCCTCTCACCATAAACCTATGTCTTCTATTTTAGACTCCCCTACCTTTGGGAAAAGATATTGACTATCTAGCTGATCTGCACCTCTCATTATTTTATAGGCCTCTATAAGGTCACCCCTCAGCCTCCTACGCTCCAGAGAAAAAGTCCTAGTCTATTCAGCCTCTCCTTATAATTCAAACCATCAAGTCCTGGTAGCATCCTAATAAATATTTTCTTAACTCTTTCTAGTTTAGAGTCCTTTCTATAATATTATAGTGAAAGGCACTATGGAAATGCACGCCTTTCTTTAATTGATAGGCCAGTCATAACAATCCACTTATTTAATTGTGACTCTCAGCTCTCATAGACAGGCGTAGCTGGGGAGACAGTGGCGTTGTGGTATTGTCACTGATGAGTAAACACAGTAAAAAGTCTGACAACACCAGGTTTTAGTCCAACCTATTTATTTGATAATATACTCACAAGCTTTCGAGGGGACTGCCTCTTCGTCAGGTGAATGGAGACGAAGAGGCAGTCCCCTCGAAAGCTTGTGAGTATATTATCAAATAAATAGGTTGGACTAAAACCTGGTGTTGTCAGACTTTTTACTGTGTTTACGCCAGTCCAACGCCGGCATACCCACATCATGACTGATGAGGATTCCAGACGTCCTAGGTAATACTAAGGGGACCAGCGTTCGACTCCCATTGTGGCTGATGCTGAAATTTGAATTCAGTAAAAATCTAGAATTGAAAGTCTAATGCTGACCATAAAAACCACTGTCGATTGTCATAAAAACTCACCTGGGTCACTAGTGTTCTTCAAGAAAATCTTCCATCCTTCCCTAGTCTGGTACACGTGACTCCAGACCCACAGCAATGTGGTTGATTCTCAAATGCCCTTTGAAATGGCTGAGCACTCAGTTCAAGGGCAATTAGGGATGAGTAATAAATACTGGCCGAGCCAGCTACACACACATCCCATGAACAAATAAAAAAAAATTATTACACTCACTTGAACTGTTATTTGATTTGTTTTATTGTCACATGTATTGATACACGGTGAAAAGTATCGTTTCTTGCACGCTATACAGACAAAGTATACTGTTCATAGAGAATATACAGGAGAAGGAAAGGAGGGGGTGCATAGTGTAATATTACAGTCATAGCTAGGGTGCAGGGAAAGATCAATTTAATATAAGTCAATTCAAAACTCTAATGGCAGCAGGGAAGAAACTATTCTTGAGCTGGTTGGTACCTGATCTGACTTCTATATCTTTTTCTATGCTGGCTTTTGAGGCAGTGGGAAGTGTGGAGTCAATGGATAGGAGGCTGGTTTGCATAATGGACTGGGCTATGTTCACAATCCTTTGTAGTTTCTTGGGATCTTGGTCAGAGTAGATGCCACACCAAGCTGTGATACACCACAAAAAGCATCCTTTCTGGATGTATCTGCAAGAATTGGAGAGAGTCATAATGGACATGCCACATTTCCTTAGCCTCCTGAGAAAGAAGCATCGCTGGTCTTTCTTAATTGTAGCATTGTTGTGGAGGGGCTAGGACAGGTTGTCGGTGATCTGAATACCTAGAAACTTGAAGCTCGCAACCATTTCCACGTCATCCTCATTGACGTAGACAGGGGCATGTCCTCTACTAAGCTTCCTGAAGTCGATGACCATCTCCTTCATTCTGTTGACATTGAGTGAGAGATTATTGTTGCCGCACCAGTTCACCAGTTTCTCTCTCTCCTTCCTCTACTCTGTCTCGTCACTGTGTGAAATTTGACCAACTATGGTGATGTCATCAGCAAACTTGAAAATGGAGGCGGAGAGTAATTTGGCCACACAGTCATACACGTATAAGGAATATAGTGAGGGACTGAGGACACAGCCTTGTGGGGCACCGGTGTTGAGGATAATCGTGGAGGAGATGCTGCTTATCCTTATTGATTGCGGTCTGAGGGTTAGGAAGTTCAGGATCCAGTCAGAGGGAAGAGCCAAGCCCCAGGCCACAAAGTTTTGGAGATGAATTTTGTCAGAACAATTGTGTTGAAGCCTGAGCTGTAGTCAATAAATAGGGGACTAACATAAATGTTTTTTGTTATCCAGGTGTTCCAGGGTTGAGTGTAGGGCCAGTGAGATGGTGTCTGCTGTGTACCTGTTGTGCAATAGACAAACCTTAGTGGATCCAGGCAATCTGGGAGACCGGTGTTGATGTATGCCATGACTACTCTTTTGAAGCACTTTCACATTGATGGATGTCACAGCCACCAGATCATAGTCATTAAGACACGCTGCCTGGCTTTCCTTTGCTCCAGAGATGATGGCCATCTTCTTAAAGCAGATAGAGACCTCAGATCGGTGTAAGGAGAGTTAAAGATGTCTGTTAATAACCCCATCAGCTGGTCCACAGAGAATCTAAGTGCTCATCTAGGTACCCCATCCAGGCCAGTCACTGTCCATGGGTTGACTTTCAAGAAGGCTGATCTGATGTCTGCAACGGTGACCTCGGATATTGGTTCTGGCTGAGGCTAGGGAGGTCTTGCTGCGGCTGTATAGGGCATTGGTGAGGCCGCAGCTGGAGTACTGTGTGCAGTTTTGGGCGCCGTACTTACGCAAGGATATTTTGGCCTTGGAGGGAGTGCAGAGGAGGTTTACTAGGCTGATACCGGAGTTGAGGGGGTTGAGCTATGAGGAGAGGCTGAATAAACTAGGCTTGTACTCGTTAGAGTTTAGAAGAATGAGGGGAGATCTCATTGAGACGTACAAGATGATGAATGGGATGGATAGGATAGAAGTGGAGAGACTCTTCCCACTCAGAAAGGACAGTAGGACTAGGGGGCACAGCCTCAAGATAAAGGGGGGGCGGATTAGAACGGAGTTGAGGAGGAACTTCTTCACTCAAAGGGTGGTGAATCTCTGGAATTCTCTGCCCGTTGAGGTGGTGGAGGCTGCCTCGCTAAATATTTTTAAGACGCGGGTTGATGGGTTTTTGATAAGCGAGGGGATTAAGGGTTATGGGGAGAGGGCGGGAATGTGGAACTGAGCCACGACAGATCAGCCATGATCTTATTGAATGGCGGGGCAGGCTCGAGGGGCTAGATGGCCTACTCCTGCTCCTATTTCTTATGTTCTTATGTTATGTCCTTTCAGAACAATAGACATCCTCTTGCTGACCTCTTGCTCAAAATGGGCACAGAATGTGTTGAACTCATTTGGATGGGGTGCATTGTTGCCGGCACTTCTACATATCTTTATTTTGTAGCCTGTTACATCGTGCAGACCTTGCCATAATCGTTGGGTGTTTATATAGCTAGCCTGGGACTCCAGCTTGGTCCTGCATGTCTTTTGACACTTTTGATGATTTTCTGTAGATTGTATCCGGATTTTTTGTATACATCAGGGTCACCTCAGACCTGGACTTCAAGCAATGGATATCCCTGTTCGTCCATGGTTTCTGCTTGGGAAACACACGGATTAGCTTCTCTGACACAGTTTTCTGTGCACTTAATGAAGTTAGTTACTGTCATGGCGTACTCATTCAGGTTGATTGCTGAGTTCTTAAATATTGATCAGTCCACCGACTCAAAGCAGTGCCAAAGGAGATCATCTGATTCCTCAGACCAACATTGTACGACTTTTTTTTAAAATCAGACTCCTCTTTCAGTTTTTGCCTGTAAGCCAAGAGCAGGAGCACAGCTTTGTGGTCTGATTTACCAACGTGTGGACGGCCAATAGAGCGGTAGGCATGTTTGTGTAGCAGTGGCTGAGGATTGTTTGGTCCTCTGGTGGGAAAGGAGATGTGTTGATAGTATCTTGGTAGGTCACTCTTGAACTTGGTCTGGTTGAAGCCCCCAGCCACAATGAACAAGGAATATTTCATCTCAAGGCTATTTGTGCTAGTGTATATTTCATCCAGCAAATGAGGGAGTCCAAGTTTCACCTTCCTTGCAACACCTTAAGGACAGGATCTCATGTGTTCTGCAGTCAAGTTTAATCACAGGCACAAACCCTCTGCGACACTCTCAGCTTTTGCTACTAGTTAACAATCCTCCTGCTAATAGTCACAAGTGGCCCAAAGCAAGAAAGGAATGGGGAAAGCAAACCCTCGGGTGTCAATTGCAATGGAGAGAGAAAGAGAGAGAGAAAAACTTAAGCAAGTAAGGGAAAGGACAAATGACTTTCTCCTGTAATTAATGGTGAGGAGAAAAATCTGGCCTCAGCACAAGGAGGTCAAAAAGTACAGGCTCTGATTCAGGTGGAAAACCCACCAATCTATAAACAAATTAATAAAACCTTAAGGAAAAAAAGCAATTTGCCAGCAGTTTATAAAATAAACAAGCAGTACGGGGAATAAGGAGCAGAGAATTTCCTGAGCCAGCTTTTGGTCATTTCTGGAAAGCAATGGAGGCAGGGGGATAACTGGCCTCAGACTCTCAAAACAGCAGGGCAAGCAGGCTTCGCAGGGAACTGAGAAATAGCTTCTGCCACAAGTCATAGATACATAGAGGTTTGCAGCATGAAAACAGGCCCTTCAGCCCAACTTGTCCATACCACCCTTTTTTTTAAAACCCCTAAACTAATCCCAATTGCCGGCATTTGGCCCATATCCCTCTGTACCCATCGTACCCATGTAACTATCTAAATGCTTTTTAAAAGACAAAATTGTACCTGCCTCTACTACTACCTCTGGCAGCTTGTTCCAGACACTCACTACCCTCTGTGTGAAAAAATTGCCCCTCTAGACACTTTTGTATCTCTCCCCTCTCACCTTAAACCTATAGAACATAGAACAGCACAGCACAGTACAGGCCCTTCAAGCCCACGATGTTGTGCCAAGCTATGTCCAAACCCAAGATCAAGCTACCCCACTCCGTCTAGTTTTAGACCCCCCTACCTTTGGAAAAAGATATCGACTACCTATCTTGTCTATCCCCCTCATTATTTTATAGACTTTAAAAGGTCACCCCTCAGCCTCCTATGCTCCCAAAGTCCCAATCTATCCAGTCTCTCTTTATAACTCAATCCATCAAGTCCCAGCAGCATTCTAGTAAATCTTTTCTACACTCTTTCTAGTTTAATAACATCCTCTCTATAATTGGGTGGCCAGAATTACACACAGTATTCCAAGTGTGGCCTTACCAATGAGTTGTACAACTTCAACAAGACGTCCCAACTCCTGTATTCAATGTTCTGATCGATGAAACCAAGCATGCTGAATGCCTTCTTCACCACTCTGTCCATCTGTGACTCCAATTTCAAGGAGCTATGAACATATACCCCTAAATCTCTCTGTTCTGTAACTCTCCAACACTTTACCATTAACTGATTAAGTCCTGCCCTGGTTCAATCTACCAAAAGATATCACCTTGCGTTTGTCTAAATTAAACTCCATCTGCCATTCGTCAGCCCACTAGCCCAATTGATCAAGATCCCTTTGCAGCTGGAGATAACTTCCTTCACTGTCCATTATGCTGTCAATCTTGGTGTCATCTGCAAACTTACTAACCATGCTCCCTATATTCTCATCCAAATCATTAATATAAATGACAAGTAACAGTGGGCCCAGCACTGATGCCTGAGGCGCACCGCTGGTTACAGGCCTCCAGTTTGAAAAACAACTCTCTATAATCCACCCTCTGGCTTCTGCCAAGAAGCCAATTTTGTATCCATTTAGATACCTCACCCTGGATCCTGTGAGATTTAACTTTACGCAACAACCTACCATGCTGTTAAAGGCCTTGTTAATGCTTGTCAAAGGCCTTGCTAAAGTCCATGTAGACAACAACAACTGCACTGCCCTCATCCACCTTCTTAGTTCCCCCTTCAAAAATCTCAAATTTGTGAGACATGATTTTCCACTCACAAAGCCATGCTGACTGTCCCTAATCAGTCCTTGCATCTCTAAGTGCCTATAGATCCTGTCTTTAATAAGTGGGTCAGCTTGTCACCATGTGAGGCAAGTTATCCAAAGCCACACACTCAAAGCAAACCATCTAAAGCTTGGCTCCCAACCAGAACCTGACAGGAGTTTTCTTTCTTTGCGTTTCTTTATAGAACATAGAACAGTACAGGCCCTCAGGCTCTCGAAGTTGTGCCAAGCTACGTCCAAATCCAGGATCAAGCTATCCCACTCCCTATCATTCTGGTGTGCTCCATGTGCCTATCCAATAACCGCTTGAAAGTTCCCAAAGTGTCCGACTCCACAATCACAGCAGGCAGTCCATTCCACACCCCAACCACTCTCTGAGTGAAGAATCTACCCCAGACATCCCTCCTATATCTCCCACCATGAACCTTATAGTTATACTCCTAGTAACAGCTACATCCACCTGAGCAAATAGTCTCTGCACGTCCACTCTCAGTCCCCCTCATCATCTTATAAACCTCTATTAAATCCTCATCCGCTCCAAAGAGAAAAGCCCTAGCTTCCTCAACCTTACCTCATAAGACCTACCCTCCAAACCAGGCAGCATCCTGGTAAATCTCCTCTGCACTCTCTACAATGCTTCCACATCCTTCTTATAGCGAGGTGACCAGAACTGCACACAATATTCCAAATGTGGTCTCACCAAGGTTCTGTATAGTTGCAGCATTATCTTTTCATTTATTAGATTTTTCCTTTCCGAAGAGTTACAGTGTGGGCTTACAGGGTAGAGGATTTTGTCCTGTGCTGTTGTGCTCAGCTTCCATCTAGCCGACGCCTTCACAATCTTTCTACTCTCTCCTTTGAGAATGGCATGTACATACTCACACTCACGTGCTAAACCACAACACGCACAGGCAAACATATTCTTACACTCTTCCACACACTGTAGAGAGCAGCTTGATTGTTCCACATAAGAAATAAGACCCTTGAAATTGCTCTGCCATCCAATAAATTATAGCTGATAACCAATCTCAACTGCCCATCTAATCCCCATATGACTTGATTCCCTTTGGATGCTTTGTCATTAAGTTTAGTCTTGCAACCTAAGTCGTCTGGAATAGAGAATTCCAAAGATTCACAACCCTCTGTTACAAACTTTATAGGTGACCAATAACTGGAAGTTTAAATCTCTTCAAAATGTTAATAGATGAAAAAATTACATGGCAAAATTTCACATTTCAAAACTTTCACTGTAACAAATGACTAAAACACTATTGACTAAGTACTGCTCCCTTTTTGCAGGCAGCTTACACTAAGCTACAGAGTGGAACATTTGCCTTATACTCATCATACTCCCCACAAAATTACAGTCCTTGTAGCAAATATCCATAGTCCTTCCAACAGATTCCTGCACTCCCGTTTCATTGATTAGTTACTTCAAGTGACCACCTCGAGGCACTTCCCTCAGTTTTCAGAGTGTTTCGATCGCCAGCAGCATAGACTGTTCAAAGATTGTTCTTTCATCAGCTTTGCCAGAGAACTTCTCTCAGAATCCACAGAAGATTCCAGGATGCATTTTTCTTTGACGAGAGACAGTCTCCCTTTTGTATGCAGCTTTGATAGCTTGCAAAGTTAAGCAGTCTTTTCTCTCTAACCATACAAAACTTGCTGTCTGTCCATGAAATTCATTGATTTGTAAAGAAGAAAACTGCTGACCGCAAAGCTTCCTCGGCCCTCTTCCCCTCAAGGTGAAACCTAGCTAGAAATGCTGGTTAGCTATCCAAGAGAGCCGAAGCAGCGTGGATCAGTACCTGGGACTTTGATGTTGTGGCCATTTCAGAGACATGGATAGAGCAGGGTCAGGAATGGTTGTTGCAGGTTCCGGGGTTCAAATGCTTCAGTAGGAGTAGAGAAGGAGGTAGAAGGGGGGGAGGGGTAGCATTATTAGTCAAGGATTGTATCACGGTGTCAGAGAGGAAGTTTGATGAGGACTTGTCTGTTGAGGTAGTATGGGCTGAGGTTAGAAATAGGAGAGAGGTCACCCTGTTGGGAGTCTTTTATAGACCTCCTAAAAGTTCTAGAGAGGTTGAGGAAAGGATTGCGGAGACGATCCTGGATAGGAGTGAAAGTAATAGGGTAATTGTTATGGGGGACTTTAACTTTACTAATATTGATTGGAATAGCTATAGCTCTAGCTCATTAGAGGGGTCAGTTCTTGTACAAAGCGTGCAGGAAGGTTTCTTGACTCAGTATGTTGATAGGCCAACTAGAGGTGAGGCTATATTGGATTTGGTGCTGGGAAATGAGCCAGACCAGGTGCTAGACTTGGAAGTTGGGGTGCATTTTGGTGATAGTGACCACAATTCAGTTACGTTCACCTTAGTGATGGAAAGGGATAGGCATGAACCTCGGGTCAGTAGTTTTAGCTGGGGGAAGGGTAATTAGGCAGCATAGGTTGGACTAGGAGACTACAGGGTCTCGGAACGTCCAAAATGTGGAGTTTTTTCCAAGGAGCAGCTACTGCGAGTCCTTGATATGTATGTCCCTGTCAGGCAAGGAGGAATTGGTCAAGCTAGGGAACCGTGGTGCACTAGGAAAGTTGATTCGCTGGTTAAAAAGAAAAAGGAGGCTTATGTTGATAAGGAGGATGTGCTAGTTATTCTTGAGGGTTTGAAAATAGATAAGTCCCCTGGGCCGGACGGGATTTACCCTAGGATTCTCTGGGAGGCAAGGGAGGCGATTGCAGAGCCTCTGGCTCTGATCTTCAGGTCGTCGTTGGTCACCAGTATAGTGCAAGATTGGAGGTTAGCGAATGTTGTCCCATTGTTTAAGAAGGGGAACAGAGACTTCCCCAGGAATTATAGACCGGTGAGTCTTCTGTTGTGGGCAAGGTTTTAGAAAAAATTATTAGGGATAGGATTTATAGTTATTTGGAGGGTAATGAATTGATTAGAGATAGTCAGCATGGTTTTGTGGCGGGTAGGTTGTGCCTTACTAACCTTATTGAGTTTTTTGAGAAAGTGACCAAAGAGGTGGATGGGGGTAAGGCAGTTGACGTGGTATATATGGACTTTAGTAAGGCATTTGATAAGGTTCACCATGGAAGGCTTCTGCAGAAATTGCAGATGTATGGGACTGAGGGTGATCTGGGAAATTGGATTAGGAATGTGCTGGCGGATAGGAGACAGAGGGTGGTTGTTGATGGTAAGTATTCGACATGGAGTTCAGTTACGAGTGGTGTGCCTCAGGGATCTGTTTTGGGGCCACTGCTGTTTGTAAATGATCTGGATGAGGGTACAGTTGGGTGGATTAGTAAATTTGCTGATGACACCAAAGTCGGAGGTGTGGTAGATAGTGAGGAAGGGTGTCTTAGTCTACAGGGAGACTTGGACAAGTTGCAGAGCTGGACCAAGAGGTGGAGGATGGAGTTTAATGCGGAAAAGTGTGAGGTGATTCACTTTGGCAGGAATAACAGATGTGTAGAGTATAGGGCTAACAGTAGGACTCTGAATAGTGTGGATGAACAGAAGGATCTAGGTGTATGTGTACATAGATCCCTGAAAGTTGGGAATCAAGTAGATAGGGATGTTAGGAAGGCATACGGCGTCTTGGCGTTTATTGGTAGGGGGATTGAATTTAGGAGCCGCAGCGTCATGTTGCAACTGTACAAAACTCTGGTGTGGCCGCACTTGGAGTATTGTGTGCAGTTCTGGTCCCCACATTATAGGAAAGATGTGGAGGCTTTGGAGAGGGTGCAGAGGAGGTTTACCAGGATGTTGCCTGGTATGGAGGGGAGGTCCTACGAGGAGAGACTGAGGGATTTGAGGTTGTTTTTGTTAGAAAGAAGGCGGCTACGAGGGGACCTTTTTGAAACATACAAGATGATTCGAGGTTTAGATAGGGTGGACAGTGATAGCCTTTTTCCTCGAATGGAGAAAGCTAGCACGAGGGGGCATGGCTTTAAATTAAGGGGGGGTAGTTATAGGACAGATGTCAGGGGTAGGTTCTTTACCCAGAGGGTGGTGAGGGATTGGAATGCCCTGCCTGCTGCAGTTGTAAATGCGCCTAGTTTGGGGGCGTTTAAGAGATCCGTGGATAGGTTTATGGATGGAAAGGGTTTGGTTTAGGTTAGAGAGTCATTGTTTTTTAACTGGTCGGCGCAACATCGTGGGCCGAAGGGCCTGTTCTGAGCTGTAATGTTCTATGTTCTATGAATCTCTTTCATCTCAGAAAGAGATTAAAACAGAACTGTTTACAATCCTCAGAGTCAGGGTCCACACATTATAAACTCAGAGACTGCTGAGTTTATATACCTTGCATCTTCTTCTCAGTAAAACAATCTAAGCCTTCTTTTGATCTCCAATCAGCCAGGTTTACAGTCAGGTGGACAGCAGAACAGGTCAGATGATTCCTGTCATTGACCCTACATTTAAAGATAGTTTGCGAGTCCCAAAATAAACCTCGCAATTGTTACAAAGAATATTCTTTTCATCAGGGTTCTAAGAGTTTTTCTATATGTAGCCTTCGGAGTCTGTACTTCCTAACTCAAAACTCTTCAGCCAGAGCAACAACCTATCAGCATCGACACTGATCTGGATAGGTTGAGTGAGTGGGCGAGGACCTGGCAGATGGAGTACAATGTTAGCAAATGTGAGATTATCCACTTTGGTAGAAATAATAGTAGGAGAGATTATTATTTAAAGGGTGAAAAGCTGCAGCACGGTACAGTGCAGGGGGACCTGGGGGTCCTTGTGCACGAATTGCAAAAACCCAGTCTGCAGGTGTAGCAGGTGATCAAGAAGGCGAATGGAATGCTGGCCTTTATCGCGAGGGGGGATAGAATATAAAAGCAGGGAGGTCTTGCTGCAACTGTACAGGGCACTGGTGAGGCCGCAGCTGGAGTATTGTGTGCAGTTTTGGTCCTCTTATTTGTGAAAGGATATATTGGCCTTGGGGGGAGTACAGAGAAGGTTCACCAGGCTGATACCGGAGATGAGGGGTTAGCTTATGGAGAGAGATTGAATAGACTGGGCCTGTACTCGATAGAGTTTAGAACGCTGAGGGGGGATCTTATAGAGACTTACAAGATAATGAAGAGGCTAGATAGGGTAGAGGTAGAGAAATTCTTTATGCTTAGAAAAGAAAACAGATCTGGAGGGCACAGCCTCAAAATAAGGTGGGGGGGGGGCAGTTTAGAATGGAGTTGAGGAGGAACTTCTTCACTCAAAGGGTGGTAAATCTCTGGAATTCTCTGCCTGTTGAAGTGGTGGAGGCTACCTCATTGAATATATTTAAGTCACGGGTAGATAGATTTCTGATAGACAAGGGAATTAAGGGTTATGGGGAGAAAGCGGAACTGATCCACTTCCGATCAGCCATGATCTTATTGAATGGCGGAGCAGGCTCGAAGGGCTAGATGGCCTACTCCTGCTCCTATTTCTTATGTTCTAACCTCTTCCAGTCCTACAATTCTCCAATATGTCTGCCTCTTGCACACCCCAGATTTTAATCAATCCATCTTTGGCAGCTGCGCCGTCAGCTGCCTGCATCTCAAGCTCTGGAACTCCCTCCATAAACATTCCCTCAACTTTCCCTTTAACAAATTCATTAAAACTAAGCTTTTGGTCACTTATTCTAACATTTCATGTGGCTTGATGTCAACTTTGATCCGATAACCCACCTACAAAATATCTTGGGAGTTTTTAATTACATTAATAGGGCTAAATAAATGCTGGTAAGCTTTCTAGTACTCTCTGATCCCCTGCAGTTTGCAACAGCTGAAAATGTCCAGAAGTGGGCTGCAGCAGCATAGACTGTGATTGAACAATGATAAAGCTTGACAGGAAATCGAGATGGGAGCTAATCCTTCGACAATGACTTTCATTATCCGGTTCTGCTTCATAATCATAAGTCAAGGGTTAGTCTGCATACAAGTCATCTGTCCTTCTTCAGCTTACTGGAAAGGTCAAAGTCACAGAGAAAGGTGCTTTATCAATACAGCGCTTGACAGGAGAGGAAGGAGGGAGAAAGAGAACAAAATAGGGCAACCCAAAGATTGGTAAGTGGAGACAGATAGGAGCAGAAGAGAAAAAGAGACAACAGAAAGAGAGAGGAGCAGAGGGAGGGTGAGAGAGGGATAAAGAAGCAGTAAAAGGGACAGAGCAACATGGAGACAGAGAGGTGAACAGCGAGAGAGTGGCAGAGAGTAAAGCACAGAAAGACTCCACAATTTGGCCTGGACTTGCAAAATCCTATTCTCTGTCCTGGCTTGAGACAATTCACACCTATTTAAACTGCGGTTATATCTCTCTCTACTCGTACTGTCTGTACCTGTAAAGACTTGCATTTCAACCGTTCTTCACATTCCAATCTGTAATTATCTTGCAATTGTATCTTTGCCTTTGTGAACCTACCTCTCCACTCACCTCATGAAGGGGCAGCACTCCAAAAGATCATGATTCCAAATAAACCTGTTGGACTTTAACCTGGTGTTGTGAGACTTTACTATGTCCACCCCAGTCCAACGCCGGCATCTCCACATCATTGAGGAGGAAAGGAGAGAGCGCAGAATGTAGTGCTATAATCATAGCTAGGGTGCAGAGAAAGATCAATTTAATGCAAGGTGGCATTAATGCATTCAAAAGTCTGATGGCAGCAGGGAAGAAGTCGTTCCTCATTCAGTTGGTACACGACCTCAGACTTTTGTCCGTTCTTCCCGACAGAAGAAGGTGGAAGAGAGAATGTCCAGGGTGCATGGAGTCTTTAATTATGCTGGCTGCTTTGCCGAGCTGTGGGATGTGTAGATAGAGTTCAATGGATGGGAGACTGGTTTGCAAGATGGGTTGGGCTACATTCACCACCTTTTGTAGTTTCTTGCAGTCTTGAAACAGAACAAATCTGGGAAGCAGAATAAATCTGAAAAACCTGAGGGGCACAAGAAAGACACAGCAAAAGAAGGGATCAAGCAATGAAGATGCAGGTGAATGCCAGGGACCAAAGAAACAAACCCGATTGGCTATAGAAGCTAAAAAGGAAGAGAAGCCATACCAAGCTGTGATACAACAAAAAAGAATGCTTTCTATGGTGCACCTTTAGGAGCTGGTGAGAGTCATAGCTGACATGCAAATTTCCTTAGTCTTCTGAGGAAGTAGAGGCATTGTTGGGCTTTCTTAACTATAGTGTCAGCATGGGGGTACCAGGACAGGTTGTGGGTGATCTGGACACCTAAAAACTTGAAGCTCTCGACCATTTCCATTTTGTCTCCATTGACGTAGACAGGGGCATGTTCTCCATTACACTTCCTGAAGCAATTTTGCAAACTTTTAAATTTTTTTTATATAATTTCTTCAGTTGTAGTAGATCTCGTGATAACAACATCTGGTCATTTTGTGCATCAATTACGAAGAACATATATTCCTCAAACCAGAAAAATCTACATGCAATCATTGCCATGGCATTTTAGGCCATTCTCAAGGGTATAAAGGAGCCTATCATGGTGGATTTCTTATTCGTGCATAGAATTGACACTGTCCCACTTTTTCTTCATTTTGAACATCTAGAATCAGATGTTATTCCAAAAGGCAATCTTTAATAATGAAAAAGACCTTGATGAGTAATGAACATAAGCAATGGCTGAGAATCAGTGGCTACACTTGTGTGTTTAAATGTATTTATTAGTGTCACAGGTAGGCTCACATTAACACTGCAATGAAGTTACTGTGAAAGATCTGTAAATATGCTTATGAAAGATCTTTTTGCTGAATATCCAGAAGGTGCTATAGGTCTGTTCTGACAGTTGGCTTTATTTTCTCCAACCACGATCTCCCAAATAGAACTGGAAAATTACCATGGACCAGATGGAGAGGCAACTCCACTGTTTGTCCATTCAACTCAATGATGGTCATGATGTAACCTTTTAACAGCATTACCTCTCACGTTTGCTCTTAAAATATCAGCTGGTTTTAAATGAAGATACTTCAGCTTTGTTGGTATGTAGTCTCAGGAATTAAAGATACAGCAAGCAGCACCTGCACCTACCTCCATCTTAATAGATTGTCCACTTAACTTTGGAATCACCCAGAATCCATATGATTTACCCTGTATGGATAAGATGATCAGTTGGAACTCTTCATCATATCACTGGACATTCTCTTCTCATAGTCGTAATTCTTTTCTTCCACGTTGTAAATTCTTTTATAAAATGCAGCTTGTTTTCCTTCTTGAAGATATCCAGATGATACTTCTGAATATTCTTCTCAGGGGAAGCTCGCCTAGCCCCAACAAGCTTTTCCAATGTGACCCATTTTGCTACAGTTCTTGCATTGTCTATCTTTGCTCCAGCATTCACTCACTGAACAGCCCATTTTGGCACACCTGTGACATGCTGGTTTCTGTTTCAACTTATGGGCAGTTCCCAAATTGTGGATCTTCATTTCTGCATCAAATTGTGAAGCCTCTTTAGCAGCCAGTTCCATCAACACTGCAATTCCTACTGCAGTCTTTAAGGTCAAAGCATGTTGAGTAAGCACATTTCTTTGGATAGCCTCATTTTGGAGGCCAGAAATTAAACGATCGTGAACAGAACCTTCTGACGACTCACCGACTTCACGATGTTGGGCTAGCCTTTTTAAGGTTGTCATAAGCTGAGCAATGTTTTTGCCTTCCACTTGAATCCTTTAGTGGAACCTGAACAGTTCTCCGATGATCATTGGCTTTGAACAGTAATGCTTTGAGGATCTTTGTCAAGTCATCATATGTTTTGGTTCCTGGCTTTGCTGGATTAACCACATTATGAAGGAAAACAAAGGCTTTTCTTCCTATTGCACTGATAAAAGTTGATACAAGCAACTCACTTTCAATGTTATTCTATTCCACAATGTACTGAAACTGCATAGGAACTCCATGATTCATTTTCTTCATTGAAAGGGCCTGTGGATCCTAACGGAACTGCCATTTCTCTTGCAAGTATTGGCAATTTGAGGCTGTTCAGTTGATTCATTTTTTAACCATCTTCCCAGTACTCTCCCCTTTAAACCCTGGAGATCAATGACTCGATTCTTTTTGAAAAGGCCCCAGCCATACAGCAAAGCACTGATTCCACTTTTCAAACATGCCAGATACTGCCTGGAATCTCACCACCTCTGATCGGACAAAAAAACCCTCTTAAAATCACACAGAGCTTTTTCTTACTTGAGTCTTTCTTCGCTGGCATTTCAATTTTTAATTCTGTTGTTGCTTCTCCCCCAACTTCTATTATTCAAATTGCTCAGACCAACAATGATTTTGTCTTCTCCTTAGCATCTTTCTCAATCAAGCAAAATCCCGACATGAGGCCAATTTTCTTTTTGTAATATCCTAACTATGTTAGAGGTTGTGGGTTTTAAACAAAAAGATGTGGTTTGCACATGTAGATTCAAACTGATAACAGCAGGTCTTGCCTGTACAGAGTAAAACTAAAAGTAAAACAGCAGCCTCTGCACACAACTTAATACATTACCAAATAATCATATGATCAGTTTGTAAAGCAACCATGCACCCATTTAAATATATAATAGTACTCCCCAGGATGTTGATAGTGGAGGATTCAGCAAATGTGTTGCCATTGAATATCAAGGGGTGATAGTTCAATTCTTATTTGTTGGAGCTGGTCATTGCCTGGCTTGTGTAGCGCTAATGTTACTTACCACTTATCAGCCCAAGCCTGGGCATTGCCAAGCTCTTTCTGAATTTGGACACAGACTGCTCCAGTATTTGGAGAGTTGTGAATGGTGCTGAACATTGTGCAATCAGCAGCAAACATTGCAATCAGCAAGCATGCCCACACTTTTGATCTTATGACAGAGGAAAGATCATTGATGAAGCAGCTGCAGATGGTCGGGCCTTGGACATCACCCTGAGGAATTCCTGCAGTGATGTCTTGAGTCTGAGATACTGACCTCATGTCTGATTCCAGGGTGCTCCATGTACTCAGCCAAGTTTTGTGCCACAAGCTGGGGTCCATTGTCACTGACCACTTGTTCTGGATTGTCAAATCAGACAATATCTCATCAAATTTGTCTTGTGCTGCCTCCACCAATAGGGACTTCATAGCCACGAACTCCAGCCATTTGGAGTGGGCATCCACTACCACTACCACGAAGAGCATCTGACCTTCAACTGGATCAAAGTCAATAGAATTTGCTGCCATGGTGATTGGAGCCATTCCCATGGAAAAAGAGATTGCTTTACAGCCAGGTAGACCGTCTCACATTCTTTGGTCCACTTCCATGATTGCTCTTTTCCCAGCACTGGTTTCAACACCATCACTGGAATGAACTTGCCGTAGTAATTACTAAGTCCCAAAACGACCTCAATTGGGACACACTTTCTAGTCTTGGGACCTTCATGATAGCTTCCATCGTCTTAGACACATTTGTGTGTTTTTTAAAATTATTTTTTGGGACACGGACGTCGGTGACTGGTCAGTATTTATCGCCCAACTCTTTTTGCCCTTGAGAAGGTGGTGATGAGCTGCTTTCTCGAAACGCTGATACAGATGAGTGATTTGCTAGGCTATTTCAGAGGCAGTCGAGAGTCAACCACATAGCTTTGGCTCTGGAGTCATATGTAGGCCAGACCAGGTAAGGACATTAGATTTCCTTCCCTAAAGGATATTAATGAACCAGATGGGCTTTTTGACAATTGACAATGCTTTTATCATCATCAGTAGTTTCTTAATTTCAGATATCTGCCGTGGCAGGATTCAAACCTGGGCCCCCAGAACAGTAGCTGAGTTTCTAGATTAATAGTCTAGCCTACTACCACTAGACCATCTTGCTTCGCACGGTAATGAAGGAAACTGGGACATTCAGGTCATCGCAACATTATTGGCCTCAGATAAGCAATAAAGCAGTCTGTATAAAGTATCCAGCTCTCTGCCTCTTTATTGAAGTGGCCTGTAACCCTGAATTATGCTGCCATTTTGTTTTGCCCCAGGTGGGAATTTTTCCTGCCAAATGAGTCTAGGCCCGAAGCCTCCTCCAAGTTACCTCACACCGCCTGGGCAATGTGATGTTCCAGTGATGATAGGATATTTACTGATACCGTCCTTCTCAATTGAAAGATAGATGGTGCATAAGGCTCCCCGCCCCCAAATCGAGGACACTGCTAACTGAAGTTAGGTGTAGTTCCCGAGCTCCTTTCTCAGCACTCTCCAACAACAGAGCTATCTGAATGGCCTTCTTTAGATCCTCATTGGGTTCTGCCAATAATTTTTTTTGGAGTGTCACCTTGTTAATTTCACAGACCAGCCTGGTTCACAACATGTCATTCAGGGGTGGCCCGAATTCACTATGCGCTGCCAATTTTCACAGCCTGGTCAGAAATCCGATGATAGATTTCCCAACTGTTTGTTAGTAAATCCTTTATCTTACTAAAATGTCACCTCCAATACCATAAGCTCTACTCTTGCATTGTCACCTTTTGTGTGGCACCTTATCAAACGTTTTTTGCAAATCTAAATATGCCACATTGACTACTTCCCCTTTATCTGCCCTGCTTGTTATATCCTAACAATTAAACATGTTTTACCTTTCCCTGTCAAGCTCTGCTCGATTACAACTTGACTCTAGTTAGATATATACTTGAAAAAGAAACATTTCCACAGAGAGAGCAGAGTGTTGGGACTAACAGGACAACTAATTCAAGGAGCTTGGAAAAACTTGTTTGGGTAAATGGCCTCTTTCCATGACCCATCATTATATAAAACAACAAGCAGGGACATCAGGATTTTTCTGAGCCTCGAGTGAGAGAACTTCCATGAAGACTCCAAAAATGCAAACACTTGTGGAAATTTATTCAAGGCTCATTTCAAAGTAAACTTCATGCAGCATCTGAAACTTACCGAAGCAGTTGCCTCTGTGAGGCACAAACATTTTGGAAGCAGAGGCAATGTGCAGCTCTGCTGCAATGAGTGCCTTGATGATGAGGTCCTCAATCTGAGCCATCAAAACTGCACAGAGAAAGAAGAGACACAATAGAATCAGCCACTTTCCGAAGTCTATAAAATGCACTTGCCAGTCCCATCAAATATAGTAACTGCAGCACCAGACAAAACATTCTCTTGAATGCAACTTTTTCCTACTTCTAAATGCAACGACGTGAACCGCCTTTTTTCTTGCTGTAAAAAAAATGCGTTGCTAAAGTTTTTCATCTTGCACTTATCAGATCAGTTCACAAGAATATCAATAGTACAGGGAACAATTTATACTGCATAAGAGTGTGCTGATTGGTTGGAAAGCTGATTTTGACTGGTAGAGGCATTGCCATGGAAAATGCACCAGAGAACATTTAACTGCCAAGCTATTACAGACTTGGTGCACATATAGACACTTTGGAGGACAAGTCAATGTCAACATCTAATTTCAAGCCCCTCATACATTACTGCACAGCTTAAACTGGTTCCAAATTCAAAACCTCTCCCATCACTGGTGGGTGGACAACCCTTGTTTTAGGGCTGAAGGACAGATGGGCGGGTCTGGTAAATGCCCAGATCCCATTAGTCAAGCAGGGAAGGATAGATAACCAAAGGATGGAATTTTATAAATGCTCCAGTAGCAATATACAAGATAACTGGGCTACACATGCCACAAGGGACACCACTCACCAACTGTGTCTGTTCCTTCCTGCTTCAGATACCGTAGCATTGCACTCATGCTCCACTTATTTCCGTAATCCTCCACTTCTGGGTCATCACAGCTGGGGAAAGAGAGAACAACATGGGACAATTATTGTAACATTCAGACTCAGGGACTATGTTCCTTACTCAAACTGTGATTTCTCTAGAGCCCAACAGGGAATAGAGATTGCATTTCTGTGGCACTCTCTGCAACTACAATACATCCTAAAGCACCTTTACAGCCAATTAAGTATTTTATGAACTGTATTAACTCTTGTTAGGTAACAACTATTTACACACAGAAAGGTATAACTAACAGCAATATGATAATTACTGGGCCTCTGTTTTAAGGTGTTGGTTGAAAGATAAATAATGGTCGGGGCTCTTCTTACGCTTCTTCAAATAGTGTAATCAAATCTTTTACATTCACCTAAGAGGCCGGGGAAAGCCTCACTGTATTTTCACTGAATATTAATACGTGGGACAATAATAAATCAAATTTAAAAAAAAACAATTTAACATCTCATTCATGAAGTGGCACATCCAATCCTGCAGCACTCCCTCAGTACTGCAAGTGTCAGTCTGGAGGAGGGTGCAAACCCTGTGATCCTCTAACTCCTAGGTGAGATGCCACCCACTGAGCCAGGGCAGATAATTAATTTCTCCACATTAAGAGTTTGGGGTCAGATAGGATTGAGTTCACCAGGGCACAGCTTTGCTGTTTCTACAACACAATATGTCTAAAAAAAAATCATATTCTTTGGGATTTTAATCTTCTCTTCTGCACATTGATTCTGTTCAGTTTATAGAGTGACTACACAAGCTATTTGACAATTTCTAATGAGCTCCACTCCCCTGCAGCAGCCCTGTAAACTTTTCCTTTACAAGTGTTTTTATTCTTGTACATATCATGGGTGTCACTCCCTAGGTCAACACTTATCACCCATCCTAATGGCTCATGAGAATTTATTCAATTCACTTCTGAAAATTCCTTTTAATCTACCTCCACCTTCCTGTCAGGTAGTGCATTCCACATCACAACGACTCACTGTGCGGGAAAGACAGTCTGGGTTTTTTGCCAATTATCTTAAATCTGTACCCTCCAGGTACTGACAGGGCGCAATGTGAATACAAAACATTTTTTCGGTAAGGGTAGAATTTGGGCAAGTTTTTGGTTTAGGATGTTTTGCTCTCAGGTCGAAAGTTTAGAAAGTTAGATGAGTACTTAAATCAGGACAGGTACAGCATGGGGTTCAATACAGAGTAAAGTTCCCTCTACACTGTCCCCATCAAACACTCGCAGGACAGGGACCGCACGGGGTTAGATACAGAGTAAAGTTCCCTCTACACTGTCCCCATCAAACACTCCCAGGACAGGTACAACCCAAGGTTAGGTAGAGAGTAAAGCTTGCTTTGTAATTCACCAAAATTTTTCAAGTACAGTGTCAGATATTACCTGACGTAGTCACAGCTTTTCTTGTTGATGCTGTAGTTGGTCAGATGCATGAACTGGTTCTTGATGTTCTTTGTTGCACGGTCATACTTTACGGTGGCAAACCTTGTAAGGAGAAAGCAATGATTGGAGTTATATTCCAATAGGAAGCTGTAGGGAATGTGCTAAACTCCCCTCCACTCAGTTCATGGCCTGAAGAAGGCAAGGGGAGAGAAAGGAAGTTTTCTGAACAAAACACTAGGCTGTGGCCTAGTCTATGAAGTCTAATTTTGAAGTGACTTGCTGCATATTCTCTAAGATTAAATCAGACAGTTAGTTTAATCATGCATTCAAACCCAGGGCATGCACATACATGTACACGCACTCACACACACAGAGACAAGGGGCTTTACAACTTTAAGAACTATCAAAATGGGCATCTGTTCATGTGAGTTCCAGACTCAAAACCCAGAGCTGCGTCAGAAGGGGGTTTCTGGATAAACAGCCTTCAAGGAGGTCTTTGTTGCAGATTGCTTTGTCAGCCTGCAGTCCTGCTGTTGAATGTTTGCAAGTTTGAGATAAATCAGCACATTGCTCTGCTTCTGAGTTCTCAACTGTGTATAGAAATTTCAAAAATGATCACATCATGTGACCTCTTTTCTTGACAGTTCACAAAGGGATCAGCCATATTGATTGCCCAGTTCCAGGCAATTGCTTGTCTTTGATTTGACTTATTATTGTCACATGTATTGGAATATAGTGGAAAGTATTGGTTCTTGCACGCTATACAAATAAAGCATT
Source organism: Carcharhinus amblyrhynchos (assembly GCF_965287045.1). Taxonomy (NCBI): domain Eukaryota; kingdom Metazoa; phylum Chordata; class Chondrichthyes; order Carcharhiniformes; family Carcharhinidae; genus Carcharhinus; species Carcharhinus amblyrhynchos. The sequence continues at coordinate 1,691,861 of NC_137337.1, forward strand.
CCGTTCATAGAGAAGGAAACGAGAGATTGCAGCATGTAGTATTACAGTCATAGCTAGGGTGTAGACAAAGATCAACTTAACGCGAGGTAGGTCCATTCAAAACTCTATTAGCAGCAGGGAAGAAGCTGTTCTTGAGTCGGTTGATATGTGACCTCAGACTTCTGTATCTTTTTCCCCAAAGGAAGAAGAGAGAATGTCCAAGTTGTGTGGGGTCCGTAATTATGCTGGCTGCTTTGCCGAGGCAGGGGGAAGTGCACACAGAGTCAAAGAATGGGAGGCTGGTTTGTGTGACTGCACAGTACACGCAAGGTTTCCCACTGCAGGTAGTTTACAGTGCTGACAAACTTCACAGTGCATCTGAGGCAATGGTGAAGCAATATCCTCTCTCAGAAATCCAGGATGGAGGCAGAGCAGATACAGGGAACAGAAATCCAGGATGGAGGCAGAACTACAGGGAACAGAAATTCAGGATGTATGCAGAGCAGATACAGGGGAAGAGAATTCTGGAATGCAGGCAGAACTACAGGGAACAGAAATCCGGGATGCACGCAGAGCAGCTACAGCAGAACAGAAATCTGGGTCGTATGCAGACCAGATACAGGGAAACAGGAATCCGGGATGTAGGCAGAGCGGATACAGGGGAACAGAAATCCGGGATGTAGACAGAGAGGATACAGGGGAACAGAAATCCGGGATGTAGACAGAGAGGATACAGGGGAACAGGAATCCGGGATGTAGGCAGAGCGGATACAGGGGAACAGGAATCCGGGATGTAGGCAGAGCGGATACAGGGGAACAGAAATCCGGGATGTAGACAGAGAGGATACAGGGGAACAGAAATCCGGGATGTAGACAGAGAGGATACAGGGGAACAGGAATCCGGGATGTAGACAGAGAGGATACACGGAAAGAGAGAATAGAAATCCAAGATGTACACAGAGCAAGTATAACAGAACACAAATTCAGGTACACATACAGTGGATAAGGAAGATAACTGAATGGAAATGCATAATCCTTGTCAACAACAGGATTGAGCATAAAGCCACTGTCTAAGTGAGATGAGACAAAGAGCTTATTTTGCATGTTAAAGTAGTGAATACCTGCAGTTATGCCATGTGATACACACTGCCCTGCCATTCCAGACACTACATGAGTTTGCTCCCTTTCAGGTAAATTAAACAGATAATTGCTCAATCAGAAACTGAGAGCCTGAACAGAGCTGCCACCTAGTGATGAGCAAATCCATTTTGACTGTGTGTGGGGCTTTGGTTTATGTTTCTGAACTGACAGGCAACACTAGAGTTGTCCCCTCAGCCCTGTGCATACTTTGCACCATCACTGCATTCCCTCAATGCTGCAAAACTATTCCAGCTTTTCACAATGTTTCCTAATTACATATTTCATTCCATCAAGGATGTGACTTGACCTTAAACAGGAGACAATCAGTAGCTTTTAAATACCAACAGAAAAGAGGTCAGTGGGCCTGGAAGAGTCAGGAGAGAACAAGGGATCAGATAACAGTCCAGATGCAGTTAAACACCCTCACAGTGCATAAACTGTAAGAAAATCAGACTTGTATTTATAAGGAAATCAAGGGCTATGGGGGTAGCGCAGGAGAGGTGAGAGTTTAGGCAGAAGATCAGCCATGACCTTACTGAATGGCACAGCCAACTCGAGGGGCCATTATGGTCTATCCCTGCCCCTATTCTTTATGTTCATATATAAACATAAGAACGTAAGAATTAGGAGCAGGGGTATGCCATCTGGCCCCTCGATCCTGCTCCAGCATTCAATAAAATCATGGCTGATCTTTTTGTGGACTCAGCTCCACTCACCTGCCCGCTCACCATAACCCTTAATTCCTTTACTGTTCAAAAATTTATCTATCCTTGCCTTAAAAACATTCAATGAGGGAGCCTCAACTGCTTCACTGGACAGGGAATTCCACAGATTCACAACCCTTTGTGTGAAGAAGTTCCTCCTCAACTCAGTCCTAAATCTTCTTCCCCTTATTTTGAGGTTATTCCACTAGGCCTAGTTTCACTCGCCAGTTGAAACAACTTCCCTGCTTCTAGCTTATCTATTCTCTTCATAATCTTATACGTTTCTATAAGATCTCCCTTCATTCTTCTGAATTCCAGTGAGTATAGCCCTGGTCTACTCAGTCTCTTCACATAAGCCAACTCTCTCAACTCCGGAATCAACCTTGTGAATCTCCTCTGCACCCCCTCCAGTGCCAGTATATACAGTATGTAAACTGTACACAGTACTCCAAGTGTGGCCTCACTAGCACCTTATACAGCTGCAACATAATCTCATGGTTTTTAAACTCCATCCCTCTCGCAATGAAGGACAAAATTCCATTTACCTTCTTAATTACCTGCTATACTTGCAAACCAACTCCTTGAGGTTCCTGCACAAGGACACCCAGGTCCCTCTGCACCGCAGCACGCTGCAATTTTTTACCGTTTAAATAATAGTCCATTTTGCTGTTATTCCTACCAAAATGGATGACCTCATATTTAGCAATATTGTACTCCATCTGCCAGACCCTCACCCACTCACTTAGATTCCTTATATCCCTTTGCAGACTTTCAGCATTCTCTGCACACTTTGCTTTTCCTCCCATCTTAGTGTCATCTGTGAATTTTGACACATTACATGTGGTCCCCAACTCTAAATCATCTACGTAAATCATAAACAATTGCGGTCCCAACACTGATTCCTGTGGCACATCGCTAGTCACTGATCACCAACCAGCTTTCTGTTAGTTAACCAATCCTCTATCCATGCTAATATATTACCTTCAATACTGTGCACCTTTATCTTTATCTGCCACAAGAGGACACAGGTTTAAGGTGCTGGGGAGTAGGTACAGAAGAGATGTCAGGGGTAAGTTTTTCACTCAGAGGGTGGTGGGTGAGTGGAATCGGCTGCCGGTGGTGGTGGTGGAGGAAAATTCGATAGGGTCTTTTAAGAGACTTCTGGATAAGTACATGGGACTTAATAGGATTGAGGGTTATAGGTAAGCCTAGTAGATAGAGATACGATCGGCGCAACTTGTAGGACGAAGGGCCTGCTCGTACTGTAGTTTTCCTATGTTCTATGTTATGTAGCGGTCTTTGGTGCGACACCTTGTCAAATGTCTTCTGGAAATCCAGATACACCACATCCACAGGTTCCCCATTGTCCACTACACCTGTAATGTTCTCAAATAATTCTACCAAATTAGTCAAACATGACTTTCCCTTCATGAACCCTTGTTGCATCTTACCAATGGGACAACTTATATCCCGATGTCTTCCTATTTCTTCCTTGATAATAGATTTAAGCATTTCCCCTACTACAGAAGTTAAGCTAACTGGCCTATAGTTACCTGCCTCTTGTCTACCTCCTTTTTTAAGCAGCACGATAAGACACCAAACACAAGTATCATCTTGACTTTGTCAGTGGCACCTTCAACAGAAAGTCATGGGTTCCAACTCCACTTTGAGATTTCAGTCTGGTCCGACACTTGAACACAGTACAAAATGACCACAGAAGGTACTTTTAGTCAATTACTTTTGAAGCATGGTGACTGTCATGTTGACAACCATGGTGGTTATTTTGGGGGCAGCAAGATCCCACTCTCTATAATCCACAAGAAGAACAGTTTTCTGTTTTAGCTGAGTGAGGGAGAATTTTCAGCCCGGGCACCAGAACTCTGTGAATGCACTGTTGAATCAAAATATATTCAATGCTTTCAGCATAAGCAAATAATAAAAGGTCAGCGTCATTGTCTTCACAAACATACAGCCTGTGTATATGAAGCAGGGAGGGAGTTTCCAAGGAATTCACTGTAACAATATCCATGGAAACTATTACATCAATACTCATCAATCAGGATCCACAATCATGTGTGGCTGGTGCCTGAGGTTTCCTATAAACAGGAGTGTGTGCAGACACACACCCCGCGCCCCCCCCCCCCACACACACACACACACCACGCCCCCACTGACACACACACACACCCCGCCCCCACTGACACACACACACACACACACCCCGCCCCCACTGACACACACACACACACACCCCGCCCCCACTGACACACACACACACACACCCCGCCCCCACTGACACACACACACACCCCCCGCCCCCACTGACACACACACACACACCCCCCGCCCCCACTGACACACACACACACACCCCGCCCCCACTGACACACACACACACCCCACCCCCACTGACACACACACACACACACACCCCACCCCCACTGACACACACACACACACACACCCCACCCCCACTGACACACACACACACACACACCCCGCCCCCACTGACACACACACACACACACACACACACCCCGCCCCCACTGACACACACACACACACACACACACACACCCCGCCCCCACTGACACACACACACACACACACACCCCGCCCCCACTGACACACACACACACACACACCCCGCCCCCACTGACACACACACACACACACACCCCGCCCCCACTGACACACACACACACACACACCCCGCCCCCACTGACACACACACACACACACACACACCCCACCCCCACTGACACACACACACACACACACACACCCCACCCCCACTGACACACACACACACACACACCCCACCCCCACTGACACACACACACACCCCACCCCCACTGACACACACACACACACACCCCGCCCCCACTGACACACACACACACACACCCCGCCCCCACTGACACACACACACACCCCGCCCCCACTGACACACACACACACACACACCCCGCCCCCACTGACACACACACACACACCCCGCCCCCACTGACACACACACACACACACCCCGCCCCCACTGACACACACACACACACACCCCGCCCCCACTGACACACACACACACACCCCGCCCCCACTGACACACACACACACACACCCCGCCCCCACTGACACAGACACACACACCCTGCCCCCACTGACACAGACACACACACCCCGCCCCCACTGACACACACACACACACACACCCCGCCCCCACTGACACACACACACACACCACGCCCCCACTGACACACACACACACCCCGCCCCCACTGACACACACACACACACACCCCGCCCCCACTGACACACACACACACACACCCCGCCCCCACTGACACACACACACACCCCGCCCCCACTGACACACACACACACACCCCGCCCCCACTGACACACACACACACACACCCCGCCCCCACTGACACACACACACACACCCCGCCCCCACTGACACACACACACACACACCCCGCCCCCACTGACACACACACACACACCCCGCCCCCACTGACACACACACACACACACCCCGCCCCCACTGACATACACACACACACACCCCGCCCCCACTGACACACACACACACACACCCCGCCCCCACTGACACACACACACCCCGCCCCCACTGACACACACACACACACCCCGCCCCCACTGACACACACACACACACACACACCCCGCCCCCACTGACACACACACACACACACACCCCGCCCCCACTGACACACACACACACACACACCCCGCCCCCACTGACACACACACACACACACCCCGCCCCCACTGACACACACACACACACACACACCCCGCCCCCACTGACATACACACACACACACACCCCGCCCCCACTGACACACACACACACACACACACCCCGCCCCCACTGACACACACACACATACACACACACCCACACACCCATCCACTGACATCCACACACACCCAGGGGGTGTATTGTCTCCAGACTGTCTGGAGACAATACACATCTCTAACCCGTGATCAGTGCTCCTTCCACTCACATTATCAGCCACTTCAGGTCTTGAACAGCAGGTTAGGTGTAAAGATTTGCATTCTAATCAGTAATCTGTAAACTGTCTGTGCTTTATACGCTCTGTCTGAAGCCAGAACTCTCCATTCACCTGACAAAGGGACTAACCCTGAAAGCTGGTGAGCGTACTATCAAATAGATCGGTTGGACTTAAACCTGGTGTTGTCAGACTTTTTACTGTGTTTACCCCAGTCCAACGCTGGCATATCCACATCAGTCAAAGAAGACAGAGGGTAGCAGTGGAAGGATGCATTTCTGAATGGAGGGCTGTCACAAGTGGTGTTCCTCAGGGATCAGTGCTGGGACCTTTGCTGTTTGTAACATGTACAAATGATTTGGAGAAAAATTTAAGTGGATTGATTAGTAAGTTTGTGAACAACACAAAAGTTGGTGGATTTGTGGATAGTGATGAGGACCAGAGGATACAGCAGGATATACATCATAGAACCATAGAAAATTACAGCTCAGAAACAGGCCTTTTGGCCCTTCTTGTCTGTGCCGAACCATTTTTTGCTTAGTCCCACTGACCTGCACTTGGACCATATCCCTCCACACCCCTCTCATCCAAGTTTTTCTTAAATATTAAAAGTGACCCCGCATTTACCACTTTATCCGGCAGCTCATTCCACACTCCCACCACACTGTGTGAAGAAGCCCCCCCAATATTCCCTTTAAACTTTTCTTCTTTCACCCTTAACCCATGCCCTCTGGTTTTTTTTCCTCCCCTAGTCTCAGGTGAAAAAGCCTGCTTGTATTCACTCTATCTATACCCATCAAAATCTTATACACCTCCATCAAATCTCCCCTCATCTATGCTCTAGGGAATAAAGTCCTAACCTATTCAATCTCTCTCTGTAACTCAGCTTCTCAAGTCCTGGCAACATCCTCGTGAACGTTCTCTGCACTCTTTCAACTTTATTTACATCCTTCCCATAACTCGGTGACCAAAACTGTACGCAATACTCTAAATTCGGCATCACCAATGTCTTATACAACCTTACCATAACACACCAATTTTTATACTCGATACTCCGATTTATAAAGGCCAATGTACCAAAAGCACTCTTTACAACCCTATCCATCTGTGACATCACTTTTAGGGAATTCTGTACCTGTATTCCCAGATCCCTCTGTTCATCTGCACTCTTCAGAGTCCTACCATTTACCCTGCGTGTTCTACTTTGGTTTGTCCTTCTAAAGTGCAATACTTCACATTTGTCTGCGTTAAATTCCATTTGCCATTTTTCAGCCCATTTTTCTAATTGGTCCAAATCCCTCTGCAAGCTTTGAAAACCTTCTTCACTGTTCACTACACCTCCAATCTTTGTATCATCAGCAAATTTGCTGATCCAGTTTATCACATTATCATCCAGATCATTGATATAGATGACAAACAACAATGGGCCCAACACCGATCCCTGCGGCACACTACTAGTCACAGGCCTGCAGTCAGAGAAGCAATCCTCCACAACCACTCTCTGGCTTCTTCCACTGAGCCAATGTCTAATCCAATTTACTACCTCCCCATGTATACCTAGCGACTGAACCTTCCTAACTAACCTCCCATGAGGGACCTTGTCAAAGGCCTTGCTAAAATCCAGGTAGACAACATCCACCACCTTCCCTTCATCCACTTTCCTGGTAACCTCCTTGAAAAACTCTAATTGATTGGTCAAACATGACGTACCACGCACAAAGCCACGTTGACTCCCCCTAATAAGTCCCTGTCTATCCAAACACAATAAGAAGTCTCACAACACCAGGTTAAAGTCCAACCAATTTATTTGATAGTAAACTCACAAAGCTTTCAGGGTTTGCCCCTTCGTCAGGTGAATGGAGAGTTCTGGCCTCAGACCAAGCATATAACAGCACAGACAGTTTACAGATTACAGATTAGAATGCGAGTCTTTACAACTAACCTGCTATTCAAGTCTTAAAGATGCTGACAATCTGAGTGGAAAGAGCATTAGGCACAGGTTAAAAAGATGTGTATTGTCTCCAGGCAGTACAGTGAGGTTTTGCAAACCCAGGCAAGTCATGAGTTTACTACCAAATAAATTGATTGGACTTTAACCAGGTGGAGTTTAATTCAGACAAATGTGAGGTAATGCATTTTGGAAGGTCTAATACAGATAGGAAATATACAGTAAATGGCAGAACCCTTAGGAGTATTGATAGGCAAAGGGATCTTGGTGTGAGGTACACAAGTCACTGAAAGTGGCAACACAGGTGGAGAAGGTAGTCAAGAAGCTATACAGCATGCTTGTCTTCATCAGCCGGTGTATTGAGCTTAAAAATTGGCAAGTCAGGTTGCCACTTTACAGACCTTAGTTAGGCCGCACTTAGAATATAGTGTTCAGTTTTGGTCATCACACTACCAGAAAGATGTGGAGGCTTTGGAGAGGGTATAGAAAAGATTTACCAGGATGTTGCCTGATATGGAGGACATTAGCTATGAGGAGAGGTTGGAAAAACTTAGAACATAGAACATAGAACATTACAGCGCAGAACAGGCCCTTCGGCCCACGATGTTGCGCCGACCAGTTACAAAAACAATGACCCACTAGCCTATACCAATCCCTTTTCGTCCATAAACCTATCCAGAGATCTCTTAAACGCCCCCAAACTAGACGCATTTACAACTGCAGCAGGCAGGGCATTCCAATCCCTCACCACCCGCTGGGTAAAGAACCTACCCCTGACATCCGTCCTGTAGCTACCCCCCCTTAATTTAAAGCCATGCCCCCTCGTGCTAGCTTTCTCCATCCGAGGAAAAAGGCTATCACTATCCACCCTATCTAAACCTCTAATCATCTTATATGTTTCAATAAGATCCCCTCTTAGCCGCCTTCTTTCCAACGAAAACAACCCTAGATCCCTCAGTCTCTCCTCATAGGACCTCCCCACCATACCAGGCAACATCCTAGTAAACCTCCTCTGCACCCTCTCCAACGCCTCCACATCCTTCTTGTAATGCGGGGACCAGAACTGCACACAGTACTCCAAGTGCGGCCGCACTAGAGTAGTGTACAGTTGCAACATTACACTGCGACTCCTAAATTCAATCCCCCTACCAATAAACGCCAAGACACCGTACGCCTTCTTGACAACCTTATCTACTTGATTCCCAACTTTCAGGGATCTATGTACACACACACCTAGATCCCTCTGTTCATCCACACTATTCAAAGTCCTCCCGTTAGCCCTATACTCGACACATCTGTTGCTCCTACCAAAGTGAATTACCTCACACTTCTCCGCATTAAATTCCATCCGCCACCTCTCGGCCCAGCTCTGCAACCTATCTAAGTCTCCCTGCAGACTATGACACCCTTCCTCACAATCTACCACACCTCCAACTTTGGTGTCATCAGCAAATTTACTAATCCACCCAACTATACCCTCATCCAGATCATTAATAAAAATTACAAACAACAGTGGCCCCAAAACAGATCCCTGAGGCACACCACTCGTAACTGCACTCCATGATGAATATTTACCATCCACCACCACCCTCTGTCTCCTATCTGATAGCCAATTCCTGATCCAACTTCCTAGATTACCCACAATCCCATACATCTGCATTTTCTGCAGAAGCCTACCATGGTGAACCTTATCGAACGCCTTACTAAAATCCATGTATACCACGTCAACTGCCTTACCCCCATCCACCTCTTTGGTCACCTTCTCAAAAAACTCAATAAGGTTAGTAAGGCACGACCTACCCGCTACAAAACCATGCTGACTATTTCTAATCAATTCATTACACTCCAAATAACTATAAATCCTATCCCTAATAATTTTTTCTAAAACCTTGCCCACAACAGAAGTAAGACTCACCGGTCTATAATTCCCGGCAAAGTCTCTGTTCCCCTTCTTAAACAATGGGACAACATTCGCTATCCTCCAATCCTCCGGGACTACACCAGAGACCAATGACGACCTGAAGATCTGAGCCAGAGGCTCTGCAATCACCTCTCTAGCCTCCCAGAGAATCCTAGGGTAGATCCCATCCGGACCAGGGGACTTATCTATTTTCAGCCCCTCAAGAATTTCCAGCACATCCTCTTTATCAACCGTAATACTGTCTATTTTACACCCCTGCAACCCAATGTCCTCCTCAGCTATATTCATGTCCCCCTGCGTGAACACCGAAGAGAAATATTGGTTCAATACTTCTCCAATCTCCTCCGGTTCCACACACAACTTCCCCCTGCTGTCTGTAACTGGCCCTAATCTTGCCCTGACCAACCTTCTGTTCTTGACATACCTATAGAACGCCTTAGGATTCTCCTTAATCCTATCAGCCAAAGTCTTCTCATGTCCTCTTTTAGCCCTTCTCAACTCACTCTTCAACTCCCTCCTAGCCAATCTAAAGCTTTCTAGTGCACTATCTGAGCCCTCCAATCTCATCCGAACATAAGCCTCCTTTTTCTTTTTAACCATCGACTCAACTCTTTTAGTGCACCACGGTTCCCTAGATCTACCAAATCCACCATGCCTGACAGGGACATACCTATCAAGGACTCGCAGTAGCTGCTCCTTGAAAAAACTCCACATTTCAGACGTTCCCAGTCCCTGTAATCCCCTAATCCAATCCATGCTTCCTAATTCACTCCTGATAGCCTCATAATCGCCCTTACCCCAGCTAAAATTGCTGACCCGAGGTTCATGCCTATCTCTTCCCATCACTAAGGTGAACGTAACCGAATTGTGGTCACTATCACCAAAATGCACACCAACTTCCAAGTCTAGCACCTGGTCTGGCTCATTTCCCAGCACCAAATCCAATATAGCCTCACCTCTAGTTGGCCTGTCTACATACTGAGACAAAAAACCTTCCTGCACGCTTTGTACAAACACTGACCCCTCTAGCGAGCTAGAACTATAGCAACTCCAATCAATATTCGTAAAGTTAAAGTCCCCCATAACAATTACCCTATTACTTTCACTCCTAACCAGGATTGTCTCCGCAATCCTATCCTCAACCTCTCTAGAACTTTTAGGAGGTCTATAAAAGACTCCCAACAGGGTGACCTCTCCTCTCCTATTTCTAATCTCCGCCCATACTACCTCAACTGACAAGTCCTCATCAAACTTTCTCTCCGACACTGTGATACAGTCCTTGACTAGCAATGCTACCCCACCCCCCCTTCTACCTTCTTCTCTACTCCGACTAAAGCATTTGTACCCCGGAACCTGCAACATCCATTCCTGACCCTGCTCTATCCATGTCTCAGAAATGGCCACAACATCAAAGTCCCAGGTACTGATCCACGCTGCAAGTTCATCCACTTTATTGCGAATACTCCTCGCATTAAAGTACACGCATTTCAAACCCTGCTCCGCCCCACCCCCACTATGCCGTGCCTTGCATTCCCCAACTATGCCCCCCTCACTTTCACCCCCTTTCCTCACTATCCCTCCCCCCCTCCGAATCAGTTTAAACCATCCTGCATCGCTTTTGCAAATTTAAAAACAAACTTGGTTTGTTTTCAGTGGAGCAATGAAGGTTAAGGGGAGACCTGACAGAATTCTACAAGACTATGACGGACATGGACAAAGTGGAAAGTCAGAAGCTTTTCCCCAGGGCGGAAGAGTTAATTACTAGGGGGCATAGGTTTAAGGTGCGAGGGGCAAGATTTAAAAGAGATGTACGAGGCAGATTTTTTACAGAGTGGTGGGTGCTTGGAATTCATTGCCAGGGGAGGTAGTGGAAACGGATACAGTAGGCTTTTAAGGGGCGCCTTGACAAGTACATGAACATAATGGGAATAGTGGGATATGGTCCCTGGAAACGTAGGGGGTTTTAGTTAAGTCAGGCAGTATGGTCACTATAGGCTTGGAGGGCCGAAGGGCCTGTTTCTGTGCTGTAATTTTCTTTGTTCACTGACACGCGCGCACACCCACCGACCGGCACGCGCGCACACCCACACACACACCCACACACACACACACACACACACGTCTTCAAACATCGGCAGCCTTGCAAACTGTTCTCAGGAGACAAGGTTCAAAACCCTTGGCAAAATGTTTTTCCAGACGCTGTGCAAGAAAAAAAAACACATTCTACTCGGGCAATCACGTGCTCAGAAAACTGCTTGAAAACAAAAATTAAAGACAAAAAAAGTGGGCAAAATAAATCCATTTTGAAAAGAGTTGGATCAAAAGTTGAGCGTAGTTGCCATCAAGGGGCCAAATTGTGAATGGCACGTAACAGCATTGTTAACCAAAGGAAAGCGAGTTGGAGTTCAGCTACAAGGAAAGAACAATAAGTTTAAAGAGAGTAGACCAATATTCAAACATAAGTTTCTTTAACAAAATTGAAGAGATGCAGAGGCAGAGGCTGGCCAAGATGGCTCATAAGGTGTGCAACAGTAGAGCAGAGCATGGAGCGTCATCCAGTTTCTGCTTACAACCTTAAAATTAGAGTTAGTTTGTTCAGGGCGGAATCAAGAAGCATTCCTTCTCACAACGAGGAGTGGAAATCTGGAATTCTCTTCCTGCTATAAACTCTGTTCCCTAGCCACCAACTTCATCGCTCTTCCAGGCAACTGTCAGAGACAGAACCAAACTGTTTCCGATTACATGTTACCATCTCTGTTCTGCTTCCTCAACCTGAAATCGTCATTCACGTACATGTTATCTCCAGGTTTGCCTTTTCTAATGCATTCGAGTCAGAATCATACAGCACTAAAAGAGGCCCTTTGGCCCATCATATCTGCGCCAGCCATCAAGCATCAATCTATTCCAGCATTTGGTTTGTAGCCTTGTGTGCTATGGCATTTCAAATGCTAAATGCATGCTGGCCTTCCACACACTCACTCAGTAAACCTGGGCTGAGGTTTAGGTGAGCTCTGTCCTAACGTGCTCCAAATCTTATTCAACTTTTACCCTTGTGCTTCCGAACCTACATTGATTCCTAGTCAAGTTAAGCCTTGATTTTAAACCCTTCCATCACCTCGCCCTCCCCAAGGCCGTAATCTCATCCAGCCCACCAACTCCAGCGATATTCCAGCCTATCACACATGCCTGAATTTAAATCCCTCCGTCATTAGTGGCACTGTCTCCAGCCACCTCAGCCCCAAGCTCTGGAATTCACTCGCTCCCTCTCCATTTTCCTTCAAGATGCCCTCCAGAAAACCTAACTATTTGGATCAAGCTTTTAGCCATCTGCCCTGACATCTCCTGTGTGTTAAATTTGGCTTTATAATGCTTCAAAGAAGCACTTTGGGACGTTCAAATATGTCAAAGATTTTATTAAATACTGATTACACTCCACTGGCTGATTAAGGTTTAGTTGAGGTGAGGGGTGGGGGCGGGGTCAATTGAAAATTTCTAAACTGAGGCTAATGGATCTTTGGGCATGAAGTAAAGTCAGGTAAACCATGCTAAAGTACACATCAGCCATGATCTAACTGAATGGTGGAACAGGTTTAAGGGGCTGACCGCTTCTTCTTGTTCTGGTATAATAGGCTCAAGGCCATTTAATGGCCTCCTCTTCCTAGGTTCTCAAATTGGGGTTCACAGACACATGAACAAAGAATAAAGAATAAAGAAAATTACAGCACAGGAACAGTCCCTTCAACCCTCCAAGCCTGCACCGACCATGCTGCCCGACTGAACTAAAGCCTGCACCCTTTCGGGGACCATATCCCTCTACCCCCATTCTATTCATGTACTTGCCAAGACATGGGTTCCACTTAGACTCTTCAGGTGGACAACAAAATAATTCTGGCCATTATTGAAGTGAATTTTGATTGCTCCCATGAGCACGTTCTTGTTTACTTGGGTTTTTAGCTGGTGATCTGTGAGCAGATGGGTTGGGAGGGGTGAGAGAATACACAGGCGTGAGCCATATATAACCTGCCCAGGCACAGCCATGGAGAGGTTGTTACACATCTCACTTTCATATTTCTGGGTATCATGTAGTATTACAACTAAGATGGGGGTTCTGCAATTATTCATCCATTTGAAACTCCTTTAACTAAAAACATTTTAAAACCACTGTACAACGTGACAGGCTCGAGGAATCGAATGGCCTTTCCCTGTTCCTATGCAACAGACTCGAGAGGCTGAATGGCCTTCCCCCTGTCTGCAGCAAGGCTGCAGGCTCTGGAGGAGTGGTGCTGTAATGGTGGAAGAGATGAAGATGAGGTAACCCACTGATAGCCAAAATATCACATTTTACTTTACTGCTCCCACTGTATAGTGCTTTTTAATTGAATTAATCTTTCCTCCTTACACATCTGGAAGCACTTGTAAAAATGCAATTGTTGCTACTTGTTGAGAAAATAGCAACAGACCAAGCCGATGATCTGCCAGTGGTGTATAATCAATATAAAAATGAAGCATTTCCTACCTTGTCAGTCCTTCTTCATAGAGGTAAACCACCAAAGGATCATAGGATGTCACCAGGACATATAGTCTCACATCAAACTTGAAGTCTATAGTAGTAAAAATAAAGTCATTAACTCCACGCCTCGACCCACGATCCTTTGACTCAGAATACATGGGACCACACAGTGGCACAGTGGTTAGCACTGCTGCCTCTCAGCACCAGGAACTCGGGTTCAATTCTGGGCTTGGGTTACTGCCTGTGCGGAGTCTGCACATTTTCCCAGTGTCTGTGTGGGTTTCCTCTGGTTTCCTCCCACAGTCCTGAAGCCATGCTGGTCCGGACGTTGGTGAGACCACATTTGGAATATTGTGTTCAGTTCTGGTCACCTCACTATAAGGAGGATGTGGAAGCATTGGAGAGAGTGCAGAGGAGATTTACCAGGATGCTGCCTGGTTTGGAGGGTAGGTCTTATGAGAAAAGGTTGAGGGAGCTGGGGCTTTTCTCTTTGGAGTGGAGGACGATGAGAGGCGATTTAATAGAAGTTTATAAGATGATGAGAGGGATTAATAGGGTGGACATGCAGACTATTTCCTCAGGTGCATATAGCTGTTACTAGGAGGCATAACTATAAGGTTCATGGTGGGAGATATAGGAACCCAGAGAATGGTTGGGGTGTGGAATAGACTGCCTACTGTGATAGTGGAGTCGGACACTTCAGGTACTTTCAAATGGTTATTGGATAGGCACATGGAGCACACCAGAATTATAGAGAGGGGATAGCTTGATCTTGGGATTGGACATAGCTTGGCACAACACTGAGGGCGAAAGGGCCTGTACTGTGCTGTAATGTTCTATGTTCTACGGTCGGGTGAATTGGCCAGGCTAAATTCTCCCTCAGTGTACACGAACAGGCGCCGTGGTGTGGCGACTAGGGGATTTTCACAGTAACTTCATTGCAGTGTTAATGTAAGCCTATTTGTGACACTAATAAATAAATGTTAAACTTTAAAAAAAACTATAGCTGACTCAGCTTTCTCTAATAAGAGTGGTGGATTGGTGCAGATGTCAGCAAAGGGGCCTCTGAGACGGAAGGTCGTGGGTTTAATCCACTGGGCTGATGATGAAACTCAAGGATCCATTTGTGCCATTGTGGAAAATTGAATATTTGATGCAAAGGGCATCAGGACACAAATAGCAGGATAACTTTTGCACTGGATCAGAAAAGAGCTGACACAAATTAAACTGGGACAAATAGCTTCCTTCTGGAACAAGCAGAAAAACTTGCCTGAATAAAGCATTGTCAGAGATAAAGAAAATAAGGTAAAGAAAATAGAGGTCAAGTCAAAGGACGGATGACACAAAACTTGCTCAAGACAGCTTCCAAGGAGGGTTTTTTGGCGAGAGAGAGAAAACAAGACTTTGGAAAGGAGCAGCTGTAGGAGGGAATTCTACAGAAAGCAATCCAAACTACTGAAGGAGGACCGAAAGGAGAAGGGGAGAAATATATTAAGAAATCTGAGGATCACATTGTTTGGGGGGTGGCTTGAGAAGTTTAAAGGGAGTAGATAGAGTTAGGTCATGCTGCGGTTAAGATGTGCACCAAAGAGGTAGAAATAGACCAATATACAAATGAAAACTGATTCCAAATCTGTTGATGTCAAGAAACAGCTGGCATATGCGAAAGAGGAGAATACCGAAAATGAATCAAACTCAGTGCTACTGGGGATGGGCAATAAATCATGACCTTGCCAACAAAGCCGACATCCAAAAATGAATGGGAAAAGAAATGCAATGTAAAATTAAGTGGATAGTATTAGCTCGTATCAAACCTGAAATTTGCTACAATTAGCCTGGGCTAGAGAGAGTTGCACAATAAAAGTATACAGTAAACTTCTCATACACGCTGTTATAGCAAGCACTTCTCACTGAATGCCTTGCTCCTAATTACAGAAGGAAAGAACATTAAAATTTGTTAACATTTGAGAAAAATTGCTGGGCACTGATTGTGCAGCCAGAGATAAGGGGTCTAGTGCCCTCAGTGGCCTTGCAAGTTCATATCCTCGTAAAGATACAGTGGGTATGAAGAAAGCATTTTATTGTGTATTTGCAATTTCAGAAAATGATGATATGATGACCTGATAAAGCTAAGGAAATGGAGTACAAACTACTGAAAAGGATAACTTACCATCTATTAGGAGTGGAGAGCGAATGTAACGTGAAACTAGGATACTCTCGTCTGATGCAATCTGGTTGGGCTGAAAGGAAAAGAAACAAGGTTCAAGTGCAATACATTGAACTGGCGTCGAGCAGTTCATGAAGTAGACATCAGGAGGCCATCGTTTAACACTTAAATAAAAGCAAAATACTGCGGGTGCTAGAAAGCTGGAATAAAAACAGAAAATGCTGGATAAACTCAGCGGCTCTGGTAGCATCTGCAGAGAGAGAAACACAGTTAATGTTTTGAGTCCATATGAGCCTTCTATAAAACTGCTCTGGAGAACGGTCATATGGACTTTCCCTCTCTCTACAGACCTGCTTAGTTTATCCAGCATTTCCTGTTTTTATCCTCATTTAACACTTGTTGGCCAGTCTCAGACCTGGGAGAAGCATTTAAGTCAATGAAGCTGCAGCATCTGGTTAGGCATATCCAGAGTTATGGTCACTGAGATGCAAGCTTAGGAGGCTGATCATAAAAAAGGTACAAGTCTGACCCCCAGTATCACAGGAACTGGATTTTAAGGGAAGACTGGAGAAACCTAGTTGTTCAGCTTTGAGAGGCGAGTTCAGTGTTCTGGAAGAGGAAGATCCAGGGCACGGCACGGTAGCAAAGTGGTTAGCGCTGCTGCTTCACAGCTTCAGGAACCTGGGTTTGATTCCCGGCTTGGGTCACTGTGTGGAGTTTGCACATTCTCCTCGTGTCTGCGTGGGTTTTCTCTGGGTGCTCCAGTTTCCTCCCACAGTCCAAAGATGCATGGGTTAGGTTGATTGGCCATGCTAAAATTGCCCCTTAGTGTCCTGAAATGCGTAGGTTAGAGGGATTAGTGGGTAAAATATGGAGGAATATGGAAGAAGGGCCTGGATGGGATTGTGGTCGGTGCAGACTCGATGTGCCAAATGGCCTCTTTCTGTACTGTAGGGTTTCTATGATTTCGGTGACTCTATGGCACAACCATTTGCCATGGTTCACACTCTGCACTCTCACCTACATCAGCTGACATCACCAAAGCAGATCACTGGATTATTGTCTCACTGTTTTCTTGTGGGAGCTTGCTGTGTTCACCTTGACTGCCATGTTTCCTGCAGCTTCATTAAGTTTTTTAGGGATGTCCTGAGGTTGTGCTATAGAGATGCAAGTCCTTCTTTCCAACTTTAAGCTAAAACCCGACAGTACAGCAAGAGGTCACAGGGTCAAACGCGAGAAAGACAGATTTAGGACTGAGTGTCACAGTCAAGCTGTCCTTAGCAAATGTCCTTAGAGACAGACTTCCCTGCGTTGGTCAAGAGCAGGAATCCAAGTGAGGGGAAGACACACAGCAAGGAATCAGCATAAGGTCAAGCTCCAGCCCCACCACCGTCGAGTTAGGAACACAAGGCAAATTGTACCACTTGCACCTCAATCCCATTGGAGTTAGGCTGAATCAACAGAGTCTGGCAAATCTAACTGCTCATTTCACTGACCTACAGGAGCCGCCAGTGGGTGGCCAGGATCACAGCAGTTAAAATATCAGCAGCCTCCTTTCACTCTTCATTCTGCTGGCAAACACTTACATTGGTGACTAGGTAGACTCCACGGCCTCTCGAAGATGCGACTGGTTTAACAATCCATGGGCCCTTTTCCTTTGTATGTGCAGCTTCAAAAAGTTAAATAAACATCAACGATTATCAACAGATTCTGACGAATTGAAACTAGAACTACAGTATCAATAGATTTTTAACATTTATATTAGACAACCTGGTGAAACTGGTTTCCAGGGTTTAGCCCAACAAGGAGCCAGAACCTGGGACAAAACCCAACCAGGGCTGCTCTAGGAACACACTCCAATTAGAAACTGGTGTATTTGATGGAACTTTATTAGGAAATATTTTAATTCCACGCTCTGGGCTGATCATATTGAAATCTTCACAGATGAGAAGTTACTCCAGGTAAATTGTTCCCTCTGTTCAATACTTCAAATCCCTAGGACACAAGTTAGCAATAGGGATTAAAAATAGAAACGTGAAAGGAATTAGCAGGAAAGGACATTGAGGCTGACAGTATAAGTGGGATACTGTCGCAGATTAGAGGGAGAAAATGGTCAATGGAAATAGTCAAATGGGGTCAGTTTGCTCAGCTTTCAGACCATTTTCCCTCTTCTGAATGGGTCATGATGAAACATAACATCATTGCCATCTGCACACCATCGGCATTCACCATAAGCCTAATATGGGACTCCGCAGCAGTTTTCTAAACAGTGAGCTCCTTAAGGTTACCGGATCCTCGAACAGAGCACACAAAACTGAAACAGAGACTTCATTTCCTTAATCCTGGAGATGTGGGTGGGAGAAATCCCTCTCTTCACAAAAAAAACTATCATCCTTGTCCAATCTGGCAACAGAAAAAGATGGTCAGGTAGATATTACCTGTCTCTTTGGCAGCACTGAGGACATGAAGTGAGAGCCAATCAAGTTTACACCATATCGTTCCCTGTCAAAGTGTTTGGTTTCTTTCCAATCTCAAGGTATGATATTTATTGTCCTTTCCTCAGTTAGCCTGAAAAGGTGATGTGGGGCCTTCACTTTAAATCAATAACTTTTGTGTGATCAAGTACCTTGTTATACGTGTAGCTGGTTCACTTCTCTAAAGGACATGAGTGAATGGGTTTTTACTGGTCGTGGTCATTTTATGAACAGAAATCAAATTCTTAGTATTCCATGATGGGGTTTGAACTCACTTTCTCTGGGTTGCTGCTTGAGTAACAATCACAAACAAACACAGGCCTGACACTGCACTAGAGATAGCATCGTTTGGATTGGGCTAAACCGTAATTCTGTGTAAGGTCCTTACTCCACAATTCCTGATACTCAGATGGTAAGATGTAAGCCTGAGGTACAATGTTGAAGTGCTTGAAACCATGGGTTTGCTGCATTCGTTGGATATTTTTGTATAGCCGATCCTTCCTAGTCAATTCATAGGATCTGGAATGAAGGAAATTAAATAGCATCAATAAAGAAACATGTAAAAGAAAAATCATACCTTTAGGTAGCTTTTCCGATCGCAACATCGCAGGTGTTACCACCACTAATGGGGAATGTATTCTGATTGATATCATGGTACACTTACTACAGCTCATGGGGAGCTCTCACATGAAAGGTATCTACACTGTTTCTCAAAGAAAGCAGGATGTGATAGGTTGTACACAAAAATGGTGATCAAAAAAGTCTTGGACTGAATTTTGTGACAAATGTAATGTCAGAGAGTAAAATTGATGTTGGTGTTTTGACTATGTTAAAAATTATTGACTACGTGTCATGTGGTGTAAGCGCGGGACTGGCTGTTGTCTTCACAAGCTCTGGCATGACTCATCTTTGAATTTTTGAGTCTGATGCATGACCCATAATGACTTGATCCTGATGTGCATAACCTATGCGATGTTCCTGGAAGGTCCTGGCTAAAATTTGGCAAAAGAAAGCAGAATCAAGTCAGGAAAATGCTTCGTGTGAGGCAACTGGAGGCAGCCGGTGTGCGGCCCAGCCCATAATGGCAGTTTCAGTCACGGGAAGGTCTACGCTTCAGTGATGCTGTTGGCAGTCAGCTGACGACTGCCATCATGAGTGAAGTTGTGATGACAGTCTTGGCTCCCCAACACAGACTATTGGTGCTCACTTTGACAAACTAAGAGATATCTTAAACAGAACGGATAAAGCAGAAAGGGAATCCTATTAGTCGAGAGATCAGTTTCTTTGGTGAGGGCTCATCTTCAATCCTTAGAACTCCTGCTGCATGTTGTGTTGAACATCCTGGTTGATTCAGGGCAAGGGGGCTGGAGTAACCATGCACTTGGTCTTATGAAGTACGCGGGGATGAATTCCCAGCCGAATTTGAGAGCCGACTGCGGCGTTTTCACAATCTCGATTTGAAGGCTGAACGTTTAGAGTTTAATGGAGCTCATTGTATCCAGTCTTTGAAGCCTGAGTCAGTCGAAGACTCCAACCACTGGTCTTACGGTGTCTTGTCCTTGTTGTGCATTGAGATGGGCAGGAGGCAGCCAGATGTTTGTCGCCTGGTATTCTGTTATGCTGCAAAACTCTGAATTGTCCATCTTTTCTCTTTGATGGTATTTGTCCACTGACATGCTCCAACAGTGGAATAAGGGAGGTCTTAGATTAACATGCATTACTGTTTGCATTCAATCTTCCTTTTGAGTGTGTACTACAGGAGTGGGTGGGTGGGTCAGAGGGTCAGCCTACCCTAACCCTACCTCCAGCCCTGTGCAAGTTCCAATTCTTAGGTTCCAGCGTTTGCTATACAGAGACAGTTCCTTGTTTGGGATTATTTGAATGTCATCTTATTATTTCTACTGGCAAGCATGTTGAGTTGGTTGTATAACATGAGGGTTGTGCAATATTCTAATTGCCTAACTACCAAGCAGATGTGACAACGGAACTATGCCATCTACACGCACAAGAACAGGAAACTTGGAACTCGGCATCATCAGCAGCAACCAAGCCTTCCCCGGTACCACAGCAGAAAATAGTATCACTGCAGGGAAGTCCATTGTCAACTTATCTGACTACACACTTCAACCAGGCGAAAATCGAAGTCCTCAATCGAGGGCTCAATTTTTGCCCCACCATCAAAATAGATCCCATCAGTCTCGCAATAGACGCAGAGGAATTCATCAGGCGAATCAGGCTGCAGGAATTCTTCCACAAACCCCAAGAGGCCAATAGCGAACTCAATGAGGCAGCCAACGGAGAGATCCGCGGTGCAGCAACTGAACAGGAATGAGTCGATTTGGACTCCTCCGGAAGGCCGCTGTCCTCGACTCGACGTGTGTGCCCAAGCCGTCAGGAGGTGCATCAATACCAGATTCATCAGCCACCCTTACAAGACAGCCCAAATTCACCCAAGCACAACGCAACATCATCCGCGCTCTCAAGACTAACTGCAACGCTGTCATCAAACCAGCAGACAAAGGCAGGGCCACCGTCATGCTGAACAGAATGGATTACTGTACCGACAACCGAACAATGAGGAACACTACAGACTGTTACCCACAGATCCGACCGAAGAACACACCCGTCAACTCAACAGAGTGATCAAGACCTTTGATCCGGACCTTCAAAGCACCCTCCGTTCTCTCATTCCACATACTCCCCACGTTGCAGAACTCTACTGCCTTCCAAAGATACACAAGATAAACACACCCAGCCGTCCCATCATATCAGGCAATGGGACCCTGTGCAAGAACCTCTCTGGTTACATTGAGGGCATCCTTAAGCCCATCGTACAAAGAACCCCCAGCTTTTGTTACAACACTATGGGCTTCTTACAGAAACTCAGCACCCATGGAGCAGTTGAACCAGGAACACTCCTCGTCACAATGGATGTCTCAGCACTCTACACCAGCATCCCCCACAATGACAGCATTGCTGCAACTGCCTCAGTACTCAATGCCAACAACTGCCAATTCCCAGATGCAGTTTTACAATTCATTCACTTCATCCTGGACCACAATGTCTTCACTTCCAACAACCAGTTCTTCATCCAGACAACTGGAACACCCACGGGGACCAAATTCGCACCTCAATATGCCAACATCTTCACACACAGATTCAAACAAAACTTCTTCACCGCACAGGACCTTCAACCGACGCTATACACTAGACACATTAATAACATTTTCTTCCTTTGGACTCATGGAGAATAATCACTGAAACAACTATATGACAACATCAACAAGTTCCATCCCACCATCAGACTCACCATGGACTACTGTCCGGAATCGGTTCGCTCTTGGACACACACATCTCCATCAAGGACGGTCACCTCAGCACCTCACTGTACTGCAAGCCCACAGACAACCTCACGATGCTCCACTTCTGCAACTTCCACCCTAAACATGTCAGAAAAGCCATCCCTTCTGAACAAGCCCTCTGTATACACAGGAACTGCTCAGATAAGGAGGATTGCAACAGACACCTACAAATGCTGAAAGACGCCCTTATAAGAACAGGATATGGCGCTCAGCTCATCGATTGACAGTTCCAACGTGCACAGTGAAAAACCTCACCAACCTCCTCAGAAGACAAACATGGGACATGGCAGAGTACCCTTCGTCGTCCAGTACTTCCCCAGTTGAGAAGCTACAACATCTTTTCCAGAGCCTTCAACATATCATCGATGAGAACAAACATCTCACCAAGGCCACACCCACACCTCCACTACTTGCCTTAAAATAAGCGTGCAAACTCAAACAGACCATTGTCCACAGCCAACTACCCAGCCTTCAGGAGAACAGTGACCACAACACCACACAACCCTGCCACAGCAATCTCTACAAGATGTCCCAGATCATCGACATGGATGCCATCATCTCACGTGAGATCATCTACCAGGTACACTGTACATACTCTTCCAACTTGCCAACGTTTTCTGTCTGATACGCTGCAGGAAAGAATGCCCTGAGTCATGTTACATTGGGGAGACCATGCAGACGCTATGACAATGGTTGAATGAACACCACTCGATAATCACCAGGCAGAAGTATTTCCTTCCTCTTGGGGAACACTTCAGCAGTCGAGGGCATTCAACCTCTGATCTTCAGGTAAGGGTTCTCCAAGGTGGCCTTCACGACACACGGCAATGCAGAATCGTTGAGCAGAAACTGATAGCCAAGTTCCACATACATGACGACGGGCTCGACCGGGATCTTGGGTTCACGTCACACTATTTGTAACCCCCACAACATGCCTGGGCTTGCAAAATTTCTAACTGTCCTGGCTGGAGACAATTCACACCTCTTTAATCTGTGCTTAACCCTCTCTCTGCTCACATCGTCTGCACCTGCAAAGATTTGATTACCTGTTAAGATTCAGATTCCAACGATTATCTTGTAACTGAGCTTGTGTCTATATATGCCCTGTTTGTGAACATAACTCTTCAGTCACATGATGGAGGGGCAATACTCCATAAGCTTGTGCTACCAAAATAACCTGTTGGACTTCAACCTGGTGTTGTGAGACTACTTACTGTGCCTACCCCAGTCCAAAGCCAGCAACTCCACATCATGTTGATCTGAGGAATCAGATGATCTCCTTCAGGATTGCTTTGAGTTGGTGACTGGTCAATATTTAAGAACTCAGCAACTGACCTGAATGAGTACGCCACTATAGTAACTGACTTCATTAGTAAGAGTATAGAAACTGTCAGAGAAGCTAATCCATGTGTTTCCTAACCAAAAACTATGGATGAACATGGATACCTTCTGCCTACTTAAGTCCAGAGATCAGCAAGAGGAAGTCTTCCACCCTTTCATAGATGTCAGATCAGCCTTCATGAACGTCAACCCAGGTCTGGATGGGTTGTCTGGAAGAGCAATCAGATACTGCACAGACTAGTTGACGGGTCTTTGCAGACACCTTTAACTTCTCCTTACTCCAATTTGAGGTCCCTACCTGCTTCAAGATGACCATCATCCCTGTATTGAAGAAAAGCCATGTAGCGTGCCTCAATGTCTACTGCCTGCTGGCTCTGACATGCATCATTATGAAGTGCTTCGAAAGGTTAGTTATGGCACACAACTCTTGGCTCCAGGTTGCCTGGATTTACTGTAGTTTGCCAATTGTTGCAACAGGTCCACCGCAGACACCATTTCCCTCAACCACGGAACATCAAGTTAACAAGGACATTTATGCAGACTCTTACTTATTGACTACAGCTCAGCCTTCAACAACATTATCACAACAAAACTCATCTCCAAACTCCGTGGCCTAAAGTGTGGCTCTCCCCTCTGTGATTGGAACCTAGACTTCCTAACTCACAGACCGCAATCAGTAAGGATAGGCAAAGACACTTCCTTCACGATCATCTCAACACCGGTGCACCACAAGGCTGTGTCCTCAGCTTCCATATATACCTACGACTGTGTGGTCAAATTCCACTCTAAAGCCATTTTCAAGTTTGCCTATGACGCCACTGTAGTGGGTCAGATCTCCAACAATGATGAGATGGAGTACAGGAATGAGATTGAAAATCTGGTGAAATGGTGCAATGACAATAATCGCTCCCTCAATATCAGTAAAATGAGGGAGATAGTCACCGACACCAAGAAGCACAGTGATGGATATATCTGTGCTTGCATCAATGGGGATGGAAAATGGTGAAGTTTCAAGGTGTCCAGATCACCAACAGCTGGTGCTGGTCCCTCTATGCTGATGCTATAGTTAAGAAAGCCCACCAATGTTGCCACTTTCTCAGGAAGCCAGGGAAATTCAGCATGTTCACCATGACTCTCACCATTTATCAATGCACCATAGAAAGCATCCTTTCTGGTTGTATCACAGCTTGGAATAGCTTCTTCTCTGTCTAAGAAACTACAAAGGGTTGTGAACGAAGCCCAGTCCATCACGCAAACCTGCTTCTCATCTACTGACCAGTCTACTGACCAGTGCCTTGGAAAAGCAGCCAACATAAACAAGGGCCCCACACACCCCAGACATTCTCGCTTCCACCTTCTTCCGTCGGGAAAAAGATACAGAAGTCTGAGGTCACGTACCAACAGCTTCTTCCCTGCCGCCATCAGGCTTTTGAACAGACCTACCTTGCATTAAGTTGATCTTTCTCTACACCCCAGCTAAGGCTGTAACACCTAAATTCGCACCCTTTCATTTTCTTTTTTATGAACAGTATGTTTTGCGAACAAAAAAATACTTTTCACTACATACTAATACATACAACAATAATAAATCAAATCACTCGCCGAATAGCCTATTTGTGACATGTAGTTGCTGGTTTAATTTCTTATGGGTAGTTCCCAGCCTGTCAATCTTCACGGTGGCACAGTGGTTAGCATGGCTGCCTCACAGTGCCAGGGACCTGGGTTCGATTCCCAGCTTGGGTCACTGACTGTGTGGAGTTTGCACATTCTCTAGGTGCTCTGGTTTCCTCCCACATCCCACATCTTTAATCTGAAAGATGTGCTGGTTAGGTGCACTGACCCGAACAGGTGCCGGTGTGGTGACTAGGGGAATTCCATAGTAACTTCCTTGCAGAGTTAATGTAAGCCTTACCTGTGACATTAATAAACAAAAACTTAAATTTTTTCCCATTGCTCCACACAACTGAGGCTACTTTAGCAGCCAGTTCCATCAACACTGTGACTGCCACTGCCACCTTTAAAGTCAAATCTTAGAACATAGAACATAGAACATTACAGCGCAGAACAGGCCCTTCGGCCCACGATGTTGCGCCGACCAGCTTTTAAAAAAAAACAACACTAACCCACTAATCTAAACCAATCCCATTTCGTCCATAAACCTATCCACAGATCTCTTAAACGCCCCCAAACTAGGCGCATTTACAACTGCAGCAGGCAGGGCATTCCAGTCCCTCACCACCCTCTGGGTAAAGAACCTACCCCTGACATCAGTCCTATAACTACCCCCCCTTAATTTAAAGCCGTGCCCCCTCGTGCTAGCTTTCTCCATCCTAGGAAAAAGGCTATCACTATCCACCCTGTCTAAACCTCTAATCATCTTATATGTTTCAATAAGGTCCCCTCTTAGCTGCCTTCTTTCCAGCGAAAACAACCCCAAATCTCTCAGTCTCTCCTCATAGGATCTCCCCTCCATACCAGGCAACATCCTGGTAAACCTCCTCTGCACCCTCTCCAAAGCCTCTACATCCTTCCTGTAATGTGGGGACCAGAACTGCACACAATACTCCAAGTGCGGCCGCACCAGAGTTGTGTACAGTTGCATCATGACGCTGCGACTCCTAAATTCAATCCCCCTACCAATAAACGCCAAGACACCGTATGCCTTCTTAACAACCTTATCTACTTGATTCCCAACTTTCAGGGATCTATGTACACATACACCTAGATCCCTCTGCTCCTCCACACTATTCAAAGTCCTCCCGTTAGCCCTATACTCAACACATCTGTTATTCCTACCAAAATGAATTACCTCACACTTCTCCACATTAAACTCCATCCGCCACCTCGCGGCCCAGCTCTGCAACCTTTCTAAGTCACCCTGCAAACTATGACACCCTTCCTCACAATCTACCACACCTCCGACTTTGGTGTCATCAGCAAACTTACTAATCCACCCAACTATACCCTCATCCAGATCATTAATAAAAATTACAAACAGCAGTGGCCCCAAAACAGATCCCTGAGGCACACCACTCGTAACCGAACTCCATGACGAATATTTACCATCAACCACCACCCTCTGTCTCCTATCTGCTAGCCAATTCCTGATCCAATTACCTAGATCACCCCCAATCCCATACATCTGCATTTTCTGCAGAAGCCTACCATGGTGAACCTTATCAAACGCCTTACTAAAATCCATATACACCACGTCAACTGCCTTACCCCTATCCACCTCTTTGGTCACTTTCTCAAAGAACTCGATAAGGTTAGTAAGGCACGACCTACCCGCTACAAAACCATGCTGACTGTCTCTAATCAATTCATTAATCAATCTTGCTCAGTAAGCAATCTTCTTTGGATACCAAAAAAACTAGACAATCCTCCAAGAGTGTCTTTGAATAATTCACTAAACTCTCAATGTTGTGCAAGCCTTTTTAAGATTGCCGTAAACTGAGCAATGCTTTTGCCTTCCACCCGGTTCCTTCAGTGGAACTGAACCGTTCCGTGATATCAATGGCTTTGGAGAGCATCAAGTCATCATAGGTTTTAGTTCCTGGGTTTGGTGGATGAACCAAGCATTGGAATAAATTGAAGATTTTACAAATTGAAGGTATTGAGAAAAGTTCGTACAAGCAACTTGTTAGCAATTTTATTCACTTGTATAAAGTACCGAAGACGCTGAGCATAGGAAATCTATGATTTATTTTCTTAATTGAAAGGGCTCACGGGTCCCCATAGATCCACCATTTCTCTAGCAGGCAGTAGCGACTCGAGATTGTTCAGTATATATTTCACTGTCTCGGCAATATTTCCCCTTTTTACCCAGGAGACTGTTGAATTGATGTATTTTTTCTTCAGATAACCCCAGCTGTAAAGCAAAGCATTCCGTCTTTTCAGATATGCCTCATACTGCCTAGACTCCCACCTTTCCCTGATGGGTAAAACCTCCTCTTTTAAAACTATACAGAGCTTTTCTTATTGCTTGTTCTCCCTGGCACTGGCATTTCAATCTTTAACCCTGTTGTTGCTTTTCTCTAGCCTCCCAATATTCTAAATATTCTCCTGAAAAGGATCCTGATGTTCCCCTTTCCTGGGGTTTCCTTTCTTTGCTTGCATTTTACCCCATGGGGGATCCCGTATATTGTGTAGCTCTGTTATCCTGTGGAGGATGGCATGCAGTATGGTGCCATGTACTCATGGCTTTATCTTATTATCCTGAATTCCGCACTCTTTCTAATATCCTCACAAAAGGAGATGCAAGCTACAATGATTGATAATCTGAACCATGTGAATGAGTATTTGCTGGCACTGTCTGTATATGTGGAGTAATGATCACTTTGTACTGCACTAGCTTTTGGGGATTTGTTGCAGTTTGTGGTAAAATGGAAAATCTACAATAAAAACATTATTTCTGGTAGCACCTCAGAAGAATACTATCCCCTCACTCCCTGCACACCAGAGCAAAGACTGGGAAATAAATTGGAATCAGTACGTCCCAAAATATGTGAGTTTCAGTCCCTTCAGAAAATGGAAAGGTACAGGAGGGGGCAAAGAAAATATTACAATAGAAACAAAAAATACCCACTTCAAGCAAATTCAATTTAGCTGTAACTAAAACCATAGTCAAATAGATAAGTCAAATTTTCAGACAATTGAGAACTAAACATCATATATATGTACCTAGGGAAATGGTTGACTTTCTGAAACTCCAGCAGAGTGCGTAATACATAAGGTTTGAGATGGGAACCTGTCCACATCAAGTTGAAATCATTACTGTTGGGATGGACCTGTAAAGAAAAGGACAGCATGATTGAATGAATACCAACAATCCATTTTGCAAATTTTGAATTAAGGCGAGGGATGCCAATGAATAAGACACTTTTCCATATTGAAACATATTACCATTGTCAGATGTCACTAGGTCAGGCAGTTTTCTCCTCACTCATGGGATGTGGGCACCACTGGCAAGGTCAGTATTTATTTGTATCCCCAATTATCCCCAAAAAGTGGTCTTTTTGCACAGCAGCAGTCCATGCGATATACATACACCCGTAGTGCTGTTAGAGAGGAAGCTCCAGGATTTCGACCAAGTGACAGTCAAGGAACGGTGATATAGTTCCAAGTCAGGAAGATGTGTGACTTGTAGGCAGTGGTGTTCCCATGTGTCTGCTGCCCATGCCCTTCTAGGTAGTAGAGGTTGTAGATTTCGAAGAGGCTGTGGAAAGATCCTTGGTGAGTTGCTGCAGTATATCTTATTTTTGGCCAATCACAGTGCCACTGTGTTCTGGTGATAGGGGGAATGATTGTTTAAGGTGGTGAATGGGGTGCCGATCAAACAGGCGAACCACTCGAGTAGTGCGCATTCCTGACTTATGCCTTGTGGATGGTGCACAGAATTCCCAATCTATATCCTTCCCTTGTAACCACAGTACATGTGTGGCTAAGCTGCTAGTAGATGGTGAGACCCAGAGTGTTGAGGAGAGGATTCAGCTATGGCGATAAAGTCATAGAAGTCTACAGCACAGAAGAAGGCCCTTCAGCCAATCAAGTCTGCACAGTCAAAGACAAATCACCCAATTATTCTAATCCTAATTTCCAGGACTTGGATTATAGCCTTGTATGCCTTTTCACCAGAAATGCACATTAAAATACTTCTTAAACCTAACACCTTACAAATTTCTGTTTCATCATGAACTTACTGATCAACCCTCCTACATTTGAGTCTAAATCATTGATATAAACCACAAACAGTCAGGGCCCAACACTGCTCCATGTGAGACCCCAGTGGACACAGTCTACCACTCTGAAAAACACCTAACCATCACCCTTTGCTTCCCACCAGCCAGCCAATTCTGGATCCAATTTGCCAAATTTTCTTGGATCCCATTAGTCTCCCACAAGGGACCTTGTCAAAAACCTTGCTGCAGTTCAATAGATTACAATAAATGCTTTGCCCTCACCCACATACCTGGTCACCTCTTTGAAAAATTCAATCAAGTTAGTCAGGCATGAACACCCCTTAAAACAAACCACGCTGACAGTTCTTGATTAATCCCTGCCTCTCCAAATGCAGATTAATTCTGTTTCTCAGAATTGCTTCCAATAGCATCCCCACTATTGAGATTAGACTGACTGGCCTGTCGTTTCTTGGTTTATCCCTTCCACCCTTCTTGGATAATGGCACCACATTTGTTACTGGACAATGGTTAAATGTTCTATTGCTAGAGAAGGTGATTGTTGGGAACTGTATGACACAAATGTTTCTCGGCAAGGACTTGCTGCACGTGGTTACACCGTGCTTCACTAACCAAGCAGCTGGAAAGGGGAGCAAAATGCTGTACAGTCTTCAGAGAAAATTCTCTGGTCTAAATTGATGATAAGATGAATGTTATTGATGAAGCAGCTGAAGGTGGTTGATTCTTAGACAGTACCAATGTCAACCTCAATTATTTTCCATTGTGATGGAAATGACTCCAATCTGTGCGGTTTTCTCCTTTATTCACAATGACTAGTTTTGCTAGGGCTCCTTGACGTCACAATCAGTTAAATGCTGTCTTGGTGTCACTCTCAACCCACCTCTGGAATTCAGTTAATTTGTTCATGTTTGGATCAAGGCTGAAATGAGATCAGGAGCCCAGTGGTGCAGGAAGAACACAAAAGCAAGTGTCAGTGAGCAGGTTACTTACTGGTAAGTGCATGCTGTTTTATAGCACTGTTGGTGACATCTTATGTCATTTTATTGATAAAGAAAGCGGGCTGATGAGGTGCTAATAGGTCAGGTTTGATTTATCCTGCTTCTGTGGATGGAACATACCTAGGTACTTTTCCACACTGCTGGTAGATGCTAATAATATCCTCTTCACAACATACTTTCCCACCTATCTTAGTATCATCAGCAAATTTAGTACCATATATTCGGTCCCTTCATTCAAGCCATTGATTATATAATAAATAGTTATGGGCCAAGCATCAACACCTGTGGCACTCCACTTGTCACATCTGGTCAATCTTCTACATTCAAAGGATGGTGAATCTTCTGAATTCTCTATTGCAGAAGACTTGTGGTTCAGTCGTTAAGAAACAGATCAATAGTTTTCTAGATATTAAAGAAATCTAGAGATATGGAATATTGTGAGAAACTAGCATTAGGTGTATAAGGAGCAGAAAATAAACTATTATCCAGTTAAATGATGGATAGACATCAGGGGGACAAAAAGTCTATTCCTGCTCCTATTTGCCATGTTCCTGCACTGTCCCATCCAACAATCCCAAGGCAGGTACAGCAAAGAAATAATTCAGCTTCCCTTAGGTAGAGTTTACGCTCTCTCCCAGTTGGCCAGGCTGGCTGAAGCTCCAACTTTTGGGTTATTTACAAACTCTGAAGCTTGCTATTCCAGCCTTTGAAGTCCAGACATTTCAGCTCTTTAGGTCCTGTTTGAATTTTTGTTGTTCGGGAGTGTTATAGAGGCCTGTTCTTCGTGGTATGGTCACATTATGTATAAACCCTCATTCAAAACACCAGTATCAGTCAGCAACAGCAATTGGCAATATCTTCAACACAAAATAAAACTTTTGAAGTATCCTCAACTCCCCAAAGAATGCGTAACAAGTGAAAAAAACGTGGCCTCTGTTTTGGAGAGTCATATCCACTCCACTGAAGCCTGAAGAAGCAGAGCTCAAGCTTGGCCTAGGAAGTAGATTAAGCTCTCGCCATGTGGGCTTCATAACAGTGTGGCACAAGGTGCCCATGAGAAAGCAGCAGGGGTCAACACCCTGATGAAGAGGGAAGGGAAGGGAGCCTTCAACTTAACAAACATTATCTTGGAACTAAACAAAGAGAACAAACCTCGTGGAAGCCATGCACAGTCAAGATGCTGCGTACCAGCCTGCTTTCAGTGCGCACAATCTTATAGGCCAAGTGATAGCGTTCTACAATAAGAAAAGGAAAACACAGCATCATAGATGGAAATGGTAAAATTAAATGATCAAAAGCAAATAATGCTAATCCAGCTTTAGTTTTTATGATTTAATTTGTTATTTTTACACATTAACATAGTGAAAAATATTGTTTCCTGTGTGCTGTACAGACAAAGCAAACCGTTCATAGAGAAGGAAAGGAGAGAGTGCAGAATGTAGCGTTACAGTCATAACTAGAGTATACAGAAAGATCAACTTAATGCAAGATAAGTCCATTCAAAAGTCTGACAGCAGCAGGGAAGAAGCTGTTCTTGAGTCGGTTAGTATGTGACCTCACGCTTTGTATCTTTATCCTGAAGGAAGAAAGCGGAAGAGAGAATGTCCTTAATTATGCTGGCTGCTTTGCTGAGGCAGCAGGAAGTGTAGAGAATCAATGGATGGGAGGCTGGCTTGCATGATGAACTGGGCTACATTTATGACATTTTGTAGTTCCTTGTGGTCTTGGACAGAGGAGAGGCCACACCAAGCTGTGATACAACCAGAAAGAATGCTTTCTGTGGTGCATCTGTAAAAGTTAGAGAGAGTCATAGTTGACATGCCAAATTTTCTTACTCTTCTGAGAAAGTAGAGGCTTTGGTGGGTTTTCTTAACAATCGTGTCAGTGTGGGAATATCAGGACAGGTTATTGCTGATCTGGACACCCAAAAACTTGAAGCTCTCAACCCTTCCTACTTCGTCCCCATTGATGTAGGCACAGGCATGTTTTCCTTCAGGCTTCCTGAAATCGATGACAGTCTCCTTTGTTTTGTTGACATTGTGGGAGAGATTATTGTCACCGCACTAGTTCATCAGATCCTCTGTCTCATTCCTCTACTCTATCTCATCATTGTTTGAGATCCAATCCACTAGGGTGGTGTCATAAGAACAGAAGAAATAGGAGCAGGAGTAGGCCATCTAGCCCTTCGAGCCTGCCCCGCCATTCAATAAGATCATGGCTTATCTGTCGTGGCTCAGTTCCACCTTCCCGCCCTCTCCCCATAACCCTTAATCCCCTCTCTTATCAAAAACCCATCAACCCGCGTCTTAAAAATATTTAGCGAGGCAGCCTCCACTTCAACGGGCAGAGGATTCCAGAGATTCACCACCCTTTGAGTGAGGAAGTTCCTCCTCAACTCCGTTCTAAACCGCCCCCCCCTTTATCTTGAGGCTGTGCCCCCTAGTCCTACTGTCATTTTTGAGCGGGAAGAGTCTCTCCACCTCTATCCTATCCATCCCATTCATCATCTTATACGTCTCAATGAGATCTCCCCTCATTCTTCTAAACTCCAACGAGTACAAGCCTAGTTTATTCAGCCTCTCCTCATAGCTCAACCCCCTCAACTCCGGTATCAGCCTAGTAAACCTCCTCTGCACTCCCTCCAAGGCCAAAATATCTTTGCGCAGGTGCGGCGCCCAAAACTGCACACAGTACTCCAGCTGCAGGCTCACCAATGCCCTATACAGCTGCAGCAAGACCTCCCTACTTTTATATTCAATCCCCCTCGCTATGAAGGCCAGCATCCCATTCGCCTTCCTGACCACCTGCTGCACCTGCAAGCTGGGTTTTTGCGACTCATGCACAAGGACCCCGAGGTCCCTCTGCACCGTCGCCTGCTGCAGTTTTTCGCCACGTAAGTAATAGTCCTTCCTACCAAAGTGGACCACCTCACACTTGCCAACATTAAATTCCATTTGCCATTTCCTGGCCCATTTGCCCAGCCTATCTAGATCCTTCTGCAGACTCTCCACACCCTCCGCACAATTTGCCGTTCCCCCAATCTTGGTGTCATCAGCAAATTTCGACACCCTACAAACTTTGGTGTCACCAGCAAACTTGAAAATTGAATTGGAGGGAAATTTGGCCACACAGTCATAGGTGTATAAGGAGTATAGTAGGGGGCTGAGAACACAGCCTTGTGGAGCACCAGTGTTGAGGATGATCGTGGAGTAGGTGTTGTTGCCTATCCTTACTGATTGTGGTCTGAGAATTAGGAAGTTCAGGATCCAGTCACAGAGGGAGATGCCAAGTCCCAGGCCACAGAGTTTGGAGATGGGTTTTGTGGGAATAATGGTGTTTAATTTAAATTAAATGATGAATATTTTTTAATCACAGGAGATAATGGCAGTTTACGTTACAATCCACATCTTACAGCTGATCAGAAATCACAAAATGAGGGCAGCATGGCGGCACAGCGGTTAGCACTGCTGTCTCACAGCATCAGGGACCCAGGTTCAATTCCCAACTTGGGTCACTGTCTCTGTGGAGTTTGCATGTTCTCACTGTGTTTGCATGGGTTCCCTCTGGGTGCTCCAGTTTCCTCTCTCAGTCTGAAGGTCGTGCTGATTAGGTGCATTGGTCACGCTAAATTCTTGCTCAGTGTACCCGAACAGGCACTGGAGTGTGGTGACTAGGGGGATTTTCACAGTAACTTCATTGCAGTGTTAATGTAAGCCTTTGTGGTTATTAAATAAACATTGGTTGGGGTGGGGGGGTTGCTTGAAGTTGGATTATATGAATATGCTGAAAGTAAAATTGCCAAAATGGGAGAGAAAAAGAGACAAGGAGTGAATGACAAATGGAATACTAGCAATGATGCTAGAAAGAGGAAAGAAAATAAATACATCCAAGTAGGATGAAATTGAGAATGTAATAAAAAATTCACACAGGTAGGTGAAACAGAAATGATGAAGTCTTACAGCTGATAAGAAATCACAAAATGAGTTACATGCCAGAAGAGTAATCTTTGACAAGTTGAAAGGGATAACAACAGATAAAAGGTAAAGTTGGTTTTTTTAAAAAGCATTTAGATAGTTACATGGGTACGATGGGTATAGAGGGATATGGGCCAAATGTGGTCAATTGGGATTAGCTTAGGGGTTTAAAAAAAGGGTGGCATGGATAAGTTGGGCCAAAGGGCCTATTTCCATGCTGTAAACCTCTATGACTCTATAATATAAGTGAATTGTATGTTGATCCAAATCAAAGCAGCCCTGAAGATAGAGCGGCAAAGAAGGGCCAACCATTATGATATCAGCAATAAAGAATGTCTTGGAATTGATGAGTACAGGAAAAGCTCAAGCATGGGTGAAGGAACAACAAACATCTGAAAGCCCTTGGAGAAACAGAATTAGAATTGATAACAGAAATTTGTGCTCAAATATATACCAAAGGAAACATTCACCATTTGCCGTTACCCAAGAAACCGAAAACAACAGTGAAATAAATTTAGACAAGTCATCTCATTGAAGTGATCTTGAAAATCATAAGAGAATGAAATAATCGAACATTTGAAGCAGAAATTAGTGAAACGCAGACTCGGTTCAGACTTGGAGTAATAATGAGAAGGTTTAACCTAAGGGCAATCTTTGAAAAGTATCTGGAAGTAAATTAGAACATTTACAAATGCTGCACAGATTATGAAAAAGCATTAGATAGTATTCATTCAGGACTGAGGTGAGGAAGAACTTCTTCACTCAGATTTGTGAACCTGTGGAATTCTCCACCATAGAGAGCTGTTGGGGCCAGTTCATCAAATATGTTCAACAGGGAGCTGGTCATGACCCTTACGGCTAAAGGGATCAAGGGGTATGGGGAGAAAACAGAAGTGGGATACTGAAAGTGCTTGATCAGCCGAATGGCCTACTCCTGCACCAATTTTCTGTGTTTCTGTGCTTATCAACAAAAGCCAAAATGTGACATTAAAAGTCAAGATGTGAGATTTATCCAGAGCCTAAACTAAATACTGAGCATCAGGCAAGAAGAAGGAGAATCAGATATCTTTCAAGTGAAGAGAGGAGTACAACAACGCTGTGTAGCCAGTATTATTCAATCGGTACCCAGTTGTCAAGAGGATATAAAAGATCTGCAGAGAGATACAGATAGGTAAATTGAGGGGGCAAAGATTTGGCAGATGGAGTATAATGGGCTTATAACAGACCCACCTCATATAAAGCTGACCTTTCTCTATGTCCTAGCAATGATTGTAACACTTCATTCTGCACTCTCTCTTTCCCTTCCTTCTGAACGGTTCACTTTGTCTGCGTAGCACGCAAGAAGCAATACTTTTCACCGTACACTAATACACGTGTCAGTAATAAATCAAATCAAAATAATGTGAAAACATGTGAACTTGTCCACTTTGGCAGGAAAAATAGAAAAGCAGCGTATTATCTAAATACAGAGAGAGAGAGATTGCCAAACTCTGAGGTAAGGAGTGATGTGGGTGTCCTGGTACTCCTTTCTTATTCAGTTAAGACATGTGGACTTCACTAGCATTTACTGTCCATCCCTAATTGCATCATGAATCACGATTCCCAAAAGTTAGTATTTTGCAACAAGTGATTAGGAAGGCAAAAGTAATGTTGTTGTTTATTTCAAGGGGAATGGAAGATAGAAGTAGTGTTGTTTTACTACAGTTGTACAAGGCATTGGTGAGATCACAATCAGAACACTGTGTATAGTTTTGATTTACATTAGCAGCAGCTCAGAGAAGGTTCACTCAACTGATTCTGGGATGATCTTAGGTTGGATGATGGGCTCCTTTAGAGTTTAGAAGAATGAGAGATGATGTTATTGAAATATACAAGACCCTGAGGAAACTGGACAGGGTGGATGTTGAAAGGATGTTTCCCCTTCTGGGAGAGACTAGAACTAAAGGATACTGTTTAAGATAGAGATCTATGAGGGTCGCAAATCTTTGGAACTCTCCTCCCCAGAGCGTGCTAAAGGAGGGATTATTGAATATTTTTAAGGCAGATGTCGATAGATTCTTGACTAACAAGTGAATCAAAGGGTATCAAGGGGCAGGTAGGATAATGGTGTCACTGCCACAATCAGATCAGCTATCACCTTACTGAATAATCTATTCCTGTTTCTAATTCAAATGTTCATATGTATGTATGTTCACATGTTTGTATGGCAATCCCTCAATATTACTTTAACAGCGCTGTTAGCCTGTTCAAAACAGATTTCTTTTCCCTTGTGGAAGCTTTCCCCATTTCAAATCATCTTGTTTGTGTATTTTTGGAATGGGTGCTTAGAGATCAGGATAACATAGCTTCATAGATGTTGCAAGGAATGGACTAGACGAGTCAAATAGCCTGTGGTATATGGTTCCTTATGTTTTTCAGGACTCAGAATCCTGTGCAACAGGAAGGGGTGACCAAAAAACAGGAAACACAAAAAGTTTAGAGGAGGAGAGGGAACTCCAAAGCCACAGTCAAAGAAATTGGCTGTTAAGGAGGTTTTGAAAGTCAGACAGAAAAGTATCAAAGCAAATATTTTTTCAGAATTCCAGGGGCAAAAAACATTGTCAAGACATCTGCTTTTGCTAGTGGAGCAGAACTAAATTCAGAAATGTTAATGATTCTCAAGACATCTACACAATGAATCACATGAAAGTTAAACAACCAAGAATCTTGAGAAAGGAGGTAATATTCACGATATCAAGTGTTGTCCACAGTCCTTTGATGAAACAGATGATAAACAGGATTCCACATCATGCACATGCTGCTGATAAACATAGCAGGAAAATGTTGAGTTTTCACTCTCGAGCTTGCTCTCCTCACTCTGAGGAACTTATAATCAGCGAGAGACAAAGACAACTTTGCTTCACTTCGCTACAGTGTTTGGATTCCAACTTGTTCAGACAGATGAATGGTTCACCAGTCCTCAGAGTAACAATACATACCTCCAATTGAACGCAAGGTGCCATCCTTTGTTATAATGCCATCTGCATAGAAAACTAAGGTAGGTACCATCCGACTGCTGCCTGCCCACCGAATGCATGGGTGGTCCCTGCAATACAAAGTTCATTTTAAAACTGTATCATGCAACATCATTCCATAAAAAAAAGTCTTCTCAGAATTAACACAGAAGCCATTCACTCTTCACTTGAAACTGTCCAATGCCCTGTCGTTTCTCTCTATCTTCTTATGCTCTTCCACAGGACCAGGGAGTTCACAGTTCAAAAATAAGCTACTTGGCCTTTTGAATCTGTATGGCTCATCGCTGGGGTGATCTAAAGCTAATAGTTCTTTCTCACATCTCCCCTGTATTCTTTGCCTGAAAACCTAAATTTGTCTCCCTTGTCTTTATCCCATCAGCTAGTAGACATCTTTTGCATGTCTACTTTATTCCAAATCTAAGTCCATATCTCTGGGATCATGTGGCTTAGTGCTTTACCAGACAAACATCAAGGGAGAACAAGACATGTGAAATTCAGCAATCTTTTATCCTTTGGGGTATAAACTGATCACAGCAGGAAAAATCCATTCTCCACCTCAGGAGATTGCACGGTACAACTTGTTCTTTCTTGCACTCAAAAAAGACATTCCATCCACAAAGCTGCAAAGGCATGAGAGCAGAGTGACACAAACACAAATCCAGTTCTATTAAAGGCACTCTCAGTCCAGCCAGCTGGTATACCTCCAGCACTAATTGCTGACTCCACACTGCTGGGTTTTAGATTAAACCTGAATACTGTACAGCCTTTACCAGAGTCAAGAAAAGACAGAGAAGATTGAAGTCACACAAACCTATAGCAGACTTCAAATTCGAGGATAAAAAATATCATGCCATAATCACTGAATAAGCCATAAAGGTCTTCAGAGAGATTATTCAATTAATCCGATGCCCCTGTTT
Source organism: Carcharhinus amblyrhynchos (assembly GCF_965287045.1). Classification (NCBI taxonomy): domain Eukaryota; kingdom Metazoa; phylum Chordata; class Chondrichthyes; order Carcharhiniformes; family Carcharhinidae; genus Carcharhinus; species Carcharhinus amblyrhynchos. The sequence goes on from NC_137337.1 coordinate 1,730,046, forward strand.
CCCCATAATTATGCAAATCTTTCAACTTAACCAATTCCCATTTAAAGGTTACAGGAGACTTTGTTTCCATCACTTACATAGAACACTTCAGCACAAACAGGCCCTTTGGCCCACTAGTTGCGCCGATCACTTCTATACCTACTAAGCCATAGGCCTATCTATAACCCCCAATCCCATTAGATCCCATATACTCATCCAGATGTCTTTTAAAAGACCCCAGCAAGTTCGCTTCCACCACCACCGACGGCAGCCAATTCCATTCACTCACCACCCTCCGAGTGAAAAACTTACCCCTGACATCTCCTCTGTACTTGCTTCCCTGCACCTTATATCTGTGTCCTCTCGTAGTGACCATTTCAGCTCTGGGAAATAGCCTCTGAGAATCCACCCTATCTATTCCTCTCAACATCTTATAAACCTCTATCAGGTCGCCTCTCAACCTTTGTCTCTCCAGGGAGAAGAGTCCCAGCTCCCTCAACCTATCTTCATAAGGCATGCCTCCCAATCCAGGCAACATCCTTGTAAATCTCCTCTGCACCCTTTCAATAGCTTCCACAGCCTTCCTATAGTGAGGCGACCAGAACTGCACACAGTACTCCAAGTGGGGTCTGACAAGGGTCTTATAAAGTTGCAGCATTACCTCCCGACTCCTAAACTCAATCCTTCAATTAATGAAGGCCAGTACACCATACGCCTTCTTGACCACATCCTCCACCTGCAAGGCCGATTTAAGAGTCCTATGGACCCGGATCCCAAGATCCTTCTGCTGTTCAACACAGCTCAGACTCCTACCCTTGATATTGTATTCCTTCATCCCATTGGTCCTGCCAAAATGGACCACTACACATTTATCTGCGTTGAAGTCCATCTGCCACTTCTCCGCCCAGTCTTGCATCCTATCTGTGTCCCGCTGCAACTTCTGACATCCCTCCAGACCATCCACAACACCACCAACCTTTGTATCGTCTGCGAACTTACCAACCCATCCCTCCACTTCCTCGTCCAGGTCATTTATGAAAATGACAAACAGCAAGGGTCCTAGAACAGATCCCTGGGGCACTCCACTGGTGACCGACCTCCATGCAGAAAAAGACCCATCCACAACCACTCTCTGCCTTCTGCAGGCAAGATGTGGGAATGCCGGCGTTGGACTGGCGTAAACACAGTAAAAAGTCTGACACCACCAGGTTTTAGTCCAACCGATTTATTTGATAATACTCACAAGCTTTCGAGGGGACTGCCTCTTCGTCAGGTGAATGGAGAGTTCTGGCCTCAGACAGAGCATATAAAGCACAGACAGTTTAGGGATCTCTCTAAACTGTCTGTGCTTTATATGCTCTGTCTGAGGCCAGAACTCTCCATTCACCTGACGAAGAGGCAGTCCCCTCGAAAGCTTGTGAGTATTATCAAATAAATCGGTTGGACTAAAACCTGGTGTTGTCAGACTTTTTTCTGCAGGCAAGCCAGTTCTGGATCCACAAGGCCAAAGCCCCCTGGATCCCATGCCCTCTCACCTTCTCAAGAAGTCTTACATGGGGGACCTTATGAAACGCCTTGCTGAAGTCCATGTAAACCACGTCTACTGCTCTTCCTTCGTCAATGTGCTCAGTCACATTCTCAAAGAACTCAACTAGGCTTGTAAGGCACGATCTGCCCTTGACAAAACCATGTTGACTATTTCTAATCATTCTAAACTTCTCCGAATGCTCATAAATCTTGTCCCTCAGAAGCCTCTCCATCAACTTACCAACCACTGAGGTCAGACTCACCGGTCGGTAATTTCCCGGGCTATCCCTGTTCCCTTTCTTGAAAATAGGAACCACATCCGCAATCCTCCAATCATCCGGAACCTCTCCCGTCTCCATTGACGACGCAAAGGTCATCGCCAGGGGCTCTGCAATCACTTCCCTCACCTCCCATAGTAACCTGGAGTACATCCCACCCAGCCCCGGCGACTTGTCTATCTTGATAGAGTTTAAAAGTTCTAACACATCGTCTTCCTTAACATCCACAAACTCAATCTTTTTAGACTGCTGCAAACCTGTATTACAACCTCCCAGATCACTTTCCACCGTGAATACCGAGGCAAAGTACTCATTAAGCACCTCTGCCATTTCTTCCGGTTCCACACAGACTTTTCCCCCTTCACCTTTTATAGGTCCTATCCCTTCTCATAGAACATAGAACATAGAACATTACAGCGCGGAACAGGCCCTTCGGCCCACAATGTTGCGCCGACCAGTCTTATTTTTAAAAAAAAAACATTGACCCACTAATCTAAACCAATCCCTTTTCGTCCATAAACCTATCCACCAATCTCTTAAACGCCCCCAAACTAGGCGCATTTACAACTGCAGCAGGCAGGGCATTCCAGTCCCTCACCACCCTCTGGGTAAAGAACCTGCCCCTGACATCCGTCCTATAACTACCCCCCCTTAATTTAAAGCCATGCCCCCTCGTGCTAGATTTCTCCATCCGAGGAAACAGGCTATCACCATCCACCCTATCTAAACCTCTAATCATCTTATATGTTTCTATAAGATCCCCTCTTAGCCGCCTTCTTTCCAGTGAAAACAACCCCAAATCTCTCAGTCTCTCCTCATAGGACCTCCCCTGCATACCAGGCAACATCCTGGTAAACCTCCTCTGCACCCTCTCCAAAGCCTCCACATCCTTCCTGTAATGTGGGGACCAGAACTGCACACAGTACTCCAAGTGCGGCCGCACCAGAGTTGTGTACAGTTGCAACATGACGCTGCAACTCCTAAATTCAATCCCCCTACCAATAAACGCCAAGACACCGTACGCCTTCTTAACAACCTTATCTACTTGATTCCCAACTTTCAGGGATCTATGTACACATACACCTAGATCCCTCTGCTCCTCCACTCTATTCAAAGTCCTCCCGTTAGCCCTATACTCAACACATCTGTTATTCCTACCAAAATGGATTACCTCACACTTCTCCGCATTAAACTCCATCCGCCACCTCGCAGCCCAGCTCTGCAACCTGTCCAAGTCACCCTGCAAACTTCGACACCCTTCCTCACAATCTACCACACCTCCGACTTTGGTGTCATCAGCAAACTTACTAATCCACCCAACTATACCCTCATCCAGATCATTAATAAAGATTACAAACAGCAGTGGCCCCAAAACAGATCCCTGAGGCACACCACTCGTAACCGAACTCCATGATGAATAATTACCATCAACCACCACCCTCTGTCTCCTATCTGCTAACCAATTCCTGATCCAAGTACCTAAATTACCACCAATCCCATACATCTGCATTTTCTGCAGAAGCATACCATGGTGAACCTTATCAAACGCCTTACTAAAATCCATATATACCACATCTACTGCCTTACCCCTAGCCACCTCTTTGGTCACCTTCTCAAAGAACTCAATAAGATTAGTAAGGCACGACCTTCCGCTACAAAACCATGCTGACTATCTCTAATCAATTCATTACTCTCCAAATAACTATAAATCCTATCCCTAATAATTCTTTCTAAAACCTTGCCCACTACAGAAGTAAGACTCACTGGTCTATAATTCCCAGGGAAGTCTCTGCTCCCCTTCTTAAACAATGGGACAACATTCGCTGTCCTCCAATCTTCCGGTACTATACCAGAGACCAACGACGACTTAAAGATCAGAGCCAGTGGCTCTGCAATCACCTCTCTTGCCTCCCATAGAATCCTAGGGTAAATCCCGTCTGGACCAGGGGACTTATCTATTTTCAACCCATCTAGAAATTCCAACACATCCTCTGTATCAACTACAATACTTTCTATTTTACACCCCTTCACCCCAGTGACCTCCTCAGCTACATTCATATCGTCCTGCGTGAACACCGAAGAGAAATAATGGTTCAATGCCTCTCCAATCTCTTCCGGTTCCACACACAACTTTCCCCTACTGTCTGTAACTGGCCCTAATCTTGCCCTAACCAACCTTCTGTTCTTGACATACCTATAGAACGCCTTAGGATTCTCCTTAATCCTATCAGACAAAGTCATCTCATGCCCTCTTCTAGCCCTTCTTAACTCCCTCTTCAACTCCCTCCTAGCCAATCTAAAGCTTTCTACTGCACTACCCGAGCCCTCAAGCCTCATCCGAACATAAGCCTCCTTCTTCTTCCTAACCAACAAATCAACTTTTTTTGTGCACCACGGTTCCCTAGCCCTACCAATTCCTCCTTGCCTGACAGGGACATACCTATCACAGACCCACAGTAGCTGCTCCTTGAAAAAACTCCACATTTCAGACGTTCCTAGTCCCTGTAATCTCCTAGTCCAACCAATGCTTCCTAATTCTCTCCTAATGGCCTCATAATTACCCTTCCCCCAGCTACAACTACTGACCCGAGGTTCATGCCTATCCCTTTCCATCACTAAGGTGAACGTAACCGAATTGTGGTCACTATCACCAAAAAGCCTTTTACTTTTCACATATTTGTAGAAGGCCTTGGGATTCTCCTTAATATCTTACCTGCCAAGGCCTTCTCATGACCCCTTCTGGCTCTCCTAATTTCCTTTTTAAGCTCCTTTCTACAAGCCTTATACTCCTTTAGATCCTTAACATCTCCTAGCTCTCTGAACCTTTTATACACCTTTCCTTTCTTCCTGACTAGGTTCACCACAACCTTCGTGCACCACGATTCCCGCGCCCTACCAAAACCTCCTTGTCTCATCGGAACGTTATCAAGCAGAGCTCCAGTCAAACATTCCTTGAACATCTGCTACCTTCCTTCTGTACTTTTCCCCAAGAACGCCTCCTTTCAGTTTATTCGTCCAATTATCTGCCTGATGTCTTCATATTTCCCCTTCTTGAGCTGCTCCAGAATTGGTCTCAATGTTGTCAAGTCTAAAGCACTCCCTCCTGCACCACTTTTCCAGCCACATGGTAAGCAGTCTTATCCTACTATAACTGTACTTGGTGGCACACGACACTAGGAGAATTTTTGAGGTCCCGTTTAACCTTCTTCCCTCTGGCCACAGGACCTTATCCCTTTTCCTACCCATGTCATTGGTAGCCAGATTGACCACGAGATAAAATAGCAACTTGCTTCTCTTATGTTCTATGTATCTATACCATTATGTCACCCTGAAGTTGTAAAACTCTTCAGGCAACCTGACAGTTGTTTCTCACAATTCAAATGAACATAGTACAGAAATTTTACATACTATTTCACTCTCCTGAAACCAAAACAAAACAATGCTCTCTCTTTAGAAACCATTCTGTAATTCTGTCATTGGGCAGAACCAGTGCAGTGATGAACAAGAACAATGAGGCATAGGGGTGCTGCATTAATGGTGTATCAATACAGAGAGTTACACTGGTGATGCCTCATACACCAACCTTGTCAAGATATATTAACAGCAATATAACAGAATTCCATTCTTTCAGGTTGTTCAGCATTGAAAGAAGGCAAGGCAGTATACCCAATGCGGCTGTAATACACAAAATACACAAAGGTCCTCCGGAACAGTTGGAGAAATGGGAAAGTGGTTTTGCCAAATTTGGGATTAAAGCTGCATGAAATGAGAGAGTGCCTTACTCTGTGCAATTCGAGAGAATTGAGACTGATGGTATCATCATTACCAGTAACAGGAGGGCTGCATGAGGATGGATCAAAGGTACAGAGTGTAGGCAGAGGGAAACGTTGTTCGGCAGGAAGAGACTACACAGAGATGGATAAGGTCAGGGCAGGGGCGAGAGGATGATTTAAACATTTCCAATCTGAACCTCACTTACTCATGCTCCTCCTCATCAGATGTAGTGGAGGAATCCTCTGGTACATGACTTACAGCAGGCATTCCCCCCCAGCTTCAACTCAAGATCAAACAGCTTCAGGTGATTTATTTGGGCTACTCAAGGTGTCACCTTCTTGGTAAACCCAACATATCCATTCTGCTCCACTTCAGGTCATTTCTCACCAGGTAATCCATTCAACCATTTTCACTGAGAAGACAAAAAATATACTGGTCAGAACATTCAGCAATAGGGATTGTTTGGAAGCATGTCTTCTGTAATTATTCCTCCTGCTATCCCCATCAGTTCTGTTAATGATTTCCACTACAAACATTAACTTGCAAAACGGAATTGCAGGGCTATGGGGAAACAACAGGAGGAGGACTAGAGTGAAATTAGAGATCTAGCAACAGCCACAATGGACAAAATGGTCTCCTTCAACATAGCAATTATACTATAATCCCATGATTTTACAAGGCAGAGAGGAGTTTCATGTAATAAGCACCACTTCTACCCGTCCTTTGAGTTACAACTTTATAGCATGGCTTAAAGTCACTACACTAATTGCTGCACTAGATTTTTTTTTAATTCTATAGCCAAATGAATAAGGAAGAGAGATTGGAAAGTTTTCTAAGATTTTACAGACTCTAACTTGGATTATGAGCAGATCATCCCTCCAATTGCCATTCACCCATTTACTTTTGAGCATGGTGGGCGCCCCCCCGCGGACTGAGCCCACATGAAAGAAAGAAACGCTGCAAGGTCTCTACAGACACCAAGGGATCCACAGACCCTAGTTTCAGAACTGCTCTACTGAAAGGTCACAATGTGAAATCTTAACTATTATTCACTCTTGCATTTTCTATTTTTATTCCTGAAATTCTCGACCTACTGCCATTGTGAAAGCACCATTATTTCAAAGGTTGCACCAGCCCAAGAGTAAGGCCTAGCACCATCTCAGGGTAACAAAGGATTTGCAACAAATTCAGCATAGCCCAAAACCTAATAAGTTATGTTACAATCCCAGCTGATGTTATTACTGGGCGAGTCAGATGCCAGGGTGGAAATTAGCTTGATAATTCTAAAGCTTTGTTTGTTTACAGATGCGGATGAGCTTTTAATAAAAGAACATAAACATTTAAGATTTAATTAAAACACACTATTCCTTCACCCCAGAAATACGTTTACAGTTACATGCAGATTTGTAAGGCTAAAACACATTTTATTTGATTTGTCACATATATTAGTATATAATGAGAAGTATAGTGTCTTGCACACTATACAAAGTGTACTGTTCATAGAGAAGGAAAGGAGAGAATGCAGAATGTAGTGCTACAGTCACAGCTAGAGTGTAGAGAAGGGTCAACTTAATGCGAAGTAGATCAATCAAAAGTCTGATGGCAGCAGGGAAGAAGCTGTTCTTGACTTGGTTGGTATGTGACCTCAGACTTTTGCACCCTTTTCCTGACAGAAGGTGGTGGAAGAAAGTATGTCCGAGTTGTGTAGGGTCCTTGAGTATGCTGGCTGCTTTTCCCAAGTAGCGAAGTTTAGATAGAGTCAGTGGATGGGAGGCTGGTTTGCATGATGGACTGGGCTTCGTTCACGATCCTTTGGAGTTTTTGCTGTCTTGGGCAGAGCAGGAAACAGGCTAAGCTGTGATACAACCAGAAAGAATTCTTTCTATGGTGCATCGGTAAAAGTTGGCAGGAGTCATAGCAAATATGCTATGAGATAGGCAAGCGCAGGTGGGCTTCCTAACTATGACGTCAGCACAGATGGATCAGGACAGGTTACTGGTGATCTGAACACCTAGAAACTTGACCATTTCTACTTCGTCCCTTGATGTAGACAGAGGCATGCTCTCCACCACGCTTCCTGAAGTCAATGACCATCTCATTCGATTTGTTGCCATTGAGGGAGAGATTATTGTCGTCACACCATTTCACCAGATTCTCTCTCTCATTCCTGTACTCTGTCTCGTCATTGCTTGAGATCCGACCCACTACGGTGGTGTCGACAGCAAACTTGAAAATCAAGTTGGAGGTGAATTTGGCCACACAGTCATGCGTTTTCCAAAATCTATCTTATACTCTACGACCCATAAAAGCCAATCGGTGAAATATTACCACACATCTCCATCTGAAACCAGTACTTCTAACTTCTGAAAAGCGTCCTTAACTGCTTTGTATGCTTCCTTGCATTCAGGTATCTAATGCCAAAATTGGATTAATGCACAACAGATTGTGTAGTATCCTTATCTGGATAGATACATGAATAGACAGAGAATAGAGTAAGATAGATAATTGGTTTAGATAGGACAATGTGATCGGTACAGGCTTGGAGGGCCGAAGGGCCTGTTCCTGTGCTGTTCTTTGGTTCCAGCAAGGTAGCTAAATTTGAGACAAATTTGCCATAGTAGATGACGAGACATAACAATGACCTTATCTACACCACATTCATTGGACATGATAGCTTCAATCTTCTTTAGTCCTTTGTTATCAATCACATGACCCAACTACTGCATCAAGTCACACTTTCCTCTCCTGACACGAAGGCTGAAGATGCTTCAGCATTTCTTCTAGATTCTTCAAATGTTCCTGTTCTTTTGAACTGGTAATCAGAATATCATCAGGCGAACACTGTACCATGGGTAACCCACTAAGAATTTAGTCCATTGACCATTAAAATAAAGCAGGTGCTGATGTTACTCCAAAATGTAATTTTTGTAGTAGAAAAGGGCTTTGTGTATAACCTTCATTTGCCAGTAAGCCTGTGCTTAATCTTGCTAAACTTCTGTCAACCTGATAGGCCTGCAAACAAATCCTTATCAATGGGAGTGGTGTCAGGATACCAGATCAGAAAGACCAAAGTATATTATGAAGCCAGACTAGACCCTAACAATTTTTTTTATTTGGCATTAGTGTGATTTGTCACATGTATTGGGATAGCGTGAAAAGTATTGTTTCTTGCACACTGTACAGACAAAACATATCATTCACTGGGGATCATAGAATCCCTACAACGCAGAAGGCAGCTATTCGGCCCATCAAGTCTGTACTGACCACAACCTCACCCAGGCCCTATTTCTCTAACCCTATGTATTTAACCTGTCAATCCCCTGACACTAGGATCAATTTAGCACGGTCAATCAACCAAACCCAAACATCTTTGGATTGTGGGAGGAAACCCATGCAGACACGGGGAAAACATGCAAACTCCACATGGACAGTGATCCAAGGCCGGAAGTGAACCCAGGTCCCTGGCGCTGTGAGGCAGCAGTGCTAACCATGCCACCCTTTTTAAACCTCTTTTTAGAAGGAAATGGGAGACTGCAGAATATAGTAAAAGGAGCCAAAAAATGAGGACAAGATGTTTCACTCCAGGTGCCATTCTACTGACAAAGTTGGGGCTTTATTTAAAACACAGTTTAACTATAATAAATGAATTAGCTTAACTTTTATCAATTGAACGATACATAAAGACAAGGTACAATTCTTAACTGCTAAACTATCACTATGAGTTCCAATTTAAGTAATACTCCTTTTATAGATTTAAACCTCCCTCTTTAAAATGAATCAGCAAAACACAGGTATACTTGTTGTGATGTAGGTTACCAAAACTGGAGCCTTCAGAACACCTCTGGGGAGAGGCAGAGAAATAGAGAAAGACATTGCTTTCCTCTGGCAGCAACTGCTTTTTGTAAATGAAACTGAAATAGTATTTCTTCCCCGCAAGCTTAGCTCCTTCTCTTCTGGCTTGGCACCCATTCTGGCTGATCACACAAGAATTAGAGTGCAGGAATCTTGGACGGTTGAGAGGCTGGGGAATATTACAGTTAAGGCTGAGTTGAGGAGGAGGAAGTTCTTCACCCAAAGGATTGTGAATCTGTAGAATTCCCTACCCAGTGAAGTGGTTGAGGCTCATCGAAAGCAGCAGGTTAGTATTTAGGGAGAAGGTTCCAACTGCATCAAAATCAGGAAAAATGTTAAAAGGAGAGCTCCGGAGACGTTATTAATGGAGGCATTAGAATTCAAAAAGTATAAAAACTAGCATAAAGGCACTTTATCTGAATGCTCGTAGCATTTAAAACAAAGTAAATGAGTTGACGGCACAAATCATCGCAAATGAATATAATTTGGTGGCCATTACAGAGACATGGTTGCAGGATGGTCACGACTGGGAGTGGAACATCCAGGGGTATCAGACTGTTCGGAGGGACTGACAGGAAGGTGAAAGAGGTGGTGTAGCTCTGATATTTAAGGATGACATCAGGGCGGTAGTGAGAGATGATTATAGGTTCTAAGGAAAAAAGGTTGAATCCATTGGGTGGAAATTAGAAATAGTAAGAAGAAAAAGTCACTGATAGGTGTAGTCGATAGGCCACCAAATAATAACATCACGGTGGGGCAAGAAATAACAAAGAAATAACTGATGCATGTAAAACTGGTACAGCAATTATCACGGGGGATTTTAATCTACACCTCAATTGGTCAAACCAGGTCGGTCAAGGCAGCCTTGAGCAATTCATAGAACATATCTGTGATAGCTTCCTCAAACGGTATGCAATGGAACCTACAAGGGAGCAAGCTATCCCAGATGTGGTCCTGTGCAATGAGACAGGAATAATTAATAATCTTACAGTTAGGAATCTTCTCGGAAGAAGCTGTCACAATATAGTTGAATTTAAAATGGAGCATGAGAAGGTAAAATCCAATACCAGTTTCTTGAGCTGAAACAAAGGAGACTGCGATGGTATGAGGGGGGAGTTGGCTAAGGTAAATTGGGAGCAAAGACTTTATAGTGGGACAATTGAGGAACAGTGGAGGGATTTCAAAGCGACTTTTCACAGTGCTCAGCAAAAGTATATGCCAGTGATAAGGAAGGACTGTAGAAAAAGACATAATCAGCCGTGGAAATCTAAGGAAATAAAGAAGGGTATCAAATTGAAAGAAAATGCATAATAAGTGGCAAAGATTAGTGGGAACCTAGAGGATTGGGAAATCTTTAAAGGTCAACAGAAAGCCACAAAAAAAGGATGGATTATTAGAGTAAACTAGCTCAGAATATAAAAACAGATCGCAAAAGTTTCTACAAATATATAAAATAAAAAGACTGGCTAATGTAAACGTTGGTTCCTTAGATGATGAGGGATGTAATAACTAGAAATGAGAAAATGGCTGAGGCATTGAACAGGTCTTTTGCGCTGGTCTTCACAGTGGAAGACACAAATAACATGTCAAAACTTGATGAGAAGGCGGCTATGGCAGGCAAGGACCTAGAAACTATTATCACAAAAGAGGTAGTGTTGGGCAAGCTAATGGGGCTAAAGGTAGACAAGTCTCCTGGCCCTGATGCAACCCAGGGTATGAAAAGAAATGCCTGGAGAAATAGCAAAGGCACTAGTGGTAATTTACCAAAATTCACTGGACTCTGGGGTGGTTCCTGCAGATTGGAAAACAGCAAATGATACATCACTGCTTAAAAAGGGAGTAGAAAAAAGGCGAGTAACTATAGCTTAACTTCTGTAGTATGGAAAATGCTTGAATCTATCATCAAGGAAGAAATAGCGAGACATCAGGATAGGAATTGTTCCATGGGTAAGACGCAGCATGGGTTCATGAAGGGAAGATCATGTTTGACTAATCTGGTGGAATTCTTTGAGACCATTACATGCAAAGTGAACAATGGGGAACCTGTGGGCGTGGTGTATCTGGATTTCCAGAATGCATTTGACAAGGTGCCGCACCAAAGACTTCTGCATAAGATAAAGGTGCACAGTGTTACGGGTAATGTACTAGCATGAATAGAAGATTGGTTAACTAACGGAAAACAAAGAGCGAGGGTAAATGGGTGTTTTCTGGTTGGCAGTGACTAGTAGTGTGTCTCAAGGATCAGTGATGAGATTGTTTACAATTGACATAGATGATTTGGAGTTGGGGACCAAGTGTCGTATGTCAAAATCACAGATGATACTAAGATGAGTGGCAGAGCAAAGTGTGCAGAGGACACTGAAAGTCTGCAAAGGGATATAGATAGTCTAAGTGATTGTGCGAGGGTCTGGAGTACAATGTTGGTAAATGTGAGGTCATCCACTTTGGTAGGAATAACTGCAAAATGGACTATTAAATAGTAAAAAATTGCAACATGTTGCTGTGCAGAGGGGACTTGGGTGTCCTTGTGCGGGAATCTCAAGGATTTGGCTTGCAGGTGTAACAGGTAATTAAGAAAGCAAATAAAGTTTTGTCCTTCATTGCTGGAGAGATGCAGTTTAAAAACCTACAGTACTGTGTACAGTTTTGGTTTCCTCACTTGAGAAAGGATATACTAGCACCAGAGAGGGTACAGAGGAGAATCACTAGGTTGATTTCGGAGTTGAGAGAGTTGGCTTATGAGGAGAGACTGAGTGGACTGGAGCTATACTCACTGGAAATCAGAAGAGTGAGGGGATTATGAAGGGAATAGACAAGGTGGAAGCAGAGAAGTTGTGTTCACTGACAGGTGAAACCAGAACTAGGAGGCATGGTTTCAAAATAAGGGGGAGCAGATTTAGAACCAAGTTGAGGAGGAACCCTTCACATGAACAGTTGTAAATCTGTCGAATTCCCTACCCAATGAAAAAGCTGAGGCTACCTCATTAAGTGTTTTTAAGGCAAGGATAGATAAATTTTTGAACAGTATAGGAACAAAGGGTTATAGTGAGCAGGCAGATTAGTGGAGTTGAGTCCATGAAAAGATCAGCCATGACCTTATTGAATGGCGGACAGACTCGAAGGCCAGATGGCCTATTCCTGCTCCTAGTTCTTATGTTCTTATTATAAAGGGACGGGCAAGGTCATGAAAGGATCTGAAAACAGTACGAACGTAAGAAATAGGAGCAGGAGTAGGCCATCTAGCCCTTTGAGTCTGCCCTGCCATTCAACAAGATCATGGCTGATCTGAAGTGGATCAGTTCCACTTTCCCGCTTTCTCCCCATAACCCTTAATTCCCCTGTCTATCAGAAACCTATCTACCCATGACTTAAATATATTCAGCAAGGTAGCCTCCACCACTTCAATGGGCAGAGAATTCCAGAGATTCACCACCCTTTGAGTGAAGAAGTTCCTCCTCAACTCCGATCTAAACTGCCCTCCCCTTATTTTGAGGCTGTGCCCTCTAGTTCTGCTATCCTTTCTAAGCAGGAAGAATCTCTCTACCTCCACCCTATCTATCCCCTTCACTATCTTATACGTCTCTATAAGATCCCCCCCTCAGCTTTCTAAACTCCAAGTACAGACTCAGTCTCTTCAATCTCTCCTCATAGGCTAACCCCGTCATCTCCAGTATCAGCCTAGTGAACCTTCTCTGCACTCCCTCCAAGGCCAATATATCCTTCCGCAAACGCAGCGACCAGTACTCCAGTTGCGGCCTCACCAGTACCCTGTACAGTTGCAGCAAGACCTCTCTGCTTTTATATTCTATCCCCCTCGCTATAAAGGCCAATATTCCATTCACCTTCTTGAACACCCGCTACACCTGCAGACTGGGGTTTTGCGATTCGTGCACAAGGACCCCCAAGTCCCTCTACACCGTAGCATGCTGCAGCTTTTCACCTTTTAAATAATAATCCCTCCTAATATTATTTCTACCAAAGTGGATAACCTCACATTTGCTAACATTATACTCCATCTGCCAGGTCCTCGCCCATTCACTCAGCCTATCCAGATCTCTCTGCAGACTTTCTGCACCTTCCACGCAATTTGCTTTTCCACTCATCTTTGTGTCATCAGCAAATTTCGTTACCCTACACTCAGCCCCCTCCTCCAGATCATCTATGTAAATGGTAAGCAGTTGAGGCCCCAGCACCGATCCCTGTAGCACTCCACTAGTCACCAAACAAGGATGAAAATTTTAGAATCAAGATGTTGCTTGACTAGGAACAAATGAACACAATTATGATTGGGAAAAGGGACTTAATGAGAGTTAAGAAACAGAGTTTGGATGGCCTCATGTCTACATAGGTAAAATGTGGGAGAGCAGACAGCAGTGCAAGAACAGACAGCAGTGCATTATAATAGTAGAGTCTGGAGGTAACAAAGCATGAATGAGAGTTTGAGCAGCAGATGAACTGAGGCAGGATTGGAGTCTGGTAATGTTTGAGAGGAAATAACAATCGCACTGATGATGTGAATATGTGTTTGGAAATTCAACTGAGTTAAACATGACACCAAAGTTGGGAACAGACTTTAGTCGCAGACTATTGCCAGGGTGAGGGATACAGTCTGTGGTTAGAGAATGGAGTTTGGTGCAGGGATTGAAACCAGTGGCTTTAGTCTCTCCCAATATTTAATTGAAAGGAATTTCTGCTTATCCAGTGCTGAACGTCAGATAAGTAACCTGATAATTTAGCAACAGTGACCAAGTCAAGAGAGATGGTGGAGAGATAGTGCTGGGTATTGTCAGTGTACAATGAAAACTAATTCTGTGTTTTTGGATGATACCAATGAGAGGCAAATGAGAAATAAGAGGAGACCAAGGATAGATAGATCACTGGGGGACACCAGAGGTAACACAAGATGATAAGCTATTATGAGTCATACTTCAAACTTGATTTGATAGGTAACAATGGAACCAGGTAAGACTAGTCCCATTCAGAATCCTATATTTCACAATCAAATCACTTCTCTGACATCCAGTACTGGATAAGCAGAAATTTGCCTTCCCTATTACCTGAACTTGCATCCTAGCCTTTCGTGGTTTATGAACAAGAACTACCAAATCCTTCTGTGCTGTATTTTTCTGCAGTCTTTCCCCTATTTAAAAAGTATTTAGCCTTTCTTTCAAAGGGAGTGGAGTATAAAAATAGGGAAGTCTTGCTAAAACTACGCAAGGCACTAGTCAGACCACACGTGGAATACTGTGAACAGTTTTGGGTCTCTTATCAAGGAAGAATATATCAGCATCGGAGATGGTCCAGAGAAAGTTCACTATGTTGATCCTGGATATGGAGGGATTTTCTAATGAGGAGAGTTTGGGTAGGTTGGACCTGTACTCACTGGAGTTTACAAAAATGAGAAGTGACCTTATTGTGAAATATAGAATTCTCAGGGAGCTTAACAGGGTAGCTGCAGAGAGGCTGTTTCCCCTTGTGGGAGTCTAGAACCAAGGGCATAATCTCAGAAAAAGTGGTCACCCATTTAAAATAAAGGAGGGATTTCTCCTCTCACAGAGGAATGAATCTGTGGAATTCTTACCTGCAGAGGGCTGGGTCATTAAGTATGTTCAAGGCTGGGATAGACAGATTTTTTAATCAGTAAGGGAATCGAGGGTTATTGTGGTAAGGCAGGAAAATGGATTTGAAGATTATCATATTGGATCAGTCCTGCTCTTTTTGAACGGCAGAGCAGACTCTATGGGTTAAATGGTCTAATTCTGCTCCCTCATCTTATGGTTTTGAGGTGAAATTAATTCACCCAAAGGTTTGTGAATCTTCAGAATCCTCTTTGGTCTCCAAGGAATTTTTGGTCTCCCAGGGAAGCAAAGGATCTGGTGAATGGGCAGGAAAGTGAAGCTGATACCCAAGATCAGCCATGATTATACTGAATGGCAGACCAGGCTTTTCTTCAATTCTTTTTGTAAAACAGCTTTATAAAATCGTCTTCTAGTAATAAGACATCGAATGGGTCTGGAAGCGACCCTCAATTTAACTTACTACGTTATATATACACAGATGCACCATAAACATACCATACATAAAATACCTATATACACACATGCATGTTTATACCACATAAATTGGTGCAAAAACTATCAAATGCAGCTTGAAGGAATACTCAATGCCAAATGAACCAACGATAAAGGACAGGTCTTCCGATGCCACAGTTGGGGTAAAGCAGCTAGTGCTGGAATGAATGGAGCAGGGAATGTGAGTGAGTGAGAGGCGGCTTCTTGTTGCACCGAGCTGGGCAGAGAACGAAACGACCCGGCCCGGCCCGCTCCCCGGGCCTAAGCAAACCGCCAGCCTGGGGCTAACTTTCACCTGTCACACTTTCAAATGGAAAGTGCCAGGCAACCCCTTGGTTGGGGAAATCATCTTTTCCTGCCATACCTGTGCCACTATCTCCCTCCTTCCTTCCTTCCTTCCTCCCCGGTGTCTGGCTGATATTCCCAACTGGACACTCTCTGGCTCTCCACAGCTTCACATCGTCTCCCTTGGTAACTGCAGCAGCCTCAGCGCCGTTCCCTTACCAACCAGCTAGCCCGCCCGCCAAGCCCAGCGCGCCTGCGCCAGGCACTCCGGCACGCTGTACTGCGACTGCGCCATAGAACCTTTCCCCTTTCCCCCGCCCCCGCTGCAAGTGATCGTAATACGCCGGCGCAATACCCCTCGGCCCGGGTGCAAAAGAGCTACAATGCGCCTGCGCACAGCCCGGGCCCGGTGCAGAAACTCTACGGTGCGCCTATGCTTGCGAAGGGCCCGTTCTCGATAGCCCCAGAGAGTGTGCGCAAAGATCCGGCCCCTAGCCGGACAGCAATTATGCGCCTGCGCAAAGCCGAGCCTGGGCATTGACAGCCAGAATGCGCTTGCGCCATGTAGCAGCGCGCGCGCGCGTTTCCAGCTTTCAACATTGTTCTGACAGGATCAAAGAAAATGGTTATCATCGGATAGCGAGGTAGAAAGTGAAATATTGCTGGAACAAGTGATACATCAAGGCATTGGGCTGAGAGCTTGGACGATGCTGCGACAGGAAAATAATGTCCAGGAATATGCAGCTGGTGCGGCCTGTCAAATGGCGTAAATAAGCTGACATGTGATTAACAGTTGATAGCATAGACCGAGAGTTCAAATGTTTTTAGTGTGTATGCCAACACCATCCGGCCCCGTACATCAAAGGAAAAGAAACTGAATAAAACCACCTCCACATCCCCCGGGAGGAGGTCCCGTCTGGGGAGGTGGGGGCGGCCGGTCTTTCCAATGCCCTATCCACGGGGGGCGGGGGGGGGCAGGCAGGCAGGCGTCGTTACGTCATGGAGGACTCGGAGGAGGATATGCGCATGTGTTGCATTTCCCTCCCCCTCCCTGTCTGACTAACCAATGGGAGTTGGGGAAGGAGCGAGTGGGCGGGGCAATGACGCCAGCGGAGAGCGAGTGGATACAAAGCGAGAGGAGCGAAGGGTTGGGGGACTGGTATTGGGCAGGCATGGAGGGGCATTGCATAGGGTACAGCCCTTGGCAACACAAGATAGCATCTGCAGTTTTTAAATCAACTCAGTAATTCTTTATTTTTGCACTGAATCATGTTGATCTGTGGTGTGAATTTAATGTCCAAGTAAGTGAAGGAAGAAGAGAGGCTTTTTATATTTAAAAGCATCAGCAATGCCAGGGGGGAGAGGAGATGCTTCCTTTGTTAGGAGGAGGTCAGCCAGCGTGGGACCTGTCAATGTGGAGAGGCATCCCCAGAGAGAAGAGGATCAGGATGAGGATGGTGATGAGGAATTCCGGGATGAAGGGGTTCCTTTCTACATAAACCGAGGGGGACTGCCGGTCGATGAGGCTACCTGGGATAGGATGTGGAAGCATGTTGCTAAGATCCACCCTGAAGGAGAGACGATGGTGCAAAGAATTCGGGGAATGCCGTACCTCCCCAAGGTGATTCCTTCATTCCAACTTTGAAATTGTGTGCTTAATACAGCTTTCAACAGCTTAAACCTACCAGTAAGCTTGTGAATTAGTGTGTCCAGTGGTTTGGATTTGCATATTCAATGAACAATCCAAGCCACATTTTTAGAATGGATGTTTTGAATGTTAAATTATGGTATTCAGTTTTAAGCTACTTTAGGCTGAAACAAAACATTAAGCTTTTGAGTTTTAAATGTTCAAATTAAGTGACTTTTGAGCTTTGTGTTTGATTTACTTCAACTGCTGTGAGGTTGTTAAATTGGTTCTCCTTTGAAACTTCCCAGCTTAATTAGAAGCTTTGTGTCACCTTCATGTTGAAGATCTGTGCACATTGCAACCTGTACTCTTTACGATCCAATGTATTATACTCTTCCTCAGTTCCTAGCCAAGGGCATTCTGGTATGCCTCGCCCTATTTTTAATATTTTCTTTTTTTGTCCTCCCTGTTTTGTAAAGTGGTACCCATGGCTGACTTCCACAGTAGTGAACTGCATAAAGGAACTTTGTGCATGTAGGGTTATTGATGTAGCTGCTGTGCTCATCCAGGTATTATGTCATAATGTTTGCCATTGATTTCTGGATTGAGTTCACAGTTCAATCCAGAGAACAAAAAAGAATGCAGATCTTTGTGCAATTTTCTCACGTAATGTGATTTTTTTTTGTGTGGATGATAATCGGTATACACAGGGAAGATGGAAACCACTGTCAGACACAGGAACATCCAATGCAAACTGTACTTGCTGTGTGACAAAAGAAATCCACTTGTGTTCTGTTACTCACCTGATGATGAATTCTGTGGCATTTAGCGTTGCAAATGTTAGAATGTCTCTAACTGGTCAGTTTAGTGAAAAGAACAGGGTATTTTTATGAAAACCATTATATGCAGGCCTAGGTGTTTTTTTTAGACTGGGCACTTAATCTGTTCACTTAGTTCAGAACAACAATCTGACTACATTGCTGAACACCATGTACAAGTCAGGAAAGTAGGTACAAAATATCAGACCACGCCTATGAACATGGTGTCCCATCTAGATCACTACCTTTGAGCACTGGAGGCAGTGTAGTGGTGAGCTACAAGACTAATTCCCCAGTGTCAAAGATCTGAATCAGGACAAAGGGTTGGACAAACTTGGAGTCTTCAGCCTGGAAAGTGAGGTGCTTGAGAGGTAATTTTATGAGTGGATGTGAGATAATTAAATGAGTGGAAAACATCCATTGAAATTTTCAATCAGGATATCAACAGCTTGCAATTACGTAGTGCCTTTAATGTAGAAGCATGATCGGCCAAAAATACACAGCAAGCTGAAGAACATGGTGACCTTAAAGGAGAGTTTCAGAGGAGGTGAAAGAAGGGAATCTGAGAAGATGAGGCTCAGATGCCAGAAATTATGACTGACAATATGGTGCTATTGTACAGAGGGCTACTTAGAAGTCTAGAATTGAAGGGGCATAGTGTGGTGATGGGAGGAGGTGGTGCAGTGGTCTGTAGAAGGTGACAGGAATAGGAAGGACAAGACTATCAAAGGATTTGTATGCAAGTGCCATCAAACCTGCAGCCTCAACCACCAAGAAGTAAGAGGGCAGCAGATGTATGAGAATACAGAATACTGATAGAACACATGCTAATCAGTATTCTGTAAACTGAGTGTGTGCCTTCTATGCCCTGTTTGGTGATCAGAACTCCCCACTCACCTGATGAAGGAGCAGCACTCTGAAAGCTAGTGGTGTTTGCTACCAAATAAACCTGTTGGACTTTAATCTGGTGTTGTGAGACTTCTTACTGTGTTTACCTTAGTCCAATGCCAGCATCTCCACACCATGATTAGCCAGTGATGCCAACATCCCAAAAATGAATCAATTAAAAATAAATTAGAGATCTTGGCATCAGGAATCAGTGCAGATCAGCATTCACCGGGATGACTCGAGTGGGATCTTCTTCAGGATAGGGCAGTAGACTTTTGGATGAGCTGAAGTTTATGAAGACTGGTGAGGACCACATGAGCTGAGGCAGAGTTGGAGATGAGATACCTATTTTTAATTCGTTCATGGGATGTGGGCATCATTAGCGAAGCCAGCATTTATTGTCCAACTCAGGTGGGGAGAGGGCCTGTGTTGATTTGTCAGAGATTTGGTGCGGATTCATTGGGCCAAATGGTCTCTTCAGTACTTTGGGGATTCTATGTTCTGGAGTGGCCCATCTTCACACCACAAAATCCATCTAGATTCTGTGAATTTGATGCTTTAGTTTGTATCAACCATCTCTGCAGAGAAACTCTACCTGTTTGTGTGTGGCATATGTGTAATGGGGGAAATCTTTGGGAAGAAACAGATAGTTATGCTTCCCCATACTTGCAACCTGTTAAAAGAAGCTTTGTTTATAGTAAAAAATCATTCTGATTTTATTGAAAGAAACCAGGTTCAAGATACTTCTACTTCTGGGGAGCAGGAGAAAAGGTAAACATTGACTGTTTTGATGAATAATTGGACTTGGATATGAAAATTACTTGTCAACCCAACCCTAGATATTGTCCAGGTCTTGCTGCATTTAGACATGGACTGCTTCAATATCTGAGGAGTTGTGAATAGTGCTGAACATTGTGCAGGCATCAGCAAACATCTCCACTTATGACAGAAGGAACATCATTGATGAAGCAGCTGAAGACTAGGACACTACCCTGAGGAACTTCCTACAGCGATATCCTAGAAATGAGATGGTTGACCTCCAATAACCACAACCATTTTCCTTTGTGTTCAGAATGACTCCAACCAGCAGGGAGCTTTCCCCTGATTTCCATTGATTTGAGGAGGTCGAAGGGGCTGTCTTTATGCTGGTGAGAATGTTTGGTCAGAAGCTCAGTTCAGAATCCTGTGATGGTGGCTGGGGAGGGAATTGGAATTGGAGTTTGAGGCAGAAACCGAAGACAATGCATTTGGTCTTCTCTTTAAATTCAATTGCTAAAGTAGCACAATGGGAATTCTGTCCTAAAACTAAATTTTTACAGGTTTGAGCTAATATCTGGAAACTGCTTGTGCAAAAAGTGATTGACACGCGGAGTGGACTGTCGGAGACAAACACTCCTGTTGGTATAATTGAACAATAACTAGCCAAAGTTCACCTTGGATGTTCACCCACTGATTGTTGTCTATTTGTTTACTCTTAGCTTTTTTTATCTGATTATATTTGAGGTCATGTCAGTTTTCAGAGGTTTGAAAAAAAAACCCTTTCTTAAATGTTGTTAGACTTTCTTTTCCTTTCATCCTCTTTGAAGGAATTTAATTTCTGCTGCAGTATAGTCTTTGGATCCTTTAATGGCCATCCTTTGTTTTGAGTTGACTAAGCAGCAAGAAACTAATTGACTATGGGAGCATCACAGCCAGACCCAATCCTCTCCCTCCTTGACCAACATCCACAGAAGCATGCTTTCTACATGTGGGTGGTTGCAGGAGAGTGGTAAGAGAATCAAGGTTGATTTTCTCTTTTCTCAGGCCAGTATTTAACCTCTAGTGTCCTGAAAATCCACTGACTATTTTTTTTGACTAGCAGTCTAAAAAAGTGGGTTGAATTACATGATTTGCAGTCATTTATTGCAGATCTCCGGGTAAATTAGTAATTGTATAACTAACTGGCACAGCTAACGTGCTCCCAAAGATGAAATTGCCTCATTCTACCCTTAAGTTTCATACTCAGCCTGATATCCAATTGCACTCCCTTTTAGAATTTAATTCCACTACCTTACCAAATCATTCCAAATGTTACCACTTCAGCAAAGATATTTTTGTCTCTTGCAACCTGCCTTTATGTAGTTCCAGTTAACATAACAAATGTTGCAAGTCATTTCAAAATTGGAAATAGAAAATTCAGATTGAACTGTGGAAGGAGATGTTCAGTGGGTTTTGAGAAAACTGAGATGAGAAGAGAGGGGAAAAAAACAATAGAATGGTGGCAGTTATACTGGACTAGTAGTGAACAGGTTTAGATTGAACTTCTAGAGACATCAGTGCAAATCCCACCACCACCTCAAGAGCATGCAGAGTGAACAACAAATGCTGGTTTTGCCAGCAATGCTCACACCCCATGTGAGAACGAATAAATTTAGACAGAGGGATTTGAAGAAGGTGTTTGAGAAAAATGGCATAAGGTGTTAAGTAAGTCTAGTTGGTAGGAGATCTCATGAATGAAAGAAATTATTAAAGAGCATTCACTACAGTTTTCAGTCTAATGGGACCAGGTTACAATGAAGGGGAAGTTGGGACCAGGGTTTCAGCTTTGGTATATTGGGTAGCGCACTCGCCTTTTAATCCTATGGAGTGTGGTCTCAATTCAGAGGCTTGATCGTATAATCTAGTTCAGCAATGGGGGAAATGTTGTTCTTTCAGAGGTATCTCCTCTCCATGGATGCACCTGACCTGCAAAGTAACTAATTCTCCCTATTGAATTATGTAGTCATGATCAATCACTGCAGTTTGTGGGAGCTTGCGATAAAAATTTAGCTGGCACATTTCCTTCAGTACAACAGCAAATACACTTGAAGCATTTAGAACATTTTGAAGATGCTGGAATGGGAGGGATTGGGAAAATGTGTTTGCAGTGGGAGTCGGCCATGCACTCGAAGATGATCTTGAGTAGGTGATTTTGGATAACAAAACTGAAAAATGTCACATTTTTGTTTGAGGATGACTGTGATCCATTCCCCAGGTATGTTCAAATTTGCAACCTTCTGCTTTGAAGAAATACAGATAGGGGACAGTACGAGGAAGAGGGCAGGAACATACTAACAATGGAGCATTTCTGTACCAACAATTCAGTTCTTTTTGCTCAGTGATGTGTGAATGAAGAAGTCTGTTGTCCATTCTGTACGTACACCAGTTCTGCTGTATGTACAGAAAATCCAGTGTTTATTCTGACAAGGTTATAAGTGGATAGTGGTAGAATATTGTCCAAGATTCCATGGTCCTCATACAGATAGTGAGACACTCAGAATGCTAAGTGCACAGAGCAAGATGCTTGGACAGATATCAATTCTATTTGTTTTCACTCCCTTTCTCACTGAACATGCCAGCTATTGCTTATATATAATTTCAGAAGCTCCCTCTCAAATAACCTCCAAGTCTCCATTTTATCTGTGCATCATCTTGGGGAATGAGTATTCAAAACTTATTCAGCACTTACAGTTAAACATGAACTTAGCAGTTTGGACATGAGGGCCAAGTGGCCTCTTTCTGTGCCATAAACTTTATATGATTCTACGTTTATACTTAACTGTTCACATGCACTTTCTCGTATTCTTTTCACAGGATGTGGGTGTCACTGGCAAGGCCAGCATTTATCACCCATCTCTAATTGCCCTTGAGAAGGTGGTGATGAGCTGGCTACTTAAACCTCTGCTGTCCATGTGGTGTAGGTACACCCTCAGTGATGTTAGGGAATTCCAGGATTGTGAACCAGTGACAGCGGTATAGTTCCAAGTGAGAATGGTGTGTTGTTTGGAGGCCTTGCTTTTGTTTTCCTTCCTAGTACAAGGGTACTAATGTCATTGTAATTCAACAAATATTATGGATTAACCTTGGAATATTCTGTAAGAATTAATACCACACACTGCCATTATCCATTGCAACATTGGAGAAACTCCTGAATGTTTGTTTATATATACATCTTTTTTTCATATTTCCTATACTCTCAGGTTCCGATGCCATGTGTGCCTACATTTCAGCTGTCCACGCTTGTCCCTGACCGCCTGGAAGCCATACAGAGATACACCAGGGAATTGCAGTATCCTTTAGATTATCAGGAAGGCCACGGCCCATTAATGCGTTCTTGGTTTGCAGGCAAAGCCTCTCTGCTATCAGATAATGCAAGATGCTAAATGCATTTTGTTTTTCTTTGTAAAGCATTGCCTAGACTGCTCCACATATTCCCAGAACATAATGCCTGAAAAAGTCCTCTCATCTTGTTCTTAAAAAAAAATCACATGTGGCCTTGCCTTTGAAGTTGTATAAAAGGAGTAGTTCTTGTATATTCTTAGTTTGCATTGTTGTACAATGAAACAAAAAACGTGAGCAGCCCATTCCTAGATCGTTGGATAATGCCCATTTTTTATTATTCCTGTTTTTGCAGTGACAGTATTTTCTTTAACCTAGTTTTTATTGCATCAAAATATTTGTGAATGCTTCACGTTGTGAATGTGATTGTCGTGATGTAGGAAATATGGCAGACATTCGGCACACAATAGCCTCCCATAAACAATAAAGGTGAACAAAATGTGTTTTGAACTCCGATCTATTGCAGAAATCTGCTAAGGCACAATAGTGTCACTCTCTTACTCAATGGTTTGGTTCTGACAGTTGAATCTTGCTGCGCTATCTCTGGTAGTTGGAACCAGATCTCTAACAAAGAAACTCACTTGTAAATGGGACAAGATCTGTGTGTTAATGTCTGTACTACTTTAATCTCTTTCTCTGAAATCTGCTCCATGGCAGAGTATTCACCTGCAAGTGAAGAGGAGTGGAATTGATACCTGCTATTATGATGGCCACCGGAGATTGTTGCTAGATCTCCCCATAGACTTCATAAAGTACAAGATCCTTTATTGATCAAGTGGAGGCTTGCTCAATAGGAAACCCCTGTTATTTCACCCGGACTTTGGTTGTAGGTTCCAAAGTGTTGAACTAGCTCACCTCGCTGTGATCCACGGGAATGGGGTCAGTCTTGCTACACAATAAAGAGTGCTTGGTGACACAACACTGGTGTTCTGCTGAATTCCTACACCCGTACTCTCCAATTCTCTCAATCAAAGCTGAGCGAGACAATTTTTTTTATCTAATAAGGAAGTTGAGGATTATTGGGGAGCAGGAAAGTGCTGTTAAGGCTAGAATCAGATCGTCCATGATGTTATTGAATGATAAAGTAGGCTTAACAGGCTGAATGACCTCTTCCTGTTTATGATCAAATCGGACTTGGTTAACACTGACAAGGCAACATTTCACTTAATTTGTAATTATTTTTGCACTAGATCAAACCTGATGAACACTGAGTATCATGAGAAACATTTGGGGTGGAATTTAATGTCAGGTGGCGGATGGGAACCCTGCTGCTTCTTCGCCTTCAACATGATTGAGCTAATGGTGAGAAGACCAGTGGACAACCTTCCTGCCCCGCTACCAATTGAGATACCACAATGGACAATTAATACCCACTTAAGGACCTCATTCAGCCACCACTAATATTAATCTAGCAACAGGCAGGGGACTCGCCATGCAGGGAGCATGGCAAGCAAACCTGTGAAGGGTAGAGGGGCATAGGAGTGTGGCAAGGGCTAGGGATCAGTGTGGGGGCGGGGGGGGGGGGTCCTCTTGTTAAAGGGTGCATGATTTGACGAACTAGCATGAAAAGGGGAAGGACCCTGAGCACTGACCTGTGAAGCCCTTTTCTCCCTATGATCCAGTAACAATAGTAGGCCTGAAGTAGGTATAGTACAGGCAGTAACCACTATCTCCGTGATTGAGCTGCCAAAGAACTCTAGTTTTATTTGGCAGGCAACTTCCAATGAATTCTCTGCCCATTGGAGTGGTGGAGGCTACCTCGCTAAATATCTTTAAGTCATGGGTAGATAGGTTTTTGATAGACAGGGGAATTAAGGGTTATGGGGAGAAAGCAGGAAAGTGGAACTGATCCACTTCAGATCAGCCATGATCTTATTGAATGGCGGGGCAGGATCAAGGGGCTAGATGGCCTACTCCTGCTCCTATTTCTTATGAATGGGACATAAACCCTTTTGTCCTTGATCCTGGGAAGGCCTGCTGCTGTTCAGTTAAGTGCCTGATTGATGCTCATTACAGCAGGCCTTCCCGCTCACCGGCAATGCAGAGCTTTCACTTGCTCTCTAATTGCCTCTTGCTTCCATTAAATACCACCATTGGAATAGTTTTTTATTGAAGCGATCACAGTGATCTCAGAGGGGTTCTGGGGCTTCCCCTCAATTGCATCTAACATTATTCATTTCAACCACTCTGTGGTTGCAAGTCCAATGTTCTTACCATTTTCTTCTAAATTTCCTAATGAATTTCTTGGTGAATATCTTATATTGATGGCCTTTAGATACGCTCTTTCCCACAAGAAGAAACATACTCTGTATCCGTTCCATAATTTTAAAAACTTTGAGTCATCCCGCAACCCAGCCCTATCAATCCTTTCTTGACATGTCTAGCCTCACACTTCTGCATCTTTAGCACTGTCTCTATGTTTGATGACCAGAATTGCAAGTAGTATTCCTGAGTTTGCTCAAACCAATGTCCAATATAGGTTTAACATAAGTTCTCTACTTTTCAATTCTGTCCCTCCTAGAAATGAAACCAAGTTTCACAAATGTGGCCTTGCCAACCTATGATACAACTCAGCAATTTTGTGTATTCATATTCTAAGAACCCTTGATCCTGTACTCCACCTAGACTTGCCCCTTCCAAGTACTAAGTGATTATTCTACCTCACAACACACTACCTAAAATTTATCTGTGTTGAACTTTTACATCAATTAGAAATACTACATTACCATTGTCTACTCTCTACCACTTCAACAAATTCAGCAAGGTTGACCAAGCAAGATTTTCCCCTTCAAAATGTATGCTGAATATTCATCATTATATTTCTAATTTCTGCAGGTTCCTCAAGTCTCTTTTTTAGTAAGGATTCCATTATTTTTTTCCTACCACAGATGTTAAGCTAACCGGTCAATAATCCCCCAGCCGTGTTCTGTCTGCCTGTTTTAATGTTGGACTTACATCAGCTGTCTGGCAGTTCTCTGGCATGACACTTTTTTCTGACAATTATTAAGTTCAAGCTTCTTCCATCTCTTCCTTAAATTTTAAAATACCTGAATGCAGTCCTTCCAGACATGATGCAAAAAAATCCTTTTTTATTTTAAATGCCTTCATCTCATCATTCAATGTCTTGTCCACCTGTTCAATTGAAGCAAAATAATTATTTCACACTTTTGCCATCTCCCTAAGTTATCCAAGGCATTATCTTGTTGATCCTTTAATGGTCCTATTCCTATCATAGCATTCCTTATTAGTGTATCTTTAAAATATTTTAATATTTCATGGTCCTTGATTTAATTTCATAACTGCTGTTTGCCTTGCTAATTTTTTTATCTAGACTTCTCTAGTATTCACTTTGAAGTGTTTACTTAAAGTTATCTCTTTCCAAACCCTGAATTATTCTCTTTTATTCCCGGTTTGAGTTCGCTTCTCAGCACTGTCTGTGGAGTTTGCACATTCTCCATGTGTCTGCGTGGGTTTCGTCTGGGTGCTCCGGTTTCCTCCCACAGTTCAAAGATGTGCGTGTTCAGTGGATTGGCCATGTTAAATTGCCCCTTTAGTATCAGGGAGACTAGGTAGGGTAAATACATGAGGTTATGGGGATAGGGCTTGGATGTGATTGTGGTCAGTGCAGGCTTGATAGGCTACATGGCCTCCTTCTGCACTGTAAGATTCTATGATTATGTCTTTATCCATGGAGTCCCACCAGCTTGTTTCTTGCTTTTAATGGAATCTATTTTCCTGCACTTTGGGATCCATTTGAAACAGTGTTTTAACACTGTTGTTGGCATCATTGTTTGTCATCACATTTATCCATTTTATTTTCCCTAGTTCTGTTCTCAGCCCATCTATTAGCTTTTCTCCAATCTGTTAACCTAGTTTTCATCATAATTATGTCCTCTATCATCATCCAAAGCAGCCACTCTTGCTTAAATGTTCCCCTTGAATCTTGCTTTACCCATCACTTCTTAACTTTCTGGACTTTCTCAAAGTGGTACCTCTGATGAGATTGATCCAGACCACAGTCAAAGTAATTCCTGTTTTTTTTTAACCTTTCACATCAGGATAAATTATTTCAGATATTCTAAAATGATCAAGTTGGAGGCCATGTATCAACCGACTCAAAAATAGTTCTTCCCTGCTGCCATCAAACTTTTGAATGGACCTGGATTGCATTAAGTTGATCTTTCTCTGCACCCTAACTATGACTGTAACACTACATTCTGCACTCTCTCCTTTCCTTCTCAATGAATGGTATGCTTTGTCTGTATAGGGCGCAAGAAGCAATATTTTTCACTGTATCCTAATACATTTGACAATAATAAATCTAATCATTATAGATGATTACAGCATATAAGAAGGACATTCAGCCCCTCATGTATGTGCTGGCTCTTTGCAGGACTAATCCACATAAAGCCACTCCTCTATCTTCTCCCTGAAGCCCTGCTTGTTATTCCTTTTTCAGACATTCCAATTCCCTCTTGAATGCCTATATTGAACCTGCCTCCAACACACTGTCAGGCGGGGCATTCCAGATCCTGACCACTCATTGCTTGAAGAGGTTTTTCTGGCCAATTACCTTAATTCTGTGCCCTCTGGTTCATGATCCTTCCATTACTGGAGCAGTTTCTCTTTATTTACCTAGATCATTCTTGATATTGAATAGCTGTATAAAATCTCTTACATAGAACATAGAACACTACAGCACAAACAGGCCCTTCGGCCCACGAGTTGCGCCGATCACATCAACAC
Organism: Carcharhinus amblyrhynchos; assembly: GCF_965287045.1. Classification (NCBI taxonomy): domain Eukaryota; kingdom Metazoa; phylum Chordata; class Chondrichthyes; order Carcharhiniformes; family Carcharhinidae; genus Carcharhinus; species Carcharhinus amblyrhynchos. The sequence goes on from NC_137337.1 coordinate 1,758,028, forward strand.
CTACCAATCTATTGACCTATCTATAACCCCCAATCCCACAAAACCCCATATACTCATCCAGAAGTCTTTTAAAAGACCCCAGCGAGTTTGCCTCCACCACCACTGATGGCAGCCGATTCCATTCACTCACCACCCTCTGAGTGAAAAACTTACCCCTAACATCACTTCTGTACTTTCCTCCCCGCACCTTAAATCTTCTCGACCTTCTCCAAGGAAAACATTCTCCGCTTCTCCAATCCATCTCATTTATTCATAGAGTCGGAACCATTCTTGTGAATCTTATCTGCACACTCGCTAATGCCTTCACATCCTTTCAAAAGTGCGATGTCTTGAACTGGATGCAGTACTCCAGTTAAGGACAAACCAGTGACCTTTCCAGGTTTAAAGTTACCTCTAAAGTGAAAGCAAAATACTGTGGCTGCGGATCGAAGATAGAAAGTGCTGGAAAAACTCAGCAGGTTTGGCAGCTTCTGTAGAGGGAGAAACCGAGTTAATGTTTCGAGCCCACTATGACTCCTCTTCAGAATTCTGGAAAGTAAATTAGGTTTGAAGATTGTCAAACTGATTTAATTCTGCCTAACCGGTGGATGTGGTCTTTCTGGATTTTCAGAAGGCGTTTGACAAGGTACCTCACAAGAGGTTATTGCAGAAGGTCAGGGGACATGGAGTTGGGGGTAGGGTGTTAGCATGGATAGAGGATTGGTTGTCAAATAGGAGGCAGAGAGTGGGGGTCAATGGGTGCTGTTCGGATTGGCGGTTGGTGACTAGTGGGGTGCCCCAGGGGTCGGTGCTGGGGCCTCAGCTATTTACCATTTATATAGATGATCTGGAGGAGGGAACCGAGTGCAGGGTGTCGAAATTTGCTGATGACACCAAGATTGGGGGAAAGGCAAATTGTGCGGAGGGTGTGGAGAGTCTGCAGAAGGATCTAGATAGGCTGGGCGAATGGGCCAGGAAATGGCAAATGGAATTTAATGTTGGCAAGTGTGAGGTGGTCCACTTTGGTAGGAAGAATGGTAGGAAGGACTATTACTTACGTGGCGAAAAACTGCAGCAGGCGACGGTGCAGAGGGACCTTGGGGTCCTTGTGCATGAGTTGCAAAAACCCAGCTTGCAGGTGCAGCAGGTGGTCAGGAAGGCGAATGGGATGCTGGCCTTCATAGCGAGGGGGATTGAATATAAAAGTAGGGAGGTCTTGCTGCAGATGTATAGGGCATTGGTGAGGCCGCAGCTGGAGTACTGTGTGCAGTTTTGGGCGCCGCGCCTGCGCAAGGATATTTTGGCCCTGGAGGGAGTGCAGAGGAGGTTTACTAGGCTGATACCGGAGTTGAGGGGATTGAGCTATGAGGAGAGGCTGAATAAACTAGGCTTGTACTCGTTAGAGTTTAGAAGAATGAGGGGAGATCTCATTGAGACGTATAAGATGATGAATGGGATGGATAGGATAGAGGTGGAGAGACTCTTCCCGCTCAAAAAAGACAGTAGGACTAGGGGGCACAGCCTCAAGATAAGGGGGCGGCGGTTTAGAACGGAGTTGAGGAGGAACTTCTTCACTCAAAGGGTGGTGAATCTCTGGAATTCTCTGCCCGTTGAAGTGGTGGAGGCTGCCTCGCTAAATATTTTTAAGAAGCGGGTTGATGGGTTCTTGGTAAGAGAGGGGATTAAGGGTTATGGGGAAAGGGCGGGAAAGTGGAACTGAGCCACGACAGATCAGCCATGATCTTATTGAATGGCGGGGCAGGCTCGAAGGGCTAGATGGCCTACTCCTGCTCCTATTTCTTATGTTCTTATGTTCTAACCTTCATTCAAGAGCTAGGATATCAAATTGTTGTTAATCTTATATGATCACATCTCTCCCCAGAAGTCTACAGTAGACATTCACAAAGCCCTGTACTCTGCAGTGACTATTGTGCCTGCTATATTCAAGGATTCTTTCCCATGCACATTGAACTAAATTACTTAACTATCCAATCCAGGTACAATCACACTGGGACACAATTTTTTGAGATTAAGAAGAATCGACCTTTAACTGGGTAAGTGGCAATAATCTGTTCAGAGTGTCATTGATAAACAACCCTTTGGTCAAAATTGTGCTGTTGGCAGGTCGTGGCAAGCCTGTTCAAAGCACTAAAAGCAGCAAGTGCTTGCCTCATAATTAATCAGTGGGAGCCAACCATAAGTTTGTTGTATACTTGAATTCGATTGAAGCAGTATAAAATGTCACTTTAAAAATTCAGAAGACTGTAGTAAATAGCCTTGTAACTAGTTTTATAAAAGAGAGCATTATACTGAGTGTGGGGGGGGCAACAGGGAGAATGTTACAACTGAGAGCATTGTACTGAGGTTGTATGGCGTGACAAAGAGAGTCTTATACCTCTAAGTGCATTAAGCTCATGAGTTTCTTTGTCAGATCCCATCAACTGCCTCAGCATCTTCTCTCCTTTTCCCTTAGCTGACCAGACAAAATTTCCCTTAAGGCTATTCCCAACCTAGCTCTGAACTCGTATCTATTAGTGTCAATAAAGTTTCTCTTCCACCTATCCTCATGCCTCCACCATTTCATCTTATCCTTGAGACTTACCTTGTCTCCTCTTGCAATTTTATTGACATTCTAGGAGAGGCAGTGGTGCAGCAGTATTATTGCTGGATTCCCAGGATATTGCTCTGTGGACCAAGGCAAATGGCAGAATTTAAACTCAGTAAAACATCTGGAGTTAAAAATGTAATGATGAAATCATTGGCAATTTTCGTAACAGCCATTAGAACGGAATAATCTCATTAGCGATAGCATGGTTTTGTAAGAGGGAGGTCATGCCTCACAAATTTGGTTGAGTTTTTTGAGGAGGTGACAAGAACGATTGACTAGAGAAGGGCAGTGGATGTCGTCTAAATGGATTTTAGTAAAGCGTTTGACAAAGTCTCTCATGGCAGGTTGGTGCAAAAGGTTAAATCTTGCGGGATAAAAGGTGAGCTAGTTAGATGGGTGGAGCACTGGCTTGGCCAGAGAAGAGAGGGTAGCAGTGGAAGGGTCTTTTTCCGACTGGGGGTCTGTGACTAGTGGTGTTCTGCAGGGCTCTGTACTGGGACCTCTGCTGTTTGTGATATATATAAATGATTTAGAAGAAGGTGTAACTGGTGTGATCAGTAAGTTTGCGGACGACACAAAGTTGGCTGGACTTGCAGATAGTGATGAACATTGTCAGAGAATACGGCTGGAAAATTGGGCAGAGAAATGGCAGATGGAATTTAATCCAGATAAATGCGAAGTGATGCATTTTGGTAGAACTAATGTAGGGGGGAGCTATACAATAAATGGCAGAACCATCAGGAGTATAGACACACAGAGGGACCTGGGTGTGCAGGTCCACAAATCCTTAAAGGTGGCAATACAGGTGGAGAAAGTGGTGAAGAAGGCATATGGCATGCTTGCGTTTATAGGACGGGGCATAGAGTATAAAAGTTGGTGTATGATGTTGCAGCTGTATAGAACGTTGGTTCAGCCACATTTGGAATACTGCATCCAGTTCTGGTCGCCACACTACCAGAGGAATGTGTAGGCTTTGGAGAGAGTACAGAAAATGTTTACCAGGATGTTGCCTGATATGGGGGGGTCCTAGCTATGAGGAGAGATTGGGTAAACTGGGGTGGTTCTCCCTGGAAAGACAGAGGATGAGGGGCAACCTAATAGAGGTGTATAAAATTATGAAGGGTATGGATAGGGTGAACAGTGGGAAGCTTTTTCCCAGGTCGGAGGTGACGAACACAAAGGGTCACAGGTTCAAGGTGAGGGGGGCAAGGTTCAACACAGATGTCAGAGGGACGTATTTTACACAGAAGGTGGTGGGGGCCTGGAATGCACTGCCAAGTAGGGTGGTAGAGGTGGACATGCAGGGATCATTTAAGACTTACCTGGATAGTCACATGAGCAGACTGTGAATGGAGGATGCAAACGAATGATCTAGTTGGAAGCATGAGCGGTGCAGGCTTGGAGGGCCAAAGGGCCTGTTTCCTGTGCTGTATTGTTCTTTGTTCTTTGTTCAACCCATTTAATTCAATGACATCCTTTAGGGAAGGAAATCTGCCAATTTCACTTTGTCTGGCTTACATATGACTCCAGGCCGCATGGAAATGTGGTTGATTCTTACTTGCCCTCTGAAAAAGCCCAGCAAGCCACTTGGTTGTACTCGATCACTACAAACCAGATTGACCACTCAACATCGACCGAGGCACCAGAAACGACAATGAAAAACCCAATTCCGTTGACCCTATAAAGACTTTACTAACAGCTGAGGGCTTGTGTCAGAATTGGGAGAGCTGTCTCAGACTAATCACAGTAAAAAGTTGTTGTCAGACTTTTTACTGTGTTTACCCCAGTCCAACGCCGGCACATCCACATCAGACTAATCTAGCAGCAGTCTGACGTAGTCATACTCGCAGAATCATATCTTACAGGTAAGAACTAGAAACAGGTGTAGGCCTCCGCCCCCTTGAGCCTGCTCCACCATTCAATCAGATCATGGCTGATTTGTCCCGTGAACACAGCTCCACTTACCCGTCTGCCCACCGTAACTCTTAATTCCCTTACTATTCAAAAACCAATCTACCTTTGCCTTAAACATTCAACGAGGTAACCTCAACTGCTTCACTGGGCAGGGAATTCCACAGATTCACAACCCTTTGCATGAAGAAGTTCCTCCTCAACTCAGTCCTAAATTTGCTCCCCCTTGAGGCTATGCCCCCTCCCCCCCACCACCCAGTTCTGGTCTCACCAGCCAGTGGAAACAACCTCCTTGCTTCTAATCTACTTCCTTCATAATTTTATATATTTCCATCATCTGTCCACCCCCTACCCCCACCCATTCTGAATTCCAATGAGAATAGCTCCAGTCTACTCTGTCTCTCCTCCATAAGCCAACTCTGGAATCAACCTGATGAATCTCCTTTGCGCCTTTCCAGTGCCAGTATATCCTTTTTCAAATAAGGAGACCAAAATTGTACACAGTACTCCGGGTTTGGCCTCATCAGCACTGCACTTTGCTGCCACATAACCTCCAAGGGACACTACCCCCTGACTGCTCAACTGACCCACCTTCCAAGCCAACCCACTTACTTACAAACCTGCCTTTCCTCTGGCTTCTCAAAATGGCTGGACCATTAAATTTATCTGCTCTACGGCATCGTCAAGTGTGACTTTCTTACCTCTAACTCAGCAGCTCTCTACAGAAGGTCTCAGGGACCCGCTGCATTACACCGGACTCCCTGGCCTGAGTCAGAATGTTGGTTGAGAAAGGAATGGCTTCATTTCCAGGTAAGTAAGTAGGAATGGAGTGGAGATCCACATTGCCACTCCACATACATTATGGGCCATTATGATTGTCTAAATGTTCTGCATACCATCTCTTTAATCATTGATTCTAACATTTTCTTCATGATGATGTTACATTAATGAGCCAATAGTTTCCTGCATTCTGTCTGCCTCCTTTCTTGAATAGAGGTGTTTATTTGTACTTCTCCCATCTGGTGGGATCTTTACAATGTCTCAGACATTTTGGAAGTTTACAATCACTAATTTTGTGGCCACTTCTTAGGATGCAGGTCCAAGTGACTTATCAGCCTGAAGTCCCATTAATATTCCCACAACTTTTTTTTCCACTGATTGTTCTAAGTTTCTCTCTCCTTTTGCCTCTCGATTTTCAATTATTTTTGGGATGCTTTTTGTATCTTCCACTGCGAAGATATGAAATAACTGTTCAAAGCTTCTGCCATTTCCTAGTTTCCCATTAATTCCCCAATCTTACCCTCTTAAGATACCAAAGATCTCTTTAGCTACTCACTTTTCCGTATATAATACTTCTAGGCTTTACTGCCTGTTTGTATATTTCACTTGTTTGTCTTTTTTGTATTTTTAGCAAAGGTCTAACTTTCCAGCTGATGTTGGAATTGGGAATGCTACTTAATTCTCCTGTGGATCAATTCACTTCACAGAATCCTAGAAACCTTACAATCAGAAGGAGGCCAGTTGGCCCATAGAGTCTGCACTGACAACAATCCTGCTTAGGCCTTACCCCCACTACTCCACACATTTACCCCACTAATCCCTCTAACCTACGCATCCCAGGACACTAAGGGGCAATTTTGCATGGCCAATCCACCTAACCCGCACATCTTTGGATTGTGGGAGGAAACGCACGCAGACACGAGGAGAATGTGCAAACTCCACACAGACAGTGACCCAAGCCGGAAATCGAACGCAGGTCTTTGCAGCAGTGCTAGCCACTGTGCTGCCATGCCGCCTGTATTCTGTAACGAGCAACCCTAACTCTGTAAATCAGTTGCCTAGCTTTCTTTTGAGAAGGAGAGGGAAAATAATTGAATCTGATTTGCCTCGGAGTTTCAAGAATGCAAGGCCAGCGATCTCTTGGGCAGAAAGCCAAGAGAAGAAATTGGAGATAAAGTGATGTCAGTGATGGGATCATTTTGCAAAAGAGCATTTGCTCAAAATAATTTAGATTTTGAAATCAATTCAATATTTTTTGTTCTTGTTTTACAGCCTGATGGATCTTGCACGAGAAATGATTAGAGAATCTCTACCAATAAAATGCTTGGAAGCTGTGATCCTAGGGATGTATCCTTTTCTTTATAAACAAACTGGAAAAATAAGCTGCAGGCAAGTGGAATTTATTGCCCGCATCAGGACAGGCAGGACCTAGGTGGCCTTGTGCAGTTCAAGGCACAGTCCTACTCAAAGCAGAGACAAAGTCTACGTCATCTACATTCCGCTACCTGCGATAAGCTTTAGTGGGTTCCAGGCAACATCTTCCCTGGAAAGGAGAAACATGGTGCACAAAGGATTAGGAGAGACCTATGGTACCAGAGCAAAAAATAATAAGGTATTATATGGGGTCAGCAAAGAGGAAATGAAAGATCTAATTCAAGTTTGCAGTGCATGTGTGTAAATACACAAAATGTGGCAAATGTATCTGGTGAGTTGCAGGAGCAGATAACCATATGGGAAGCGGTGATAATGGAATCCTGAAGCAGCTCGGCAATCCTTCCACTATTCCCCACAGGGAAAAAGTGTATTTAAAGAGATGCTTAAAAGGATGATGGGGGTACATCTAGGTACTAGATTTACCAGGATGTTGCCTGGCATGGGGGGCATTAGCTATGAGGAGAGGTTGGAGAAACTTGGTTTGTTCTCGCTCAAATGACGCAAGTTGAGGAGCGACCTGATAGAAGTCTCCAAGATTATGGGGGGCAGAGTGGGTAGTCAGCTTTTTTTCCCAGGGTGAAAGAGTCAATTACTGGGGTTTAAGGTGAGTGGCAAGGTTTAAATGAGATGTACAAGGAAGATTTTTTACACAGAAGGTGGAGAGAGAGGTTGTCAAGTAAAGGTTGCAGCTATAAGAACATAAGAAATAGGAGCAGGAGTAGGCCATCCAGCCCTTCGAGCCTGCCCCGCCATTCAATAAGATCATGGCTGATCTGTCGCTGCTCAGTTCCACTTTCCCGCCCTCTCCCCATAACCCTTAATCCCCTCTCCTATCAAAAACCCATCAACCTGCGTCTTAAAAATATTTAGCGAGGCAGCCTCCACCACTTCAACGGGCAGAGAATTCCAGAGAATTATGAAATAATGCTTAAAAGGATGATGGGGGTACATCTAGGTACTAGATTTACCAGGATGTTGCCTGGCATGGGGGGCATTAGCTATGAGGAGAGGTTGGAGAAACTTGGTTTGTTCTCACTCAAATGAAAATAATAATGAAAATAATAAATAATAAAATAATAAATGAAAAAAATAACTATGAAACAACAGAGATTCCATTATACTCCTGGATGTATTCTATGGGCCAGCATCTGAGGGAATCCTCAACATTGACTCTGGATGTCGTATGACATCAGGTCAAACGTGGGCAAGAACACCCCCTGCTGATTGGCTCAGTGTACATTGTCCCCACCACTACCAACATTTCTTCTCGATGCTGAGTCCCTTGATCAGGCAATGAATGCCTTTGACTGAGGGATACCCCCTGAGAGCCTGGTTTACTTTTTGTGTTACCAAACAGAAAGCCTCAACTCACAGGCAAGATGGGGAGCCATCCATGAGTCCTCCTCCTGCAGGCTTAACTGACGTGGAGGCAGGAAAGTGGCAAGGTCCCTACCCATCACCATTCCGACTAATTATATGTGCCCTGCCACCAAACTTAACACTGGAAGGGTCTTTAAATTCCACCCTCCATGTCCTGAAGCTCTGGTGAAGGCCGGTCATGTATTTTCCTTTATATTTGTGGTCAGTTACCTCACTAACAGTATGCCTGGAGTAGAGAGATTTCCCATCAGCTTCAAAACTGAATTCTCAGGGAATTATTTCCGCCACATAGTGCTTGGAATCCACTACGCTGGACGCTTTGGAACATTGGGCATGAGTCGACGTGAGGACCTGATGTTTAAACCGCCTGTGTGCAGGACTTTAATTGACCTCATCTTAGAGTTTGAGAGTTCCTACAGAAAGTGCTGGCACACACTGAAGAAAGTCAAGATTGGACAGTATGTGTCCCATGACCCCCACAGTGTGGAGCAGATCGAGTGGAAACATTCAGTTATTGATATAGAGAAGCTAAGCCGTGAGGAGCTGAGGAAAGAACTGGAGAGGCACACCCGGGACATGCGGCTAAAGGTAAGGGAGTGGCTGAGAATCCTTGTGCTGCCCACTGTGGGAGAAGTAGAGTAAAGTAATCTTCAGGATATTGGAGAACAGTATTGTAAGGAAGCAAGTGTGGATCCCCAACCTTCAAGTGGGGGTCAGGAGATATTGTATAACTCTAAAGAAGCTGATTAATGTTCGCAGAGAGAGAATAAGGTCTAAAATACTATACATCACTTTGATGATGTTTATTGATTTGGTTTCATAGTTGGAGATATTGCTTCTTGCTGGGTATACTTAGAAGAATAAGTCAAGGGGCAAATAGCATTCCCAAATTGCCTCAATCATGCTGAGACATCACTTTGTGGAGAGAGTTTAGAACCTGAGAGAGAAAAGCAGTGCCCATACCCACTTGGGGGTGATTACTGCCAGACTTTACAAAAGCTCCAAGTTCCTTTGTCAGCCTGGAAAATCAATGAACCAGTTTCATTGTACAAAGAAGTATTGTGGGTTTTTTTTTCTCCCCACCCCCTGTCCCCTGCCCAATTGCTGCAGGTGATGAAGGGAGCAGCTGTGCCATCATCCCCTACCCGCGAGAGGAAGAAGGACTCGTCATCACCCCATCGCAGTCAGTCAAGCCCACATCGCAGGAATGGCCGCGGTGAGAGACGGTAAGAGCCATAGGCTAGCTGCAGGGGAACAGGCCTATCCAATTAACCTGTCAATTAAATGCAATCTGCTATTAACCTCTCAACCTGTACTCTGAAACCTGTGTGTCCTGAGGCGTTTTATGATGTGTCCCTGTACTCCTAATCAAACACATGCTGTGCCTTGGTCTCCTGGGTCACTCTTACCGAACACATTTGTTTCCATGGTAATTCTCTTTTCACAAATTACTTGTGTGTCTATTTATTCACAACTCTACACCAGTCAGCTGTTACTCTATCATCGTGCAGGATATCTGTAGAATTGCAATAGGGAGTAACAAAAAGAATTGTACAATTTTAACTCTCTCATTTTATAACCAGTTACCAGCCAATCAAACTTGTGCTTCCAATGAACAAGATAGACAGATGGTCAACACTGCATGTAAAACCTGATCAGATGAGAACAGTGAGTTTAAGTCACAAGGGAAAGGCCAAGATGTGTTTATGCTGCAGGCAGTGATTGTATTTTCAGGACCTCCTCATTGCCTAGTTTAATAGCCAAAATTGTTTCAATGCCAATACTGTCAGTGAATCTTTCCAAGGCGTAACCATGCATCCAGTGTAACAATTATCTCCAAATTCAGCGCTGACAATGAGGAGCAAGTTACAACATTCTTGAAAATTGGCATGACACTAGAACTCCATGATAATTCTTCTCTTAATTTGTGGAAATGTGATGACTATACTCGGATGCATGCCCAAGAGTGCCAGAGTACTGGGGAAATCATCACGACCCCTTAACTCAGATACAAAACTCTTGAGTATTCAAAGCTTCTATCCTTCCTTTTAAATTAATCTTTCACAGTCCTCTGCTCAGTGTTCAATCGAAACACCAGATTTTTACAAAATTAATCATTCGGTTCTTTATTTCCCCCTCTCTGATCTCTTCCCTTTATTCCTCCAATTCTCTCCACTCCCCTTTCCCCGCTCTTTCTCCCCCCACAGTAAAACCCACTTAATTCACAAATGTCCTTCAGGGAAGGAAGTCTGCTGTGCATATCCAGTCTGGCCTACATCTGCCTCAGACCCATAGCAATGTGATTGATTTTCAACTGCCATCTGAAATGGCCTAGCAAACTACAGACCTGTATTAAAGCTAATGTAAGAGCACTTCAGAATAGGGTCTGAACTGTCCTTATAACTCAATGCTTGCCTTGCACATCGAGTAAATAATTTGCCTGTTTCCATGATCTATGTTAAGAATTGATTTATTGTACAGCAGCATCTTTCTAGCACTAATTGATTTATCTTTAATACCCAGTGTTTAACAGATTGATTTCATTGGACCCCATTGCTCATTTTAGTATTTAGCCTTTGGGCCAAATTTCCCCACTTTTGTACAGAGTGCTGGCTGAGGCAATGAAACCAGCGTGCAGCAGCTCACTGACTGCAAAACCAGCTTTTCTTGCTAGGTAATGCAGCACTCTTTGCAACCAAAATTTGCAGGCTTGGCTCAAGCCAAGGGACTAGAAAGGGTCAAGAGCTTCAAGTTTTTAGGTGTCCAGATCACCAACAACTTTCCTGGTTCCCCCATGCTGACATTATAGTTAAGAAAGCCCAACAACACCTCTGCGTACTCGGAAGACTAAATTTGGCACGTCAGCTACAACTCTCCAACTTTTACAGATGCACCACAGAAAGCATTCTTTCTGGTTGTATCACAACTTGGTATGGGCTCCTGCTCTGTCCAAGACTGCAAGAAACTACAAAAGGTTGTGAATATAGCCCAATCCATCACACAAACCAGTCTCCCATCCATTGACTCTGCCTACGTTTCCTGCTGCCTCAGCAAAGCAGCCAGCATCATTAAGGACCCCACACACCCCAAACGTTTTCTCTTCCTCCTTCTTCCTTCGGGGAAAACATACAGAAGTCTGAGCTCACGTATCAACCGACTCAAGAACAGCTTCTTCCCTGCTGCTGTCAGACTTTTAAATGACTTGCCTTGCATTGTGTTGATCTTCCTCTACACCCAGCTATGATTATAGCACTACATTCTGCACTCTCTCATTTTCTTCATTATGAACAGTATGCTTCGTCTGCATAGTGTGCAAGAAACAATACTTTTCACTGTTAATACATGTGACAATAATAAGTCAAATCAAAGGCATAGAGTCGTAGACGTTTACTACATAGAAACAGGTACTTTGGCCCAACTTGTCCATGCCTTTTTAAAACCCCTAAGCTAATCCCAATTGCCCATATCCCTCTATACCCATTGTATCCATGTAACTATCTAAATGCTTTTTAAAAGACAAAATTGTACCCATCTCTACTACTACCTCTGGCAGTTTGTTCCAGACACTCACCACCCTCTGTGTGAAAAAAATTGCCTGTCTGGACACTTTTATATCTCTCACCTTAAACCTGTGCCCTCTAGTTTTAGACTCCCCTATCTTTGGGAAAAGATACTGACTATCAAGCTGATCTGTGCCTCTTATTTTATAGATCTGTATAAGATCAGCCCTAAGCCTCCTACACTCCAGAGAAAAAAGTCCCAGTCTATTCAGCCTGTCCTTATAACTCAATCCATCAAATCCCGGTAGCATCCCAGTAAATCTTTTCTGCACTCTTTCTAGTTTAATAATATCCTTTCTATAACAGGGTGACCAGAATTGCACACAGTATTCCAACTGTGGCCTCACCAATGTCTTGTACAACTTCAACAAGACGTCCCAACTCCAGTATTCAATGTTCTGATCGATGAAACCAAGTATACCGAATGCCGCCTTCACCACTCTGTCCACCTGCGACTCCACTTTCAAAGAGCTATGAATGTGTACCCCTAGATCTCTTTGTTCTGTGATTCTTCCTAACGTCCTACCATTAGCTGAGTAAGTTCTGCCCTGGTTCAATCTAACATCACCTTGTATCATGTTGGTAGAGCCGGGATGGGAAAAGCTGGCAGCACTGGGCATCCCAAGATCAGTGCGCACCTTTGCCTCCTCTCTCTCTCTCTGTCTCTCTTTCTCTCTCCCCCCCCCGCCCCCCCCCCCCCAAAAAAAACACATGCAAGGAGATAAGGTGTTAATCATATGTTAATATATTGAAATAAGGATCCCGAACTATTTTGAGCAAGAGCCTCGTTATGCAGCCATCAAGAGGTGGAGAAACCAGAACACAAAATCTGGCTGATGAGATTCTCGTTTTCAGACTCTTGCAATATTTTATGCTCACGTAAAATTGTGATGACAGTAGTGGTAAAATTAGTGATAACAGTATTTATTCATTTACTCATGCGTATTTGGCATAAGGTCCTTACTATTACTTCTTATTTATTAATTCCTATTGTTTTCCAAGCAGTTTCTTAATATACTACACATTTATATATTACAGTTTGAATAAATAATTGAATGCTGGTTTCTTTTGGATTGCTTTTTTCAAGCTGGAATGTTTCTGATCAGTTAAGAACACAGCCAACATGTTGCCCTTCAGAAATTCTCAGCTGTACTTGTTTTACAGATTGTGTGAAGCATTTGAACGCAGGCTTTGATATATAGTGTAAGCAATTATCATACATCATTGTGGCTAAATAGATGAAACCACAGCCTTCAGTATTCACCTGTTATAAATGCTCCTTCATCAGAATTAATATTCACTTTTATGACCTGAGCTTTTGATGTGCAAACCAACTTTTCTGACTGTATCTACAAAATAATTTGTCTTTCTTTATCAATCTTTATTTTTATTAATTATCAGATGGCACCTGCAAAGTCTGTATTCCACGTTCTCTGCAAGTCCATACAGGGCCTTATTTGACGTTGTTTCTCCACAGTTGTTGTCAGACGTGCTGAAATTTTCTGTTTTTGTTTTAGTATTCTGTGGAATTTAGCTATTTAAAATTTTTGAAGTATTAAAGGGAACTGAGAGAAACTATTTCGACTGCTGAGGGAGTCTAGGATTGGGACATGGACCAAAAATTAGAGTCAAATCTTTCAGAGCTGAAATTGTCAAACACTCAGTTTTCTATCCCTAGCAGCAATTAATGTCTGATCAGTTGATAGTTAACTAAAGATATTAAGAATAGGAACGCAAAATATTTTTGAATGGTGTGAAGCTTAAAAGTGTTGATGTTCAAAGAAATTTGGGTTTTTTTTAAAAGGATCGGTGAAAGTTAACGTGCAAGTACAGTAATCAATTAGGAAAGCAATTGGCATGGTGGCCTTTACTTCAAGAGGATTGGAGCACAGGAAGAAAGTCTTGCTACAACTGTTACAGGGTTTTGGTGAGACCACACCTAAAATACTTGTGAAGTTTTGGTCTCCACATATAAGAGAGGATGTATTTGTATATCCTCTCAGAGCAAAGGTTCACGCGATGGGTCTCTGGGTTGTCCTATGATGAAAAGTTAAATAAATTGGGCTTATATTCTCCAGGATTTAGAAGAATGCGAAGTGATCCCATTGGAGCCTATGAAAGTCCATGGGGGCTTGATAGATTAGACGCTGAGAGATTATTTCTGATGGTTGGAGAGTTTAAAACACGGGGTGTTTAAAACACGGGGTGTTTAAAACACGGGGAGCATAAGGAGAAATTACTTCACTCGAAGGGTTTTGAGCCTTTGGAATTCTCTATATCCCAGGGGGTTATGGGAGTAAAATTAATAGTCATGTGCCTAAGCAAGTCTGCAGGGTCTGCCCTACAGCCCCTCAAAGTGTTGGGGAAGGAAGCTTAAATGAGATAATTAAGGGGTGGTAGTTATAGGACGGATGTCAGAGGTAGGTTCTTCACCCAGAGGGTGGTGGGGGAATGGAATGCCCTGCCTGCTGCAGTTGTAGATGCACCTAGTTTGTGGGCATTTAAGAGGTCCGTGGATAGGTTTATGGATGGAAAGGGATTGGTTTAGCTTAGAGGGTCATTGCTTTTTTCTTAATTGGTCGGCGCAACATCATGGGCCGAAGGGCCTGTTCTGCGCTGTAATGTTCTATGTTCTATATATTCTATCATTAAATACATTTAAGGCTTTGATCTCAGGAAATTAAGGTTTCTTTTAATGAAATTTAGTTATTACTGTCACAAGTAGGCTTGCATTAACACTGCAATTAAGTTATTGTGAATATCCCTTATTCACCAAACTCTGGCACCTGTTCGGGTAGACTTAGCATGGCTGGTGCACCTAACCAGCATGTCTTTCAGACTGATAGGAAACCCACGCAGACACAGGGAGAACATGCAAACTCCACACAGACAGACATTCCAAACCAGAAATCGAATCCAGGTCCTTGGCACTGTGAGGCAGCAGTGCTAACCACTGTGCCACCGTGCTGCCCTTGAGTGGGCGGGAAAATGGAATTAAGGCCAAGATCAACCATGATCATATTGAATGGTGTAACAGACTCAGACAGTCTAATGATCTATTGCTGCTCCTATTTCTTGTGTTAAGGAATATGGAACAAAGACAGATTGTATCGAGTTAGTTTGCAGGTCGGCAATGAACGGCAAAACAGGCTGAAGGAACTAAACACTTCCAACTGTCCCAACGTTCAAACTGGGGAATATTTGTGTTTTTACAGTCTCTATGAAAGACATTTGTTTTTCAGCCTCTCTCGAGCCATTGACCTTCTTCCTGAACTTTGTGCCTTTTTCCTTATCCAGATCTTCAGGAGAGAAGAAAACAACAGATCAAAAGAACCTCAATGATGTGGGCTATCAGATACGTGTGTGAACAATCCACTGTGGGGTCCATGTGTGACCAATCCACCATTCTCTTTGCAGAGACTTCAATCCATGAAAAGGACCTTCCATGCACTGAACTGAACTCTCAGAATAAGAATGAAGGATACCGTATAGTATTTCAAAGTAGTGGTCAGCAGTATTAAATTAATTGTGACTTTTTACATTTTTATTTCTATATATTTTCTTTAATACGTTTGAAAGTAGTTTGTTTCAGTTGGGCTGAGAGCTGAAGGGAAGACCTTTGATAAGAAGTTATCCCATTTCTTTGGGAGTGGTTGAGAACCCTTGGTGGACAGTAGAGTTTATAAATCAATGTTATAAGATCCTCCAAAGGGGAGCAATGATTCACTTTCACTGATACTGAGCCATACAGACCAGGAAAATCCCAAACTCTATCCCTAGTCAATGTGGATCTCAGCCAGGGATGCAGTCAGTATGCCACAGCCCAGGATGGGAAGAATCCACTTGGACTTCCATTCCTGATCACAGTCCAGTGACCCCAGCGTGTGGGTGTTTGGGTGAGGATAGTGTTGGGTTCTGTCCCTTATAGTCAAAAACCTGCCAACATTCACTGCAGAAGAATTACGCATCAGGATTGGCCACTGCAGTGAGCTACCAGCAAATGACCAGTGCCTGTGCAAACCATATCTCAACAAACCTGTGTCACCACTCCACATACAACACAGCCCTACTCTCAAAGTGGTCAGATTTAAATCTAGATGTGCCTCCACTGCCCTCCCCTCCCTGAAATCAGAAATTCTCAGTGTTCATTGGTTTGCAGCAGCAGCAATCAGTCACCAGCTGAGAAGCAGTTGGTGATCTCATTTCTCATGTTCCTACATCACAATGATTCAAATTACATTGACTTCTCACAAGAGGGAAACATATTTATTAACCTGCCCAACTTAGTGGATGATAATAGCACATTCCTCAGAAGGTATTGCAGCTTGACTCCCAAGTTGTCACCCACTAATTTAATGATTGGGTGGGGAGTAGGACTTTTGTTAAATTGCATAGACTCCAGTACATCTACGTTCTGTTCCATTTCACTGGACAATCCCATGTGCTGCTCTTGCCTCGAAAGAGGAGAATTTATTCACTGCCCCACCCTACCCCAGTATATAAGTAATGTGGCGGCCTGGTACCACATTGACAGTTCATTGGTACCCCTTGGCGTTGAGGTTTGTCCCTCAGGTCTGCGTGTATTGTTAATGTTGGGCAGATGATGACTTTTCACTCCCAATGATTAGCCTCTGCCTGGTTTCTGTGATTCTGTAAAACCCTTCAGCGTTTACATTTCTGAAGCAGGTTCTGATATTAGTTTTTCACTTGTAATGGAACTCAAAATAATTCAATTTTATTTATAATTTTTCATACTTGAAGAAAATTGTTTTATGTTTTAAAAATAACTTTCTGAAACTCTCCTATTTGTAGCTGTTGACCACTTGAATTTCTATTTTATTTCTCGGGTGATTTTTATTTTTCATATTGATAATCTTTCCTTCCGTTTTTCTTCTCTGCTCTTTTTACTCTTTCTTACTTAAAATGTGAATAATATGCTGCAGTTTAAAGTATTTTAGGAATTTGGAAATTCTGAGCTCAGCAATCCCACCATTTTTTAACCCTAACCCTAACAGCAACCCCCCGCCCCCATCCAAATTCTTGCAATTCTCCCTCCAGCAAATCATCTAATTGTTTCTTAGACCCATTCCTGTTTTCTGGAGTGCTCAACAGGACAGAGAAGGCTTCACCCTCAAAACCAAACCAGTTTGAGATCCTCCTTTCACTCAGTTTGACCCTTGTTTAAAGAATATCTTCAGAGGGTGAATAGTTGGATAGTTTGAATGGTGCAGCGTTTAAAGAGAGATCTGTGACACAACACTGAGAACACTGCCCTGTCTGTGTATTAAAATCTAACAAGCATTCTGATCTCTTGATGCCTTTTATCCCTTTTGTTCCCATCAGTATTGGAATCTGCTGTATTGGTTGTCTGGTTCACTCATGACGTTACTCACATTAAGACTTTAATTAGAATAACATATTTAAAATTGGAGGAGAGAGGTTTGGGTTTAATTTGATTAGATTTTAATATGCTGAAAACTGTGGGACTGACTAAGTCTGTTTCTTAAAAGGCCAAATTTTCAAATTAAGAGCTGGAGGAAGGATCCATGAAAATCTCAGCAAGGATACAGAAAATAAAATCGTAAGATATGAAGACAGTGCTTTGAGTGAGTCATAAGAAGCCGGTTCCACTCTGAAAACTATTGTGGGTGGAATTTACGCCTCCTAAATGATGCTTTTTGATGGTTGGGGGAGGGGGGGGTGGTTGGGAGTTTAAACAGACAGGAGAATGGCGGGTGTGGTCCCTGCCCCTTCCTCACCCCCAGCAGGAAGCCTCATTGATCGGCTTCCTGCCTTGCCACCAGTTAGGGTCCTTAAGCAGATAACTAATGTTCATTTAAGAGCCTCATCCCTCCATCGCTGGTGCTATTATTATATGTGCGGAATATGACAAATGATTTATGTTTGGGGTTCCTCCAGGGTGGGGGAGGTCATAGAAATAGAATCATAGAAATCCTACAGTGCAGAAAGAGGCCATTTGGCCCATTGAGTCTGCACTGACCACAATCCCACCCAGGCCCTATCCCTATATCCCTACATATTTTACTCAATAATCCCTCTAACCTACACATTGCAGGACACTAAGGGGCAATTTTAGCATGGCCAATCAACCTAACCCGCACACTCTTGGACTGTGGGAGGAAACCGGAGCACCCGGAGGAAACCCACACAGACACAAGAAGAATGTGCAAACTCCACACAGACAGTGACACGAGCCAGGAATTGAACCCAGATTCCTGGACCTGTGAAGCAGCAATGCTAACCACCGTGCTACCGTGCCACCCAGTCTCATTCAAATGCACAGTGTCTAATTGAGGGACCAAATATCAGTTGGGGGGTCTTACAGGATGTGAGAGCAACATCCTGCCTTGCTGGTGACCCCTCTCACCCCACCCCCACCATCACTCACTTGTAGTGTGGGGTTGTACGATGATGCTTAGCCTCAGGTGGATAACGTACCGGCAGCAGTCACTGCCCCTCTGGTGATGTTGCAAATCAGTAGAGTTGCTGGGCCTCTGGCTGGTGGATTCTGACAGACAGGAAACCCGCCCTCCACACAGAGTCCTACCACTGCCCAGATGTTCAGTTACTCAGCTCGCCCTCCAGCACAGGGCTCCTGTTAGATCTCTGGCTGGAGAACAAGATCCCTGGCACCTCCACCCAGTGACTAGGCTGAAAACACTTTAAAAATCACGAGTACAGGCCTCATTTCCTCAAATATTGAATTTGATGGTGGAGCAGGCTCGAAGGGCCAAAAGGTGTACTCCACCTTCTAGTTTCTATGTATCAGAATTCTGCTTTAAAGGGTAGACAGGTGAATAACATAGATTAAGGACATTAGGTTCTTGTGTAACAAGGGGATTGGAAGATCATTTGGGAAATAGGTTGCATTGCGGCAGAAGAAAGCCGTGGTTTCTGGATTTAAAATAAGGAACAGAGGAATGAGATGGACTAGCTGGTTAGAAGCGGTGGGACTTGAGGTTGAATCCGTATACTCAATAGATTAAAGTCTCTTCCACCTCCCCACTCCTTGTTTTTGATGTTGCAAGGGTCCACAATGAGTTGGGGTATCCTCAGCTCTGAGAATCTAACCTATAATGAACCCAAATTTGTTAAATTTAGTGATTTACCTCAGGAAGATTTAATAATTTGGTGTAGGAAGAAATGGAACATAGTGATGTCATAGAGCATTTAGTATTAAACTAAGCAGTGAAGTGAGTTTGATGGGGGGTCAGTGTCGAGGGAGCCTTACTCTGTATCTAACCCCGTGCTGTATGTGGCCAGGGAGTGTTTGATGGGGACAGTGTCGAAGGAGCTTTACTCTGTATCTAATTGGCAGTATTCTTCCAGGCTCTGGCAGTTTTTAACTTCTGCCCTGCTCCACCAAAACCTGGGAACATCAAGGCTGGTCGATGTACTCTGAAGCATGTTGTCGTTTGTACTGTGATATCTCTCTAGCCATTAAATGGTTGTTTTCTCTCCAAATCATTTTTACTTGATAGCTTCCTTCAACTGTTGAACATGGAAGCATCAATATAAAGTTAAACCTTGAAATTTGAAGGATTTTTTTCCTTTCACAGAATGGCAAGTAGGCTTCCAGGAAAAGCAGTCTTATTGACAACAGGACCTGATGAAAATCTGGTTAGGCAGAAAAGTAAGGGTAAGTACAGATAGAGAAGATGCTGTCTAGGACATAATGTTTCGTGAATTGCTGGAGCCATGAGAGAGTCATGCCAAGGCAGGCAGTCTGTCAGGGGTAAATAGTCAATCATGTACATCTGGAGTTTATTGTGATTTAATCTTTGGGCAGAATGCCACAGCTCCGGAATCCATAATAGTGTAGAGTGTAATGGACTGTAGGGAGAGTGAATAGTAAATAGTTGAGAATGTACATGAATTGTGGAAGGAGATTGAGTGAGTAGATTGAGTTTATAATGGTGTGGATTGTCTTGAGGCTATCAAAGGGAAATTAAATAGGTTGCTATAGAGTCTGTAATGATCTACGAAGTATTTATAGCACAGAAATAGGCAATTCAATCTGCCAGGTCCATGAATCTCCTCCCACCCTGCATCATCTAACCTCATCTAACTTTCCCCTCATTGCGTTGATATGATTCATAAGAACATAAGAAATAGGAGCAGGACTAGGCCATCTAGCCCTTCGAGCCTGCCCCGCCATTCAATAAGATCATGGCTGATCTGAAGTGGCTCAGTTCCACTTTCCCGCCTTCTCCCCATAACCCTTAATCCCCTTGCCTATCAAAAACCTATCTACTCGCATCTTAAATATATTTAGCGAGGCAGCCTCCACCACTTCAACGGGCAGAGAATTCCAGAGATTCACCACCCTTTGAGTGAAGAAGTTCCTCCTCAACTCCGTTCTAAACTTCCCCCCCCCCCCTACTTATCTTGAGGCTGTGCCCTCTAGTCCTACTGTCCTTTCTGAGCGGGAAGAGCCTCTCCACCTCTATCCTATCCATCCCATTCATCATCTTATATATCTCAGTGAGATCTCCCCTCATTCTTCTAAACTCTAACGAGTACAAGCCTAGTTTATTCAGCCTCTCCTCATAGCTCAACCCCCTCAACTCCAGTATCAGCCTAGTGAACCTCCTCTGCACTCCCTCCAAGGCCAAAATATCCTTGCGTAAGTGCGGCGACCAAAACTGCACACAGTACTCCAGCTGCAGCCTCACCAGTGCCCTGTACAGTTGCAGTAAGACCTCCCTACTTTTATATTCAATCCCCCTCGCTATGAAGGCCTACATCCCGTTCACTTTCCTGACCACCTGCTGCACCTGCAAGCTGGGTTTTTGCGACTCATGCACAAGGACCCCGAGGTCCCTCTGCACCGTAGCATGCTGCAGCTTTTCGCCATGTAAGTAGTAGTCCTTCCTACCATTATTCTTACCAAAATGGACAACTTCACACTTGCCAACATTAAATTCCATTTGCCAGTTCCTGGCCCATTCGCCCAGCCTATCTAGATCCTTCTGCAGACTCTCCACACCCTCCGCACAATTTGCCGTTCCACCAATCTTGGTGTCATCAGCAAATTTCGACACCCTGCACTCGGTTCCCTCCTCCAGATCATCTATATAAATGGTAAATAGCTGAGGCCCCAGCACCCACCCCTGGGGCACTCCACTAGTCACCATCCGCCAATCCGAATAGCACCCATTGACCCCCACTCTCTGCCTCCTATTTGACAGCCAATCCCCTATCCACGCTAACACCCTACCCCCAACTCCATGCCCCCTAACCTTCTGTAACAACCTCTTGTGCGGCTCAACCATACCGCTAGTCGCAAGTTCTACTTTGTCCCCACTCTTTGGATACAGGTTTCTCCTGATTTTCTTACTGGATTTATTAATGACTATCTTTTATATTTATGGTCTCGAACTCTGTTCTTGTCTGTCAGTCAAAACATCCTTTCGATGTCTGTCTATCAAAACCTTTGTAATCTGAAAGACCTCACCACCATTTACTCAAGGCCAATTGGGGATGAGTGAAAAATGCTAACCTGGAGTGAAATGATTTTTAATTCTATCAGGACGCCCCCACAGCCGCCTCTTCCTGAGAGACAAAAACCCAATCTTACTCTTTTTTTACTGATAGTTTGGTTATCAATATAACCTTCTCCAAGACCTGTGTGTTCTTTTTATAATGTATTCGCAGTGGCCCAAAGTTTAGTTTCTCTGCTTTTAAATTCTATCCTTCTGGAAATAGACCCCGGTGTTTAGCTTCTTTATTTCATTGGTCTTATTAACTTGCATTTTTACTTTTAGTAATCTAGTGCATCGTACTCCCAGATTGCTCTGCTCCTTTTACCTTTTAGACATTTGGGAAAAGGGGAACTTTAAGCATGAAGGGTTGGGGAAGGGACTATTAACAATGTTATGAAATATCGAATACATGGAGGGACAGCCAACTTCCACATTGAACTGAACACTTCTGAGCCTGCCAGAAACCTGCATGAGATTGTCATGTCATTGGAAGATAGATAATAGGAGTAACAGTAGCCCATTCAGCCCCTCAAGCCTGCTCTGCCATTCAACTACACCATAGATGATATACTTCAATGCCATTTTCATACACTATCATCAAACCATTAAGACCATAAGACACAAGAGCAGAATTAGGCCCCTCAGCCCATCGAGTCTGCTCCGCCATTCAATCATGGATGATATTTTTCTCATCCTCACTCTCCTGCCTTTTCCCCATAACCCCTGATCCCTTATTAATCAAGAACCTATCTATCTACATCTTGAAGACATTTAGTGACCTGGCCTCCAGCCTTCTGCAGCAAAGAGTTCCACAGATTCATCACTCCCTAACTGGAGAAATTCCTCCTCATCTCTGTTTTAAAGGATCGTCCCTTTAGCCTGAGGTTGTCCCCTCTGGTTCTAGATTTTCCTACTGGTGGAAACATCCTCTCCGTGTCCACTCTACCCAGGTCTTGCAGTGTCCTGTAAGTTTCAATAAGATCCCCCCTCATCCTTCTAAACTCCGAGTACAGACCCAGAGTCCTCAATTGTTCCTCATGTGACAAGCTGTTCATTCCAGGGATCATTCTTGTGAACCTCCTCTGGACACTTTCCAGGACCTTAGACACAGGGTCCAAAACTGCTTGCAAAACTCCAAATAGGGTCTGACCAGAGCCTTATACAGTGTTATAAGTATGTCCCTGCTCCTGTATTCTAGCCCTCTCAACATGAATGCTTACGTTACATTTGCCTTCCTAACTGCAGACTGAACTTGCACATTAACCTTAAGAGAACCTTGAACAATGACTCCCAAGTCCCTTTGTGTCTCTGATGTTCTAAGCATTTCACCATTCAGAAAATAGTCTATGCCTCCATTCCTCCTTCCAAAGTGCATAGCCTCACATCGTATTCCATTGTATATCGCTTGATGCCTCTAATGCCTAGAAATTGATCCCACAACTCCGAGGTGATTGAGAATTCTAAAGATTCAGCACATCTGCTGAGTGAAGAAATGTCTCCTCGTCTCTGTCTGTAATGGCCTCATTTTCTGAGACTGTTTTCCCTGTTTTCAGGACCATCCCCTCATCTTCTTTTAATATTATATTCCATCTGCTGTGTTCTTGCCCATTCACTTAGCCTGCCGAAAACCTCTTTGCATCCTCCTCACAACTTGCATTCCCACCTCTCTTTGTGCCATCAGCAAACTTGGAAAACATTGGCCTGGATTCTCTGACCTATCCTGGATTCTCCAGTTCCACTGCTGTGAATGGGGATTTGGCTAAGCCAAGTTCTCTCTTGTTCTGGCAACGGCAGTGGGGCGTGTAACATTGGAAAATTCTGGCCATTACGTTTAGTCCCCATGTCCGTGTTATTTATACAGGTTGTGAATAGCTGGAGCCCAAACACTGATCCGTGCAGTATGCACCGGTCACAGCCTGCCAACCTGAGAATAACCCAGTTATTCCTCAGATTTGAGAATGCAGAAAGCCAATTAGCTGCAGGGTTAATCCTGGATTCTGACTTGAACTGCCAGCAGACTGGTTTCCAAAGCTATCAGAAACTCCCCAGGTTCAACAAGGCACGAATTGAAGAGGATGAATAATTTGGAGTCTGAAATTTCTTTAAAAATAGAGCTTTGACAAGTGTTGCTTTACCTAAGAGGCTGCTTGTTCACAGGGTTTATTCTGAGAGCGTGCTTTCACTTGGAGGTGATTTCCGTGACTGGAAGTCATTTCTGTTATCTTTTCTAACTTTGATTTGCCCTGCCCAGCTGTCCTGTCGGCCTTCACTAACATGGAAGCAGCTTCTGCAGCTCTCCCTTGGCCCTTTGAGAAACAATAGAAGCAGCAACAGCATGTGCAGGAGGAGCAAATCAACAGGAGCTGCAACCTCACCCATTTACAACTCCAAATGACAGAGGGCTTTACTGCGGAGCTCCAGCTCTGAGGAGAATCCACCACCAACATGGGGTATAAGAGGCAGAGGATCAGCTTTATGGACATGACGTGAGTGCCATTGCATCAGGAAGCCCAGACTTTCACAACAGATCATTGCTGTCGTCTCCTGCCAAGTGGGATAGGTGGACAAGGCATTGCCAGTGGGCTCATAAGGTCACCAAAGCCCTGAATTTCTTTGTCTCAGGCTCCTTCCAGGATTCCACTGTGACACCTGCAGTGTTCAGGTGGATTTCCCAGGTGATTAATGTCAAGTTTGCCGGCATTCTGCATTATTTCTCAATCACAACGTATTCCACTCCAATGTTTACCTCTAATATTACTGCAAGATTATCATGCATGTCTGTGTAAGTTAGCCAGGAACAGTTATTCACACCTCCAAACAACACCAGCTGATAGTGCCTTGGAGACAAGTGTTAACTTCTAAACATTTACAATAGAAGTATCAATCTGGCACATTTTTAAACACCCGAGTGATTTCCCTTCTGGAAATACAAAGCCTTTTTTGACTTTGATGTTATGTAATCCCTGTGACTTCAGGAAAGCTGGTGACCAGCTGCTCATTCCCCTGCTCTACCTGCTCAGACACTCGTGGTTAAAGTATTTTTGGAACCTGTGAGGGCTCTGCTAAATGTTGCCTGAAACTCTGCAGGGGCAAACAGGAGGTGACATGGGTTCTGAATTATGGGTGAGAAATTCTTGAGCAGAATCCCACTTCCCCATCTTCCCATTTGCACACCCGCACCTCCCTGTTAGCCCAGAGCTGGAGGGCATCTGTTACATTTCAGTGGGGCACCAAATGACCAGGACAGAGCTTTCCTTCAGCCTTGTTAAAGTGGCAGACGGATTGTGAAGGCCATTGGTGAGGATCAGCAGTCACTTGATCACTGCTATTACTGATGCTTCATACAGATGGTCAATCTTTTCATGCAGGTGAACACCAGCACAAAGGCCTGAGACACCAGGGTATTCATTCAGGAGATGGGCTCTTCCAATCCAGCTCCGGTCATCTGCATTGCGGCTGGAAATGCTGACAGAGCCTCACACATTTTCTGCTGCTGCTTCAGAATAGTCCTCTTTGTCAATGCCTGCAATCTTTCCACGTTTAGATCATTATTAAACTAGAAAGAGTGCAGAAAAGATTTACTGGGATGCTACTGGGACTTGGTGGTTTGAGCTATGAGAGGCTGGATAGATGGGACTTTTTTTCCCTGGAGCGTAGGAGGCTGAGGGGCGATCTTTATAGAGGTCTACAAACTAATGAGGGGCACAGATCAGCTAGATAGTCAATATCTTTTCCCAAAGGTAGGGGAGTCTAAAACTAAAAGGCCTAGGTTTAAGGTGAGAGGGGAGAGATACAAAAGCGTGCAGAGGTGCAATTTTTCACACAGAAGGTTGAGAAGGTGCTGCCAGAGGTGGGTACAGTTGTATCTTTTAAAAGCATTTAGACAGTTACATGGGTAAGATGGGTATAGAGGGACAAGGCCCAAATGTAGGCAATTGGCACTAGCTTAGTTAGTTGGTTAGGCCACATTTGGAGTACTGCGTCCAGTTCTGGTCGCCACACTACCTGAAGGACGTGGAGGCTTTGGAGAGAGTGCAGAGGAGGTTTACCAGGATGTTGCCTGGTGTGGAGGGTCTTAGCTATGAGGAGAGATTAGGTAAACTGGGGTTGTTCTCCCTGGAAAGACGGAGAATGAGGGGAGACCTAATAGAAGTGTATAAAATTATGAGGGGTATAGATAGGGTGAACAGTGGGAAGCTTTTTCCCAGGTCGGAGGTGACAATCATGAGGGGGTCACAGGTTCAAGGTGAGAGCGGCGAGGTTTAACTCAGATATCAGAGGGACGTTTTTTATATAGAGGGTGGTGGGGGCCTGGGATACGCTGCCAGATAGGTAGTGGAGGCAGACATGCTGGGATCGTTTAAGACTTATCTGGATAGTCACATGAGCAGACTGGGAATGGAGGGATACAAACGAATGGTCTAGTTGGACCAATGAGTGGCGCAGGCTTGGAGGGCCGAAGGGCCTGTTTCCTGTGCTGTACTGTTCTTTGCTCTTTAGTGGTAAGTACTGGGCAGCATGGACAAGTTTTTCCATGCTGTAAACCTCTATGACTCTATGATTATTGCTATACCTGTCATGACAATTCTAATTAGTTCATGATTATGGCCACCCACTCCATTCAATGCTTATAACTAAGAAGGAGGCCATTGATCCAGTGCCTGTTCTCTGGAAGAACAGTTCAGCTGATTCCAATTGCCAATCCTCTCTCTGTAACCCTACAACTGTTTAATCCAGGCGTTTATCGAATTTCCTCTCAATACCCATGTTTGAATCATCTTGTAGCACACTATCAGGCAGTGTGTTCCAGATCATAACCACTCACTGCAGAAAGCTGGTATTCCTCATTTCGCCTTTGGCTCTTTGCCATTCACCTTAAATCCGTGCCCCCCCCATCCCGTTCTTGAGCTTTCTGCTGATGGGAAAGCTTTTCTCTTCACCTTGAGCCCTCATAGTTTTGAATAACTCTATCAAATCTCTTCTCAACTTCCCCTTCTTCAGGAAGACCACCGTATCCCTCCCTCCAGTCCGAAAAACATTCACCAGTACAATCTATTTTATTTAACCAATTGTGTATCTGTGTCATCAGTAACATTGACAACCCCACCCCACCCGCCACCACATGCAAGAATAAATCTTAAAAAGCCAAATTGGTTTGTTTCTTGCCATTTTTTTATAAGTAAGAATCATATCAGCATATATATGAATTATATTAGCTATATGTTAGATTGTCTAGGGACAATGCAATGAGATTAAGTGGGTAGATAGAGCATATGGTGGAGTGCAGGGTAGATTCGTTTGAAAAGGAGAATAAAATGGATAAAGTCTATTAAGAATCAGTGTCAGGAATAGTGCCAAGAGCAGGCCAGCAGCCGGAGAAAGAATTTTTAAAAATCAATAAGTCTCCTTGTGCTACTTCCTTTCTTGATTCTGTGACCTTGTGGTAAAAGGGATCATGTCTGAGATTCAGATCAGAGTTGGGAAGCACCCTGAATCACGTTATTCTGATTATAGCTGTGTGTGCTTGGCAATGGCCCTTTTCAGTTTAGTATGAAATGCTTTCCAGTCTCGCAACGTAACACGTTTAAATGGAAATATATAGATATGTAACGGCTGCTTTAAGAAACAGGATGTTGTGTGATGAAGCTAGTGCGTACACCAGTTGATTAACTGTAAAAGAGCTGCCTCTGGCTGCACCCTCCAACTGTGTACAAAATACTTCCAGTGTAACATTGAGCCCAGGGAGTTGGCTGTGTTTCCTTTTATCCCGCTCCTTCCATACATCCCAGAAAATAATAGCTGCTAATTTGACTGTGTCGCTGTTTTCTGCTGTGAAGTATAGAATGGACAGATTGTAGTTGACTCTCAACTGTATTCTGGAATGGCCGAGCAAGCCACTCTGTGCAAGAGCAATAGGGATGGGCAGTAAATGCTGGCCAGCCAGCAATGCCCATGTCCAATGAATGAATGGGAAAAAAATCAAACAAAGCAGTGAGATTGAACAATCCCCACACTCAGAACCCTCTTTTTAGGCATTCTTAGACAGCCCGTAACAGCTACACTCTTTGACTTGGTTTGCACCTCCCATTCCCAAAAAATTTCTCTAAGGCTGGCAAAGATCCTGGGTTCCACTGAACATCTCCCCACCTTGGCATGGCTGAGATTGGGCAGAGATAGCTGGGATATTTTTTAACATTCATTCGTGGGACATGGGCGTCGCTGGCTGGCCAGCATTTATTGCCCATCCCTAGTTGCTCTTGAGAAGGTGGTGGTGAGCTGCCTTCTTAAATCTCTGCAGTCCATGTGCTGTGTGTTGACCCACAACACCGTTAGCGAGGGAATTTCAGAATTTTGACCAATGACTGTGGAGGAACGGTGATATATTGGGGCTCAGAGGCTGTTGCTTGTCAGTGTTCCACAGAAGATTGGTGAGGCATTAAAGGATATTTCCCCTTCATTTGTGACATTCACTCTCAATGAATAATGACAAGGTGTTCACCCTGACCCACACACAGGCCTTTTTAAATGTAATGTCTCAGGTGATCGATTTATTGATGCTGTGCCGTCTCTGCAGGATGTCTTTAATTGTGTGACTTGTGTCTAACATTACCGCTAGGCCCAGTCTCCTTCAGTTGTGTGAGATCACTTTTATAAATAGATTTTGGAATGTTCCTTTTGCAAGGGTTGGATATAGGTTCAGAGATCAGTTTGCAGTTTTATTTTTGATTTATACTGCAGTCAGCAAAACAGACCCAAAACACAAGGTGCTTTAATTTCCTAATTTTATGTGAATAAGCTGCAGAGTTTGGCTATGAGTATTCGAGAATCATTGCTCCAAACTGTCTCTTGCTACAACCTGTGTGGGCTGTGATGTGCCATAAACCAACAAGCCAGATGGAGGGATATCTCTACCAACTGCTCTTTCACTGGGCAAATGTGATTTGTTCTTTGTTTTGTAAATTCAACTTTATAAATTAAACTGATCCAAATACTGTCTCTCTCCCTCTTTGTGGCTGGATTTGTTTCAAACACTGAGCTTAGCCGTTTGAGTTCTCACAGCAATGAGATATTCATGATGAGCAGAGCTGTTGGCTGAGTTCCAGACTTCAGCGACTAGGAGGAAGGAATAGGTGCACCTACTCTCATTGGTGGAATATGAGACTGTGCATGGAGAGGTCATGGCCAGCACATTTTCCCAGCTCTCTTATTCATGCTCCTTTACAAGAGTACAAGAGGACTCATTCTGTGACAAGGTACCAAGTTCTCCCATTACTCCCTGTCTACTCCCCACCCAGTGAGGGAACTAAGTTTGTGTTCTGTTACAGATATACATTCTAACGATTGTATTTTGAATGCTTAATGTTGTAATGAAAAGATCCATGCAGGTATCTAATGCCTTTACAGGTGCACATAGTAAGAAGTCTCACAACACCAGGTTAAAGACTAACAGGTTTATTTGGTAGCACAAGCTTTCCGAGCGCTGCAGCACCCAGAAAGCTAGTGGCACATGTGACCAAATAAATCTGTTGGACTTTAGCCTGGTGTTGTGAGCCTCCTTACTATATTTACCCCAGTCCAACCATGGCATCTCCACATTACAGGTGCAGTTGGTGCAACGCTGAGCATTGAGAGATCTTTTCAAGAGACATTATTCACAAAAACAGAAGCACCTCTTCCCCTGGGAGATGCTATCCTTTGTATGAAACATAAAACCAAAGCAGCCATCAGTTGTGGATAAAGATCCCATTGCAGTATTCAAAGAGCAGGGAAAGTTCTCCCCATGTCCAGACAACATTCCTTGCTCATTTAGAACAACTCCATACACAACTTGGGGAGGGGAGGGGTGGGGAGGCATTCATCACATTTGTAGAATCTTCCAGAGTGTGAAATAGAAGTGTATTTCCCCATGTTTCAATCAGTGGGCCTTGGATTAAGGAAGCACTTCTTAGCCATAGATCCTTGCTCAATTAATAATTTTAAACACAAATGCTGGATATTTACCAGGCAAGGGTGTAAAGTATCGATCTATTGGGTAGAATCATAGGATGGTTACAGTGTAGAAGGCCATTTGGCTGGCCGTGCCCATGCTGGCTCTATAAAGGCAACTCTATTAGTTCCAATCCTGTGCCTTTTCCCTGTACCCTGATAATTTTCTTTCTCTTCAGGTAATTATTCAATTCCCTTTAGAAAGCTATGATAGAATTTGCCCCCACCACACTGTCAGGCAGTGTGTTCCAAATCCTAACCATGTCAGAATTGGATAAAGAACACTCTCGATCTCACTGAATAGTGAGAAATGACCTAATTCTTTGTAATTTTTCTCACAGAAAAGAGATGCTGTATTAATAAATAAATGTGCCTTCAGTGAAACTCCAACACTTAATTCTATCTCCCAGTCAGAGTTAGTGAGACTTTCTGTTTGAATAAAGGACCCTAGGTTCAGATCCATCACAGATCAACAGAGAATTGCTGGTTTTGAGAATGCTTAATAGATTAGTTTGGGGTCGAGCTAACCCCAATCCAAGTGAGTTCAGCTCAAAATCATTCTCATCACCAAGAGGCGTTTTTTTGTGGGAAATTAAAATGTTGCAGTTAAAATTGATGAAGGAGCAATGCTCCAAATGCTCAGGATTCCAAATAAATCTGATGACTTACGGTAAAATATAACAAGGGTAAATGCTGGAAATAAACAACAGGCTTGTTGAGACCAGAAGAGTAAAAACATTTGACACATAGACCCTGGTTTTTGAACAATTTGATTTGTCGCTCCCACCACTGCCTCCTATTTGGGTGAGGCTCGAGAAAGCATGGAGTGAATTACTGTGGTTTGTGCTGATTTGCTGCAGCTTCAACTCGTGTGTCTGCAAACTCTGACATATTTAAAAACCAGCATACACTGTTTTTTGATGAATGGTTTGTATTTCCTGTTCTATTTTGTATGATTTAAGTGTATCCAATAAATAAATACACAGATAAACTCTGAACCTGATTTCTGGGCAATTCGTTAAGCTGCCAAACCCCTTCACTAATGTCCTTCAAGGAAGGAAATCTGCTGTCCTTACCTGGTCTGGCCTACATGTGACCCTAGACTCACAGCAATGTGGTTGACTCTGAACTGCCCCTCTGAAGTGGCCAGCAAGTCACTAGTTATATTCAGCAAAGAAATACTGTGGGGATACAGACCAGGGACTGCCGTGATTCTAGGGGCAGGGATTTGGATGGTATGTAATGTCTGGTCGAAGAGCCACCCGTGATATATGAATGTTGGCCATTTGGAACAGACACCGTTCAACCTGTATCCCAACAGGAAGCTGTGCTTTCAGGAAGGGTAGGGTTGGTGGGTGGGACAGGGGTGAAGATTAGGCTGGCAGTTCTTTAACCACAGATTAATTACAGAGTGGAACTTGCTACCATGTAGAGTAATTGAAGTGAAAAACTTCAGACACGTTGGAAGGAAAAGAACTTGCGGGTGAATGAATAGAAAGGTAGGCTGACAGGGCTTGATGGAAATGGGATAGGAGGCTCATGTGAAGCATAAATACCCGCATGGACCATTGAGCCATGCAGTGCCAAAAAGGTCTTTCAGCCCATCCAGTCTGCATCGACAATAACTACCACTAAACGCACACTAATCCCACTTTCCTGCACTTATCCCATATCCTGGAATGTTATGATTTTTCAAGCACTCATCCAAATTTTTTTTAAAGGTTGTAAGGCTTCCAGCCTCCATTACTTTCCCATTCCTCATCTTGTTTCTTCTTCCAAAATACTTCACCTGGCGCTTATCAGAATTAAATACCATCTGCCACTGCTCTACCCATCTGACCAACCCATCTTTCTGTAACCTACAACCATCTCCTTCACTATCAACCACACTACCAATGTCAGTGTTGTCTGCAAACTTACTTAACCTTACCCCCACATTTTTGTTAATAACATTTATGTATATAACAAACAATAAGGGTCCCAGTACTGATCCTTGTAGTACACTGCTGGATACTGGCCTCCAGTCACTCAAACAGCCTTCTACCATTACCCTTTGTGTCCTAGTACTCAGGCAGTTTCTGATCCATCTCACCCTGAATTCCATGTGCTTTAACCTTCTCAATCAGTCTCCCATTGAAACCTTGTCAGAAGCTTTGCTAGAATCCATATAAACTGCATCAACTGAACTTCCCTCAACCACACACTGGATCACCTTTTCAAAAAATTCTAACGAATTTGTTAGGCATGATCCCCTGCTGACAAAGCTATGATGACAATCCCTAATTAACTCATGTCTTTCCAAGTTTTGATTTAATTCTCTCATTCATAATTTCTCCAATAGTTTCCCTATTATTGACCTGAGACTCACCAGTCTGTAATTTCCTAGTTCATCTCTACCACCCCGCTTGAAAATTGGGAACACTTCAGCCGTCCTGTGGCACATCCCCTGTAAGAAGTCTCAGCACCAGGTTAAAGTCCAATGGGTATATTTGGTAGCACAAGTTTTCAGAGTCTCGCCCCCTTCAGCAAGACTTCCATTCACCTGAAGAAGGACCAAGACCAAATAAAGCTGTTGGATTTTAACCTGGTGTTGTGAGACTTCTTACTGTTTTTAACCCAGTCCAACACCACCATCTCCACATCATGACTTCCCCCGTGGTCAGAGAAGATTAAAAATTTGCTTCAAAACCCCCGTCTTCCACAGCAGCCTGGGATGCAATTCATCCGGGCCTGGGGATTTGTCCATTTTAAGCCTGTCAGAACCTCCAATATTTCCTATGTCAAACTGTGCAAGTTCTTCACAGTCCCTTTTCCTGAATTCTGTACCTACGTCCTCTCTTTCCTGAGTGCAGACTTGTGAGAAGTAGTCATTTAACACCCTTCCAACGTCGTGTGGCTTCACAAACAAATTGCTCCCTCAGTTCTTAACTGGGCCCTACTCTTACCCTGGTTAACCACTTCCCTTTAATGTATTTATAAAATACCTTGGGGCTCTCCCTGCTCGCTAGTCCTTTTTCATGCCCCGTTTGTTCTTCGAATTGCTTAAGTTTCCTCTTGCATTTCCTGTAATCCTCCAGGGCTGCAGCTGAATTGCTCCCTAAAAGCCTTTCTCTTCTTCCTCATCCAGTCCACAATTGTGTTGGATATACAGGTTCCCTGAACTTATTGCTCCTACATTTCCCCCTGGAGGGTACACGTTGGACCTGTACTCTCCCCGGCTCCTTTTTGAATGCCCCCCCGACTGCTCTGCTGTATACTTACCCACAAGGATCTGTTCCCAGTCAACTTTGACCAGATCCTGCCTTATCTGATTTATTATATGTGTTGGGATACACTGAAAACGTACCATTCATAGAGCACATGGGGAGAAGGAACAGTCGGGGTGTCAAGATATACTGTTATGGTTACAGGTAGACTGAAGAGAAAGATCAGCTTAATATAAAGTAGGTGCATTCAAAAGTCTGGTGGCAGTAGGGAAGAAGCTGCCCCAAGTGGGCTGGTATGTGTTTTCAGACTTTTGTATCTTTTTCCCATCAGAAGAAGTTGGAAGAGAGAATGTCTGGTTGCGTGGGGTCTTTGATTATGCTGGCTGCTTTACCAAGGCAGCGGGAAGTGTGGATTGCGTCAGTTGATGGGAGGCTGGTTTGCATGATGGATTGGGCTACATTCATGATCCTGTGTGTTTTCTTGCGACCTTGATCAGAGCAGAACATAAGGACATAAGAAATAGGAGCAGGAGTAGGCCATCTAGCCCCTCAAGCCTGCCCCGCCATTCAATAAGATCATGGCTGATCTGACGTGGCTCAGTTCCAATTTCCCGCTTTCTCCCCATAACTCTTAATCCCCTTGCCTACCAAAAACGTATCAACCCGTGTCTTAAATATATTTAGCGAGGCAGCCTCCACCACTTCAACGGGCAGAGAATTCCAGAGATTCACCACCTTTTGAGTGAAGAAGTTCCTCCTCAACTCCATTCTAAACTGCACCCCCCTTATCTTGAGGCTGTGCCCTCTAGTCCTATTGTCCTTTCTGAGCAAGAAGAGCCTCTCCACCTCTATCCTATCCATCCCATTCACCATCTTATATGTCTCAACGAGATCTCCCCTCATTCTTCTAAACTTTAACGAGTACAAGCCTAGTTTATTCAGCCTCTCCTCATAGTTCAACCCCCCTCAACTCCGGTATCAGCCTAGTAAACCTCCTCTGCACTCCCTCCAAGGCCAAAATATCCTTGCGTAAGTGCGGCGACCAAAACTGCACACAGTACTCCAGCTGCAGCCTCACCAGTGCCCTGTACAGTTGCAGCAAGACCTCCCTACTTTTATATTCAATCCCCCTCGCTATAAAGGCCAGCAGGAGCCCATACCAAGCTGTGATACAACCAGAAAGAATGCTTTCTATGGTGCATCTATAAAAATTGGTGAGAATCGTAATTGGCATGTCAAATTCCTTAGCCTCCTGAGAAAGTAGAGGCGTTTGTGGACTTTCTTAACAGGGGACCAGGACAGGTTGTTGGTGATCTGGACACCAAAGAACTTGAAACTCTTGACCATTCCATTTCATCCCCATTGATGTGGACAGATGTATGTTCTCCTTTACACTTCCTGAAGTCGATGACAATCTCCTTCATTTTGTTGACATTTAGGGAGAGATTATTGTTGCCGTACCAATTCACCAGATTCTCTACCTCATTCTTGTGCTCTGTCTCGTCATTTATTGTTTGAGATCCTTGGTCAATCAGATACGTTTTAAGAGAGGCAGGGCGGGACTGGGGAGCAAATTCCAGACCATTGAGGGGCCTAAGACACTCTGACTGTTAAGGATGCTGATCCTATGTGGAATTGGAAAGATATCGATAACATATTTCCTCAGGAGTTTAAAATGTTCTGTGTGTGTGTGTGGATGGATTTGATTTTTATTTTGAATTTGGGGGGGGGGTAAAAGTCCGGAAAGGCCCCAGCGAGGATCGAACTCGCGACCCCTGGTTTACAAGACCAGTGCTCTAACCACTGAGCTATGGAGCCTGAACCATAGGTAAATATGGGAGCTGCTCCAAGTCATTCCTACAGCCGGCTTGTTGACATTTTCCTTTCTGTTTGATTTCAGATCCAGGGATCCCAGTCTCTCTCTCTCTGCCCACAGAACAGACCCTTCACCCACCAAAACCCCAAATCAGGACCCTCACTGTCTGGGTTTAAATTATTCACAATGGAGCCGAAATTACACCACCAGCAGTCGGCCACCAGAGGGCGGGACGCCTCCAGGTGCTGCCATGAATTCGCCGGGATGTGGAGGTGCCGGCGCCGGACTGGGGAATCGCGCGAGGGAGCTGTCCTGGGGGCAATACTCACAGCCCGCCAGCAGAGGACGCTGCTCCCGACTACTGCAATACTCACAGCCTGTCAGTAGATGGCGCTGCTCCCAGCTATTGCAATACTCACATCCCACCAGAAGGTGGCGCTGCTCCCGGATGTTGCAATGCTCACAGCCCGCCAGCAGAGGGCGCGGCGTTGGCCTGCTCTCACTGCGCCTGCGGGCTTGTTGGCGCCCCCTGCTGGATTTTTGGGAAATGGCAGTCAAGATGTTGAGATGCTGGTGTTGGACTGGGGTAAACACAGTAAGAAGTCTCAACACCAGGTTAAAGTCCAACAGGTTTATTTGATAGTAATCCCACAAACTTTCAGAGATGCTGTTTCTTCGTCAGGTGGGGTTTACTATCAAATAAACTGGCTGGACTTTAACCTGGTGTTGTGAGACATCTTACCGGAGAAGGACAATGAAGAGGAGCGAGCGGCTTGAATCTGAGGCTGAAGCAATGCAAATTATTGTTTGGATTCCTACAATACAGAATGATGAGACAGAGTACAGAAATGAGATAGAGAATCGGGTGAAATGGTGTGGTGACAATAATCTCTCCCTAAATGTCAACAAAACGAAACTTGTCATCAACTTCAGAAAGTGTAAAGAACATGCCCCAGTCTCCATCAATGGCGACGAAGTAGAAAGGATCGCGAGCTTCAAGTTTTCAGGTGTCCAGATCACCAACAACCTGTCCTGGTCCCCCCTTGCTGACACTATAGTTAAAGCCCAAAAATGCCTCTACTTTCTCAGAAGACTAAGAAAATTTGGCATGTCAGCTACGACTCTCACCAACTTTTACAGTTGCACCATAGAAAGCATTCTTTATGGTTGTATCACAGCTTGCTATGGCTCTTGCTCTGCCCAAGACCACAAGAAATCACAAAAGGTTGTGAATGTACTCCAATCCATCACGCAAACCAGCTTCCCATCCATTGATTCTGTCTACACTTCCCGCTATTTTGTGAAAAGCAGCCAGCATAATTAAGGACTTCACGGACCCCGGACATTCTTTCTTCCACCTTCTTCCATCGGGAAAAAGATACAAAAGTCTAAGGATATGTACCAACCAACTCAAGAGTAGCTTCTTTCCTGCTGCTGCTGTCAGACTTTTGAAAGGCCTTACCTTAAGTTGATCTTTCTCTACACCATAGCTATCACTGTAGCACTACATTCTGCACTCTCTTGTTTCTTCCTCTATGAATGGTATGTTTTGTCGGTATAGCACGCAAGAAACAATACTTTTCACTGTACGTTAATACATGTAACAATAATAAATCAATGCCATTCAGCCCATTAAGTCTGCAGGCCCTATTCCTGAATCCCATGTCCTACTAATCCCCCTAACCTACATATCTTGGGACACTAAGGGGCAATTTAGTATGACCAATCAACCTAACCCGTACATCTTTGGACTGTGGGATGAAACTGGAGCACCCAGAGGAAACCCACACAGACACAGGGAGAACATGCAAACTCTATACAGACAGTGAATCGAGCCTGCAATTGAACCCAGGTCCCTGGCACTGTGAGACTGCAGTGCTAACCACTGTGCAACTGTTATCAGACATTTAGTCAACGAGACAAAAATACAGAGAATTAAATGCTAAATACGGTAGATTCTGGAAATCTGCCCATATCTGTGCAAGAATGGGATGCCAGCACAGTGTCATCAGCAAACAGTAACGAATGGACTTGAACATTATTGCACTTTGGCTTCACACAGCTCTGGCACGCAGGTGGACACCCTCATTTGAATAGTCAAAACCACACAAGGGCAGCATGAAGAAAAAAAATTGCCAAAGAGTTATCCCCAGGATACAGGTCTGGTTTACCTGCTGCTGATCTTTAAAGCTCCATTGTAACCATTCTTCTCATGGAAAGAAGAAATGTCCAGACAGGCAACCTACTTTCCACAACAGTTTAAAGAATGTGTCTCCACTAACAAGGTTGAAGGCCTTAGTGAGGTCTATGAAGGCAATGTAGAATGGCCAGCACCGCTTGTGGCACTAATCCAGTAAATGTCAGTGAGAAAAATCAGGTCAGCTGGCGATCTGCTAGCTCTGAAGTTGCATTGAAACTTGTGATGGATGTGGTGTAATGCCAGTGTCTACAACCTGGTCAAAGTTACACAACCACGGATTTTCCCCATGGGACTTAACAAGGAGGTACCTTGCTAATTGTTAATCACTGATCTCAAAGACACAAATCTTTCCTTCCAGCAAAGACAAATAACAGTCCAGGGGAAAAGAAATTACCTGAGAAAAGTCAAGTTCAGTGAGGTAGGAATGGATCCGGGCCAAATAAAGGGTACAGAGGCAACATAAAGAAGTAAATAAGAGAAACAAAGAGGAACCATGAAAAGAGACTGGCAGCTAACAAAAAAGTGAATCCCTCAAATAAAAGCAAAATACTAAAGATGCTGGAAATCTGAAATAAACAAAAAATGCTGGAAAAATTAAGTAGGTCACGCAATATCTGTGGAGAAACAGGGAAGAGAGTCCCAAGTCTTCTTTAGATATGTTGCACTCTTTGTCCCTTCCCTGTTGCAATTCCTGTTAATGTTGATCCGATGGAAATATGTCTGATTACAGAATTACACTGTTCAACAAGAAACAGAAAAATCCCTCACACTCCATTTATAATTGTCCAACTCATGTATAATGTTTAGAGTTTAGGACTAAATAACTTGGTCATTGAAGATTGTATAAAGAAGTTAAAGGGGGAGGAATGTGATGATTGTCCCTTTAACAAACAGGGCGGAAATTGTTCATGCTGTTGGAAGGATCAAGAACCGGAGGACACACATTGAAGCAGTTGGGAAAAGAAGCAAAAATATGAGAAAAAATTTTTTCACTTAACAAGTGGTTGGGGTCTGGAATGCACTGCCTGAAAGCGTGGTGGAGGCAGGTACAACTGAAACATTCAAAAGGACATTAGATTATTTGAAAATAAACAACATACAGGGCTACGGACAGGAGGCAGGAGAATGGCACTAGGTGAAATGCCCTCATAGAGCCAGTGCTGACATGATGGGCCAAATGGCCTCCTTCGGCACAGTAACAATTCTTTGATTTAGTATTTAATGACTGAATAATTGCTTGAGTCCCACGCTTCAGATAACAATGAGTCTCCAACAGTGGTTAGATCTAACTCATTCACCCCATTTATGCCACTGTCTTACTGAAGATGCTCTGTGCATTCAGATAAAGAAATTTGAATTTCATTTTTTACTTTCGCTTTATCCACCGGCACAGCTGACAAAGCAGCATTGACTGTCCATCCCTAATTAAACTGGAGAAATTGGTGGAGAGCTTCTTGAACTGTTGCAGTCCATGTCATGTAGGCACATCCACAATACTGTTTGGGAGTTCCAGGATTTTAGATTGTGTCGGATTGGCGGATGGTGACTAGTGGAGTACCCCAGGGGTCGGTGCTGGGGCCTCAGCTTTTCACCATTTATATAGATGATCTGGAGGAGGGAACCGAGTGTAGGGTGTCGAAATTTGCGGATGACGCCAAGATTGGGGGAACGGCAAATTGTGCGGAGGGTGTGGAGAGTCTGCAGAAGGATCTAGATAGGCTGGGCAAATGGGCCAGGAAATGGCAAATGGAATTTAATGTTGGCAAGTGTGAGGTGGTCCACTTTGGTAGGAAGAATGGTAGGAAGGACTATTACTTACGGGGCGAAAAACTGCAGCAGGCGACGGTGCAGAGGGACCTCGGGGTCCTTGTGCATGAGTCGCAAAAACCCAGCTTGCAGGTGCAGCAGGTGGTCAGGAAGGCGAATGGGATGCTGGCCTTCATAGCGAAGGGGATTGAATATAAAAGTAGGGAGGTCTTGCTGCAGCTGTATAGGGCATTGGTGAGGCCGCAGCTGGAGTACTGTGTGCAGTTTTGGGCGCCGCACCTGCGCAAAGATATTTTGGCCTTGGAGGGAGTGCAGAGGAGGTTTACTAGGCTGATACCGGAGTTGAGGGGGTTGAGCTATGAGGAGAGGCTGAATAAACTAGGCTTGTACTCGTTGGAGTTTAGAAGAATGAGGGGAGATCTCATTGAGACGTATAAGATGATGAATGGGATGGATAGGATAGAGGTGGAGAGACTCTTCCCACTGAAAAAAGACAGTAGGACTAGGGGGCACAGCCTCAAGATAAAGGGGGGGCGTTTTAAAACGGAGTTGAGGAGGAACTTCTTCACTCAAAGGGTGGTGAATCTCTGGAATTCTCTACCTATTGAAGTGGTGGAGGCTGCCTCGCTAAATATTTTCAAGAAGCGGGTTGATGGGTTTTTGATAAGAGAGGGGATTAAGGGTTATGGGGAGAGGGCCGGAAAGTGGAACTGAGCCACGACAGATCAGCCATGATCTTATTGAATGGCGGGTCAGGCTCGAAGGGCCAGATGGCCTACTCCTGCTCCTATTTCTTATGTTCTTATGAAGAAACAGTGATATATTTTCATGTCAGCGTGAACAGAAAGAATGGGAGAAAATAAATACTTTTAACAAAACCTAAAAACCTGATAATCAGCCAATGGAAATAATTATATACAACTCAAATGTCCAAAATATTTTATTCTTTTTGTAAAACATACACTAACTTCTTTTTGAAAGATTGGATTTTTTCTCATCCTGGAATCTGCAAGTTAAACCAGAAATTTAACTTTCTGGACTTCACAACTTAAAAAGGAAACTTCTTGTGCTGTTAAGTGAACAAGTTAACAAGTCAAAGTACAACATGTAAAATGAAACAACATTTTATCAATGAGAAGGTTGTGAGAAGCTAAAAGTTACCAGACACACAATGGCCTAACCTCAGCACTGATCACTTGCTTTTCTCTTTCACCAAAAAGTGTGGTCTGGACAATGTCTATTGTCCATTTCACAAGGGCCAAAAAGCCCCTTTTGCCCACTGTGCTGCTACAATCACACAGACTGACTCCTTTCAAAAGGAGTTGTGCAATTTTCAGCTCTGTTCCAGCAAGGAAATTTACAGTCTCCAGAATGTGAATCCCAACTGAACCACTGTGTGAACATGGAAACAAACACTTTGTTAACTTTCTGTGAGATGTATGCAAATCTCATCCAATATATTTTGTCATGAACTTCTTGCAGCCAAAAAAACCACATTGACAAACATGCCGTCGCGAAGCGTTGGGAGTCAGTGTCCTTCACTCTTGTACGTTTTTTAAAGCTTCTAGTCTCTGCAGAAGTGCATTTCCAAATGCTTCTCGATATGCGGGACTAACTGAGTCCAGGAGAGAGTAAATCGTCTCATGGTATTGCATCGACAGTGACTCATCCACCTTGTCAAAGCAATAAGCCACCACCTGGAAGATGAAAAATAGGTCATTACCAAGATGTCCACAAAACAAATCTAGCCCTCATTCACCCTCTACTGGACTGAAACAGCAAACTCAAAACTTCCCTCCACAGGATAAACAAGTTTCAAACAACTGCCACACCTCCCCAAATAAAACACTCCCATAACCAACACACCACCCAGGATAAAACACTCCCATAACCAACATATCTCCCAGAATAAAACACTCCCATAACCAACACACCACCCAGGATAAAACACTCCCATAACCAACACATCTCCCAGAATAAAACACTCCCATAACCAACACACCACCCAGGATAAAACACTCCCATAACCAACACATCTCCCAGAATAAAACACTCCCATAACCAACACACCACCCAGGATAAAACACTCCCATAACCAACACATCTCCCAGAATAAAACACTCCCATAACCAACACACCACACCACCCAGAATAAAACACTCCCCTAACCATCACACCACCCAGAAAATACAACACTCCGATAACCAACACACCACCCAGAATAAAACATTCCAATAACCCACACACCACCCAGAATAAAACACTCCGATAACCAACACACTACCCAGAATAAAACACTCCCATAACCAACACACTACCCAGAATAAAACACTCCCATAACCCACACACCACCCAGAATAAAACACTCCCATAACGAACACACTACCCAGAATAAAACACTCCCGTAACCCACACACCACCCAGAATAAAACGCTCCCCTAACCACCACACCACCCAGAAAATACAACACTCCAATAACCAACATACCACCCAGAATAAAACATTCCGATAACCCACACACCACCCAGAATAAAACGCTCCCCTAACCACCACACCACCCAGAAAATACAACACTCCAATAACCAACATACCACCCAGAATAAAACATTCCAATAACCCACACACCACCCAGAATAAAACACTCCCATAACCAACACACCTCACAGAATAAAACACTTCCATAACCAACACACCTCCCAGAATAAAACACTCCGATAACCAACACACCTCCCAGAATAAGATACTCTAATAACCCACACACCACCTAGAATAAAATACTCCCATAAGCAACACACCTCCCAGAATAAAACAATTTCTGAATATAGCCACATGGAAGCTTCAACGGGCAACCAGGCACAAACCATCACATTAGAAAATGAGCAGCTTTGTTATGCAAAGTCTAATCCCAATTGCCTGCATTGGTCCATATCTCTGTATACCAACCTTACCCATGCAACTGGCTAAATGCTTTTTAAAAGACAAAATTGTACCTGCCTCTACTACTACCTCTGGCAGCTTGTTCCAGACACTCACCACCCTCTGTGAGAAAAAAATTGCCTCTCTAGACCCTTCTGTATCTTTCCCCTCTCATCTTATACCTATGCCCTGTAGTTTTAGACTCCCCTGCCTTTGGGAAAAACTATTGACTATCTATCTTATCTACGCCCCTCATTATTTTATAGACCGTTCGCTATCCAAAGTATCCTACTCTCCAGGGAAAAAAGTCCCATCTGTCCAGCCTCTCCTTATAACTCAAACCATCAAGTTCTGGTAGCATCCTAGTAAATCTTTTCTGCACTCTTTCTAGTTTAATAATATCCTTTCTATAATAGGGTGACCAGAACCGTATACAATATTCCATGTGTGGACTTACCAATGTCTTGTAGAACCTCAACAAGACATCCCAATTCCTGTATTTAATGTGCTGACCAATGAAACCAAGCATGTCAATGATTCCACTTTCAAGGAGCTATGAACCTCTATCCCTGGATCTCTTTGTTTTAAAGCTCTCCCCAAGACCCTACGATTAACTAAGTCCTTCCCTGGTTCGATCTACCAAAATGCATCACCTCACGTTTATCTAAATTAAACTCCATTTGCCATTCATCAGCCTACTGACCTAATTGATCAAGATCCTGCTGCAATTCTAGATAACCTTTTTCACTGTCCACAAATTCTTGGTGTCATCTACAAACTTACTAACCATGCCTCCTAAATTCTCATCCAAATCATCAATATAAATAACAAATAACAATAGATCTAGCACCTTTCCCGGAGGCACACTGCTGTTCACAGGCCTCCAGTTTGAAAAATAATCTGTTGCAACCACCCTCTCTGTCTTCTGTCATGAAGTGGAGATGCCGGCGTTGGACAGGGGTAAACACAGTGAGAAATCTGACAACACCAGGTTTAAGTCCAACCAATTTATTTGATAGTAAACTCACAAGCTTTCGAGGTTTGCCTCTTCGTCAAGTAAACTCCATTCACCTGACAAAGAGGGAAACCCCGAAAGCTTGTGAGTTTACTATCAAATAAATTGGTTGGATTTAAACCTGGTGTTGTCAGACTTCTTACTGTCATCAAGCCAGGGTAAGGTAGCCAATTCAATCCAATTAGCTACTTCACTCTGGATCCCTTGAGATTTAACCTGATGCAACAACCTATCATTCGGTGGTAGCTTGTCAAAGGCCTTGCTAAAGTCCATGTAGACAAAGTCTATTGCACTGCCCTCATCTACTTTCTTCGTTACCCCTTCAAAAAAAATTACCCATTCAAAAAACTCAATCAAGTTCATGAGACATGATTTTCCACTCACAAAGCCATGCTGACTTTCCCTAATCAGTCCTCACCTCTCTAAATGCCTGTAGGTCCTGTCTCTCAGAATATTTTCTAACTTACCCACTACAGACATTAGGCTCACTGGCCTGTCAGTGCAGACTCAATGGGCTGAAGGGCCTCTTCTGCGTTGTATGATTCACGCCTATCTCCTTCAGAATCTCTCTCTTCCCAATCCACAAACTCACTGAAATTATTAAACATCAATTCCTTCAGATCCTTGAGATTATAGTCATTTCTTGGACCTTGGTCCTTACAAACAGATTGTAAATGAAAACTGTGTGACAGAGGATCCATTTCCATTTCCCTGAGAATGTTTCCCCTTTGAATATTTCTTTGAAAGTTACTATTGAATTGCCTCTCTACCCTTTCCAAAGTTGCATTCCAAATCAGAACAACTTTCTTATTAAAATCTTACCTCTGGTTTCTTTGACAATCACCTTAAATCTGTGCCCTTTATTCACAACTACTCTGTCACTGGAAACAGTTTCTTC
The DNA here is from genome assembly GCF_965287045.1 of Carcharhinus amblyrhynchos. Taxonomy (NCBI): domain Eukaryota; kingdom Metazoa; phylum Chordata; class Chondrichthyes; order Carcharhiniformes; family Carcharhinidae; genus Carcharhinus; species Carcharhinus amblyrhynchos. The sequence continues at coordinate 1,800,990 of NC_137337.1, forward strand.
TGCTTTACTCTATCAAAAAAAATCACGATCTTGAACTCTCTAATTACATCCTTCCCTTAACCTCCGGCTTTGCAGTCTCTCCATGTAACTGAAGTCCCTCATCCTTCTACTCAATCTCCTCTGCACTATGTCTCAGGCCTTAACATCAGACAGTGTGGTAACCAGAACTGGCCTCAAAACATCAATTGCAGTATTCTGAAAGAGTTCCACTACATCGTTGCTCATCCTTTTCACTTCCATTGAATTGCTCTAAACAGACTTTCAGCCACTGTCCTTTTCCTTCTAACTTCCACCCTGTCTAGCCAGTGCAACATGAATACTCCGCAGCCTGAATAACCCCTTAGCAATAGACATACATTTGTCTCAAGCACTCCACTCATAGCTGACATTTTCTGTGATTTAGATAAGTTAGTGAGTAGGAAAGAATGTTTGAACACACTGGGTATATTCTCCTGGGATGAGGTTTTGTGTGCACACAACAATTTGTATGTATATAACACCTTTAAATACCTAGGTGCTGCACAATCCACAAAGTCACTGAAATTATTAAACATCAATTCTTTCAATGATTATCAAAGAAATGTTGTTTACGAGATATCTCTGCAACCTTCCAATAAATCAGCGTAAGAGTTATTACTCAGTGAGGACAAATTAGTAATAATTAAAAAAGACAGAATCTTAAACCCAGATAAAGACCATTTTTGCGTGAGTTCACAGAGTTGGTATCAGTTAGTGCTGTTCTCACCCGGAGTCCTGCCTCAGTTAGCTCGAGACAGTATCTGTTTCCTTCCTTTGTTTCTACATTAATATAGGCAACATCTTCTCTAATTGGGAGGCTTTTCGAGACAGCCATGTGACGAACAGCAAAGTTGACATCGTTCACCACTGCCTCTGCCTCCACTCTCATATCCTTCACGTCTGTCTCCTCAAAGTCTCTCTCTTCCCAATCCGCAACCTCACTGAAATTATTCAACATCGATTGCTTCAAATCCTGGGGATCACAGTCCATTCCCTGGGTACAATATCACTCCTTCTGAAAAGACTGTAAATTAAAAAGTGAAACAGATAATTATTTCAAAAAGACACTGACCAACTCATATCTCCTGCGCACAGCAGTATCAAATAACTCCAGATCATTTTGATGAGCCTCTCATTGTCATGAATCCTCCCCTGCTGGTCTATCAATTGTCAAAATGATGTGTAGTGAATAATGTGGCATATTCATCTAAATAAAAACAAAATACTGCAGATGGTTGGCAATCTGAAATAAAACAAAAGTTCTGAATAAATTTAGTTGGTCTGGCAGCATCTGTGGAGACAAACAGAATTTGGAATGAAATTATCCTTCTACAGAACTGAAACAAGGTAGGAATGTAGAGAATTATATAGTGGGAAAAGGGGCAGAGGAGATGGAGCAGAATAGAAAATCAAAAATAGGATGGGGCAAAGGAGATATTGACAAATTTGTTATGGACTAAAGGGAGGGTTAATGGTGCAGTTAAGGGATGAAGAGTGCTAATGGTGGCAAAAGGTGAAATAGTAAAATATGTTAATGGAACAACTGAACAGCTACTGATAAGGACACCAGAACTGCTACAATACTCCAGGTGTGGCCTCACAAACGCCCTATATAATTGTAGCAAAACATCCCTATTTCTATACTTAGATCTGCTCACTATGAAGGCCAACATACCATCTGTCTTCTTTACTGCCTGCTGTACCTGTGCACTTACTTTCAGTGACTGATTCCCGCTCAAAAAAGACAGTAGGACTAGGGGGCACAGCCTCAAGATAAAGGGGGGGCGGTTCAGAACGGAGTTGAGGAGGAACTTCTTCACTCAAAGGGTGGTGAATCTCTGGAATTCTCTGCCCGTTGAAGTGGTGGAGGCTGCCTCGCTAAATATTTTTAAGAAGCGGGTTGATGGGTTTTTGATAAGAGAGGGGATTAAGGGTTATGGGGAGAGGGCGGGAAAGTGGAACTGAGCCACGACAGATCAGCCATGATCTTATTGAATGGCGGGGCAGGCTCGAAGGGCCAGATGGCCTACTCCTGCTCCTATTTCTTATGTTCTTATGTTCTTATGCACGAGGAATCCAAGGTCTGAGTATCCACCTTTCTCAATTTACACTGTTACGGTTCAGGTTAGAAACTCCAGAGTGTTTTGTGAAGCCTGCCTGAATCATAAATTGAATCTGGCTAGGGAATCGGCTAGGGAATTGGCTAGGGAATCTGGCATGAGATGTTTCACTTCAGGTGTGATTCAAATGACCCACTAGGGAGCTTTTATCAAACAAAGTATATTTAAGAATATAGTTAACATGTATAGTAAGAAATTAGCAAGAAGTTTTATCAATTATAAACAAGAAACAAAACAATCATCATAATGTATATCTCTGAATGAATATCTCTAATGTGTTCCAATTAAAACCAAAACCCACAGACAACAAAAAAACTCTTTTTCACAGGTCTAATACAGCACAGCTTAATGTTCGCTCGATACAGGGATTGATTATTTTCCTTATGAGGCTGCAGTCAAATATTCCTGTGGCTCAGAGCAGCCTGAAAACAGGGCAGGTTTCCAAACACGTGAGAGACTCTGGTCCAGCACTCATAAAACAGGCCTAACCCTAACCCTTCAGAAAGTAAGATCTTGTTTTCAGCCAACCAACAGAATTTCCAAAAAAAATCAGAGAGGACTTGATGCTTTTAGCATTCCATCTCACAAACTGAAGATGAAATCCCTGCCACCTGAGCTGCACTCAGTTTTTTCTCCTCCCACAATGATATCACCCAAGAATCTCAACTGCAGAGATCATGATTTTTATAAAAAATCTCTTAAGGAAACACTAACATCACAACAGCCATTCAAGTAATAATCTGTCTTCCTATTATTGCTAACAAAGTGGATAACCTCGCATTTATCTATATGATGCTGCATCTGCCATGCAAATGCCCACACATTCAGCCTGTTCAAATCACGCTGAAACATCTTTGCATCCTCCTCACAGCTCAGCCTCCCATCCAACTTTGTATCATCTGCAAATTTGGAGATAATACATTTAGTTCCCTCTTCCAAATCATTAACATTTAATATGAACAGTTGGGGGCCTAGCACAGATCCCTGCGGAACCCCACTAGTCAATGACTTCCCATCAGAAAAAGACCCATTTATCCAACTCTGCTTCTGATCTGCTAAACACAGTAAAAAGTCTGACAACACCAGGTTTTAGTCCAACCTATTTATTTGATAATATACTCACAAGCTTTTGGGTTAGCCCCTTCGTCAGGCGAATGGAGAGTTCTGGCCTCAGACAGAGCATATAAAGCACAGACAGTTTAGGGATTACTGATTAGAATGTAAGGATTCGCATTCTAATCAGTAATCTCTAAACTGTCTGTGCTTTATATGCTCTGTCTGAGGCCAGAACTCTCCATTCGCCTGACGAAGGGGCTAACCCGAAAGCTTGTGAGTATATTATCAAATAAATAGGTTGGACTAAAACCTGGTGTTGTCAGACTTTTTACTGTGTTTACGCCAGTCCAACACCGGCATACCCACATCTGATCTGCTAACCAGCTTTTGATCTATCTCAAGACTTTACCTGTAATCCCAAATGCTTTAACTTTACGTTGTAGTCTGTTATGTGAGACCTTGTTGAAAGCCTTCTGAAAGTCTAAATACACCAAATCTACTGGTTCTCTTTGGTCAACTCTACTAGTTACATCCTCAAAGAATTGCAATAGATTCGTCAAGCATGATTTCCCTTTTGTAAATCCATGTTGACTCTGACAGTCTGTAACTGGTTCTGTTTTGTAAACTGGTGTAAGATTTGGAATGCATTTTTACTTTTTAAAATAATGTCTTATAATTTCACCCAAGTGAGTGTTTAAACAGCAAAAACTCCTTAGGGAAGGGATCCGGCAGGTGGAAGGAGAGCAGGAGGAGGGGATGAGACGGGGGTAGGGAAGAAAGAGATCAGGTGGGAGGGGATCCAGTTGAAATGAGAGGGGATTGGGGTGGGGTGGATGGGGGGGTATACAGTTGGGTAGGGATCAGATGTGAGATCCGGTGAGGGGATCCAGTTGAGAAGGGGATTGGGTTAGGAGGTAGCCAGTTGGATAGAGGATCTGGTGGGGGATCCAGTTGAGAAGGGGACTGGGTTAACGGGGATACAGTTGGAAAGGGGACCCTGTTGGGTTTCCATTCGGGAAGAGGATCCAGTTAGGAAGGGAATTCAACAGGGTATCCAATTGGGGAGGAGATCCGGTGAGGATCCAGTTGGGGGGATCCTCTGGATATCCAGTTGGGGAGGGGATCCAGTGGGTATCCAATTGGGAAGGGGATCCGTTGGGTATCCAGTCGGGAAGGGGATCTGGTGGGGGGTTCAGTTGGGAAGGGGACCTGGTAGGTATCCAGTTGGGGAGGGAATCCAGTGGGTATCCAGTTGGGGAGGGGATCCAGTGGGTATCCAGTTGGGGAGGGGATCCAGTGGGTATCGAGTTGGGAAGGGGATCCAGTGGGTATCGAGTTGGGGAGGGGATCCAGTGGGTATCCAGTTGGGGAGGGGATCCAGTGGGTATCCAGTTGGGGAGGGGATTCAGTGGGTATCCAGTTGGGGAGGGGATTCAGTGGGTATCCAGTTGGGGAGGGGATCCAGTGGGTATCGAGTTGGGGAGGGGATCCAGTGGGTATCCAGTTGGGGAGGGGATCCAGTGGGTATCCAGTTGGGGAGGGGATCCAGTGGGTATCCAGTTGGGGAGGGGATCCAGTTGGGGAGGGGATCCAGTTGGGATCCTACTGGGGAGGGGTTCCAGTTGGGGGGGGGATCCGAAGGGGATCCATTGGGGAGGTGATCCGGTTGGGGTCCATTGGGGAGGTGATCCCATGAGGATCCAGTTGGGAAGGGGATCCAATGGGGATCCTTTAGGGAGGGGATCGGGTCGGAGGGAGCCGAGCGCCAGCTGTCAGCGGTCTTTACCCGGATCCCAGGATGAGAAAGATGTCACTATTGCGGTGCCGTTGGGGTGGACATTACCTCAGGAACTCTCAGCAATGTCAGTTTTCCATCTTTCCCGGAGACGTCGCGATCCAGAATTTAAATTAAACAATCGGTTAAAAGTGGCTGCGCGCGCACCAAGCCTGACCGCCCCCCCGTTGCGTCACTCGCGCTGCCGCCATCTTTCTGACGGGCAGAAGCCGCGCCAGTGTCAAAGATGGCGGCGGGTTGTGCGGAGCTACGTCAGGCGCTGACAGCGTTGCTTGAGGCCTAGCTGCTTAGAGAGGCCTCAGAGTTCTCGAGGCTGCCGCGAAGCCTCTCCCGCTGATAAGGCGGTTTGTCTCCCTGCTGTAGTTCGATAGCTGAGACTGTAACCGTGTGAATGCTGAGAGAGGGGAGGGTGTAAACATTGGGGAGGTGGGCATTATTGAGGAGGGTAAATATTGTGAGAGGAGGTAAGGCTATCCGGGGGAGGGATCAGTGTTGATGGGGCGGGTTTAAGAATTGGGGAGGGTTCAGTACTGAGGGGAGGGGGTAAACACTGGAGGGGAGATAGAGTGGGGGTGAATTCTGAGGGAAGGGATACTGTGCAGGTATTAAGCATGTTGAGGTAAAGGGGTAATGACTTGGCAAGTGGGGAAGAAAAGGGGTAAATACTGAGCGAGGAGGGTAACTGTTTTGAAAGAGTGGGTCAATACTTGGGAATTCCTAGAAGTATAAATGCAAGGAATCTGAACTAGGAAGAGAGGGAAAATGGCAAGTGTAAACCGTCAGGGATGGGAATGTAACTTGAGGGTAAAACAGACAACTATATAGCTGGGAGCAAGGAGAGTGTGAAAGCAAAGGTTGTGTTTGGGGTGCTGGGTGAAGGCAGTGTGCATATTGTAAAATAAAGGAATGCAGACACATTTAGCTTCTTAATTGATGGATTAAAGATCAGGTAGAGTAGTGAGAGGGCTAAAGGTAGCTGAAAAGTATTAGTTACTGGGACCAGGATAATTCTGACATAGTTGTTGATGGGTTGAAGTCGAGATGCCTTGGCCGTTCCCCGAGTCGATTAAGAAGCGGGCATGCAGGTACCTGCTGCACCGCTACCTGGACCACTTTCTGGAGGAGAAGTTGAGTCTGGAGCAGCTAAGTGTGGATCTCTACCAGGGAACGGGCTCCCTCTCGCAGGTTCCACTGGACAAATCGGTAAGGGCTCAAGTCACCCAATTTACAAAGACGGAAATGTAAGGGAGAGTGGCAGCAAAGCTTGCTTTATGAGTTAACCAGATGGAGGCCTGGAGAATATTGGCACTGCTCCCTTGCATGGATGAGTAAGCATGTTGCAGGAAAGTGGTGCAAATGTTAAGGTTTAGCTGTGATTGGTGACAGAATTTGCATTAATATAGCTGCTTTCATGACCTCAGAATGTTTTAATGTGCTTTACAGGTAATGGAGTGATTTTTAGGTGTAGTTACTGTTGTAAAGTAGGAACTGCAGTAGCCAATTAATGCACAGCAAGCTGCCACAAACAAATAGTTCACCAAGTAATCTGTCTGCTGACTTTGATAAACATTGGCCAGGACACCTCGTGACTATGGGGTCTTTTATGCGTAATGAGGGGCAGACAAGATTTTGGATTCACATCATCAAAAACATAGCACCTGGATCTTGTGCTCAGGTCTCTGGACCCCACAAAGTAAGGAGAGAGAGCTACTTAGTGAGCCATGGCTTGATTCGAGTAGCTGAATGTACAATTTTAGGTTAAAGATAAAAATTATATTAAAAGGGGGCAATTGCATGGTACTAAGGCTATCCAACTGCAAATGGGATAATGTACAATATTCTGAACAGATCAGAGTCTTTGCATAATCAATGCTTTTCTTGTCCACATTCACTATCAACACATTTTGTGCTTATTCACAGCCCAGTGGTCCAGTCCCGCACACACTTCTGTTCTTCAGCTCCATTTTTTCTGTATACTTACACCACCGCTAATCTGAGAATCCTTCATCAGTCAAGCATACTAGACTACTTGCTGTCCTCCGTTCATTATTTTTTATTTGCTTATTAGTCACAAGTAGCCTTACATTAACACTGCAATAATTTTCCTGTGAAAATCCCTGAGTCACCACACTCCGGCACCTGTTTGGGTATACTGAGGGAGAATTTAACATGGCCAATGCATCTAAATACATGTGTTGGCCATGCCAAATGGCCAATTAGCATGGCCATTTGAACTGTGGGAGGAAATTGGAGGACTCGGAGGAAACTCATGCAGACATGGGAGAATGTGCAAGTTCCATGCAGACAGTCACCTGAGGCCGGATTTGAACCCAGGCCCCTGGCGCTGTGACGCAGTAGTGCTAACCACTGTGCTGTTCCCTACCCAAATCTGACTTATTAATGAATTGCCTCCTCCAAGGATACCTATGCTTTATTACATTTTCTCCCTTGTTGATGAAAGGCTGCCAAAAAAAAACCCTCGATCATCTTTCCCCTTTTCTCAGTTCCTGCTCTCTGAGTGCCTGTGCGTTTTGTAACCTGTCTGGTAAATTCCACAAGATACAAATGGCACAGTATGCCAATTTGCACATGAACCCAGAATGTGAGTTTTTAACCAGTTTTTCTAGAGGAGGTGAATCAGAGCAAAGCTTCTCCCTGCCTCAGATCTGACCTGTCCAGATTCACTGGACCAGGCTGATTTTTCCTCTCAAACCAGGTTCTTGATCCATTTAGAAGTGGGAACAGTTTCTCCCTATCTACTCTAACCTGCCCCTTCACGATTTTGAATATCTCTATCAAATTTCACCTTAGCTGCCTTCTCTCTATATAGAATAGTCCCAACCTCTCCAATCTATCCTCATAACTGAAGTTTCTCATCATGGAACCATCTTTGTAAACTACTTCTGCACTTCAATGCTTCCACGCCCTTCTTATACTGTAGCATCCAGAACTGTACAAATATTCCAGCTGAGGTCCAACTTGTGTCTTGTATAAGTTCAGAATAACCTCCTTGCTCTTGTACATAAGAACTAGGAGCAGGACTAGGTGATTTGGCCCCTCAAGCCTTCTCCATTATTCAATAAGATCGTGGTTGATCTTCTCACAGACTCGGTTCCACTTACCTGCCCTCTCCCATAGCCCATGTCCTTTACTGTTCAAAAATCTATCTTTGCCTCAAAAACATTTAATGAAGTAGCCTCAATTGCTTCACTGGCAGGAAATACCAAAGATTCACAACCATTTGGGTGAAGAAGTTCCTCAACCTAGTTCTGGTTTCACCCGCTTGTGGAAACAACCTTCCTGCTTCTATCTTATCTATTCCCTTCATAATTTTATATGTTTATATACAATCTCTCCCCTCTCGTTCTTCTAAATCGTACTCTAATATCTTATTAATGAAGCTTAGATTAATGAATCTAACCTGTAGTACTGAGAGCAGATATATCCAAAGGTTTCAAAAGAGTCCATCTGGACTCAACATCAGCTCTTTTTTTCTCCTTACAGATGCTACCAGACCTGAGATTTTCCAACGTTTTCTCTTTTGGTTTCAGATTCCAGCATCCACAGTAATTTGCTTATAGTCAAGAGTTCGCCCACTGAGCCTATATGGGTGGAAATAAGAAGGAAGAGATCACTTTGACAGGATCATACTACATGCCCCCACATAGTGGGAAATTGAGGAACAAATATGTAAGGAGATTGCAGATAGTGCCAAGAAACATAGGGTGGTAATAGTAGGGGACTTTAACTTTCCCAAGATTGACTGGGACAGCTTACTATTAGAGGCTTGGATACAAAAGGGTCTAGAAGGCAATCTTTTCACTGAGGGTGGTGAGACTCTGGAACAAGCTGCCAGAGGTAGTAGTAGAGGCAGGTACAATTTTTTTTAAAAAGCATTTAGACAGTTACATGGGTAAAATGGGTGTGGTGGGATATGGGCCAAATGTGGGCAATTGGGACTAATACAAAGAACAACACAGCACGGGAAACAGGCCCTTTGGCCCAACGAGCCCGCGCCGCCGTCCCATTGTCTCAGTGACCTATTCATGATTTTAGTCTACGCCTAATGTACGAGGATCAGGGAGGTCCAATATAGGGACATTTTGTTACCCAATCAATCAGCCTAAAAGCACATCTTTGGGATGTGGGAGGAAACCGGAGCACCCAGAGGAAACCCACGCAACCACGGGGAGAACGTGCAAACTCCCACAGACACAGGCCCAAATCCATGTGTCCGCACAGCAACAGAGATAGTCTCTGAGCTGTCATGTTGCCCTCGAGATGGTCCAGTTTAAGCACACTAACGACATGAAGCAATAGGCAACTCCCGAAGCAACGTCCAAGAGCAGCCCACTACAACCTGCCGCATGCATGCCCCTTGCTGGTCAACAAGGTGGACTTAAATGCCTGTGGAGACAAAAAATTTCATTATTAAACAGGCAAAGACTGTAACATCCCTGAGGCAAAAACGTAATCCCAAGCCTACAATGTTTAGTAAGGCCTGCTATATCCCCCTATATGTAGACCGCTCATGTGGCTGTCTAAGTGACTCTTAAACAACCCTAGCGTGCCTGCTTCCACCACCTTACTCGGCAGTGCATTCCACACCCCCACTACCCTTTGCGTGAAAAACTGCCCTCTAATATTTGTCTTATACCTAGCCCCCCTCACCCTAAGCCCGTGACCCCTCGTTCTATCCATTTCTAATAGCGGAAAAAGCTTACCACCATTTACTCTATCTATCCCCTTCATAATCTTATAAACCTCTATTAGATCCCCCCTCAGCCGACGTCTCAAGGGAAAACAGCCCAAGTTCGTTCAATCTTTCCTCGTAAGACAGCCCTTCCATACCAGGCAGCATCCTGGTAAATCTCCTCTGCACTCTCTCCAGGATCTCTACATCCTTCCGGTAGTACGGCGACCAGAACTGGACGCAGTACTCCAAGTGAGGCCTAACCAACGTTCTATACAACTGCAACATCAGACTCCTACTCTTATATTCTATACCCCTTCCTATGAAGGCTAACATACCATACGCTTTCCTCATCACATTCTGCACCTGCACCGACACCTTCAGGGACTTGTGCACTTGCACCCCCAGGTCTCTCTGCGTATCTATACTCCAGATAGTTCTACCTTTTATCGTATAACTCCCCTCCACATTATTCCGGCCAAAGTGCATCACCTCGCATTTCTCCGGATTAAATTCCATTTGCCATCTATCTGCCCAATCTACCAGCCTGTCTATGTCCTGTTGCATTGCCAGGCACTGCTCCTCAGTACCCGCCAATCCAACCATCTTAGTGTCATCAGCAAATTTGCTGATCACACCACCTACCCCCTCTTCCAAGTCATTAATATATACCACAAATAGAAGAGGTCCTAGTACCGAGCCCTGCGGCACACCACTGGTGACAGACCTCCAATTGGAAAAGGAGCCTTCTACTACTACCCGCTGTCTCCTCCTCCCAAGCCAGTTCTCCACCCATCTACATACCTGGCCTTGTATCCCATGAGCCTTCACCTTTTCCATCAGCCTACCATGAGGGACCTTGTCAAACGCCTTACTGAAATCCATATAGACGACATCAACGGCTTGTCCTTCGTCAACCGTTTTTGTCACCTCTTCAAAAAATTCCACTAGATTCGTAAGGCACGACCTCCCTGTAACGAAGCCATGCTGCGTATCCCTGATCAGATTGCAGCGCTCCAGATGTTCATACATCCTATCCTTGAGGATCCTCTCCATTAGCTTGCCTATAACTGAAGTCAAGCTCACCGGCCTATAATTCCCTCGGTTATCCCTCTGACCCTTTTTAAACAACGGTACTACATTTGCAATCCGCCAATCCTCTGGGACCTCACCTGTGTCCAAAGAAGAGACAAAGATTTGCGTCAGAGGCCCAGCAATTTCATCCCTCACCTCCCTTAGCAGCCTGGGATAGATGCCATCAGGCCCCGGAGATTTATCCGTCTTAATACTGTCTAAAAGTCCCAACACCTCTTCCCTCGTGATGACTATTTCCCTCAACGGATCCTCAAACTCCTCAAGCACAGCACCAGACATCAGGCCCCTCTCCTGCGTGAATACCGACGCAAAGTATTCATTCAAGATCTCCCCCATTCCCCTAGGCTCCAAGTAGGTAGGAAGGAAGAATGGTAGGAAGGACTATTACTTACATGGCGAAAAACTGCAGCAGGCGACAGTGCAGAGGGACCTCGGGGTCCTTGTGCATGAGTCACAAAAACCCAGCTTGCAGGTGCAGCAGGTGGTCAGGAAGGCGAATGGGATGCTGGCCTTCATAGCGAGGGGGATTGAATATAAAAGTAGGGAGGTCTTGCTGCAGCTGTATAGGGCATTGGTGAGGCCGCAGCTGGAGTACTGTGTGCAGTTTTGGGCGCCGCACCTGCGCAAGGATATTTTGGCCCTGGAGGGAGTGCAGAGGAGGTTTACTAGGCTGATGCCGGAGTTGAGGGGATTGAGCTATGAGGAGAGGCTGAATAAACTAGGCTTGTACTTGTTAGAGTTTAGAAGAATGAGGGGAGATCTCATTGAGACGTATAAGATGATGAATGGGATGGATAGGATAGAGGTGGAGAGACTCTTCCCGCTCAAAAAAGACAGTAGGACTAGGGGGCACAGCCTCAAGATAAAGGGGAGGCGGTTTAGAACGGAGTTGAGGAGGAACTTCTTCACTCAAAGGGTGGTGAATCTCTGGAATTCTCTGCCCGTTGAAGTGGTGGAGGCTGCCTCGCTAAATATTTTTAAGAAGCGGGTTGATGGGTTCTTGATAAGAGAGGGGATTAAGGGTTATGGGGAGAGGGCGGGAAAGTGGAACTGAGCCACAACAGATCAGCCATGATCTTATTGAATGGCGGGGCAGGCTCGAAGGGCTAGATGGCCTACTCCTGCTCCTATTTCTTATGTTCTTATTATGTTCTTAAGCATAGTTCCCCTCCTCTGTCCCTGAGAGGACCAATCTTCCCTCTAACCATCCTTTTGTTTCTAACATAGGAGTAAAATGCCTTAGGATTTTCCTTAATCCTACCCGCCAAAGCCATTTCGTAGCCCCTTTTTGCCTTTCTGATGCCCCTTTTAAGTTCTCTCCTACATTCTCTGTATTCTTCTAACGCTATCTCTGTCCTCAAATGCCTAGATCTAATGTACGCCTCCCTCTTCCTCCTGACCAGGTCCTCAATATCCCTAGTTACCCACGGCTCTCTAATCCTACCCTTCCCATCCTTCCTCTTGACCGGCACATGTCTTTCCTGCAAAGATTTTAGTTTTCCCTTGAGAGACTCCCACATACCCAGCGTCAACCTGCCATCAAACAGCTTACCCCAGTCCGTATCTTTAAGTTCCTGCCTAATCCGGTTGTATCTAGCCCTCCCCCAGTTTAACACCCTCCCCTTAGGACAGGCTTCATCTTTATCCATTAATATCTTAAACCAGACAGAGTTGTGGTCACTGTTAGCCACATGCTCTCCTACTTCAACGTCAACCACCTGCCCAGGCTCATTCCCCAGAACCAAGTCCAGTATAGCCCCCTCTCTGGTCGGGCTATCCACATACTGCTCCAGGGATCCTTCCATTACACACTGTACAAATTCCTCCCCATCAGCACCCTCTGATCTCGGCACCTTCCAATCTACCCCGGGAAGATTAAAATCTCCCACTACCACCACCCTATTCTTCCTGCACTTATCTAGTGGTTAAAAACTGGACGACATGGACAAGTTGGGCCAACAGTCGTGTTTCCATCCTGTAAACCTCTGTGATTCTGTGAATGCTTTATGAACTGCTCTCTCTCCATTTGTCCTGTCACCCTCAATGATGTACGCACATCCAGGTCCCTCTGTGCCTGCACCCCTTTAGAATTTTACTCCTTACTTTATATTGTCTTTCCATATTTTTGCTTCCAAAATATATGAGCTCACACTTCTCCACATTGAATCTCATCTGCCATTTATCTGCCCACTCCACCAATTTGTCTAGCCAACACAACTCTCATCAGCTGCCTCTGCACTCTCCTACAGGCAGAGCCTCAGATGGCACCATGGGTGGGAACTTATTACAGATACCTTGTATTTATTACTCAGTGATGCATCATACTTTTTTCTTCTTTTTATTTAGTTTAGATTGTCGCTAACCCCAGTTTCAGCCATTATAATGTGAGTAGGCTTCGTATTGCGTGTGGTATTCAAAAAAATGCAAACTATCTGGAATAATAAACACAATCAGCCCCAAAGGTTTTGGATAAATCGTACTTGACCTGAAACACCTGGTTAACAAAAGACATTTATGTCAGACTCCTATTTGTGAACTAAGCTCAGTCTTTGGCGAATCTCATCTCTAAACTCTGCGTCCTCGGGTTCGGCTTCTTCCTCTGTGACTGGATCCTGGACGTCCTAATCCACAGACTGCAATCAGTAAGGGTAGGCCACAACACTATCTCCACGATTGTCCTCATCACCAGTGCCCCAGAAGACTGTTCTTAGTCCCCTACTATACTCCTTTTGCACTTATGACAGCGTGGCCAAATTCTGCTCCAGCTCCACATCAAGTTTGTTGATGACATCACCATGATAGGTCAGATTTCAAACAATGATGAGAAAGAGAATTCGCTGAACTGGTGCGGCATCAATAATCTCTCCCCTAATGTCCATAATACGAAGGAGATTGGCATTGATTTCAGAAGTCTAATGGAGGAAATGCCCCTGTTGACATCAACAGCGGTGAAGTGGAAATGGTCAAGAGCTTCAAGTTTCTTGGTGTCCCGATCACCAACAACCTGTCCTGGTCCCTCCACACTGATGCTATAGTTAAGAAAGCCCATCAACACCTCTATTTTCTCAGGAGACTAAGGAAATTTGGTATGCCTGCTATGACTCACTCCAATTTTTACAGATGCACCATAGGAAGCAACCTTTCCAGATGTATCACAGCTTGGTGTGGCACCTGCTCTGACCAAGACTGCATTAAACTACAAAGGGTTGTGAACACACCCAGTTCATCGCACAAACCAGCCTCCCATCCACTGATCCTGTCTACACTTCCCACTGCCTCGGGAAAGTAGCCAGCATAATCAAGGATCCCATGCGCCCTTCTCTCTTCCATCGGGAAAAAGGTGCAATGCTGTGAACATGTACCAACGGACTCGAGAACAGCTTCTTCCCTGCTGCCATCAGCCTTTTGAATGGACCTACCCTATATTAAACTGAACTTTCTCTGCACCCTAGTTATGACTGCAACTCTATTTTCTGCACTCTCTTCTTTACTGCCCTATGAACGGTATATTTTCTCTGTATAGCACAAGAAACAATACTTTTCGCTGTATTCCAATACATGTGACAAGAATAAATCAGATCTGCTCCAGTGTTGATGATATACCCTGTAATGTTGTGCTCATACTGCCACCTATGGTCACGATATCTTCAGAATTCTGAGATCCATCTGTTTTAATATAGATCACATACAGCAATTTCACCGTTTTATGTGAAAGGAAACTCTACTTGGAAGTAATGATTCATGATGTAGAGTATTTTTTTTCTAAGCGAGTGAAAGATGAGGAGGGAACCGAGTGCAGGGTGTCGAAATTTGCTGATGACACCAAGATTGGGGGAACGGCAAATTGTGCGGAGGGTGTGGAGAGTCTGCAGAAGGATCTAGATAGGCTGGGCGAATGGGCCAGGAAATGGCAAATGGAATTTAATGTTGGCAAGTGTGAGGTGGTCCACTTTGGTAGGAAGAATGGTAGGAAGGACTATTACTTACGTGGCGAAAAACTGCAGCAGGCGACGGTGCAGAGGGACCTCGGGGTCCTTGTGCATGAGTCGCAAAAACCCAGCTTGCAGGTGCAGCAGGTGGTCAGGAAGGCGAATGGGATGCTGGCCTTCATAGCGAGGGGGATTGAATATAAAAGTAGGGAGGTCTTGCTGCAGCTGTATAGGGCATTGGTGAGGCCGCAGCTGGAGTACTGTGTGCAGTTTTGGGCGCCGCACCTGCGCAAGGATATTTTGGCCCTGGAGGGAGTGCAGAGGAGGTTTACTAGGCTGATGCCGGAGTTGAGGGGATTGAGCTATGAGGAGAGGCTGAATAAACTAGGCTTGTACTCGTTAGAGTTTAGAAGAATGAGGGGAGATCTCATTGAGACGTATAAGATGATGAATGGGATGGATAGGATAGAGGTGGAGAGACTCTTCCCGCTCAAAAAAGACAGTAGGACTAGGGGGCACAGCCTCAAGATAAAGGGGAGGCGGTTTAGAACGGAGTTGAGGAGGAACTTCTTCACTCAAAGGGTGGTGAATCTCTGGAATTCTCTGCCCGTTGAAGTGGTGGAGGCTGCCTCGCTAAATATTTTTAAGAAGCGGGTTGATGGGTTTTTGATAAGAGAGGGGATTAAGGGTTATGGGGAGAGGGCGGGAAAGTGGAACTGAGCCACAGCAGATCAGCCATGATCTTGTTGGATGGCGGGGCAGGCTCGAGGGGCTAGATGGCCTACTCCTGCTCCTATTTCTTATGTTCTTATAAGAAAACCCTTTGTCAGTACTCTATAGAATGATAAAACCAAATGACTTCAGATGCTGAAATCTGAAACAAATAGTAAATGCTGGAAAATTGCAGCAGGTCTGACAGGATCTGTGGAGAGAGAATAGAGCCGATATTTCGCGTCTGGATGACCCTTCGGCAGAGCTCTCTCCTCTTTTTACGGATGCTGTCAGACCTGCTGAGATGTTCCAGCATTTTGTGTCTCTACAGAATGATGGTAGCACTGATATCATCTTTGTTTCCAGTCGCTGAATGAAATCCTGGATTCACTTGATGCACCTTTGGAAATAATTGAGGGCTTTATCCAGAACATTTCTGTTTCAATCCCATGGGCGTCACTCCTGCAGGAAAACTGTGCAGTGGAGGTGCAGGGACTGGAGATGGTCTTTCGACCCAGGCCTCGGATAGGTGAGTGCTTGACCTTTTTGCAACAGTGTGACGTTGACAAAGGAACAGGAGGAATCCACTCAACCCCTCAAACCTGTTGTGCCATTCACTTAAATTATGACTGAGCTATACCTTAACTCTATCTACCTGTTTTGCTTTTGGAACCGTTACCATCACTACTCAACAAAAATCTATCAGTCTAAGTTTTTTAGTTTTCAATTGATGAACAGCAACAATTTGCATGTATGTAGCACCCATAATGTTGTTATGGGTGCTGTTAGGAGGGGGCATTACTATATGGTTCATGGTGGGAGATATAGGAGGGGATGTCCAAGGTAGCTTCTTTACTTGCTGCCTGCTGTGATAGTGGAGTTGGACACTTTAGGAACTTTAAAGTGGTTATTGGATAGGCACATGGAGCATTCCAAAATGATAGGGAATGGGATAGCTTGATCTTGGGTTTGGACACAGCTCAGCACAACATTGAGGGCCGAAGGACCTATACTGTTCTAAGTTTCTATGTTCTAAAATATCAAGTGTGTCACTGGCGGATAATCAAACAAAATTTGTCATTGAGCCACATGAGGAGTTATAAGGACAGGTGACCAGATGCTTGGTGAAAGATAGATGTTTCAGACAGCATCTCAAAGGAAGAGAGAAAGAGCAAGGGATTTAGAGGGGTAATTCCAATGCTTGGGATCAAGGCAACTGAAGGACCTAACTTCCACATCTTTCATTAAATTCAGCTTTGAGCTTTAAATAGTTTTGTGGTACAGCTCAAGAGTTAATACTTGGTCCTCCTTGTGACACAGTATAATGATATGCTGAAGCTATTAAGATTAATTTTGTGCTTGGGTATACATTTGAAGTGCTATAAACAGGACTACACACTGAGCTGGGATGTGGTTAAGGTTCAATAGTAGTTTCTCAACCAGCGTGTGTGCACATGCAGCAACCTGGCCTACCTGTGCCATAAATATATATACTATCACCCTGGGCTCAAACTCTGGAATTCCGTCAGTAAACATCTCCACCTATTTTAGGACCCTCAATATCAACCTTCCTGATATCACTTAATTTGACTTGAGTTCTTTTTATATCTGAACTGTTCCTGCGACGCGCTATGTTTGTTCTGTGTTTAAACGTACAATATCAATTGCAGTTGTTAGAGAACTGATAACTGAATAGCTGTTGAAGTTTATACTCCAGGTTAGATTGTATCTTCCTGAATGTTGAAAGAGCTGTCAGATTTAATGATGTCATCTGCTGTCTCTCGATGTGAGGATGACATCTAGTCCAAAATAGACTTCATCTCTAACCAGATAGCTCACCATCGCATGAGTAAATAGACAGGTTAGTGTTCTATGTTGAAATCTGGCATCAGAGTCTTTACTGATATGGATTTTAATGTGAGTGTTATTGGTAATATTAGCATTTATTATCTGTCACTAATTGCCTTACCAAGGATGGTGGTCAGGTGGTCTGACCTTTTGAGCTGCTGGTAGTGGGTTTAATACAAATTGAACCACTTGCTTTGCCATCTCAGAAGGCAGTAAGGAGTCTATCAAATTCAGGTGATTGGACTCAGTGGGGAAGAACAGCAGGGTTCTTTCCCTAAGTTGCATTATTGAGTCAGCAGGGTGCTGTGTTTCCAGCACTAGAGTGTTACGGTGACTTTTTGTGGTACTATTGTGTTGTTCTGAGGGTCTGATGTGTGGTTGTTTTGTGGCAGTATCTGGCTCGGAACCAATGTACTGGTCCAGCTTTATGACGGACAGCATGCAGTTAGCCAAAGAGTGCCTGAGTCAGAGACTGACAGATGATCAAGCTGAAGGACCACAGCCCTTTGAGGGGCTTGAGAAGTTTGCAGAAACCATCGAAACAGGTCAGTAACTCTATTAAATAAAATTGAAATTGGGAACTCCTGCCTTGAGAGAGAATTTGTATTTATGTAAGTTGGTGTGAAAACTACAGATCAGGAAGTCATGGTTCAATCCCAGTCTGCAGTGCGTTGCTGATGGTCAGCTGATGTTTTGGATGTAACAACAGCATTAACCTCAGCTCCCTCAGGAAGAGGTGGGAGTAAAACCAAATCAGGGTTTACTTTCCTGACCAATATCCAGTCACACCAGCTGCGTGTGCGTAGACAAAAGACCTACTGTACCTCATGAAGATTAGCCATCTGAGTAAATTACTGGACAAGGTCCCCAATTCTGTCCCCTCCATCAAAGTCCAGGTGAAGACGAGGAGAATAATAGTGTCAGTAATTTAAGTTCTAGTAACAGCTCTTTCCCTTGCTGTGCTGGTTGCAATAACAATTGTGTTTGTCCATCTCCACTCTCTCTCTCATTCTGAAAGACACTGACTCCTGCAGGAATACTCTGACCAACCTCCGCAGGAATCTGTCACCCCCGGAACTTTGAGAAGGGGCATCGCAGCTGAAGCCTAGCCTGCTTGAGCTCTCTCAGTAATACATTGTGATCATAAGGTGGAACCATGGCTGATCTTGCATCTCCTCCCAGCCCAGGAGCATTGAAAACCATGCTACTGCTGTGACCAGAGCTAGCTCGGATAGATAGGGGGTGAACTATATCTTCTGACACTCATTATGTTGCAGTGGGAAGAGCTTGGCAGTGATTTGTTTCCAATATTTTGCCTCCTGAAGCTAATGTATTTATGTTCTTCTGCTTTCAAGTTCTAAGAAGAGTCAAGCTTACGTTTCTAGATACTGTTCTGAGGATTGAGCACATCCCAGAGAATTCAAAAACTGGGATTGCCCTCGAGATTCGAATACAGAGGTAAATTGAGCACCTTTCCTCCACTTGCAATAGGCATTTATGATCCATCTTCAATTTACTTCTTTAAATGTGCTTCGTAGCAATTGTCTTTAGGGTTGAGTGGCTTGTTAAGTCACTCCAAGCTGTAGCATTCTTCCTCTGAGTCCTCAAGTCTGATAGTGATGCTGCTTCCTTCTGTTCTGAATGTCAGTGTCACTTCTCACAGTCTCTCTCTCCCTCTCTTCCAGAATTGAATATCGTGATGAATCTGCAAATGAGGGTCCAGATATTAACATTCACCATCCCACAGCTCTCGCTGAAAAGAACCTGCAGCTGTGCGGGATCTCATTGTTCTGGCATGAGTTCCCGGAAAGTGCAAAAACATCACCCAGGACTTCACCAATGCAGGTTAGCTCAAACTAACAGGTCAACAACAAACTGCATTTCTATTGCGCCCTCAAAAGAAATGCATCCTACAGTGCTTTGCAGGAATGTAATCAAAAGTAGAAATTACAAAATAACAAAATATGAGGAGTTATGAGTCAGACTTTGGTCAGAGAATTGTTGCTTAAGGAAGGCCTTAAAGGAGGAGAGGGCAGTTGGGTTTAGGGATGGAATTCCAATATCTAGTAGTAGGAAAGCTGGATGTGTGTATTCCTCAACCCGGCACCTTGTGATCCCCTCGGTCCCTTGGCCCGTCGTTGTATATCCAACCCCTGCAATCCCTTGCTTAAATTGCTCCACCTTCACCTCGTTAAGACCCCCCCCCCTTAAAATCAACTTCTGACCTCATTTTTAATCATTGCTCCTAACATCTTGATTTTTGCCTGACTATGCTTCCCTGAAGCAACCTGGGATGGGTTTCTCCATTCCTTGTGCAGTTTTCGGCATCATTGGACAGTCAGGATTTGTGTTGTAATATTCCCACACATTTTATGGCCGTAACGTGACTTTGCTTCCTGTTAGATGTTTTCCATTGCAAGAATCTCTGCCTCACACACCTTATCGAGTTTTTTGAAATGCCTCACAAACCTTATCGAGTTTTTTGAAAAGGTGACCAAAGAGGTGGATAAGGGTAAGGCAGTTGACGTGGTGTATATGGATTTTAGCAAAGCGTTTGATAAGGTTCCCCATAGTAGGCTATTGCAGAAAATGCAGATGCATGGGATTGAGGGTGATTTAGCAATTTGGATCAGGAATTGGCTAGCTGATAGAAGACAGAGGGTGGTGGTTGATGGGAAATGTTCATCCTGGAGTTCAGTTACAAGTGGTGTACCTCAAGGATCTGTTTTGGGGCCACTGCTGTTTGTCATTTTCATAAATGACCTAGATGAGGGTGTAGAAGGATGGATTAGTAAATTTGCTGACGACACCAAAGCCGGAGGAGTTGTAGACAGTGAGGATGATGTTACAGTTTGCAGAGGGACATAGATAAGCTTCAGAGCTGTGCCGAGAGGTGGCAGATGGAGTTTAATACAGAAAAGTGTGAGATGATTCACTTTGGTAAGAATAACAGGGGTACAGAATATAGGGCTAATGGAAGGACTCTTAGTAGTGTGGACGAGCAGAGGGATCTTGGGGTACATGTGCATAGCTCCCTGAAAGTTGGCACCCAGGTTGATAAAGTTGTTAAGAAGGCATACGGTGTGTTAGCTTTTATTGGTAGAGGGATTGAATTTCGGAGCCGTGAGGTCATGTTACAACCGTACAAAACTCTGGTGTGGCCGCACTTGGAGTATTGTGTACAGTTCTGGTCTCTGCATTATAAGAAGGATGTGGAGGCATTGGAAAGGGTGCAGAGGAGGTTTACCAGGACGTTGCCTGGTATGGTGGGAAGGTCTTATGAGGAAAGGCTGAGGGACTTGAGGTTATTTTCATTGGAGAGAAGGAGGTTACGAGGTGACCTGATTGAGGCATACAAGATGATCAAAGGATTGGATAGGGTGGGTAGTGAGAGCCTTTTACCTCGGATGGTGATGGCTAACACAAGGGGACATAGCTTTAAATTAAGGGGTGGTAATTATAGGATGGATGTCAGAGGTAGGTTCTTTACTCAGAGGGTAGTAAGGTCGTGGAATGCCCTGCCTGCAGCAGTTGTGGACTTGCCAACTTTAAGGGCGTTCAAATGGTCTGTGGGTAACATTGGAATAGTTTAGGTTAGAGGGTCATTAGATTGGTTCCACTGGTCGGCGCAACATCGAGGGCCGAAGGGCCTGTACTGCGCTGTTATGTTCTATGTAGGATATTGAATTTGGAGATCCAGCCTCCTTTGATATCTATTGTTGTGCCACCCTGTTTTCAGAATTATCTGTTCTGGGTACTAAGACTGGCATCTCAAGACAGACATCTAAGGACCTCTCTGTATCTGCTGGCAGAGATCACAGGGTAATTGCTGCCTCCTGGCCAGTTTTAGTTCTTGGTCACAGGTGGTGTGCTTGCTGCTGTCTTCCAGTTTGTGCAGTTCTCTCTTCAATGCTGGGGAACATCCATGACTGGAAATGAACTTGTACACTCAGTTTTTAGGGTGCTGTACATTATAGTGAAGATGAAAACAATGTTCATGAGAGACTGAGATGTTGGAGGTGTCCCAGCACCACAGTGAGTCAGTGCAGTAAACCTCTTTACCATGTAATTGTTTGGGCACAAATGCATGATGGTCAGTTACCATGGTTATGGTAGTGTGTGGTGACTGACTGGACTGGCAACCATGAGGCCATGTGCTCAAATCCCACCATGGCAGATATTGAAAATAAACTGACCATCAAAGGTGTTGGACTATCATAAAAGCCCAAGTATTTCACCAGCAATAAGGCTGGCAGCCTGCACCCTCAGCTCACCTGGCCTACATCTGGTCCCAGTCCCACTATATATACATTGACTCTTTAGTGCCCTCAGAGCAGCTAGGAATGAATAGTAAACATTATAGCATCACCCACCTTGCAACAAGCAAAAAAGAGCTCCAAAGTGTCAAATAGAATAATTGCTCCTCAGCACAGAGGAGAAGTGTCTCTTCTGGGAGCAGTTCACTTTGTCTGTTGGGCATTTTTGTAGCTTTACATCAAAAATGTCCGCAAACAGCTTTGTCATAATTGAAATGTTGATCTTGTTAATTAGGCACATGCATCGTAGGAACAGAAGAGGCCATTCTGGCCCTTGTGCCTGTCCTGCTCTGTCAGTGAGATCAGAGCTGATAGTCACTGAATTATTTGGGCACAGAAGTAGGCCATTTAGCTCAGAGTCCATATCAGCTCTCTGTAGAACAAATGTCAGTCCCACTTCCCAATTCTATCCTTGTAAAATCCCTGTCACTAGTTTGACTCTTCATCAGGTGAATGGAGAGTTCTGGCTTTAGACAGAGCATATAAAGCACAGACAGTTTACAGATTACTGATTCTAATCAGTAATCTGTAAACTGTCTGTGCTTTATATTCTCTGCCAGAACTCTCCATTCACCTGCTGAAGGGACAAACCCGAAAGCTAGTGAGTTTACTATCAAATAAATCAGTTGGACTTAAACCTGGTGTTGTCAGACATTTTACTGTGTTTACCCCAGTCCAACGCCGGCATATCCACATCATGATTGACTCACCATTCATCTATATCTCTCGGCCAATAAAAATCTATTCATCTTAGGCTTGAAATTTCAGCTGCCCCTTTGCACCCGCAGCTTATTGAACATGGAGCTGGTTATATCACCTTATAATAAGGTTTTGTGATTTCACTCCTGATCGACTCGACTCTGATATTAAGCTGATCTCCCTTTGTGTGGATTACCTTCCAGAGTGAATCGATGCTCTGTGTCCATCCAATCAATTCCATTTATTATTTTGAAGACCTCAATCAGATCATGTCTTGACTTTCTGAACCCAGGGCGTTGCAAGTAATGCAACCTGGCCTCAGTGAAACCCATTTTGATTTGATTTATTATTGTCACATGTATTAACATAAAGTATTGTGCGCTATAGAGACAAAGCATACCATTCGTAGAGAAGGAAACAAAGAGAGTGCAGAATGTAGTGTTACAGTCATAGTCAGCGTATAGAGAAAGATCAACTTATTGCAAGGTAGGTCCATTCAAAAGCCTGACGGTAGCAGGAAGAAGCTGTCCTTGAGTGGGTTGGTACATGACCTCAGACTTTTGTATCTTTCCCCGACAGAAGGTGGAGGAGAGAATGTCCGCGGTGTGTTGTGGGGCCCTTAATTATGCTGGCTGCTTTGCTGAGGCAGTGGGAAGTGTAGACAGTGCCAGTGGATGGGAGGCTGGTTTGCATGATGGATTGGTCTACATTCATGACCTTTCGTAGTTGCTTGTGGTCTTGGATAGAGCAGGAGCCCATACCAAGCTGTGATACAACTAGAAGGAATGCTTTCTATGGTACATCTGTAAAAATTGGTGAGAGTCTGGTGAATCTGATGTCTCAGAGCAAGGTTGGCTAAGATTTCCCCCAAAGCAAGGCCCTTTCTAATAGTACAGCACTCCCGACACTGCAGCATTCCCTTTGTTTGGAGATGCTGACGTTGGACAGGGGTAAACACAGTAAGAAGTCACATAACGCCAGGTTAAAGTCCAACAGGTTTATTTGGTAGCAGAAGCCACTAGCTTTCAGAGCCTTATCTTACCTGATGAAGGGGCTGCGCTCCAAATAAACCTGTTGGACTTTAACCTGGTGTTGTGAGACTTTCTGTGCATTCCCTTTGTGTCAGATGAAATGACCTGTACAGTTCGGGCAATTAGGTATAAGCTCCCAATCATCTGATTCTGAGGTAAGAGCGTTCATAACCGTGTCAGACTAATTCTTTACATTGAAACATTCATCTGTAATGTGTAATTTTCTCTCCCAGGAAATGGAACCAAAGCTCTCTCCAAGCTGGAACCCAAAAATAGTTTCAGAACCTCACCCCCAATTTACGAGGAAATCATCTGATGCTGTTCTGTTTGAACCGGTCCAGATTGGGAGCTGTGAAGGGAAAGTGGAACTGAAACTCAACCTGAAACAGAATGAAGCACTTCCAATAGCCAAGGTCAGCAGCTGACTTCAAGAATTCTCTCCTTTTAGATAAATTAGCTGCAAATTAATTTAGTGCTTTGTTGGAAAGTGCTACCACTGAGAGCAGAAATGTTCCTTTTAAGCGCCAGACCTGGCACAGCATTGATAGCTTAACCTCACTGAACATGGCACATATATCAGTAAACAAAGTAATCTCTCAGCCCCAACAATATAAAGCAAGACTGTAAAGCAAAATTCCAAGGCACAATAATCCATCAGGGGCAAGTGAGCTGTTATCAATTGGACCCTCTCAGAAACTCACATTTTTAGCATCTAGAGTCAGAGAGATACACAGCATGGATACAGGCCCTTCAGCCCAACTCGTTCATGCCAACTGAACTAATCCCATTTGCCCATGTTTGGCCCATATCCCCCTAACCCTTTCCCATCCATGTACCTGTCCAAATGTATTTTCAATGTTGTAACTGTGCTCACCTCTACCACCTCTGGCAGCTCATCTCATACCCGCTCCACCCTCTGTAAAAGGTTCCCCTTGAGCTCCCTTTTAAATCTTCCCCTTCCACATTAATCCTATGTCTAGCTTTGTACTCTCCCACCCTGGGGAAAAGACTTTGGCTGTTCACCTGATCTATGCCCTTAATGATTTTATAAACCTCTATATGGTCACCCCTCATCTCCTAGGCTCCAGGGGGAAAAAGTCCCAGCCTATTCAACCTCTTCTTAAATTCAAACCTTTCAGTTCTGGTAACATCCTTGTAAATCTTTTTTGCACCCTTTCCAGTTTAATAACATCCTTCTCATAGCAAAGCGACCAAAATTGTATGCAGCGCTCCAGATGTTGCCTTACCAATGTCTTGTACAGTTATAACATAACGTCCCAACTCCTGTTCTCAGTGCTCTGACCAGTGAAGGCAAGTTCACCAAACACCACCTTCGCCACCTTGTCTACCTATGATGCCACTATCAAGGAGTTAAGTATCTCCATAACCTTTTCAAAGTTGCTTCACTGGGACTGCAAATCACATGACGCATGTCGGTAGGAGATCATTACCAAATCAATTGCTCTACTTATCAGTCCCATTAATAGGTCATGTACCATCCCATAATATCATGGAGTCCAGTCAATCATCTCCCCATGAGGTGAATAACCTTGAGTCAGTTGACCAGGACCATAGGTGGCCTTTTGGACAAAGCAGCATTCCTGAGTCAAGGAGGTGGAATTTACCAAGGTCCCTGCTCGCAATCTTTCTTCAATGATCCAGTTTCTGTAGATGTTCTGTTAGCACAGGATCAGATATGGTGCTGATGCCAGCCCCTCGTGTAGGATCACCTGAGAAAACTAACCTCTTGAGTGATGCACTTTGGTGCTTCTTGACAACTGTAGACATCAGCAAGAGCCCACATCTCCCAGGGAAGTAAAACTCAGACAAGCGAGTATAAGTTACACTCAGGAGATTAAGGTGAATTTGCTTGTTATGTGCACAAAAGCAGTAATTAACTTTTTCTCTCTCACAGCTGGATGTGGAGGGAGAGATCGAGTCTGTGAACTTCTTCCTGTCTCCACGACAGGTCCATCTCCTCCTAGACATGGTTAGCACCATTCTACTACCAGGTTAGACTTCGGAATGTTTATGAACTTGTGCTTTTAACCTTTCCTGATGTATTAAACACAACAACTTAAGCTGTGCAGCCACTAGCCGTCTCCCCTCTCTTTCTTCGTCGTCGTCGTCGTCGTCTCCCCCCCCCCCCCCCCCCACCAAAAAAATGATTGCACTGGTTTGTCATGTCTTATACATATGTACAGAACTAGTGCGTGTTTCACAACTGCAGGTGGGCTCTTCAAAGCGGAGTTTCTGTGCGCTGTTGTGGAGTTTGTGACTGACCCTCAGCATTCTCAAGCTAAACCCCTGTCGAGCACTTCATTTATTGCCTATCTCTAATGGCCATAAACTGCCTTGTTAAGAGTCAGCATTTTGTTGTGAATGCTGGGGTCATATTTAGGTATGGTTTGGAGATGCTGGCATTGTACTGGGGTAAACACAGTAAGAAGTCTCACAACACCAGGTTAAAGTCCAATAGTTTTATTGGTAGCACAAGCCACTAGCTTTCAGAGCACTGCTCTGTCATTGGGTAAGTGGGAGTTCTGTTCACAAACAAGGCACAAACTCAATTTACAAAATTATGGTTGGAATGTGAGTCTTTACAGGTAATCAAGTCTTAAAGGTACAGACCATGTGAGTGGAGACAGGGTTAAGCACCTGTTAAAGAGATGCGTATTGTCTCCAACCACAACAGTTAGTGAGATTTTACAAGCCCAAGGGGTTTGTGTCTTTCTATGTCCTGTTTGTGAACAGAACTCCCATTCACCTGACGAAGGAGCAGCGCTCTGAAAATTAATGGCTTGTGCTACCAAATAAACCTGTTAGAGTTTAACCTAGTGTTGAGATTTCTTATTGTGTCATATCTCAGCCCAGAACGAGTAAGAGCAGCTGCCTTTTTTCCATAAAGTAACTTAGTGAACCGGTTGGGTTTTTACGACAATCTGATGATTTCATGGTCACTTTTACTGAGACCAACTTTTTACTTTTCACAATTTTTTCAAAGTAATTTCAAATTCTCAACAAGGCCAGGATGGAATTTGAGCTCTTAAGAACATAAGAAATAGGAGCAGGAGTAGGCCATCTAGCCCTTCGAGCCTGCCCCGCCATTCAATAAGATCATGGCTGATCTGTCGCTGCTCAGTTCCACATTCCCGCCCTCTCCCCATAACCCTTAATCCCCTCTCTTATCAAAAACCCATCAACCCGCGTTTTAAAAATATTTAGCGAGGCAGCCTCCACCACTTCAACGGGCAGAGAATTCCAGAGATTCACCACCCTTTGAGTGAAGAAGTTCCTCCTCAACTCCGTTCTAAACCGCCCCCCCCTTTATCTTGAGGCTGTGCCCCCTAGTCCTACTGTCTTTTTTGAGCGGGAAGAGTCTCTCCACCTCTATCCTATCCATCCCATTCATCATCTTATACGTCTCAATGAGATCTCCCCTCATTCTTCTAAACTCTAACGAGTACAAGCCTAGTTTATTCAGCCTCTCCTCATAGCTCAACCCCTTCAACTCCGGCATCAGCCTAGTAAACCTCCTCTGCACTCCCTCCAAGGCCAAAATATCTTTGCGCAGGTGCGGCGCCCAAAACTGCACACAGTACTCCAGCTGCAGCCTCACCAATGCCCTATACAGCTGCAGCAAGACCTCCCTACTTTTATATTCAATCCCCCTCGCTATGAAGGCCAGCATCCCATTCGCCTTCCTGACCACCTGCTGCACCTGCAAGCTGGGTTTTTGTGACTCATGCACAAGGACCCCGAGGTCCCTCTGCACCGTCGCCTGTTGCAGTTTTTCGCCCCGTAAGTAATAGTCCTTCCTACCATTATTCCTACCAAAGTGGACCACCTCACACTTGCCAACATTAAATTCCATTTGCCATTTCCTGGCCCATTCGCCCAGCCTATCTAGATCCTTCTGCAGACTCTCCACACCCTCCGCACAATTTGCCGTTCCCCCAATCTTGGTGTCATCAGCAAATTTCGACACCCTACACTCGGTTCCCTCCTCCAGATCATCTATATAAATGGTAAAAAGCTGAGGCCCCAGCACCGACCCCTGGGGCACTCCACTAGTCACCATCCGCCAATCCGAATAGCACACATTGACCCCCACTCTCTGCCTCCTATTTGACAACCAATCCTCTATCCACACTAACACCCTACCCCCAACTCCATGTCCCTCGACCTTCTGCAGTAACCTCTTGTGAGGTACTTTGTCAAACGCCTTCTGAAAATCTAGAAAGACCACATCCACCGGCTTTCCTCTATCCACTGCCCTGGACACATCCTCATAGAACTCCAGTAAATTTGTCAGACACGACTTCCCTTTAATGAAACCGTGCTGCGTCTGCTCTATCAAGCAATTCCCTTCAAGATGCCTCGCAATTTCCTCCTTAATGACAGATTCTACCTACCACAGACGTTAAACTAACCGGCCTATAATTCCCCGCCTTTTGCCTGGCACCCTTCTTAAACAACGGCGTAACATTAGCCGTTTTCCAATCATCCGGCACTTCCCCGGAATCCAGCGACGTCTGGAAAATAACCACCAAGGCATCCACTATCACCTCCGCCATTTCTTTCAGAACCCTCGGATGCATTCCATCCGGTCCTGGGGACTTGTCCACAATCAGCCCCTCCAGTCTGTCGAGCACCGCCTCTCTAGTAACAGTAATGTCATGAAGACCCTCCAGTCCTACCACCTTTCCATCGCTAACACCCGGCAAATTATTCACGTCCTCCTCCGTGAAGACAGAAACAAAAAAGTTATTCAATACCTTAGCCATATCCCCATCCCCTACCACTAGGTCCCCCTTCTCATCCTCTAAGGGACCAACGTTCACCCTAGCCAGCCTCTTCCTTTTTATATATTTATAAAAACTCTTGCTATCCTTTTTTATATTAAGCGCTAGCCCAGCTTCATAGTTTCTCCTACCCTTCTATATCAACTTTTTTGTCAATCTTTGTTGACATTTAAACCTCTCCCAATCCTCTTCTCGCCCACTACTCTTAGCTACTCTAAATTCCTCCGCTTTTAATTTAACACTTTCCTTCACCACCTTCGTTATCCACGGCTTATTACCTCTCCTCCTACGGTCCTTTTTGACCATCGGAATAAATTTCCGCCGAGCACCAAGAAAGATCTCCTTAAAGATCCTCCACTGCTCCTCAGCAGACCCTCCCTCCAACGCGCTCCCCCAGTCCACATTCGCCAATTCTTCTCTCATCCTACCGTACTCCCCTCTATTCAAACAAAGTACGCGTGTCCAGGAACCCACTTTCTCCTCCTCCAACTGCACCAGAAACTCCACCATACAATGATCACTCCCCCCATGAGGATCCTTCACCGCAAGGTCCCTAATTCTACCCGCCTCATTACATAGCACCAGATCCAAGATAGCTCGCTCCCTCGTCGGCTCCAACACACACTGTTCCAGGAAACTATCCCGGCAGCATTCCAAGAACTCCTCCTCGAGCCCACCGTGTCCAACATGGGTCGACCAATCAATATGCAGATTGAAATCCCCCATAACTACGGCCGTCCCATTCCTGCACGCCGCACTTATTTGCGCGTTAACAGCCCGCCCCACCTCCAGATCATTATTGGGGGGCCTATAGACGACACCCACCAGCGTCTTCCTCCCTTTGCTGTTCCTAATCTCCACCCACAACGATTCCACCCTCTGCTCCTTGGCTCCAATATCATCCCTTGCTATCACCGTGATGCTGTCCTTAATCAGCAGAGCTACGCCCCCCCCCCCCCCCCCGCCCTTTTCCCTCCTGCCTATCCTTCCTAAACACTTGATAGCCCTGTACATTCAGCTCCCAGTCCCTGTCACCCTGCAGCCACGTCTCTGTAATGGCCACCAGATCGTATCCATTTGTGTCCATCTGCGCCACCAGCTCATTCACTTTATTCCGAATGCTTCGTGCATTCAGATAAAGCGCTTTCATCCCAGCCTTCACCTGGACCCTATTTGCCGTAACGCCACCAACCATACTCACGCCCCCTACTCCCTCTATTATTGGGACATCCTCGGCCTCTTCCCTTACATGTACCCTCTCCTTAACTTTAGACCTCGTAACATCACCTACCCTCGCGCGCGCACCCACACACACACCCACACACACACCCACACACACACCCACACACACACCCACACACACACCCACACACACACCCACACACACACCCACACACACACCCACACACACACACACACACACACCCACACACACACCCACACACACACCCACACACACACCCACACACACACCCACACACACACCCACACACACACCCACACACACACCCACACACACACCCACACACACACCCACACACACACCCACACACACACCCACACACACACCCACACACACACCCACACACACACCCACACACACACCCACACACACACCCACACACACACCCACACACACACCCACACACACACCCACACACACACCCACACACACACCCACACACACACCCACACACACACCCACACACACACACACACCCACACACACACACACCCCCCCCCCCCCGCAAAATTAGTTTAAAGCCCTGCCTACAGTCCTCTTTACTCGATTCGCCAGCACTCTGGTCCCAGCACGGTTCAGACCAACCTCATCACGCCCGAACAGGTCCCACCTACCCCAATACTGGTGCCAATGCCCCATAAATTCAAACCCATTCCTCCCACACCAATCCCTGAGCCACCCATTCACTTCCTTAATCCTGTCAACCCTACGCCCGTCTGCACTCGGTTCAGGCAGTAGCCCAGAGATAACCACCTTGTCGGTTCTACTTTTTAATTCCATTCCCAGCTTTTCATACTCCCTCCCCAGATCCTCAGTCTGCATTTTGCTTACGTCGCCGGCACCCACATGAACCACAACGACCGGATTCTCACCCTCCCACTCCAGGTTCCTCTGCAGCCCAGCTGCGACATCCCGTACCCGAGCACCAGGCAGACAACACACCCTTCTGTGCACTTTGTCATTGTGACAAAGAACAGTGTCAATACCCTTCACCCCACTATCCCCAATCACTACTACATTCCTTTTCCCCCTCTCTTTGCCTATGTCCTGCTGCATCACTGTACCGTGTGCAGTTTGCTCACCAACCTCACCTGCCTCGTTCTCGTCCAGCCTGGAAGCAAGAACCTCAAACCTGTTATGCAGATTAAGAGGCTGAGGCCTCCGCTCCTCACCCCCCTTCCTCCTCCCAGCAGCCCCCTCTTGTCCCTGACCCTTAGAGTTAGCCAGTCTAGGGGGGGTGGATGTCACTTGCACCCCATTGACAATGGCACCCTCTCTCCCCTTGATGAGCCTCAGTGACTGTAGCTCAGAGGCCAGCTCCTCCAGCAACCTGCACTTACTACAGACATGGTCACTGTGATGGACCCTGGGATCCACCAGTTCCCACATCATACAGAAACCACACATCACATGCCCCTCCATTCACTGTAGTAGTCTTGAAAAAAATTTTTTTTTTTCCTTGTTTTTTCAAATGAACTCACTTGGCCTTTTTGCACTCAAGCCCTTTTTGATCTTAAGCCCTAATAACTCACTCTGCTTCCCCCTCACTCTGCTGCCTGCTCCGACACTGCCCGCTGTCTACACCGGGCCTCCTTTTAAACCTGGCGCTGATTTAAAGCTGTTGGCCCACAAATCCCTTCTAACCACTCCCTCAGAATTCTTAAAGCAGTAAATACAATAAATAAATGCTTTAAACAGTTCTACAAAGAACAAAGTGCTTTAAACTTATTTTAAACAGGTTTTTAACAGGTAAAATCTTAGCTCTCTCTCTGCTCCTTCACTCGTCTGCTCCAGCATGTTCTATGGATTGTTAATCCAGCTGCATAAACACTTTGCTCCTTGTAGCTTTGTCCCTTTGTGGATTACTTTTGCATGTCACATTTTATTATTCTGTTTTGAGATACTGTCTTACCAATTGGGCCTTGCTGATTTACGTCAAGTCAGGCTCAAGAGCCCAGTGTAGATGAAGCAAAGGCTGTGGTAACAACTGCTTTGGAATGCTTTAGCTGCCTGATGGTTGCAACATTCGTCACGTGAAATGTTGCTGAATGTGAGCTTGGATATTCCTGCTTCCCGAATTCCGTCATTAGTCAGCTTCTGCTGCGGGTGGAGTGTTCGCCGAAGTTACAACACATGGAACTGCAGTAAAATGGCTAGTTGTTGAATCGATCCTCACCATCAAAATCTTTTGGAATTCTCTACCACAGAGTGCTATGGGGTTTCAAAACTGAATTCGATAGATTTCTGGACGTGAGGAGATGTGAGAATAGGCTGGGAAATTGAGTTGGCATAAAACTGCAGCCTTGATCTTGCTACCAATAGAGCAGTGTCAAGGGGCCAATTGGCCCACTCCTCTTTCAACTACTTTGGCTGCTGTTGTCCTCAAAGCAATAATAGCTGCTGTGAATTGCATACTCAGAAACATCCTTTACGTTAAAGCATGTTGAGTCATGGCAGATAGTTTTGATAGAGAACATCCTGCCTTTTATTGCGGCTTCAACAGTAACAACTTGTTTTTTTTTTAAAAATTGTAAGTTCTATACAAGAACTACACAAGAGTGTTGTAAAGTGAAGTTTCACACCAAGTTGTCTAAGGAAATATTAGCTTTTTATTAAAAGCTTTTTCACAGGCCATCGACCTGGAGCGTTTACTGTTTTTCGCTCCACAGCAGCTGCCAGACCTCCTGAGTATTTCCAGCACATTCCATTTCTGATTTCTGGCATGCACAGTATTTTACTTTTGAGGTAGATTTTTAAGGAACTCTTAAAGAGGAAAGAGCACTGAGGGCTTCAGAAAGAGCACAGGTGTTCTGGCCAACGTTCCTCGCTTCAACCCAATGGAAATAACTTGCATTTCCATATTGCCTTTTATCATTCAAAGGAGCTTCAAGAGCATTGCCAGTGAAAATTTGACATTGATCCATATACAACACTATTAGGACAAGTGATTGACTGGTTAAAGAGTTCGGTTTTAAAGAACAACTAAAAGGAAGAGAGGGAGATGGGGGATTGGAGCAAATGCAGAGTGGAAGGGAGAGTCATCAGAGATGATTTAAAATAAGACTTGCACAAGTAACTGGAATTGGAGGGCACAGAGATCTCGGAGGTTCGTAGGGTCGTGTAACAGAAACAAAATGGCTGACATTCACAAACGAAGGCTGTCTAAATGCAAGTATTTCATTTATATTTAATTAGTTAATGTCAATGTTCTGCTGAAAATGGAACAGTTATTTAGCTTGTCTTTGCCCGGCTCAGGATGTGCAGAGGCAACAACTGGTCAATCAAAGAGCCGGAGGAATCGACCGATGCAGCAGGAGGATCAGTATCTGATTCAAATGGAACTCAACCGATACCTGCAGAAGGAAAAGCTTTCCCCTGGCATCTCGACAGAACAGAGCTATTATGAAGCTGAAACAGTTCGAACAACGTCAAGCCGTGGTATGGTACACACTCAACATAATCTCCAACCATAACATGATTAACTTTGATGTGGAGATGCCGGCGTTGGACTGGGGGTGGACACAGTAAGGAGTCTCTCAATAAGTTAAAGTCCAACAGGTTTATTTGGAATCACGAGCTTTCAGAGCACTGCTCCTTCTTGCGCACTTACTTGATGAAGAGGCAGTGCTCCAAAAGCTTGTGATTCCAAATAAACCTGTTGGACTTTAACCTGTGTTGTGAGACTTTTTGCTATAATTAACTTTGACTAGCATAATTTCGAACTGGCATCTCATTCACACTCTCAAATGCATCATCATGACAAATAGGAGAGGGGAGGTTGTGTGGCCCTCCAAGTCTACTCTAGTCAAATTATGGCTGCTCTTGGACTTCAAATTCACATTCCCACCTGATCCCCATGTCCCTTGATTTCTTCACCATCCAAAAATCTACTTACATAACTTTCAACATGCTCAATAACTGAGCATTCATAGCCCTCTGGGTTAAAGAATTCCAAAGATACAGAACCTTCTGAGTGAAGAAATTTCTCTTCATCTCGCTCCTAAGTGGTTGACACATTATCTGGAGAACCGATGACTGGATATTGAGGATTCCAGTCGGGGCAAACTTGG
Source organism: Carcharhinus amblyrhynchos (assembly GCF_965287045.1). NCBI lineage: Eukaryota > Metazoa > Chordata > Chondrichthyes > Carcharhiniformes > Carcharhinidae > Carcharhinus > Carcharhinus amblyrhynchos. Next base: position 1,834,419 of record NC_137337.1, read on the forward strand.
CATCTAACCTCCTCAGAATTGTTAATGTTTCTAAATTACATTCTACTCGACACCCTTGTAGAAAAATGCTCTCATTCCCAGCAATTAACCTAGTGAACCTTTCTGCATTACATCTAAGGCAAGTATACCCTTAGGTATACCTCCCTTATTGTGTACAGTAACACCAAATTCCTGAATAATTGCAGAAAGACTTCTTTACACTGTACTCCATCTCCCTTGTCCTACAGACCGTTTCCCACCTTGATTTATTTCTGTGTCTGCATTTTAATTTCCTGTATTCTTCTGAACACCTACATTTAATAGATTCTCACCATTTCAAAGAAGTTTTCTATTTTTCTTCCAAAGTAAATAATATTTCTGCATATTGTAAAATACCTGCCACCTTTGAACGGGGGTTTGTTTCCTGGCTTGGGTGACTGTTTCTGTGGCGTTTGCACATTCTCCCCATGTCTGCGTGTGTTTGCTCTGGTTTCCTCCCACAGTCCAAAAATGTGCTGGTTAGTTGTATTGGCCATGCTAAATTCTCCCGCACTGTGCCCAAACAGGTGCTGGAGTGTGGTGAATAGGGCATTTTCACGGTAACTTAATTACAGTGTGAATGTAAGCCTACTTGTGACTAATAGTTTATTATAGAGTTACTTAGCAATGAATGTGGGCTGTAAGATAAATGTTTAATGCATTGGGTAAAGAACTGGGGCGGGGGGATGGGGAGGTATTTCACTGTTCTGTTCCAGGTGAGGTTTAAAGAGTGCAAGTGTCCTTCTGTGACTTTTCTCAGACAGTGAGTACCAACAGGCTATCCCACAATGGTGGCTTGACAACCAAACCAGAACTGAAATCACTAGGCATCCATGCACTTCCTGCAGGGAGGTTGTCAAGCTAGTTTCAGGAGTGGAAACACCATGGCTATTTACCTTCACTTTGATGCAGGAACACTCAATCAATGATAGTCACCCCACCACCCCCCCTTCTCTGTCCCCCCACCCATCATCACATACTCTGCTGAGATTGGTTCATTGATTAAAGAAATCAGGAGGATGAACCTTTATTTCTGATGCCAATCTTTGACCAAGTAAGACAAATTAGGAATGTTTGTTTCTGAATCGTTGTTAACTTTTTCATTTCTCAGCAGAAGATGATGTCTTCTTCTCAATGGCAGACATGGAAATGTCAAATAGTGTGGCATCTCTTCCACCCCTGGGAGAACCAACTGTTGATATGGAATTATCACTGAACAGCACACATGCCAACTCAGCTGGCAGCTCTCCGCAAAGTGCTACAGGGGTAAGTGAGGGAGAAAGGGTGCAACATATGTGTAATTATATTCAGATTATGAACTCCAGCAGTTGTTTGTTTTCAATGTAATCAGCGCCCACATCTGGAGAGCAACTAGTTTTAACTCTGAGAGTGATACAAAAGTAACACAAAATGAATTTTTGCACTTATTTTAGTTTTCCACTTCCTGGGATGATTACCTAGATCACTCTGGACAAGGGGGCCGAGTGATACGGGAGTCGGTGTTCAATTCCAAAGAGCTTCCACTAATACAGAGACATCTCCGACCAAGCAGTAAGTTTCAGAATGCACTGTTACGTGTAGCTGTTTACTGTTCAGTTCAGTAGAAGCAGGGCGCTGAGACAGTCAACCTTAAGGACATAGCAAATTGTTGGAATGAGAATGTTTAAAGTGTTGCACAGCAATGCAGGTGTCATTGTTAACAAGAAACATCTGACACTTCTTGTTCTGGACTGCAGTTAAGCATGATTTTTTTTTTCCCCATGCCACAACTCCATTCAAAGTTGGTGGTTTAATTTATTCTATTTGTAAATCTCAGCAATATCTTCTAATGGGACTTCAGTTTGCATAGTGGAAACTCAGCAGAAGGTCATGGAATAAATTACTAGCAAAGGACATTGAAGTGACAATACATGAGAGTTCATGGCTGTCGAAAACGAGTTTGCAGCCTTGGCTTTTCCCATGTTTGAATCGATATCAAGTTTTTCCCACAGGAATGGACAAATAAACGGAAAGAGTGTTTGTCCATGAGTGGCTCCCTTGTGTCTTCCAGTGGCTGGCATTGACCGGAGATCTGTGAAGAAGCATAAAGCATGTGATGTTGGAACATAGAACACAGAACACTACAGCACAAACAGGCCCTTCGGCCCACGAGTTGCGCCGATCACATCAACACCTATCTATAACCCCCAATCCCATAAAACCCCATATACTCATCCAGAAGTCTTTTAAAAGACCCCAGTGAGTTCGCCTCCACCACCACTGACGGCAGCTGATTCCACTCACTCACCACCCTCTGAGTGAAAAACTTACCCCTAACATCACTTCTGTACTTTCCTCCCCGCACCTTAAATCTGTGTCCTCTCGTAGCGACCATTTCAACCCGGGGAAATAGCCTCTGAGAATCCACCCTATCCATTCCTCTCAACATTTTATAAACCTCTATCAGGTCGCCTCTCAACCTTCGTCTCTCCAGGGAAAAGAGACCCAGCTCCCTCAACCTAACTTCATAAGGCATGCCTCCCAGTCCAGGCAACATCCTTGTGAATCTCCTCTGTACCCTTTCAATAGCTTCTACGTCTTTCCTATAGTGAGGCGACCAGAACTGCGCACAGTACTCCAAATGAGGCCTGACAAGGGTCTTATAAAGTTGCAGCATTACCTCCCGACTCCTAAACTCAATCCCTTGATTAATGAAGGCCAGTACACCATACGCCTTCTTGACCACCCCTTCCACCTGCGAGGCTGATTTAAGAGTCCTGTGGACCCAGACCCCAAGATCCTTCTGCTCTTCAACACTACTAAGACTTCTGCCCTTGATAGTGTACTCGTTCATCCCGTTGGTTCTGCCAAAATGGACGACTACGCATTTATCCGCGTTGAAGTCCATCTGCCACTTCTCCGCCCAGTCCTGCATCCTATTTATGTCCTGCTGCAACTTTTGACATCCTTCCAGACCATCCACAACACCACCGACCTTCAGGAGTGAATTTTAATCAGAAACAGCACAGGCATTGGAGTAGCTCATGACCCTCCCTGTACCCCCTTAGAGCAGGAAGACTGGATAGTTGGTTGGACTGAGAGTTGAGGAGCTCCATGGTTTGGAAGTCCTGTGAAAGAGTGAGTGGGTAATTTTTACAAGTGAGTGTGCAAGGGAGCAGGGCCAGGAGTTGAGGTGAATGAATTTAGGAGGAACAGAAAAGAAAAGGTAATTGAGACATGAATGAATCAGGTAGGGGGAAAAAAAAAGGAATACTGAAAAATATTGAGAGGAATATAGTCCAACTAGCTTTTATCATGTGTTTTTCAGAGTATTAATTATTTTGGTAACTTCCTGTAAAGCTGCTTCTGCTTGTCTTTCAGATCTGCACTCCAAATCACATCCTATTGATGAATCTGGACGCCAGGTTGCTATTCGGCTGACGATCGGCAGTCTTTCTTTGTCAGTGCTGCACATTGACCCATTGCCACCACCCGAAGGCCCGTTGCACCTTGACCCTTTGACGAGGATGGCATCCCATTTCTTTGAACAGTTCAAGACCTTTGATCTATCTCAGTTTCCAGCGGGGGATTTCCATATGCTCCGACCCAAGTTTGCTGCAGCCTGTCCCCATGATCACCTCCGGTAAGTGCAATGTTGAGTAGTTTTCTACACTCTGTCTTGCATTTGTCCAATAAAACCCCTGGAAAATTGCATCAATTCTGAGAGGCCACTAAGCCAACCTGCATCCAAGTAACCTTCGTTTTTAAAACCTCAGTCATTTCACCGTCTACATTCTTCCAGTGAAAAATAGGCCCCAGCTCCCCTAAGCCTTTGCTGATAATGAATAGCCCAAAGACTTGGTATAATTTTAGTGACCATTGTCTGAACATCTTCAAAACCTGGCTCTACCCCCGCCATATGAGGGATTTGAAAGTAGGTGGAATTCACCTGAGGAGGGATTAGCTAAGTGGGCAGCTTGCTTTAGGAATGTACCTGATTCGATGGGCAGGAGACGTTTCTTGTCATAGGCCAGGATAGATGTGAATCTTTTCTGCTGCACCTAATGGCCATACAGAGGTGTTCCAGTTATTTTGGGATCACCGTCTCCTTCACTGCTCAGATAATGACCTTTGGAGTTATTGAGCTGAAGGTGAAAATCAATTCACTCAACCTTGTCAGCTCCTGACGCCCTCATCCATACCATGTTACCTTCAGACATGTTTGTTCCAATAGTCTCCTGGATGGCCTCTCATCTTCCACCTTCCGAAACTTCAACTTATTCAAAACTCTACTGCCAGTCCTGAGCAGGCTCACTTTACCCATCCTCTGTGTTCATGGCTTATCCCAGCTCTCCTTAAAATTCTCATCCTTGTTTTCAAATCTTTCCGTGGCCTTGGCCCTTTCTATCTCTAACTTCCTCCAAACCCTGAGATATATTCACTCCTCTCATACTGGCTCTTTGAATATCCCCAACTTTCTTCACTCCACTATTGGTGAACATCCCTTTAGCTGTCAGGGCCCTAAGGTCTCAAATTTCCTCACTAAAGCTTTATTTTACCCTTAAAACCTACCTTTTTGACCAAGCTTTTGGACACGTGCAGTACCTGGTGTGTTTCAGTCTCAATTTTTGTCTGATAAATGCTCCTGTGGATTATCTTGGAACATTTTGCTGCATTAATGCATTAAATAAATGTAAGTTGTGGTCCATAATCCAAACTTTGACTTGTGAATATTTCACCATTTCACATGTTTATTACTGATTCCACAGGCTCTTTGCAACTGACATAAAGCTGAAGTATGAGCTGCGACGAGGTGCTAACTCTCGAAGCCTAAACACGGTTGTCCGCATTAACTGGATGGAACTGCTGGAATGTCTCTTCCCTATGGATTCGTTGACTGTCATGCCCCAATATACTGAGGTCAGAATCATAACAATATTAATGATGGCCAATGTTTCTCTCAACTTCCTTTTGCTATGTCGGACCAGCTTGCTGCACTGTGATCCCTTTAGGATTGACATGCAACCGCACATGCACCCATTTTAAAAGAAAGTGTGTGTGATAGGTTTCTTTTTGCGACATTACCCATTGTTATGCAGTTACACAGCTTGAAAAATATTCACACTGGCATAGACAGGCACTAACTCACGCACTCACAGTCCTAACCTATGACGGACCTCTTCAACCCCTGTCATTTCACTTTGTTCCTTTAGTTAGTTGTGAATGTCACTTGCCACTTCTCAACCCAAGTCTGAATGTTGTTGCATGTATATACAGACTGCTTCAGTATCTGAGGAGTTGTCAAAAGTGCTGAACATTGTGCAATCATCAGTGAAACTCCCCACTTCTGATCCTGTGATGGAGAGAATGTGGTTGATGAAGCTACTGAATGTGGTTGGGCCTAGAACACCACCCTGAACAACTCTCGCAGCAATATCTTCAAGATCAGTGGACAGATTTCACCCTGATTCCTATTGACTTCAGTTTTGCTAAGGCTCCTTGATGCCACCATATGAAGGTTGGGGACAACAATGGTTTCTCAGTATTCCTTGTTTAGCTGGAAGATACTGTGGCTGACTCAGCACTCTGTCAGATGAACAGTTTGACAGCATACTCAGTGAGGAAGAGTTGGTTGGTGCTGGAAGGTGGAGTGATCTGATTGAGCACTCTATCAACACCAATTTGTATTAGATGAGGGTAAGAGAGGCAAGCAGGTTTCCTCTGCTCTCTCCCATTAATGTGTTTCTCTGCACTACATTCACAGGAGAGCCACTTTGCTGCTGTCCTCCTGTTTATTCCAGCCATTTCTCTGGTCCCATTGTGATTGAGCGAGCCTGTTACTGTTAGTTTTATCCCATGTGCCTATGGAGACCTTATGTTAGATTGCCCAAATCTTCTTGCTGCCACATTCTGGATGAGTTGGTCTGGGCTGAATTTGAACCCATGTTCCAGAGATGAAAGGTTTGAGGGTTACCCTGCAGACAGAGATTAAGATGCTGTCTTCAGAATGTGCCAGCTAAAACATTCTTTCTCCACTTTGTTTTGGCAGCTGATCACATTTCAATCGGCCTCTGACACTGAAGCGCATCCCGTACCTTCAGTACACCTAAACTATAAACACATCGACCGAAGAGGAGTCCAGGTATATAATTGTCCAGTCCTTAACCCGTTCAATGGTCTGTTCAGAATTAAACATTGTTTTGTTTTTCTACCAAAAATACATTTGAATCATCCAATAATCTGATCAAAGCAGCTTTGAATTAAGAGGATTGTGTAATACCCATGGACTTTCTCACGCGAAGGAGTCAAACGTTCCTCTTAAATTATTTTATATAGCAGTGGAATTCAATGCTTTCTCACAGCTTTTTTCCCATCTTCTGAAGACATTGGAATAGATTTTTTTGCCCAGGTGTAGAAGTGGTGATTTTAGGTTAGTGGGAATGGAAATCGGGTGGATTTTGCTAATGGACAGCCTATTTAAAAGACAGTTTTTACTTACAAATCTACTGTCTCTCACTGCTCAGCCCATGATCCCAATCTGATAGTGTCCATTCTTCCTGTGTGAGCTTTCAGTGACAGTAACAGAAAGGAGAGATTATGTTTACGTAGTGCCTTTCATGAGTTTTGAAAAATTCCTTTGCCATCACCTCAGGATATCACTTTAGCTCTGATTAATGTTATACCATACCTACCTTTTGGTATGAGAGTGTCTCCACTCATCCTAAAGAACATAAGAACATAAGAAATAGGAGCAGGAGTAGGCCATCCAGCCCTTCGAGCCTGCCCCGCCATTGATAAGATCATGATCTAAAACAGGTATCACACTCAAGAGAAGGCATCCAGTGAATCAGCATTCGCTGCATGAGTTGGCAGCTGGTTTAACAGGCCCACTCTGCTCTGAGAAAGAGCTGGTTCAGTCTTTACATAAAACACTTTTTCTGCCTGCCCTGACCATAGGAGATGATATCTGATTTCTGCATTTATTGATTGATTGGCATGTTAGTTTTGTTTTTGTACATTTTCCTGAAATAATAGTCTTGTTTACCCTTGGGTAAGAACATAAGAAACAGGAGTAGGCCATCTAGCCCTTCGAGCCTGTCCCGCCATTCAATAAGATCATGGCTGATCTGAAGTGGATCAGTTCCACTTTCCCGCTTTCTCCCCATAACCCTTAATTCCCTTGTCTATCAGATACCTATCTACCCGTGACTTAAATTAAAGTCACGGGTAGATATGGTAGCTAATATCATTGTTCCAAAGTTAGGGTGGGTTTCCAGAAATATGTCAGTGCCTGCAACAGTGGGTTAGTTTTTTTTGCAGGGGGGACACGTGGGTTGGGATGATCAAAACTTTGATCAGGAAAGTAGGTTTTGAGGAGAAGGTTAGGGAGGGAATCCCAGTGCATGGGCCCTAGGCAACTGGAGACGCCAGAACCAAGAGGTGCTACGAATTGAGCAAATGCAAAAATGATAGGACTTAGAGTTTTGATGGAAATTTATAAATCAGAGGAAAGTTCCACAGTTAGGGAAGGGTGGAAGCAAGCAGGGATTTACACAGAAGGATGTTGGGAAACCAAGAGCCAGTGTTGGTTAACAAAGGCTGGTGTGATGTGTGAACATGATGTGTGTAATGGAATACAGGACTTCAACTGAGCTCTAGTTTACAGAGACTTGATGATGAATGGTGGGTGTGGGGAGGGGGGCATTGGGTGGATGGATGCTGACCAGGAGAGCATTGAAAATGGCAAAAGAATGGATAAGGCTGAGATTGGCACTGTCACAAGTGGAAGGAGTTGGTTTTAGTGAAGAGGAAGATATGGAACTGGAACCAGAAGGCACAACCTCAGTCTAATGGGACGATCTTTTAAAACAGAGAGGAGGAGGAATTTCTTCAGCTAGGGTGGTGAATCTGTGGAACTCTTTGTTGCAGAAAGCTGTGGCGGCTGGGTCATTGACTGTCTTTAAGATAGAGTAGATAAGTTCTTGATTAATAAAGGGATCAAGGATTATGGGGAAAAGGCAGGAGATTGGGGATGAGAAAAATATCAGCCATGATTGAATGGTGGACCAGACTCGATGGGTCGAGTGGCCTAATTCTGCTCCTATATCTTATGGACTGGAGATCAGTTAGTGGTCATGTAGGACATTGCAGTTGCATAGCTGGTCATCATCTCAGCTCTTCAGAGTGATCCTGGTGTAGTGGTGGCTTTGTCAAAGGAGAGTAAGGCCACCAGAGCTTGTGGTCCAGCCAGGTATGGTTGATCGATGGCCAAGCCACTTACATGCAGAGGTACTCAAGTACACGCTGATCCTTTGTCAACATTGGAATCCATTTTTGAGGTAATAAATCTGACCCAGTATTTGTCTAGTGACTGTCTCCTTTGTGTTAACGTGCTTTCTCTTTCTCAGGGCAGCCAAGGTAGACTGACTTCACTATCACCAAAGGCTGAGCTGCAGATTGAGCTCAGTCTAATTCAATCCGAATTGGACATCAGCATTGTGGACAGGCTCAACTCATTATTGCAGCCTCAGAAACTTGTGACAACTGAAATGATGGCATCACATATGTACACCTCCTTTAACAAGCACATCAGCCTGGTAAGTGCTGTTAGACGATGGCATTTTTGGAATAACCATCAGAATCCCGTCTACTTTTGTATCTTGATGCTAATGATTGAGCAATTGGAATTTTGTCCCAGGTTTATCAAAAACCTATGAGATTAAAATAATTGGGCAAAAGTTGATGGGATTTCCAGAAATCCAGTGATTTCAGGATAATAAAATGGGATTGAGCATAACTTGCTTCAGTGGACTATTTGCACTGAACCTAACTCCCAAAGTTTAGGATGGTTTCTCTTGCCCTCCACTGAGGGAATGTGGATGTCTGCAGACAATAAGCCAGAGGTAAGTAGTGGAAATGTGAAGATGAATGGATTTTCTGCAGAGTTGTTTCATTATTTTGTTGGTGATTATTTACATGGCTATTCTGATGAAAAGCCAATCAACCTGAAATGTGAAACCTGTTCTTTCCTCTCAGCTGTCTGACCTGTTCAATATTTTCATTATCCTTGTGTTGACCTGTGCTACTCCCCCAGTAGAAAGCACAACAGCCAGGCTGCTCTGTAACAACAGATGAATTTGTGGTTTGCTAATGCAGCTCCCTCTCAGGTTCTGAGATATGAAGAGCCTTTATTTTTCCCACTGTCTCTCTGTCTTGGACACAGCTTCTACCAGCGTGTCATTCTCTTGTTGCGCTCAATACTCCTTGCAGCTGATGGCGGGAAGATCAGGAGTGACGTTTGAAATGGAAGGATTTGTACACTGAAAAGCACCAAGTCTCTTCCATCATTCCACTTCATTTTTTGAGTGTGCAGGTGATTTATTTAAGTGTCCAACCCCTGTCTTTTTTTGCACAGCTGAGCACCCCGTAACTTAAAGGGATCGGCTTGAGCACAGGCAGTACAGGAGTATTTGAATTTTTGCATGGCCGCACAACTTACAGGGATCATTGGTCTCATTTGTTATCTGTTCTGTTAGAGATAAGGCAGCATCACTCAGCCACTCCAGCTCCCCACCCTAACCTCACTGACACCCCCTCATTGACCCACCTATCCACCTCTCCCACTGAAAGCACTGGCAATGTTTTGACATGGTGTTACTTACCAATTTTTCCAAGTAACTATTATCCATGGATGAGCAGGGATGGTGAACATTAGCAATGTTAATCAACCACAAGGACCAATCCAACCAAACCCAATTCTGTCTTCCCTTGCCATTCAGCTGCTATTGGAGGACACAGGATAGTGATCTGGGTTGGTGGGTAGTTGTAAGAGAGGAACCTCCTTTTTCCCTCCCTCCCTAAATTATCCAATTATATCCTTTTGATATCAGCCTTGGCCAGTGGGAGCATGCTCATCTGAGTTAGAAGGTCATAGTTCACATCTCATTCCCAAGACCAGAGCTGACAGTTTAATTGCAGTACTGTGGGAGTGCTACACTATCGGGAGGTGTTGTCTTTCAGATGACACATTTTGGGTGAGTGGAATAGATCCCACTACACTACTTATTAGAGACTAGGCAATTCTCTCCAGTAACTGGCTAATATTTATCTCTACGGAGGTCTTAAAACAGATTATCAGGGCGTTATCGTTGTGGCTGTGGGAGCTTGTGGTGCCAAAATTGGCTGTCCCATTTCCGACAATGCTTCCAAAGGACTTTATTGGCTATAGAGCATTTTGGGATTTCATAGGGCTGTATAACAAGCTATAGAAATACAATTCTTCAAAAATGAGACCAGCTAAACCACAGCTTAAACCTGGACCTTCCTGATCTGTGTGGCTCAGTCTGACTTTTAACCCCATGAGGCAGAGCTTCCGTATGAGGTGATTAACCTCCAATGATCATGTTACTGTACTTCCCGTTGCAGCAGAGAGCCTTTACCGAGGTATTCCGCGACGATTCTACCTCACCCGCTAACCAGCGGACATCTGTGCAGCTCACCACGCCCTTGTTCAAACTGGCCATCCGTTTCCCAATCCCAGACCTTCGGTCTGACCAGGAAAGAGGACCCTGGTTCAAGAAGTCACTACAAAAGGAGGTACTGCATTTGGAATTCAGCGAGGCAGAATTTAAGACCGAATTCTTTGGGAGTTTATCACATGAGCAGCTTAAACTGGAGCTCACTTTTAAGGAACTACTTGGTGAGTTGTGGCTTTTATTACTTTAGCACCCCTACGTTTATATAATTCTACATTGTGGGGTGAAGGTGATGTTACTGGACTGGTGAGAAGGGCTGGGCTAAGTTCAAACTGCACCTTGACAGAGTAACAAGTTATTTTGCGTGGTGTACCCTCCAGGCATTGTTGTTTTCCTGTGGTGATAGAAGAAGGTTCTTTTCCCCCTCATCTTCAGTCCCTCCCACCCCCCACCTGCTATTTTGTTTTTCCCCCGAACTTCTGCATTTGATGGTTAACTGATATCCCTATGGGAAGGGCCTTGGCCTAGTGCTGGGATTGGACATGGCTGTGATGGTTCCACATCTGCGCAGTCTGTCATCATTTGCTGCTTGGATGAAATAAGAGGGCTGTTAGCAGCATACTCAGCAGAAGGGAGGAGAATGTTAGTGAGGGTTTGATTTTGTACTGATAGCTATTGTGGATTATATGAATGCTTAACGGCCTTCTCGTTATCTCAGGTAAATTCCAAGAAGACCCTGCGATGCCACCATTCACCTTTTTTAAGGTGTCACACGGTGCTGATGGAGACATGTCGACTTCCGATAGCGGGAAATTTGATTGGCCAAGGCAGGTAACACTATGTTTCCCTCATCACACCTGTGGGTACACTCAAAAGGTACCTAATTGGCTGTAAAATACTAAGGAACTCTGGAATTGCAAATTATTTCCGCCCAGTACGAGGAGATAGCTTTCAAAACTTAGTTAGAATTGAAAACCTGCTGATTCTACCATTTGGAACCGGATTAATCCCCCTTTCCTTTCCTCCGTTACCATAGAACCCCTAAAGAGCAAAAGGAGGCCATTCGACCAGTCAGCTGTGCACTGATTCTCCAAAAGAGGCAGGGCCTCCCCTATCCCCATAACCTGCTCATTTACCATGGCTACTCCACTTAACTACACTTTTTGGACACGAGTAATTTATCATGGCCAGTCCACCTAACCTGCACATCTTTGGACTGTGGGAGGAAACTTGAGAATCCGGAGGAAACCCACGCAGGGACACCAGAGGACATGCAATTTTCACACCGACAGTCATCCAAGGCAGGAATCAAACTGGGTCCCTGGTGTGAGGCAGCAATCACTGCTGCCGTGACAACCATTATTAACTGAGAAAATCAGTTTGTGCTAAAGATCACCAAGCAAGAAAGGAGAGAGAAAGGTGCATGAGCTACCTTTCCTAGCCTCAGTAAACACTGGAAAAACTCAGCAGATTTTCAAAGACCTGGCTCAAGAGCTTCATGACTGCCTCTGCTCAAACCTACCACCCTACTTCATCTCACTCAAATAACTTCCCCTATTACATGTTACTTGTGATTTTATTTACTGTGCTGAAGCAGCTGGACACTCTTAACAACATGCATATATAAAGTACTTTTAACATATTCAAAGAATCACCAAGGCACTGAACAAGGGGGTTGCCAGACAAAAATCTGACACGGAGCTATATATTAGGACATTGTCCAAAGAGAGAGATTTTATGGACTGTAGTCTTTAAGTGTAGGGAAAGAATTGCAGAGCTGAAGGCTCTGTGTGACACTGAAGATCAGGGATTTGCAGTGGATGCGGCAGTTATTGGGAATTTGCCACACCCCCAAGGTCTTAGACCATTATATCTGCATCTTATTTCCACAATGTTCAACTGACATTGAATGCATGTTCAGCTTGTATTAATGCTATGGAGGTTTTTGTCACTAGGGTTGTATTGAAGGTGAATCCAAGTGCAGTGCATTCCATCTTGGAGCGAATAACGACAGAGGAGGAGGAACCTGGGAGTAATTTACTGGAGGATGAAGAGGGTGGAAACCATTCCCTGAAGGACGTTTGTGATTTGGGAAGGCAAGAACCCTCGCCGTTCTCCTCGCGAAGAGTGATGTATGAAAATGAGGAGGTGAGAGCACTACTCTGCATACATATTTTGGGGAAATGGAAAGACCTTAATCTTATCAAGTCATTTACCATCACTGATATGATTGTTATGGCATAGGCTAAATTCCAGTGAGTGTCACTATGAGCATTCAATCTTTCACTCATCGAGTTGAAGGAAATCATGCTCGGGAATAAATCACTTTACATTTCAGGCACTTAAAGGGGGTTAGATACAGAGTAAAACTCCCTCTACACTGTCCCCCATCAAACACTCCCAGGACAGGTACATCACAGGGTTAGATACAGAGTAAAGCTCCCTCTACACTGTCCCCATCAAACACTCCCAGGGCAGGTACAGCACAATTTAGAGTATGGAGTCCCTAAATGTGCCTCAGAAGCATGATTCCTGTTGCATCAGTTTGACATTTTCCATTTCACGCACCAGCTTCCCTGTGCCCATTTTAAATGAGCTTGGTAATTTGAGATAGCGTCTTTGAAGGGTTACTTCACAAGCAAGGACGCATGAGCGATCACAATATCTCTCAAATTTTTAATAGCAGTGTTGTACATGCATTTGTGATACATTTAGAAATACTGACATCAACACAGTATGTTGTCTTAAACAAGTAAATTTGTAACATGAGGAAGCTAGTGACACTCAGCAAATGGGTATTACACCGTGCCAACATAGTCTGTGAAGCAGATGTGATTTAGAAGCTGGTATAGATCCATAGGGCCATGATGCTGTTTGTCTCACTGGATCAGTGTGCTCTCTGCAGATGGTGATGCCAGGGGACCAGTTCGAAATGGGTCAATTCCAGGATAAAACCATAAGCACCTCCCACTACGTGCTGGAATTGATGTTACCTAATGTTAACCTTACACTGCCAAACAAGGCGTTCTATGAGAAGGTGTATAACAGGCGAGTCTAAATTCTCTCCCACTCTAAATACAGCAAATCTAGGTTGCAATTTTAGCTTTGACTTTTGCTTCTCAATTCTCCATCCCTCATGTTGGGAAACAGCGATTTTACATTTATTCATTCTCCACATGTGGCAAGGCCCAACCCAAGTAAACTAAAGCAGTTAAGCCAGTCAATCAAGTTGGAAGTGTATAAAATCCCAATTGAGGGAGGTTTCCTTCCCCAAGAATAGCAGTGAACCAGTTGGCTTTTAACGCCAATTTGTCAGCACCATAGTCACTTTTTTTTACTGATACCAACTCTAAGTTCCAGATTTTTCAAACCTGATATAAATTCTCACACTAACATTCTTGCATTCTGCTGGACCATGAATCTGAACTCTGGATCACTGGTTTAGTGCCATAACTACGATTCTCGTCTCAGTGACTTGAGTCAGAAGGCTGTGATTTCAAGCTTTACTCCTGTGACCTGAGCTCATATCTCAGTGCTGCGGAGGTGCTGCACTGTCAAAGGTGCTACACTTTGAACATAAGAGACAGGAGCAGATGTGCACAATTGTGTCCTCATGGCTGATCTCCTGCCTCAATTCCACTTTCCCACCCTTCTCTGTATCCCTCAATTCCTTGGAAGACCAGAAACATGTCTATTTCAACCTTAAATGTACGCGATGGTGGAGCACTGTCTCTGGGGTAGACAATTTCAAAGATTTACAATCCCTAGAGTGAAAGAAATTCTATTTAATTCAGCCCTAAGTGATTGTTCCCACATCCTGAGGCTGTGCCCCATGTTCTAGATTCTCTCGCCAGTGCTACCTCTCAATTTCTACCCTGGCAAGCTCCTTCCAATAAACTGATGTGTGATCTTTCTGTTCTGGTTGATGTTTAAAATCCAATGACACTCTTGTAAGGAGCAAGTTTTTTTTCATTTGAAGGCAACTTCAGATCCTCAATCAACACAACCAAAATCATCTTGAAGTACTTTTATGTCACTTTATACTGTGTACAAATTAACTTGCCTCTTGACACACAACAGTGACTACACTTCAAAATACATTGCTTATGCAGTGTCTAGGGATATCCTGAGGATGTGATAAGACACTGTGTTAATGCAAGTTCTATCTTTCCCTAAATAATTTTTTTAATATGCTTTTCATTACTCTTTTTACAGAATAAACAATGATTTGTTGCTATGGGAGCCTGCTGCCCCGTCTCCTGTTGAGACAGTTGAAAACGTTACTTACGGGGTTGGACTGTCTGTGGCCAGCCAGTTAATCAATGCATTCGGCAAAGAAAGTCTTACTCAACTCAAGTCAACACTCCTCCAGGATGGTACAGTATTGCACTGCCCTTCATATTATTGTGAATGAAAACTTGCACCAGTAGTTTTTGTGTGTGTGTGTGTGTGTGTGTGTGTGGGGGTGGGATGTGATTGTATTCTGTATTTCAGAGTGCTCTGTCTCCCAGTGCAGTGACAGTTTTGCTCCATGTCTCCATATCCTGCACATGGTATGCCGTTGCTAATTACACTATAATACTGCCATTGAAAGAAGCTCAGACTGTTCTCCCAGTGGTTAATAGATGATGGTCATTGTAAATTGAGAATTGGGAGTAACTGATGCTAGTGGCAGGAGGATTGATAATCAGAAGACATTCTGATTTCAGATAATTGAATAAAAATCTGTATAAAGATGGGGAGTAAGAAGAAAGATTTTTGTGATCTAGAATGTTTAGCCTGAATGGGCACTGGAAGCAGATTGAGAAGGAGCCTTCAATAGTAGATTTGATAAATACTTGAAGGGAAATAAGTGACAGGGCGATGGAGAAAGAACAGTGGAGTGAGACTAATCGAAAGCTCTTTCAATGAGCTGGCCTGAGCACAATGGGCCAAATGGCTGCCTTTGATGCATGATTCTCAACACCACCTCAAGGGCAGTAAAAATGTGGCCTAGCCAAGGATGTCCACAGTCTGCTGAGAGGGAAAGAAGGGAGTGATGTAACAGTAGGGTAATGAGACCAGACAAGGCTAGAAATACAATGGTGAGTGATGATGAGAAACAGAAGGGCAGGTTAATAATGCTTCCACTTTGGTATCATCCTTTTTCCTGTTTCACATGCTGCCTGAGCCGTGACACGTTTTGCCTTCCTACCTTTTGAGGGAAAAGCAGCAGCATGGAGATGATGTGCCCAGATGATTACCTGACTCTCACTCCTGCCCTGTGCTCCATAGATGACGAGAGCGGTTCTGATGAGGAGACGCTGCAGTTTTGCTCAAGCATTGACCCAGCCCATCGGTCACGACGTAAAAAGAAGGTGGAACAACAGAGCAAGAATAGCCAGAGCTTCCTATCAGTGCTTCTCAATGTGTCTCATGGGCTTGTGTCTATACACACAGATAACAAGGTGAGAGTCTGTGCCTGTGAGCATGAAGGTTACTCCCAGGGTGAGTTCCCAATGGCTAGCATGTTGGATTAGTAAATACTTTAATGGACTTGTTATCCAGCGATTATGATTTCAAATCCTATCACGCAGTGCTTGAGAATTTGAATTCCGTACAATTAAAATATGGGAATAGGAAACTGGTCTCAAATGTGACTGTGAGTTATGGGATTGTAATAAAAACCCAACTAATTCACTAATGTCCTTTTTAGGCAAAGAAATGTGCTGTCCTTATCTGTTCTGGGCGTATATGTGACTCCAGTCCTACATCAATGTGGGTTGCCTCTTAACTGCCCTCAGCAGTGGACTAAGAATCCACTCACTTGTAAAGTTACCATCAGAAGGCAATGTGAATGGAGATACGATTGAATGTGAGCAAAGCGTTTTCTTGCAGAGTGAAGATGGCATGCTGTTAGCTGAGAACCATGGTGAATTCTGGTTAGAGATTGAAAATGGAAGCTTGTTCACTGTGGGGAAATATCAGGGATTCGACGATCAACATTATTTCTGTCTCCAGACCAACAAAGTCTTCCTTCGTCACCAAGGTAAGGAGGAGATCAAGCTGTAAATAAGTTGTGATTGTATACTGTACAAAATGCTGCTGATATGAACTTGTGAAGTTATTTTCCGGTTTCAAGACTCTCTTCTGTACCTAATACTCCTGTCTGACTACTGTGTGGAATAATGTGTTGTTGCTCTAGGATACTTTGTCCGTGTCTTTAGTCAGGCATCTGCTCAATCCATCCAATTTACGTTCTGTCTCCAGGTGCTGACTCTCACTGGGGTCAGGTCCCCCTCCTCTCCTGGACGTACTGATTCCCACTGGGGCACAGGACCCTCCTCTCCTGAAGGTGCTGCCTCTCACTGCAGTAGACAGCCACAATCCTCTTTCCATTTATAATGCATGATTCTCAACACCACCTTCTCAAGGGCAGTTAACAACAGGTAATAAAAATGTGGTCTAGCCAAGGATGCCCACATCAATCACAATAATCTTTGGTGTGGATTGTTCAGTAACACTTCGGACACCTAGCGAGTGAGCAAAAGTGTTACAAGATCCTTTGGCATTATTCAAAGACTAACCTGGTGTTTGGGTGACATGACTTCCCCAGTTGAACACTATCTTAAAATTAGCTAACTGCTTATTATCCTGTTACCTCGTTCCGGATATTTCTCACATGGAATGACTGCTAATGTTTGTATAAAAATCAGTGGACTACAGAAATACTTTGAGCTATTCCAGCATGATAAGCCTGAAGGGCCTACTCAGGAAAGGTTACCTGTACCTGCCAATTGTTATAGAACATAGAACATTACAGCGCAGAACAGGCCCTTCGGCCCACGATGTTGCGCCGACCAGTTAAAAAACAATGACCCACTAACCTAAACCAATCCCCTTTCGTCCATAAACCTATCCTCGGATCTCTTAAACGCCCCCAAACTAGGCGCATTTACAACCGCAGCAGGCAGGGCATTCCAATCCCTCACCACCCTCTGGGTAAAGAACCTACCCCTGACATCCGTCCTATAACTACCCCCCCTTAATTCAAAGCCATGCCCCCTCGTGCTAGCTTTCTCCATCCGAGGAAAAAGGCTATCACTGTCCACCCTATCTAAACCTCTAATCATCTTATATGTTTCAATAAGATCCCCTCTTAGCCGCCTTCTTTCCAGCGAAAACAACCCCAAATCCCTCAGTCTCTCCTCATAGGACCTCCCCTCCATACCAGGCAACATCCTGGTAAACCTCCTCTGCACCCTCTCCAAAGCCTCCACATCCTTCCTGTAATGTGGGGACCAGAACTGCACACAGTACTCCAAGTTATGGCATTGTTAGACAGAGAAATTTAGTTCTGGTTTTCCCAGCCTGTCCTCTTGTCTTTGGCAGGAATGGTTGAAAATATGTGCCCCCCTGGTGATGTGAAACTCCCCAGCAAGTCTTCATCTCCATGGCTTGAACCTACAATCTACCAATCTGAGGAGGGTGCTTTGACCAAACAGGCTGCTGTTTCTGTGGGTGTTAGTGCAGAGAGTCCAAACATGCTCTCTGTCGCAGTAAAAGTCAACCACA
This sequence comes from Carcharhinus amblyrhynchos, assembly GCF_965287045.1. Lineage (NCBI taxonomy): Eukaryota > Metazoa > Chordata > Chondrichthyes > Carcharhiniformes > Carcharhinidae > Carcharhinus > Carcharhinus amblyrhynchos. Next base: position 1,852,445 of record NC_137337.1, read on the forward strand.
ACAAGAACGAGAACAACATGAAGGTAACATTTGGTAGTTTTGTTTGATAATTCTACTTTAAAGTGCTTTGGGACCCTTTGCTATATTACAGATGCTATGTGAGTTGTTGTTCATCTTCTCTTTCAAATGGGCAACTTTCTTTTAAGGTTGATGTATTTTCCCCTGTTTTAGGAGATCCTTGTGGCTGTCGGATTACGTGGTGCCACTCTTCAGCACCGCAATGTGCCCCCAGGGCGGAGCTGGTATGAGCAGGTTAGCTTCATATTATTTATCATTGGGCAGAGTTGCACTGTAGATCATTGCTCAGATTCTGGAAACACACTTCACAGCAAAAGCCATGATGTGGAGATGCAGCACTGGACTGGGGTAAGCACAGTAAGAAGTCTCACAACACCAGGTTAAAGTCCAACAGGTTTAACTGGTTGCGCAAGCTTTCGGAATCTCCCTGCTTCTTCAGGTGACTCCAAAAGCTTGTGCTACCAAATAAAACTTGTTGGACTTTAACCTGGTGTTGTGAGACTTCTTATACAGCAAAAGCACCAGGTGTTGGGGGGGACTCCCTATAATATGCAAAGAGGATGTTATTCTCTGTAATATATAGTATAGAGATTAGAAACCCTTGCGCATGTTGTAGGAACTAACAGCTCTTGTGTTTATTATGGAAAATAGCAGCCTCGGGGACCAGTATTCCCCATTGAGCAGCATGGCTGCAGAGCTCTAATATTGAATTAGAGAAACGGACAGTTTCCGAGCCTCCAGACTTGCATTGTTTCCTTCGGTGTTGATAATCAACAATGAAAACCTGGCAAACAGTAAATCTTTTATTGCATAGTGCTGAGATTTTCTTCTTGTTTCGGTGCAGAAGAAATATGAACTGTTTCTTGACTTTTTTTCAAAGGTCAATTTGACTTTTTAAAAATAAAGCAATTAGCAAACAGAATAAAGCCCCACAGCCTGTGTTCCCTTCGAGTTGAACAAACCAGCAAGTTCCCTGCAGGCTGCACACGAGTCAGCACCTGGGTTACTGCACACGTTCAGCTGTGCAAGAAAAATATGAATTTAAATGAATTGGATGCACACCATGTGTAAAACAAGTTAGAGAATACATTGCTTCCAGCTCACCAACCAACTCCCTTACTCTGTATGCCCTGATCCCTGAACTATGTGATTGGTGAATCATTCTTTCAGTTCTTTACATAGCTCCCCAGTTGGCAGCTCTTTAAGTCCCTGATCACAGCCTGACAAACAGACTCCAAATTAGCAATGCAAAAAATGCCCTGAATCACAGGCCATTATAAATTCAGCTTTTCAGTTAAATATAAATTACAACAGAATCAATTTCTGTTGCAATGTTAAAAATAATTATTTTTTTAAACTTATTAACCTAGTCACTGCAGCCACTCATCTTGTACTGTGTTTCAGGCAGTGATTTATTGTAATCTGAGTGGCCTGCCTAAAAGGGTGATGGAAGCAGATTCGGAAGTAAATTTGATGTGGAATTAAATGAAGGGAAAATTCACAGGGATTCTCTTTCTAAGATTGAATTTTATTCTGTTTCCTCCTTTACTCCCTAGTTCGAGCACAGTACTGAAAAGCTAATTTTTCATTACACCCTTCCACTTTCATTTGAGGTTTTTCCCTACGCAAAATATTCTGCATGGCTGAATGCACCCAGTCTGTTATAGAGATTCAGTGCTCTGGATGTAGCTGAGGCGCCGTGCCTGTGAGGGAAGAGGCAATGTGTCCTGTACATGGTGTACTTTTATTTTCAGGCTTTTGGTCTCACTCCAACGTTTGTTACTTTCCTTCTTCAAAGTTTCCCTTAAATAAGGCCTTGATCTCCGTAAGTCTGTCCTCCACCATTCCAAACCTCATGATCAAAGATCACACAATCCACTCAAGAACATAAGCAAATATATCTGCTGTTTCTTTCATTAATTTCACTGATTTATAAAAAGTTCCTGATAGTGTCATAGAGTCGTACAACTTGGAGAAGGTCCTTCGGCCCACCGAGGTTGCATTGACAATAACTACTACTAAAGTCACGCTAATCCCATTTTCCACTGCTTCTCCCATATTTGAGTGTTATAGTATTTCAAGTGTTCATCCAAATACTTTTTAAAGATTGTAAGGTTTCCAGCCTCCACTACCTTTCCAGGCAGTGCATTTTAGATTCCCACCGTCGGTTGAGTGTAAAAGGTTTTCCTCAAATCCCCTCTGAATTTCCTGCCCCATACCTAAAATTATGCTCCCTCGTGATTGACCCCTCAACCAAGGGGAACAGCAGCTTTCTAGTCACCCTGTCCATACCCCTCATAATCTTTACACCTCAATCACGTCCCCCTCAGCCTTCTCTGCTCTAAAGAAAACAATCCAAGCCTATCTAGTCTCTCCTTATAGCTCAAATGCTCCATCCCAGGTAGCATCTTGGTGAACCTCCTCTCTACCCCTTCTCGTGCAATTACATCCTTCCAATAGTGAGGTGACCAGAACTGCGCACAGTGCTCCAGCTGTGGCCTAACCAACATTCTGTGAACCTCCAACATAAGCTCTTTGCTGTTATATGCTATGTCGTGACTGATAAAAGCAAGTGTCCCATATGCGTTCTTAACTACCCTATTGACCTGCTCTGCTGCATTCAGGGATCTGTGAATAATTACCTCAAGATCCATCTGCTCCAGTGAGCTTCCTAATGTCCTACCATTCATTAAATACTCTTTTTTTATTTCTTCCAAAGTGCATCACCTCACACTTATCAGGGTTAAAAGCATCTGTCACTGCTCTGCCCTTGAACCATCCATTTATAACTTCCTGTAACCTACAACCTCCTTTTCCACTATTAACCACCCTTCCATTCTCTTGGTGTCATCTGCAAACTTGCTTATCATTCCCCCCACATGATCCATCTATATCATTTATGTACCTAAACAATAAGAGAATTCCTTATTTTAGAAATAGTACATGAAATTTGCATTTCCCTTAATTTATCAAAATATAGAAGTAAGAAGAAAGCAAGAAGAGACCTAGGAGGGCTAAAAAGGGCAATGAAACATCATTGGTTTTGTGGGATTAAGGAGAATCACAAGCTTTTTTATGCCTGTATCCGAAGGGAAAGGGTAAGTCCTGTCAAGGACAGTGGAGGGAATGTGTGTGTGGAGCCAGATGAGGTGGGTGAAGTCCTTAACGAGTACTTTGCATCAATATTCACAAAGGAGAAGGATGAGGGAGATGGTAAATGTAGAAAGAAGGATGTTGACATTCTAGAACATGTTGAGATAAAAAGGAAGGAGATATTGGAAGTTTTGAAAAACATTAAGGCGGACAAGTCCTGAGGGCCAGATAAGGTCTATCCCAGGGTACTGAGAGGCAAGGGAAGAAATTGCTGAGACCTTGGCCAAAATTTTTGTATCCTCTTTAACCACGGGTGAGGTACCAGAGGGTTAGAGAGTAGCTAACATTGTTCTTCTGTTTAAGAAGGGCAGAAGAGACAATCCGGGAAATTACGGGCCTGTGAGCCTTACATCAGTGATGGGAAAATTATTGCAGCATATTCTTAGGGACAGGATGTACTCACATCTGGAAGAGAATAGGCTTATTAGCGAAAGGCAGCATGGCTTTGTAAGGCGAAGTTGTGTCCCACAAACTTGAATGAATTCTTCCAGGAAGTGACAAAAAAATTGACCAGGGCAGGGCAGTGGATGTTGTATACATGGATTTTAGTAAAGCCTTTGATAAAGTTCCACATGGCAGGCTGATACAGAAAGTAAAGTCATATGGGATCCAAGGTGAGCTGGTAAGATGGATACAAAACTGGTTTGTGCATAGAAAAAAGAATAGCAGTGGAAGGGCACTTCAGGTGGGCAAGGTACTTAGGAAGGCATGTAGCTTGCTGGCCTTCATCAGCCGGGGCATTGAGTATATATAGAACATAGAAAATTACAGCACAAACAGGCCCTTCGGCCCACAAGTTGCACCAATCATATCCCTACTTAACAGGCCTATCTATAACCCCTCAATCACATGTACTCATCCAGAAGTCTCTTAAAAGACCCCAGCGAGTTCGTCTCCACCACCACCAATGGCAGCCGATTCCACTCACCCACCACCCTCTGAGTGAAAAACTTACCCCTGACATCTCTGTACCTACTCCTCAGCACCTTAAACCTGTGTCCTCTCGTAGCGACCATTTCAGCCCTGGGAAATAACCTCCTAGAATCCACCCTATCTATTCCTCTCAACATCTTATAAACCTCTATCAGGTCGCCTCTCATCCTTCATCTCTCCAGGAAGAAGAGACCTCGCTCCCTCAACCTATCTTCATAAGGCATGCCACCCAATCCAGGCAACATCCTTGTAAATCTCCTCTGCGCCCTTTCAATAGCTTCCACATTCTTCTTGTGGTGAGGCGACCAGAACTGCGCACAGTAGTCCAAGTGGGGTCTGACAAGGGTCTTATAAAGTTGCAGCATTACCTCCCGACTCCTAAACTCAATCCCTCGATTAGTGAAGGCCTGAATTGGTATAGGAATTGGAAAATCATGTTGCAGCTGTAGAAAGCTGCATTTTTGAGTATTGTGTTCGATTTTGGTCGTCACACTATTGGAAGGATGTTGATGCATTGGAAAGGATGCAGAAGAGATTTACCAGGATGTTGCCTGGTTTGGAGAATATGGACTAAGAAGACAAGTTGAACAAACTTCAATTGTTTTTATTGGAGCATCAGAGAATGAGGTGGGGGGACCTGATAGAGGTTTACAAGATTATAACAGGCTTGGATAGAATGGATAGGCAGAGTCTTTTTTCCCAGGCTAGGGTCAATACTCAGGGACATAAGTTGGAAGTGAGAGGGGAAAAGTTTAAAAGAGATGTGAGGGATAACTTTACCACAGAGGGTGGTGAATGCCTGGAACTCGTTGCCAAAGGAGGTGGTGGAAGCCGATTCTCTAACAACGTTCAAGAGGCATCTGGATAGATACATGAATATGGAGATGCCGGCATTGGACTGGGGTAAACACAGTAAGAAGTCTGACAACTTAAACCTGGTGTTGTCAGACTTCTTACTGTAGATACATGAATAGGCAGGGAAGAGAGAGATATGGACAACATAGAGACTAGAAAATGTTAAATTAAAGAGGCATCTGTGTCGGCACAGACTTGGTGGATCAAAGGGCCTGTTCCTGTGCTGTTTTGTTCTTTGTAAACTCCTGCCTGTGCTAATGCTGTGCTCTGAGATGCCAAAAGTGAACAGAAGGAGCAGTTTAAGGTGATCTTGCTTTCTGGTAATGTACGTCTACGTCCCTAGGATGAGGAGGCTAAGATCAGGAACTCAGGAGAATAGAACTGCCCTCTCTCACTGTTGTAGCTTACAAAGCCTCATTCACTAGAAAACATCTTTAGCTCACATACCTAAGTAATTGAGATTGCATTAATTGTATTACAGGGCTGCAGAGCTAACAGATATGAGACTGTAAACTTGAGGTTGTGCTGTTAGTTTTGTGTTGCGACTATGCTAAATATCTGTCTAGTTCAGAGACTGTTTCATGGGCCTCCATTGAAGTAATTGCTCTCTGCCTCCCTGCAGATTGTCGATTTCCTGAATATTGCTGATGAGCCTGTGTTGGGATATGCTCACCCAGCAAATGCAACCACATTCCACCTACATCTCTGGAGCTGTGCCCTGGACTACAGGTGAATAATTCCTCAGCGCAAGATTCCTCTTCATTTCTTTTGTTGAATACATCATCAAAGTTATGTATGGCAAGACTTAATGCTGTATTGCGTTCAGTTTGTTCCCTGTACAGGCAACAGCTTCTTCAATGAATCTGTTTAGTTTGAATCTAGGTGTGCAAACCACTTCGTTTTGTTAAAACCCTCAAACCTAACATTGTTAGAACATTATTTATTTATTAGTGTCACAAGTGGATTTACATTAACACCGCAATGAAGTTATTGCAAAAATTCCCAAGTTGCCACACTCAGGCGCCTGTTTGGGTACACTAAGGGGGGCAATTTAGCATGGCCAATTTACCTAACCTGCACGTCTTTCGGACTGAGAAGAAATCAGAGCACCCAGAGGAAATCCACACAGACACGGAGAACGCGCGGACTCTGCACAAGTAGTGACCCAAGCTGGGAATCAAACCCGGGTCTCCTGGCGCTGTGAGGCAGCAGTGCTAATCACTGTGCCGCCTTGTCACCTGCAATTACGGAAAGGTTGAGTTGGAGCTGGGGATACTGACGGAGGGTATTAAAGGAGGTGGTTTGGAAATAGTGAATACGTTGGTTGTCATCTTCCAAAATTATGTAGATTCTGGAACAGTCCCGGCAGACTTGAAGATTGGCGAAGGTAACCATGCTTTTTTCAAAAAAGGAGGGAGAAAGCGGGGAATTACAGACTGGTTAGCCTTACATCAGTAGCAGGGAAAATGGCAGCCTGTTACAATGGAGGTGATAACAGGACACTTGAGATAATACCAGTGGGATTAGACAAAGTCAGCCTGGATTGTCAAATGGGAGACCAGGGTTTAATTCCCCAATTTGGAGCAGAGACCACTTTGGAAGATTTGTAAGACAACTCATTGGAGTTCGAATGTAGCTTGCTAATTGATTCCAAGTTCAAATTTTGTTTTTGATTGTTGCACAGTAAGCGTTTTTGAGCCACAAGACCCTACAGGAGTTTTGAGGGTGTAACTAGTAGAATAGATAAGGGGAAACCAGTGAATGGGGCATACCTGTTTTTCAGAAAATTTGATAAAGTCCCACATAAGAGGATAGTGTGCAGACCGAAAGTGCATGATATTGGGGATAATATATTGGCATGGATTGAGAATTGGTTAGCAAACAGGAAACAGTGTAGGAATAAATGGGCCTTTTTTGAGGTGGCAGGCGGTGACTAGTGGGGTTGCATAGGGATCAGAGCTTAGGCCCAAGCTATTTACAATGTACATTCATAATTTGGATGAGGGAATCAAATATAACATTTTCAGGTTTGCTGACAACACAACACCGATTGAGAATGTGAGTGATGAGGAGGATGTTAAGGAGGTTCAAGGGGTTTTAGACAAACTGAGTGAGAGCGGACAAATACGTGGCAGATGCAGTATAATGTGGATAAATGTGAAGTTATCCACTTCAGTTGGAGAAACAGAATGACAGAGTATTATTTTAAAAAGTGAAAGATTGGGAAATGTTGTTGTACAAAAGGACCTGGGTATCCTTCCATACCAATCACCAACAGCAAGCATGCAAGTACAGCTAGCAGTTAGAAAGGCAAATGGTATGTTGGCCTTCATTGCAAGAGAAATTTGAGCTCAGGAATAAGGATGGCTTCAGCATCTGGGCGGGCCTTGATGAGACCACACTTGGAGCATTGCATGCAGTTTTGGTTTCCTTATCTAAGAACGGATGTATACTTGCCATAGACGAAGTGCAGTGAAAATTCACCAGACTGATTTACTTGAACGGCAGGATTGTCATATAAGGAGAGATTGGGTCAACTGAGTCTGTATTTAGAAGTGTCAGAGAGAATCTAATTGAAGTGTGTAGAATTTTGACAGGGCTGGACAGACTGGACATGGGGCTGTTGTTTCCTTTGGCTGGGAGGAATAGAACAAGGGTCACCATCTCCAGATGCGAGAGAGGCCATTTCAATGAGAAGAAACTTCTTCACTGGGTTGCTGAAGGTGTCGAATTCTACCATGGAAGGCCGTGGAGACCAAGTCATGAATATATTTAAGAAGGAAATAGATTTCTAGACACTAAAGATATCAACAGATACAAGAAGGGCATGGGTGTGTGGCATTGAGATAAAGGATCGGCCATGATCTTACTGAATGGTGGAGAAGGTTTGAGGGGCCGAATGGCCTACTCCTGCTCCAATTCTCTCTGTTTCTGTGATGATACCTGAAATGTGTGTAATTGTTTGTATTCCAGGCCACTCTATCTACCAGTTCGAGCACTAGTGACTGTTGAAACCTTCACAATATCCAGTAACATTGTACTGGACAAATACTGTTCCACACTCAGGTACTGAGAGATCCCTTAAAGATTCTATAATCATTCTGTTCCAACCAAATAGCTATTTGCAATAAGTATTATCTTTCGTCCTCCAGAATTATTATCGATGATGCTGCATTGTACTTGTCTGAAAAATGTCATCAAGTTGCAGTAAATTTAAAGCAAGGTGAGATTTGTTTCTATATCGAGCATTGGAATGGTCAGTGCCCGCACACATTCAGTTATTAAAGGGAGGCAGTCCCAAGGGAATAGGGAACTAGAGAGGAGAGGGTCCCATGGGTGGTGATATTCAAGGAGGCTATATTCAGAAATTAAAATCTGGAAGATGCAGTATCCTCAAGAATTGGGCACTAAAGGCCAAGTGTCAACAGATTTTAGGGACCTAAGACTGGTGTGTCCCCAGAGCTTGAGATATCTCAGCGAAAGTCAGCAATCCCAGGAGAGGAGGGGAACCCTGTACCCCAGTGAGAGTCAGCACCTTCAGGAGAGGTTCTCCTACCACAGAAAATTAGATTCTTTTCATTGTTTGATTTTGACACAACAGAAATGTCAGTGAGTCATTGAAAAGGAGAAAATCTTTTGGTCAGGCTCACTTGTGTAAATTGTTTATTCCAGATTATGTGCAAGTCCTGGACATGGGGTTACTGGAATTTCGAATTACTGCGTCAAAGCCAACTGCAGAGGGAGAGTGGGTGAGGGAACCTTTATCCCTGTCAGTCTCTGTGTGTCAAGTTGTTCGTATCAATTGAGGCTTGCATTAAACTTCAATCTTGTGTCTAGTTTCAGCCCCGGTTTGAACTTCGTTGTTCTAGTGATGTCATCCATATCCGGACATGTTCTGATTCTTGTGCTGCCCTCATGAACCTTATACAATATGTGGCAAGTTATGGAGATCTACACCCACCCTGCAAATTCCAGCCTACTCCTGGAGCAACAGCGCAGAGGAATCAGGTAATCCAAAATTCCTCTGCACTGCTAGTGTTTTTAATTCTTCAAGCTTTCTAGGCACTGATATATATCTGTCTGTCTCAAGTTCTGAGGCAGCAGTGCCTGACATGGAATTGAGTCTGATGTTATTTTAAATTACATTTTTCATTTTATACAAAAAAAAACAAACTCTCAAAGGTGGGTACAGTATAGGAGGATCACTTTCAAACAAATACAAGAAGGAAAAGAGAGAGAGAAAGATTACCCACACAGTAGGTTTGGATTATTCATCATATCCAGTACCATACAAGTCACTAAAGGATATATGGTGGGTGGGGGGATACATATGGCTACAATAGAGTCACAATTGGCTCAGTTTTGAACAATTTTCACACCACACTTCGGCGTCCAACAACTGAAGCTTCCTCCATCCCCAGCTATAATGGGGCTGCCAGTTCTTCCCAGGATGTATAGTCTGTACAGTAACAGGAACTAATCAGATTCTATCACCCCAAAACTACTGAAATACAAAAATACATGAGCACCTAAGTTCTGGGGTGAGGTGATGAGGACTCATGGGACCCTACTCACTCGTTTGTTCGCCCATCGTCAGTGAGGACCACGGCACTATTAGTCATTTTGAGGCTGGTTGCGGTGTGTCCGAAGATGACTGATCAGGCCAATTCAGGCACGGAATGTCTTGGCACGTATTGGACAGACTTGTGTAGACACCGTAGTTGCTGCGCTCGTGGCTCTGGACTGTCACAGCTCGTGCTTAAGTTGTGCTTCCGCAATACACCTTGCTTTGTAAGCTTGACAGCCCTTGTGGATGAAGCGGTGCCAGGAAGGGCAGTTTTGTGCCAGCATTTCCCAGTGGCCATGTCTATGTCAAGCTGTGAGTGTGTCTTTGTCACGTTTCTTCTGCCCTCCATGCGAGTGTCTTCCAGCAGAGAGTTCCCCAGAAAGGAGCTACTTGGGTATGCGCTCGTCTGACATACGGATGACATGACCTGCCCACCAGGTCTGCGCTCTCATCAGCAGTGTGTGGACTGATGATAGACTTGCTCTAGAGAGAACTTCAGTGTCTGGTACTTTGTCTTGCCATCTGATGCGTAATATTTTGCGAAGACAAGTCATGTGGAAATGATTGAGCTGTCTTGCGTGCCTTCGATACACAGTCCACGTTTCACAGGCGTACAAGAGGGTAGTGAGTACCACGGCGCTGTGGACCTTGAGTTTTGTTGCTGGGCTGATTCCTCGATGTTCCCATACAGTGGAGCGCAGTCTACCAAAAGCAGAACTTGCCTTTTCTATTCTGCAGTTAACTTCTGTATCAATAGTCACTGCTTGGGAGAGGGTGCTGTCAAGATAAGTGAACTGGTCCACTGCCTGTAGTTTCTGCCCTTTGATTGTGATTATGGGTTCTGTGTACGGTGCATGAGGAGCAGGCTGGTGCATGATTTCGGTCTTTTTAATGTTGATGGTGAGTCCAAAGTTGTCACAAGCCGTGAAAATTTGTCCATACTGACTTGCATCTCTGGCTCTGAACCAGTATACAGGGCGCAGTCATCAGCAAAGAGGAAGTCTTTCAGAACAGTCTCTTTCACTTTGGTAATAGCTTGAAGTCTCCTCAGGTTGAAGAGCTTCCCATCCATTCTGTACTTGAGGCTGATTCCAGCGACAATGTCCTGGAAGGCATCATTCAGCATGGCAGGAAACATCATGCTGAACAGTGTGGGTGTGAGCGCACAGACCTGTTTGACACCATTGGTGACTGGGAATGCCTCAGAGGATTCTCCGCCATCCAGTACTCTGGCCATCATGGAACTGGCGTACCATCTGAATGAATTTGGGGGGGCAGCCAAATTTTGACATGATCCTCCACAGGCCTTGTCGGCTTACAGTATTGAAGGCTTTTGCGAGGTCAACAAAGGTTGTGTAGAGCTTGCAATTCTGCTGCTGACACTTCTGAAGTTGGTACGCAGCAAAAATCATGTCAGTAGTCCAAGACCTTTGCAGAAGCCCACTGTGACTCTGGACGCAGGCTCAGCTCCAGATGAGTGACCAGATGATTTAGCAGGACTCATGCAAGGGTTTTTCCTGTGATGGTGAGCAGCGAGATTCCTTGGTGGTTGTTGCATACTTGCCAGTTGCCCTTCCTCTTGTAGAGGTGTATGATGGAAGCATCTTTAAGTTCCTGAGGAATGGGTCCTTGCTTCCAAAAGGACTGGAACAATTCGGTGAGCTTCTCGATAAGTACAGGACCTGCAGCTTTACAGATCTGTCCGGGTATGGCATCTGCCCCTGGGACTTTGCCACTGATAGCTGGCTGACAGCTTTCGTGACTTTGGCTACTATCGGTGGGTCATCCATGGCGTTGTTGATATTGACCTGGGGAATTCTGTCTATTGCCTCGTCGTTAATATTTTAAGATCATTAGCATCAAAGCTCATGAAACGGCAGAAGCTTCCGTGCTTGCATCCTGTGCTTTCCCCCCCACCCAATAAGATCATGATTGATCTGACAACTGCAGATCTGCATTTCACTTATCCCCAATAACCAATCAGCTTGCTGACCAAGAATTGGGTTGCTGACACTTCTGCCTTAAAAATATTCAAAGATACTCTTCTCAGGAAGAATCTCAAAGATTCTCAACCTGCAACATTTACTTCATCACCATTTTAAAACAGTGGCCCCTAGTTTCAGATTCTCCCAAAAAAAGAAACATTCTCTCCACATCCACCCTGTCAAGACCCCTCAGGATCTTGTATGTTTCAGTCAAATCTCCTCTTGTATCCTCTGGAGCTCAGGAGCATAAGCCCAGCCTGTTCAACCTTTCCTTATAAGACAATCTGCCCATTCCAGGTATTAGTCTGAAACCTTTCTGAACTGCTTGCAATGCATTGACATCCTTAAATAATATGACCAATACTGTAGACGTATTCCAGATGTATTACTTTCCTACGTATTCCATTAGTTTTTTTAATGGCTTGTTATACCATGATGGATTGATTGTAAGCATTCTTCTTTTAGGCTGGGTCAGGTGATAGCGCTGCTTGCCGAAGCTCTGGCCTTGCTGAAGCTGAGCAGAAGCGTCTGCGAGACCTGATGATCGATGCTATGGAAGAGATGGACATCCTGCCATCTTCACCACCTGCCCCTTCAGACTCGCAGCAGTCAAATGGTGAGTGGGAAAATCAAGCAGGCATGGAGCTCCGAGCACTGTGAAATATGAAACATTTAAAAAAAAAATTGAAGCATGGCACATGAAATGACCCTTCTTTGGAGAGGAGAGAGATACAACAAGAAAGCAAGGAAAGGAGGTTGAATTTTAGATGTATTACCTCATTTCACTAAGGGAGAGATACTGGATTTAGCCTACAGATGGATGTCCTTTAAGAGGCTGCCTTAAACACACCTCTTCATCTTTCTTGTAACCTCCTCTAGCCTCCAAGTCCCCAAGATCTTCCCATTCCCCCAGTTCTGGCCTTTTCTCCATTCTCGATTTGACAAAATGTGCATTCAGCTGTCAAAGCCTTCAGCTTGGGAATTCCTTCCCTAACCCCCTCTACCTCCCTCTGAAAACCAACCTCTTTGATCATAATATTCTCTAATATTTCCTAATATAACTGTCAAGTTTTGTTTGATAACATTCCTTTGCAGCACCAAATTGCACTCTTTTAAGGATGCAATATGAATACAATATTATTGTAAAGACCTACTGTGATTGAGTAACTTTTGTGAAGACTCGCTGCTTGGTGTTTTATAATTTTTCCTGTGATGGTCATTGTTCAAACTTCCAGTGTGCAAATGGGAGAATGAGCCAGGGTATAGTTGGTGTTGCACCGCTGTCTCAAATACAAGGCTGTACCAGAATATGATCTGAAAAGGCCAAGAAAACAGAAGGAACTTGATATCCACAGGGCCAGAAAAGGCATTGCAGTCATCTGTTAGTTGTCATGGGATGCTCTTTTTAGCTCCATGTATACACCATCCAACTACCTCACAGTTTTCGTGAGTACCACCACTGGCAATGCTCAGGAGGCTAAGGTATTTGTCATGTCAGCTCCAATTTCTACAGATGCACCATAGAAAGCATTCTTTCTGGTTGTGTCACAGCTTGGTCTGACTCCTGCTCTGCCCAAGACTGCAAGAAATAACAAAGGGTCATGAACATAGCCCAGTCCATCACGCAAACAGTCTCCCATCCATTGACTCTCTGTTTCCCACTGCCTTGGAAAAGCAGCCAGCGTAATCAAGAATCCCATGCCCCCGGAACATTCTCTCTTCCATCGGGAAAAAGATACAAAAGTCTGAGGTCACGTACCAGTCGACTCAAGAACAGCTTCTTCCCTGCTGCTCTCAGACTTGAATGGACCTACCTCAAAAGTTGACCCTTTTCTGCACCCTAGCTATGACTGTTAACACTACATTCTGCACCCTCTCTTTTCCTTTCCTTTCTCTATGTACAGCCTGCTTTGTATAGCATGCAAGAAACAATACTTCTCACTGAATCCCAATACATGTGACAATAATAAATCAAATAAAAATGCATATTTCTTGCCCTCACTGATCTGTTGTGTATTTTCCTTGTTCTGTGCTTTCGGGTGATAGCACTGATCTCTGCTTGAAAGGGCGGGGAGAGGCCAGTTTCATCCTATATCTCCTGCAATGGTTTGACCAAAGGGGCTCATTTACCAACATTGCTTTCAGAATTGCCTCGATGCACGGCAGGAGTGGCGTTGTTGTCTGTGTGAAAAAGTGCCTCCTGATTTCAGCTCGGGCCACAGCTTCATTCTAGGTTGGCATGGCTGCTCCATTATTGATACTGTTCGGGGTTTGGGCCTCAAGTGAGGGCAGCGTTTGCACCACAAATTCTGGCTTGTGATCTGAAGCAAGGGAGTGAACTGTCATCTTCACTCGTCCTTATCTATGATTTTGTAGAGCAGGAATGAGAGATTTCATCTGTCTCCTTTTATCCATCTTTAGGGATTGACAATGACATTCAGGAACGCGAACCGGCCCGGTCTGACCTTTTCCTCTTCCCTGATGAGAGTGGAGGTTCTTCGCAGGAGCAGAGCCCAAGTTCCACCATGGTCCTCCCTGAGCATCATGCAGTCTATCCCTCCTTCCCCAGCGAGCAACCGGAGAGTGAGGACTTCTGCATCTTGGAGGCGCCAAAAATGGCAGTCACGGTAAATGCTGAAAGTAACTACCAGTACCAAAAGGAGGTGAAAGATTTGGATAAGGTTTCAAAAGATTGTAGTGAAATGAACTCGGTGGGTAAATGCAGAAATTCCAGATTTCATCCCTGTTCATATTTCAGTAGACAGCACTCTCTCACCTCTGAGTAAGATGGCTGAGAGTTCAAATCCCAGGCCAGAAACTGGAACACAGAATCTAAGCTGACGCTCCGAGCTGCACTGTTAGAGATATTGCCTTTCAGACGAGATGATAAACTGATATCTTGCAAAGAAAGGTATGCAGTTTACCGTAGTGTCCTGGTCAAAGTGTATCCCTCGTCCAGCATTGCTAACCTAGATTATCTAGTTATTTATCTCTTTTGCCAGCTGTGGGACCTTGCAGTCTGCAGAGTGACTGCCACAATTCCCAATATTGGCCCAAGAGTGACTGCACTTCAAAAGTCCTCAGCTATACATGTTGGGGTGCCCTGAGCTCGTTGAAATACAAATCTTTCTTAATTGATGTTAGCTTGAGCAGCTGTGGGCAGTGCTTGAAAACTGACATTCAGGGTTGAGGAGGGTAAAGTCAGCTGGGTTCCTGTTCCTAATGACTGAGTGATCCCTGCTGGAAATTGCAGTGAAGCTGCTTGTTGGGCAGCGGTAGAAATAGGCTCTGCAGTGAGTCCTTCCGCAGCTGAGGGATCAGCAAGTTTGCCGGTGACACAAAGATTGGCTGGGTGGTTAACAGTGAGCTTGAGTGTCTTGGGTTACAGGAAGATCTAGACGAGGTAGTCAAATGGGCAGATAAGTGGCAGATGGAATTTAACCCCGAATTGTGTGAGGTGATGCACTTTGGAAGGAGTAAATTGACAAGGAAGTACACTATGAAAGGTCTGATACCGGGAAGTTCCAAAGAACAAAGGGACCTTGGCGTGTTTGTTCATAGATCTCTGAAGGTGGAAAGGCAGGTTAATAGGGTGGTGAAAAAGGCATATGGCACACTCACCTTTATCAATCGGGGTATAGATTACAAAAGCTGAGAGGTCATAATAGAGTTGTATAGAACTTTGCTGAGGATACAGCTAGAGTACTGTGTGTAGTTCTGATCACCACATTATAGAAAGGAGGTGAATGCACTGGAGGGGGTACAGAGGAGATTCACCAGGATGTTGCCTGGGATGGAACATTTCAGTTATAAAGAGAGGTTGGATAGGCTTGGGTTGTTTTCTCTGGAGCAGAGAAGATTGAGAGGCGATCTGATTGAGGTGTACAAGATTAGGAGAGATATGGACAGGATAAGGAGCAGCTGTTCCCCTGAGTTGAGAGGTCAGCTACAAGGGAATACAAATTAAAAGTGAGAGCTGGGAGGTTTAGGGGTGATCTCACTGATGGAGGAACAGTTTCGATGTGTGGCCTCCTCCCATATCTAGCTTCTGTATCCCGGCAAGGATAGGAGATGAAGAAAAGGATAGGGCGCAATGAGTGTGCAATCCCAAGGGACTTTTTGAGGAAGGGCTACAGTGGAATGCTCATCCCACTCGGAAAAGATCTTGAGGAACTGTTGTTTTATTTACAGGTTTGCTGCATGGAGTGTAATTATTTTAATTTGTAGCAAGCGGGCAATGTAGCTAGGCTAGTGTTTATCTCCACCCCTAACTGCTCATGAAGAGATGATATTAAATTGCCTTCCTGGACTGCTGCTGGTCTGTGTGTAGGTGCACCCACTGTGCTATTAGGCAGAAACAGTGGTACAATTCCAAATGTGGCTGGTGCATGACTTGCAGTTGGTAATGTTGCCATGCATCTGCTGCCTTTTGTCCTAGATAGTGATGTCTGAAGAAGTTATCTGTTTTGTCTGGCAGAGAGAGACTGAGCCTGTAGTGAGGATGTTGAACTCAGGACCGATCCTGATCAAAGACGAACACTTTACACGACCGGTCAAGAAGATGGACACGAGCAAAGCACCGCTACACCTTCCCATCCCAGAGATCCGATACGTAGTGAAGGAGATCTCGGTTGTGTGGCACCTGTATGGAGGAAGGGACTTTGGAACTGCTCTCTCTACACGGTCACCTGTTCAAAGCAGAATGTGAGTTCCCTATCATTGACCTTACTGGTCTCCTTTTACTGTAATGGTAGCTGTAGCACACATCACATTAGACTAGACTAATGTGCATAGTTATGTTCTAATCCATGGCCTCAAACTCCCATCATCAGTGACAGACCTGTGTCCACTCTTCTTCACCACCAAAAGTTATCTCTGCACATTTTGAAATCCGGAACATTTTATTGCAATGGTGGGGATTATTATCACAGTTCCCAGGATTAAACTTTCACATACCTTCCAGAATTACAATAACCTTGAAACTCTGTGACAGCAGGTGCAGGTTCTGGACATATTCCTTATGTCTGTTGAGGAAAGGTCCCTGAACGTGAATCTATGGAGTTTTTAGCAAGTGTATGTAAAAGCATGAGGGACAGTAGTTCCCTGGTATATTCACCATGGCAATCTTTTAACCAACCAGAGCTGATTACTGTTCCCGTTTGAAATTTGGTATTGCGTCTGTCCTGATGAGTACAAGACAAAAAGCTTCAACAGTATATGTGTTTTTCAGCAATAGTCAAGCTCTACATACAGTTATGTGTTCACTTGGAATAGTGATAGTTCTAGACCCACTCACATATTCACAATACTTGGAGGCAGCTGGTAGTTGCCCAATGGAAAGCTTAACATCAGGCAGGTACTGGTTTTCCCTCCCCAACCTACAATTCATAAGGCAGTCTTCATTCTGTCTTTCAAGTAGTAACAGGAAAATGATAGTCAGTTTAGAGACAACATATACAGTAGTTCACTTGTGAAGGAACATAACAATATAAGGGATGTATCACTGCTCTTTAGGTATGGATGATTCATGAATACTATGATTGGTATATTGTGTTGAGAAACACAGGTATACATTGTTCAGATTGTGGGAGAGCAGGTGAAGTAAGTGAAGAAGTGGTGATTCAAGTGACACCAAGATTAAATTTTAAAAGTTTGAAGATTTTTGGAGAATGAGGAGATTGAGGGGGATGAGTTTTTGGAGTCCTGGGAAGAGTTTGGGAGGTGAGACAGTGGGTGAGGGGGTTAGAGAGTGACAGACTGTGGCCTTTAATGGGCCTATCCTGTGTTCCTTTGGTTTGAGCTATCATTAATACAGAGCTCAATTCGGTGATGCTTATAGAACTTAGCTGCTGCATTTTTTCTAGTCCTAGATCTGTTTCAAGCTCCACCCAAGGCTCCCCATCTTCATCTTCAGTCCGACACAGTCATTTGGCGAAGCATATTCAGGGTGGACCCGGAAGGAAACATGACATCCTGATGGAGATTCAGCTCAGTAAGGTGAAAGATGAATATCATGGAGCTGCTATCCTGTGGGTACAATTCTTGGTGCTGCTGCTACTACACTGGCTGAGAATTTCTACTTCCCTTTTCCATATTTAAACCCTGCACGTGCATGTGTCACGTGACAGCAAAAACTTTCCATCCCTCTTGCATAGTTCCTTTTGTTTCTCCCTTCCCTGCCAGCTTGATCCTAATTTTAAGGTATTGACTCATTACTGCATGCACGCATGCCCTCTCTGCCCCCCTTCCTCCGAGTCCCCCGGCCCCATCACAGTGGATCCATTTCCTAGTGTACCAAATGTCCGTATTTAACCCATCGTTCCAACCAGTTCCTGCCCTACAATTTGAACCATAATTCAGTAGCAGATTCATCTTTTTATATCAATTTTTTTTCTCTCTAAAGGTGAAATTTCAGCATGAAGTTTATCCACAGACCATTAATGATGTAGATCCAGGTTCCACAGAGCGTCCCATCTCACGGCAGGTCTTCATCGTTCAGGATCTTGAGATCAGAGACCGCCTGGCAACATCCCAGATGAACAAGTTCCTCTATTTGTACTCGAGCAAAGAGTTACCGAGAAAGGCTCATTCCAACATGGTGAGGCATGCACTTTGCAGCAGGGAACTCATTTAGCAAGCTTAGGAGGTGAAATACTTCAGCAAGCAGCCTGTCTCAAGGGTGCAGAGGTGGTTGGGTAGCAATGGTTGTATCCGAGTGTCATACATCAAGTTTGAGGAATGCGTGCTCTAAATATTTGTCAGTGTTGTCCAAAGCAGTTAGACTTTGGAAGGGGATACAATGCAAATTCATTAGAATAATGGCGAGGCTAAAATACAGATCAACCATAATCTGATTGAATGGTTGAACAGGCTCAAGGGGCTGATGGCCTCATCTTGATTCTCTTTTTCACTTGTTGCACGAGCTGATGGTTGTTTGCTTTCGGATGATCCTAGGTTTGATACCAGCCCTGTGAACTAGGGTAACAGTTTGGGTTCTTGTTGCTGATTTTGGTGCTGCCTGTTTGGACCATCTTTTTATTCAATTTTTCCCAGTGTTACAAAAATGGTTAGAACAAAAAGCCGATCAAAAAATTACATGGAGTGGGCTTTTCCGGTCTTGCTCGCACCAAAATCGGAAAGGCCCGCCCCTAGCTTAGGGGTTAAAAAAATGGATGGCATGGACAAGTTGGGCCGAAAGGCCTTTTTCCATGCTGTAAACCTCTGACTTTCAGGAATGTGCAGAGGTAAAGTCAGAGGGAGTGCACAAACCATCAAATAGCCCATCTACCCAGTTTGTGCTGCAGAAGTTATGTGATCCTCCAGAAAACAACATGACACAGCATAAGGAGGAAGCCATTCAGCTTCTTGAACCTGTTTCACTATATTATTAGATCACCTCCATTTAATCAGTATCTCCACCTGATTTGATAATATTGATTTAAAAAAATTGATCAGTTTTGATGTTGGAAGTGTCAGTTGACCCCAGCATTCATAGCATTTTGGGCAAAGTTCCCAGTTTCCACAGCCGTT
The DNA here is from genome assembly GCF_965287045.1 of Carcharhinus amblyrhynchos. Classification (NCBI taxonomy): domain Eukaryota; kingdom Metazoa; phylum Chordata; class Chondrichthyes; order Carcharhiniformes; family Carcharhinidae; genus Carcharhinus; species Carcharhinus amblyrhynchos. The sequence continues at coordinate 1,871,486 of NC_137337.1, forward strand.
TGTTGGAAACACTGCTTCCTGATTTCTGCTTTGATTCCTCCGGAGCACCTGGAAGAAACCTATGCAGACACGAGGAGAATGTGCAAACTCCACACAGACAGTGAGCCAAGCCAGTAATCGAACCCAGATCTCTGGAGCTGTGAAGCAGCAGCGCTAACCACAGTGCTACTGTGCCACCCTTTGCTGGAAACACTGCTTTCTGATTTCACTTTTGTTTTTGTTCCTTAGTATGTGAGCATTAATGGCGAGACCAGCATTTTTTAGCCATCCCTAATTACCCTGAGCAAATGGTGGTGAGCCACCTAAAACTTGAGTAGTTTCCTAGGCCCTTTCAAAGGGCAGTTACGAGTCAACCACTTTGCTGTGGGTCTGGAGGCCAGACAGGGTAAGAATGTCAAATTTCCTTCCCTCAAGGGCTTTAGTGAATCAGATTAATTTTTACACCAATCTGGTAACTTTGTGATGATTAATTTTAGATTTGCTAATTGATTTATTTAAAGTAACTTTAGCTGCCATGGTGAGCTTTGAACTTGTGTCTCTCCAGCATTAGTTCTGTCGAGTGCCTTTTATCATTTTAGGTACCTCGATTAGAATATCTTTCAGCCTTCTATACAAGAAAATAATGTTATGAAATTAGACTAGACCCCAACTATTTGCTATTTTGGTAGTAATGTGAGGACGTGGTGTTTCACTCAACTTCGTGTGAATCTGTTGACACACTTGTAAGCTTTTATGGAAAAAAAAACTTTATATTTAATAATGCAGTTTAACTACAACAAATGAATTGAACAATACTTAAACAGGACAAGATACAATTTTTAACTGCTAAACTATCTCTCCATTCTAATTCAAGCAAAATTCCTCTTTTTATAGACTTAAAATCCCTCTTCAAAATCAATAAGCAAACCCTCAGGCTTAAGTGCTTGTATTTGTTAACAGTTCTAGAGCCTTTTGAACACCTCTAGAGAGAGAGGCAGAGCGACTCCTCTCATCCCAAACAGCAGCTTTCGGAGAGAGACAGAAAGACACTTCTTGCTTCTTTCAGAGCCTGGCAGTAACTGTTCTTAAAAAAAAACACACTCCTGAAAGCTTAGCTCTGCTCGTTCTCTGTCAATCATCCTAATCAAAACTCCACTCTGAAACCCCAGTTAAGTAGAAATGTATTAACTCAGATTTCTGAAAAAAAAACCCCGTTAGCCAAGATCAGTGGTTATACTGGATTCTCAGCGTAGAGAATCTCAAACAAATCGGCACTGTTAAACAAAACCTTCACAAGAAACATAATATACCTATATTTCCTAAAGGCACACAATATTGCCTTATAACTTGAGTAAATACATTAACCTCTCACTGTCTCTTTTCCAGCTAACTATTAAGGCCTTACACGTGAGTCCAGATTCCACTCGTATGCCTCGTGAGTGCTGTCTACGCATCACACTTATGCCCCTTCGGCTAAACATTGATCAGGTTGGTAGAACCAAGACTGAATTTATAACTTTGGGAGGGGGAGAAGATTCAAGTCCTGACCCTAACCCTCCTCTTTGCAGCAGACTGCCTAAGGTTTACTTTGAAGTAATCTGAGGGAATGTTTTCCAAAACCAATATTAAATCTTTTGAGTTTACCAATTCAACCCAGATGGTCAGCTCTACACTGTGGTTGGACGTCTGATGTAATCTGTACGTCAGGATGTGTCCCAGCTCTTGCTGAAGTCAATGTCTCTCTAATGGCTTAATAGCACAAGAAAGTAAGACCACAGGTAATCATAGTTCATAAAACCCAAACCCTAATGAATTCAGCCTCTGTAGGACCGTACTCCAATAAGGATTAATTCCTGTAAGATGCAAAGCCTCAGTCAGAGTTGGTGTCCCTAAGAAAAAAACGCAATTATTTCAGTGGGATGATGTCTGCCTGATGTGTTGGTCTGTGCTGTTTGCAGCTAAGAGGAAGGGGAGGATTTTGTTTAGATTGTAAACTTAAACCTCGCGTTTTCTTTGCTTAATAGTCACTAAGCAAATTGATGCATCTTACTTGATCCTCCTGAGTTTAGTTTTTTGCAAGCTGTCCTTGATTAATTTGGTTTTCCCTTCTGCCTGCATTCAGGATGCGCTGTTTTTCTTGAAGGACTTTTTCACCAGCCTGGCTGCCGAGGTGGAACTGTTAATTCCTCCTGATCCTGTACAGGAGGGTGAGTATCATCAACACCTGATAGTCAGACTATAGAGAAAAGTTTCCAAATACAACTATTACAATGAAAACAGACTGGAGGGGAGAAAAAGATTAAGAAATTAGTACTTGGGATGTTCTAAAGCTCCTTTAAATGCAAAGAAGTGTTAATGTATTCATGTTGATGTGCAGGAAATGTAACAGGTAATCTGTGCACAGTGAGCTCCCACAGACACTTTTAACTGAATCCCTGTCATTATTGATTGGATTGAACATCATTCTGGTCTACCATAGCACTGTCCTCCAACCCTGCGCGCTAGACTGGGACCTCGAATCTCCCAATTGTGGCTTAACACCACCCATTCTGTTCTATCTTTGACCATCCTAGCCTTGTTCTCTAGAACCGTTTCCCATAATCCCCGCCATCCCTCTTCCCGGATTTGCTGTGCTAATTGTGATGTTTATTCACCTTCAGATTTGCTTATTATTCAAAATAAAGGCAAGCAGCGAGTTGCCATTCCTGCATTAATTACATTTCCCGTCTTTCTGTCTGTCTGTCCCCAGTGAGAAAATCTCCTGGACCAGATGTAACCAGCAGTCTTTCCAAAAACGGAACTAGCCCTGCAGACCATGGTCCCATCATAACTCTCCCAGGTCAGAGCAAACTCAGGCCAGATCCTTTGACCGCTGCTAGCAGGGCACCGGTCAGCGAGTCGAGGGATGCCTTGCCAGCACCATTCCGAGACCAGCCAATCTTCTTCCGGTGAGCATTGCAGTTGTTGATGGGGGCGACAGGCCCTACCTGTTACTCTTATTTGACTTCTGGGCCTAAGAAAAAGTAAATGAAGCATTTGGCCGCATTTCAAGAGGAATAGAATTAAAAAGCAGAGATGTTATCCTAAAATTGTTTGGGCCTTGCTTATACTCCACCTGGAACATAAGAAATAGGAGCAGGAGTAGGCCATCTGGCCCTTCGAGCCTGCCCCGCCATTCAATAAGATCATGGCTGATCTGTCGTGGCTCAGTTCCACATTCCCGCCCTCTCCCCATAACCCTTAATCCCCTCTCCTATCAAAAACCCATCAACCCGCTTCTTAAAAATATTTAGCGAGGCAGCCTCCACCACTTCAACGGGCAGAGAATTCCAGAGATTCACCACCCTTTGAGTGAAGAAGTTCCTCCTCAACTCCGTTCTAAACCGCCCCCCCTTTATCTTGAGGCTGTGCCCCCTAGTCCTACTGTCTTTTTTGAGCGGGAAGAGTCTTTCCACCTCTATCTTATCCATCCCATTCATCATCTTATACGTCTCAATGAGATCTCCCCTCATTCTTCTAAACTCTAACGAGTACAAGCCTAGTTTATTCAGCCTCTCCTCATAGCTCAACCCCCTCAACTCCGGTATCAGCCTAGTAAACCTCCTCTGCACTCCCTCCAAGGCCAAAATATCCTTGCGCAGGTGCGGCGCCCAAAACTGCACACAGTACTCCAGCTGCGGCCTCACCAGTGCCCTATACAGCTGCAGCAAGACCTCCCTACTTTTATATTCAATCCCCCTCGCTATGAAGGCCAGCATCCCATTCGCCTTCCTGACCACCTGCTGCACCTGCAGGCTGGGTTTTTGCGACTCATGCACAAGGACCCCGAGGTCCCTCTGCACCGTCGCCTGCTGCAGTTTTTCGCCACGTAAGTAATAGTCCTTCCTACCATTCTTCCTACCAAAGTGGACCACCTCACACTTGCCAACATTAAATTCCATTTGCCATTTCCTGGCCCATTCGCCCAGCCTATCTAGATCCTTCTGCAGACTCTCCACACCCTCCGCACAATTTGCCTTTCCCCCAATCTTGGTGTCATCAGCAAATTTCGACACCCTACACTCGGTTCCCTCCTCCAGATCATCTATATAAATGGTAAATAGCTGAGGCCCCAGCACCGACCCCTGGGGCACCCCACTAGTCACCAACCGCCAATCTGAATAGCACCCATTGACCCCCACTCTCTGCCTCCTATTTGACAACCAATCCTCTATCCACGCTAACACCCTACCCCCAACTCCATGTCCTCTGACCTTCTGCAGTAACCTCTTGTGAGGTACCTTATCAAACGCCTTCTGAAAATCCAGAAAGACCACATCCACCGGCTCTCCTCTATCCACCGCCCTAGACACATCCTCATAGAACTCCAGTAAATTTGTCAGACACGACTTCCCTTTAATGAAACCGTGTTGCGTCTGCCCTATCAAGCAATTCCCTTCAAGATGCCTCGCAATTTCCTCCTTAATGACGGATTCTAACATTTTACCTACCACAGACGTTAAACTAACCGGCCTGTAATTCCCCGCCTTTTGCCTGGCACCCTTCTTAAACAACGGCGTAACATTAGCCGTTTTCCAATCCTCCGGCACTTCCCCGGAATCCAGCGACGTCTGGAAAATAACCACCAAGGCATCCACTATCACCTCCGCCATTTCTTTCAGAACCCTCGGATGCATTCCATCCGGTCCTGGGGATTAGCATATTATGAAAATTATATTGAATTACTGGGTACAAAATAAAAATTTACAAGGATGAATTGAGTGAAGTGCAAGGTCTTGTCTTTTAGAAAGTACTAAATAGGGTTAGATTATTTACTCTGAGGGTGATCTGATAGAGATATCTCAAATCCTGAAAGATTTTGACAGGGTAGATGTGAAGATGATGGACAAGACAAGAATTAGGACCATAAGCACAAGCTAATCACTAATAAATCCGATAGGGAATTCAGGAGAAACCCAGAGGATGATGAGAATGTGGAACTCTCCACCATAAGGAGTGATTGGGACAAAATAGTATTGTCTGCATTTAGGAATAAGCTAGATAAGGAGGAGAAAGAAAGGAATTGAAAATTACAGCTGAGTGAAGTAGGATGGGAAGAAACAAAGAGCAGTGCAGATCAGTTTAATCAGATGGTATGTTCTGCTATTTCTGTGTGTTTCGGCATAGTCTTCAGTGACTTGAGATTGTTTGGCTGCATGTTTCATGTACGTAAAGGATTGCAGCCCATATTGTTCCAACATTCATATTCCTAACACTGTATCTGTTCAGAAAATATTTATCCCTCTTCCACCAAACTTCATTCTAACCAGAAGAAGAGGCAGAACTTTGACCCAGGGTTTAGGTAGGGAGATCTCGGACAGGATTACACAGAAGATTCCTTTGGACTAAGGAACATTGATATCATATGTTGCCGTTCTCATTGCTCCTGCCTTTAATTGAAACAGCTTTTCTTTCAGCATTATCGTAGATATTCTATATGTTTGTCTGTTTAAAAGCAAGAAAGAATCTCCATGTGTTAACGTGCTGAACGTTGGATGCAAGGCTTGATTAGATAACAAGAGCACGTGATTTTCAAAGGCCTCAATCCTATTCACTGACAGTGAATTTCATTCTTCATTCCAGGGAATTTCGCTTCACGTCCGAGGTGCCAATCCGGCTGGACTATCATGGCAAACACATGTCCATGGATCAAGTAAGTTCTAAGAAGTTACAGGCCAGTGCTGTGTTTGTGTAGCAGAATTCAGTCATTGAACAGATCTGGAACTAGCACAGTTCAGCTTCATCCATTGCACTGGAGATTGTATTATATTTCAAATTAGTTTTATTCCAGTAGGGAACTGTATCCACTGTCTGCCACTGCCCTGGTGGATGAAATAGCAATTCCTCCTCCTCTACCACCCACCCCAATCAACAACAAGCATAGACCCACTGCCTTCCCTTGCCATTGTCCATTCTCTTTGTTGAAGTTTAAAGTTTATTTATTAGTGTCACAAGTAGGCTGACATTCACACTCAAATGAAGTTCCTGTGAAAATCCCCGAGTCACCACACTTCATCGCCTGTTTGAGTACAGTCAGGTATTTCAGCATGGCCAATGCATATAACCAGCACGTCTTCTGGACTGCAGGAGGAAACCGGAGCACCTGGAGGAAACCCTTACCGACATGGGGAGGAAGTGCAAACTCCACACCGGCCGTGATCCAAGCTGGGAATTCACTCTTACTGTATCAACATGGCGCAAAATATGTCAGACTTTAGAAAGGAAGAACTTTATTTATGTACTAATCAGCCTTTATTCATTGAACGGCAGAAAAGGCTGAAGGGGCTGAATGGCCTCCTCCTGTTACTATCTTCCAGTATAGCAACTTCCATGATCTCTGAATATCTCAAAACACTTTCCAGCCAATTTTTCAAATGGAGTCACTGTTCTCATTCAGGGAATGTCTGTCAATTTGCACACGGCAATCTCCCACGAATAGCAGAGAGGTAAATAACAGATAATCTGTTAAAGACAAAATACTGCAGATGCTGGATTCTGAAACAGATCATTTGTATTTGCTGATGTTTATCAAGGAATAACTATTGGCCAGAGCACCAGAGAGATCTGTGTGTGCTGCTTTGAAACATTGACGTTTACGTCGACCCGGAATGTTGGAGAGTATGTTGTCAGGGAGGAGTTGAAGCCCTCTTTGGACTCATCATTGGTTTCAAGGATTAGGGCGTGGGCACTCACAACCGTTACTTGCTGGTTCTTGGTGAGTTGTAGGAGGGTTGTGAGGCTCTCGGTGCTGATGAGGATCTCTGAGAATGGGTTGACAAGTTTCTTCTTGATGGTGAATCCGGTTCCATGTGTCCTGGGCTGATCCTTGGGTTTTTCTTCTCCAGAACAAAGTGTAGCCACCACCCTTTTCTCTCAGCTGCCCTTGTCCCCTCTTTGATCTCTTGCAGGGCAGGTACATCACTATTAAAGTGTCCAAGTTCACAGGTAACAAGAGCAGTTCTCCATCCCAATCAATTGTTTTGCTCATTATCCCTGAGTGTTCATATGTTCCAGGTTCCAAAATTGAGTTTAATTTTGATATTCCGATTGCAGCTAGATGAGACTGCTGGATGCAGTTTCCCAGCCAGATTGTAGAAAGAATGGGCTATTTTTAGGGCACCTTTTCTAGCCTTTCCCCCATGTGGGGTGAACAGAGTGGATCCTGAAGAGGGCTGCTCAGTCATGAAGAAAGCTGCCAAAACACACTCTTATTCCAATTCCAAAAGCAAGATGACAGAATGAAAGTCCACTGCCTACGTGCAGATCTGAGGCTAGAGACTTCCAGATGTCATGGTCCTGTCCCCCTCGCCTCTTGCTGCAGGACTTGTCTGATTGGGGGAGGGGTTGTGTTGGTTTCCTCTAGGTAGATGTAGATGCCTGGTGTGGGACATCTAACGGAGGAATGCTGTTGCACATCGGGAGAGACATGTTTCTTGACAGAGGATACACCCAGCTCCAGTGGCAAGGGAACTTTGACAACTGGGGATCTCCCTCTTGCTGCAGCCTTCACCCACTGTCGCAGCCATTGATACCATCCAAGAATCTTCCACCTGAGCCACCGTTGAGGACTTGTTTTGGATTGCACTTCGTGTGGTTCCTCTTCTCTGACCTTGCCATCATGGGTCACCCTGCCCAGAGTTTAAGACTCCTGATGGATCAGTCCCTGGATTAACAAAAAGTTTGATCCTCTCCACCACGGCAAGGTAGCAATCCAAGGGAAGGTTGGTTCTTAACTGCCCTCCGAAATGTCCAAGAAGCCACTTAGTTCAAGGGTAGTTAGGGATGGGCAACAAATGCTGCCCTTGCCAGCGCTGCCCATGTCCCATGAAAGAATAACAAAAATTATAAAATGGTCACATCATAGAAGAAGGCAATTTGACCAGTCATGTTCATGCAGCCTCTCTGTGAAAGAGCATCACAGCTAGTTCTATTCTTCTGCCTTTTCCATGTGGTTCTGTAAACTATTTCAGATAATTATCCAATTCCTTTTTGAGAGCCATATATTGGAAACTGCTTTCATACGCTCTCAGGTCATGCATTCCAGATCCTAACCATTCACTGCATTTAAGGAAAAGATTTTACTTTTGTCTCCTTTGGCTCTTTTGCTTAAGTGCAGTGCCCAAACTGCACACAGTACACAAGCCGAGGCAGATAAGGTATACCGTTCATAAAGAAGGAAAGGGAACAGTGCAGAATATAGCTAAGGTGTAGAGAAAGATCAACTTAATACAAGATAGGTCCATTCAAAAGTCTGATGGCAGCAGGGAAGAAGCTGTTGTTGAGTTGTTTGGTATGTGACCTCAGACTTTTGTATCTTTTTCCCAATGGAAGACAAAATGTTCAGGGTGTGTGGGGTCCTTAATTATGCTGGCTGCTTTTCCGAGGCAGCGGGAAGTGTAGACAGAGTCAATGGATGGGAGGCTGGTTTGCATGATGGATTGGGCTTCATTCACAACCTTTTGTAGTTCCTTGCAGTTTTGGGCAGAGCAGGAGCCGTACCAAGCTGTGACACAACCAAAAAGAATGCTTTCTATGGGGCGCCTGTAAAAGCTGGTGAGAGTCGTTGCTGACATGCCAAATTTCCTTCTCAGCAAGTAGAGGAATTGGTGGGCTTTCTTAACTTAGTGTCGGCATGAGGAGTACCAGGACAGGTTGTTGGTGATCTGGACACCTAAAAACCTGAAGCTTTCAACCACTTCTACTACTTCTCCATTGATGTAGACGGAGCACGTCCTCCACTACACTTCCTGAAGTCAGTGACCGTCTCTTGTTTTGTTGACATTCAGAGAGAGATTATTGTCACTGCACCAGTTCACCAGACTCTCTCTCATTCCTGTACTCTGTTGCATCATTGATTGGGATCTGACCCACTACGGTGGTGTCGTCCGCAAACTTGAAAATCGAGTTGGGGGGTGGAATTTGGCCACTCAGTCATAGGTGTATAAGGACTATAGTAGGGGGCTGAGAACACAGTATTGAGGGGCAGTGGTGTTGTGGATGCCTCTGTTTATAAACCCATGATCCTGTTATCTTATTAACCCCTTTCTCAGCCTGTACTACTACCTTTTTTTTGATTGGTGCACAAAAGTTGGGGTTTGGCACCCCTTTTAGAACTGTATCCTTTATTCCATGTTACACTTTAGTAGAAAGAGCAAGGAGAGTTGAAACTGAACTCTTTGTTTTGTTTAATTTAATCAGGCTGGGAGCAGATATCTGATTGTTGAGGTGGAGGGATATGAAGTGTATCCACAATCACTGGAGAAAGCTTGTTCCAAGGGCAGAAACATTGTGAAATAGTATTAAGTTAAATGCAGCCCGATCACAAAGATCATGTAACTCTTATCCCCCTGTTTCTGTATTACAGGGCACCTTAGCAGGGATTCTAATTGGACTGGCCCAGCTGAACTGCTCTGAGTTGAAGTTGAAGAGACTGTGTTACAGACATGGGTAAGAATATAGTCCATCCTCCTTTCCAATATCCTCTCACCTCTGAGTTTGTCTCAGTTTTTAAAAACCCATTTACAGGATGTGGGCATTGCTGGTTAGGCCAACATTTATTCCCCATCCATAATTGTCCTTGTGAAGTTGCTGGTGAACTACCTTCTTCAACTGCTGCAGTTCCTTTGGTATATGAGATTGGCCAGTGTGGCTTTGAAGGTCCAGATGGATGCAATTCCAGATGGATATCTTGGCATTCCCGGTTCCCAGATCAGTCCCCTTCCTGTTGCATCCATTCAGCTCTCCCATTGAACGTGTGCGGTTTGTCTTGCAGATTGCTGGGAGTGGACAAGCTGATTTCCTACGCACTGAATGAATGGTTAACTGACATTAGGAAAAACCAGTTGCCTGGTATTCTTGGAGGCGTTGGACCCATGCATTCCTTGGTGCAGTTAGGTGAGTGTTGGTAATACAAAGAAAATGAAACAGCTCAGTGTAGGACAGAGTGTAAGTGGCTGCTTGAGATTCAAGGAATTGACTATCCTGTGAGTTACTCAGTGTTGTCGGTTTTCAGTTCACTCCTCTTGCTGAAACAATCCCTAAATTATAGTAATAAATGTATTCAAATGATAGGAACAGATTTACTAAACTTTTAACTAATGAATAATTTAAAAATTTTAATGACAAATGCAAGAATTTAAGCATTTCAGTTTGACTCGGTCAAGTGAGAGATGACGATCTCCAACACGACCTAACCCAACCACAGCCCCTTGACATCTAATGTCATTACTATCACTGCATCCCTCACTATCCACATCCTGGGGGTTACCATTGACCAGATGTGGAACTGGATTAACCATATAAACACTACAAGAACAGGCACAACTCTCAACCTTCATGCAGGTCAGCATTTATCCAGGACAAGTGACCCACTACGTTGACAAACAGTTGTATTCTTTGTGACAGGGAGGCAGGGAAATGCTAACCGATCAGAGAATCAACCTGCACAGAAAGCAACGTGAATTTGCAAAGGAATTATATCGTACGCATTTCTGATTATAAAGTGTCTAAAGCTGTATGGCTCTCGGCTAATCCTAGTGTGTGGACAGTGGGTTTGGATAAATGGTCTATTTCAGTGGGGCAGGCAGGAAGTTTTAAACACAACGGTAAGTGGGAAACGATAACAGAATGTGCCACCAGGTGTCTGAATGACTTTCCCTATCTTTGATTAGTTCAAGGGCTGAAGGACCTGGTCTGGCTGCCCATAGAGCAGTATCGCCGTGATGGACGCATTGTGAGAGGTCTCCAACGAGGAGCGGCCTCATTTGGGACTTCCACCGCCATGGCTGCCCTCGAGCTGACAAATCGACTTGTACAGACCATACAGGTAACACATACTTCTCACCACAGGAACGTGAACTGACTATTACATGTTATTGGTCCATCAGATTGCGCCAGTCACCTCTCCCGCAGCAGATATAGCTGTTGAAGTAGTGACTATGTAATTTTTCTTAATTTGTTTTCAAAATGAGTATTGCTCACAAAGTTGGCATTAATGACATATTGGTAGTCCCAAACTTGCGTATCCTGCTTGGACCCATTTCAGAGACCAATTAATGTTTTGGTGTGAGACTGGAGTTAACATAACAACCAGACTGCTTAAGCAAGGCAGGTTTCCTTCCCTAAAAGACATTAGTGAGTAGTTGGGTTTTTACTACAATCTGAATGGGTGGATTGGTGTAATTCTGCTCCTCTGTCTAATATTCTATCTCAGATGTTTTTATTGACTTTGGTAGGCAGCAGCTGAGACAGCCTATGACATGGTTTCCCCAGGTCCTACTACACACAGTTTGATGAGGACCAAGCGCATCTCTCAACATCGATTGGCTCATCAACCTGTCGATCTACGAGAAGGAGTGGCTAAGGCATATGATGTAGTCAAAGAGGTGAGGTGACAGTGTTTGCTAGATAATGCCAGCAATTTATAATGAGTTTCTGATATATCTATTGGTGTACCCAAAGCTATAACTAAATGTATTACAATAACATGGATAATGTTATGAACAGAAAATCCCTATCATCTCAGGTCAATGTAGACGTGGACTAAAGAGACAAATGTCTGGTGAATGACCTTTATCATGAGAATAAAAACCAAATACATGTGAAATAGTCATTTTAACATAGAACATAGAACACTACAGCACAAACAGGCCCTTCGGCCCACAAGTTGCGCCGACCACATCACCTACCAACCTACAGACCTATCTATAACCCTCAATCTCATTAAACCCCATATACTCATCCAGAAGTCTTTTAAAAGACCCCAGCGAGTTCGCCTCCACCACCACTGACGGCAGCCGATTCCATTCACTCACCACCCTCTGAGTGAAAAACTTACCCCTAACATCACTTCTGAACCTCCCTCCCCGCACCTTAAATCTGTGTCCTCTCGTAGCGACCATTTCAAACCGGGGAAATAGCCTCTGAGAGTCCACCCTGTCTATTCCTCTCAACATTTTGTAAACTTCTATCAGGTCGCCTCTCAACCTTCGTCTCTCCAGGGAAAAGAGTCCCAGCTCCCTCAACCTAACTTCATAAGGCATGCCTCCCAGTCCAGGCAACATCCTTGTAAATCTCCTCTGCACCCTTTCAATAGCTTCTACATCTTTCCTATAGTGAGGCGACCAGAACTGCGCACAATACTCCAAATGAGGCCTGACAAGGGTCTTATAAAGTTCCAGCATTACCTCCCGACTCCTAAACTCAATCCCTCGATTAATGAAGGCCAGTACACCATACGCCTTCTTGACCACCTCCTCCACCTGCGAGGCCGATTTAAGAGTCCTGTGGACCCGGACCCCAAGATCCTTCTGCTCCTCAACACTACTCAGACTTCTGCCCTTAATAGTGTACTCGTTCATCCCGTTGGTTCTGCCAAAATGGACGACAACACATTTATCCGCGTTGAAGTCCATCTGCCACTTCTCCGCCCAGTCCTGCATCCTATCTATGTCCTGCTGCAACTTTTGCCATCCTTCCAGATCATCCACAACACCACCGACCTTCGTGTCATCAGCGAACTTACTTACCCATCCCTCCACTTCCTCATCCAGGTCATTTATGAAAATGACAAACAACAAGGGTCCCAGAACAGATCCTTGAGGCACTCCGCTGGTGACTGACCTCCATTCAGAAAAAGCCCCATCCACAACCACTCTCTGCCTTCTGCAGGCAAGCCAGTTCTGGATCCACAAGGCCAAAGGCCCTTGGATCCCATGCCCTCTCACCTTCTCAAGAAGTCTTGCATGGGGGACCTTATCAAACGCCTTGCTGAAGTCCATGTACACTACGTCCACGGCACTTCCTTCGTCAATGTGTTCAGTCACATTATCGAAGAACTCAACTAGGCTTGTAAGGCACGACCTGCCCTTGACAAATCCATGCTGACTATTTTAATACTCACATCAAGAGTTTGTGAGCTCTGACTGCTCACTATCTCCAAGATAGAACGCTATAGTTCACTGGTGTTGCTGTAGGTTTGTACACTTCAGTACTACAGACTCAGAATAAGTACACTTCGGAGGCAAGTATACCTGCAGTATGTACATACGCTTTCAGTATGCCAGAGTAAAGGCAGACAAGCCCACAGTATGTAATGTCAGTGGGTAGCATTCTCACCTCTGAGGCTGAAGGTTCAGATTTTAAATCCCAATACAAATATTGAGCTCAAACATCAGTGCCAACAGAGCAGGGCAGCACTCGGGCAATGCTGTTGGCACCACTGGAGCTGCCATCTTCTGAATGAGACATTAAGCTGAGGCCCTGTCTGCCCATTGAAGATCCCATGGCACCATTTTGAAGAAGAATGGGAGTGTTGACTGCGGTTTCCCTGACTCAACCTCAGAAACAAGTTCCCACATTGCGGTTTGTGGGACCTTGCTGTGTAAATTGGCTGCTACATTTTGTGATTGGCTGCAAAGTGCTTTGAGATGCCCACTGCTGCAATATAAATGCAAGTTTGTTTTTTCTTTTTTCTCAACTTGAGATGGGCCAGGATTGTGACCTTATTTTCCGCCCCCCCACCCCCTCTCAGTTCTAGAGTTCATCTTCATGTCATCTATATTGAAAAGTTTGTCTCTAACCTCTCTAATATAATCCCATCGCTGACAGATACTTCCAGCATTTCCTTGTAATCCCAGATTCAGTACCAGAGAATGTTACTTCCCTTGTTGCTAACTTTTAATGATGTGTGTTCTGTGTTTTTGTGCAGGGATTCACAGACACAGCTCATATGATCTATGAGACTGCAACGCGGGAGCATGAGCAAAGGGGGATGACGGGCGCAGTGGGAGGAGTGTTGCGGCAAATCCCACCAGCTGTGGTGAAGCCATTAATCGTGGCGACGGAGGCCACCTCCAACGTTCTTGGTGGAATGCGAAACCAGATCCAACCAGATGCCCGTCAGGAAGAGTCCCAGAAATGGCGTCTTGGCGAGCAATAGCCGCACTTGAACAATTTTTTGGGAAAGAGGAGAAGTGTTGATAAAGCTTCGAGATCCCGGTGCTGGGACCCTGCCGGGAGTCACTGCACATTACATTTTCCAGCCTGTATATTTTGGTCTCCCTTAGTTCTGTGAAGTTAAAAATGAAACGCGCAGTGTCCATAAGGTGAACTGTAGCTTTAACTGATTTGGTGGCTGTGTAGACTATTCCCTGGTTTATTATAGAGATGGCATGGAGATATATTTTTTAAAAATAGAACAGTGAATGGAGTGGCGGCCTCAGAGAGGATTGTGTGGCTCCCCTCTGTTTTGTATAATAGAGATCGAGGCCATTAGCGGTTGGATAGGCTGAGGATTGTGAACCCACAAGCTGCCAGGGATGATTTGTGGCTTTTATTCATGCATTGCCTCAGAAGCAAGGGTGCCAATTATTCTTCTCTCACCCCAGCCCAGCTGCTTGTGACTGCTATGTTTTCCCCACCCCCCCCCCCGGGATCTGCTTCATCAACCTGCAACTTCCCATGGTTCTCGAGCCCCAGTGTTCAGCCTCTTCAAGGTTCAAAACAGAATCGACTTTCTGTTGCTACGCATTGCTTAATCTGCTGTTAGGCGACCTGGGAAATGTGTTGCTTAGATCTTTGTTGTAAAGGATTTGAATTGAATCAAAGGTGTGTAGTTAATCCCTGGTTCCTTTCTCTTCTGGATCAGCCTGGCATTGTGTGCCCCCAGTCTTGTGGTAACAAGGCAGTTCCAGCCAGCACACTGAGAAGAAAGGTAACCCGAGCCACACAGCCCGAGTAGTAGCAATATCGATAGAAACTTGGGACCAAGTTGCCTCAACACCCTCTTGGGAAGGGTGGGGGGAAGGTGGGGTGGTTTGATGAGCTTTTAAAGATTTTAATTGTTTATTTTGGGGGTTTTGGCACTGAGCGGAAATGAGGAGAGGGATTAATGACTATTCACTCAATGCTAATGGAGAAACATTCTCAGACCTCTGCTGAGAGTTGTCCACAATCAGCTATGTAAACATTGCCCACCCCCCCCCTCCCCCCCCCCAGCATTCTAAGCTTTACTCCCTTTTCTCCTTTGAAACTAAGTAAAGCCAATTAAATCTGTAATATAAGCAGCAGAAAGTGAACTTGACAGAGGAAGGAATTGGAACTGGTGAGTGTATCAGATCCTTAACATCCTAGAACCTCACTTCAATTTTTTTTCCTTTACGTCAAACGGCATTACGTTGGTAACCCACTGTCAGCAAGCTAAACCTGTTGCTCACTTCCATATCTGTCCAAACTCAGGCTAATCAACTGAGAAGGGAAGCATGGGGTGGTTACTAATGGGCTCCCACATGGTCATCTATCTCCTTCGGATGGACATCCCTTCATTATACAGTGCAGAGAAAGGTCATTTCCTGCTCTTTAACATTAGCATTTTGTGGAAACGAGAAATTATTTTATTATTTGTTTTATTTTGGTGCTATTCATGTCCTTCAGTCAACATCGAGTTAAAAGGGAAAAATCCGCAGTGTCAGATGGTGAATCCAGTTTGGGATGTAGAGTGCATGACACAGGCTAGGAACAATTAATTGTTGTCCAATTAATTCTGTCTTCTGTACTGTCAATGGGGCCCTGACAGAATTATTTTCTCAGTGCACTCAGTGCCATACTCTCCCTTTCTCTGTACCTGTTCCTGACACCAGAACCTGTTGCTTGGAAGGGATTCCTTAAAGGTGCAGCAGCCTTATTGCTTGCACTTGCCACTGATCCAAAGTATTTTTCTTTTAAATTGGGCAAAAGCAGAATGTACATAAGATGGGAAAACCATCTCAACCCCTACAGAGAACACTTTAAGAAAATTTAGCCAGAATTAGAAACCTAACCAACTGCCCCAAACTTGTGTATCACTCTTGTTTTTCAAAACTTGCTCTTAAAAGATAACTTCCTTGCGATGTTACCGTGCTCTGTGGATACTGCTGCAAATACTGAGTTGGGTTGTTAAGATTTTTGTTGCTTTGTATAAATTTTTAATTTCTTTTGTACAGCAGATTATAAAACCTTTTGTGGGTTTATTTAGAATTATCTGTTACCATAACTGTACATATTTCTGAATAATGTTGCTGTGGGTGTATCATAGCGATGGTTATGAAGGAATGTACCATAGTCAATGTACTTAAGAAAGGGAAGAAAATAAATAATACACAGTCATGTGCATATGTGTACACTATCCTGCTTTGCTGTCTGTTGTTTCCATAGTGGTAAAGTTGTACTGTTTTGAGTGACACAATGCTTTAAGCTTCTGAAGCAGTGTCTCAGATTCCAGAGGCTGGGCATCACTAAGACCCAGTCACCTTCAGTAAATCCAGGATTTGAGCAGTTTCACAGGCACCGTTATACATTATGGGTTTCAAATAAAATTATGGAACGGAAGGAGGCCATTCAGCCCACTCTGCCTGTTATGAAAGATTTCAACTCTCTGGCGGTGTGTTCAATAGTTTGAAGCTAATTCTGTTTTAGTAACTGTTATAATTTTTATTAAGGATCAGTGAGCATCAGTACATTTATCTGAGCAGCAGTTTAAGAAACAGTTAATAGCATGGCCCTTTCCTCAAACATTATTCTTATAAATTTGCTTGTATCTATCTGGATCATAGGATTTAGGAGCAGGATTAGGCCATTCAGCCCGCTCCACCATCCAATACGATCATTGAGGGGTTGAGGCGGTTGAGCTATGAGAAGAGGCTGAATAAATTAAGCTTGTACTCGTTAGAGTTTAGAAGAATGAGGGGAGATCTCATTGAGACGTATAAGATGATGAATGGGATGGATAGGATAGAGGTGGAGAGACTCTTCCCGCTCAGAAAGGATAGTAGGACTAGGGGGCACAGCCTCAAGATAAAGGGGGGGGCGGTTTAGAACAGAGTTGAGGAAGAACTTCTTCACTCAAAGGGTGGTGAATCTCTGGAATTCTCTGCCCGTTGAAGTGGTGGAGGCTGCCTCGCTAAATATTTTTAAGATGCGGGTTGATGGGTTTTTGATAAGAGGGGATTAAGGGTTATGGGGAGAGGGTGGGAATGTGGAACTGAGCCACGACAGATCAGCCATGATCTTATTGAATGGCGGGGCAGGCTTGAAGGGCTAGATGGCCTACTCCTGCTCCTAGTTCTTATGTTCTTATCATGTCTGATCTGACTCCACTTTCTTGTCAGCCCGTAATATCCCTTGACACCCTCATTAATCAAGAATATATCGACATCTGGCTTGAATATATTCAATGACTCAGCCTCCGTTGCTCTCTGAGGGAGAGAATTCCCAGACCAGTGGGGGGAAAAGAATTATCTCCATTTGAAATGGTGGACCTCTTAAACTATATCCTCTAGTTCTAGTCCCACAAGTGGAAACATTTGGCATCCATGCCATCAAACCCCTCAGGATCTTTAATGTTTTAATAAGATCACCTCTCAAGGAAAGAACTCCAGTGGGTATCGGCCTAGCCTATTCACGAATCAGTGCAGACTCGATGGGCTAAATGCCTCCTGCACTCTAGGGATTCTGTGATACCTGTAACCTTTTTTCGTAAGATGAGCCCCTAATCCCAGGAGTAAGCCAAGTAAAGCCTCCCTGAACTGCTAACACAATTACATTTTTTATAAGTCTATGATTCAGTTTCACTTTAAAATTTACCATATTGTAATTGAGGTTTTATGACATATATACAATTACTGGCTTTTTTAAATTTAGCTGTTGCTTAGCAACCAGAGGCCCACACTGAAAAGCAGAAACAGGTAAGAGTTCCTGGAGAATGCAGCGTTCTCAGAAACTGCCAGAATGGGCAGGATAACAAAGGGGCAGAAAGTAAGTCCCAGAATTAAAGAACATTTCCAGAAGTCAAGGACTGAAAAGAGATGTCCCAAGAAAACTTAAGTCAAAGAGAGAAAGAGAACCAGAATCTGAACAAGGTATAGTTTGCTGAAGTTAGAGGGGGGGGCTCCCAGTTAAATAGAGCTGCAAGATGTAGACCTGGAGAAGTCGGCTAGGAAAATGTCAGACATCCTTCAGGTCAAAGAGCAAAGAAAAGTACAGCATATGAACAAGCCCTTTGGCCCTCCAACCCTGTGCCAATCATGATACCCTAACTAAACTAAAATCCAAACCTTCTGCTTTTACTTGGTCAGTGATACCTTAATGCAGCCTGTGAAGCAGTTGTGTTCTGTCAACATGACTGGGTATCTGAGAGATTGTGTGGAAACTTGGATGCATGTTGCAATCCAAGGCAGAGGAATACTGAAGGGAGAAGTTGAAAATTTGATGAAGACATCCAAGAAAAAGCTTTAAATAAATGCAAAGTACTGCAGATGCTAGAATATGAGACAAAAACAGAAGAGGTGTTGTTTGGTGTCTTCCTGCAAACGTGTTCTTTGAGAGCCAAATTTTGGACACCTTTGTATGGACACCAGAATTCCAGTGAGACCAGCTGCCTCCTGGGGTAATAGGCATCTGGGAGGATTTGATGAGGAGTCAACAGGTGATGTTT
The DNA here is from genome assembly GCF_965287045.1 of Carcharhinus amblyrhynchos. NCBI lineage: Eukaryota > Metazoa > Chordata > Chondrichthyes > Carcharhiniformes > Carcharhinidae > Carcharhinus > Carcharhinus amblyrhynchos. Next base: position 1,889,973 of record NC_137337.1, read on the forward strand.
GAGTGGCATCTGTCACTTGGTTTCAGAGAGTGGTGTTGCTGACCACATTTTACCCATTGGTTTGTATGAACTATAACTTGTGCCTTCTTTACAAATCTGAAGAAGTAGTGTATGATAAGAACATAAGAAATAGGAGCAGGAGTAGGCCAACTAGCCCTTCGAGCCTGCCCCACCATTCAATAAGATCATGGCTGATCTGTCACTGCTCAGTTCCACATTCCCGCCCTCTCCCCATAACCCTTAATCCCCTCTCTTATCAAAAACCCATCAACCCACGTCTTAAAAATATTTAGCGAGGTAGCCTCCACCACTTCAATGGGCAGAGAATTCCAGAGATTCACCACCCTTTGAGTGAAGAAGTTCCTCCTCAACTCTGTTCTAAACTGCCCCCCCCCCCTTTATCTTGAGGCTGTGCCCCCTAGTCCTACCGTCCTTTCTGAGCGGGAAGAGTCTCTCCACCTCTATCCTATCCATCCCATTCATCATCTTATATGTCTCAATGAGATCTCCCCTCATTCTTCTAAACTCTAACAAGTACAAGCCTAATTTATTCAGCCTCTCCTCATAGCTCAACCCCTTCAACTCTGGCATCAGCCTAGTAAACCTCCTCTGCACTCCCTCCAAGGCCAAAATATCCTTGCGTAAGTGCAGCGACCAAAACTGCACACAGTACTCCAGCTGCGGCCTCACCAATGCCCTATACAGCCGCAGCAAGACCTCCCTACTTTTATATTCAATCCCCCTCGCTATGAAGGCCAGCATCCCATTCGCCTTCCTGCCCACCTGCTGCACCTGCAGGTTGGGTTTTTGCGACTCATGCACAAGGACCCCGAGGTCCCTCTGCACTGTCGCCTGCTGCAGTTTTTCTCCACATAAGTAATAATCCTTCCTACCATTATTCCCAAAGTGGACCACCTCGCACTTGCCAACATTAAATTCCATTTGCCATTTCCTGGCCCATTCGCCCAGCCTATCTAGATCCTTCTGTAGACTCTCACCACCCTCCACACAATTTGCCTTTCCACCAATTTTGGTGTCATCAGCAAATTTCAACACCCTACACTCGGTTCCCTCCTCCAGATCATCTATATAAATGGTAAATAGCTGAGGCCCCAGCACCAACCCCTGGGGCACTCCACTAGTCACCATCCGCCAATCCGAATAGCACCCATTGACCCCCACTCTCTGCCTCCTATTTGACAACCAGTCCTCTATGATAGTTAATTTCTTTAGTAAAGGTTTGATTCTTTTGTTTAACATTAATTAGCAGTCCTGTATCTTTGTTCATCCCCGTCTATGAACAAAGTTAGAAGATGTGCTGAGCTGGTTTTGATGCGCCACAGCGAAAAACCGCACCGATCTCCTCAGAAGACAAACACGGGACACAGTGGACAGAGTTCCCTTCGTCGTCCAGTACTTCCCCAGAGCGGAGAAGCTACGACATCTTCTCCGGAGTCTTCAACATATCATTGATGAAGACGAGCATCTCGCCAGGGCCATCCCCACACCCCCACTTCTTGCTTTCAGACAACCACACAACCTCAAACAGACCATTGTTCGCAGCAAACTACCCAGCCTTCAGGAGAACAGTGACCACAATACCACACAACCCTGTCACAGCAACCTCTGCAAGACATGCCGGATCATCGACATGGACACCATCATCACACGTGAGAATACCATCCACCAGGTACATGGTAAATACTCTTGCAACTCGGCCAACATTGTCTACCTGATACGTTGCAAGAAAGGATGTCCCGAAGCATGGTACATTGGGGAGACCATGCAGACGCTACGACAACGGATGAATGAACATCGCTCGACAGTCACCAGGCAAGACTGTTCCCTTCCTGTTGGCGAACACTTCAGTGGTCACGGGCATTCAGCCTCTGACCTTCGGGTAAGCATTCTCCAAGGCGGCCTTCACGACACACGACAGCGCAGAGTCGCTGAGCAGAGACTGATAGCCAAGTTCCGCACACGAGGACGGTCTCAACAGGGATCTTGGGTTCATGTCGCACTATCTATAACCCCCATGACTTGCCTGGGTTTGCAAAACCTCACTTACTGTACTGTCTGGAGACAATACACATCTCTTTAAACTGTGATCAGTGCTCCTACCACTCACATTATCAGCCACTTCAGGTCTTGAACAGCAGGTTAGGTGTAAGGATTCGCATTTTAATCAGTAATCTCTAAACTGTCTGTGCTTTATATAAGAACATAAGAACATAAGAAATAGGAGCAGGAGTAGGCCATCTGGCCCTTCGAGCCTGCCCCGCCATTCAATAAGATCATGGCTGATCTGTCGTGGCTCAGTTCCACTTTCCCGCCCTCTCCCCATAACCCTTAATCCCCTCTCTTATCAAAAACCCATCAACCCGCGTCTTAAAAATATTTAGCGAGGCAGCCTCCACCACTTCAACGGGCAGAGAATTCCAGAGATTCACCACCCTTTGAGTGAAGAAGTTCCTCCTCAACTCCGTTCTGAACCGCCCCCCCTTTATCTTGAGGCTGTGCCCCCTAGTCCTACTGTCTTTTTTGAGCGGGAAGAGTCTTTCCACCTCTATCCTATCCATCCCATTCATCATCTTATACGTCTCAATGAGATCTCCCCTCATTCTTCTAAACTCTAACGAGTACAAGCCTAGTTTATTCAGCCTCTCCTCATAGCTCAACCCCCTCAACTCCGGTATCAGCCTAGTAAACCTCCTCTGCACTCCCTCCAAGGCCAAATGCTCTGTCTTATATGCTCTGTCTGAGGCCAGAACTCTCCATTCACCTGACGAAGAGGCTGTCCCCTCGAAAGCTAGTGAGAATATTATCAAATAAATAGGTTGGACTAAAACCTGGTGTTGTCAGACTTTTTACTGGGTTCCACTGACTGCCCAGGGGACTGTCACCTGGATTTGGGAATGTGCCCCTGGTTAATGATGCATTATAAACTCAGGCTGTCCCCCAGACTAACAGGTTTACTCTAACCTGGTGTTGAGAGACTTCCTACTGTGTTTACCCCAGTCCAACACCGGCATCTCTCCAGCCTGGCGGGGGGAAACACCCCATAACACTCAACCTGACGAAGAAGTGAATTTAGACTATTTCCGGGGGGCGGGGTTGTTGCCATAGTGACGTGGATGAGGGGTGGTCCTTGGGCGGGGCGTTGTCTCGGTCGGGGCCTGTTACTATGGTGAGGCGGCGTACACACGGGGGTGTGGCCTATGACTGGGGCGGGGCTGCTACCAGGGTGATGTGGTGGAGGCGTTCCCGGGGGAAGGGCGGGGTTTGTGGCTGGGGGCGGGGCCGTTACCATGGTGGCGGAAGGGGCAGGGTGGAGAAGCCGTTGCCGGGGTAACGGGAGCAGCGGTCTTGCTGAGGCCTGGGCCTTCGGTGATGGCGAGTGACCACTCCCTGAGCCTGACCGACAGCCTCCCCTCCCTCAGCTTCGAGGCGGCGCTCACCGAGGAGGAAAAAACTTTCACTGAAAACATCCGGGTGCGGGCCTGGGCCCTGACCGTGTGTGCCTGTGCTCACGCCGCCTTCTACTGCCGGCTCCTGACAGCCGTGAGGTAATCAGAGCAATCTACAGCAATCAGCCGTACATAATATCACAGCAATCAGTGATCAATAATCAATATCACAGCAATCAACCATCAATAATCAATATCACAGCAATCAACCATCAATAATCAATATCACAGCAATTAGTGATCATTAATACCACAGCAATCAGTGATCAATAATCAATATCACAGCAATCAACCATCAATAATCAATATCACAGCAATCAGTGATCAATAATCAATATCACAGCAATCAACGATCAATAATCAATATCACAGCAATCAACCATCAATAATCAATATCACAGCAATCAGTGATCATTAATACCACAGCAATCAGTGATCAATAATCAATATCACAGCAATCAACCATCAATAATCAATATCACAGCAATCAGTGATCAATAATCAATGCCACAGCAATTAGTGATCAATAATCAATACCACAGCAATCAGTAATCAATATCACAGCAATCAACCATCAATAATCAATATCACAGCAATCAATGATCAATAATCAATACCACAGCAATCAGTGATCAATAATCAATATCACAGCAATTAACCATCAAAATCACTGCAATCAGTGATCATTAATTAATATCACAGCAATCAGTGATCAATAATCAATATCACAGCAATCAGTGATCATTAATCAATACCACAGCAATCAACCATCAATAATCAATATCACAACAATTAGTCATCAATAATCAATCATCAACAATGAGTCATAAGAACATCAGCACTAGGGAGCAGGAGTAGGCCATCTGGCCCTTCGAATCTGCTCTGCCATTCAATAAGATCATGGCTGATTTTTTTTGTGGACTCAGCTCCACTTACCCACCCACTCACCATAACCCCTAATTCCTTTACTGTTCAAAAATTTATCTATCCTTGCCTTAAAAGCATTTAATGAGGAAGCCTTAACTGCTTCACTGGGCAGGGAATTCCACAGATTCACAACCCTTTGTGTGAAGAAGTTCCTCCTCAACTCAGTCCTAAATCTTCTTCCCCTTATTTTGAGACTATGCCCCCTAGTTCTAATTCACCTGCCAGTGTAAACAACTTCCCTGCTTCTATCTTATCTATTCCCTTCATAATCTTATATATTTCTATAAGATCTTCCCTCATTCTTCTGAATTCCAATGAGTATAGCCCCAGTCTACTCGTCTCTCCTCATAAGCCAACTCTCTCAACTCCGGAATCAACCGAGTGAATCTCCTCTGCACCCCCTCCAGTGCCAAGTAAGGAGGCCAAAACTGTACACAGTACACAGATATGGCCTCACCAGCACCTTATTCAGCTGCAACATAACCTCACTATTTTTAAACTCCATCCCTCTAGCAATGAAGGACAAAATTCCATTTGCCTTCTTAATTACCTGCTGTACCTGCAAACCAACTCCTTGAGATTCCCGCACAAGGACACCCAGGTCCCTCTGCACAGCAACATGCTGCGATTTTTTACCATTTAAATAATAGTCCATTTTGCTGTTATTTCTACCAAAATGGATGGCCTCACATTTACCAACATGGTACTCCGTCTGCCAGACCCTCACCATTCAGACTATCTATATCCGTTTGCAGACTTTCAGCATTCTCTGCACACTTTGCTCTTCCACCCATCTTAGTGTCATCTGCGAATTTTGACACACTGCACTTAGTCTCCAACTCCAAATCATCTATGTAAATCGTAAACAATTACATAAGAACATAAGAAATAGGAGCAGGAGTAGGCCAACTAGCCCTTCGAGCCTGCCCCGTCATTCAATAAGATCATGGCTGATCTGTCATGGCTCAGTTCCACATTCCCGCCCTCTCCCCATAACCCTTAATCCCCTCTCTCATCAAAAACCCATCAACCCGCGTCTTAAAAATATTTAGCGAGGCAGCCTCCACCACTTCAACGGGCAGAGAATTCCAGAGATTCACCACCCTTTGAGTGAAGAAGTTCCTCCTCAACTCTGTTCTAAACCGCCCCCCCTTTATCTTGAGGCTATGCCCCCTAGTCCTACTATCCTTTCTGAGCGGGAAGAGTCTCTCCACCTCTATCCTATCCATCCCATTCATCATCTTATACGTCTCAATGAGATCTCCCCTCATTCTTCTAAACTCTAACGAGTACAAGCCTAATCTATTCAGCCTCTCCTCATAGCTCAACCCCCTCAACTCCGGCATCAGCCTAGTAAACCTCCTCTGCACTCCCTCCAAGGCTAAAATATCCTTGCGTAAGTACGGCGCCCAAAACTGCACACAGTACTCCAGCTGCGGCCTCACCAATGCCCTATACAGCTGCAGCAAGACCTCCCTACTTTTATATTCAATTCCCCTCGCGATGAAGGCCAGCATCCCATTCGCCTTCCTGACCACCTGCTGCACCTGCAGGCTGGGTTTTTGCGACTCATGCACAAGGACCCCGAGGTCCCTCTGCACCGTCGCCTGCTGCAGTTTTTTTCCACGTAAGTAATAATCCTTCCTACCATTATTCCTACCAAAGTGGACCACCTCGCACTTACCAGCATTAAATTCCATTTGCCATTTCCTGGCCCATTCGCCCAGCCTATCTAGATCCTTCTGTAGACTCTCCCCACCCTCCGCACAATTTGCCTTTCCACCAATTTTGGTGTCATCAGCAAATTTCGACACCCTACACTCGGTTCCCTCCTCCAGATCATCTATATAAATGGTAAATAGCTGAGGCCCCAGCACCGACCCCTGGGGCACTCCACTAGTCACCATCCGCCAATCCGAATAGCACCCATTGACCCCCACTCTCTGCCTCCTATTTGACACAGTAAAAAGTCTGACAACGCCAGGTTTTAGTCCAACCTATTTATTTGATAATATACTCACAAGCTTTCGGGGTTAGCCCCTTCGTCAGGTGAATCAGTAATCTCTAAACTGTCTGTGCTTTATATGCTCTGTCTGAGGCCAGAACTCTCCATTCACCTGACGAAGGGGCTAACCCCGAAAGCTTGTGAGTAAATTATCAAATAAATAGGTTGGACTAAAACCTGGTGTTGTCAGACTTTTTACTGTGTTTACGCCAGTCCAACGCCGGCATACCCACATCATTCCTATTTGACAACCAGTCCTCTATCCACGCTAACACCCTACCCCCAACTTCATGCCCCCTGACCTTCTGTAATAACCTCTTGTGAGGTACCTTGTCAAACGCCTTCTGATTGCGGTCCCAATACTGATCCCTGAGGCACACCACTATTCATCAATAAACAATCTACAGCAATCAGTGATCAATAATCAATATCAGCAACAGTCATCAATAATCAATATCACAGCAATCAGTCATCAATAATCAATCTACCACAATCAGTGATCAATAACCAATCAACATCAATCAGCAATTGCTGTGATATTGATATTGATCACTGATTGCTGTTGATTGATTATCAATCACTGATTGCTGTAGATTGATTATTGATGACTGATTGCTGTGATATTGATTATTGATGATTGATTGCTGTGGTATTGATTATTGATCACTGATTGCAGTGATATTAATTATTGATCACTGATTGCTGTTGATTGATTATCGATTTCTGATTGCTATTGATTATTGATTATTGTAAGAAGTCTCACAACACCAGGTTAAAGTTCAACAGGTTTATTTGGTAGCAAAAGCCACTAGCTTTTGGAGTGCTGCCCCTTCGACAGGTGAGTGGGAGTTCTGTTCACAAACAGGGCATATAAAGACGCAAACTCAATTTACAAAATAATGGTTGGAATGCAAGTCTTTACAGGTAATCAAGTCTTAAAGGTACAACAGTGTAAGTGGAGAGAGTGTTAAGCACAGGTTAAAGAGATGTGCATTGTTTCCAGACAGGATAGTTAGTGAGATTTTGCAAACTCGTGACCACTGAAGTGTTCCCCAACAGGAAGAGAACACTTTGCCTAGTGATTCAGCCTCTGATCTTCGGGTAAGCGTTCTCCAAGGCGGCCTTCTCGACACACGACAGCGCAGAGTCGGTGAACAGAGACTGATAGCCAAGTTCCGCACACATGAGGACGGCCTCAACCGGGGTTTTGCGTTCATGTCACACTACCTGTAACCCCCATGACTTGCCTGGACTTGCAAAATCTCACTAACCAGCCTGTCTGGAGACAGTACATATCTCTTTAACCTGTGCGTCACGCTCTCTCCACTCACATCGTTGTACCTTAAGACTTGATTACCTGTAAAGACTCGCATTCCCACCATTATTTTGTAAGTTGAGTTTGTGCCTTTATATACCCTGTTTGTGAACAGAACTCCCACTCACCTGATGAAGGGGCAGTGCTCTGAAAGCTTGTGGCTTTTGCTACCAAATAAACCTGTTGGACTTTAACCTGGTGTTTACCCCAGTCCAACACCAGCATCTCCACATATTGATTATTGATCAGAGATTGATAATCAACAGCAATCAGTGATCAATAATTGATTATACGTTTAAATAAGGATTATTGGAAAGCAGATAAATACTTAAGAGGGGAAATCTGAGGATTTCCTTCTGTTGTCAGTAATGAAACTGACTGAAGAAATTATGGATAAAGGAGAAGTATGACTCCAATAGCATTTCAGTGCATGCCAACCGAACAGCTTTTAATGTGGTTACTGGTTATCAGTGCACAGGTCGTATTCAACACAAACAGCTACTGGCCAAATCAGCATTGACGGCACACTACCATATTTAGGTGTTTAATTTATGCAGTGCACTATTGTTCGGTGGCATTGCTGCCTCACAGCGCCAGTGACTTGGGTTCTATTCCGGTCTTGAGTCACTGTGTGGAGTTTGTACATTCTCCCTATGTCTGTGTGGGTTTCTCCTGGTTGCTCCTGTTTCCTCCCACATTCAAAAGATGTGCAGATTAGGTAGATTGGCCAGGATAAATTGCCCCTTAGTGTTAGGGGGATTAGGAGGGTAAATATGTGAGTTTACAGAGATAGAACCTAGTTGGGATTATTGCTAGTACTGGCTTGATGGGCTAAATGGCCTTCTTCTGCACTGTAGATTCTATATGATTCTATATGTGAAAAACCTTCTAGAAATAAACTGGTTTTCTTTCTTCCAATTCTACTAAAAATGCTGACTTGAGCATGACATTCTGGAGAGAATTTTACAAAGCATGCCCCAGCTCAGTTTCTCCATGTTATTTAATCGTACAATGTACTTCATTAAATCCTCCACCAAATTTTAAATAATGTCAAACTGATAGCTTTTCTACAACAGCAAGAATGAAACCAACAATAAATTAATATAAAGAGAATGTATTTCCTCTTACTCTCCCTGGAAAGAGGTGTGTCTGTTCTTATCCTTGGAGTTATATTTCAATTCAATAATTCAGCAATTTCAATTAACTACCAAACTTTCATGACTTTAAAGGTTATTTATTCTCACACATTTATCCCAGATTAATGCAATGTCACATGCTTAATTTCATGCGTATATAAACACACGCACACACAGATTCGATACGGACAAAGATAATTCACTGTTACAGATTACAGTTAATTCAGTTTCTGATTGATGATTTCTGGTCTCCTCTGTGGAATGCCTCTGGTTTCTTCAATAGATTTGATGATTTAAAGTTGAATTGAGGGTTGTGTGAAGCGAAGCGTTCATAGCAGGTTGTGAGGTTTTTTGTAGCTGACTATCTAGGAGATTGGTTCTCAGGTGAACTTTATAACTTTGATGACTGGTTTCAGAGGCAGGGTCTCAGACTGGTTGATGACTGATGGCTCCGATGGATCTGCTGGGTCCTAGGGTAATAAGAATGCAGTACCCAAAATGAGTTTCAATCACATGATTTTTGGGTTAATCCACCTGGAGCCCACCCAGTCAGGTTTGGATGGCAGGGTGGGAGTGAGGCGAGGAGGGGGAGGGATACAATGGGAAGTTGATAATGGCCACTGAGTTTCGATCTTCCTCTTGATCCCTGAAATGAAGAGCTTGTATGAGGAACGGTTGAGAACTCTGGGTCTGTACTCGTTGGAGTTTAGAAGGATGGGGGGATCTTATTGAAACTTACAGGATACTGCGAGGCCTGGATACAGTGAACACGGAGAGGATGTTTCCACTAGTAGGAAAAACTAGTTCCAGAGGGCACAACCTCAGACTAAAGGAGCAATCCTTTCAAACAGAGGGTGAGGAGGAATTTCTTCAGCCAGAGAGTGGGGAATCTGTGGAACTCTTTGCAGCAGAATGCTGTGGAGGTCAGGTCATTGAGTGTCTTTAAGACAGAGATAGATAGGTTCTTGATTTTTGATTATTATTCATTTTTTACTTGTTAATTATTAATCAGTGGGGGTGGGTTTTGAAAAACGTGGATGAAAATTATAAAATCAGGGCATTTCCACACAGGATGCTAGGCTGGGTGAGCGAGCACGGGACTGATAGTTGAGTCCTCACGATGTGTTGAGGACGTAGGCAGCTGAGTTTCCACTGTCCTCATGTTTATGGAGGGTAGAATATGGGAAAGCAGTTGGTGTGTGTTGGAATTGTCAAGTCTGGAGGTAACAAAATACATGAGGTTTAAGCAGCAGCTGAGCCTTAAGAAGGCTGGAAGAAATGAAATCTGGCACTGTTACTGAGGTGGAAATAAATAGTCTCTGTGGTGGTGCATATATGTAGTTGGTAACACATCTTTGGGTCAAAACTGAGATTGTGTTCAGAAATGATACAAGGTTGTGAACAGTCTGGTTCAGTGTCAGATAGCTGCCAGGGAAAGGGGTGGAAATTTGTTGGGAATGTAATTTGTCTACCTGGTATGCTGCAGGAAAGGATGTCCCGAGGCATGGTACATTGGGGAGACCATGCAGACGCTACGACAACGGGTGAATGAACATCGCTCGACAATCACCAGGCAGGAGTGTTCCCTTCCAGTTGGGGAACACTTCAGCGGCCACGGGCATTCAGCCTGTTATCTTCGGGTAAGCGTTCTCCAAGGTGGCCTTTACAACATACAACAGCGCAGAATCATTGAGCTGAAACTGATAGCCAAGTTCTGCACACATGAGAATGGCCTCAACCAGAATTTTGGGTTTATGTCATACTATCTGTAACCCCCACGACTTGCCTGGGTTTGAAAATCTCACTGACTGTCCTGGCTGGAGACAATACACATCTCTTTAACCTGTGCTTGGCCCTCTCTCCACTCACATTGTCTGTATCTTTTAGACTTTACTTGTAAAGACTCATATTCCAACCATTTTCTTGTAAATTGAGTTTCTGTCTTTATATGCCCTGTTTGTGACCACATGTCCTCACTCACCTGATGAAGGAGCTTGAAACTCCGAAAGCTAGTGCTGCCAAATAAACCCACTGGACTTTAACCTGATGTTGTGAGACTTTTTAATGTAGTTTGTGGCAGGGATTTAAGAAATGGCTTCATAGAAACATAGAACATAGAAACTAGGAATAGACTATTCAGCCTTTGAGCCTGCTCTACCATTCATTTTGATCATGGCTGATCATCAAATTCAATCTTCCCAATATTTAATTTGAGCAAGTTTCTGTTCATCCAGTACTGGATGTCAGATCAGCAGTCTGACCATTGAGAGACGGTAGAGGGGGCATGGGAGAGATGGTGGTGAGGGATAGTATGGTCAGTGTACCTGTTTTTGGATGATGTTGTCGAGAGGCAGCAGATAGATGTGAAGTAGGAGAAGGCCAAGATTCAGTCCTGAGCAGATACCAGAGGTAGCGGAGCAGAAATCAAATAGGAAATTCAAGATAAAATTCTTTATCCATAGAGTGGTGAAAATGTGGAAGGAAAGAAGTGCAGAGGAAGTTCGAGCAGAGCATAAAACCTGATGTGTTGAATGAAGCTGTTTCTTTGGTGTAAAATGTACTCCAATCAGATTAACTGTGGTATCTCTTTCTGCAGATGCAAGGTGCTGAAAGAAGCCCACTTCCCCAATTCCAGGCTGGCTAAATACCAGATTCTGAAATCCAGCAGAGGCTCCCTGAAAATTGGGCTGCTGGGCTGTGGCCACTTTGGGAAGCAGCTGGCCTTGTCTTTACTTCAGCTGACACATCTGAGCGCAGCAAATATCACTGTATCCACCAGGAGGCCAGAAACACTCAGTACGGGTTCATTTTTAAAAAGCTCTAATAATGTTTTAGCTTGATGCAATCTCTAAAGGAACTTTCTAAGTTGCTGAACCTGTTTTAAGAAGGTTGAGCAGGATTTCTGAATAAATAAACAAAAATACTCTGCCTACACCCTTGGAAACTGAACCCAGACTGACATTCCTAGTGCAATACCAAGGAAACACATCACTGTCAGAGGGTCAGTGCTGAGGGAGTGCCACACTGTCAGAGGGTCAGTGCTGAGGGAGTGCCGCACTGTCAGAGGGTCAGTGCTGAGGGAGTGCCGCACTGTCAGGGGGTCAGTGCTGAGGGAGTGCCGCACTGTCAGAGGGTCAGTGCTGAGGGAGTGCCGCACTGTCAGAGGGTCAGCGCTGAGGGAGTGCTGCACTGTTAGAGGGTCAGTACTGAGGGAGTGCCGCACTGTCAGGGGGTCAGTGCTGAGGGAGCACCACATTGTCAGAGAGTCAGCGCTGAGGGAGTGCCGCACTGTCAGAGGGTCAGTGCTGAGGGAGTGCCGCACTGTCAGAGGGTCAGCGCTGAGGGAGTGCCGCACTGTCAGAGGGTCAGCGCTGAGGGAGTGCCACACTGTCAGAGGGTCAGCGCTGAGGCAGTGCTGCACTGTCAGAAGGTCAGCGCTGAGGCAGTGCTGCACTGTCAGAAGGTCAGCGCTGAGGGAGTGCCGCACTGTCAGAGGGTCAGTGCTGAGGGAGTGTCGCACTGTCAGAGGGTCAGCGCTGAGGGAGTGCCGCACTGTCAGAGGGTCAGCGCTGAGGCAGTGCTGCACTGTCAGAGGGTCAGTGCTGAGGGAGTGTCGCACTGTCAGAGGGTCAGCGCTGAGGGAGTGCCGCACTGTCAGAGGGTCAGTGCTGAGGGAGTGTTGCACTGTCAGAGGGTCAGTGCTGAGAGAGTGCCGCACTGTCAGGGGGTCAGTGCTGAGGGAGTGTTGCACTGTCAGAGGGTCAGTGCTGAGGGAGTGCCGCACTGTCAGGGGGTCAGTGCTGAGGGAGCACCACATTGTCAGAGAGTCAGTGCTGAGAGAGTGCCGCACTGTCAGGGGGTCAGTGCTGAGGGAGAGTCGCACTTTCAGAGGGTCAGTGCTGAGGGAGTGCCGCACTGTCAGGGGGTCAGTGCTGAGGGAGTGCCGCACTGTCAGGGGGTCAGTGCTGAGGGAGAGTCGCACTTTCAGAGGGTCAGTGCTGAGGGAGTGCCGCACTGTCAGGGGGTCAGTGCTGAGGGAGCGCCGCACTGTCAGAGGGTCAGCGCTGAGGGAGTGCCGCACTGTCAGAGGGTCAGTGCTGAGGGAGTGCCGCACTGTCAGGGGGTCAGTGCTGAGGGAGTGCCGCACTGTCAGAGGGTCAGTGCTGAGGGAGTGCCGCACTGTCAGGGGGTCAGTGCTGAGGGAGTGCCGCACTGTCAGAGGGTCAGTGCTGAGGGAGTGCCGCACTGTCAGAGGGTCAGCGCTGAGGGAGTGCTGCACTGTTAGAGGGTCAGTACTGAGGGAGTGCCGCACTGTCAGGGGGTCAGTGCTGAGGGAGCACCACATTGTCAGAGAGTCAGCGCTGAGGGAGTGCCGCACTGTCAGAGGGTCAGTGCTGAGGGAGTGCCGCACTGTCAGAGGGTCAGCGCTGAGGGAGTGCCACACTGTCAGAGGGTCAGCGCTGAGGGAGTGCCGCACTGTCAGAGGGTCAGCGCTGAGGGAGTGCCACACTGTCAGAGGGTCAGCGCTGAGGCAGTGCTGCACTGTCAGAAGGTCAGCGCTGAGGGAGTGCCGCACTGTCAGAGGGTCGGTGCTGAGGGAGTGCCGCACTGTCAGGGGGTCAGTGCTGAGGGAGTGTTGCACTGTCAGAGGGTCAGTGCTGAGGGAGTGCCGCACTGTCAGGGGGTCAGTGCTGAGGGAGCACCACATTGTCAGAGAGTCAGTGCTGAGAGAGTGCCGCACTGTCAGGGGGTCAGTGCTGAGGGAGAGTCGCACTTTCAGAGGGTCAGTGCTGAGGGAGTGCCGCACTGTCAGGGGGTCAGTGCTGAGGGAGTGCCGCACTGTCAGGGGGTCAGTGCTGAGGGAGAGTCGCACTTTCAGAGGGTCAGTGCTGAGGGAGTGCCGCACTGTCAGGGGGTCAGTGCTGAGGGAGTGCCGCACTGTTAGGGGGTCAGTGTTGAGGGAGCGCCGCACTGTCAGAGGGTCAGTACTGAGGGAGTGCCGCACTGTCAGAGGGTCAGTGCTGAGGGAGTGCCGCACTGTAAGAGGGTCAGTGCTGAGGGAGTGCCGCACTGTCAGAGGGTCAGCGCTGAGGGAGTGCCGCACTGTCAGAGGGTCAGCGCTGAGGGAGTGCCGCACTGTCAGAGGGTCAGTGCTGAGGGAGTGTCGCACTGTCAGAGGGTCAGTGCTGAGAGAGTGCCGCACTGTCAGGGGGTCAGTGCTGAGGGAGAGTCGCACTTTCAGAGGGTCAGTGCTGAGGGAGTGCCGCACTGTCAGGGGGTCAGTGCTGAGGGAGAGTCGCACTTTCAGAGGGTCAGTGCTGAGGGAGTGCCGCACTGTCAGGGGGTCAGTGCTGAGGGAGTGCCGCACTGTCAGGGGGTCAGTGTTGAGGGAGCGCCGCACTGTCAGAGGGTCAGTGCTGAGGGAGTGCCGCACTGTCAGAGGGTCAGTGCTGAGGGAGCGCCGCACTGTCAGAGGGTCAGTGCTGAGGGAGTGCCGCACTGTCAGGGGGTCAGTGCTGAGGGAGAGTCGCACTTTCAGAGGGTCAGTGCTGAGGGAGTGCCGCACTGTCAGGGGGTCAGTGCTGAGGGAGAGTCGCACTTTCAGAGGGTCAGTGCTGAGGGAGTGCCGCACTGTCAGGGGGTCAGTGCTGAGGGAGTGCCGCACTGTCAGGGGGTCAGTGTTGAGGGAGCGCCGCACTGTCAGAGGGTCAGTGCTGAGGGAGTGCCGCACTGTCAGAGGGTCAGTGCTGAGGGAGTGCCGCACTGTCAGAGGGTCAGCGCTGAGGGAGTGCCGCACTGTCAGAGAATCAGCGCTGAGGGAGTGCCGCACTGTCAGAGGGTCAGTGCTGAGGGAGCGCCGCACTGTCAGAGGGTCAGTGCTGAGGGAGTGTCGCACTGTCAGAGGGTCAGTGCTGAGAGAGTGCCGCACTGTCAGGGGGTCAGTGCTGAGGGAGCGCCGCACTGTCAGAGGGTCAGTGCTGAGAGAGTGCCGCATGTCAGGGGGTCAGTGCTGAGGGAGTGCCGCACTGTCAGAGGGTCAGCGCTGAGGGAGTGTCACACTGTCAGAGGGTCAGCGCTGAGGGAGTGCCGCACTGTCAGAGGGTCAGTGCTGAGAGAGTGCCGCACTGTCAGAGGGTCAGTGCTGAGGGAGCGCCGCACTGTCAGGGGGTCAGTGCTGAGGGAGCGCTGCACTGTCAGAGGGTCAGTGCTGAGGGAGTGCCGCACTGTCAGAGGGTCAGTGCTGAGGGAGTGCCGCACTGTCAGAGGGTCAGTGCTGAGGGAGTGCCGCACTGTCAGAGGGTCAGTGCTGAGGGAGCGCCGCACTGTCAGGGGGTCAGTGCTGAGGGAGTGCCGCACTGTCAGAGGGTCAGTGCTGAGGGAGCGCCGCACTGTCAGAGGGTCAGTGCTGAGGGAGCGCCGCACTGTCAGGGGGTCAGTGCTGAGGGAGCGCCGCACTGTCAGAGGGTCAGTGCTGAGGGAGCGCCGCACTGTCAGAGGGTCAGTGCTGAGGGAGCGCCGCACTGTCAGGGGGTCAGTGCTGAGGGAGCGCCACATTGTCAGAGAGTCAGTGCTGAGGGAGTGCCGCACTGTCAGAGGGTCAGTGCTGAGGGAGCGCCGCACTGTCAGAGGGTCAGTGCTGAGGGAGCACCGCACTGTCAGAGGGTCAGTGCTGAGGGAGCGCCACATTGTCAGAGAGTCAGTGCTGAGGGAGTGCCGCACTGTCAGGGGGTCAGTGCTGAGGGAGTGCCGCACTGTCAGAGGGTCAGTGCTGAGGGAGTGCCGCACTGTCAGAGGGTCAGTGCTGAGGGAGCGCCACACTGTCAGAGGGTCAGTGCTGAGGGAGCGCCGCACTGTCAGAAGGTCAGTGCTGAGGGAGAGCCGCACTGTCAGAGGGTCAGTGCTGAGGGAGCGCCGCATTGTCAGAGAGTCAGTGCTGAGGGAGTGCCGCACTGTCAGGGGGTCAGTGCTGAGGGAGTGCTGCACTGTCAGAGGGTCAGTGCTGAGGGAGTGCTGCACTGTCAGAGGGTCAGTGCTGAGGGAGCGCCACACTGTCAGAGGGTCAGTGCTGAGGTCATGTTTAATGGGGGGGATACTCGACTATAACTGTATCCATTCCAAAAAGGACAACAGGTAAGGAAACAGAACCAAAATAATGAGGGAGATGGAGAATACGATCTAACAAAAAAGAACAAAATATGATCTAACAAAAAACAACAAAGATGCATGTCTGATGACTTCTTCTCGAGGGATCCAGGTCAAATACTATAATTTGAGAGGCAAAATGAAGAAAAACATATGACTGGTTAAAGAGAGTGAGAATTGAATGACAGTCACTATAACATGAAATCCCAAAATCATCTACCAGCTTGGAAATAGAAAGTGAATAGTCAGAGATGGAACGGGTCTGATTAGATTGATGTATATTTAGATCTGCTAGTCAAGGCTAGAATATTTAATGAGTTATTTGATCAATGTTTCTGGGGAAGGGTTAGAGAATGGATTTGAAAAGGTACAACACAAAAAGCCACTTCAGGAAATTGAGGTGAATGATTCAGGAGAGTCAGTATTAGCTTGGCTTCAGGATAGAAAACAGCAAGTTGTGGTAAATGTTTGATTTTCAGATGGGAGAATGGTAGACAGTAGTGTTCCCCAAGGTTCAGTGCCAAGACCAGTGCTTTTTTTATATATATAAATGACTTGGATATCAGAATTCAGAATACATTTTCAAAATATGCTGATAATATCACACATAAAGGAGTGGTAAACAGTAAAGATGATACAGATTGCCTGCCACAAGATATAGACAGACAGAGTGGGCAAACAACTGGCAGATAGAATGTAATAGAGCAAAGTGTAAAGTGATGCATTTTAATTAAAGTGACAGGAAATTGCAAAATAGTTTTAATGCCACCGTTCTAAAGAGTGTGCAGGAACACATATGCATTAATCTTTGGAGGTGTATTGAGAGAGTGCAGAGCTTCATAAGCAGAGGTACTGAGTATAATAGAAAGAAGTTTATGTGGAATTCTTATAAGGCTATGGTTAGGACACAATAAGATTATTCTGTCCAGATCTGGAAAAGTAAAAACACAGAAACTAGAAGCAGGAGTAAGCCATTCAAACCTGTTCCACCATTCATCTTGATCATGGCTGATCATCGAATTCAATGTCCTGATCCCCCTTTTCTCCCATATCCCTTGATTTCTTTAGCCCCAAGAGCTATATCTAATTTCTTCTTGAAATCAAACATTTTGGCCTCATTCAATGGTAGTGAATTCCACACATTCACCACCCTCTGGATGAAGAAATTTCTTCTCACCGCAGTTGTAAAAGGTTTACCCCTTATCCTCAAACTATGACCCCTAGTTCTGGACTCTCCCACCATAGGGTCCTTGAGAGGCTGCAGAGAAGATTTACCAGAATGGTTCCAGGGATGAGGTAGTTTAGCCGCAAGGCTAGAACGAAGAAGCTAGGCTACTTCTCCTTGGGGAGATGAGATAAAGGTGTAAAAGTTTATGGCTGATTTAGGTAGGGTAAACAAATAAACATTGTTTCCATCAGCTGATGGCACAAGACTAGGGGACGCAGATATAAGGTTTTGGTCAAGAGATACAAGGGACAATGTGAAGAAGAATCTTCTTTTACTCAGAGAGTGGTGATGACCTGGAACTTACTACCTATGAGGGTAATGAAAGCAAATATGATGAATGCAAGTTTAAACAGATGTCTTGATTTTAAATCAATGTAGAATTCAAACCAGAATGTCTAGATGACTCATTTAAATGAGAATTTCAATATTGTTGAATGCAGAATAAAACTATATCCATCAGATAAAGTATTGAACATAGAACATAGAAAAACTACAGCACAAACAGGCCCTTTGGCCCACAAGTTGCACCGATCATATCGCTACCTATTAGGCTTACCTATAACCCTCAATCCTATTAAGTCCCATGTACTCATCCAGAAGTCTCTTAAAAGACCCTATCGAATTTGTATCATATTTGTACATTTCTACAATGCTGGTAAATTTGATGGTAATTTACCTTGTAAAGAAAGAGCCCAATGATCAATCACTGAGTTAAGAACATGCTTAAATCATCATTACATTATGACATTTGAAGTTGGCAAGCTCTTTTAAACTTATTTATCAAATGGCTTTGCCAATTTTGGTCAGCCAGCTTATCCCAAAGTTAATGAATTGACTGACCTTGCCCAATCAGGAACCCACTAGCCTTGAGGGAAATACTAACGTTCAGGGAATGTGCATCCCCCCCCCTGACATTGCTTTACATTGCACAAACAATGGGTGGCAATCTGCCATGTTTCCCACCTCAGGGAAAATGTACCCACTGGGAAAGGCCTAGTGAGGTTAAAATTGCATCTCTACATATCTGTAGTTTGGGCTTCCCAATACGGGTTTGCTTAACATTGGGAGGGGAATTCCTTGTTCCAGGACAGCAAAATAAATTTAAGAAGCAGTTGAATGGAGAGATTGTAAGAATAGAATTCTGGGTCAGTGAGATTCAGTGGGCTGTAAAGTCTTCTATGATGCCATGCCAACTCCTTTCTATTTCAGGTGACCTGACTGACTTGGGAATCGAGTGTTTTTATGATAACAAACGACTAGCCACTTCAGTAGACGTGATGTTTCTCTGCTGTCTGCCGTCACACTTACTTGCTGTTTCTTCCCAAATCCGGGGCAGCATCTCCGAGTCTTGCATTGTGTACAGCCTTGTAACTGCAGTGCCTGCTGCCAGGTTAGTCCCTCACTCACACAGTACGGGAGTCTCACAATACAGGCCAGCATTTATCACCCATCTCTAATTGCCTTGAGAAGGGATCGGTGAGCTGCCTTCTTGAACCGCCGCAGTCTATGAGGTGCATGTACACTCACAGTGCTGTTAGGGAGGGAATTTCCAAGATTTTGACCCAGCAAAGGAACAGAGATAGTTTTCCAAGTTAGGATGGTGAGTGGCTTCGAGGTGGACCTGGAGATTATAGTTTTAATATCCTGATGGTTATCTCCAAAATGACTTGATGTGAGTCACTCCCTCCTGAGACCAGCTGCAGGAAGATTCCATTCAATATCCTTTATCTCTCTGTGGTAACAGCCTGGCCTTTGCCCAGCAGCAGCTCATAGACTGAGAGTGGCATTCCAGAGGGAGAAAGGCTTGTGGGCATGAGCAGACCATCATCAAATATCCATTCACATAACTTTTGGCCAAGTCTCTTAATAATTCTATGCATGACCCCAGCATTGGACTGAAAAGGCAGAAAATAGCCAAAGACCTGGATGGGCTGTTGAAGGTGAGGAAGGGTTTGAGTGAAGAGTCTCAGAATTCAGGATGAGATCGTGTGTCACCCAGTACAGAATGGAGAGAGGGCAGACCTCTCAGTGGCTACGGCTGGCAGAGCAGAGGAGAAGTATTGGAGGAGGCCAGAGCGATTTGGTGCAGCAAGGCCGTGGAAGGATTTGGTGGAGAATTTAAAATCAACACTCTGATAGGTATGGAACCATTGGAGATCTGAAAAGTGAGGGAGACTCAGTGGGGTTGGATGCAGGAGCAGCGTTTTCCGTGAGTTGGAGGTATGGACATGGAGGTTGGGGGTGTCAAGTGAGGACAGGCTGGGGAATAGTGAACTGAACTGTACTGAAGATTTGCAGGTGAGAAAATAAATTTGGTTGTAATCTGCTGTGGGATTGTCCTACTCTGTCTGGCTCAGTTATTCAAAGAATCTTAGAATCTTGCAGCACAAAAGGAGGCCATTTGGCCCATTGTGCCTGTGCTGGTTCTCCAAAAGAGATATCTTTTTGATTTGATTTATTATTATCACATGTATTAGTATGCAGTGAAAAGTATTGTTTCTTGTATGCTATGCAGTCAAAACATACCATTCATAGAGAAAGAAACGAGAGGGTGCAGAATATAGTGCTACAGTCATAGCTAGGATCTAGAGAAAGATCAACTTAATGCAAGGTAGATCCATTTAAAAGCCTGACAGCAGTTAGTTCTACTCCCTTGCTTTCCCTCCATAGCTCTGCAATTTTTATCTTTTTTTATATTTAGCCAAATCGCTTTTCAAAGTTACAATTGAGCTGCATTTTTGCCCATTCAGGAAATTCATTCCAGGTTTTTAAAAATTCTCCTCATCTCTCCTTCTTCCTGGTACATTTGCCAATTATCTTAAAACTGTGTACCCTGGCCACTCACTGATCATCCTGTCACTGGAAACAGTTTCTCCTTACCCAGTCAAAACCCTTGATTTTGAACTTGTCTATAAATCTCTCATTTATGTTGGATTTGGTGTTGACTGAAGTATGGGGATTGATATTGCGTTCTTCATTCTCAGGCTCAAGAACCTCCTGGCACACAGTTTTATAGTGAAGCCACATTATTCATTGCACAAAATTAATTCCTGGTCTCAAATATGGATAACTGGCAAAAGCCCTGTCGAAGCCTTAGCGGATCAGGAGGTTATAGAAATGACATCACCATTTAAAAATGCTGGTAAGTAATGAGGAAACCAGAGTGGTGTTCCGCTGTGTGCACACTGAGGTGTGGCGTAGTCCCTAATCCAATTTGAGGACTGTTCAGTGTTCCCCAAATATCACAGGCCTCATCAACTTTGTTGGGAGGGAATTACAGTAAAAATTCTGACAACACCAGGTTTTAGTCCAACCTATTTATTTGATAATATAGGTTTGATAATATAGATAATAATAGGTTGGACTAAAACCTGGTGTTGTCAGACTTTTTACTGTGTTTACGCCAGTCCAACGCCGGCATACCCACATCAGGGAATTACAGACCAGACAAGCAAAGGTGAGACTGGGAGGAAAGGAATCAAAGTGTCACACAGTATCACTTCCAGAACAGCACAAATCATTAATACACTGCAATTATTTCACAGCCATCCCAAAATGCTTCTTAGGAGTGTTTTCTGACAATAATTGACACAAAGTAACAGAAAGCGATATCACTACCTATCACCAAATGTTTGGTAGGTTTTAAGGCACAAGAATGAAGCAGAGAAATTTAGGAAGGGAATTGGAGAGCTTGGAGCTCTGACAACTGATGGCAAGGTCGCTAAAGGATGGAATAATTAAAATTAGAGATGTGCAACAGGCTAGAATTGGAAGAGGGCAGAGCTTTCAGTGCTGTGTTGGATGGGCGAGGTTACAGAATTAGTAGCCAAGAAAACAGGCCACAGGACTCAGCAGACCAGTGAGTGGCAATGTGACACAGGGAGAGTGACGTCACCGTGTACATAGACTATTCATCATGCACAAGATAGCCTGCGTTTATGAGTTTAGTACTAAGAGATTACAACATGTCCAGAGATGTGGGGGTTAGGTTGATTGGCCATGCTTAAATTGTCCCTTAGTGTCCTGAGTTGTGTAGGTTAGAGGGATTAGTCGGTAAAACATGGAGGGGTATGGGAGTAGGGCCTGGGTGGGATTGTGGTCGGTGCAGACTCGATGGGCTGAATGGCCTCTCTCTGTACTGTACAGTTTCTATGATTTCTATGAACATGTGGTACCACAAGTGTCTTTCTCATTCACCTGAAGAAGAGCTTAACCTCGAAAGCTTGTGAGTTTACTATCAAATAAATCGGTTGGACTTAAACCTGGTGTTGTCAGACTTTTTACTGTGTGTACCACAGGTGGCCAGACTGGCTAAAAACAGGATTATCCGGTTAGGAAGAGACCAGACTAAGGAGAGATTTGAACACAAAGTTGAGAATTTTAAAATTAAAGTGTTGCTTGATTAGGATCCAAATATAGGTCAGCGAGCATGAGGATGATAGATGAACAGGATCTGATGCGAATTAGGATATTTGACAGCAGTGCTTTGAATGTAGTTAAGTTTGCGAAAGGTTTATTACCCAACATTAACCTAAGTGCTGTGCATTGCAGACATAAAATTGTTTTGATAATTACTAGATATGCTCACAGGGTTAGATCAGTAATTTATTTGATGAAATACTATGTTTTGTGACTGCATTCTGGCCTTGAGTGATTGTGTGGAGTTTGCACCTTCTCCCTGCATCTGCATGGGTTTCCTCCAGGTACTCTGGTTTCCTCGCGCAGTGGATTGGCTATGCTAAATTGCCCCTTACTGTCCAAAAGATGGGGGGGTTAAATGGATTAGCCATGAGATATATGTGGTGTTCTGGTGGTAGGGTGGGGAGAAGGCCTGGGTAAGATATTCTGTCAGAGAGTCAGTGCAGACTCAGTGGGCCAAATAGCCTCCTCTGCACTGTAGGGATTCTATGAGTGATTGCAACTATCTGGCAGAAGTTACTGTGACACTGGTGGAACAAGTAAGATGAACAGCTGTTGTTGCGAAACCAAAACAGAAAATGCTGAAAGATCTCAGCAGGTATAACAGCATCTGTGGGGAGAAAATAGAGCCAGTGTCTTGAGTTTGGATGACGCTTTGTCAGAGCTGAGTGTAGTCCTCAGCCATGAAGCAAGCCTTGATTCCTGGTTTGTGCTGATCTTAGCCAGAGCAATGGTTGAGCATTAAAATTGACCCCAACAACCTTGGAGGAGGATGTAGGTTAAGGTTGGAGGTTAAGGAGGGTGTAGATCAGCTAGGATTGTTGCTCTTTGTTGTTATCCAGTGATCCTATTTGTGTGAACACCTGGTGCAGAGCTCATTGTATTTGGCAGTAAGCCCATCTATTGTATAAGAGATTAATGACATTGTCTGGGCTCGTGCATGTAGATTGGACAGGTGTGAGGTGCACCTAGAGTTATTGACTGCGGGTGAAGAAAAAAGAAAAATGATTTTCAGGGAGATAAAGCTTTAAGTTGGCTATGTCCTTTAATAGCTTCACACATGCAACCTTACCAAATGCCTTCTGAGTATCTGAGTAAACGTAGGCGGCACAGGACACCACACTCCTGCCTCACAGTGCCAGGGACCCAGGTTCAATTCCCAGCTCGGGTCACTGTATGTGTCCTCCCTGTGTGTATGTGGGTTTCCTCCCACAGTCTGAAAGCCGTGTTGGTTAGGCGCATTGACCCGAACCAGCGCGAGAGTGCGGCAACTAGGGGAATTTCACAGCAACTTCATTGCAGTGTTAATGTAAGCCTTACTTGTGACTAATAAATAAACTTTAAACGCTATGTGTAACCTCGTCTTGTTTCATATTTCCACTCTCAGTTGTTGTACTGCTTCTGAACTGACCTTTGCAGATTCGTCATGTGTGGACCTCAAATGGTTTGAAGAAGTGCTGTATTCTGTCCTGAATTTCTGCCATTTGCTGCAAGTGCCCTATGGCTTAGCACTGAACATAGTCAACGGCCTATTATTCAGTTCTTCAGAAGGTCTGGAAGCTATGGACAACACAGTTTTGTTTACTTGTGAAAGCTTTGTCAACGCAACCTGCATCCAATCACTGTCATACAGCAGGTATGTTGTATCACATGAACTGATAACTGGTAAAATGAAACATCTGTGATTATGTTTGATTAGGGATACAGCAGCATTGTGATTATATTACTGGGACTGGTATTCCAGAGAGCTGGATGAATAATCTGGAGATGTGAGTTCAGATTCCACTATGATAGTTCCACTATGATATGAACTTATTTAATTGAATAATAAACTGGCATCAGTAAAAAATGACTAGGAAGCTATTAAGAACATAAGAACATAAGAAATAGGAGCAGGAGTAGGCCATCTAGCCCTTTGAGCCTGCCCCGCCATTCAATAAGATCATGGCTGATCTGAAGTGGATCAGTTCCACTTTCCCGCCCTCTCCCCATAACCCTTAATCCCCTCTCTTATCAAGAACCCATCAAACCGCTTCTTAAAAATATTTAGCGAGGCAGCCTCCACCACTTCAACGGGCAGAGAATTCCAGAGATTCACCACCCTTTGAGTGAAGAAGTTCCTCCTCAACTCCGTTCTAAACCGCCTCCCCTTTATCTTGAGGCTGTGCCCCCTAGTCCTACTGTCTTTTTTGAGCTGGAAGAGTCTCTCCACCTCTATCCTATCCATCCCATTCATCATCTTATATGTCTCAATGAGATCTCCCCTCATTCTTCTAAACTCTAACGAGTACAAGCCTAGTTTATTCAGCCTCTCCTCATAGCTCAACCCCCTCAACTCCGGTATCAGCCTAGTAAACCTCCTCTGCACTCCCTCCAAGGCCAAAATATCCTTGTGCAGGTGCGGCGCCCAAAACTGCACACAGTACTCCAGCTGCGGCCTCACCAATGCCCTATACAGCTGCAGCAAGACCTCCCTACTTTTATATTCAATCCCCCTCGCTATGAAGGCCAGCATCCCATTCACCTTCCTGACCACCTGCTGCACCTGCAAGCTGGGTTTTTGCGACTCATGCACAAGGACCCCGAGGTCCCTCTGCACCGTCGCCTGCTGCAGATTTTCGCCACGTAAGTAATAGTCCTTCCTACCATTCTTCCTACCAAAGTGGACCACCTCACACTTGCCAACATTAAATTCCATTTGCCATTTCCTGGCCCATTCGCCCAGCCTATCTAGATCCTTCTGCAGACTCTCCACACCCTCTGCACAATTTGCCTTTCCCCCAATCTTGGTGTCATCAGCAAATTTCGACACCCTACACTCAGTTCCCTCCTCCAGATCATCTATATAAATGGTAAATAGCTGAGGCCCCAGCACCGACCCCTGGGGCACCCCACCAGTCACCAACCGCCAATCCGAATAGCACTCATTGACCCCCACTCTCTGCCTCCTATTTGACAACCAATCCTCTATCCACGCTAACACCCTACCCCCAACTCCATGTCCCCTGACCTTCTGCAATAACCTCTTGTGAGGTACTTTGTCAAACGCCTTCTGAAAATCCAGAAAGACCACATCCACCGGCTCTCCTCTATCCACTGTCCTAGACACATCCTCATAGAACTCCAGTAAATTTGTCAGACACGACTTCCCTTTAATGAAACCGTGTTGCGTCCGCCCTATCAAGCAATTCCCCTCAAGATGCCTCGCAATTTCCTCCTTAATGACGGATTCTAACATTTTACCTACCACAGACGTTAAACTAACAGGCCTATAATTCCCCGCCTTTTGCCTGGCACCCTTCTTAAACAACGGCGTAACATTAGCCGTTTTCCAATCCTCCGGCACTTCCCCGGAATCCAGCGACGTCTGGAAAATAACCACCAAGGCATCCACTATCACCTCCGCCATTTCTTTCAGAACCCTCGGATGCATTCCATCCGGTCCTGGGGACTTGTCCACAATCAGCCCCTCCAGTCTGTCGGGCACCACCTCTCTAGTAACAGTAATGTCATTAAGACCCTCCAGTCCTACCACCTTTCCATCGCTAACACCCGGCAAATTATTCACGTCCTCCTCCGTGAAGACAGAAACAAAAAAGTTATTCAAGACCTTAGCCATATCCCCATCCCCTACCACTAGGTCCCCTTTCTCATCCTCTAAAGGACCAACGTTCACCCTAGCCAGCCTCTTCCTTTTTATATATTTATAAAAACTCTTGCTATCCTTTTTTATATTAAGTGTTAGCCCAGCTTCATAGTTTCTCCTACCCTTCTTTATCAACTTGTCAATCTTTGTTGACATTTAAACCTTTCCCAATCCTCTTCTCGCCCACTGCTCTTAGCTACTCTAAATTCCTCCGCTTTTAATTTAACACTTTCCTTCACCTCCTTTGTTATCCACGGCTTATTACCTCTCCTCCTACGGTCCTTTTTGACCATCGGAATAAATTAAACTGTTATTAAAAACAGTGGTTTTACTAATGTCCTTTAGAGAAGGAAACCTGTTGCCTTTCCCTAACTGTCACCCTAGAATGACAACATTGATAACTAGTCTTTGAAATGCCGTAGCAAGCCACTCATGTATATCAAACTGCTATGAAAAAGCATAAGACTAAAAGCAGATGG
Source organism: Carcharhinus amblyrhynchos (assembly GCF_965287045.1). Taxonomy (NCBI): domain Eukaryota; kingdom Metazoa; phylum Chordata; class Chondrichthyes; order Carcharhiniformes; family Carcharhinidae; genus Carcharhinus; species Carcharhinus amblyrhynchos. The sequence goes on from NC_137337.1 coordinate 1,915,738, forward strand.
ATCACCCCGCATTCACCTAGACATCGGATTTGAACAAAGGCAGATCCAGCCCAGTCGACCTTGCATAGATTCTTTTGTTAACATTTGGGAACTTGTTCCAAAATTGAGAGACCTATCCCACAGAGTAGTCAAACAGCCTGATGTAGTCAAACTCACAGAAGCATACGTACATAAACAGCCAGTGCCCCAGATTCCTCCGGCACCATCAATGCTACTCAACTCAACTACACTGTGTGGTTACAAGTTCCTCGTTCTCGCCACTCTCCAGTTAAAATTTTCTCCTGAATTTCTATTGGATTTATTAGTGACTGTCTCATATTGATGGTCCCTTAGTTTTGAACTCCCCATTGGGCAAGGTTTTTAACTCAAGTCAAAATCCAGCCACTTCCACAGAATTAAAATCAAATCCATCTTCTCGACATAACCCAAACCCTACCAAACCATCCATCATTTTAAAGACATGTTCGGTGATGGGTTGTCAACCTTTTAGTTTCTGAGACCCATTCTGAGGTTTAACAATCCTACAATTCCCTGAGACACTGGTCATATTTTTCAAAATTTAGTTATATAATTAATTATATACATTTGTTTTTTGTTTTACTTTTTTAGTGTAAACCTCTGTGGGTTCTGAGTAATCATTCTCTGTTCTCACACCAACATTCAATCCTAATATCACATTGCTTGCCTCCCCAATTAAAGTACATTTTTATTTTAAAAATCTTCAGTTGTGCAATTACACAGAAGTTGCTGATGCAGTGGCATTGTCGCTGTACTAATCATCCAGAGACTCAGGGTAATACTTTGGGACCTGGGTACGAATCTCACCATGCCAGACAGTGAAATTTGAAATCAAGAAGAATCTGGAATTAAAAGTCGAATGATGGCCATGTCGTGAAAACCCATCTGGTTCACTAATGTTCTTTAGAGAAGGAAATCTATTGTTCTTACCTAGTCTGGCCTACTACATGTGACTCCAGAGCCAAAGGAATGTGGTTGAATCTTAAATGCCCTGGCCCTCACTGCAAGGTCAAAGTGCATCTAGGAAACTACCTCAAATGATTAACACCCTGATAGCTGTTTCCTTCACCTCTCGATATTCTGGCTAATTTGCCACGATAGTCACTGGTTGAACTCATGTTGAGACATAAAAGTCATCAACAGTATTAAATACCTTTTCATGTTTCAAAACCTCTTCATAGAGCAAATTATCTTCAGAATGTAACAATCCTATTCACTCAGGCAAGTGTAGCTGGGTACCAAACATTTAATTTATGGGTACATGATGTATTTTTTTCTGCATGTTCTCTGGTTAATTTTTGCTGACCCATGTCACATTGTGGACTCCAATTGAGAACCTGTATTAGGTCAGCCTCTCAGTTCTGGGGAAAAGAGCCCCAGCTGGTTCAACTTTTCTTGATAGTTATATCGAGAGCAGAGCTGCATACGTAATCTAAGTAGTGTAATAATGCAAAGGAGAATCACATTGTGTGGAATATCAAAACCTCAATAATGTGGGTGGCATGGTAGCACAGTGGTTAACACTGCTGCTTCACAGCTCCAGGGTCCTGGGTTCGATTCCTGACTTGGGTCACTATCTGTGTGAAGTTTGCACATTCTCCTCATGTCTGTGTGGGTTTCCTCCCACAGTCCAAAGATGTGTGGGTTAGGTTGATTGGCTATGCCCCTTAGTGTCCAGGGATGTGTAGGTTAGTGGGTAAAATGTGTAGGGATATGGGGGTAGGGCCTGGGTAGGATTGTGTTCAGTGCAGACTTGATGGGCCGAAGGGCCTCTTTCTGCACTGTAGAGTTTATGATTCTATGTTTGGACCCTCAAACTGGTGGCCACAAATTCAAACTCAGCAAGGGGAAGGTGAACAGATAGGAACATGCAAACAACAGTCAAGATTATTTTATTTAATCCATCTAGCCTGGTTGCCAAGGCTACTATGGATTAGATACTTTGCAGACATTTCCATTAAAATCAGTAAAATAAGAATGAGCAGTTGTAAGAAGATTTGTGGGACTTGATATTTCCCATCTAACACCATGGTGCAGAGGTCACAGCAGTATATCTGACACATGAACCCAGTCTTAGCAGATAGTGTCAGCAAGTTCAGAAAGGAGTTGATGGTTTTCAGTGAGGTTCAGGTGAATGGGGGTTTATTTAAATTTTAAGATCTTACTTGTTCAGGGCCTGCACATATCCAGCTGTTGGAAAAGACTGAATCCTAAAGACTGGCAACTGAGGCGACATCTGTGTCATCAACTAAAATCATAATATAGAAAGCTGCTTATCAGATGTTGTTCCGGGTGTTGATCACGTGCTCCAGATCCTCTAGGGCCCAGCAGCAGAAAGCCTGGAGAAGGTTAAAGAAAATAGAAACAAGAGTTGTTTCAATGATTGGAGCATCAGTTCTCAGATGATGTAACTAATTCAGACCATGAGAAGCTCCCGTGTTCATAGCCTATCCAATGTCACTTGGCTGTTCTGAGTCAGGGAGTTAGATCACAATTGCCCTTTTCTTCCATGGATATGGAGGGAGCAACAGGAAATCACAGCTTGGGCTCCTGCTTCCAAATGTTGCTGCTGGCATTTACCAACCTTGGATATTGAGCTGACTTGTGAAGTGGTCAGAGAGTCACCCACTCCCTGGCTCACACACAAGAATGTTTTGTGCACATCATACACCAAGCAGCAATTCCAGGCAAGGAGGGGGAAGTAGCGAGGATCTCTTAGTAGCTTGTACATTTCTTGTGGGTGTTTTCAGAAGTTTGTGCTAAAATCACAAGTTTTTAAAAATATCTCTTCCCAGCCTGTTCCCCTGGTTTGACCTGTCATCAGTATCCAGGAGAAAAACACCCCTCACAAAGTTCTTCTTGTTACATCCACGCTTGCAGCATCCCCTCAGCTTTATATACTGTATGTCTATGTTAAAGAAGAAGGACCCACCTGAAACTGATTGCTGCTGTGGACACTGAACCAGTTTAAGGAGAGCTGGACAACAGCGCAGTGAGTGATCCGAAATGCCAATTCTACTATTACTGCTACACATTCACACAGCATGAGGAGTTTATGGATCAGAAAGACAATTATAGAAGTTAACTAAATGATTAGTCCTAAAGTACAAAAATCCCAACCCATCCAACTGTACCCCTCACTCACTTTGCTCACCAGTCTGTCCCAGTTCCCTCTTGAGCTGGCTACAATTTCCTCTTCTGCTTCCCCAAGCAGAGTTCACACCCGTACTGGCTCAGAATCTGGCTGTTTATTAAAACTGGGGACTCTTCTAGAATGATTAGTGATAGGGTTCGCATTAGAATATTCTCTTTGACGGTGGATATTCCAGGGAGCAGACTTGGTAAAAGTGAGTCTGTCTGGGTCAGTTGCTGATCATTGGCTAATGAACTCAGGGTAAAAGTGGGAATGATCAATTTCAGATTTTTTTTTCAACGCAATCTGCCATTCTTAATCCAGCCCCTAATGCAAAGAACAGGAGAATCTGGGAGCCCCTCATGCAAAGGCTGGAAGAGTCTGGGATCAGTAACTGATGCAGACAGACTCACTTTTACTAAGTGTGCTGTCTGGAATGTCCACTATCAAAGAGAATATTCTAATGCGAACCCTATCACTAATCACTCATCATCTTCTAGAAGAGTCCCCAGTTTTAATAAACAGCCAGTACGGGTGTGAACTCTGCTTGTCTGTCCCTGCTGTACCCAATGAATTGGCAGCAAAGGACTTGGGGATAGGCACAGGGGTGCGGTCTGCCATGGAAGGAGGGGGCATTCAACCAGCCACTTCTCTCATTGTCAGAAGAAATTTTTTGTGGGTTGTCTCTGAATCAGACAGATGCACATCACAAGCTGTAATTGTTTTATTTTAATTAATTCAACAAGGGCAAAGTTTCCACATAGTTCTTTCTGTTGCTCTAAATTTAAATTACAATTAAAGGAAACATCTTGTTTGCTGTCTGTGACTTGCTTGTTGGTTTTCTCTCTCTCCAGACCATAAGCATCAATCAGTGCATTAATAGGAAAAATAAACTTGCATTTGTATAGTTCATTCCATTACATCAGGGTGTCCCAAATCACTGTGCAACTACTGAAGACTTTGGAAGTGTAACTACTATGTAGAAAATGTGGCAGTTAATGCACAGCAAGGTCCCACAAACATCAATGAAATGATTTGCTCTTTGACAGATTTTGGCCTCGATACCAGAAGAATTCTCTTGATCTTTTTCAAATGATGTTATGAGATCTCTCGATCCCGCCGCTGCCAAGGGTTTTTTGTCTTTTGCGCGGCAAAGTAGCACAGTGGTTTGCACTGCTGCCTCACTGCAGTGACCCGGGTTTGATTCCTGGCTTGGCTCACTGGCTATGTGGAGTTTGAATGTTCTCTCGTGTCTGTGAGGGTTTCCTCCGGATGTTCCGGTTTCCTCCGATAGTCCAAAGATGTGTGGGGTTAGGTGGATTGGCCATGCTAAATTGCCCCTTAGTGTCAGAGGGTCTAGCTGCGGTAAATGCATGGGGTTGTGGGGATAGGGCCTGGGTGGGATTGTGGTCAGTGCAGACTCGATGGGCCAAATGGCCTCCTTCCGCACTGGAGGATTCTATGATTATAGCTGAGGTCTCTGGAGTGTGATTTGATCCCTCAGCCATCTGGCAGAGAACCCACTTAGCCACATTACGGACAACAAAACATGGGCCTGGATTTTTCAGATGTTTAAGTTTCCCACCATGCCACCAAAACAGTGGGTGAGGAACACAGCCTTGTAACCATTTAGTACTCAGTGAACTGGTGGCTGTTGCTGAGACTACAGCAAATCTCAGAGGCCAAAATGCCAGGAGCCCAGGATGGAGGGAAGTTCAGAGGGGCCAGAGAGCATTACAATAGTCTAGAGGTGACAAATTCTTGATGAAAAGTAAAGTAAAAGTTTATTTATTAGTCACAAGTAGGCTTACATTCACACTGCAAAGAAGTTATTGTGAAAATCTCCTAGATGCCACACTATCACTGAGGGAGAATTTAGCATGGTCAATGCACCTAACCAGCATGTTTTTGGACTGTGGGAGGAAACCAGAGCACCCCAAGGAAACCCATGCAGACACGGGCAGATTCCACACAGACAGTGACCCAAGCCAGGAACTGAACCCTGGTCTCCGGTGCTGTAAGACAGCAGTGCTAACCATTGTGCCACCATGCTGCCCTGATCATGAGAGTTCCAGCAGCTGATCAGTGTTACAGAACTGGAAGCAGGAAATGGTCAGAAGCTTATTTCAGGATCACAAACGACATTAAGGTTGCAAACAATCTGCTTCAGCCTCAGATAGTGGCCAGGGAGAAAGTTAAAGCCAGTGTACAGGGAATCCGGTAAGTGGGAAGGATCAAAAACATAAGAACATAAGAAATGGGAGCAGGAGTAGGCCATCTAGCCCTTCGAGCCTGCCCCGCCATTCAATAAGATCATGGCTGATCTGAAGTGGATTAGTTCCACTTCCCCGCTTTCTCCCCATCAGTGTCCTGGAGATTACTCTTTAATTCCTACAGACTGTGCGGAAATCCTGGTTGTTAACTTTCAGGCCAGAGCTAAAATTCACGTTACCTCAATGGGAGATCCAATGGGAGCTTTATTTGCCTGCATTTCTGAGACTCAATGAAAATCTCAGCACTACATTACATTGAGCAGTTACAATGGTGCAAGTGGGATTCCAATGGGGCTGTATGAATTGCTAAATAATGCATTTTAAAGTAGCTCCTACCTTGTTCCTGCCTACCTCCTTTTACTGGGACATTGTCCCAGCTTTTAATAATGAATGTCAGAGCCTCACCCCACCACCCCTCATCCCCTCATGTGTTCACTGATGCACAATTTGGGTTCTGCCAGGGCCACTCAGCTCCTGACCTCATTACATAAGAACATTACAGCCTTGGTTAAAACGTGGGACAAAAGAGCTGAATTCTAGGGTGAGGTGAGAGTGACAGCTCTTGACATCAAGGCCATATTTGACCAAGTGTGGATCAAGGAGCCCTAGCAAAACTAGAATCGAGAATCAGGGAGCAAACTCTCCACTGGTTGGAGTCATACCTGGCACAAAGGAAGATGGTTGTGGTGTTTGGAAGTCAATCATCTCAGCTTCAGGACATCGCTGCAGACTTGGGCTAAGTGACAAGTAATGTCCATGCCACAAAAATGCCAGGCAATAACCATCTCCAACAAGACAGAATCTAACCATTTCTCCTTGACTTTCAAAGGCATTACCCACTGCTAAATCTCCCACTATCAATATCCAGGAGATTACCATTGATTAGAAACTGAACTAGCTGTATAAATATTGTGGCTATATAGGCAGGTTAGAGGCTAGGAATCCTGTGGCAAGTAACTCACCTCCTGATTCCCCAAAGCCTGTCCACCATCTACAAGGACACAAGTCAGGAATGTGATGGAATATTCCCCACACTTGCCTGGGTGAGTGCAGCTCCAATAACACTCAGGAAGATTGATACCACCCAGGATAAAACAGCCCATTTGATTGGCATCCCATCCACAAACATTCACTCATTCCATCACTGACGCATGATATCAACCATGTGTATCATCTATAAGATGCATTGCAGGGATTCAAAAAGGTTCATTAAGCAGCACCTTCCAAACCCATGATCACTACCATCTAGAAGGACAAGGGCAGCAGACACATGGGGATACCACCATCTGGAGGTTCCCCTCCAAGACACTCCCTCTCTAACAGCATGGTGGATGTACCTATACCACATGGACTGCAATGGTTCAGGAAGTCAGTTCGCTACTGCTTTCTGAAAGGCAATTAGGGATGGGCAATAAATGCTGGTCTAGCTAGCGATACCCTCATCCTGTAAATGAATGAAAGAAATCCACCAAGGGCAACTTACTGCAACTATGGTTAACCATCAGAACAGGATGATGGTCACACAACAAAAAAGGTTTGAGTTCGTACAAGATAATTGCTGATAATTGCTAGTGTTAAACCCTTTCCGTTCAGAGAAAACATCTGATACTTTCAAATTGGAGCCAATCGATATTGTATAATAAACATTTATATAGGCTCGTCACAGGATACTTGCAGCAGAAATTAAAATTCATTCACCTGACAAACTGATGACCAAATCACAGCGATCAAAGACACATTCACACACAAAATGACATACCAACAAACACACAATAATATGTGAAACACAGAAAGCTGATAACAGGACTTTCTAGAATCCCTTTGCAGTTGGTCTCCTCCTCAGTGAGGTATTTTAAAAAGCCCATGTTTCTTTGTGATCCGAACAGCACGTAACATCCTCCCAATTTGCACTGAGTGTGAGGTGACTCAGTCATCCATCTCCTTCAGGAACTCTTCCAGTGTCAGTTCATCAGCCTTGGTTCCAGTTGGAGCCTTGCGCTCCAGAAACAGGCCCATGGGATCCCTGCGGGGTTTGGAAATACTCCGACTCCAGACTGGCTCCTCAGTATCCAGCAGTTTCCGAATCTCACGGGAAATCACCTACAAACAACAACAACAACTTGCACTTATATAATACCTTTAATGTAGAAAACACAACCAAGTCACTTAACAGAAGCATAATCACCATTGCTGGGTCAAAACCCTGAAATTCCATAACAATGAACTGCAGTAATAAGGAAGACAGCTCACCACCATCCTCAGGGAGAATTAGGGATAGGCAGTAAATGCTGCCTTTACCAGCAGTGCTCATATCTAGAAATAAATCTTTGAAAAATAGACAAAATGTTGTGACTGAGCTGCCTAATGACATAATAGGAAAGATGATAAGAAGCTGAGTCAAAAAGGTGGGTTTGAAGGAGCATCTTAAAGGCAGTGGTTAGCACTGCTGCCTCACTGTGCCCGGGACCCAGGTTCAATTCCAGCCTTGGGTCACTGCCTACGTGGAGTTTGCATGTTTTCCCCTTGTCAGTGTGGAATTCCTCCAAGTGCTCCGGTTTTCTCCCACGGTCCAAAGATGTGCAGGTTAGGTGGAAAACCCATTGGATATGAAAGTCAAGAAGTAGAAATTCAAAAGTTGAAGACAGAAGGTGATGGGTGAAGGAGGGGAGTGACAGAGAACAGCACCCCTCTGAGAATTTACATACCGCCACATTATAATTGATGTATGTCAATTCATTTTAAACATTTTCCATTTCTAAAGTATCTTTCCTGACTTAAGGACATCCCAAGGCCCTGTACAGTCACTGAAATACTTTTGAAATGTAGTCACTGTCGTACTGCAGGGAATTGGGCAACTAGTTTATGACAGCAAGTTCCCATCAACAGAAATGAGGCTGGTCAAGGAATAGATGTTGCCTCGGACACCAGGGAGAATCTTTTTTTTTTGAAATAATGTTATGGAAGTTGTGGAAATTCGAGAGGGCAGACAAAGCTTTGGTTGAACATCTCATCTTAAAGATGACACCACTGACACTCTCTCGGAGTGTTAGCCTGGAGTTCTCAAATGCCTCAAATCTACAACAAAGAACAAAGAAAATTATAGCACAGGAACAGGCCCTTTGGACCTCCAAGCCTGCACGGACCATGATGCCCAACTGAACTAAACCCCCCTCCACTTTTATGGGGACCATATCTCTCTATTCCCATTCTAGTTACGTATTTGTCCAGATGCCCCTTCAAACTCACTATCGTATCTACTTCCACTACCTCCCCCGGCAGCGAGTTCCAGGCACCCACCACCCTCTGTGTAAAAAACTTGTCTCGTACATCTCTTTTAAAACTCGCCCCTTGCACCTTAAACCTGTGCCCCCAAGTACGTCCATCCTGGGAAAAACCTTTTGACTATCCACTCTGTCCATGCCCCTCATAATCTTGTAGATTTCTATCAGGTCGCCCTTCAACCTCTGTTGTTCCAGTGAGAACAAACCAAGTTTCTCCAACTTCTCCTCATAGCTAATGCCCTCCATACCAGGCAACATCCTGGCAAATCTTTTCTGTACCCTCTCCAAAGCCTCCACATCCTTCTGGTAGTGTGGTGACCAGAATTGGACACTATATTCCAAGTGCGGCCTCACTAAGATTCTATAAAGCTGCAACATGCCTTACCCATTTTCTTTCCTATTGAGAGACCAGCTACCTTTGAGTCACAGCTAACACCTAAACTTCATCAATATCTAAGGGACTCGTAAAACAAAAGGAAATATTTGACAAATCAACCACTTCCTCAAAGGTTTCCACAATCAGTTCTTCAGTTTTACCCTTCCCCTTTGATTAAACTTGCCTTTCTTATAACTTGGCACTGCTCTCCCTATACAACACGACACTCTTAACACAAACACTGTTCATTCAGGTCTATTCCCCACTTAATGCTGGAACTCATCCTCGGGTATTAACCCAGTCTCCACTCCATTTGTAGAATCACAGAGTCCCTACAACGCAGAAGAAGCCATTTGACCCATCGAGTCTTCGTCAATTCTCTGACAGAGTGTCTTATCCAGGCCTTCTCCCCCACCATGTCCCTGTAACTCCACACATTTACCATGGCTAATTCTAATGCAGCAAACACAGCAGCCAATTTCCATTACTCTGGGTTAAAATCCTGGAATTCCCTTCCTGCATAGAGGATTGGTTGTCAAATAGGAGGCAGAAAGTGGGGGTCAACGGGTGCTATTCGGATTGGCGGATGGTGACTAGTGGAGTGCCCCAGGGGTCGGTGCTGGGGCCTCAGCTTTTTACCATTTATATAGATGATCTGGAGGAGGGAACCGAGTGTAGGGTGTCGAAATTTGCTGATGACACCAAGATTGGGGGAACGGCAAATTGTGCGGAGGGTGTGGAGAGTCTACAGAAGGATCTAGATAGGCTGGGCGAATGGGCCAGGAAATGGCAAATGGAATTTAATGTTGGCAAGTGTGAGGTGGTCCACTTTGGTAGGAATAATGGTAGGAAGGACTATTACTTACGGGGCGAAAAACTGCAGCAGGTGACGGTGCAGAGGGACCTCGGGGTCCTTGTGCATGAGTCGCAAAAGCCCAGCTTGCAGGTGCAGCAGGTGGTCAGGAAGGCAAATGGGATGCTGGCCTTCATAGCGAGGGGGATTGAATATAAAAGTAGGGAGGTCTTGCTGCAGCTGTATAGGGCATTGGTGAGGCCACAGCTGGAGTACTGTGTGCAGTTTTGGGCGCCGCACCTGCGCAAAGATATTTTGGCCTTGGAGGGAGTGCAGAGGAGGTTTACTAGGCTGATACCGGAGTTGAGGGGGTTGAGCTATGAGGAGAGGCTGAATAAACTGGGCTTGTACTCGTTAGAGTTTAGAAGAATGAGGGGAGATCTCATCGAGACGTATAAGATGATGAATGGGATGGATAGGATAGAGGTGGAGAGACTCTTCCCGCTCAAAAAAGACAGTAGGACTAGGGGGCACAGCCTCAAGATAAAAGGGGGGCGGTTTAGAACGGAGTTGAGGAGGAACTTCTTCACTCAAAGGGTGGTGAATCTCTGGAATTCTCTGCCCGTTGAAGTGGTGGAAGCTGCCTCACTAAATATTTTTAAGACGCGAGTTGATGGGTTTTTGATAAGAGAGGGGATTAAGGGTTATGGGGAGAAAGCGGGAAAGTGGAACTGAGCAGCGACAGATCAGCCATGATCTTATTGAATGGTGGGGCAGGCTCGAAGGGCTAGATGGCCTACTCCTGCTCCTATTTCTTATGTTCTTATGTTCTTAATGGCACTGTGGGTGTATTACGCCACATGGACTGCAGTGGTTCAAGACATCAGCTCACCGCCACCTTCTCAAGGGCAACTAGGCAATAAATGCTGGCAGCCAATGGTGCTAATATCCCAAGAATGAATAAAGAAAAGATTTCTCTACAGTTGATGGGGTAACAAGAGGTCAGATTTCTAACAAATATATGGATGTTGGAATTTCTAATGGCAATACAAACAGAAAGACAGAGCATATGACTTTAAAATGGTACACCAGCAGGAGACAGTCAAGTAATCTTATAAACCAACTGACCTTCATGTGTTCAAAGTCTGTGATTCCAATACGAGGCAGGGTAGAGCAGTTGACAAAAATGAGTTTCCTGCCACTGATTTTGTTTGATATAAAACAATCCTGCAATAAAGGACAGAAACTGTAGTCTACATAAATGACTTGGAAGAGAGCGTAGGTGGTGTGATCAGCAAGTTTGCTGATGACACCAAGATGGCAGGGTTGGCGGGTACCGAAGTGGATTGTGAGGTGATACAACAGGATATAGATAGGTTGGTCCCTGTTGAATCTTGGGTTCATGTCGCACTATCTGTAACCCCCATGACTTGCCTGGGTTTGCAAAACCTCACTTACTGTACTGTCTGGAGACAATACACATCTACGTAACCTGTGATCAGTGCTCCTTCCACTCACATTGTCAGCCACTTCAGGTCTTGGACAGCAGGTTAGGTGTAAGGATTCGCATTCTAATCAGTAATCTCTAAACTGTCTGTGCTTTATATGCTCTGTCTGAGGCCAGAACTCTCCATTCACCTGACGAAGAGGGAAACCGCGAAAGCTTGTGAGTCTATTATCAAATAAATCGTTTTGACTAAAACCTGGTGTTGTCAGACTTTTTACTGTGTTTACGCCAGTCCAACGCCGGCATACCCACATCATGGTCAGTACGTTATCCAGGAGCATATTTGGTGGCTACATATTTACCCGAGATATTTAGTTGGCATATTCTCCATGGAATATTTCATTTGTATATTTGCTCTGGTATAAGTCCAGATGTATAATCAGCTTAGGTGTATATTTTCCCAGGTGTATCTATCCAGTGTATATTGTCTGGATATACATTTTCCTGGGAATAAGCTTATCCCTGTGCATACAGGCCTGATGTATATTTTCCCAACCATATATTTGACCAGATTTATCTCTGTTGGTGCAAATATTTTCCTGGTGTAATTTGGCTGCATGTATATTTACCAGAGTGTATATCTGTCTTGGTGTCTAATTGACCCAATGTATATTTGTCCAGGTGTAAATTTGCCTGTATTTATATCTGTTCTCTTGGATATCTCCCTGGGTCTGTATCTGTCAGTGTGCCCCAGTGATATCTGAATGGGTACATATCTGGATGGATATCAACTATATACATATTTACCTATGTACTAATTTGGCCTTGGACATAGCTGACCAGATATATATCTGCCCAGGTTGGTCCTAATATGTATATCACCCATGGACCAATTTGCCTTGATGTATGGCTGCTTGGATGATAGCTTCCTGGGCACACAACATCCGTGGAAAGATGCAATATCCCATATGGTAGTGAGTCCCTGCCCAGTGACTGACCAACATGGTTTATTCAGGAAGACACCAAACACATTCACCAGGAATGTGCAGACACATTGGAGGGAGTGCACAAACCTGCAAACAGCCCATCTATCTGCCCATTTCAGTTTCACCCACCCCACATGGGATAGAGTCTGCAGAGTTACATTGGATTTTTCATCAATTTCAGAACCCTGAGAACTGGAGTAGAAACAAATCATCCTCAAACTAGTGGAACTGCCTAAGAAGGGTGTATATCTGTCCGTGTGGATACCTCTGCCCACTGCCTGGATGGACATCTCCCCCAGCTGACTGCTTTCCCACCGGATTGCTGTCGCAGTGAATTACCTCACACAACAACAAACATTAGACTGCATGTGGAATATTGTGATCATTTTTGGTTTCTAAGGAAAGATCCCAGAATCCCTGCAGGAGGCCATTTGGCCCATTGAGTCTGTGCTGACTCTCAGGGCATCTTGCCCAGGCCCACACATTCTATCGCAGTCAAGGCACCCTAACCAGCACGGCTTTCAGACTGTGGGAGCACCGGGAGGAAACCCACGCAGACATGGGGAGAATGTGCAGACTCCACACAGACAGTGACCCAAGCCGGGAATCGAACCCTGGGTCCGTGGCGCCCTGAGGCAGCAGCGCTGACCCACTGTGTCACCCATCACCTGACAAAGGAACAGCGTTTCCGAAAGCTCGTGACGTTTACTATCAAATCAACCTGTTGGACTTTAACCTGTTGTTGTGAGGCTCCTTACCACCCATTAGGCCCAGGCCTCTCCCCGGGGGAATCTCCCCCCTCACCTTGTACTGGGGGAAGCCCAGCTTCTGGATCCAGTTGCCCACCTCCTTTTCGCTCCATTGCTGACTGCGGGGCACCACCAGCGGGTGGCAGCCGCAGCGACACTCCGCCGAGCACGGGAACTTGGCCATCCGGGCTCTGCGCGCCCCGTCTCCCCGGCAACCGTCACCAGGCAACCGGCCGCCGCGTCACCGTTACCGGGGCAACCCTGCGGCCTGTGATTTCCGATGGAGCAGTGAGCAGTCGCGGACAATCCGCTCTCTATGCGGGAACTCACCCGGGAAATGCCGCCTCATCCAGCTACCCTTCGGCCTCGGTAATTCCCCAGCAGCAGCCCAGGGGCTCCTCCGCTTCCACCGGCGTCTGCCCATCCCCCCTCCCCGGGCCCGTCCTTCCGCGCTCGGCTCGGCTCGGCTCCCCCCGCCGGCGCTCGGCTTGGCTCGGCTCCCCCCGCCGGCATTGGATTCCTCCCCCGCCGGCGCTCGGCTGCCTTCGCCCGCACTCGGCTCCTTCCGCCCAGCGCTCGGCTCCCCCCGCCGGCACTCGGCTCCTTCCGCCCAGCGCTCGGCTCCTTCCGCCCAGCGCTCGGCTCCTTCCGCCCAGCGCTCGGTTCCTTCCGCCCAGCGCTCGGCTCCTCCCGCCCAGCGCTCGGCTCCCTCGCCGCCTCCGCCTCCCCCTCCCCGGCTCTCTGTGACGATGGCGAGCGGGGCGGCCGCGGGACGGCAGCGTTCTCCGCCGCGGGGCGGGGGCTCAGCCAGCAGCGGGTCGGAGGCGGGGAGGACGCCGAGGGGCAGCGGGATGAAGATGGGGATGAGCCTGGGTGTGCCAGGGGCCGAGAAACAGCCGCAGGATCGGGAGGAGGAGGAGGAGCGGGGCGGCCGCGGACGCCCAGGTAAGGCCGGGCTGGGCCGCAAGAGCCCCGCGGACCGACCCTCACCCCCATTCCCAGTACACAGGGAGGGGGGACAGATTGTCACCCCCTCTCTCACCCCCAGTGCTCTGGGAGGGGGGACAGATCGTCACCCCCTCCAGCTCAGGCTCCCATCATTTACAGCTGACTGCAGGATACAGAGCCGTCCAGGTCCTGTGACTTTTCATTGAAAGGCACCGTTGAGATTTGCTGTGGACATGAGGATCTATTACCCATGTCTCTATCATTCTCCCTATTCACATTGTTGGAGTTTTGTTTTTAACCTCTCTAACTGGCTGTTTAAAGAGCCAGAGGGTTTTCAGATTTTATTTTGTTAAACGTCGAGAGAGTATTTTTTTTAAAGGGATAAATTGAGAATGCAGAAACACCCAATTTGATATTTTTATTTTGATTACCATTTCGATTTGTGAAATTGGACAAGAAGCTGTTTTTTAAAAGAATCATAGTCAAGCTAAACGACACCACTGTTATTTGTAGATCATTATGGTTTTGCTCAATATCTGTACAGTGACAGTAATTTAACAGAATCTATGTTTAGACTCTAATTCACTGCCTAACAAGTGTGACGGAGGCAGATTCTGTCATCGCTTTTAAAAGGGATAAGTACCTGAAGAGAAAATATTTGTAGGGTTATGTGGAAGGGGTGTGGGACCAGCTGATTGGCTCTTACAGTTTGCTAGCATGGAAATAGTGGTGTTGTGGATAGTCTGTCAGAAGTTGCAGCAAGACATAGATAGGATGCAAGACTGGGTGGAGAAGTGGCAGTCTTGAACCCAGATAAATGTGTAGTGGTCCATTTTGGCAGGTCCAATGGGATGATAAGAACATAAGAAATAGGAGCAGGAGTAGGCCATCTGGCCCTTCGAGCCTGCCCCGCCATTCAATAAGATCATGGCTGATCTGTCGTGGCTCAGTTCCACATTCCCGCCCTCTCCCCATAACCCTTAATCCCCTCGCTTATCAAAAACCCATCAACCCGCATCTTAAAAATATTTAGCGAGGCAGCCTCCACCACTTCAACGGGCAGAGAATTCCAGAGATTCACCACCCTTTGAGTGAAGAAGTTCCTCCTCAACTCCGTTCTAAACCGCCCCCCCCTTTATCTTGAGGCTGTGCCCCCTAGTCCTACTGTCTTTTTTGAGCAGGAAGAGTCTCTCCACCTTTATCCTATCCATCCCATTCATCATCTTATACGTCTCGATGAGATCTCCTCTCATTCTTCTAAACTCTAACGAGTACAAGCCTAGTTTATTCAGCCTCTCCTCATAGCTCAACCCCCTCAACTCCGGTATCAGCCTAGTAAACCTCCTCTGCACTCCCTCCAAGGCCAAAATATCTTTGCGAGTACAATATCAAGGGTAGGAGTCTTAGCAGTGTTGAGGAGCAGAAGGACCTTGGGGTCCGGGTCCATAGGACTCTTAAATCGGCCTCGCAGGTGGAAGATGTGATCAAGAAGGCGTATGGTGTACTGGCCTTCATTAATCGAGGCATTGAGTTTCGGAGTCGGGAGGTAATGCTGCAACTTTATAAGACCCTTGTCAGACCCCACTTGGATACTGTGCGCAGTTCTGGTTGCTTCACTACAGGAAGAATGTGGAAGCTATTGAGAGGATGGAGAGGAGATTTACAAGGATGTTGCCTGGATTGGGAGGCATGCCTTATGAAGATAGGTTAAGGGAGCTAGGTCTTTTCTTCCTGGAGAGATGAAGGTTGAGAGGTGACCTGATAGAGGCTTATAAAATGTTGAGAAGTATAAATAGGGTGGATTCTCGGAGACTGTTTCCCAGGGCTGAAATGGTTGCTACGAGAGGACACAGGTTTAAGGTGCTGGGGAGTAGGTACAGGGGAGATGTCAGGGGTAAGTTTTTCACTCAGAGGGTGGTGAGTGAGTGGAATCAGCTGCTGTCGGTCGTGGTGGAGGTGAACTCGCTGGGGTCTTTTAAGAGACTCCTGGATGAGTACATGGGATTTAATGGGATTGAAAGTTATAGATAGGCTGGTAGGTATGGATATGATTGGTGCAACTTATGGGCTGAAGAGCCTGTTTGTGCTGTAGAGTTCTATGTTCTATGACGGGCTGAAAGGCTGCCTGCTGTGCTGGAACCATTCTGTGTTGATGTTATGGCTTCAACTACTTAATAAAAACAGTTGGATGTTGTACACAGGACATTTACACACTCTCACAAAATGCACACAACAATCTTCAGACTTATTGCAAGAAAATGAAATTCAGGCAGTGAAAATTGGGATTTGGGGATGCTTTGGTACGACTGTGTCCCTGCATTTAGGGGCTTTTGCAGCTTATTAGGCATCAACAAAGGGCAGCAATGCACGGACTGTTATCTTGCTGATAGTGAAAACTGAGGTAGTCCAATAATAAATTGGCTCGGGCCAAACCCAAAGGTTCTGTTTGCTAAAAGCCTCTGTATTTGTTCTGTGCATAATTGCCAATGATCTCTATTATTGCACCATCATAGTTCTAGGAGAGTGGCAGATATGAAACATAGATTCTAGAATGGTACCAGGAATGACAGGACTTCAGTTATGTGGAGAGACTAGAGAAGATGAGATTGTTGTCATGGCAATGAAAATTGAAGAGGAGTTCAAAGCGATGGAGGGTTTTGATCAGAGTAAATCGAAGCAGAAGCTTTGCTGACCTTTAGATTTAAGGAGAATGGCAAAAGAACCAAAGGGAGAGGAGAGGAGATAATTTTTTATAAAGCAAATTGTTCTGATCTGGAATGTGCTGCCTGAAATCAGATTCAATAAAACTTTCGCAAGAAATTGGATAAATGCTTGACAGAAAAGGAATGACAGGGATTTGAGGGAGATTGAGAATAATTAGTTCTGCTAATGCAGCCTTGACTCTCACCCCCAGTGCACAGGGAGGGGGACAGATCCTCACCCACTCCAGCTCAGGCTCCCATCATTTACAGCTGACTGCAGGATACAGAGCCGTCCAGGTCCTGTGACTTTGCATTGAAAGGCACCGTTGAGATTTGCTGTGGACATGAGGATCTATTCCCCATTTCTCTATCATTCTCCCTATTCACATGGTTGGAGTTTTGTTTTTAACCTCTCTAGCTGGCCGTTTAAAGAGCCAGAGGGTTTTCAGATTTCATTTTGTTAAACGTCTCTTGAGTTTTTTTTTGAAGGGATAAATTGAGAATGCAGAAATTGTGTGCTGTGTCATTCTGTGTTCAAAAATTAAACTTACTGTTTTACTGATTTCTCTGATATTTACTCAGGTGTTTATTCCTATTTTCCTTTACACACAAAATATGGAAAACCCCTGGGTATTTACAGTCGAATAGACTTTACTGATTCCTATCTAAAGAGCAATTAATGGAATTGGCTGCAGTTTATTAACTGGGGAAAATTTGTGTTTTCAATATGGATGACAGCTAAAAGGGAGATTCCAACTGTAGCGATTCTATTCTGGGAAATACAAACCCAGAGTTACATACTGAGATGCCCAGCTACACAATCTTGTACGCAGCATGCATGTCAAGGAACACAAACACCAGAAATGGGAGCAGAAGTAGACCATAAAGTCCATTGAGCCTTCTCCATCATTCAGTGCACTCATTGCTGATATTGGACTTCAATTCCACGTTCCTACCTCCTCCCCATATCCCTTTGTTCCCTAAGAGGCTGTAAATCTGTCTGTCCCAGCCTTAAACAGTGATGGATCCACAACCTCCTGGGGAGAGAATTCCAGAGATTCACAACCCAGTGAATGAAGTCATGTCTCCTTATCCCAGTCCTAAATGATCGGCCCCTTATACTGAAACTGTGCCCCTGTGTCTGCCAGAGGAAATGATCTCTCAGCATCCATAACGCAACCTCAGTCCACTGTGTCTGTCAAGGCTGTTACACAGATCTGGCCAGTGAATCCCACTCTTTCTACATAACCCTGCAAATTTTTCTCTTTTTTTTAAAACTCAATTCCCTTTTGAGCGGTCTTATTGATCTGCTTCCATTGCCTTTCAGACACCCTGTTCCAGATTTCAGCAACTTGCTGTGTTTTTATGAAGAAGAATATTTGCTCCCTCAATGTTTGGTCAATTATTTTAAGTCTGTTCTCTCTGGTTATTCTAACCCGTCACCACTGGAAAGTTCCTCCTCACCTACGCTCTAGTTCAAGCCAACATAATTTATAATTTGATAAAACTGTTAACCTTCTAGGCTTCAAGCAGAACTGTCCCTGCTCCTCTAGATTGTCTACTATCTGGTGTTAGTCTCTCGGAATGATGAATAGCTCATGGTGCTGTTTGTGTAATCCTTCAAATGAACCCTGTTGTTGCCAGCATTTCACCTGGGAATATAGAGGTGAAAATGCTCACATCAAGGGAAGAGCTCAGGTTGTTTCTAACTGAATTTGATGTGGTAAGGCCACCTCACAGGGCTGCTGCTGTCAGTTCATGCAGCCTTGCTGAGTGTTGTATACTCAATTTACATCCCCTGGAATGTAGAAGGATAATGGATGATTTGATTGGGTTTTCTAAGAATTCAATAGGGTAAATAGAGAGAAATTTGTGGCTACTACCACCACCTTCTCAGGCAATTGGAGATGGATAACAAATGCTGGATATGTCCAACTGGGAGTCTGAGACAAGGGGACGTACCCCTAAAGTCAGACTCAGGCCATTGAGGAGAGAAGTTTGGAAACAATTTTTCAGGCAAAGGCTAGTAGAAATATGAAATAATCTCTCACAAAAAGCAGCAGATACTAACTCGGTCGATATTTAAGATCATTAGGTTTTGCCAGAGTTTTGAGTAATATGGAACCATGGCAATGGATGGGTTAGGATACAGATTTCATTGAATAGCTTGATGGGCTGAATGCCTCCTGTATTTTCATTGAATTCACTTTGCTATTTTTGTGCGTTGTACCTGTGCATTTGAAGTCAGTGTAAATGGGGATTTCTGACGGAGAAATACAGGTGTTTGTGGTTTGTAATGTCCTTGCTTTTGCGAACTTTCTGGATTTCATGAGTTTCAGGGTGTTAGAATAGATGGGTGAAATGACTTGCGTTTCTATAGCGCCTTTCATAATTCCCAGATATCCCAAAGCAATTTACAACCAATCAAATACATTTGAAGTTTGAAATGTAGAAACAAGGCAGCCAATTTGCTGACGACAAGCTTCTCAGACAGTGATGGGTAACTGATTACAGATAAGAACATAAGAAATAGGAGCAGGAGTAGGCCATCTAGCCCTTTGAGCCTGCCCCACCATTCAATAAGATCATGGCTGATCTGTCGTGGCTCATTCCGCATTCCCCCCCTCTCCCCATAACCCTTAATCCCCTCTCATCAAAAACCCATCAACCCGCTTCTTAAAAATATTTAGCGAGGTAGCCTCCACCACTTCAACGGGCAGAGAATTCCAGAGATTCACCACCCTTTGAGTGAAGAAATTCTTCCTCAACTCTGTTCTAAACCGCCCCCCCCTTTGTCTTGAGGCTGTGCCCCCTAGTCCTACTATCCTTTCTGAGCGGGAAGAGTCTCTCCGCCTCTATGCTATCTGACCTCTTGTTACCCCATCAACTGTAGAGAAATCTTTTCTTTATTCATTCTTGGGATATTAGCACCATTGGCTGCCAGCATTTATTGCCTAGTTGCCCTTGAGAAGGTGGCGGTGAGCTGATGTCTTGAACCACTGTAGTCCATGTGGCGTAATACACCCACAGTGCCATTAAGAACATAAGAAATAGGAGCAAGAGTAGGCCATCTAGCCCTTCGAGCCTGCCCCGCCATTCAATAAGATCATGGCTGATCTGTCGTGGCTCAGTTCCACTTTCCCGCCCTCTCCCCATAACCCTTAATCCCCTCTCTTATCAAGAACCCATCAACCCGCTTCTTAAAAATATTTAGCGAGGCAGCCTCCACCACTTCAACGGGCAGAGAATTCCAGAGATTCACCACCCTTTGAGTGAAGAAATTCTTCCTCAACTCTGTTCTAAACCGCCCCCCCTTTGTCTTGAGGCTGTGCCCCCTAGTCCTACTATCCTTTCTGAGCGGGAAGAGTCTCTCCGCCTCTATCCTATCGATCCCATTCATCATCTTATACGTCTCAATGAGATCTCCCCTCATTCTTCTAAACTCTAACGAGTACAAGCCTAGTTTATTCAGCCTCTCCTCATAGCTCAACCCCCTCAACACCGGCATCAGCCTAGTAAACCTCCTCTGCACTCCCTCCAAGGCCAAAATATCCTTGTGTAAGTACGGCGCCCAAAACTGCACACAGTACTCCAGCTGCGGCCTCACCAATGCCCTATACAGCCGCAGCAAGACCTCCCTACTTTTATATTCAATCCCCCTCGCTATGAAGGCCAGCATCCCATTCGCCTTCCTGACCACCTGCTGCACCTGCAAGTTGGGTTTTTGCGACTCATGCACAAGGACCCCGAGGTCCCTCTGCACCGTCGCCTGCTGCAGTTTTTCGCCACGTAAGTAATAATCCTTCCTACCATTATTCCTACCAAAGTGGACGACCTCGCACTTGCTAACATTAAATTCCATTTGCCATTTCCTGGCCCATTCGCCCAGCCTATCTAGATCCTTCTGTAGACTCTCCACACCCTCCGCACAGTTTGCCGTTCCACCAATCTTGGTGTCATCAGCAAATTTCGACACCATACACTCGGTTCCCTCCTCCAAATCATCTATATAAATGGTAAATAGCTGAGGCCCCGGCACCGACCCCTGGGGCACTCCACTAGTCACCGACCGCCAATCCGAATAGCACCCATTGACCCCCACTCTCTGCCTCCTATTTGACAACCAATCCTCTGTCCACGCTTACACCCTACCCCCAACTCCATGTCCCCTGACCTTCTGCATGTAATCTATGCTGAGACATCAGGGAGAAGATTCCTTCTCCTCTCCAAATAATAGTGCTGAGATATTTTAAACCCTTCTGAGCAGACGTGACTTTGAATTAAGATCTCATCTGAACAACAGCACCTCCAATTATGGGACTTGAATCCCTCCGCATCGATACTATAGTTAAGAAAGCCCACCAACTCCTCTACTTCTCTGACGAAGGAAATCTGGCATGCCAGGTCCGACTCTCACCAACTTTTACAGATGCATCATAGAAAGCATTATTTCTGGTTGTATCACAGCTTGGTATGGGCTCCTGCTCTGCCCAAGACTGCAAGAAACGACAAATGGTTGTGAATGAAGCCCAATCCATCACTCAAACCAGCCTCCCATCCACTAACTCTGTCTACACTTCCTATTACCTTAGCAAAGCCGCCAGCATAATCAAGGATCCCATGCACCCTTGACATTCTCTCTTCCACCTTCTTCCATCGGAATAAGATGCAAAAGTCTGAGGTTGTGTACCAACTGGCTCAAGAACAGCTTCTTCCCTGCTGCTGTCAGACTTTTGAATAGACTTACCTTACACTAGGTTGATCTTTCTCTACACCCTAGCTATGACTGTAACACTACATTCTGCACTCTCTCCCCTTTCCTTCTCTATAAACGGTATGCTTTGTCTGCATAGCTCACAGGAAACAATACTTTTCACTGTATACTAATACATGTGACAATAATAAATTATTTCTGACTCAGAGGTCAGAGTGCTACTCACTGAGCAGTGCCTAATATAAATGAAGAAACAGAGCCTAACATGAATAGAAGTTGATGCCCAGCTATTGGCCTTGCCTCAATCATATAAGAACATAAGAACATAAGAAATAGGAGCAGGAGTAGGCCATCTAGCCCTTCGAGCCTGCCCCGCCATTCAATAAGATCATGGCTGATCTGTCGTGGCTCAGTTCCACTTTCCCGCCCTCTCCCCATAACCCTTAATCCCTTCTCTTATCAAAAACCCATCAACCCGCTTCTTAAAAATATTTAGCGAGGCAGCCTCCACCACTTCAACGGGCAGAGAATTCCAGAGATTCACCACCCTTTGAGTGAAGAAGTTCCTCCTCAACTCCGTTCTAAACCGCCTCCCCTTTATCTTGAGGCTGTGCCCCCTAGTCCTACTGTCTTTTTTGAGCAGGAAGAGTCTCTCCACCTCTATCCTATCCATCCCATTCCTCATCTTATACGTCTCAATGAGATCTCCCCTCATTCTTCTAAACTCTAACGAGTACAAACTCTCTGACTTGGGAGGTTTTTGATTTAAGTTTCCATCAAATGTAGAGAATCATCTTGCAGCACGTTGATCAAATGAAACTGGAGAGAGCCAAGACTGAGGTGAAATACTGATGCCTGCTCTCTCAGGCACAGAGGGAGAGCAGCAATATGAGGAGTTGGTTTAGAGTATTGTTTAAAAAGTGTATTTTGTGCTAATATTTAATGTATTCTTTATAACATTGTAGTAACCAGCTGGGGCCTCTGTGAAATGACTCTGTTCTGTTGAACTGCTGTGTAATGAGAAATCTGAGGGGGGAGGGGTTTAAAAAGTTTAAAAATAAAAATAGATACAGAACTGGAAAAGGAAGTGAGAGAAAGGCAGGCTGAGACTAAACAAACAGGTAACAAAAAAACCTCAAATCTTCGATAAACTTATAAATAGAAAAAGAGAATGAAAGAGAGGGTTGATTGGAGGTCAGAACGATCTTCTTGGAGGCAGAGAGTTGTTTCACAGAGTGGAGAATCTTCCCAGTGTGAGGATCTGAGAGCGCTGTGTGTCAGTGGGGATTTACCCTGCTGTTATTGAAGGTGGCTGTGATCTGTATCTCTAACCAGTCATTTCTCATTTGTGAACCATGGTTGGAGGTGCAACTGAAGAGTCTGTCAGATTCAAAATGTCGCCTCTGTTTCTCTGTGATGCTGCTGATCTTTTCCAACATTTTCTGTTTTTATTTCTTCAAATCACCTCTGGTCTTCACCAATCACCTTAAATCCATGTCCTCTGGTTACTGGCTGTTGGAAACATTACTCCTCCCTTGCTCTATTCCTTCAACAAATCCATGTGGATTTTCATTTATTCACCTACATGCTCTTCCAAATGCTAATTAATTGTGTCCCAGATCATTGTTTTCTTCTCACTCTCTTTGCTAGGTTTATCTTTTTCTGCTCTCCAAGTAGTCATCAGCATCTTGTCCTTTTGACAACTTTGCCATCATATCTAAGGAGGATGCAAAGTTGTGACTAGAGGACCCGCAATTTCCACCTTTACTTCCCTCAGTAACTGAGGATGCCTCCCATTCAAGCACTGCCGATGTTTAAAGTATCCCCTCATTCTATTTATCCTATCCAATATCACCATTACTGAAGGCCTCCTTTACTGTGATGATGGCAGCAGTTGATCAAATGAAACTGGATTTAATACCTTGCCCATTTCTGTCTCCAAGAAGATGTTTTTGATCTCCAATTAACCCTCTCTCTCTTTGTTTTTCTATTTATATGTTTGTGAAACTTTTTTTTACTACCTGCTTATTTAGCCTCATACTCTTGACTTTTCTCTCATTTCCTTTTCCAGTTCTGTCCCTATTAACCTGGCATTTATCAAAAACCTTTTCTTTCATGTTAACTTCTATATCTTTAATCAACCAGAACCTTCCTTTCACCAGTATGGGAGGGTATGTGTGCTGTACCTGAACCAGCCCCTCTTTGAAGCTCTCTCCCATGGTTACGGCTTTTTTCAGCTGAGTCTTGACTCCGGTCTGCACCAACTGGGACATTTTTCAACTCCCCAAAATTAGCCACCCTCTAGTTCGAAGGGTTTACCCTCGATTGCACCTTGTGCTTTCTGTAAGTACTGGATGGTGAAAATACATAGAAACATACAGAGAAAATATGAGTCAGCCATTTGGCCCTTCGAGCCTGCTCTGCCAATCATTGTGATCATGGCTTATCATCGAATTCAATATCCTGATCCCCCTCCTTCCTCCCATATCCTTGGATCACTTTAGCCCCAAGGGCAAAATCTAATTTCTTCTCAAAATCACATAGCGTTTTGGCCTCAACTACATTCTGTGGGAGTGAGTTCCACACATTCACCACCCTCTGGGTGAAGAAATTTCTCCTCACCTCAGTTCTAAAAGGTTTACCCCTTATCCACAAACTATTACTCCTAGTTCTGGAATCCCCCACCTTTGGGAACATTCTTTCTGAATCTACCCTGTCTAACCCTGTTAGAATTTTATAAGTTTCTGAGATCCCGTCTCACTTTTCTAAACTCCTGTGGATATAATCCTAACCGACTTTGTCTCTCCTCGTGTGACAGACCTGCCACCCCAGGAATCAGCCTGGTAAACCTTCGCTGTACTCCCTCTATAGCAAGATCACTACAGACTAAGTTTAGTGGCCTTTTTTCTCATTTATTTTATTAATGTATTTATATTTATGCACTGAAGATAATAAATTGTTTACTTTAAATGCAGAACCTGAGGAGGAGTTGAAATCTGATGTGACCTCACAGCTGTCCAGCCTGCATGTGTCGGAGGGAAGTGAGAAGTGCCAGACGGAGCCAGGAAACAGGTAAGCATTCAAATTGGGGTTGAAGATGGGAGAGTTACAGCACGATAACAAACAGCTGAACCTAACTGGTCCATGCTGATATTAATGCCCAACCCGAGTCTTCTCATAACTTATCCCATCACCAAACCCTTCCAATCTTTGTCCCCTCCTGCTTATCCAGTTTCCGTCTGTGGCTCGGTATCATGCTTGTTTTATGCTGCAGCTATGCTACTCATCTTCCAATGATAGCTGGTTCCACAGTCTCACCACTCTTTGGGTAAAGATGTTTCTCCAGATTCCCAATTGGATTTATTGATGACTCTCACATATTTATGACCTCTAGCTCAGGTTTTAACTGGAAATATCTATGTTGCATCTCCAAACTCCGTGACCTGGGCCTTGGCACCTCCCTCTGCGACTGGGTCCTGAGCTTCCTAACTCACAGATTACAATCAGTAAGGACAGGCAACAACCTCCACAATCTTCCTCAACACCGGTGCCCCACAAGACTGTGTTCTCAGCTCCCTGCTATACTCCTTATACACCTATGACTGTGCGGCCAAATTCCCCTCCAATTCGATTTTCAAGTTTGCTCATGACATCACTGTAGTGGGTCGGATCTCAAACAACGACAAGACAGAGTACAGGAAAGAGATAGAGAATCTGGTGCGGTGACAATAATCTCTCCCTCAATGTCAACAAAACAAAGGAGATTGTCATTGACTTCAGGAAGCATAAAGAAGAATATACCTCTGTCTACATCAATGGGAGCGAAATAGGAAGGGTAGAGAGCTTCAAAGTTTTAGGTGTCCAGATCAACACAACCTGTCCTGATCCACCCACGATGATACTATGGTTAAGAAAGCCCAACAATATTTCTACTTTCTCAGAAAACTAAGGAAATTTGGCATGTCAATTATGACTCTCATCAACTTTTACAGATACACCACAGAAAGCATTCTTTCTGGTTATATCACAGCTTGGTATAGCTGCTGCTCTGCCCAAGATCACAAGAAACTACAAAAGGTTGTGAATGTAGCCCAATCCATCACGCAGATCAGCCTCCCATCCATTCACTCTGTCTACACTTCCCGTTGCCTCGGCAATGCAGCCAGCATAATTAAGGACCCCACGTGCTCCGGACATTCTCTCTTCCACCTTCTTCCTTCGGGAAAAAGATACAAAAGTCTGAGGTCACGTCCCAGCCAACTCAAGAACAGCTTCTTCCCTGCTGCTGTCAGACTTTTGAATGGACTTAGCTCGCACTACGATGGTCTTTACTCCCTAGCTATTACTGTAACACTACATCTTGCACTCCCTCGTTTCCTTCTCCATTAACAGTATGCTTTGTACTTTTCACTGTATGTTAATACATGTGACGATAATAAATCAAATCAGGTGATCATCTTCAGTAGTCATGCGGTAATTACAGTTGAACAGATGTTGGCAACATAAATATCTCTTACTGTGGCACTGTTGACCTTAAAAAAAAATGTTCTCAGGATGTCTGCTTCAGTGACAAACCCCACATTACCCATCTCCAATTGCCTTAAGGAGGTAGCGATGAGATACCTTCTCGAACTGGAGCAGTCCATGTGGGAGAGATACAGATACATTGTTATTGGGTGATACGGTGTCCAGGATTTTGATCCAGTGATGATGAAAGAAGATTGATGTGAATAGAAGTCCTAAATATTTTCCAACTTAACAGCAATGATTACACTTCAAGCAGTTCTTATTACCTGTAAAGTTTTTTGAGACACCAAGGTTGTGACAGGTGCTATATAAATGCAAGTACTTTCTGTCAAGTCAGGATGGTGTGTGACCCAGGAGGGGTTCTTGGAGATAGTGGCATTCCCCTACTATCACCGATTTGAATATGTTGTAACTCAACAAAGGCTGAGTTTATTTTACCTCTTTCTTCCCGCCAACTCCTAAGCTATTCTCCTGAAGGTGCTGACCTGCACTGGGGGTATTTCAGTGATGTGCACTTTCTCATATTTTGCCCAAATAAAGAATTGAAGAGGCTAGGAGAGAGAGTGCACCATGAATGTCTGTATGTCCCAGCAAGATTCACTATCTGCTGATCAGCTCAGTAATGCTGTCTGTCTTCCCACTGCCTCTTATCATTCCTTGGCGAAGGGCATTGAGGACACCAAAAGGTCTACCCTATAGTCTGTGATCAGGTGTCAGTAGGTGTGAATCCAGCCTGATTTTTGTGCCTGAGCTGCGCTCCATCCTAACAAGCTGAGCCTGCAGGGAGTCATTAGACTTAATTACAATTGCATTCTTGCCCCACCCCAGGTAAGTCCCAACACCCAATATATCTGTTGCTTGCAGTCAGGCATGAAGAGGGACCTGGGGTGGGGTGGGGGTGGCATTTGGGTTGGTTGAATATACTTGTGAAGGAGTATGTGGAAAAATTCTTTGTTTTTCACTAGAATAGCCACAGCTGTGATTGAGGAATTCTGTCGTGCTGGGGTTAATTGATGGTGGGAGACACAGCACGAGCAGAAGGGGCAAGGTGATAACAGATGTGTTGTGAAAATGACAGTGTGCAATGAGCTGTGAGAGTGGATGCTAATTTACTGCGTTTTGTTGTAATTATTGCAAAGTTCCCATGATTGGGTGAAGGATTGGTCCCTTTGAGAGTAGTCACTGTGGGGATTGTGACAATTCTAATTACCAGAATTGTGCAAGTCCCAACTACTGGGAGCTTTCTTGTTTTTTGTAAAGAATGTTATTGACTGGGGCAGCGTGCATTAACTTAGTGTATGTAGCTTTTTTTCTCTGCGCTCAGGTTCCACTCCACATTGTTATTCAATTTGGGATCCATGTCTTCTCAAATTTCAATTCCTTGTGCAAGTGGTCATTCTGCATTCCTGAGTCACTCGACTATGGAAGGCATCACAGCTGAGCATGATCCTGTCTTCCTCCTACTCAAGTTCCCAATGAACCGTACTCTCTCCAAATTGAATAATGGGGAAACCAAAGCCATGATCTTTGGTCTCTGATACAAACTGCGCTCCTTGGCTATCTACCCACTGAAACCTTCACCCGTGTTTATTAACTCTAGACTTGAATATTTCAACACTCACCAAGCTGGCCATCCACTTGCCACATATCTGAATTCTCTTTAATCCTTCCTCGTTGACCAATATTTATGGTCACCTGACCTGATATCATCTTATTCTTTGAATCAATATTAATCTTTATCTGATTGTGCTGTCATTTGCTTTGTTGAAGAATTTTATAGAAATAAGTTTTTAATCATTTGTGGGACTTGGGTGTCGCTAGTTAGCTGGCATTTACTGCCCATCCCTAGTTGCCCTTGAGAAGGCGATGGTGAACTGCCTTCTTGAATTGCTGCAGTCCGTGTTCTGTTGGTTGTCCCACAATGCTGTTAGGGAGGGAATTCCAAGATTTTAACCCAGCGACTACAAAGGAATGACAATGTATTTCCAAGTCAGGATGATGAGTGGCTTGGAGGGGAACTTGCAGGTGGTGGCATCCCCATGTATCTGCTGTCCTTGTCCTCCTTGATGGAAGTGATCGTAGGTTTGGAAGGTGCTGCCTAAGGATCTTTGGTGAATTGCTGCATCTTGTAAACAGGACACACTGTTAGACAGATTGGAGGGGCTGTTTCCTTCATACAAAGCTAAAGGCATCTGAACCACTCTGGGTCTCTTTAGCTGAGGAACTGTTTCTGAGTTGAGCTGTGGTACTGTAGAGCTCACTGCAGTGTAGTACAACGTAGATTCAATCCTTGGACTTCTTTGCATCTGCACCTTCCCATTTCACACCAGTGGCTACATCCATTCCCCTGGTGGTTGTCAGGGCTGCAACCTGTTACTGTTTGGCAGTGCACGGTGCCAGGAGACTGGATGACGTCAGCTGGAGTGTGGGTGGCTCAGGAATTGTGGGAGGAGTGCAGCAACTGTTCCGTTTAATATTTTTGAGTAAGAATGTGTTTTTCTCTTGAGAGACCACAGAGTTCAAGACCGATGACTGAAGAAGCAGAAGGTGATCTGAAAGAACGATCTGGAATCCCAGTGGAACCAATAGCTGAGCCAGAAGATGAACAAGGACAGCAGGTGTGTGGTTACATTACATGTAACTAGTTCTTTCTGTACTCTTGTATTCTCTCTCTGATTTTTAGTTCAATATTACGTTCAGCAGCCAGGTGTTCAAGTCCCATTCCAAAGACTGAAGCTGAGAATCCAGTCAGACGCTCCTGCAGTACAACAGTGAGTGCTACCCTGTCAGAAATGCAACTGTGGCTCCCTCTGCATTCTCAGTTGGACTTGGAGGATTCTACAGCCACTTTTTGAAAGGGTGCTCCCCAGTGGCCTGGATCAACATTTATCCCGCAATCAGCATTGTTAAAAATAGATTATCTGGCCTTTCGTCTCATTGCTAACTATGGGATCTTGCTGTGCATAATTTGGCTGCTGCATTACATTAGCGACTACACTTCAGAGGAAGAAAGTTTTTAATTTCTTTGACACCTTTCATAATCTCAGGAAGTCCCAAAGTCCTGGACATGTTTCCTTACCTCATCAGATCTGCATCGTTTTAAACTTTCAGATTAAATCACCCCTTAACCTTCTTTGCTTAAGGGAATATAGATCTAGTGTCCAAAGTCCTGCTCCCTGGATTCTGAGCCTGTGCCAGATTTAGAATTTTCCTGAATTTTGGATTTCTTTCTGGTGAGAAGGGAGAGCTGTGGGGTGGCAGTTCTTAAAGCACTGCAGTGGGTCCTGTGTGAGCATAAATCTCGCTGATTCTTTCTCTGGGATCAGCCTGAGAATGGCCTCTTCGTTTCTGAGCTTACTCTGTTCTGGGAATGGCACCTAGAGTTCTGAAAGGAAATATCTGATTATCGGACTGCTCTGATTCTTGGACAGCTGTATTTTGGTCTTTGGCTCCGTGCAGCTTGTCTCAACATTTTGCTCTTAGTCTGGTATTGTTCTGGTGAATCTATCCTCTTTCCTCTCTGAGGCCGAACATTTCTGAAGGCAATGCCGAGATTGGAACTCTGTTGCTTCGAATGAGGTTTAACCAGAGTTCTGTAACTGAGGTATCATTTCCTCACCACCTCACCAAACTCCCTTGAGATACAGGTCAGGTGTCCTCTCGTTTTCAGTGATTTATGTACCTGGATATCTGAATTCATTTGTTCCTCCACATTTCCCAGTCTCTCCCTGAAGATAATATTATGATTTGTCTTCCTTGAATCTGAAGTGAATGACCTTACACTTCCCACATTGAACTCCATCTGCCATAGTCTTGTCCAATTACCTGGCCTACGTATTGTTTAAAATCATCAAATCATACGACAGAACAAGAGGCCATTTGGCCCATTGAATCTGCACCAGTTCTTTTGAAGAATGATCCAGTTAGTCTCGTTCTTTGCTCCTGGATGAGGGTATAGTTGGGTGGATTAGTAAATTTGCTGATGACACCAAAGTTGGAGGTGTGGTAGATTGTGAGGAAGGGTGTCATAGTTTGCAGGAAGACTTAGACAGGTTGCAGAGCTGGGCCGAGAGGTGGCGGATGGAATTTAATGCGGAGAAGTGTGAGGTAATTCACTTTGGTAGGAGCAACAGATGTGTCGAGTATAGGGCTAACGGGAAGACTTTGAATAGTGTGGATGAACAGAGGGATCTAGGTGTATGTGTACATAGATCCCTGAAAGTTGGGAATCAAGTAGATAGGGTTGTTAAGAAGGCGTACGGTGTCTTGGCGTTTATTGGTAGGGGGATTGAATTTAGGAGTCGCAGCGTCATGTTGCAACTGTACACTACTCTGGTGCGGCCGCACTTGGAGTACTGTGTGCAGTTCTGGTCCCCGCATTACAAGAAGGATGTGGAGGCTTTGGAGAGGGTGCAGAGGAGGTTTACCAGGATGTTGCCTGGTATGGTGGGGAGGTCCTATGAGGAGAGACTGAGGGATTTAGGGTTGTTTTCGTTGGAAAGAAGGCGGCTAAGAGGGGATCTTATTGAAACATATAAGATGATTAGAGGTTTAGATAGGGTGGATAGTGATAGCCTTTTTCCTCGGATGGAGAAAGCTAGCACGAGGGGGCATGGCTTTAAATTAAGGGGGGGTAGCTACAGGACGGATGTCAGGGGTAGGTTCTTTACCCAGCGGGTGGTGAGGGATTGGAATGCCCTGCCTGCTGCAGTTGTAAATGCGTCTAGTTTGGGGGCGTTTAAGAGATCTCTGGATAGGTTTATGGACGAAAAGGGATTGGTATAGGCTAGTGGGTCATTGTTTTTGTAACTGGTCGGCGCAACATCGTGGGCCGAAGGGCCTGTTCTGCGCTGTAATATTCTATGTTCTATCCTCCAGTTTATTTCTCTTCTGGATATTTATTTAGATCTCTTGTAAATGATTATTAAACTGTTGCTGTATTCATGGTTCTCGTTTCCCAATCTGTGTCCTCTGGTCATCAACCCTTTAGCCATTAGAAACAGTTTCTCTTTATTTACTCTTAGCTAAGTCCTTCATTATTTTAAACGCTTGTACTCTTAACCTTCTCTTCTCCGAGACCAATCCCAGCTTCTCCCCTGTACCCACTTGTCTACAATTCCTCATCACAGCACCATTCTATAAATTCCCAGTTATAAGCTGCAGAGCCTTCATGTCCTTCCTAAAAGCCAGAATTCTCCAGCTGGGATCGAATTAGTTTTATAAAAGTTTAGTATGACTGCTTCACCTGTGTTCTCTGTTTAGAAAGCCCAGGGTTTCTTGCTGCATTAACCACTTTACCTTCCCTTATTCCTTTAAAAATGGACAACAACCAGTCCCTGACCTCGTTACAATTAAACCATTCTGTATTGTCTCTTCTTATTCTCCTATCAAAATGTATCGTCTCGCCATTTTCTCTGTTTGATTTTATCCACAATGTGTTGCATTTCAGAAAGTTAGTTAATGAAGGATAATACTGGAACCAGTCTTATATTTATTTATAGAATGACTCATCACAAGAATACACTTCCTAAAACCACTCCCATCAGTGTCCAATTTACATGTGTTCAAGTTAACCCTTAATGACTTGCACATAATTAGACACAACTAATTACAGTAAGAACCATGTGGCAGTTGTACCACTAGAATTTGTGTCCTGTTGAAGCTGATAATTGTCTTCCTCACTGTTTACTATACTTCCACAGTTTGTGCTGCCTCCAGATTTAAAAGCAGTGACCTGTAACCCCAAGTCCAGGTCAGACATTGTGTGACCCTAGTATTGAAACCTGGGGATCACTTGTATGTTTCCTGATCACATCTACAAAATTTACTGTGCCCACCAAACTTCTTGTCACCTGTAAACGTGGATAAATAATACACCATCTGCTCAGTCATCATTTATAATAGTGAAAAGCTGAGACTTTAGAGATTCCACCAATCAAAGGATGCTTCCTTTATTCCCTTACTGCCTTCCAACAGCCCAATTAAATTCCAATGCTTGTCACAAAGTTTCCCCCAATTTTGTTAATCTTCTGCTGAAGAACCTTATCAAATGGGTTCTGAAAATCCATCGAGGCATCCGTTGATGCTATTAATTGCCAAAACTCAAACATGAACTGTCTTTCATAAATCCACATGAACACTCTATCTGGTACTGGCACAAGGTCTCAGTTGCTTGATTCTTGATACAGTTCATGTTAAATCAACATGCCTATAGTTTTCTGATGGCTCGCTAATTTATAATTTAAAGGTAGAATTTCTGAATTAGGAAAGTTGTGAACTACACATGGGCAATATCACCATGTGATTCATTTAATTCCTGGGAATGAAAAGCATCATCGGCCTTTGGAGATTTGTCTCTCTTGGGTTGCATTATTATCTCCACTTGTACTTCTAGTAATCCCTCCCGATCACTTATTTTTAGGTCCTGTCCCAGAATGTGAACTATTACGGCTTCTAGAACTTTCCAGCCCCTGCAGAGGATTCTGTGAAGTGAGCTGATTCTTGCATGCTATTGAATTGGTTTGTAACGGCGGTGCTGTACTGTTAGTTAAATGGATCTTTGCTTATTATCCATCAGAATGTTAAGGATGGCAAACTGGGCGATACAGCAGTTGGAGCATACCGGGTTCGCAAAGTCAGCAGTGATTCTGTCATCATTCAGTCCGACCATGGAGGCCCAGAAAAGCTACCTCCAGATCCATTGGAAGGTCCTGGGAGAGGTCAGTGCAGTAATTGTGATGGATGGTGGTGTAGTGGTAATGTCACTGTACTTGTAATGCAGAGGCACAGGCTAATAATGTTCTGGGGGCAAGAGTTCAAATCCCACTACACCAGCTGGTAAAATTTAATTTCTATTAATAGGAAATCTGCAATTAAAAGCTAGTCTCAGTAATGGTGAATGTGAAGCGATCGTTGCTTTAAAGTATTATAAAATACATATGGGGCTTCAATCTTGGTGACACAGTGGTTAGCACTGCTGCCTCAGCAGCAGCAGGGACCCGGGTTCGATTGTGGCCTTGGGTCACTGTCTGTGTGGAGTTTGCACATTCTCCCTATGTCTGCGTGGGTTTCCTCCAGGTGCTCTGGTTTTCTCCCACGTGCCAAATATGTTTGGGTTAGGTCGATTGTCCATGCTAAATTGCCCGATTGTGTCGGGGAGATTCACAGGGTAGATATGTGGGGTAACATGGATAGGGCCTGGGTGGAATTGTTGTCAGTGCAGTCTCGATGGGCCAAATGGCTGCCTTCTGCACTGTAGGGATTCTATGTAATGCTCTGGAGACATAAGTTCAAATCCCATCACGGCAGCTGGGAAACTAAATTCAATTAATTAAACAAATCTGGAATAAAGACTACCTCTTACTGATAAACTAGACTGTTGTAAAAAAAACAAACGGTACACTACTGTCATTTCAGGAAGAAAATCTAACCCAGACCTGTCCACATGTGACTCCAGACCCACAGAAATGGCCCAGCAAGACACAGTTTTATTGAGAAAGGTGACTAACTGTCATCTTCTCAAGGGCAGCTATGGCCTTGCAAGTGATGCCCAACATCTCATGAACTCATATTTTGTAAAAATCTGGCTAGTTTTGTACAAGAAAATGTAAGTGTCTCTGTCTCTGTCTTGTAAAGCATTAAAACAGGATATAGGAAGGCATGAGAGTAGTCAATATATGTGTTGTGGACTTGCTGGCAGACTATCAATGTTCAGCACCATTCACAACTCCTCAGATGCTGAAGCAGTCCATGTCCAAATATCCAGGCTGCGGCTAACAAGTGGCAAGTAACACTCGCATCACACCAGTGCATGGCAATGATCAACTCCAACGTGAGAGAATCTGACATCACCCCTTGGTATTCAATGGCAGTAGCAGCACAACCAACATCCTGGGGGTTACCGTTGACCAGAAGCTGAACTGGTGCAGCCATATCAATACTGTGGCTACCAGAACAGGTCAGAGGCTGGGAATTCTACACCAAGTTACTCACCACCTGACTCCCCAAAGCCTGTCCACCATCTGCAAGGCACATGTCGAGTGTGATGGAATACTTTCCTCTTGCTGCTGCAACAACACTCAAGGAACTTAAAGCAGCCCACTTGATTGGCACCTCATCCACAAACATTCACTCCCTCCATCACCAAACACAATAGCAGCCGTGTGTACCTTCTACAAGGTGCACTGCAGCAACTCACCAAGGCTCCCTTATGCAGCACCTTCCAAACCCATGACCACTACCATCTAGAAGGACAAGAGCAGCAGGTAAATGGAACATCACCACCAGCAAGTTCCTGACTGGGAAATACATCGCTGTTCCTTCAGTGTTGCTGACTCAAAATCCTGGCACTTCCTCTCTAACAGCACTGTGGGTGTACCTACACCACATGGACTGCAACAGTTCAAGAAGGCAACTTGTGAACCTTCTCAAGGCAATAAGGGATGGGCAGTAAATGCCTATGTCCCGTGAATGAATAACAAAATCTTCCCTTGGAAGTATGACTAGTTGCATTTTTTCTGTTTGCCTTGCAGTTGTTCCTGTCATTGATGCTGCTTCCACCTGGATTTCCACCGAGTTGAATGAGTTCAAAGAGAAGATAAGAGAAAAGGCAGGAGTGATGAAGGTGAACCGTGGAAACATAGTGACAGTGCGGGTACCCACCCACCCCAATGGTACCTGCGTTTGCTGGGACTTTGCCACAGACACCTACGACATCGGCTTTGGGGTATACTTTGAGTGGGCACCTGTGACCAATACAGAGATTACAGTGCTGGTCAGTGAATCGAGTGATGAGGAGGATGAGGAAGATGCAGAAGGTAACGGACTTTGTAAATATTTCACTGAGATTTATGTAATATGTTACCGACCCACTCTGCAGTCCCCTACCTCTCTAGCTTGTGTTCTTTTACTCGCATTGACACTCATGTGAACTCTCATTTTCTCGATCTGCCATGCTCTGTCACCCTCAGTTGCACTCTGCCTCAGGTGTGTTTGTCTGACTGGGCTAAATGCTGACAAATCTGTTGTGTTTCTAGCATTTTCTGATTTTATTTGTAATTTTCAACATTTGCTGCTTATTTTCAATATTAATTTCTCCTCTTGCAACTTGCAAAAGTTGTAAATCTGGTACACTCGTGGTT
The DNA here is from genome assembly GCF_965287045.1 of Carcharhinus amblyrhynchos. Lineage (NCBI taxonomy): Eukaryota > Metazoa > Chordata > Chondrichthyes > Carcharhiniformes > Carcharhinidae > Carcharhinus > Carcharhinus amblyrhynchos. The sequence goes on from NC_137337.1 coordinate 1,950,825, forward strand.
AGCATGTGACTATTCATTAACTTTCAGAGTGAGTTTCATAGTTGTGGTTTTAAGAACATAAGAAATAGGAGCAGGAGTAGGCCATCTAGCCCTCCGAGCCTGCCCCGCCATTCAATAAGGTCATGGCTGATCTGAAGTGGATCAGTTCCACTTTCCCGCTCTCTCCCCATAACCCTTAATTCCCTTGTCTGTCAAAAACCTATCTACCCGTGACTTAAATATATTTAGCGAGGTAGCCTCCACCACTTCAACGGGCAGAGAATTCCAGAGATTCACCATCCTTTGAGTGAAGAAGCTCCTCCTCAACTCCGATCTAAACTGACCCCCCCCTTATCTTGAGGCTGTGCCCTCTAGTCCTGCTATACTTTCTAAGCAGGAAGAATCTCTCTACCTCTATCCTATCCATCCCTTTCATTATCTTATACATCTCTACAAGATCCCCCCTCATCCTTCTAAACTCCAACGAGTACAGACCCAGTCTGTTTAGTCTCTCTTCATAGTCCAACCCCCTCATCTCTGGTATCAGCCTAGTGAACCTCCTCTGCACTCCCTCCAAGGCCACAATATCCTTGCGCAAGTGCGGCGACCAAAACTGCACACAGTACTCCAGCTGCGGCCTCACCAGTGCCCTGTACAGTTGCAGCAAGACCTCCCTGCTTTTATATTCAATCCCCCTCGCTATAAAGGCCAGCATCCCATTCGCCTTCTCGATCACCAGCTACACCTGCAGACTGGGTTTTTGCGATTCATGCACAACGACCCCCAGGTCCCTCTGCACCATAGCATGCCGCAGCTTTTCTCCCTTTAAATATTAATCCCTCCTACTATTAATTCTGCCAAAGTGGATAACCTCACACTTGCTAACATTATACTCCATCTGCCAGGTCCTTGCCCACTCGCTCAGCCTATCCAGATCCCTCTGCAGACTTTCCACACCCTCCGCGCAATTTGCTTTTCCACTCATCTTTGTGTCATCAGCAAATTTCGTCACCCTACACTCAGCCCCCTCCTCCAGATCATCTATATAAATGGTAAATAGCTGAGGCCCCAGCACCGATCCCTGCGGCTCTCCACTAGTCACCAACCACCAATCAGAATAGCACCCAGTGATACCAACTCTCTGCTTCCTATTAGACAACCAATCCTCTATCCACGCTAACACCTTACCCCCAACTCCATGCACCCTAACTTTCTGAAGCAACCGTTTATGAGGTACCTTATCAAATGCCCTTTGAAAATCTAGAAACACCACATCCACTGGTTCCCCTCTGTCTACCGCACTAGTCACATCCTCAGAAATCCAATAAATTCGTCAAACACGACTTCCCCTTAACGAATCCGTGCTGCGTCTGCTGTATCAAACCATTCCTTTTGAGATGCCTTGCTATTTCTTCTTTGACGGATTCAAGCATTTTTCCAACTACATTTATCAAATCTCAAAATACCCCTTTTTTTTTTTAAAGAAAACGTATTTACTGAGTGTGAGAATTTCTAAATAAGATCCATTCTGATGCTACTTTGTCTTCTGCTTTGAACTTTTACCTCTCAGGGACATTAATTAAGTGACTGGGTGAAAGTGTAGTAACTCGAGTGGTCGGGGAAGTGGGAGGTATTGTAGAAAGATGGATTGGAGTGTTCTCTCAATGGTGAGAAGCTAGGATCTATGGCAAAGCAGAGAGATTTAGTGATCCAAATATAGAAATCGTTAAACGCCAGGAAACCGGTTCAAACATAACCTGCTAGGCAAAGAGAATATTTACTTTTATCTCCAGATTGCTTTAGGAAAAAACAGGTGATCAGGAACCATGTGGGCCTCTGGAAAATGGAATAGTGACCTTATCACTGAAAAAAGATGTAGATGTCTTGAATAATCACAGTACAGGAAGAGGACATCCCAGAGATGTAAATTATTTTTATTCTTCCGTGGGATGAGTGTCGCTGGCATGTGTTGTCTCTTAGTGCCATGAGGAAGGGATATTGAATCGGGCCAGGGATCTGATAAGCCTAACATAAGCAAAATAACAGTGGAAATTTACTAGGATGCTTCCGGGACTTGATGGATTGAGTTACGAGACGCTGGATAGACTGGGACTTTTTTTTCTGGAGCGTAGGAGGCTAAGGAATGATCTTATGGAGGTTATAAAATAATGAGGGGCATAGATCAGCTAGATAATCAATATCTTTTCCCAAAGCTAAGAGAATCTAAAACTAGAGGGCACAGGTTTAAAGTAAAAGGGAAGAGATACGAAAGGGCCCAGAGAGGCAATTTTTTCACACGGAGCGTGGTGAGTGTCTGGAACAAGCTGCCAGAGGTAGTAGTAGAGGTGGGTACAATTTTGTCTTTTAAAAAGCATTTAGACAGTTACGTGGGTACAATGGATACAGAGGGATATGGACCAAATGAGGGCAATTGGGAATAACACAGGGGTTTGCAAAAAAAGGGGGGCAGCGTGGACAAATTGGGCTGAAGAGCCTGTTTCCATGCTGTAAACCTCTATGACTCAATGACTCTAATGAAGAAAATAATGGAATTGAGGAGTGAGAGATCCCCAGAACCAGGTGGTTTCTGTCTTGGGGGTTTAAAGGAAACTTTGCAGATGCTGAAACTATAATCTTCCAATATTCTCTTGATTCTGGAACCGTTCCTTTCGACTGGAAAATTCCACATGGCACTCAAACACCTTGAAAATTTTCAGCTGGCCCGAAAGCATGAATGTGTAAAGCTAATTGAAACCTTTGAAGAGGTGATTAAAATATTGGAAAGGGAAATAGCTGTGAGTGTAATTTGTATGGACTTCCAGAAGACAGTGATCAAATCTTTCGCTGTTTCTTGTATTCAGTTGTGCTGTGGGCATCACCAGCTCAGCCACCATTTGTTGTCCATCCCTAATTGCTCCTTGAGAATGTGGTGGTGAGCTGCTGCCTTGAACCACTGCAGTTATGTGGTGTAGGTACACCCACAGTGCTGTTAGGGACATAAAGTTTCCTAAGTTTCATAAGAAACTGCTAGCTAAAGATAAGGTTCATTGAACTGAAGACAGATAATTGATGTAGTTAGGTAATTGGCTGAGCTAGTAGATACTGTAATTATTGATGACCCACAAAGATCTGTGCTGGGGCTTCAGTTATTCACTATGTTTACTGATGAATTAGATGATGGGCTAGAAAGCTACCTATCCAAATGTGCTAATCGGTTGGATAGTACTATGAGCAATGTAGATGGAAGCATAAAATCACAGAGATACTGAAGGAATAAGCTTATTGACCAAGCTCTGGCAAATGAGCTCTGCTATCAATAATGTGAACTCATCCACTTTGGGCCTATAAACAGGGAGCATATGGGACTTTCCAAATGGTGAGAAGCCAGAAGCAGGAGGTCCAAAGATCCTTGGGATCCAGGTACGTAGATCATTAAAATGAACAGACACAGGAAGAACTCCTACTTCAGTTACTCAAAGCCCTGGAGTTCAGTTACGAGTGGTGTGCCTCAGGGATCTGTTTTGGGGCCACTGCTGTTTGTAATTTTTATTAATGATCTGGATGAGGGTATAGTTGGGTGGATTAGTAAGTTTGCTGATGACACCAAAGTCGGAGGTGTGGTAGATTGTGAGGAAGGGTGTCATAGTTTGCAGGGTGACTTAGAAAGGTTGCAGAGCTGGGCCGCGAGGTGGCGGATGGAGTTTAATGTGGAGAAGTGTGAGGTAATTCATTTCGGTAGGAATAACAGATGTGTTGAGTATAGGGCTAACGGGAGGACTTTGAATAGTGTGGAGGAGCAGAGGGATCTAGGTGTATGTGTACATAGATCCCTGAAAGTTGGGAATCAAGTAGATAAGGTTGTTAAGAAGGCATACGGTGTCTTGGCGTTTATTGGTAGGGGGATTGAATTTAGGAGTTGCAGCGTCATGATGCAACTGTACACAACTCTGGTGCGGCCGCACTTGGAGTATTGTGTGCAGTTCTGGTCCCCACATTACAGGAAGGATGTGGAGGCTTTGGAGAGGGTGCAGAGGAGGTTTACCAGGATGTTGCCTGGTATGGAGGGGAGATCCTATGAGGAGAGACTGAGAGATTTGGGGTTGTTTTCGCTGGAAAGAAGGCGGCTAAGAGGGGATCTTATAGAAACATATAAGATGATTAGAGGTTTAGATAGGGTGGATAGTGATAGCCTTTTTCCTAGGATGGAGAAAGCTAGCACGAGGGGGCACGGCTTTAAATTAAGGGGGGGTAGTTATAGGACTGATGTCAGGGGTAGGTTCTTTACCCAGAGGGTGGTGAGGGACTGGATTGCCCTGCCTGCTGCAGTTGTAAATGCGCCTAGTTTGGGGGCGTTTAAGAGATCTGTGGATAGGTTTATGGACGAAATGGGATTGGTTTAGATTAGTGGGTTAGTGTTGTTTTTTTTTAGAAAGCTGGTCGGTGCAACATCGTGGGCCGAAGGGCCTGTTCTGCGCTGTAATGTTCTATGTTCTATGTTCTAAACTACACCTGGAGTTACTGAGAGGAGTTCTGAGCGCCACAGCTTAAGAAGGATGTCTGAGAGAGAGTGTAGATTTACTAGAATGATGCCTGGACCTGAAAAGTTCACGATGGTTACAGCACAGAAAGAGGTGATCACTTGGCCAGCCATGTCTGTAAATCTCTCCAAAGGAGCAGTTTACCCACAGCCATTCTGTGGCCTCCAGCTGTAACTCTGCATATTCTTCCTTTTAAGATAATTCGATTTCCTCCTAAAATGCTTCAATTGAACCTATCTCCAACGCATTCTGAGGCAGCACATTCCAGATCTCAACCACTTGCTGCAGGGAATCTTTTCTCTTTGTGTCACCATTACTTTGTCAACTACCATAAATTCGTATCCTCTCACCTCAATTTTTCCACGGGTGGGTATCTAGTTTGAGGGGAAGGATGGGATTGTGATTTAATATATAATTCAGAAAACTGCTCCTCTGCCGGCCCGGTGCTCCCCTCGATCCGGTCCCCCTGCCGGCCCGGCGCTCCCCTTGATCCGGTCCCCCTGCCGGCCCGGCCCGGCGCTCCCCTCGATCCGGTCCCCCTGCCGGCCCGGCGCTCCCCTCGATCCGGTCCCCCTGCCGGCCCGGCGCTCCCCTCGATCCGGTCCCCCTGCTGGCCTGGCTTGGCGCTCCCCTCGATCCGGTCCCCCTGCTGGCCCGGCGCGGCGCTCCCCTCGATCCGGTCCCCCTGCCGGCCCAGCGCGGCGCTCCCCTCGATCCGGTCCCTCTGCTGGCCCAGCGCGGCGCTCCCCTCGATCCGGTCCCTCTGCTGGCCCGGCGCGGCGCTCCCCTCGATCCGGTCCCCCTGCCGGCCCGGCGCGGCGCTCCCCTCGATCCGGTCCCTCTGCCGGTGTAGTGGTTTGGAATTTATGCAGTGGAACCTGATGCTCCCCATTTGTTTGGTGTCTTTGAGCACAGGTTCGCAGCCTCGTTTAGCTGGTTTGTCCTGGCTTTCTTCCAATTGCATCAGGTGTGAGCGTATGCCCTGGTGTACCGCCCTCTACCTCCGTATTCAGATCTGCTAAATCATCTCCCTCTGGCCCTATCATTTCTCGACTGTCTCTCCCCCTTGTGCTCTATTAATATCCTGATGCATTTTTCCTCAGCGCCCCCAGTACAAGGAGACATCGAGAGAGGAACTAAGGATTTCAGCCGATCTGATCTGGAGGAGATCCTACCTGTGTACCGAAAGGACAGTCACCTGGAAGTTCAATCCGGCAGTCACAAGTACCCAGGACAGGGAGTCTACCTGCTTAAATTTGACAACTCCTACTCCATCTGGAGACACAAAACCCTGTATTACCAGGTCAACTATAGTTCGTGAAGAAACCATGGAGCAGCAACAGCAAATCCCCACGGGAGGGGAAAAGAATCCATCTCCCATTCCTCCAGAGATATTCCCTCTCTGTGTCAGCCTTTTGTTTTCTTTTGGTGATGTTGTTTTTCTTTACAAGAATCTGACTTGAGCAAATGTGCCCAACTATCAAACCTGAGAGCTCCACCAAGTCTTTGCATCTGTGGCATGTGATGCTTATTTTGTGTGTTTTTTATTTTCCCAGTATTGTCTTTGTGTTGTTGTGTTTTTGGTACCACACTGAATTTATATATCTAGATATATATAAAGTTTAAAGATTTATTTTCATTATTTTCTGCCGCTGTACGCTTTTATGAACCTCTGACGTGTTGATGGAGTTAACTATGCTGCATTGCTGGTGCAATATGTGATTGGAGCTTGTTTTGTGCTGTTTCTCAGTGGGTTGCAGCTGCATTTTGAGTGCTTACGTGGCACTTGTTACACTCCCTTATTCCAAGATACACCTCAAAACATGAGTTAATTTCTCTTTAATTATAAAAATTTACATCACATTCCCAGCATTGGAATTTTGGGGAGTAGGACAGGGATGTGGTGGGCGGTTGTGATGAGGGGGAGGTTGGGTGGGAAAAATTAATGTCATTTGCAGCTTTGAAAAGACACAATATATTTTGTATTCTGTGTACTGCCTGTAAAATAAAAACAAAGATAAATAAAGATGAATTCTAAGAAAGTTGACCTGTGTGAGGGGAGCAGAAAAAACTCTCGAATACTGAACTTTGAAATCGAAACTGGTCAGTGACTGTGGAGGCACACTTCACATGCTGAGATATTTCAGAGTTGTAATGTAGGAAATAGGTCAGCAATCAGCCAGTTTCACAAACAGCAGTGTGATAATGACCAGATCATTTGTTTAATTATGTTTATTGCAGTATAAATATTGTCCCAGGATACCAAAGGGATCTCAGAAATATACAAAATAGGAGCCAGAGGAGACCCTTTTGACCCTGCTCCGCCTTTCATTATGATAATGGATGATCATCCAACTTATAAGAACATAAGAAATAGGAGCAGGAGTAGGCCATCTAGCCCTTCGAGCCTGCCCCGCCATTCAATAAGATCATGGCTGATCTGTCACTGCTCAGTTCCACTTTCCCGCCCTCTCCCCATAACCCTTAATCCCCTCTCTTATCAAAAACCCATCAACCCGCGTCTTAAAAATATTTAGCGAGGCAGCCTCCACCACTTCAACGGGCAGAGAATTCCAGAGATTCACCACCCTTTGAGTGAAGAAGTTCCTCCTCAACTCCGTTCTAAACTGCCCCCCTTTTATCTTGAGGCTGTGCCCCCTAGTCCTACTGTCTTTTTTGAGCGGGAAGAGTCTTTCCACCTCTATCCTATCCATCCCATTCATCATCTTATATGTCTCAATGAGATCTCCCCTCATTCTTCTAAACTCCAACGAGTACAAGCCCAGTTTATTCAGCCTCTCCTCATAGCTCAACCCCCTCAACCCCGGCATCAGCCTAGTAAACCTCCTCTGCACTCCCTCCAAGGCCAAAATATCTTTGCGCAGGTGCGGCGCCCAAAACTGCACACACTACTCCAGCTGCGGCCTCACCAATGCCCTATACAGCTGCAGCAAGACCTCCCTACTTTTATATTCAAACTTAATAGCTGGGTCCTGCTTTCTCACATATCATTTGATCCCTTTCACCCCAAGTGTTGTATCTAAGGGTAGTAAGGGTGTGGAATGCCCTGCGTGCAGCAGTTGTGGACTCGCCAACTTTAAGGGCGTTCAAGTGGTCAGTGGATAGGCATATGGATAACATTGGAATAGTTTAGGTTAGAGGGTCATTAGATTGGTTCCACTGGTCAGAGCAACATTGAGGGCCAAAGGGCCTGTACTGTGCTGGAATGTTCTATGTTCTAACTCTTGAAAACATACAATGTTTTGGTCTCAACTACTTTCTGTGGTAGAAAACTCCATAGGCTTACCACTCTGGGTGAAGATATTTCTCCTCTTCGCTGTCCTAAAAGATTTAACCTTAACCTTGGGCTCTGACCTGTAGTTCTGGACAACACTAACATCGGGAGCATCCTTCCTAGAGTCTGAGATTTACAACATGGAGACAGGCCCTTCAGCCCAATTTGTCTATGTCGCCCAGGTAGTGCGGATTACCATGTTTGGCCCATACTTCTCTACATCCATCTTATCCATATAACTGTCTAAACACTCTTAAAAAGACAAAATTATACCTGCCTCTACTATTAACTCTGGCAACTTGTTCCAGACACTCACCACCCTCTGTGAAAAAATTGCCCCTCTGGATACTTCTGTGTATCTCACCTTTAACCTATGCCCTCTGGTTTTAGAATCCCCTACCTTCGGGAAAAGATATTGACTATCTACCTTGTCACTGTCCCTCTTGTAGACCTCTGTAAGATCACCCGTAAGCCGCCTACTCTCCACGGAAAGAAAGGTCTCAGTCTATCTAACCTCCTTGTAACTCAAATCATCAAGTCCCAGTAGCACCCTAGTAAATCTTTTCTGCACTCTTTCTAGTTTAATAATAGTCTTTCTATAATAGGACGACCAGAACTGTACACAGTATTCCAAGTGTGTCTTTACCAATGTCTTGTACAACTTCAACAAGACGTCCAAACTCCTGTATTCAATGTTCTGACCAATGAAACCAAGCATGCTGAATGCCTTCTTCACCATCCTGTCCACCTGTGACTCCACTTTCAAGGAGCTATGAACCTTAATCTCTTTGTTCTATTACTGTCCCCAATTTCTCACCATTAACTGAGTAAGTTTTGCCCTGATTCGATCTACCAACATGCATCGCCCCACATTTATCTAAACTCCATCTGCCATTCGTCAGCCCATTGGCCCAATTGCAATCCTAGATAACGTTCTTTACTGTCCACTATGCCACCAATCTTGGTTAGATGATACCATGCCTCCTAAATTCTCATCCAAATCATTAAGATAAATGACAAATAACAGTGGACCCAGCATCAATCCCTGAGGCACACCATTGGTCTCATGCCTCCTGTTTGAAAAACAATCCTCTACAACCACTTCTGTCATCAAGCTAATTTTGTATCCAATTGGTTAACTCACCCTGGATCCTGAGAGATTTCTTGCATCCACCCTTCTAATCGTGTGTAATTATAAGTTTCTATGAGATTTCCCCCCTCATTCTTATGAATTCCAGCAAATACAACCCCTAACCAACTCCATCTCTCCTCATATGTCATTCCTGCCATCCCAGGAATCAGTCTGGTAAATTTCTGCATTCCCCCTAGAGCAAGAACATCCTTCCTCAGGTAAGATAGGCCAAAACTGCACACAGTATTCCAGGTGTGGTCTCACCAAGGCCCTGTACACCTGCAGCAAGACATCCCTGCTCCTGTACTCAAACACTCTCACTATGAAGGCCTGCGTTCCAATTTATCTGCTCCTTTTTCAAAATAGTGCTGTGAGACTTTTTACATCCACCAGGGGGTCAATGGGGCCTTGGTTTAATATTGCAACATGGCAATTCTGACAGTGTAGCACTCCATCGGTAGTGTATTTTGGACTGTCAGACTGGATTATGGGCTCAGATCTCTGGAGTGGGACTTGAAACCATAATCTATTTATTCGTTCCTGGGATGAGAGCTTTGTTCTAACTATTTGGTAGTTGAGTAAATCAGTGTGCAAGTCCATTAGGGAACCAGTTAGCGCTTACCAATGGGTGCAGGCTGCACTAAGGTATCTGAATCTTTGAGCCAACTATAGCAACAAATAGAGAGTCACTTTTGGCCCCCACTTAGTCATTTGCAGAACATCTGAAATGATCAAGCTTTATCCACAGGTCAGCGAGTTATACAGTGCAGAAAAGGCTCTTCAGCCCATTGAATCTGCAGATGGTACAGAAGATCCAAACAAGGGGTTAACTGTTATAAGTAAGCTCTAACTATGCTGGAAACCTTTTCTTGCAATCTAATATTTCATCTGAGGATGATGTCTGAGTTTCCACATCGGTATTAGCCATGAGACAGCATCTCCACCAGAGAGTGATCATTGTATGGTGGAGTTTCTGTGCAGATGGAGGAGGAGAAAGTGGGTTTCCGGACACGCGTCCTTTGTTTGAACAGAGGGGAGTACGGTAGGATGAGAGAAGAATTGGCGAATGTGGACTGGGGGAGCGCGTTGGAGGGAGGGTCTGCTGAGGAGCAGTGGAGGATCTTTAAGGAGATCTTTCTTGGTGCTCAGCGGAAATTTATTCCGATGGTCAAAAAGGACAGTAGGAGGAGAGGTAATAAGCCGTGGATAACGAAGGAGGTGAAGGAAAGTGTTAAATTAAAAGCGGAGGCGTTTAGAGTGGCTAAGAGTAGTGGGCGAGAAGAGGATTGGGAGAGGTTTAAATGTCAACAAAGATTGACAAGTTGATAAAGAAGGGTAGGAGAAACTATGAAGCTGGGCTAGCGCTTAATATATAAAAGGATAGCAAGAGTTTTTATAAATATATAAAAAGGAAGAGGCTGGCTAGGGTGAACGTTGGTCCCTTAGAGGATGAGAAAGGGGACCTAGTGGTAGGGGATGGGGAAATGGCTGAGGTCCTGAATAACTTTTTTGTTTCGGTCTTCACGGAGGAGGACGTGAATAATTTGCTGGGTGTTAGAGATGGAAAGGTGGTAGGACTGGAGGGTCTTAATGACATTACTGTTACTAGAGAGGAGGTGCTCGACAGACTGGAGGGGCTGATTGTGGACAAGTCCCCAGGACCGGATGGAATGCATCCGAGGGTTCTGAAAGAAATGGCGGAGGTGATAGTGGATGCCTTGGTGGTTATTTTCCAGATGTCGCTGGATTCCGGGGAAGTGCCGGAAGATTGGAAAGCGGCTAATGTTACGCCGTTGTTTAAGAAGGGTGCCAGGCAAAAGGCGGGGAATTATAGGCCGGTTAGTTTAACGTCTGTTGTAGGTAAAATGTTAGAATCCGTCATCAAGGAGGAAATAGCGAGGCATCTTGAGAGGAATTGCTTGATAGAGCAGACGCAGCACGGTTTCGTTAAAGGGAAGTCGTGTCTGACAAATTTACTGGAGTTCTATGAGGATGTGTCTAGGGCGGTGGATAGAGGAGAGCCGGTGGATGTGGTCTTTCTTGATTTTCAGAAGGCGTTTGACAAGGTACCTCACAGGAGGTTATTGCAGAAGGTCAGGGGGCATGGAGTTGGGGGTAGGGTGTTAGCGTGGATAGAGGACTGGTTGTCAAATAGGAGGCAGAGATTGGGGGTCAATGGGTGCTATTCGGATTGGCGGTTGGTGACTAGTGGAGTGCCCCAGGGGTCGGTCCTGGGGCCTCAGCTTTTTACTATTTATATAGATGATCTGGAGGAGGGAACCGAGTGTAGGGTGTCGAAATTTGCTGATGACACCAAGATTGGTGGAACGGCAAATTGTGCGGAGGGTGGGGAGAGTCTGCAGAAGGATCTAGATAGGCTGGGCGAAGTGTAAAGGAGAACAAGCCCCTGTCTACATCAATGAGGACAAAATAGAAAGGGTCGAGAATTTCAAGTTTTTAGTACCCCCATGCCGACACTATAGTTAACAGAGCCTACCAACACCTTGACTTTCTTAGAAGACTAAGGAAATTTGGTATGTCAGCTACGATTCTCACCAGCTTTTATAGATGCACCATAGAAAGCATTCTTTCTGGATGTATCACAGCTTGATATGGCTCATAGAATCCTATACTGCACAGGAGGCCATTCAGCCCATCGAGTCTGCACTGACCACAGCTCCTGCTCTGCCCAAGACTGTAGGAAACTACAAAAGGTTGTGAACGTAGCCCAATCCATCACACGAACCACCCTCCTCCCATTCCTGGACACTGTCTACACTTTCCGCTGTTTTGGAAAAGCACCCAGTATAATTAAAGACCCCACGCACCCCAGACATTCTCTCTGCCATCTTCTTCCGTTGGGAAAAAGATACAAAAGTCTGAGGAGACGTACCAATTGACTCGAGAACAGCTTCTTCCCTGTTGCCAACAGACTTTTGAATGGACCTACCTTGCATTAAGTTGATCTTTCTCTACACCCTTGCTATGACTGTAACACTACATTCTGCACTCTATCCTTTCCTTCTCTATGAACGGTATGCTTTGTCTGTATAGCACACAAGAAACAAAACTTTCCACTGTATACTAATACGTGACAATAAATCAAATCAAATATAGAGTGTTGTTCTTGGCTAGGCTGAACAAGCTCTCCACATCTATTTTTGACCTTGTTCTGTTTAGGACTGATTTCCTCTGCTTTTATCTTCCACTGTGTCAGTTATGATGGTTTGTCTCCTCCATGCTGGAGATCTGTTTTAAGCTAGAGATAGGGCCAGAATTTTCCAATCAACTCTGAACAAGACTGAAGATGATTCAAAAGGATGACACTTGGGATAAAAGAACTGAGTCAAACCCAGAGCGGGGAGGAAGGGGGAAGGGGAATATTAATAAAAAATACTTGTGTGTCACATTGTACTGCTGGCAGCAGCTCACAGTTCCAAGCCCTGCATATCTTCAGGAAATCTCAAAGTGCTTTGTTGTGAAATGTCATGTAGGGGCCTCAGAGAGGGCAGAGTTAAGCTGCAGGCTGATATGCTCCCCAGTTGAAACCTGGTCACAATTCACTGCCTCCCACAGCTGGAGAATGGTCACCTTGTTGTGGAAGAGGGTCTTGGCTACTTTTCAACATTGGAAAGGAGGGTCTACAGCAATGGGGAAGATAGTTTCGGGAAGGGGAAAGGCAATTAAGAAATACCTTTTTCAATGAGATTGTGGGGTAAAATGCAAGAGGATGTGGGTTCACCCTCAGAGACAGTAAACATGAGAAGCTCTGCATTACACACAGAGAGATTGATATGAGTCATGGATGTGGAGGCAAACTACAGGATTGATGAATCTTTCTCTTTATAGGGATACTGTGCCATATAGAGTGAGCAGCAAACTCATTATCCCACTGGGCTGGGATGTTCCCTATTCTCATCCCAGTGATTCCCATAACCCTAGGGTTTTCCACTCTTATCTCAGGGATTCCTATTTATTATCTCTGCGATTGGGAATCACTGGGATAACAATTTAATCCCAGGGATTAGTGTGGGAATTCTTAGGATAGTGAGGGTGAATTCCTGGGATAATGGGTGGATCTCTGGGATAATGGGGGGCTCTACAAAGATACAAAGAACAACACAGCACGGGAAACAGGCCCTTCGGCCCAACGAGCCCGCGCCGCCGTCCCACTGTCTCAGTGACCTATTCATGATTTTAGTCTACGCCTAATGTACGAGGATCAGGGAGGTCCAATTTAGGGACAATTTGTTACCCAATCAATCAGCCTAAAAGCACATCTTTGGGGATGTGGGAGGAAACCGGAGCACCCAGAGGAAACCCACGCAACCACGGGGAGAACGTGCAAACTCCCACAGACACAGGCCCAAATCCATGTGTCCGCACAGCAACAGAGATAGTCTCTAAGCTGTCTCTGGGATAATGGGGGATCCCTGGGATAATGAATGGATCTCTGGGATAATGGGGGGATCTCTGGGATAATGAATGGATCACTGGGATAATGGGGGGATCTCTGGGATAAGGGGGGATCTCTGGGATAATGGGAGATCTCTGGGATAATGGGGGATCTCTGGGATAAGGGGGGGGATCTCTGGGATAATGGATGGATCTCTGGGATAATGGATGGATCTCTGGGATAAGGGGGGGATCTCTGGGATAAGGGGGATCTCTGGGATAATGGGGGGATCTCTGGGATAAGGGGGATCTCTGGGATAAGGGGGGGATCTCTGGGATAATGGGGGGATCTCTGGGATAAGGGGGATCTCTGGGATAATGGGGGGATCTCTGGGATAAGGGGGATCTCTGGGATAATGGGGGGATCTCTGGGATAAGGGGGATCTCTGGGATAATGAATGGATCTCTGGGATAAGGGGGATCTCTGGGATAATGGGGGGATCTCTGGGATAAGGGGGGGATCTCTGGGATAATGGGGGGATCTCTGGGATAAGGGGGATCTCTGGGATAATGAATGGATCTCTGGGATAATGGGGGGATCTCTGGGATAAGGGGGGGATCTCTGGGATAATGGGGGGATCTCTGGGATAAGGGGGATCTCTGGGATAATGAATGGATCTCTGGGATAAGGGGGGGATCTCTGGGATAATGAATGGATCTCTGGGATAAGGGGGGGATCTCTGGGATAAGGGGGATCTCTGGGATAATGAATGGATCTCTGGGATAAGGGGGATCTCTGGGATAATGGATGGATCTCTGGGATAAGGGGGGGATCTCTGGGATAATGGGGGGGATCTCTGGGATAATGGGGGGTATCTCTGGGATAATGGGGGGGATCTCTGGGATAATGGGGGGGATCTCTGGGATAAGGGGGATCTCTGGGATAATGAATGGATCTCTGGGATAAGGGGGGGATCTCTGGGATAAGGGGGATCTCTGGGATAATGAATGGATCTCTGGGATAAGGGGGGGATCTCTGGGATAAGGGGGATCTCTGGGATAATGAATGGATCTCTGGGATAAGGGGGGGATCTCTGGGATAAGGGGGATCTCTGGGATAATGAATGGATCTCTGGGATAAGGGGGGGATCTCTGGGATAAGGGGGATCTCTGGGATAATGGATGGATCTCTGGGATAAGGGGGGGATCTCTGGGATAATGGGGGGGATCTCTGGGATAATGGATGGATCTCTGGGATAAGGGGGGGATCTCTGGGATAATGGGGGGGATCTCTGGGATAATGGGGGGGATCTCTGGGATAATGGGGGGGATCGCTGGGATAATGGGGGGATCTCTGGGATAATGGGGGGATCTCTGGGATAAGGGGGGGATCTCTGGGATAATGGGGGGGATCTCTGGGATAATGGGGGGGATCTCTGGGATAAGGGGGATCTCTGGGATAATGGGGGGGATCTCTGGGATAATGGGGGGATCTCTGGGATAAGGGGGGGATCTCTGGGATAAGGGGGGGATCTCTGGGATAATGGGGGGATCTCTGGGATAATGGGGGGGTCTCTGGGATAAGGGGGGGATCTCTGGGATAAGGGGGGGATCTCTGGGATAATGGGGGGGATCTCTGGGATAATGGGGGGGATCTCTGGGATAAGGGGGATCTCTGGGATAATGAATGGATCTCTGGGATAATGGGGGGGATCTCTGGGATAAGGGGGGGATCTCTGGGATAATGGGGGATGAAGACGCGGCGAATTTCTCACTTTGCTAAAACCAGCTGCGAGGGGGGGGGGGGCGGGGCTGTTGTATGACGTCATCGCGCACACAGTCCGTGCGTCAGGTGTGGGTGGGCGGGGCTCCCGTGGTGCAGTGCGGGAGCGGGAAGTGTGAATGGGAGAGTGTGAATGAATGGGAGAGTGTGAATGGGAGAGAGGGAGATGGAGTTTTATTCACTCTGTTCATTCACTGATCCTCCTCACAAGTTGTTCAGGTAAAGTGGAGCCGGGTGGGATTGTGGATTCATGAGGGCAGTAAATCTTATATCCCATCACCAAAACTTCCATTTGGGTTTTTTTTGCACCTAGTGATGTAATATTCACTTTTTAAAAAGCTTCAGATATTTTTTCCCTTCCTTATATAGTGTATGGTTCTGGTATGGTTTTGCAGAAGTTACACATTGAGTTAAATTAGAATGAAATTTCAATGTAGTCAGGGGTAGAAATGGACTGTTAGTATTGGCTGGCACTGGAGTATATTCTTGATGTTGTAATAAAGATGTTGGACACATAGAAATATAGAAGGTAGGAGCAGGAGAAGGCCATTTGACAATTCAGGCCTGCTCTGCCATTTATTATGATCATGGCTGATCGCCCAACTCAATAGCCTAATCCTGCTTTTTCCCCATAA
Source organism: Carcharhinus amblyrhynchos (assembly GCF_965287045.1). Taxonomy (NCBI): domain Eukaryota; kingdom Metazoa; phylum Chordata; class Chondrichthyes; order Carcharhiniformes; family Carcharhinidae; genus Carcharhinus; species Carcharhinus amblyrhynchos. The sequence continues at coordinate 1,966,582 of NC_137337.1, forward strand.
TCTTTGATCTCATTTGCCCCAACTGCTATTCCCAGCCGCCACTTGAATACATTCAGTGTTTTGGCTTCAACTACTTCCTGTGGTAATGAATTCCACAGACTCACCACTCTTTGGGTGAAGAAATGTCTCCTCACCTCTGCCCTAAATGGTCTATCCTGAATCCTCAAACTGTGACCCTGGTTCTGGATTCTCCCGCCATTGGGAATATCCTTCCTGCATATACCTCTTCTCTAATGGAAAAGGGAAGGTCTTGTCTGCGTTCTTTGAACCACTCCTTATAATCTTGACAAAATGTATCTTTAGCACATGAGTCCGACAAGGATAATCCTGTCTTCTCAGATAGTTGCCACGTCCTTCCATACCCCTCCCCTCTCCTTATCCACTCTGTATCTATTACAATGCTGTTGAGAACTGAAACCTGGTCCCACTGGTAACTATTTCCTGTGTGTCACTGGTATTTCTTGCTTGCACTCTTGTTTCCCTGGGTAGCTGATGATGTGTCTTTATCTCTTAACCAATGCAGTCTATAGAGTGCTTGCCCAGTTTAATTGTTTGTTTGTTGCATTTGGACAGCTTTCTAGGCCATTTCAGAAGGAAACTATGAGTTGATTGGTGGTGGACTGGAGTCACGTATATGGCAGATTTCATCTGTAAAGGATATTGGTGAAGCTGATGAAATTTTATGGCAACCTAAGATCTTCACAGTTATATTTACTGAGACCACATTTTTATTACAGATTTTTAAACTCAAATTCTCAAACAATAGTTTCTCTCCTACAATGGAGAGAATATCCAATAAAGTGAGAGAACGAAGGCTATATGATTTCCTGTTGGAGGCAGTTTTAGACAAGCTCAGAGTTTTGGCTGGTTTCATTTCTGCCTCTTGTCTTACAGAAAACACAATGGATCCTTCTACCATTGCCAGTTGGTGCTGCCTCTACCAGAGCACCTGGTTATTTTTGGTGTTGGCAATTGGACCTTGTCCGTGGAGGAGACCTCCTTCTCAGTTGAGGTGTCGGTGAGCGCTGATATAAAACCCCAGAGAATTGGAACCCTCTCCTCAGCGGTGAGGTGAGGCCTGTTGATGTTTGGCAGGTGTTGCTTTGAAATGTTTGTGTTTGAGGGATGTGTTAATATTGATGGATTGTATAAAAGTAAATTACTGCAGATGCTGGAATCTGAAATCAAAAGAGAAAATGCTGGAAAATCTCAGCGGGTCTGGCAGCATCTGTAAGGAGAGAAAAGAGCTGACATTTCAAGTCCAGACGATCCTTTGTCAAAGCTAAAAGACATAGAAAGTGGGAGATATTTATACTGCAGGGGGAGGGAATGAAAGATGAGACAGCCACAGAAACCAGGGGAAAAGTGTGTCCACAGAGAGAATAAAGGGTGTGAATGGTGATGGATTATATTTGACTGTCCCTATGTCACTGAAAATTATATAGCATTACAGCAAAGTAACAGTCCGTTCTGCCTGACTGCACCGTATGAGCCGCCTCCTTCGTCTCACCCTAACGAGCAGCACGGTAGCACTGCTATTTGTGATTTTTATCAATGACTTGGAAGAGGGGGCTGAAGGGTGGAGATTGGTGGAGTAGTGGATGAGGTGGAGGGCTCTTGCAGGCTGCAAAGAGACATTGATAGGATGCAGAGCTGGGCAGAAAAGTGGCAGATGGAGTTTAACCCTGATAAGTGTGAGGTGATTCATTTTGGTCGGACAAACTTGAATGCAGATTACAGGGTCAACGGCAGGGTTCTGAGGAATAGAGAGATCTTGAGGTTCCCATCCACAGATCTCTGAAGTTTGCCACTCAAGTGGACAGAGCTGTGAAGGAGGCTTATAGTACGTTAGTGTTTATTAACAAGGGGTTTGAGTTTGAGCCGTGGGGTTATGCTGCAACTGTACAGGACCTTGGTGAGACCACATTTGGAATATTGGTTATTGGATAGGCACATGGAGCACCCCAGAATGATAGGGAGTGGGATAGCTTGATGTTGAGTTTGGACAAAGCTCAGCACAACATCGAGGGCCGAAGGGCCTGTACTGTCCTATACTGTTCTATGTTCTATTTGTGACTATCTTTTATTTAAAGCCTCAAGTTTTGGTCTCACTCACACGTGGGAATATCGTTCCTCTTTAAAGTGTGAACTGTCAATTTTTTTCTGGTGAAATATAATTTATCTAACAGAGTCAAAATTCCCGAAAAACCTTGAGGAGGCAGCTCGATACTATAGATACGATGCTTAACCTATTTTCTATGTATGGGGGGAGAAGGCAGGGTCAGACTGTTGAGTTGGATGATCAGCTATGATCATAATGAATGGTGAAGCAGGTTTGAGGGGCTGAATGGCCTCCTCCTGTTTCTATTTTTTCCTGTACTAACCCAGGATTTGCAAAATCTCTAACCGTCCTGTCTGGAGACAATTCACATCTCTTTAACCTGTACTTAACCCTCTCTCCACTCACATTGTCTGTACCTGTAAAGATTTGATTACCTATTAAGATTCAGATTCCAACCATTATCTTGTAACTGAGTTTGGGTCGATATATGCCCTGTTTGTGAACATCACTCTTCACTCACATGACAAAGGAGCAATGCTCCAAAAGCTCGTGCTACCAAATAAACCTGTTGGACTTTAACCTGGTGTTGTGAGACTAGTTACTGTGCCCACCCCACCCCAGTCCAACACCGGCATCTCCACATCCTGTTCAGACTACACCTTACACTCGATGCCTGGTTCTGGTTGCTGAGAGATGGGGAGAACATTTTTAAGGGTTATTCCTGTGTGAGGGGAACAATCAAAGAGAGAATGCTGAAGAAACTGGGACTTGAAAAGGATGTAACTGAGAGGGGATCCATCAGAACAGACATTCAGCAGATTCTTTAAGTGATACAAACTTGGTAACTCTGGAACATTGACATCGATAGACCAGGAGACAGAAGGAAGAAATTCAGAGGGAGCAATCCACAATTGGGATCACCTGGATAGGGTAACTTCAGAGACAACTCCAACTCACTCTGAATGCTGTTCGATGATGCAATGAGAATCACTACTCTCTGTGCTCAGTGGAGGAGCTAAGCTGTTCTCAGCTGAATATTGGGCAACAACATCCCAGATTTATATAGCGCCTGTGGATGAGGTCAAGCGTTTTCTGACACTCAGTCCGAGGTGACTAAAAGTTGAGTCGTGGAGGTAAGTTTAAAAAGAGGAAATGAGGCAGAGAGGGAATTCCAGAGCTGGGGTTCCGGCAGCTAAAGGCACGACCACCCATGGTGCAATGATTGGAATGCCTGAGGGGTTTGAATCAGAGGTGGGCAGAGATCTCTGAGGGTCATGGGGCAGGAGGAGGTTACAGAGACGAGATCATGTGGGGGGGATTGAACATGAGGGTGTTGTATAACTGTGGGTCAGTGAGCACGGGGGTGAAGTGGATTTTACAGAGGGGTGAAGCTGGGAACAGGTGTAGGGAAGTGGCCAGTGTCATTGGGATTCTAGGATGCTGCCTTGTGCCCTGAGTGATTGCCTTTCTCTGTTTTTGGTAGGTGCCTGGTGTGGCAGGGAGACTGGAGGAGTGATCTGACAGTGGCTGCCAGCGAGCAGGCAGAGAGAGGGGGCCAGGCGACCCTGTGTCTGATCCTGAATGGACAGGTAGTGAGATTCACACAGTAACTGAATAGAGAAAGGAGTATAGGTACTGAGCCTGAATTTAAAATGGTAAAGGCTGGAACCTCACAGGGCTACATCTGAAAGGATAAGTTAATAGATTATTTGGCCATTTTAAGACCCTAGATTCTTAAAGTAAAGTTTATTTAATAGTCACAAATTATTGAGCTCTGTCTATTACTTGCAGTTGGACATACAAATAGTCCTGTGTTGCAGCTTCACCAGGTTGACACCTCATTTTTAGGTGTGCCTGGTGTTGCTTCTGACATGCCCCGCTGCACACTCCATTGAACCAGAGTTGATCCCCTGACTTGGTGGTAATGGTGGAGGGAGGATATGCTGGGCTGTGAGGTTACAGATTGTGGTCCAGTACAATTCTGCTGCTGCAGACGGCCCACAGTGCCTCATGGGTTCCCAATCTAGAGTTTCTAGATCTGTTCAAAGTCTTTTCCATTTAGCACAGTAATAGTGCCACACAATAGGATGCAGGGTATCTTCAATGTGAACGTTCCCCACAGGAACTGTGCTGTAGTCACTCCAACAGATACTGCCATGGACAAGATACATCTGTGGCAGGCAGGTTGGTGAGGATGGAGTCAAGATCCAGTCTGGCAGCAATGCCTTTAGGATGTGGCCAGCCCTCGCTCAGTGGTGTGTTACTGAGCTAGTCCTTGGCGATGGACATTGAGGTCCCCCACCCAGAGTACATTCTGCCACCCTCAGTGTCTTCAACATGGAGGAGTTCTGATTGGCCAGCTGTGGGGGGGACAGAAGATGGTAATCAGTAGGAGATTTCCTAGCCCATGTTTAACCCGGTGCCATGAGACCTCATGGAGATCTGGAAGCAATGTTGAAGATTCCCAGGGAAACCTCTTTCTGAATCTACTGCCACCCTGCCGCTGCCACCTCTGCTGGGTTTGTCCAGATGGTGCAACAGGACATATCCTGTGATGGTGGTGCCTAACAGCACAGTGGGTATACCTACACTACAGGGATTGCAGTGGTTCAAGAAGGCAGCTCACCACCTTCTCAAGGGCAATTCGGGCTGGGTAATAAATGCTGATGTATATATACAGTGACACCCACATCCGGTGAGGGAATAAATGAAAAGGGTACTTCTTTTCTGTTAGTTGAAGAGGACGGATTTTTCCAGCAGTACACCAGTGCTCCCTGACAAAACAGCTCCAGCTCTGGACGATCCACTGGCCGATTTCCTGGATGATACCTACCTGCTTTTTCCCTCTTTCCTGGCAGCTGTAAGTACCAGTGGAAGATTCCCTGTGAAGGGGTTGGGAATGGGATTTCCTGGTGGGTTTGTGCATTCGGAATCAATTCTCCCTCATTGTTAGAGTTTAGAAGAATGAGGGGAGATCTCATTGAGACGTATAAGATGATGAATGGGATGGATAGGATAGAGGTGGAGAGACTCTTCCCGCTCAAAAAAGACAGTAGGACTAGGGGGCACAGCCTCAAGATAAAGGGGAGGCGGTTTAGAACGGAGTTGAGGAGGAACTTCTTCACTCAAAGGGTGGTGAATCTCTGGAATTCTCTGCCCGTTGAAGTGGTGGAGGCTGCCTCGCTAAATATTTTTAAGAAGCGGGTTGATGGGTTTTTGATAAGAGAAGGGATTAAGGGTTATGGGGAGAGGGCGGGAAAGTGGAACTGAGCCACGACAGATCAGCCATGATCTTATTGAATGGCGGGGCAGGCTCGAAGGGCTAGATGGCCTACTCCTGCTCCTATTTCTTATGTTCTTATGTTCTTATGTGTCCTGCTCCCTGATACAGATTCCCTGATCTCCTTTATCCAAACCTGGGGAGGAATTTACTGCCTTTTTTCTAAAACTGTAAACTGCCTCTTGGAGGGAAGGATAAAGAGGAGGATATTAAATAGTTTGGATAAAGCATTCCCAAATATTCCATTTCAGAGTAAGAGGAACAGACCATTCAGCCCCTGGGGTCAGGTTCACCATTCAATATAACCACTGGTGTATCTTCTCTCCCTTTGCCTGCAGGTCTGTGATACCCAACAACAGTGGGAAAGATCTGGATAACTCCCAGTTTTCTCTGGGGAGGAAGTTTGGGATTTCCGCTTCCCTCTCCTGATGTGACCCTGAATGGCGTGGCTCTGATTTTAACGTTCTGGACTCTCCCTCCCCCACCAGAGGAAATAGTTTCTGTTTATTTATTGTATCAACTCTCTTAATCATCTTAAACACCTCGATTAGATCACCTCTTGATCACCTAGACTCCACAGAATACAGACCTTATCTAATCAATATGTCATCATCTATTTAGCCCTGGGATTCTGGCGGTTTTGTGCTGCTCCCACTTCAAAGTCAACATCTCCTTATTCAGATCCTCTTGTCTATGAATCCACTCTGTGTGGGAGGCACTGGAATCTGAGTGGGGGGGGGGAGTGGGTGGGCTGATATTCCGTGTGGGAGGTACTGGAATCTGAGAGTTGGGGGGAGAGGGGGGCAGAAGGGGGACTGATATTCTGTTCTGCAATAACGATGTTGTCCGCAGCCTCACTGGAACGCTGCTCAGCTTCAGCCTGAGAGGAGCAGGAAGTTTAATCCCGAGGCTTCCAGACCGCCAGTGCCAGCCTGCACTCCATCAAAGGGCACGGACACGTCCAACACACACACTGACCTCCTGGATGAAGATGACTGGACAGGTGAGGGCAGACCCAGAATCAGGGAGAGCAGTTGTAAAATTGGAGCGGCTCCCCTCAGCGGAAATGTTCAGGAACAAGCTTTCACACGGGGTGGAGTGAAACTCTGAAAGTGGCATTTTGGCATGTTGCTATGTAGACTGGCATTGCCACTCTGACGAGATGAACAATCCTGCTGACTGCCAATCATTTCTCTATTCTAGGGTGTGATTCGGATGTGAAGAGACTGAGAGGTGAGTTCAATCTGGCTGCAAGCTTCTGACTAAACCAATACCTGGAAAGACATTCTCTTCCTCAGGCACACTGTCCCCGGCCTCACTCGGGATGAACGGACAGTGAGTCTCCGGAGTCGCTCATCACAGGAGAGGGCACAAAATACAAGGAAAAATTCTCCCTTATCAGAGAACGGTTCCAGCGGAGATGGAGGCCTATTGGTCCACTGTGTCTGTACTGGCTCTCTTAGCCTGGTCTTTTTCCCTGAGCCCTCTGTGCCTCCCCGTTGCCCCACACACTGTACCCCAGGACTAGTATCAGCTGGGAGTGCCGTGCTAATACTGACCCAGGTTACACCGCTGTGTTTTAAATGAGAGATTAAGGACCTCACTGGGAGGGCTCCGCACTCATTCTTTCCATCAGTAATGAACATCTTCCCTCCCTGCAGCCTGTCCGAGTCCTCGCTGGGACCACACACTGTGTCTGAGTGACCCCAACACAGCCATTCTGATTGGTGGGAAGGGGAGACAGAGGAGCTACTGTAAAGATGGTCTGTGGAGGCTTGAGATTGGTGAGTGAGAGAAGCTGGAGATACAATCTAAAGACTAACATCTGGACTATCTTCAGCTCTGGGCACTGCACCTCGGGAAGGAGAGGGTGGCCTTGGAACAGGACGTGATGTGGATTCACCAGAATGTCAATAAAAGCAAAATACTGCGGATGCTGGAAATCTGAAATGAAACAGAAAATGCTGGAGTAACTCAGCAGGTCTGACAGCATCTGTGGAGCGAGAAACAGTTCATGTTTGAGTCCAATATCACTCTGATTATCAGAATGGTACCAGATGCTGGTTAGGGTGGATTGGCCATGCTAAATTCTTCCTGTGTATCCAACAGGTGCCGGAATGTGACGACTAGAGGATTTTCACAGTAACTTCATTGCAGTGTTAATGTAAGCCTACTTGTGACACTAATAAATTTAAACATGAAATTTTTAGGCTTATTTATACTCCCTTCGCCTTAGATTAAGGGTAAGCAAAGAGCTGTTTAAGATGCTTAAAGATTTTGGTATAGTTAATCCAGAGAAAGTACTTCCACACCTGCTTATTTGGTGTGAGGGGAGGGGGCCATCGGGGGGTCGGTTGGATGTGGGAGGGATAAAACCTTAACATTCAATACAGACTGCAAAGAACCTGATAATTCAAAATCCCTCTGACATTCTAAAACCACCCTCACTGAGGGGCAAAACACCAAATACCCTCAGCCTCTTGCTACCAATTGAAATTGCCACCCTTTAGCCATATAGGGGCTTTTGTATGATGTTTGTAGCTTTATGCCATTGTAATATAACAGTGCCTGGCACAGCAAGATTAATGTGGTACTGGAGAATAATATCACCCATAGTATGATATATAGAATCACATGATAATAGTCTGACAGAGCATCCTACATTCTAGTAGGAAATTACATGGAGACAGCAATACCATGCATGACAGTAACTGGGATCTGTACATAGTTAAAGATTAACAATAAATGTTTCGCGTTTAAACACATGTCTCAAAATGTCCTAATTGAGACATCAAATAAACCCAAAACTCAACAGGGCAATGATCAACTGTCCTAATATCTCCTTAATGTGACAAGTCTGATATTGTCTGAATGTTATGCAGCATCTGAGAATTTATTATTACTGTGTTAAAGGTGCTATATAAATGCAAGTAGTTGTGACTGGGTGTGATCCTTTGGAGAAAGATTCTGCAGAACTGTTGGTGATGGCCCACACTCAACCCCAACTGGTGGGAGGAGGAATGAGGAATAGCAATAACCCATGCATGTGATTTCAATCCCAGCGTGAAAGTTTAAGAAATTGGGTTCATTATCGCAACTTCTGGCCACTTTGAGCATTGATTGTTATTAAGAACATAGTAACATGGAACAAAAGGGCTCACAAAGTCTACGTGCACATGTTACCAATCCTCTTCTGACTATTCCCATGGGTGCAGCGGTGCTAAGGGAGCAGGATTCTTAACTTTGTGCAGGAAGAGCACATTCCAGCTTTCTCCAGATTCCACATCCAATCCCCATCAGAGATAATGGGCTGCTGTTAGCACCATTCTCAGCCTTTACTACCACCATTTACATTCCTTTTGTCTCTCTCTGTTCACAGCATCTTTAACAATTACACCTCCTCTTCAGCCTTACAGGATAAATCTTGTTCTATTTTCTTTGTCTTCAGCTCTGACAAAGGGTCATTCTCACTTCAAACATTGGCTCTATTCTCTCTCCACAGATGCTGGAGGGTGGGATGAAATGTGTAAGAGCTTCTGATTTGAGCAATGCTTATTTGACTTGTACAAAAGTGTTATTGCTTTGATCTAACCACTTCCACTTCCTGTTCTGCTACAAAAGGTTATACAATGGTTTTAAAATGTTTGCCAAATTTGGAACAAATCTTTGTAGTAATTCAACAATCCCTGGATGGATCGCAATTGGTGAATATTCTGAGGTGCAGGTGCCTCTGTGATCTATATATATATATATGGTACTGTCTGCATAGAAACATATATAACCATAGTTAGAGAATTTAAACATGTATTTTGAAAGTGTATTATTGAGTAGGTGTACAGCTTGGCTAATGGCACAGAGTTCTAAGGTATCATGGGAAATAGGCTTGTAAAGTGAACCACATTCCTTTTCACAATAAACCCATAGAAGCATAGCTCTAATCAGCATGGATCCCAGACAGCTGAATGAAGGAGACCTTCATTGAGCAAGGACAAGCTAGTGGTTCTAAACAGTTCAATAAATAGGCAGAGTCTTAAACCAGATAAGAGAGTCTGGAACTGGCAATAGGTGGCCATGGGAAAGTGAGGCAAAAAGTGCTATTGTTCCCATGCTGTCAGAGAATATCTATAATTGGCCAAGGGATATGACCTGTATTAATGATGATTGGCTCATGATGAGGCAGAAGGTGGGTGAAATGTTTTTTGGAAGATATATTGTATGTAACATCAGAGAAGTGTTGGACTGCCCAACCCTTTCCCAGCGCACACTGGTCAATAAAGAAACACAGTGAAAAGTCTGACAACACCAGGTTTTAGTCCAATTGATTTATTTGATAATAGATTCACAAGCTTTTGAGGCTTCCCTCTTCGTCAGGTGAATGGAGAGTTCACCTGACGAAGAGGGAAGCCTCGAAAGCTTGTGAGTATTATCAAATAAATCGGTTGGACTAAAACCTGGTGTTGTCAGACTTTTTACTGTGTTTACGCCAGTCCAACACCGGCATACCCACATCATCAATATATTAATACATAACATTTTCCATTTGAACTTTGACATCAATGATCTTTGACATTTGTCATTTCAATTTTTTTGAGTAGATGGTGATAATTTTTGGTTTCCTTTGGAAACGACTTCAACAATGACCATCCCAGTCCCGCAGAGCGTCTGTGGCCACTCAGCCACGTATGACCCGGACACCAAACGCATTTACATCTTTGGGGGAATGAATGATAAAGAATGTTTCAATAAAGTCTACATCCTGGACACCTTAACCTGGAAATGGTCCTTTGTGATTGTAAGTAGAAACATCCTTTTGATCTTTGCCAGTCGCTGGTCCCTTCTTGCTGCTGTCATAGAAACAGAAAGAGGCCATTCAGCCCATCTGTCCTGTTCCACTATTTAATGAGGTTTTGGCTGATCAGGCTGAATGGCCACCTTCTAACCATTCGTGATTCTATGTCATCCTTAACCCTCATTCATCTTAGTTTAGACATTTCCAAGTGACCCTAGCGTTTGGGAGAGAGTTGGAAGTTTTCATCCCTTTCATTTGAAGAAAGGTGGTCTGATGTGGGCATGAATTGTCTTGGCTTTAAATTTCTCGACTCCCTCCCCCACCCCCAAACCTAAAACTAAATAATAGTTTCTCTACCCAATCCAATCCTTTAGCCAGCTTCAACACCTCAGTTAGATCACCCCTTAATCTTCTACACGGGAGGGAATATAATCCTAATTACTGCAGCCTGTCCGCATCATTCACCTCTTTCTGCGTTGGATCCAGTTTGGTGACTCTGCCCTGCTCTCCTGGTGAGGCCCGTGATAAATCCTTCCTGAGGCGCATTGCCCAGAACTCAACCCAGTTATTCCAGGATTGTTGAACCGAGGCTCTGACCTTCCCCTCTTTGAACTCCAGCCCCTAATGTACAGGTCAATGTTCCACTCACGTTTTTTGTGCCTTTAGGGAAAGGGCAAGGTACATTCCAGCGCGATGGTTCAAAGCGAAGTTTACCCTGCTAGTGAATTAAGATACTCCCAAAAGATCAGGAAGTCCCCAGACCGATTTATAGGGGATGTGTTTGAGATCCATTTGTTGTAAATATTGTAAATAGTTCAATTGTTACTAATCGGATGCTCATGAGATCCATTTGGCCAATCGAGTTGGAGCATTTTGGACAGCGCGCTGGGCCCTGGCCCTGGGACGGTGCGCTGCACTCTCTTGTTATCCTGGATTTAATTTGCTTCATCGTTCGTGCCCTCAGCTGCCTGGTCCCAATTTCTGGAATTCTCTCTTTGAACCTCTCCACCTTTCTCTGGTCTCCTGCTTTACCATTTCCTATTGTCACTTGTGGTCAGTATTTGGTGTCAAGTATTTTGGCCCTGATCAGTTCGGGGTGCTATCTAAATGCAGTTGTTGTTCCTGCCTGTGGCACAGTGCAGTTTAATGGAAATGTTTTGTGTTCTCTCTGGCAGGGGAAGGGCAAGGTGCCATCACTGGCCTATCACAGCGCGGTGGTCTTCCAGCAGGAGCTGTTCATTTTTGGTGGTCTTCTCTGTTGGCCGGAGCTCACAGCACAAATGTGCAGCAACACACTCTATATCTTCAACCCTGAGCACGAAATCTGGTACCAGCCCATTGTGGTGGGTGAAAGGCCTCTCCCTCGGTACGGGTGAGTCACCAGACTGTCCAGCAAAGTGCCAGCTTGGCTGAGATCACAAGGGTTCGTCCTTTACTCACTGTTGGGATGTGTGAAGGGTCCGAGTTTATTACCCATCCCTAGTTCCCCTGAAAAGAGGGTAGTTGGTGGTGAGGGTGTGTGTTGGGGTCGGGGGTGGGGGAAGCTGCTGGAATTGCTGGCGGTGGGATTGTTTCAAATCAGGTGACGATTTTGGATGTTGGCATGGGGACTGGAGTCATGTAGAAATAGACCAGGTACCGATAGCTGGATTCCTTCCCGACACAGCATTGATGAACCAGCTAAACTCCACAGTCCCCGTTGCTAATCTCTGGTTGATTTACAGGATATTGTACCTCTTGCTGTGGCCAGTTTGGCTCAGCCCGTCATGTCAAGTCTTTGACTCAGGTTGTGCTTCGCAATTGGGTAATGATTTTTAGTGGAGTTGGTTGAGGGACAAATATTGGTCCCATTGACCTGAGTTGAGTTCCCCTACTCTGGAAACAGGAAGATTTAAACATCTTTCTGAGGAGGCAGACAACCGCTTGGTGTAACCATCATTATCATCTTCAGATCTCTGCCCAAAGGAGGATTCTCGTGCGAATGATGCCCTGTCAGTGTCGACCTGGGGAATGGATTCACCCTCTGTGGAGGGTGAGCTTGACAACACTCTGATGCAGGTGAAAGTGTTTGCCACTGAACCAAAGATGATGCCTGTACCTGGTGGGCAGGATAGTTAGACAGGAGCCTGAACCTTGACACACAGTAGATGTCCGTCAGGAGTAACAAGGCCATACAAAGGGAATTCTGCTATCCAGAGAGCCACTCCCTTTCCCAGGGCAGCCAGCTCTGACTAGTGGACCTGTTCACACTGACGCTTTCCATTCCTCTTTCTCTCCAGTCACTCTGGCACTCTCCTGGGGGATAAACTCATCCTGTTCGGTGGGAGTCAGAACCGAGTCTTTCTGAATGACCTTCACGTGCTGGATCTTGGTGAGGAGATTCCTGGTTTTGGGATTAAGAATGGGAGGGAGGGGAATGGATAGTGACGTAACAGAACCTGTTTCTGAGGTAATGGATTCAAATTGCAAGGAGGAGGGACAGGAGGTAAAAACCAGGAAGTTAAGGGGTAAGATGGGAGTTAAATACTTCTTACTTGAAAAACATTACATTGTGGGGATCTTTATCTGGACAGAATGTTGAAGTGAACTGTGTGGATGGGATCCTTGGTGATTCGATGGGGTTAAAGAACAAAGAAAATTCCAGTACAGGAACAGGCCCTTCGGCCCTCCAAACCTGCACCGACCATACTGCCCGACTGAACTAAAACCCCTCGTCCTTCCAGGGGCCAAATCCCTCTATTCCCATCGGGTTCAGCTACCTGAATTAGTGTTGTCCAATAGGAATCACTGACCAACCATTGATGTTGCTATGGTGACAATGTTTCAGCCACTTTCACTGATTTTAAGGAGAAAATGCTTCATAGACACTGCGGCACACCTGCGTATTTCCCAGTGTGAGTGGAGTGTGCGAGTGATTACAGTCCGGAGTTCAAACCCCACCACAGGCAGCTCGAAAACACTGATCATATTTTACAAAATCCCAAAATGAACATCTGGTGTCAATGACGGAAACTGTCATCGGATTGTCAGGAAATCTCACTGGGATCACATCATTCATGGTGCAGATGTTTACATCTGGATTCCCAATTGGGAAAGTTGGGACAAGTAGAGATTATTCAGCCCTTTGAGCCTGTCCTGCCATTCAGTTAGATCACGGTTGATCTGTAGCTTACCTCCATCTAACCGCCAGGTTTCTGTCACCCTTACATTTTTGTGAAGCAAAAAATATTATCAGTCCCTGTTTTGAAATTTTTAATTAGCCTACGATCAATGGGGACAGAATTCCAGATTTCCACTCCACTGTGCCACCCTCTACTGGGTAGTCCAGTGGTTAGCACAGCTACCTCACAGTGCCAGGGACCTGGGTTCAATTCCCGGCTTGGATCACTGTTTGTGTGGAGTTTGCATCTTCTCCCCATGTCTGCATGGGTTTCCGCCGGGTGCTCCGGTTTCCTCCCACAGTCCAAAAATGTGCAGGTTAGGTGGATTGGCCATGCTAAATTGTCCCTTAGTCTCAGGGGGATTAGCAGGGTAAATATGTGGGAATGGGGCCTGGTTGGGATTGTGCTTGGTGCAGACTCGATGAGTCGACTGGTCTCCTCCTGCACTGTAGGGATTCTATGAGGAAGTGCCTCTTGGTGTTGCTTCAGACCAGCTAGCTCTAATTTTAAGGTTTTGCATCTTATTCTGTGGTTTTCTCATCACAGCAACAGGCTTCCTATCTACCCTATCAAATCCTTCAATCATTTAAAATACCTTCATCAGATTATCCCTTAATCTTCTAGACTCAGAGACTTGTCTTTGCAACCCAATCTCACAATTTAACCATTTTAGCTCAGTATTGTTCTGAGGAATCTTCACATTGCTTATAATTAATCAGCATTGATTTAAGAGTTAGATATTCCTGAAGTCTTCTGGCCAATTGTTTAAATGTTATTGTGCATGTACTAAACTTCAGTCAGCATGTCTCAATTTAGAGACACTTGTGAGATTGGCTATGTGCGGGTTGATGATTATACAGGGAGCAGTGGGGTAAAGGATGATTTGGATCCACATGGATTGTTTGTCCATTTCTTCCAGGTTTCATGGAGTACGTTAATGTACAGATTGGAGGTTCTCCTGCACCACGATGGTAGGCATCACTCCAGAACATCAACACGGACTGATTGATGGACAGATAGGAAATCCACAGCTTTAGGTGTTAATGAGTAATCTTTGAACAGATATTGGTCAATTCCTCAGGAGTATGACCCCTTCACTTCCTCAGATTTGATGATCTCACTGATCTACAGAATAGGATTAGCACCTGATAGGCGAGTGTTGATTAATGAGGCATTATATAATGATGAGAGCTTTACATTTGGGTGTCCGTGTTTTCTGAATTTGGAGAAAGGTACTTTACTCTGTATCTAACCCCGTGCTGTACCTGTCCTGGGAGTGTTTGATGGGGGACAGTGTAGAGGGAGCTTTACTCTGTATCTAACCCCGTGCTGTACCTGTCCTGGGAGTGTTTGGTGGGGGACAGTGTAGAGGGAGCTTTACTCTGTATCTAACCCTGTGCTGTACCTGTCCTGGGAGTGTTTGATGGGGGGGGGACAGTGTAGAGGGAGCTTTACTCTGTATCTAACCCTGTGCTGTACCTGTCCTGGGAGTGTTTGATGGGGACAGTGTAGAGGGAGCTTTACTCTGTATCTAACCACATGCTGTACCTGCCCTAGGACTGTTTGATGGGGGACAGTGTAGAGGGAGCTTTACTCTGTATCTAACCCCGTGCTGTACCTGTCCTGGGAGTGTTTGATGGGGGACAGTGTAGAGGGAGCTTTACTCTGTACCTAACCCCATGCTGTACCTGTCCTGGGAATGTTTGATGGGGGACAGTGTAGAGGGAGCTTTACTTTGTATCTAACCCCGTTCTGTACCTGTCCTGGGAGTGTTTGATGGGGACAGTGTCGAGGGAGCTTTACTCTGTATCTAATGGGATGTGTATACTGTTGGAGATCAGCTTTCTAATGAACAGAATCCCCAGCTGGCTGCTATTTTGTGAATATTATTGTGATTGTATTAAGTGTTTAATTGGCCATAAGTTTGTGTTGTGCAAGGCGCGATGAGAATTGCAATCCTTTTTCTAGTCGCCATGCTGCTGTGCCTCTGTGTGGGAACAAGATTCTGATCAGTGGTGGACATAATCTGAGTGGTGCCCTGCAGGATCTGTACATCTTCAATATAGGTACGGCCCCAAGAGCACTGTCACTACTGCCGGTAACATTGTGGATTGATTGTAGTGAAAGCAGATGCTGGAGGGCTGGGGAATGGGAGGATGAAACTCCTCCATTTCTCGCTCCAGGAGATCTGATGCTCCATGGCTTTCCCCAGCTGCTGCTGTGTTTCTGGAGCTGGGATGGAAATGGCAATAGAGATGTGGCTCTCCCAGACAGTAAGCCACGGGGATCTGCTGAAACTGAGGAAACAATGGGCCTGTTAATTCTCTCTTTTAAACTGATTGAATGCACCTCGATCTCCAAATCTGATATTTTTCTGTCTGATTTAGAATAGAGCAAATAGGAGCAGCAAAAGACCATGGGGCAGTTTGACTCTGTTCCACCTTTCGATATCTTCACCGCTGATCTCGGGATTTAACTCCATTTTCCTGCCTGCTCCTCATATCCCTCAATTCCCTCAAAGAGTAAACGTCTGTCGATTCCAGCCTTAAATATATCAACGATGGAACATCTACAACCCACTGGGATAGAGAATTCCAGAGGTTCACAATCCTTTGAGTGAAGTAATTTCTCCTGATCAGCGCCTCATCCTGTGACTGTGCCCCTACAGCCCCACAACGCACACACACAGACACACGTTTCAGATTCCCCAGCTAGGGAAACAACACCTTTCTGTCATCTATTTTATCAAACCCCTTCAAAATCTTGTATGTTTCAATGAAATCACCTCTCATTCTGCTAAATTCCAGAGAATATCGACATAATTTGCTGAACAAATGTTGTCTTTTAGTTCCTGCTCAAACTGATAGATCAGGATCCCAGTGAGAAGTTGCAGACATGGTGCACAGCTTGTGAAACAAGTTGTTTGTAATTGTTCTGTCCTGGTACGAACAGGGAAGACCATTCGCTCCCTCAAGCCTATTCTGCTGTTCAGTAAAATCATAGTTGATTGGTGGCTGATCTGTATTAACAGCCCATTGGTGCTTTCAGTACTAAATATTGGACCAATGACACCTCAGATCATTTTAAAAAAATTCTTTCATGGGGTTTGCATGTTGCTGTAAGGCCAGCATTTATTGCCCATCCCTTACTGCCCTTGAGCTGAGTGGCTCGCTGGGCCATTTCAGTTAGAGTCATAGAGGTTTACAGCATGGAAACAGACCTTTGGCCCAACTTGAGTTAAGAGTGAACCACATTGCTGTGGGTCTGGAGGCAAGGATGGCAGATTTCCTTCCCTTAGGGTCATTAGTGATCTGGATGGGTTTGATATTGTATTGAGCGAGTGATAGTTTTGTGGTCACAATTACCCAGACAAGCTTTCAGTTGCTGATTTTATGGGTGGTGAGATTTGAACCCATGTCCCCACAGCACTAGCCTGGACCTCTGGATATCTCTTGTTGAGAGATATCACCACCCACCCTTATTCCAGAATAGGAGGAGGATTTCTCCAATGCGACGTGTTGCATACAGACAAGGAGCAGGAGATCATTTAGCTCCTTGAGCCTGCTCCACCATTTAGTAAGATCATTGCTGATCTGACAGTGACCTCAATCTGCATCCTGCCCATGCCCAGGCTTTCACCCCCCCCGGTTCACCCCCTAGTTCACCAAGAATCCATCCATCTCTGCCTTAAAAATATGCAAAGACTTTGCCACCACCGTCGTTTCAGGACAGAATTCCAGAGACTCATGACTCTGAGAGAAAACATTTCTCCTCATCTCCGTTTTAAATGGGCAACCTCCTTATTTTTAAACATTGACCCCTTGTTCTAGATTCCAACACAAGGAAACATCCTCTCCACATCCACCCTATCAATACCCCTCAGGTTTCGATCAAGTGGCTTCTTACTCTTCTAATCTTTCCAACCTGTCCAAGCTTTCCTCATAACTCACCCATCCAGCTATTAGTTTGGTAAACCTCCTCTGAACTGTTTATAATGTGTTTACATCTGTCTTTAAATGAGAAGACAGATGTGGTAGTGTAGATGTGATCAAACAAACGGAGAAATCCGTGGAATGTTTCATTCTGACTGAGCTCTTGATGTTTTATCTGGTATGCATTAAAATCACATAATGGATAGAGCACTTTCTGAGACAGATAGGATTGTGGGTATTGTAGCCACCATTATTGATTGACTTATTGGGTAACCTGGAGAGGTGCAGCTGTATTTATGTAGTAATGTTTCCCGGATTGGCACCCAGTCAGAGTTGGTTAAGTGTGCCCACTGCCCAGTTGAGAGATCTGTGGGAGTAAAAACCGTTTCATCCAGTGATAACCGTAGCACAAAATGTAATCTTACCATGAATACCTAAACCTAATGCACTGACTGAAAATCTAATCCTAACTCAGTTCCTTATACCTGCTCTTGCCTCTGCTTCCCCTGCCAGACACCTACAGTTGGAGCAGTCTGTCTCACCACACTCTCTGCTCGGTGCCACGAGCGGGTCATAGCCTGGTGCATCTGGACTCTGCTTTCTGCAGCCGGGGATCCTGCCACACGCTGCTGGTGTTTGGGGGCTCCGACAGCACTGGGAGGTTTTATAGTGACACATTGCGAGTCACCGTGGAGCTTGGAGAAGACTGAATATTGAACCAACATCTGCTTAAAGGACATTCCATGACAGAGAGACTTGTCTCTCTCAGCATCTGCGAGCAGGATATATGGTCTGTACCTTCCTGATTATCAAATCGTGAACTAATAATATTAAAATTTAAAGCTGGGGCCTTGTTTCCTTGTGTTAATAATCAAAGTAACAAGCTTGAACAACTAATCCAGGCTGACTGAGGCAGTGGTCAACCACTTTCACCCCTGGGAGTAGAAGGTGTAGGATTTTAAATGTTTGTCGTTCTTGGTCTGGTTCCTAATGGCTGGCTGTATTTACACAGCGATTACAACATAGAATTGAGTAACAGCCGAGAAGGAGGGAGAATTTTGCAGCATTTTCTTCATGTTGACTGTCTGCGAAACTGACAAGTCCAGAATTTATTACCTGTTCTTAGTTCTTGAAGGTGGAGATAAGTCACAGATAGGCAGGAACAGAAATTAATCAAAAGGACTAATTGGATGCTGGCCTTTATGATCAGAGAACTAGAATACAAGGAAGTAGAAGTTGTGCTTCAGTTATCAAAGCCCTGGTTAGACCATACTTGGAGTTACTGAGAACTTATCTGGGCATCACACCTTAGGAAGGATATACTGGCCTTCCCTGTCCTTGTGGACAGAAGGAACATGTCCACATTTTGGAGGCAGTCATTCCCCAAGGCATTTGGCCAGGTGGTTAACATTGAGGTGGAGTGTCTTGGGCTACAAGATATAGACGGCATGGTAAAAAGAAGCAGATAATTGGCAGATGAAATTTAACCCTGAAAAGTGCGAGGTGATGCACTTTGGAAGGAATAAATTGACAACAAAGTACTCAATGAATGGTAGGACATTAGGAAGTTCTGTAGAACAAAGGGATTTTGGTGTGTTTGTCTACAAATCTCTGAAAACGGAAGGGCATGTCAGTAGGGTGATGAAAAGGGCAAATAGCATGCTTGCCTTTATTAATTGGGGTATAGATTACAAAAGCAGAGAGGTCATGATGGAGTCATATAGAATTTTGGTGAGGCCACAGCTGGCGTACTGTGTGCAGTTCTGGTCACCACATTATAGGAAGGATGTGATTACACTGGAGGGGGTGCAGGGGAGATTCACTAGGATGCTGCCTGGGATGGAACATTTACATTATGGAGAGAGGTTGGATAGGCTTGGGTCGTTTTCTCTGGAGCAGAGAAGACTGAGGGGGGATCTGATCGAGGTGTTCAAGATTAGGAGAGACATGGACAGAATGCATAAGGAGCAGCTGTTCCCCTTAGTTGAAGGGTCAGTCACAAGGGAACATACATTCAAGGTGAGAGGGCAGGACATTTGGGGGATGTGAGGTAAAGCTTTTTTACCCAGAGGGTGGTAAAGGCAGGTTACCTCACATCCTTTAAAAAGTACCGGGATGAGCACTCAGCACATCATATCATTCAGGGCTATGGGTCAAGTGCTGGCAGATAGCATTAGGTGGGGGTTCAGATGTTTCTAATGTGGCAGTGTGGCCTCGACAGGCTGAAGGGACACTTCTGTGCTGTATGATTCTATGAATGTTTTGACCAATCATTTTCGACCTGCCTGATTTGAATTTTACAACGGCTTTGCAGTTAATTGTTCCCTGGTGCATTTTCCATGGCATTGTCTCTACCAATCCGAGTCCACTTGTTTACCAGTCGGCACTCTTTAGCAGGAGGTTGTTATTCCCTTTTGATTGGTATTCTTGCAAATTGTCCTGATGAGTGCAAGATGAAAAGCAGTCCGTGCCTACATGCAGCAGAACCTGGACAACATTCAAGCTGACACAACTGACAGGCAATGATCATCTACAACAAGAGGGAATGTCCAACCAGAGATAAGCCAAACATATCCCTTTAGCATTCAACAGCATTACTATTATTAAATTAATATCCTGGGGGGTCACCATTGGCCAGAAACTGAACTAGACCTGCTATATAAATACTCTGGCTGCAAGAGCAGGTCAGAGACTGGGAATTGTGCAGTGAGTAACTCAAAGTCAGCAGAATGATGGGATACTCTCCACTTGCTCCAACAACAATCAAAACATTCATCAGCATTGAAGTAATCCCAGCTACTGCCTAAAACATTCACTCCCTCCACCACCCGTGCCCACCAGCAGTCATGTTTCCAAGTTCCACTGCTGCAACTCGGCAAAGGTTTCTTCAACAGCAGCTTCCAACCACGTGAGCGCTCCCACGTACTCCCTGCATCGGAAACCTCTACAGCCTCCCGAAGATACACAAGGCCAACACACCCAGTCGTCCCATCGTATCAAGCAATGGGACCGCAATTGAGAACCTCTCTGGCTATGTCGAGGGCATCCTGAAACCCATTGTACAAAGAACACCCAGCTTCTATCGCAACACTTATGGACTTCCTACAGAAACTCAGCATGCATGGAGCAGTTGAACCAGGGACACTCCTCATCACAATGGATGTCTCAGTGCTCTACACCAGCATCCCCCACAATGACAGCATTGCTGCAGCTGCCTTGGTACTCAACACTGACAAATGCCAATCTCCAGAAGCAATTCTACAACTCATCCGCTTCATCCTGGACCACGACCTCTTCATCTTCAACGAGTTCTTCATCCAGACACACGGAACAGCCATTGGGATCAAATTCGCACCTCAGTATGCCAACAGCTTCATGCACAGGTTCGAACAAGACCTCTTCACTGCACAGGACCGTCAACCGATGCTATACACTAGATACACTGATGACATTTTCTTCCTTTGGACTCATGGCAAACAATCACTGAAACAACTATATGATGACATCAACAAGTTCCATCCCACAATCAGACTCACCATGGACTACTCTCCGGAATTGGTTACATTCTTGGACACACACAACTCCATCAAGGACGGTCACCTCAGCACCTCACTGTACCGCAAGCCCAAGGATAACCTCACAATGCTCCACTTCTCCAGCTTCCACCCTAAACATGTTAAAGAAGCCATCCCCTATGGACACGCCTTCCATATTCACAGGATCTGTTCAGATGAGGAGGATTGCAACAGACACCTACAGATACTAAAAGGTGCCCTCAAGAACAGGATATGGCACTTGACTCATCGATCGACAGTTCTGACACACCACAGCAAAAAACCACACTGATCTCCTCAGAAGACAAACACGGGACATGATGGACAGAGTACCATTCGACATTCAGTATTTCCCCAGAATGGAGAAGCTACAATATCTTCTCCAGAGCCTTCAACATGTCATCGATAAAGATGAATATCTCGCCAAGGCCACCCCCATTACTTGTCTTCAAATAATCGCACAACCTCAAACAGACACCAAGATTGGGGGAACGGCAAATTGTGCGGAGGGTGTGGAGAGTCTGCAGAAGGATCTAGATAGGCTGGGCGAATGGGCCAGGAAATGGCAAATGGAATTTAATGTTGGCAAGTGTGAGGTGGTCCACTTTGGTAGGAAGAATGGTAGGAAGGACTATTACTTACGGGGCGAAAAACTGCAGCAGGCGACGGTGCAGAGGGACCTCGGGGTCCTTGTGCATGAGTCGCAAAAACCCAGCTTGCAGGTGCAGCAGGTGGTCAGGAAGGCGAATGGGATGCTGGCCTTCAAAGCGAGGGGGATTGAATATAAAAGTAGGGAGGTCTTGCTGCAGCTGTATAGGGCATTGGTGAGGCCGCAGCTGGAGTACTGTGTGCATTTTTGGGCGCCGCACCTGCGCAAAGATATTTTGGCCTTGGAGGGAGTGCAGAGGAGGTTTACTAGGCTGATACCGGAGTTGAGGGGGTTGAGCTATGAGGAGAGGCTGAATAAACTGGGCTTGTACTCGGAGTTTAGAAGAATGAGGGGAGATCTCATTGAGACGTATAAGATGATGAATGGGATGGATAGGATAAAGGTGGAGAGACTCTTCCCGCTCAAAAAAGACAGTAGGACTAGGGGGCACAGCCTCAAGATAAAAGGGGGGCGGTTTAGAACGGAGTTGAGGAGGAATTTCTTCACTCAAAGGGTGGTGAATCTCTGGAATTCTCTGCCCGTTGAAGTGGTGGAGGCTGCCTCGCTAGATATTTTTAAGAAGCGGGTTGATGGGTTTTTGATAAGAGAGGGGATTAAGGGTTATGGGGAGAAAGCGGGAAAGTGGAACTGAGCAGCGACAGATCAGCCATGATCTTATTGAATGGTGGGGCAGGCTCGAAGGGCTAGATGGCCTACTCCTGCTCCTATTTCTTATGTTCTAGACCATTGTCCACAGCAAACTACCCAGCCTTCAGGAGAACAGTGACAACCACGTCACCCCACAATCCTGCCACAGCAACTTCTGCAAGACTTGCAGGATCACTGACACAAATACCATTATCTCACATGAGAATATCATCCACCAGGTACACGGTACATACTTTTGCGACTCGGCCAACGTTGTCTATTTGGTACACTGCAGGAAAGGATGCCGAGGCATGGTACTTTAGGAAGACCATGCAGATGCTATGACAACGGATGAATGAACACTGCTTGACAATCACTAGGCAGGAGTGTTCTTTTCCTCTGAGGGGACACGTCAGCAATCATAGGCATTCAGCCTCTGATCTTAGGGTAAGTATTCTCCAAGGCGATCTTCACGACACATGACAATGCAGAACTGCCAAGCAGAAATTGATATCTAAGTTTTGCATCCATAAGGACAGCTTCAACTGGGATCTTGGGTTCATGTCACACTCTTTATGACCCCCACAAATCTCACTAACTGTCCTGGCTGGAGACTATACCTATTTAACCCCCTCTCCACTCACATTGTCTGTACCTTCTAAGACTTGGTTACCTGTAAAGACTCACATGCCAACCAGTATCTTGTAATTGAGTTTGTGTCTATATATACTCTTTGTTTCTACCACCTAGCCAGCCAACGGTAACACCACCTGCAAGTTCCCCTCCAAGACACTGACCAGCCTGACTTGGAAATATATTGCCATTCCTTCACTGTTGCTGGGTCAAAATCCCAAAACTCCCTCCCTAACAGTACTGTCAGTATACCTACACCACATGGATGGTACAAGGTGCTGGTTCACCATCACCTCATTATAGGTAATATAAAATGGGCAATAAATATCATCCTTGCCAGCAATGCTCATGTCCCAAGGATTAAATTTTAAAAACCTCTGAGGCTAGTGTGTCATCCATTGAGTCAATGCTGATGAGCTCGTTTCTACTTGGTCCTCTGGCCTTAACACTCCCTTTAACAGCCACAGTTCTCCATCATAGCTCTCAATTTCTCTGGGACAATCAGTGTTGAGAGTGTGCTGTGGCTGGGGGAAGACAATCTATCCCCTCTGGGGGGGAAGAAACTTGCTCCACACAGCCAGCAGATGGCATGATTTGCAAGTAAATTATGATAATTAACAGTGACTTGACAAAACCATGGCCAAAACAAACTGACAGGTTCATATCAGCAATTGCAACAAGATTTTATTTTAAACATAAACACATTTGTGTATATGAAGATAACAGGGAATTACTGCACATGTAGCTTATAATTAATCAGTTTGAAAGTCTGCGCAGTTCCTTAAATCAAATCCAGTTTATAAGTCTGTAATTAGTGAAGAGTCTCCTCCTTTTCACCGAGGCAGTTTGACTTGACGTTGCCCTTGCTGCTGGGGTCAGGGTTCAGGAGGCGTGTCAGGTTGACAGGATGGGTGGCTGACCTTGAAGCTCTCCAGTTCCAGCAGAGCATTGTTGATCTTTGCAATGGTGGGAAATGGTGCCAGATCCACCTTGAACCTGCTGTCAAGAGGATATGGCATCATCTTGAAGTGACTGAGCAAATCACAGCCACAGCAAAAATTAGAAAATCTCATTTCAAATGAGGCAGGATCTTAGAAATTCACTGCATGAAGAATCTCTTAACTAGTTTTGGCTGGGGTGGAGGAGCAGATAACAAACATTGGGAAAAAGATACAAAACTCTGAGGTCACGTACCAACTGACTCAAGAACAACTTCTTCCCTGCTACTGTCAGACTTTTAAATGGACTTGCCTTGCACTGAGTTGATCTTTCTCTACACCCTAACTATGACTATAGCCCTACATTCTGCACTCTCTCGTTTTCTTCACTATGCTTTGTCTGTATAGCATGAAAGAAACAATACTTTTCACTGTATGTTAAGACATATGACAATAATAAATCAAATCAAAAGCTGGGGGGTTTGAAAGATAAAAAGTCATCCCTCCCTCTCTTACACAGACTCCTACATCACAACAGGTGATAATGAGATTCCACAAATCGTAATGGTCAGAACCTGCCATTAAATCTTCCTCAATCTTAAATTTATTAAGCCCTGCCATTGTGCTGGTTTTAGGGCATATTGTTGTAGAAAACTACCCTGAACACAAACAATTCACTACCTTTTTGACATAAGTTAATCTCCTTATTGCAACTTATAATGACAATAACATCTCCCATCATATTACACAAGCTACCAGAAGACCAGTCTTAAATTCTTCTGTTTCTCACCCAAGGTCTGTATCCCTGGACTCCGCAGTGGGATCACTGCACAGACCTGACCCAGCTGAGGGTCCGCTTGGTACCAGGTTGAGAATTGAACAACTAGCATAGATAAACAATTGGACTGGAGTAGCGGCAGCACCAGAAATAGAGACAGAAAGGTCAAGGAAGGGAAGAGAAGTGTCTGAGATGGACCAGGTAAAGGTGACGGAGGGATGGTCTGGAGCAGTGATATAAATGGAAATGTAGGAGGGATAAGGATTGCTCTCAGGGAGAAGGAAGCCACAGCTATTTTAGTAGGGAAAGGATGAGTGAACTGGTTGATAAGGATTAATGGTGGGGAGAAATTGAACAAACATTAGGAACACTTATGACTGCTGAAATATTCAGTGTAATATGGAATGAAAGTGTATATTGGTGAATGCTTTTGGGCAGTTTAAATGAGATCTGTAACTGGTCAGGTGGTCTCACTGGGACAGTTAGTTTGATGACTTGTGTTTTAATTTCTGCAGGGAATAGACAGGAAGCAGAGAGAGGGTGCACAAAACCTTACCTCACCGCATTGTACACTTGTGGCACCAGGCACAGATCTGCCATTGTAACCTGGAACACAAGAGGCTGTGTCACAAGATTAAACCAAACAGAAGGTTCAGGTAAATGCTCCAAAACAAACTTACATTCATTTAGCCTCCCATTACACCTCGCAATATTGGGGTTCACCTCTAGGTCAGGGGTTCAAGTCCCACTGCAGAGAGTTGAGCACAAAGTCCAAGCTGACACTCCTAATGGGTACTGAGGGAGTGCTGCAGTCAGAGATGCCATCATTCAGATGGCATGTTAAACCCATGCTCTGTCTGCCTACTCAGGTAGACATGAACAAGCCCATGGCACGATTTCAAAGTACATCAGGGATGTCCTGACCAATTTGACTCTCAAGCAACATCACTAAGAGGGTTATCTGGTATCACATTGTGCACAGCAAGCCCCCAGAAAGAGCAAACTGGCTCTGCGTTTCCTAGTTTACAACAAAAACCTTCAGCTTTTCTTATTTTTGATTTGATCTGAGGTGGGGTGGAGAGGTATCGGGAAAGAGTGGGGTGGAATGATGTAGGGAGAGAATTCCAGAGCTTAGGCATCAACAATAGTGATGGAATGATTAAAATTGAGAATGCTCAGCAGGCCAGAATGTTTATCTGAACCTGTGCAGAGGGACCTAGGAGGGCCTGGACTGAAAGTTACCCATGGAGGGGGAAGCAAAGCAGAGTCCACTTGAGAAATATTCAACTTCACCCTCTACACCTTCACTTGTGACTAATTCTAATCAGTATTCTGTAAACTGTGCGCGCCTTTTATATGCTCTGTTTGAAACCAGAACTCTCCATTCATCCGACGAAGGGGCAAACCCTGAAAGCTTGTGGGTTTACTATCAAATAAACTGGTTGGACTATAACCTGGTGTTGTGAGACTTCTTACTGTGTTTACCCCAGTCCAACGCCAGCATTTCCACATCAGGAATTCCTCTGCCAGGGTTCCCCTCTATCCCTCAGGGTAACAGACCAGCCACAATCTCACTGAATGGTGGTACAAGGTGAATGGATTTAATGGTATACTCCCATTCCAATGACCCCAATGCCATGACCCCGCAGCTATATCTCTACGGCTACTAGCCTTCCCTGCCCCCCTCCCTTTTTCCACCTGTACATCAAGAACATTATTGATATTTTGAACTCTTGTGTTTAGTCTGTGTATAAACCCAAATCCCTGGGGCTTTAGGGACAGATGCTATGCAGTGTGGATTTGAGCATGTAGCTCTCTGGATATTGACTATTTGGGAATGGGGGGCGGGTTTCCAATGCCAGTAGAGCTACAATCTGCCTATGGGTTGGATGTTGAAATCAGCCAAGACTTCTGATCTGTCTCATCGAGAACAGGACTGAGCTCAGCCATGCTCGCTCTGCAATTGAACACTCAATGTTTAGACTCATGGAGTTTGAACAAAACGATTGGCACCTATGGGATCTGAGCTGTCACAGGCATTGGCACCATAGGACGGTGTGGGAGCCAGTCCAAATCCAATAACTGCTACCACCCAGAGAGCAGCAGATAGCTGACTGCCACCTGGAGGTTCCCCTCCAAACCACACGCCACCCTGACTTGGAAATATATCACTATTCCTACACTGTCGCTGGGTCAAAATCCTGGACTCCTGTTCCTAACAGCACTGTGGATGTACCTTCACCACATGGACTGCAGCAGTCCAAGGCAGTGGCTCAGCCATGCCTGCTCAGGGACAATTAGGGATTGGTAATAAAGTCTGACCTGGTGAGTGATGCCCACATCCTCTGAATAGATACATTTTAAAAAGCCATCAAACTTCCTGCAGTCAGAAAGGAGCTCTCCTGCGCTACTGGGGAAGTGGCAACACCATTAGCAAATCCAGCAGCTTCACTGAAGCCAGCAACCCTGAGTTAATGCTGGAGTTTCAGGGGCAGTGAGAGTGAATGACATCCATTGCCAAGGTGATGTGACTTCAAATACAGGATTTACTGTAGTCCTGGGCCTGAACAATGAACAAAGAACAACACAGCCCGGGAAACAGGCCCAACGAGCCCGCGCTGCCATTTTAACATTATGAGTCCCCTCTCCACCCATGACACTTGTCTATGCTTATGGCGTTCCACATTGAGGGAAGACTAATTTAGGGACAATTTGTTACACCAATCAGTCTAATAGCACATCTTTGGGGTGTGGGAGGAAACCGGAGCACCCGGAGAAAACCCACGCAAGCACGGGGAGAATGCGCAAACTCCTGCAGAACTGGCCCAAATCTGCATGTATCTGCACAGCAAACAGTGATAGTCACTGAGCTGTCGTGTTGCCCAGCATCTGGTCCAGTTTAAGCGTACACTAACGACGTAAAGTACTAGGCTTCTCTCGAAACAACCAAGAGCAGCCCTCGTACGACCCATCGCGTGCATGTCCCTCATTGGACAACCAGGCGGACCGAAACACCTGTGGATTAAAAGAGAAAAACATCGGTATCATCCACCCTGTTGTGGGAACAGCTCACCATGAGAATGCAATCAATTCTCATCCTGAACTGTGCAAAGAGTTATGACTGTCACCAACCTAAAATCATCTATGCCATCCTAAACAGATGCACGGTTAGAAGCTTGCTTGTACGCACCTCATCACCGACACAGTATCGTCCAGCTGTCTGTTGCAGGAGACTCTCCAGAGCTGGAAAATAGGCAGACATTAGCAAAGGAGGATGGAGTCAGTTACACAACTCATTTTTATAACACTCTTAATAGTTAATTGCCACAAAAGCAATGATGAATTTGATACCAAGTCTTAATGACATGGCCAGGAGAGTTGAGTAAGAAGTCAGATCTGAAGGAACATTTTAGTGAAAGTGAGGGTAGAGAGGCCAAAGGAAGAAATTCCAGAGCTCAGGAAACTGAAAGTATGGTGGCCAATAATGGAATGATGGAAATCAAGGATGTGAAACAGAAATGGAGGAGTAGAGGGGTTTTTGGAGGTGTGTAGGGCTGGAGGAGGTTACAGAAAATAGGAAACCGTGAGCCCGAGGGAAATAAGGGCGAGAGTTTAAAAATTGCCGGACAGACAGCCAGTGTAGTTCAGCAAGCACATCGGTGATGGGTGAACAGGTCAGGACGCAAGTTAGGATGGAGGTGGAAGTTAGTAGCGATAGTGTTGTATGGATTAGAAAGTTCCACAGCACCGGTGTGACGGGGTCATCTGCCAGGTCTCACCTTGGAAGCCACTGATGATGAAATATTGAGCCCATTCAAGTTTCTTCTCACTTTCTAACTTCTGCAACACATGCAAATTCTGAAAGAAAACTAGACAAAGTGAGTAAGCTACAGGCACAAATACCAATAGTAAAACCCCAAACAAACCTCATCCAGAGTGACCCAAATAGACCAGACCAGACACCTGAGTTTATCCAATCTGAATAACAAACCTGACCCACATGACCTTACAGAGAAACCTGCTGTTAAGAACACAGGCTTTGGCCTCCAAGCCTGTACTGATCATGATGAACTAATTAAACTAAAAAAAAACCCTGCACTTACTCAGTCCGTATCCCTATCCCATCCAAATGCCTCTTAAATATTGCTGACTACCTCCTCTGGCAGCACGTTCCAGGCACCCATCACTCTCTGCGTAAAAACATCCTCCCGCACATCTCCCTTAAACTATCCTCCTTTTACTTTGAACCTGTGCCCCTTTGTCATTGATACTTCCACCCTGTCCATGTCTCAATTTTGTAGACCTCTATTAGGTCTCCCTTCAGCTTCCAGTGAAAACAATCCTAGTTTATTCAACCTCTCCTCATAGCCAACACCTTCGAGACCAGGCAATATCCTTGAGAACCATCTTTGCACTCTCTCCAAAGCTTCTTCTGGTAGTGTGGTGGCCAGAACTGCAGGCAGTATTCTAAATGCAGCCTAACCAAGGTTTTATATAGCTGCAACATGATTTCCCAACTTTTGTACTCAATACCCCAGCTGATGAACGGGAGCATGCCATATGCCTTCTTAATCACCTGTGTTGCCACATTTGTGTGGATTTGCATGCCCAGATCTCTCTGTATGTTAATGTTCCTAAGGGTCCTGCCAGTTATAGTATACAATTTGTACTTGATACGCAGACAATTGAGAGCATGAGTTATTCACCAGACATGAGAACGAGCAACCAACCTTCAGTTGAAAGAAAGCTCTAATGCAGCACGAGCTCCAAAAAAATTGGTTCCTGAAACTAAACTCATACCTGTAGAGGTTGAATACCAGAGGTGATGTGGTCAGAAATCATCCGGACTTGGGCACGTTTCTTGCTGTCCTCAGGGAGCAGCCGTGGGCCAGGTCTGGTCTCATCCAGATACTGGATTATAGCCAGCTAGCATCAGGAAAGAAAATTATTGGTCAAAGCAAGTAATAGTAACTGTAGCTGAAAATAACTACAAACATAAATGTTCTATAAATAAAGATGCTTGGGAGCAAGTCACAGGCTGGAACTACATGGACATTACAGCACAGAAACAAATCATTCATAATCTGGCTAAAGAGATGGGACAGGTTTGTCAAGTGTGACTTAGTAACGGTATAAAAGGCAGAGATAGGCCATTTATCTCTCTGAGATTGCTCCATCATTCAAAACAATCAAGGCTGATCTTCCCCACTGACTCCATTTGCCTACATCATGGGCTAAACTTGGACAGGAATGAGAGAGTAGTGCAGAACTTTAGGGACAATATTTCACATTTTAATTAAACAAATTGTAAAATATTTGTGTTTGAAAAAGAGAGCTGTCAAATCAAACAAAAATAAACTTCAAACTGAACTTAGCTGGTGTTGCAGAATCTCAGCTTAGCTCAGTGGGCAAAACTCTCAGATCAGGGGTTCCAAAACCTTGCGCCCATACATATGGGCATTCCAGTGCAGTGCTGAGGTACAGCTGCACTGTCAGAGGTACAAACTTCAGGTGAACCACTGAACTGAGACTTTGCCTTCCTGCTGAGATGTGTGCCGACAGTCGTTAAAGATTCTTTTGGATTAGTCCCCGGCAACATTCTTCCCTTGACTAAAAATACCACTGTAACAGCTTCATGTTATGTCCAATTCTACGCATCACACTTTAGAATGGCAAAGCCTCTCAGAGAATCAGAGATTTACCAGAGTGGGAGCAGGGATGGGGGATTTGGATTATGACAGTCTATGGAAACTTGGATGCTTCTGCTGAGAGCAATGAAAGTGAGATTTTACAGAAGAGCTCAAAATTATGAATGTGTGAATTATGAGCAGGAGTAAACCACTTGACCCTTCAAGCCTGCTCTGTTATTCAATAAGATCATGGCTGATTTGATTGTAGCCTCAACTTCACACTCCTGTCTAACCCTGATAACCTTTCACCCCCTTGTTAATAAACAATCCATCTTGCTCTGCCTTGAAAATATTTAAAGACTCTGCTTCTACTGCCTTCTGAGGAAGATAGCTTCAAATACTCATCTCTGTCTTAAATGGGTGACCCCTTAAATTTTAAACAGTGATCCCTAGCTCTAGATTCTCCCCACAAGAAACATCCTCTTCACATCCACCATGTCCATACCCTTCAGGATCTTGTATGTTTCATTCAAGTGGCCTCTTATTCTCCTAAACTCCAACGGATACAAGCGTAGCCTGTCCAATGTTTTCCCATATGACAACCTGTTCATTCTGGTATTAGTTAAGCAAACCTTCTCTGAACTGTTTTTAATGTTTTTACCACCTTCCTTAAATAATGAGACCAAAACTATATATAATACTCCATAAGAACATAAGAATTAGGAGCAGGAGTAGGCCATCTAGCCCTTTGAGCCTGCCCCGCCATTCAATAAGATCATGGCTGATCTGAAGTGGATCAGTTCCACTGTCCCGCTTTCTCCCCATAACCCTTAATCCCCTTGTCTGTCAAAAGCCTATCTATCCGTGACTTAAATATATTCAGCGAGGTAGCCTCCACCACTTCAATGGGCAGAGAATTCCAGAGACTCACCACTCAGAGTGAAGAAGTTCCTCCTCAACTCCGATCTAAACTGCACCCCTCCACTTATTTTGAGGCTGTGCCCTCTAATCCTGCTGTCCTTTCTAAGCAGGAAGAATCTCTCTACCTCTACCATATCCATCCCCTTCATTATCTTATACGTCTCTATAAGATCCCCCCCTCAGCTTCTAAACTCCAACAAGTACAGACCCAGTCTATTCAATCTCTCCTCATCAACTAACCCCCGTCATCTCCGGTATCAGCCTAGTGAACCTTCTCTGCACTCCCTCCAAGGCCCTGCACAACTGAAATGTAATCTCCCTACTTTTGTATTCATTTCCCCTTGATTTGATTTATTATTTTCACATGTATTAACAGACAGTGAAAAATATTGTTTCTTGCGTGCTATACAGACAAAACATATCATTCATAGAGAAGGAAACGAGAGAGTGCAGAATGTAGTGTTACAATCATAGCTAGCGTGCAGAGAAAAATCAACTTAATGCAAGGTAAGTCCAGTCAAAAGTCTGACAGCAGAGGGAAGAAGCTGTTCTCGAGTTGTTTGGTATGTGACCTCAGACTTTTATATCTTTTTCCTGAAGGAAGGAGGTGGAAGAGAGAACATCCGGGGTTACGTAGGGTCTTTAATAGTGCTGGCTGCTTTGCTGACGCAACAGGAAGTGTAGACAGTCAATGGATGGGAGGCTGGTTTGCGTGATGGATTGGACTACATTTACAACATTTTGTGGTTCCTTGCATTCTTGGACAGAGCAGGGGCCCATACCAAGCTGTGATACAACCAGAAAGGATGCTTTCTATTCTGCATCTGTAAAAGTTGGTGAGAGTCGTAGATGACATGCCAAATTTCTTTAGTCATAGAGGTTTACAGCATGGAAACAGGCCCTTCAGCCCAAGTTCTCCATGCCACCCTTTTTTTAAACCCCTAAGTCAATCCCAATTGCCACATTTGGCCCATATCCTTCTATGCCTATGTAACTGTCTAAACGTTTTTTAGAAGACAAACTTGTACCAACCTCCACCACCACCTCTGGCAGCCCATTCCAGACACCAAACAGCCTTCACATGAAAAGTCTTCTGAGAAAGTAAAGGCGTTGGTAGGCTTTCTTAAATATAGTGTCAGCATGGGGGACCAGGACAGGTTGTTGGTGATTTGAACACCTAAAAACACGATGCTGTCAACCCTTTCTACTTCGTCCCCAATAAATGATAGCATTCTATTTACTGTATCTAGATACTTGCCTTTCGTGATTCATACACTTGGGAGATCCTTCTACATCTCACCATTTAGATAATAAGCTTCTTTCTTATTCTGTCAAAAGTGGAAAATTACACATTTTCCCACATTATACTCTATTTGCCAGATCTTTGCCAACTCATCTAACCTACCAAATCCTTTTGTAGTCTCCTTTCTTTACTTTCCTATCTTAGTATAATCAGCAATTTAGCAACTGTACCTTTGGTTCCTTCATCAAATCATTTTACAAGTTGTAAAGAGTTGATCCTGTCAACCAGAAAGTGACCCATTTATGCCTACTCTTGTTTCCTGTTAGCTAGCCAATCTTCAATCCATCCAACATGTTACCCACTACACCATGAGCTTTTATTTTCCACAATAACCTTTGATGTGGCATCTTATTAAATGCCTTCTGAAAACCCAAATACAGTACATCCACCAGTTCCCCTTTATCCCTGTTACTTCTTCAAAGAATGCCAATAAATCAGTTCAATCTGATTTCCTTTTCACAGAACCGTGAAGGTTTTTCAGAAAGGTACAATTTGTTCAATGGTCTCCTCCTATGCTGTAGGAGCCTATGATTCTGACACGATTGGATTTGCTGCATTTTGTGGGATCTTGCAAAATGGTTCATATTGTCCATGTAACAAAATTCACGGGACGTGGGCTGATTGAGAGAGAATCATAGAATCCTTACAGTGCAGAAGGAGGCCATTCTGCCCATCAAGTTTCACTGACAGATTGCACTGACGGGAACAGATTGAGAAGCAGATCAAAGAACAAACAACAACACAGCACGGGAAACGGCCCTTCGGCCCAATGAGCCCATGCCGCCATTTTAACATTGTAAGTTCCCTCTTCTACCTATGACCTTTGTCTATGCCCACTGGACTACACGATAAAGGAACCATAACCAGATTGAGGGACGACTAATTTGGGGACAATTTGTTAACACCAAGATCCTGGAAAGGTTGTCAGAGTTGTTGTGATGGGAGATTTTAATTTCCCAAATATTGATTGGAATAATCAGGGTAAGAGGTTTAGATGGGGAGGAGTTTGTTAGGTGTGTTCGGGAGGGCTTCTTGACACAGTATGTGGATGAGCCTACAAGAGGAGAGGCTGTACTTGATTTGGTGTTGGGAAATGAACCTGGACAGGTGTCAGATCTCTCAGTGGGAAAGCAATTTGGAGATATTGATCAGTTTAATTGGAGTAAGGGGAATTATGAGGCTCAGGCAGGAAATTGGAAAGAGGTTTTCTCAGGGAAATGTATGGAAGAAATGTGGCAAATTTGCAGGGAATATTTGTCCAGAGTTCCGCATAGCAACGTTCCAATGAGACATAAGAACATAACATAAGATCATAATAGGAGCAGGAGTAGGCCATCTAGCCTTTTGAGCCTGCCCCACCATTCAATAAGATCATGGCTGATCTGAAGTGGATCAGTTCCACTTTCCCGCTTTCTCCCCATAACCCTTAATTCCCTTGTCTATCAGAAATCTATATATTCAATGAGGTAGCCTCCACCACTTCAATGGGCAGAGAATTCCAAAGATTCACCACCCTTTGAGTGAAGAAGTTCCCACTCAACTCTGTTCTAAACTACCCCCCCCCTTATTTTGAGGCTGTGTGCCCTCTAGTTCTGCTATCCTTTCTAAGCGGGAAGAATCTCTCTACCTCTACCCTATCTAGCCCCTTTGTTATCTTGTAAGTCTCTATAAGATCCCCCCTCAGCCTTCTAAACTCTAACGAGGACAGACCCAATCTATTCAGTCTCTCTTCATAGGCTAACCCCCTCAACTCTGGTATCAGCCTAGTGAACCTCCTCTGCTCTCCCTCCAAGGCCAATATATCCTTTCGCAAATACAGGGCCCAAAACTGCACACAGTACTCCAGCTGCGGCCTCACCAATGCCCTGTACAGTTGCAGCCAGACCTCCCTGCTTTTATATTCTATCCCCCTCGCTATGAAGGCCAGCATCCCATTTGCCTTCTTGATCACCTGCTGCACCTGCAGGCTGGGTTTTTGCGATTCGTGCACAAGGACCCCCAGGTCCCTCTGCTCTGTAGCATGCTGCAGCTTTTCGCCTTTTAAATAATAATCCCTCCTACTATTATTTCTGCCAAAGCGGATAACCTCACATTTGCTAACGTTATACTCCATCTGCCAGGTCCTCGCCCACTCACTCAGCCTATCCCACCTGGAGTACTGTGCGCAGTTCCGGTCGCCTCACTACAGGATGGATGTGGAAGCTATTGAGAGGGTGCAGAGGAGATTTACAAGGATGTTGCCTGGATTGGGAAGCATGCCTTATGAAGATAGGTAGAGGGAGCTGGGACTCTTCTCCCTGGAGAGACGAAGGTTGAGAGGTGACCTGATAGAGGTTTATAAGATGTTGAGAGGAACAAATAGGGTGGATTCTCAGAGGCTATTTCCCCAGAGCTGAAATGGTCGCTATGAGAGGACACAGGTTTAAGGTGCTGGGGAGCAAGTACAGAGGACATGTTAGGGCTAAGTTTTTCACTCAGAGGGTGCTGAGTGAGTGGAATCGGCTGCCGTCGGTGGTGGTAGAGGCAAACTCACTGGGGTCTTTTAAAAGGCTTCTGATGAGTACATGGGATTTAATGGGATTGAGAGTTATAGATAGTTCTATGGCCTGGTAGGTATGGATATGATCGGTGCAACTTGTGGGCCAAAGGGCCTGTTTGTGCTGTAGTGTTCTATGTTCTATCCAGATCTCTCTGCAGACTTGCCGCACCCTCCACGCAATTTGCTTTTCCACTCATCTTCGTGTCATCATCAAATTTTGTTACCCTACACTCAGCCCCCTCCTCCACATCATCTATGTAAATGGTAAACAGTTGAGGCCCCAGCACCAATCCCTGCGGCACTCCACTAGTCACCAACTGCCAACCAGAAAAGCACCCATTGACACCAACTCTCTGCTTCCTGTTAGATAACCAATCCTCAATCCATGCTAACACTTTGCCCCCAATTCCGTGCACCCTAACCTTCTGCAGCAACCTTTTGTGAGACACCTTATCGAACGCCTTCTGGAAATCCAAAAACACATCCAGCGGTTCCCCTCTGTCTACCGCACTAGTCACATCCTCATAGAAATCCAATAAATTCGTTAAACACGACTTCCCCTTCACGAATCCGTGCTGCATCTGCTTGATCAAACTGTTCTCTTCTAGGTGTCTTGCTATTTCTTCTTTGATGATGGATTCTATCATTTTTCCAACTATGGACGTTAAGCTAACCGGCCTATAATTTCCTGCCTTTTGTCTGCGGCGTTTTCCAATCCTCCGGCACTTCCCCAGAGTCCAGCGAATTTTGATAAATAATTACTAAGGCATCTGCTATTACTTCTGGGAAGTTATGGTAGGTTACAGGAACTGTGGTGTACAAAGGCTGTAATAAATCTAGTCAAGAAAAAAAGCTTACAAAAGGTTCAGAGAGCTAGGTAATGTTAGATATCTAGAAGAGTATACGGCTAATAGGAAGGATCTTAAGGATATTAGGAGAGCCAGAAGGGGTCATGAGCAGGCCTTGGCAGGCAGGATCAAGGAAAACCCCGAGACATTAAACACGTATGTGAAGAGCAAGAGGATAAGACATGAAAGAATAGGACCTATAAAGTGTGATGATGGAAAGTTTGTATAGAACCGGAAGAAATAGCAGAGGTACTTAGTGAATACTGAAGTAAAGTATTCATTATGGAAAAGGACCTTGGTGGTTGTAGTGCAGACTTGCAGCCGACTGAAAAGCTTGAGCATGTACATATTAAGAAAGAGCATGTGTTGGAGCTTTTGAAAAGCATCAAATTAGATAAGTCACTGAGACCAGGTGGAATGTACCCCAGGCTACTGTGAGAGGCGAGGGCGGAGATTGCTGAGCCTCCCTGGCGACGATCTTTGCATCATTAATGGAGATGGGAGAGATTCCAGTGGATTGCAGGATTGCGAATATTGTTCCTTTATTCAAGAAAGGAAGTAGAGATAGCCCTGGAAATTATAGACCAGTGAGTCCAGCCTCAGTGGTTGGTAAGATGATGGAGAAGATGCTGAGAGGCAGGATTTATGAACACTTGGAAAGGTATAATATGATTAAGAATAGTCAGCATGGCTTTGTCAAAGGCAGATCATGCCTTACGAGCCTGATTGAATTTTTTGAAGATGTGACTAAACACATTGATAAAGGAAGAGCAGTAGATGTAGTATATATGGACTTCAGCAAGGCATTTGATAAGGTGCCCCATACAAAGCTTATTGAGAAAGTGAGGGGACATGGATCCAAGGGGACATTGCTCTGTGGATCCAGAACTGGCTTGCCCACAGAAGGCAAAAAGTGGTTATAGATGGGTCATATTCTACATGGAGGTCGGTCAGCAGCGGACCGTCCCAGGGATCTGTTCTGGGACCCTTACTCTTTGTGATTTTTATAAATGACCTGGATGAGGAAGTGGAGGGATGGGTTGGTAAGTTTGCTGATGACACAAAGGTTGGAGGAGTTGTGGATAGTGTGGAGGGATGTCAGAAGTTGCAGCGAGACATTGATAGTTGCAAGACTGGGCAGAGAAGAGGCAGATGGAGTTCAACTCAGGTAAGTGTGAAGTGGTTCATTTTGACAGGTCAAATAGGATGGCAGAATATAATTTTAATGGTAGGACTCTTGGCAGTGGGGAAGATCAGAAGGATCTTGGCATCTGAGTTCATAGGACGCTCAAAGCACCTGCGTAGGTTGAAGCTGTGGTTAAGAAGGCGTATGGTGTACTGGCCTTCAATAGTCGAGGAATTGAGTTTAGGAGTCAAGAGATAATGTTGCAGCTTTATACGACCCTGGTCAGACCCCACTTGGAGTACTGTGCTCAGTTCTGGTTGCGTCATTACAGGAAGGATGTGGAAGCTATTGAAAGGGTGCAGAGGAGATTTACAAGGATGTTGCCTGGATTGGGGAGCATGCCTTATGGAGGATAGGTTGAGAGAGCTCAGTCTTTTCTCCTTGGAGAGATGAAGGATGAGGGGTGACCTGATAGAGGTGTATGAGATGTTGAGAGATATTGATCGAGTGGATAGTCAGAGGCTTTTTCCCAGGGCTGAAAAGGTTGCCACAAGAGGACACAGGTTTAAGGTGCTGGGGAATAGATACAGAGGAGATGTCAGGGGTAAGTTATTCACTCAGAGTGGTGGGTGCGTGGAATGGGCTGCCGGCAACGGTGGTGGAGGCGGGTTCGATAGGGTCTTTTCAGTGACTTTTAGATAAGTACACGGAGCTTAGTAAGATAGAGGGCTATAGGTAAGCCTAGTAAACTCTAAGGTAGGGACATGTTCGGCACAACTTTGTGGGCTGAAGGGCCTGTATTGTGCTGTAATTTTCCTATGTTCCTGTGACACCGATCCCACCCAGACCCTATCCCTGCTTAGTTACCCTGCTGATCCCTCTAACATCCCGGGATACTAAGGGTTAATTTAGCATGTCCAATCAACCTAATCTGCACATCTTTGGATTGTGGGAGGAAACCAGAGCACCCGGAGGAAACCCACACTGACATGGGGAGAATGTGCAAACTCCACACAGTGACCCAAGCCAGGAATTGAACCCAGGTCCCTGGAGCTGTGAGGCAGCAATGCTGACCATTGGCCACCATGGTGAGACCCAATTCGTATAAATCTTTGATCAGTCATGTACTGCTAATGATTGCTTTAAACTTGGATTCACCACTTTTGATGATTAAAAGACTGGTCAAGTTACAAGTTAAACATTGACACAGCCAGATAACAGGCCGTGGAATCCTGAACCCAGGTACAACAGAAAAACTTTAATAAGTAACACAAAATTAAGTCCTCTCTTTGCTTCCCCACACAACAAAGACAAGCAAGCTTTACCGACTGTGAGAGAGTAATCCCATCAATAGAGAGAGCTGGAACCTGCTTCATGGGATTAAGGGCCTTGAAAAAATCAGCATGCTGCAGAGAGAGGAAACAGTGGTTAAAATGTGATTTAACAAAGATAATCTAACAGTGGAACACTCCCAATTGGGCAAAATAGAGTTAGATGTTGGGAGCTGTGTACGGACTGTGGTCTCCCCATCTATAAGGCAGAGAAACCCCTGAGCTGTCCTCAGTCTCCTTAAAAGGTAACTGGCAGACTCTCTCATTTAGATACCAAAGCTTAACGCAAGACAGTTCAGAAAGGAGGGGGGCAGAAGTGGATGTTCCTTCACTTCTGAGAGTTAGTATGGTTAAACTAACATTTAAAAATTCTTTATAATGGATATAAAAATTATAACGTCTGTCATAACGCCACTGGGCCAGATAATAAATTCATACATTTCTATAAAATGAAATGTTGCTGCTTGGTTTTAAAATCAGTTATAGAGAAAAAGGATCAATTCTTGCTAGACATAACTCCAACAGCATAGAATCACCATACAGAAACGGCAGAGGAGATGGAAAAGTTTAAAAATGTACCTGTTGCCCTCCGTCTTTAACCAGATTGACAGGAACCTGGTCATACGCGATTCCTTTGAAAGCAAGAGCTGTATGTTTGGAGAGATGGGGGAAAATACATTTCAGAAACTCTGCAAAAGCCAAAACAAAACTTGAATTCCAACTACGACCCTGTCCCCCACAGGCGGACACACACCCCCATCCCACTCCCATAAACACACACACCCACCCCCATCCCCCCACAGGCAGACACACACCCCCACCCCACTCCCATAAACACACACACCCACCCACATCCCCCACAGGCAGACACACACCCCCACCCCACTCCCATAAACACACACACCCACCCCCATCCCCCACAGGCAGACACACACCCCCACCCCACTCCCATAAACACACACACCCACCCACATCCCCCACAGGCAGACACACACCCCCACCCCACTCCCATAAACACACACACCCACCCCCATCCCCCACAGGCAGACACACACCCCCACCCCACTCCCATAAACACACACACCCACCCACATCCCCTGTCCCCCACAGGCAGACACACACCCCCACCCCACTCCCATAAACACACACACCCACCCACATCCCCCACAGGCAGACACACACCCCCACCCCACTCCCGTAAACACACCCACCCACCTCCCCTGTCCCCCACAGGCAGACACACACCCCCACCCCACTCCCATAAACACACACACCCACCCCCATCCCCCCACAGGCAGACACACACCCCCCACCCCACTCCCATAAACACACACACCCACCCACATCCCCTGTCCCCCACAGGCAGACACACACCCCCACCCCACTCCCATAAACACACACACCCACCCACATCCCCCCACAGGCAGACACACACCCCCACCCCACTCCCATAAACACACACACCCACCCACATCCCCTGTCCCCCACAGGCAGACACACACCCCCACCCCACTCCCATAAACACACACACCCACCCCCATCCCCCCACAGGCAGACACACACCCCCAGCCCACTCCCATAAACACACACACCCACCCCCATCCCCCACAGGCAGACACACACCCCCACCCCACTCCCGTAAACACACCCACCCACCTCCCCTGTTCCCCACAGGCAGACACACACCCCCACCCCACTCCCATAAACACACACACCCACCCACCTCCCCTGTCCCCCACAGGCAGACACACACCCCCACCCCACTCCCATAAACACACACACCCACCCCCATCCCCCACAGGCAGACACACACCCCCACCCCACTCCCATAAACACACACACCCACCCACATCCCCTGTCCCCCACAGGCAGACACACACCCCCACGCGTACGCACATATACAGTCCTGCGGTCAGTTCCTCACCAATTCGCACTCTCCATGTGCAGGAACTCCTGAAGTATGTGTATAGCACAGGCTGGGAAAACACAGCAGACAGAAATAAGAATTAGAATCAAATCCATTACCCTGGAACCTGCAGTGGCTCCTGTGCGCACACACACACACAGCCCCTGCGCTGCTGCACTCCAGATACTAACTTTAGATGTTGATGCCATGTTCCTGCTACTCCCGAGTGACTCTTCACCAACTCTCCCCGCCCTATTAAAGATACAAATACGGTTGTGCAACCAAAATTAGAATAAAGCCAGAGGTTGGGGAGGTCAATCATTAACCACCCCAAAGTCCTCTTCTTCTGCACCCATGATATTTGTTGGATGATGAAAAACCCTCCACTGGTCACTGATAGAAGATGAAATTAAGCAACTTAAGTCAGGAACAGAAACTCCTTATTTTATCATACAACAGAATACTCCAATCTGATACGGTTGTGCAAAGTCCTTATCAAATGGATAGACTCATGATTGAGTGGACATGGGGTCAGGAAATTATCATATTCCTATCAAGGATAAACACCAACAGGAGTTGGTTGGGCCGAATGGCCAGTTACCATGTCATATTTCCTACTGTTAAGATTTTTAGGGCGAGATAGATTCTTGATTAACGAGGGGATGAGGGGTTATCTGGGGATAGGCAGGAGTGTGGAATGGAGGTTACAATCAGATCATAACCAACAATGGAGCAGATTTGAGGGGCCGAGTGGCCTACTTCTGCTCCTAATTTAATAATTCTCCCACTGAAGCCCATCCCTCTAGTTCCCCAGCTGTGCCATGACATGAGATTGAGAAGAGAAAGCTCACTGATGCAATACAAACAAACTCTCCCACTGATCTAGGAAAGCTGCAAAAAAATTGGACATCTGATTTAAAGAAATAGAATGTTGAAAATTCCCAGCATCTGGAAAGAAGAAGTTTAAATGGAGCTCTGTTCACTTTGTAAGAGACACAGAGACAGGAGGAAACCATTCAGCCCCTCAAGCCTTGCTTTGTAAGTCAATTAGATTATGGCTGATCCAAGCCTCAATTCCAATTACCTGTCTTTGTGTGATATCCCTCAGTACACTTCCCAAACAATAATCTATCAATCTCAGTACTGAAAGCTCTAACTGATCCCCTGGCATCCACTGGAAGAGCAGTGCTCCAGATTGCCATTAACCTTTATGTGAAACTGCTTCCTGGCATCACACCTGAACAGCCTGGTCCTTCTTTGAAGATGATGTCCCCTTATCATGATTCCCCTCCCAGAGTAAATAATTTCTACAGATCTATATCAGGTCCTCGGGAATACAAGCCTAGACTGTGCAACCTGTTCTAATAATGTAACCCTCTAGCCCCAATATGTGTTGCTGAATCCCTGTTCTATCCCCTGCAAAACAAATATATCCTGAGGTGCTGTGCCCAGAATTGAATGCAGTTATTCCAGAAAGGAGTCCAATCAAGGCTCCATACAGTTTAAGTGTCACTGTAAAAACATCAAACTGCATCACAGACATTGTAAGAAACAATCGTGTAGGCAAACAAATTCTGACCAAGTTCCCATCTGTAACGTGAACCCAGCTCTGCCCTTTTCAAATGATGATGTGGAGATGTTGGCATTGGACTGGGGTAAACATAGTAAGAAGTCTCACAATACCAGGTTAAAGTCCGACAGGTTTATTTGTAGCAAATGCCACTAGCTTTCGGAACTGGCTGTTCCTTCGTCAGGTGGGTGGGAGTTCTGAACAGCCATTTCCGAAAGATAGTGGCGTTTGCTACAAAAATAATTCTGTTGGATTTTAACCTGGTGTTGTTAGAGTTCTTACTCTTTTTAAATGATAGCATATCTGCTGCACATTCCCACACTTGAACTTGTCAGCTACTCAGCAGCAGGTAAGTTCTGCACTAACACGTCTTCCACTCGAGCCCCTCAGTGCACTGCATAACGTGGAAAACACACTCAAAAATAATTCAATCACAACTTCATAAAGGCTGTTCTCGTATCCTGATTCTTGTTTTGAAGCCATCTCTTTCGTTTTATCAAACCATAGTTCACCAAAAGGAGGCATTTTATCCATCCTTTCAGTACTAACAATTGGCTGACAGAATCCAAAGCTAATTCTCATCTTCTGTGATTTTGCTGTTCTTCCTCATGGAAATATTGGAGAATCTGGGGCGTTCTTCTTAGAGCTGAGAAAGGTAGAAGGCAATTTAATCAAAGTTATGAGGGCTTTTGAAGCTGTAAATAAGGAGAAATTGTTTTCACTGGCAAAAGAGTCAATAGCCAGAGGTGGGGAGAGGGCGGGAAAGTGGAACTGAGCCACGACAGATCAGCCATGATCTTATTGAATGGCGGGGCAGGCTCGAAGGGCTAGATGGCCTACTCCTGCTCCTATTTCTTATGTTCTTATGTTATGTTCTTATGACAAGGATTTAAGGTAATTGGCAAAAATACCAGTAGGAAATGAAAATTTTGTTGTACACATCGAGTTGTGATCTGTAATACCTATCTGAAAAGGTGATGCATGAGGATTCAACTGTGACTTCCAAAAGAGAAATGCAGGGCCATGAAGAATGAGCAGGTGAGTGAGCCTAATTGGTTTCAAAAGAACTGCCAGTCTACATCCTTCTAACCTTCCTTCAATCACCTCCTTCAGCAAGTTCTCATACCTTAGAATATGGACAATCCAACCACGTCACTTATCTTCACAATATTCACTAATGATCTTTTTTTCTCCACATCCTCAGAACATCTATATTATTTTTATGTCCTCTCTAATTGATCCACGCTATCCTTCTACAGTCTCATTTCAGTCTTTTGATGTCTGTTTTTCAATCTGCCCCATAAAGCAAGACATTCCAAATCAGAGGCTCAATCATTCTTTTCTTGACATCCCCACTCACTTCTCCTAGCAATTCCTTATGTCAGGGAATGGATTCCTTGTTGTCACTTTTCTAACAGAGATTTCTTTATGACAGTAACCATCTTCTTCCCAGGTACTAAAAATTGCACAATCTATCCTAGCTGTTGACTTCCACACCCTTATTGATCCCACTCTTCAAAACTTGTCTGCTTTATACTAATTTTCATTCCCTAAGTCCCTATCATCCTATCAATAAACTATGATTTTATTTTCAGCATGGAAATTCAAATTATTGTGAAATATACAAATAACAAAAATGAAGTCAACTAAAGCCCTTGGAATTCTCCACGTGCCCAAACCCAGCAGAGCCACATACCCCAAATCTATTTCGCGCTATCTATCTGTGCTACTACATTCCTACTTACACCAGGTATGTGAATAGGTATCAAGCCAAATACAAGGCTTCTTATCCAATGCTTTCTGTAAATCCATCCACTGCATTCACTTCATTAATTAGTCACTTCTTCAAACAAATATTATATTTGTTAAACCTCAAACTGCCTTTATCAATTTGGTGTTAGCTACCCTTCATCAACCAGCACATTTCCAAATGGCTTCTACTTCTATTTTGAATCAGGGATGGATTTGCCTATGACCAAGATTAAACTCCAACTGTTCACACTGTTTCTCCACTGAGGCAGAGGGGACCAAATACCCTTCCCTCACTCCACGTTCTACAAGGCTCCCCTTTGTCTCCTTGCTTTGGTCTGAGCACATTTTGCATATTTGAGGACACAAAAAGCTGAAAGCATTTCTCTCTCTAACACAGAAGCAGAATACTACAGTTGCTGGATATTTGAAAGGAGCAGAACATGCTGGTAATACTCAGATCAGACAGCTTCTATGGAGAGAGACAGAGAGAGTTAGCCCACAACCGTTTCTCTCTCCACAGATACAGCACAATTTGCTGGGTATTTCACCAGCATTTTCTGCCTTTCCTTCTACCTCTTGTTGCAGAGAGGCCCATTCCTCTAGTAACTTAACTGTCAGTGAAGTCTATACTGTTTGGACATTAATTCACAAAATCCATCTCGTCTCCCATCTGAAATTCAAATATGTTATATTTGAAATAAGGAGGCGATGAAATCTGGAGACAATTGGGTTTGGGGGAACCCAGACTGAGCATTAGTGAGTAAGTGGTACTTGATAGCATTGCTGACCATTTTGCTGTTGGTTGCGAGTGGATTGCCAATGACGCTGTTGAATCAGCTTTTTGAGGAAAGAACTAGCCTGGGCAATTTTCTACTTTGTCAAAAGATGCCAGTGCCGTAGCTGTACTGAAACAGCTTGTCTAGAGGCACAGTTACTCTGGGTCACAGGGTATTAGAGCTGGGATGTTGTTGGGACTCAGCCTTTGCTGTAGATTGAGTGATATTGGGAGGTGAGACAGACAACTAAGGAGAAGGGATTGCCTTGGGTCTGATGGCTATTTCTTGAATTTCCCTATCCACACCTTTTTCACTAGCAGGTATACCAAGAACACCAGGATACTCTGGTTATTCTATGTTGGTTACAAACCTGCATCATTTGCCATTCCACTCTCCAGTTTCTCTATCCACCTGTTGCTCTTCACATCTCACACAGCATTCCTCAGACGATGTTGATGAAGTTGGATTTCTTTCAGTCTCTGCAACACGTCCCTTCAAGATAAATCAAAGGGTCATTATCTCAGGTAAGATGCTTTACCTGTACAAGAAATTCATCCCTTGAACTGCCACACTCTCCTGATACAACTCTAGGTACAATTCTACGGACACCAGAAGCTTGGTTCTATCTCCTTCAACTGGACATACTTCATGGAATATAGCACAGAAGGAGATCATTTGACCCAATATACTTCTGCAAGCTCTTTGAAAGAATTATCTAACTTGGCTCACGCAGGGGCCATCAGTGGTATATTCAACCACAGCAAGATCAATACTGTTCTTGTTTTCTGTGTATTCACATATACCATTCCACAGGGCTTATCTACGGATGAATTTGCAGCAGGAGCCCTGCC
Organism: Carcharhinus amblyrhynchos; assembly: GCF_965287045.1. Classification (NCBI taxonomy): domain Eukaryota; kingdom Metazoa; phylum Chordata; class Chondrichthyes; order Carcharhiniformes; family Carcharhinidae; genus Carcharhinus; species Carcharhinus amblyrhynchos. The sequence continues at coordinate 2,011,559 of NC_137337.1, forward strand.
TGATTCAAGACAATAGTGTGGTGGCCTCTGCCAACACCGACATAGCTGTAATGGCTCTTGTCAAATCTGCAATCTCTTGCCCTGGTCTCTGTTTTATGTCAGAGGCTGCTTCAACACCATGAGCGAAGACTGGCAAACACAAAACTGTTCCATTTGGAGAAAACCCAAAGGATTCCAAAAACGAAAGCAAAACACTGCAGGTGCTGGAATCTGAAACTGAAACAAAATGCTGGAAAATCTTAGCAGGTCTGACAGCATCTGTGAAGAGAGAATAGAGCCAACATTGAGTCTAGGTGACTCTTCGGTTGTTGTTAAAGAATTCTTATTTGTATAAATTCTCGTGTTCTGAACTGTCAAACAAACTGGCTTCCCCAATTGCACTGCAATTAGCTTTCTATTTATCCTTTGTTTCTTCCATTTCACAACCCAAGGTACATGGGCATTTATTGAAACCTAATGATGTTGCCATGATCAAGAAACCAATCAACTCTCTTTTGGAATAGTCCCAGACCACTTTTGTCTTAAAGAGACATTGTACAAAAAAGCTATTACTTCCCAAAGCACATGGGTGATCCCACTCGCCTCCCAAAGAGTGGGCAGAGCATAGGGTACTGTATTGTAGGAAATGTAGCAATTTGTGCACAGCAAAATCCCATAAACAGCAATAAAAAAGGAAAATGCGGGAAATACTCAGCAGGTATGGCAGCATCTGTGAAGAGAGAAAGAGTTAACATTTTAGATTATGACATTTCAACAGAGTTGGGAAAATGCAGATACGTAATCTGTTTTAAACAAGTGAATCAGGCGCAGGGGCCTGCACTGGACTGGTTTTATTCACCATACTGTCATCCAGTTGGGTGGGAATACTCTCACCTGGTTCCATTCTTATCTCTCCACTCATAATGAGAGAATAACCTGCAATGGCTTCTGTTCCTGCTCCCACACAGTTACCTCTGGAGTTGGATGCTTCATATTTCTCAATGATGTGCTGCCCCTCAGTAACATCATGAAGCACAGTGCCAGTTTTCAGTTATTCTCCGCTGACACACAGCTCTGCCATACTGTCCATCTCTCGCCTCCTCCGCTGTCAATTATCAGACATCCAGTACTGGAAGTTTGGAGATTTCCTCCAGCTCGGACAAAAGCTATCCCTGTCACAAACTCTGTTCCACAACTATTGAAACCATCTCTCTCCCTGGCAACTGTCTAAAGCTGAACCAGAATCCTTGCAGCCCTCAGTACATTACATTTAATTGGAGGAAATTTCTGCTCATCCAGTACAAGTTGTCATTCAGACAATGCAATAAGTGAACACAGTGGAGAAGTGGAAAGAGCTGGGTGAAGTAAAATCTGGGTATAGCGGCGCAGATATGAAAACTAACACTGTGCTTTTAAATGATGTTGCTGAATGCGATAATACTGTGCCTTTAAGAAGTGTATTCTTGCAAAGGATAGGTTTAAAATTCAAGTCTTTTATACAGTGTCAATAAATAGGTTTAAGATATAAAACCATCACAATCTTAGAATCACAAAACAGCCACCTCCTGTGGGACAGTTACACAGGACTGAAAAGACATGTACCAGCCTTCAGTGTCTGACAGAACAGTGCTCTCGTTTTACCAACAATATCTGGGACTGGAACACTTTGCTCTTCCTGTTTGGAGATCGATGAAGGCACTGGTGAAGCCAGCATCTCCGTGACAACAGGAGTCCTCGAGTGAAGTGGAAGAATGAGTCAGGATAATTGCAAGTGATATGTAGCTGTGACGTTGTACACATTGCTTACTCTCTACACAGTTCCTGTACAGAACGAGGGAGAGCAATGACAAGAGACAACTCCCATTACCGCAGAGATAAGATTGAACCACTATCCACCCAACACACTAATTAGCTACATGACCGGAAATGCCGTTGAAAAATCCCATATCGACAAATCAGTCTGTGCTACCTTCATTTTTTAATAAACTCTTATTTTTCTCTCTTCTACTCAACCAGATCTTCTACTAATTAAGAGATAATTAGTGCTCCCTTCTTAAGTGGGCAGCGCTAATAAACTGGAACAAAAAAACCGCCGAAGTTTAAAAATCAACTTAACAGATCAAATTAAAATGACATTCCTGGGGGCTGAAGCTGCACTCCATTCTCTCCTGTTCCCATCCATAAGGAATACCTCACGTATATTAGCAAATGCTGCATAGAGGGGCAGACAGTCAGGCTGAATGATCCCCTCAAGCACTCATTGCCTGTGCCTATTGATGTTTCCCTCATCCTTGAAAGCTGGTGACTTAGAAAGATGAGTTGAAGCAGAATGGAGGAAGCTTGTGTGGAGCAAAATAAACCAGCATAGATCTACTGGGCCAAGAGGCCTGTTTGTGTTGTAAATGTTATGTAATTATGTATATTAATTAGTACATGATTCCTTTACCACCTCTGGTCCCCCAGCAGAATGGGGTATTTTCTTTTCATGAGCTTGGACATCATCAAATCCACATTCCACACTCAGTGATGGTGGTTAGAAGTGGGCAACAGCTGAATATTTTTGTTAATGCCAAGTAGGTGGGCTTGCACTAATTTCAGGGCCTCAGAGCACTAATTCGATATTAAACTCCAAGACTAAATCATGCAATAATTCATCCAGAGTGTTTGTGGGAAGTTAAAAATACAGACAATTCAGCTAGATACAAAGACAGCAAAGCCAACTAAGAAGTGAATGCGGATGAAATTTATTTTAAAAAACACATTTTATTGCAATAAAAGTGTACAAATGAAGTGCACTTGAGAGACAGTTTGGTCAAGAAAGCAAAGGAACTTCCATTTTTATAATTCCTTTTAGACCCAAGGACATCTCAAAAGTGCTTTAAAGGCAATGAAGTACTTTTGACCTATAGTCACTTCTAATGTAGAAAATGTAGCATAAATTTACATACAGCAAGGTCATCAATTTTAGGCGATAATTGATGGATAAATGTCAACCAGGGCACAGAGCAAACTAAAGTACAGTTTATTCCTTAGTCACAAGTAAGGCTAACATTAACACTGCAATTAGGTTACTGTGAAATTCCCCTAGGCACCACACTCCATGACTTGTTCGGGTCAATGCACCTAACCAGCACATCTTTCAGACTGTGGGAGGAAACCGGAGCACCCAGAAGAAACCCATGCAGACAAGGGGAGAACATGCAAACTCCATACAGATAGTGACCCAAGCCAGAAATTGAACCTGGGTCCTCGGCACTGTGAGGCAACAGTGCTAACCACTGAGCTGCTCTCTGCTCATCCTGGAATAATCTTCCATACTCACCCCATGGGGGTAGATGGAACCCCAGTTTAACATCTCATCTGAAAGTGGCCCCTCTGACTTTGCAGCAATCTCTTGTTCCCGCAACAGTGGCACTGGATTACATGCTCAAGATTGGTGGAGTCTTAGCACAGACTAGGGAATTTGTCAAGGTTTTTCTTTCTTGGATGCAAGAACATTCTCAAATATCTATTGGTTGGTACTTACTGTGATTGGATTGTTGAGGGAGACCTTCACAAAAGCTGATAATGTGCTCAAGTCTCTGGAGTGGCCCTTCAATCTCCAAGTGAGCTGAGACTGAACCAAGGGCTACAAACCTCAGGAGTTAGCAGTACCAAGCATCAGGAACCTGGGGCTTTTAAGGATTTTAAAATGTATTGACGGAGTAGAGGCAAGTTTGTTTTCCCCCAGTGGTGGTGAAATCCAGAACAGTAAGTCACACAGCACCAGGTTAAAGACCAGAAGACTTATTTGTTAGCATGAGCTTTCGGAGCGCACGTTCTAAACCTGGTGACTTTAACCTGGTGTTGTGTGACTACTTACTGTACCTACCCCAGTCCACCACCTGTAACTCCACATCATGGAATCCAGAACAAGATGACAACTTAAAATTAGAGCTATGCCATTCATGGGAGAAGCTAGGAGACATTGCACACCAAGTGTGAAAGTGGTGGATAAAATCTGAAATGAATATACTTTTGCTATACATGGGCATTATGGATGAAGAACCCAAGGCAGGAAAATATAGCTAAGACACATATCAGCCACTCTTCGACAAACTGCAGAAAAAGATGAGAAAGTTCTATAGAGAGACATTGAGAGCAGGTTTGATAGAAGTTTTCAAAAATCACAGGGGACCTGAATGCAATAGATAGGGAATATTGTTCCCACAGGCAGAAGGATCACAAACCAGGGGAACCCAAATTGAAAGTGATTGTCAAAGAAGCAAAGGCAACAGGAGGAAAATTCATTTTCTTTTAAACACAGTGAGTGGTTAAGATCTGGAATGCACTGCCTGTAATGTTGTGGCTTTAAAAAGGGAACTGGATAAGCAACTTCAGTGGAAAATATATTCAGGGCTACTGGGAAAGAGCAGGACAAATTGCTAGAGCTGAGGTGCTGGCTTGATGGGCCAAATAGCCTCCTCCTGTGCTACAACCATTCTATGGAGATTTTCATATTAACTTCATGCAGTATTAACACAAGCCTACTTGTGACATTAATAAATAAACTTTAAACTATGATTCACTAGATGGCAGAACAGGCTCAAGGGGCTGAATGGCCCCCTCCTGTTCCTATGAGTCATTGCCATGTCAGAGCTGACAGCTAAGCTCTGGCTGAGCAGGGAGGCTGGGATGAGGATACATTTTTTAAAAAGTGTATTTATTAGTGTCACAAGTAGGCTTACATTAACACTGCAATGAAGTTACTGTGAAAATCCCCTAGTCACCACCTATTTGGGTGCACTGAGGGAGAATTTAGTATGGCCAATGCACCTAACCAGCACATCTTTCGGACTGTGGGTGGAAACCAGAGCACCCAGAGGAAACGCACGCAAACACAGGGAGGCCAGGAATCAGACCAGGTCCCAGGTGCTATGAGGCAACAGTGCTAATCACTGTGCCACATTGCCACCCCTGACAAAATAAGATTGTGTGCTGGGAAGCCGAGAGGTGAGATAAAGCAGTTTTAATTAAGAAGCAGCACTGAGCGCCCAGCTCCCAGACAGGGAACCCAAAGTGAGAAAATGCTGGGAAATCTCAGCTGGCCTGGCAGCATCTGTAAAGAGAGAAAAGAGCTGACGTTTCGAGTCCAGATGATCCTATGTCAAAGCTTTTACCCAGAAAGGCAAACTCTATCTCTGGATGGAGATGCTGCAGGGGGCAGGCGGTTGCCATGGGGGCCAGGGACCCTGACAACAGTTGCCAGGGGAGGGCCGGGTGTGAATAAGGTTCTGAGCCGCAGGAGAGGGGCAGTGACTGGCGGACAGTCCTGGATCGGGATACACACATATATTCTATACATATATACAGCTCTCTCTTTTCCTTACTCTCCTCTCCCTACCTGCCGCCGAACCCGAGGACTCAACAGCATCCAAACTAAACCTCCAGCCCTGACCCCGCCACCTTGACCCCCGGAAATAGAAACCTAACCCCGCCTCCCACCCCACTGAGTGACAGCATGGTCATCCAATCAGATTGATGCATCTGCAACTTTCGTCAGTAATCGAATAATCCAATACTTATTTTAATAAAAGAACAGACAAATTGGATCTTTTTATTATAATCTTTGATTTTAATTATGATCGGTATCGCGATTTCCTTTTTAAAAGGTTTATGTTGACGGTTAACCTCACGGGCTGTGGGGGCGGGAGTTAGATCCGCGCTCTGCTATTGGTCGGAGAGGTTTAATTGTTGGGAGTGTGGACCAATGGGCGTGAAGGACATGTTGAGTGATTGTGTAGGTAGCCAATGAGAGGCGGGAAAGAGGCGGGCTCTGGGCAGGGATGGCCAATCAGCGGTAGTTGTGTTGTTGTCCGCCCAGCCGGCGGCCTGAGCTGGTTTCCCTCATCCCGGCCCGATATGTACTCGCTGCTGCGGATATCGTGTAGGACAGCGGCGCGCCGGGCACTGGTACAGGCCCCCAGGCGGTACCTGAGTGAGGGGGTGGCGGGCGGGGGAGGGGACGCCGGCGGGGAGGATGAGGGGATGGGCGGCGCCACCCGGCAGCGGCTGGAGGGCCTGGTGAAGAAGGACAAGGTGGTGGTTTTCATCAAGGGCACCCCGGCCCAGCCCATGTGTGGCTTCAGCAACGCCGTGGTCCAGATCCTGCGGATGCACGGCGTGGAGAACTACGGATCCTACAATGTACTGGAGGACCAGGAGATCCGGCAAGGTGGGTGAGAGTGGGGGGAGTTGAAGGGGGGGGCATTGGGTCCCGGCGGTAGGGGAGGGGGCGCCCGTCCGCCCGCAGGCAGGCACTGGAGGGGCGGGGGGCCGCCCGGGCGTCGGTACTGGCTTTTGGGGAGAGGTAGAGAAAGGATGTATTTGGAAGGGGTAGAGAGGATGTCGGAAAGGGTGCCATTTATTTTGCTGTTCACAGAATCAGATTGAGGTAGAGAGAATGATCATTTGGCCCCTTAATCCTGTTTAGGTGTTCATGAAGGCACAATAATTTTTGGTTTGGATTGGTTATGAGGGAGTAGGTATGGGGAGGATTTTGGATTAAGGCTGGAGAGCATCTGTGGCGGTTACTGAGGGGTGGGGAGAACAGATACTGGAGAGGGCTGGGACGACAGATAAGGGGAGAGTGAATCTGTTGGGCGAATTGGGAAGATTGATGAATAGAATAGACTGACATTAAAAGTCAAGCTGTTACTGGAAGATAAACCTAGAGGACACTAGGGTTCCCTACCTGGCATCAAAATAATAGAAGAGAAGGGGTACTTATTATGAAAGAAATCCAGCCATTATCACCTTGCTGTTTGTGGGTGCAGTTTGCTATGTGCATAGTGTTTGCTATCTTCCCTGCTTTTATAATAGTGACAGATACTATCTTACTGGCTATAAAGAGCTTTGCTGTGTAATTTAGTGCTTTGCAAATACAAGCTCCCTTTAAGCTTGAGGATTGATTCAAGTTGCAGAAGGTGCAGCCTAAATTTGCCGCACTTGCGCAAGGATATTTTGGCCTTGGAGGGAGTGCAGAGGAGGTTCACTAGGCTGATACCAGAGATGAGGGGGTTGGACTATGAAGAGAGACTAAAAAGACTAGGTCTGTACTCGTTGGAGTTTAGAAGGATGAGGGGGGATCTTATAGAGACGTATAAGATAATGAAGGGGCTAGATAGGGTAGAGAGATTCTTCCCACTTAAAAAAAACAGCAGGACTAGAGGACACAGCCTCAAGATAAGTGGGGGGGGGGGCAGTTTAGAATGGAGTTGAGGAGGAACTTCTTCACTCAAAGGGTGGTGAATCTCTGGAATTCTCTGCCCGTTGAAGTGGTGGAGGCTACCTTGCTAAATATGTTTAAGTCATGGCTAGATAGGTTTTTGGTAAGCAAGGGAATTAAGGGTTAAGGGGAGAAAGCGGGAAAGTGGAACTGAGCCACTTCAGATCAGCCATGATCTTATTGAATGGCAGGGCAGGCTCGAAGGGCTAGATGGCCTACTCCTGCTCCTACTTCTTACGTTCTTATGTTCTTAAATTTTCATTGATCAGACTAGGGGTACCTTGTGTCACCAAGTCCAGGTGTAAAAATCTTACCTGGTGTCAACAAGTTTGAGCTATGAAGAAATGTAGTTGACACTTTCATCAATTAAATTTGAAAATAGGTAACCTTCTGATTCCCTAAAGCCTACTTACCACCTAAAAGACAAAAGTGTGATGGAATACTCTCCACTTTCCTAGGTGAGTACAGCTCTAACAATGCTCAGAAACATAAGAAATAGGAGCAGGAGTAGGCCATCTAGCCCTTCGAGCCTGCCCCACCATTCAATAAGATCATGGCTGATCTGAAGTGGATCAGCTCCATTTTCCCACTTTCTCCCCATAACCCTTAATTCCCCAGTCTATCAGAAACCTATCTACCCGTGATTTAAATATATTCAGCGAGGTAGCCTCCACCAGTTCTTTGGGCAGAGAATTCCAGAGATTCACCACCCTTTGAGTGAAGAAGTTCCTCCTCAACTCCAACAAAAAAAACTCAACACCGTGCGGAACAAACATAAGAACATAAGAAATAGGAGCAGGAGTAGGCCATCTGGCCCTTCGAGCCTGCCCCGCCATTCAATAAGATCATGGCTGATCTGTCGTGGCTCAGTTCCACTTTCCGGCCCTCTCCCCATAACCCTTAATCCCCTCTCTTATCAAAAACCCATCAACCCGCTTCTTGAAAATATTTAGTGAGGCAGCCTCCACCACTTCAACGGGTAGAGAATTCCAGAGATTCACCACCCTTTGAGTGAAGAAGTTCCTCCTCAACTCCGTTCTAAAACGCCCCCCCCCCCTTTATCTTGACGCTGTGCCCCCTAGTCCTAGTGTCTTTTTTGAGCGGGAAGAGTCTCTCCACCTCTATCCTATCCATCCCATTCATCATCTTATACGTCTCAATGAGATCTCCCCTCATTCTTCTAAACTCCAACGAGTACAAGCCTAGTTTATTCAGCCTCTCCTCATAGCTCAACCCCCTCAACTCCGGTATCAGCCTAGTAAACCTACTCTGCACTCCCTCCAAGGCCAAAATATCTTTGCGCAGGTGCGGCGCCCAAAACTGCACACAGTACTCCAGCTGCGGCCTCACCAATGCCCTATACAGCTGCAGCAAGACCTCCCTACTTTTATATTCAATCCCCTTCGCTATGAAGGCCAGCATCCCATTTGCCTTCCTGACCACCTGCTGCACCTGCAAGCTGGGTTTTTGCGACTCATGCACAAGGACCCCGAGGTCCCTCTGCACCGTCGCCTGCTGCAGTTTTTCGCCACGTAAGTAATAGTCCTTCCTACCATTCTTCCTACCAAAGTGGACCACCTCACACTTGCCAACATTAAATTCCATTTGCCATTTCCTGGCCCATTCGCCCAGCCTATCTAGATCCTTCTGCAGACTCTCCCCAACTTCCGCACAATTTGCCGTTCCCCCAATCTTGGTGTCATCCGCAAATTTCGACACCCTACACTCGGTTCCCTCCTCCAGATCATCTATATAAATGGTAAAAAGCTGAGGCCCCAGCACCGACCCCTGGGGCACTCCACTAGTCACCATCCGCCAATCCGAATAGCACCCGTTGACCCCCACTCTCTGCCTCCTATTTGACAACCAATCCTCTATCCACGCTAACACCCTACCCCCAACTCCAAGTCCCCTGACCTTCTGCAATAACCTCTTGTGAGGTACTTTGTCAAACGCCTTCTGAAAATCCAGAAAGACCACATCCACCGGCTCTCCTCTATCCACCGCCCTAGACACATCCTCATAGAACTCCAGTAAATTTGTCAAACACGACTTCCCTTTCATGAAACCGTGCTGCGTCTGCTCTATCAAGCAATTCCCTTCAAGATGCCTCGCAATTTCCTCCTTAATGATGGATTCTAACATTTTACCTACCACAGACGTTAAACTAACTGGCCTATAATTCCCTGCCTTTTGCCTGGCACCCTTCTTAAACAACGGCGTAACATTAGCCGTTTTCCAATCCTCCGGCACTTCCCCGGAATCCAGCGACGTCTGGAAAATAACCACCAATGCATCCACTATAACCTCCGCCATTTCTTTCAGAACCCTCGGATGCATTCCATCCGGTCCTGGGGACTTGTCCACAATCAGCCCCTCCAGTCTGTCAAGCACCGCCTCTCTAGTAACAGTAATGTCATTAAGACCCTCCAGTCCTACCACCTTTCCATCGCTAACACCCGGCAAATTATTCACGTCCTCCTCCGTGAAGACAGAAACAAAAAAGTTATTCAATACCTTAGCCATATCCCCATCCCCTACCACTAGGTCCCCTTTCTCATCCTCTAAGGGACCAACGTTCACCCTAGCCAGCCTCTTCCTTTTTATATATTTATAAAAACTCTTGCTATCCTTTTTTATATTAAGCAGCCCACTTGATTTCCACTGCATCCACCACCTTAAACATTCAGTCTGCACCAGCAGTGACAGTGGTAGCAGTGTGTACCGTCTAGAAGAAGTCTCACAGCACCAGGTTAAAGTCCAACAGGTTTATTTGGAATCGTGAGTTTTCGGAGCGCTCCTCCTTCATCAGGTGAATCAAAGTTTATGATTCCAAATAAACCTGTTGGTATTTAGCCTAGTGTTGTGAGACTTCTTACTGTGCCCACCCCAGTCCAACACCGGTGTCTCCACATCTGCAAGAAACGCTGCAGGGTCTCATCAAGGCTCCTTAGACAGAATCTTCTAAACCCAAACTGTTACCATCCAAAAAGGACAAAGGCAGCAGACACCCGGAAACATCACCATCTGGAAGTTTCCATCCAAGCCACTCACCATCTTGATTTCTAAATATATCACCGATTCTTCACTGTTGCTGGGTCAAAATTCTGGAACTCCCTCCCTAACAGCACTCTGGGTATATCTACACCACATGGACTGTAGCAGTTCAAAAAGGCAGCTCATTACTACCTTCTTAAAGGCAATCAGGAATGGGCAATAAATGCTTGTCTGGAGTAGAAATGGGATTATTGTGCTTGTATTTGTATAGTGCATTTCAAGACTCATGATACCTCATGAGAGATACAAAAGAGTCCAGAGGGGCAATTTTTTCACGCAAAGCGTGGTGAGTGTTTGGAACAAGCTGCCAGAGGTAATAGTAGAGGTGGATACAATTTTGTCTTTTAAAAAGCATTTAGACAGTTGCATGGGTAAGATGGGTTTAGAGAGGGATATGGGCCAAACACGGGTAATGGGGATTAGCTTAGGGGTTTAAAAATAAAGGGAGGCATGGACAAGTTGGGACGAAGGGCCTGTTCCCATGCTGTAAACCTCTGACTCTGTGATGTCTCAAAGCACTTTCAGAATATTGTATCAGAAAGATAATAAACATGTGGAATGGAGAATCAGAGCAGCAGAGGCTGACACTTTCCTCCAATTGATGGGATGTTATGGATAGATGAACTTATGAAAACATATCTCATGAAACGTTATCAGTCTGACTGATTAACTCTGTGTCTCTCTCTATAGATGTTGTCTAGCATGCTGAGTATTTCCAGCATTTTCTATTTTTTATTTGAAGGTTTGTGTGGCTCAGCATCAACCTTAGTTTAATAAGCACTTTGGGATATTTAAATGCTCAGTGTTAAAGGCACAAGTTGTCTTTCGATAATTTTTGAATGGATTGACATTTGTTTTAACATAGAACACTACACAAACAGGCCCTTCGGCCCACAAGTTGCGCCAATCACATCAATACCTACCAATCCATAGACCTATCTATAACCCCCAATCGCATTAAATCCCATATACTTATCCAGAAGTCTTTGTTTTCATAGTTTCTATCAGTAATATTTTAAAGAATGCCACTTGTCTTGATGTTATTTTAGATTGAGGAACAGAAGTAAATCATTCTGCCCCATGAGCCTGTCTAGCCATTTATTTACATACTATTAATTTAATAATTGCATTGTTGCAATACTTTTCAGGCAAAATCTTCCACATATTTGAGTCTTTTGGGGGATAATTGTGACAAGTATTTGAGTTTTTATGAGTGCTTCTCTGCAGGCTAGTTGGACTGGCAGACTCACTAGGACAGCTGTAACCTTCTATTCAACTGAGCTGAAGCACGGCAAAAAAATTAGGGAGCAAATGAGGGTAATTGAAGGATGTAAAATAAAATTCCTGGGCTTAGGTTTAATATTTTAGCATGGATAGAGGATTGTTTTTGATAAGAGAGGGGATTAAGGGTTGTGGGGAGAGGGCCGGAAAGTGGAACTGAGCCACGACAGATCAGCCATGATCTTATTGAATGGCGGGGCAGGCTCGAAGGGCCAGATGGCCTACTCCTGCTCCTATTTCTTATGTTCTTATGTAAATGGTTAGAAAACAGAGTAGGAGCAAATGGATTGGCAGATTGTTCCTCTTGGGAGGAATTGTATTAGTACCTTAGCTATTTACAATCTATGTTAATGACATAGATGAAGTCAGCAAGATTAAGCAGGTTTACTGGCGATGGAAAGTTAAGTGGAAAACTGTCTGCATGGGTTTTCTCTGGGTGCTCTGGTTTCCTTCCACACTCCAAAGGTGTGCAAGTTAGGTTGATTTAATCATGCTAAATTAACCTTTAGTGTAAGGAGGATTAGCAGAGTAAATATGTGGGATTACAGGGATGGAGACTGGGTAGGATTGATGTCCGTGCAGTTTCAATGGGCTGAACGGCCTTTTTTGGCACTATAGGGATTTGATGGCATGGAGGACACACATTGTGCAAATCGACATGGAATGGTTGAATGAACAGGCAAGGAGGTGGCAGATGGAATGTAATGTGTGGAAATGTGAAGTTACTATGGTGGAGAGAATAATGAAAAAAAATTTTAAAATAGAGAGAAACTAAACATGTAATTGAGATGAAGGTTCAGCAATTAATTAGTAATGCAAATGGTATATTATCTCTATTGCAAGGGGGTGGACTCTAAGGATAAGGAAGTCTTGCTCCCATTGTCCAGGGCAGGTGTGATAGCACATCAGGAATATTGTGTACAATAGGATTGCCCAACCTTTCTGTCGGAGGGTTGGGGGGGCGGGGCGGGGACATTTGCAGATTATCCTCGCTCAAGGGGCTGGTTTAGATCATTTGAGATGTGTCGCAAGGCAACACACTAAATTTCACAAATAAACGTTATGGTTTTTAAGGAAAGAAATGATTTCTGAACAATAGGCAATGCAGGTGCAATAAATTAAGTTTAAATATAACTAGCACGTGAGAGAGTCAGTATATGTGGTTGGATGAATGTGTATGTCTGCGTTGGTGTGAGGTGGAGGGACTGAGCATCCTGTTACTGGGTGTAAGGCACAGTCACCCTCACAAACAAACTCAGTTTCGCACCCCCACACACTCACTCAGTCTCTCGCACTCACCAGCACGTGGGGGTGAAAATTGAGAAGAATAAGGCCTTACTGAAACATAAGGTCGTGAGTGGGATTGACAAAGTTGATGGTGAGCGTTGTAAATTGAAGGGAACTAATTTCACACTATGGATGATTTTGGATTGAGATAAGAAATTCTTCACTGAGTGTTGTGAATTTTTGGTGTTTACCTGAAAGAACTGTGGCTAACTCAGGAATTGAATGTTTGAGTCCGAGATCCACAGATTCCAGATGCAAGGGAAATTGGGATCAGACAGGAAATAGAGTTGAGGTTAATGATTGGTCATGATCATATTGAATGGTGCATCAGATTTGAAAGGCTGAATGGCTTGCTCCTGGTATGTTTTTGTGGCAGAATCTTGAGAATTCCTAAGTTTTTGGGGGAAGACAAGACAGGGACAGGGGCCTTGCTGAACTCCCATTCAACCTATTTGTTTTGTTCTTTGAAACAGGAATTAAAAACTATTCCAACTGGCCAACCATCCCTCAGATCTACTTTGACGGAGAATTTGTGGGTGGATGCGACATTCTACTACAGATGCATCAGAATGGGGACCTTGTGGAGGAGCTGAAGAAACTTGGCATCCGCTCCGCACTTTTAGATACGGAGAAAGAGGACAAAAAAATAGAATGAGCTGCCAGAATTGAGTGGACCCCTGTCCTGACTGGTACCTTGTGTGGATGGTGTTGCTAGTTATATATTAAGTATTGTTATGTCATCAAGGGATCTTGGTGAAGGCAGAATGGATTAGAAGCTCAATTGAGAGGTTGGTGTTAATACACAAATGATCCAGGCTCCTTCAGCTTGTTGGACCTGACAGTCATCGCCCTCATGGACAATATAAAATGGTGAAGCAGATTAAACAGCTGATATTACAATAGTGATTTTTCAATGCCTTGGGTTTTTATGAATGAATAAAATATATTGTGATTTTCCTTTTTAAGTTTGAAAGCTATTTTGAGAGGGGCTTAAAGTCAATGTGATCAACTAAGGCCTTGCATTGGATAATACCAACTGAACCATCTGCAAATGTGAGTAGATTGTTTAGTAAGATTACTCGTGTGCTGTGACATTTCACAGCTGGAACCTTGGTTTTTGTTGTCGTTGTGGTTGAAGTTCTGTCATGCCGCCCATTGTGTTCGAGCATGGCTCTATAGCAGAAACCTGCCTGCAATTCATTACCAATAGGTTCTCTGTTTCCTGTTAAATTCGGACTCCATGAGGTTAGCCAGTGATTTCACACTGGAGCATTAGTTCTTCTAACTTGACTGTAGGTGGAGCTTTACTCTCGATCTAACCATTGTTTACCTGCTGTGTGAGTATTTGGGATAGTGTAGTGAGAATTTTACCCTATCTGACTTGTGTTATACTTTCTCTGCGAGTGTTTGATGGGGGCAGTGTAGAGGGAGCTTTATCTAACCCCGTGCTGTACTTGTCCTAGGGAATGTTTGATGGGACAGTGTAGAGGAAGCTTTACTCTGTATCTAACCCCATGATATACCTGTCCTGTGAATGTTTGATGGGGACAGAGTAGAGGGAACTTTATTAAACTGGATTGATTCCTGGGACGAACATAGAACAGTACAGCACAGCACAGTATAGGCCCTTCGGCCCTCAGTGTTGTGCCGAGCTTTGTCTGAAACCAAGATCAAGCTATCCCACCCCCTATCATTCTGGTGTGTCCATGTGCCTATCCAATAACCGCTTGAAAGTTCTTAAAGTGCCCAACTCCACTATCACAATAAGCAGTCCATTCCACACCCCAACCACTCTGAGTAAAGAACCTACCTCGGACATCCCTCCTATATCTCCCACCGTGAACCTTATAGTTATGCCCCCTAGTAGCAGCTATATCCACCCTAGGAAATAGTCTCTTTACATCCACTCTATCTATTCCCCTTCATCATCATATAAACTTCTATTAAGTTGCCTCTCATCCTCCTCCACTCTGAAGAGAAAAGCCCTAGTCCCCTTAACCTTTTCTCATAAGACCTACCCTCCAAACCAGACAGCGTCCTGGTAAATCTCCTCTGGACTCTCTCCAATGCTTCCACATCCTCCTTATAGTGAGGTGACCAGAACTGCACACAGTATTCCAAATGTACAGTTGCAGCATAACCCCACGGCTCTCAAACTCAAACCTGCTGTTAGTAAACGCTAACACACTATAGGCCTTCTTCACGGTTCTATCCACTTGAGTGGCAACCTTCAGAGATTTGTGGATATGAACCCCAAGATCTCTCTGTTCCTCCACATTCCTCAGAACCCTGTTGTTGACCCTGTAATCCGCATTCAGATTTGTCCTACCAAAATGAATCGTCTCGCACTTATCAGGGTTGAATTCCATCTGCCACTTTTGCATCCTATCAGTGTCTCTTTGCAGCCTACAACAACCTTCCACTTCATCCACTACTCCACCAATCTTGGTGTCATCAGCAAATTTACTGACCCACCCTTCAGCCCCCTCCTCCAAGACATTGATAAAAATCACAAATAGAGGACCCAGCACTGATTGATCCCTGTGGTACACCGCTGGCAACTGGCCTCCAGTCTGAAAATTTTCCATCCACCATCATCCTCTGTCTTCTAAGATAGCCAGTTACTTATCCAATTGGCCAAATTTTCCTCTATCTCACACCATCTTACTTTCTTCATGAGCCGACCATGGGGAACTTCATCAAACGCCTTACTAAAATCTATGTATACGACATCAAACTGGATCAGTCATTGAAAGTTAGCAGAGCAGAAGAGTGATTCCTCAAAGTTCAAAGGTGAAAAGATACAGACTTTGTTTTAAAGAAGCTGTTATTTGGGAAAATAGAGCCACCTGACCCCAAAGGTGAGAGTTGTGGGGCGGGTGGGGGGGGGGGGGCAGTACATTGAGACTGTGTTATTTTCTTCACATTCAACAAAATATCAGATGAGGAGAGGCAGAAGTTGATGCTGCTCAGACTTGCAGTCTAGTGAGGAGTTTGACGTCACCGGAAGCTCCAAATGCAAAATCGATAGAAAAGAAAGGGTCACATGCAGGCTATGTGCAGAGTGAAGCAAGTTGCATAGAATGCTCCAAAGAAAAAGGAAATGATGACCACAACCCCTGTGAATAACCTGACGGGAGCCAAAGGAAGGAGCCAAAACTTAGCAAGATACCCTTCCCATTGAGATTGTTTTAATGGTTGACAGCCGTCCCCTGAAAATGGAGGTCGACACTGGTGCTATGGCCGCTGTTGTAGGTGAAAAAACATCTCCAGATGGGAATGTAACCGTGTAGTCTTAGCCGTACTGAGGCTGCTTTGGCAACATATACTGGAGAGACTAATAATAATGGGGACAATCTCCATGCCGGTATCCTTTAGGAACCAGTCAGCTCAGCTACCCATCATGGTGATTGAAGGACAAAGACCCAGTCTCATGGGATGGGACTGGTTAAAACAAACAAAATTGAACTGGCCGCACATATTTAATGTCCATGATGGAGGATTCACAGAGCTCCTATGTAAATATCAGGAGGTATTCTAAAGAAAATTGGGTCAGATAAAAGGCGTTAAAGCTAAAATTTACTTAAACCAGAGTTTTTCTGAACTTGCCAATGCCATATGTGTTACAGCAGAAAGTAGAAGTAGAACTGACAAGGTTGGAAGATCTGGACATCATCAGACCTGTGCAGTTTTCCGAATGTGCTGCACTTCCCATCCTGAAACCTGACCATACTGTGAGGACAATAAGTTAGTGATAAACATGGAGCACGGCTGTATCTTTACCCCATTCCCAGGATAGAGGACATCTATGCTAAGTTAGCAGGGGGACCTGAAGTATGCTAATCTAGATCTAAGTCATGCTTATCAACAGCTGGAACTGAAAGAGGACTCCAGAAAGTTAGAATAAATATCTACAAGTGATTATCTCAGTACATCTGCATGCCATTTGGTGTCTGGTCAGCCTGTACCTTTTTCAGCATACAGCAGAGAGGTTGTTACAGGGAATCCCCAGATGATGGTATACTTGGACAATGTCTCGATTACAGGCGCATCTCCTGAAGAACATGGTGCAAATTTGGAAGGAGTCCTAATGCAATTTAAGAAAGCTGGTATATGTTTAAACTGCGTGAAATGTACCTTTTCAAGTTGATGAGATTACTTGGTTCCCCCAGAAGACCCAAAGTGTTGCATCCCTTCGATAAGGTGAAAGCTATTAAGGGAGTGTTTGTACCCAGGAATGTGACAGAACTGAAGTCCTGTCTAGAAAAGGTCAATTATTCACTCAAGGGGTGGTGAATTGCTGGAATTCTTTGCCCGTTGAAGTGGTGGAGGCTACCTCGCTGAATGTATTTAAGTCACGGGTAGATAGGTTTCTGATCGACAAGGGAATTAAGGGTTATGGGGAGAAGGCGGGAATGTGGAACTGATCCACTTCAGATCAGCCATGATCTTATTGAATGGCAGGGCAGGCTCGAAGGGCTAGATGCCCTACTCCTCCTATTTCTTATGTTCTTAATTACTAAGGAATGCTTCTGCTGAGTGTATCAACAATTCTGGGCTCTCTACACCAGGTTTTTAAAAAGCATTAGTGATGGAATTGCAGTAATATACAGAAAGAGACTTTTGACCAAGTCAAACAGGCTTTACAATTGTCAACGTTTGTGCATTTCGACCTGAGCAAGCCATTAATAGTAACTTGCGATGCCTTGCCGTACGAAGTTGGAGCAGTTCTATTCCATAGAATGGCAGGTGGGGCGGAAAGCCCAATTACGTTCGCTTCGAGAACTTTGTCAGACACTCAAAGATACTCACAAATCAACAAAGCCTAGCAGTCAGAGAATCCCTACAATGCAGACACAGGCCGTTTGGCCCATCAAATCTTCTTCAACTCTTTGAAAGAGCATCTTAGACTATCTCATAACCCTGTGTATTTACCCCACTAATCTCCTTAACCTACACACCTCGAGACACCAAGGGGTAATTTAGCATGGCCAACACACCTTTGGACTGTGGGAGGAAACCGGAGCATCCATATGAAACCCACACAGACACTGGGAGAATATGCAAATGTCATGCCCATTTATGCTGTGAAGAAATTTCACCAGTAATCTGCAGACAGCACGTCACTATCGTGATGGATGACAAGCTGTTGTTGGGGATTCTCTGGGAGAATAAACCAGTGCTTTCAATTGCCTTGGCCTGGGTGCAGAAATGGGACTTACTGCTGTAGTATACAGTTATACCTTCCAGAAGAACACAAGTCTCAAGTGCAGATGTGCTTAGCCATCTCCCACCATACTGTTCCGCAGGAGATATAGCTCCATGTTTGGATATCCTGTCAGCATCAGCAGTTCACGTTTAAGTTGTGGACAAAGAGACTCATTACTGTCAGAGATCAAGAGATGGTACGGACAACGTGGCACTTCAAGGCAAAGCAGATGAACCCTATTTGCATCGCAGGGATGAAATGACCTGCAAAGATGGGGTGCCATTGGCAGGGGTGGGGGGTGCCTGTCTCATCATACCACCCCCAGGCTGATAGCCACTGCTCCAGTTGCATCGTGCACATTGTGGCTGGAGCAGAATGAAAATGTTGGCCAGAAGCTACGTTTGGTGGCCTGACAGCGACAAACATTGACTAAATGGTTGGGTAGTGTGAAGGTTTATAGAATAGAATCCAGTAGTACAGAAGGAGGCCATTTGGCCCATTGAATCTGCACCAACCACAATCCCACCCAGGCACTATTCCTCGCACATTTATCCTGTTAATCCCCCAGACACGAGGGTCAATTTAGCCTGGCCAATCAACCTAACCCGCACATATTTCGACTGTGGGAGGAAACCAGAGCACCTGGAGGATACCCACGCAGACTTGGAGAGAACATGCAAACTCCACACAGATGGTGGCCTGAGGCCAGAATTGAACCCGGGTCCCTGGCACTGTCAGGCAGCAGTGCTAACCACTGTGCTGCCCCAGTTGCCAGACATTACTGCCACCAGCAAATGTGCACCCCTAGGAGTAGCTGGGCCATCCGTGTTTTCATAAGAACATAAGACCTAAGAATTGGAGTAGGCCCTCGAACCTGCTCCATCATTCAATAAGATCGCAGCTGATCTTTTCGTGGACTCAGCTCCATTTAAAGATCAGTCATGACAATTTTACTGGGCCTTTTTAGTTGGAAATTCAACTCATGAGATCCACCACAGCTACATCTGCTATTGAAAAACTGAGGCAGGTCCTCGCAATCCATGATCTTCCTGAAGTGTTGGTGTCAGATAATGGAATAGTATTCACAACTGACAAATTTCAGACTTTTGTCAATTGTAATGCATTCGCCATGTCAGGTTAGTCACCTACCATTCTGCCTCGAATGGATTGGTGGAATGAGCCATGCAGGCATTTAAGGCTACCATGAGGCAGCAGGTTCATTTGCCATTGCGATTGGTAAGTTTTTGTTTTACTGTATGACAACACTACACTGCATGCCACACAGGAGTCATGCCTGCAGAATTGCTAATTGGTTTGCATCCTCCCCAGCAAATTTGTTTGCACCTGCTTACCTGTTTAAAATTGGTGTTCACAAATTTGCTGGGGAGGGTGGAAGCTTGGCAAGCCTCACCGAAAAAATAACATGACTCTCAGGGGACAGGTCATTTAATGTTGATTACCTTTGTAGATCTAATGTAGAGGGGAGCAATACAATAAATGGCAGAACCATCAGGAGTATAGACACACAAAGGGACCTGGGTGTGCAAGTCCACAGATCTTTAAAGGTGGCAGCACAGATGGAGAATGGTGAAGAAGGCATATGGCATGCTTGCCTTTATTGGACGGGGAATGGAGTATAAAAGTTGGCAAGTGATGTTGCAGCTATATGGAACGTTGGTTAGGCCACATTTGGAATACTGCGTCCAGTTCTGGTCACCACACTACCGGAAGGACATGGTGGCTTTGGAGAGAGTACAGAAAAGGTTTACCAGGATGTTGCCTGGTATGGAGTGTCTTAGCTATGAGGAGAGATTGGGTAAACTGGGGTTGTTCTCCCTAGAAAGACAGAGGATGAGGAATGACCTAATAGAGGTGTATAAAAGTATGAAGGGCATAGATAGGGCGAACAGTGGGAAGCTTTTTCCCAGGTCGGAAGTAACGAACACAAGGGGTCACAGGCTCAAGCTGAGGGGGGCAAGGTTCAACACAGACGTCAGGGGGATGTATTTTACACAGAGGGTGGTGGGGGCCTGGACTACACTGCCAAGCAAGGTGGTTGAGGCGGACACGCTGGGATCGTTTAAGACTTATCTAGATAGGAATAGAGGGATAGAAACGAATGATCTAGTTGGGCGCATGAGCAACGCAGGCTTGGAGGGCCGAAGGGCCTGTTCCTGTGCTGTATTCTTTGTTCTTTTGTTCCATGTTTTGACAGGAAATTTTGCTGGACCTTTCAGGCAGGATTGTGGTGAATCACAGAATCGTACTGTGTAGAAGAGGCCCTTTTGGCCCATCAAGTCTGTACCAACACACGAGAACTACCTACCTAATCTCATTTACCAAGCACTCGTCCACATAGCCGTTAAAGGATGAGGCAACCTGCCTCCACAACCTTTCCAGGTAGCACATTCCAGACCATCACCACCCTCTGGATAAAAAAAGATTTTCCTCATGTCCCCCCTATTCCTCACCTTGAACTTGTATCCTCTCGTGACTGACCAACTAAGTGGAGCAGTTATTCTCTACCCACCCTATGTTCTGCAATGTTGTACACTTCTCTGCTCCAACAAAAATAACCCAAGTCTATCCAATTTGAAGTAGGGAAAAGGATAAATGCATTTTGTACCTGAAGGGAAAGGGTTAATGGATTTTGTACCTAGAATATGTCACAAACATAACCCTTCCTCACAACTGATCTCCTTAAGCTTATACTGTTCTTGGCAGTAATATAAGTTATTTGTTCACGTTAAAGCATGTGAAACTTTTATAACAGCTGATAGTTAAATGTGACTGTTATTTTGTAGACTTTGCAAATCTTAACCTGTTTGTATTAGTGGGAATCGTTACACAGATGGTAGCATAAGATACCGGCTTTTGACAGGAAGAGTCCTGCTGGGCCAGCCATGATTGCACAAGTAACTTCAAAGACAGGGATGCCGGTACTGCTGCAGAAGAGATTTCCTGAGTCCTGTCTGCAGGACTGTAATTCCTGATTAACTGTGGGGCTGCATCATGACCCAGGAAGGAAGAACTGGAGGTCTGACAGGAATTGGAACTTTGAATCGCGATTCCCACTGGAGTTCATAATGTATGAATGTCCACTTGTGTTTGTGTTCTATGAGACGTCCGGTAAGCCTTAATCGGAGCCAGTTTCTCCCCAAAGCTTTGGAATAAAAACCACTGTATTTTGTCTCACTGTCTCAGAGGTATTATTTTACCTACAACACAATTCATAACTTAAATGTTCCATCCCTGGCAACATCCTGGTCAATCTCCTCTGCTCTCTCTCCAGTGCGATCACTTTTTAAAAATTCACTTGTGGGATATGGCATTGCTGACTGGCCAGCATTATTACCCATCTCTAGTTGCCCTGAGAAGCTGGTGGTAAACACAGAAGTCTCACAACATCAGGTTTATTTGGTAGCAAAAGCCATTAGCTTTCAGAGTGCTGCTCTTTCATCGGATAAGTGGGAGTTCTGTTCACAAACAGGGTATATAAAGACACAAACTCAATTTACAAAATAATGGTTGGAATATGAGTCTTTACAGGTACAGACAATCTGAGTGGAAAGAGGGTTAGAGATGTGTATTGTCTCCAGCCAGGACAGCTAATGAGATTTTACAAGCCCAGGCAAGTTGTGGGGGTTACAGATAGTGTGACATGAACCAAGATCCCGGTTGAGACTGTCCTCATGCGTGCGGAACTTGGCTATCAGTCTCTGCTCAGCGTGTGTCGTGAAGGCCACCTTGGAGAACGCTTGTCCGAAGATCAGAGGCTGAATATTCATGACTGCTGAAGTGTTCGCCAACAGGAAGAGAACACTCCTGCCTGGTGACTTTCAAGTGGTATTCACTGATCCATTGTCATAGCGTCTGCATGGTCTCCCCAATGTACCATGCCTCGACATCCTTTCCTGCAGCGTATCAGGTTGACAATGTTGGCCGAGTTGCAAGAGTACGTACCGTGTACCTGGTGGATGGTATTCTCACATGAGATGATGACATTTATGTCAATTTTCCGGCGTCTTGCAGAGGTTGCTGTGGCAGGGTTATGTGATGTCGTAGTCACTGTTCTCCTGAAGGCTGGATGGTTTGCTGTGGACAATAGTCTGTTTGAGGTTGTGCGGTTGTTTGAAGGCAAGAAGTGGAGGTATGGGGATGGCCTTGGCGAGATGTTTGTCATCATCAATAACATGTTGAAGACTCCGGAGAAGATGTCGTAGCTTCTCCGCTCCAGGGAAGTACTGGACGACGAAGGGTACTCTGTCCACTGTGTCCCGTGTTTGTCTTCTGAGGAGATCGGTGCGGTTTTTCGCTGTCGTGCGTCAGAACTGTCAGTCAATGAGTTGAGCACCACATCCTGTTCTTATGAGGGTATCTTTCAATGTCTGGAGATGTCTGTTGCGATCCTCCTCATCTGAGCAGATCCTGTGTATACAGAGGGCTTGTCCGTAGGGGATGTCTTTTATATGTTTAGGGTAAACACTGTCAATGCCGACATCTCCACATTAAGGTGGTGGTGTCCGGAACTGCACATAATACTCCAGCTGTGGTCTCACTGAAGTTCTGTACAACTTAAACATGACATTCCTGCTTTTGTAATCTATGCTTGATTAATAAAGGCAAGTGTCCCATATGTCCTTTTCATCATCCTACTAACATACTCTTATGCTTTCAAAGCTCTCTGAACAAACACGCCAAGGTCCCTTTGTTCCAGAGAAATTCCTAGTCTCCTGCCATTCATTAGTACTTATTTGTCAAATTACTCCTTCCAAAATGTATCACTTCTCACTTTTTAGGGTTAAGTTCCATCTGTCTGTCACTTATCTGCCCATTTGATTATCCTGTTTATATCTTCCTGTAACCCAAGACACGCAACGTAACTTAACAGCCCAGCCAATTTTTGTATCGTCTGCAAACTTACTAATCCTACTACCACCACCACTGGCTGCCACCCCCCCCCCCCCCCGCCCCAAACATAGTCATCTCTGTCATTTATGTCAATGATGAATAGTGGGGGACCCAGCACAAATCTCTGTGGTACATCACTGGATACTGTCTTCTACTATCATCCTCTGTCTCCCACAACTAAACCAATTTTGAACCCATTTCTTCACATTAGCCCGTATCCCATGTGAATTTAGCTTCTTTGCATGTCTCCCATGTGGGACCTTGTCAAAGGCTTTGCTGAAATCCATATAAACTACCTCAATTGCATTAATCTCATCTACACACCTGGTCAGCTTCTCAAAAAATTCAATCAAATTTGTGTGATATGATCTGCCTCTGACAAAACCATGCTGATTATTCCTGATCAAACCTTGCCTCAAGTGGTGATAGAATCTCTCCTTCAGTATTCTCTCCAATAGTGTCCCTGACACTGGTCTGCAGTTCCCTGACTTATCTCTACAACCTTTAAATAACGGCATCACACTAGCTGTTCTCCAGTCCTTTGGCACCTCCCCCATGACCAGAGAGGAATTAAAAATTTGGGTCAGAGCCTTGCCTTCAGATGTGAAGTATTCATTCAACACTCTACCAATATCCCCTGGTTCCACCCTTGGATTGGCCCTTGGTCTCTAATGGGCCCTACTCTTTTCCTGGTTGTCATCTACCCATTGATATACTTATAGAATAACTTGGGATTTTCCCTACTTTTGCCAGCCAGAGCTTTCTCATATCCCCTACTTATTCTCCTAATTGCTTTCTTAAGCTCCACTTTCTGTACTTCACTAATGCCTCCTCTGATTTGCTCTCCTTGTACCTGCTAAATACCTCTTTCTTCCTCCTTATTGTACCCTGAATATCTCTAGTCATCCATGGTTCTCTGGGCTTGTTGCTTCCTCCCATCAGCTGGAGGGAATATGTTGGGCCTGTACGCTCCCTATTTCCTTTTTGAATGCCCCCCACTATCCTTCTGTAGATATCCCAATGAGTAGCTATTCCCAGTCTACCTTGGCCAGGACCTGCCTTATTTTACTAAAATCCATTCTCCCCCAATCCAAAACATTTTTATTGCAACTTATCTATTTCTTTGTCCATAATGCCCATAATAAGCTTAAATTGTACCATATTGTGATTGCTGTCACACACAACTACCTGTCTTACTTCATCCCCCAGAATCAGGGACAGCGCACCCCCCTGGCCCCCGCCTTGTTGAATCTTCTACATATTGACCCAAAAGATTCTGTATACATTTCAAGAAATTAATTCCATCCAAGTGAGAAAGTAGAGTTTACACTACTATTTTACACTATGTGTAAAGACCCATCCACAACCACTCTCTGCCTTCTGCAGGCAAGCCAGTTCTGGATCCACAAGGCCAAAGCCCCTTGGACCCCATGCCCCCTCACCTTCTCAAGAAGTCTTGCATGGGGGACCTTATCAAACGCCTTGCTGAAGTCCATGTACACCACGTCCACTGCTCTTCCTTCGTCAATGTGTTCAGTCACATTTTCGAAGAACTCAACTAGGCTCGTAAGGCACGACCTGCCCTTGACAAAACCATGCTGACTATTTCTGATCATGCCAAACCTCTCCAAACGCTCATTAATCTTGTCCCTCAGAAGCCTCTCCATCAGCTTACCAACCACTGAGGTCAGACTCACCAGTCGGTAATTTCCCGGGCTATCTCTGTTCCCTTTCTTGAAAATAGGAACCACATCCGCAATCCTCCAATCTTCCGGAACCTCTCCTGTCTCCATTGACGATGCAAAGATCATCGCCAGGGGCTCTGCAATCACCTCCCTCACCTCCCACAGTAACCTGGGGTACATCCCATCTGGTCCCGGCGACTTATCTATCTTGATAGAATTCAAAAGTTCTAACACATCCTCTTCTTTAACATCCACATACTCAATCTTTTCCATCTGCTGCAAATCTGTAGCAAAATCTCCCAGATCAGTTTCCACTGTGAATACTGAGGCAAAGTATTCATTAAGCGCCTCTGCCATTTCTTCTGCTTCCACACAGACCTTTCCCCTTTCACCTTTTATAGGTCCTATCCCTTCTCTTCTCATCCTTTTACCTTTCACATATTTATAGAAGGCCTTGGGATTCTCCTTAATCTTACCTGCCAAGGCCTTCTCATGACCCCTTCTGGCTCTCCTAATTTCCCTTTTAAGCTCCTTTCTACAATCCTTATACTCCTCAAGATCCTTACCATCTCCTAGCTCCCTGAACCTTTTGTACACCTTCCTTTTCCTCCTGACTAGGTTCACCACAGCCTTCGTGCACCACGGTTCCTGCGACCTACCAAAACCTCCCTGTCTCACCGGAACATTGTCGTGCAGAGCTCCAGACAAACATTCCTTGAATATCCGCCACCTTCCTTCGGTACTTTTCCCTAAGAACGCCTCCTTCCAATTATCTTCCTGATGTCTTCGTATTTCCCCTTACTCCAGACAAACACCTTCCTAGCCTGCCTGATCCTATCTCATTCCAATGCAATTGTGAAGGAGATAGAATTATGATCACCATTCCCAAGATGCTGTCCTACCGAGAGATCCGTCACCTGTCCTGGTTCATTCGCCAGTACCAGGTCAAGTACAGCCTCTCCTCTCGTAGGCTTATCCACGTACTGTGTCAGGAAACCTTCCTGAACACACCTAACAAACTCCTCCCCATCCAAACCCCTTACCCTTGGGATATTCCAATCGATGTCTGGGAAATTGAAGTCTCCCATCACGACAACTCTGTTATGGTGTTATGGTGTACTGGCCTTCATTAATCGAGGGATTGAGTTTAGGAGTCGGGAGGTAATGTTGCAACTTTATAAGACCCTTGTCAGGCCTCACTTGGAGTACTGTGCACAGTTCTGGTCGCCTCACTATAGGAAGGACGTAGAAGCCATTGAAAGGGTACAGAGGAGATTTACAAGGATGTTGCCTGGATTGGGAGGCATGCCTTATGAAGATAGGTTGAGGGAGCTGGGACTCTTCTCCCTGGAGAGACGAAGGTTGAGAGGCGACCTGATAGAGGTTTATAAAATGTTGAGAGGAATAGATAGGGTGGATTCTCAGAGGCTATTTCCCCGGGTTGAAATGGTCGCTACGAGAGGACACAGATTTAAGGTGCGGGGAGGCAAGTACAGAAGTGATGTTAGGGGTAAGTTTTTCACTCAGAGGGTGGTGAGTGAATGGAATCGGCTGCCGTCAGTGGTGGTGGAGGCAAACTCGCTGGGGTCTTTTAAAAGACTTCTGGATGAGTATATGGGATTTAATGGGATTGGGGGTTATAGATAGGTCTATGGGTTGGTAGGTGTTGATGTGATCGGCGCAACTCGTGGGCCGAAGGGCCTGTTTGTGCTGTAGTGTTCTATGTTCTATGTCTGTCTCAATTAAGATAAAAGCAAAATACTGCAGATGCTGGAATCTAAAACAACAATGACAACGAAATGATGGAAGGTCTAACTGCACCTGTGGAGAAAGAACAGCGCAAATGTTTGCCTATTATTTTTACACACCTCCGTGACCTGTCCATGTATATTCAATTTCCTGTTGGCTATCTGGGAGTCTATAATAAGCAATCTGGCTGCCTCTTTTTTATTCCTAACCTCTACCCACACAGCTTAATTCAATGTCTCTCTAAGGTATCGTCTCTCCGTACTGCAGTAACTGTGTAATAATGCAGTGCTTTCTCCTGTTTTACCCTCTCCCTGTCTCACTTGAAGATTCTCCGGAATGTTGAGTTGCCAGTCCCACCCTCAACCACGTCTCTATGTTGGTTACTATATCACACTTCCACCTGTCAATCCTCACCCTAACTCATCCGTTTTACCTGTAATACACCGGTATTAAAACAGAGGCCATCTAGCCTTGCCTTGCTCTTTGAAATTTAATAAACCTATACTCTCTCTGACTTATTGTTTTACTGCATTATGCTATGCCTACTCTGCAAACAGTCTGTGCCCCCTCCCCCTGTCAAATTAGTTTAAACTCCTCCCAACGGCATTAGCAAACCTGCCCACAAAAGTGTTACTCCTGCCTTCCCCAGAAGGGTTCCAGGAATCCGAAACCCTTCCTCCTGCACCAACTCTTAAGCCACATATTCATCTGCACTATTCTCCTATTTTTGTGCTCGCTAGTACATGGCACTGGGATTACAACCCGAGAGGTTCTGCTTTTCAGTCAACTGCTTAACTCTGAATTCTTGATGCAAGACTTCATTCCTCTTTCTACCTCTGTTTTTGGCATCAACATGTACCATGATGTAATAACTCCACGGAGGCGAAAGTCCCGTCACCAAGTTACTTTATTTATGCCATACATCTGTATACAGCCAGCTGTCCAATTGCTCCCTGCTGAATGCAGACTGGGAGTCTGACACACATTTACATCGGGAATATTAGGACTCACCAGGTACTTCTTTATAGTACCAACAATTCAACTAAATCAAAGTAACTTATGGACAAATTAAAAGGGGCAGCTCTCCAAAAGGAGGCGGGGACACACCCGAAATAAAAGACAAAGTATTTAAAACATCAAATTAAAATGTGAATGTCAGGGTTTATAATACGCCCCAATCCCTGCGGTGCCCAGCGGGTACGGAAAGCATCAGCTGCATCTGTGGACACTGCATGCTCCCTCTCTAGGGACACCTGGCCGCAGTAGAGGAACAAACAGGATGGATGACCCCGTCTTTCGCCCACTGCCTGGACCTGTTGATGGTATGCCTCGCCAGGCCCAGGAGCAGGTTCACAAGGAGGTCGAGGAATCATCAGGTAGTTCATACTCTAACAAGCCAACCTCTTAGCCTGGCTGAAGTTATCTGCACATGACCTCTGCCTTATCACCCACCCCCTGCAGAATGCCCCACAGCTGTTCAGTGACACCTTGGACCCTGCCACCGGGGAGGCAACACACCACCCTGGAGTCACATTGACAGCCACCGTAACACTTATCTGTTCCCCTGAATATAGAATCCCCTATCACTATTGTTCTTCTCTTCCTCCTCTCTGGTAGAAGACTGAGCCAGTCTCATGTGTGGTGAAGGCACAATGCTGACTAGTGAAGAAGCATGTCGATCACTTGTGCAAGAAAGCAGAGTCAGCTCCAGGAGACAAACAAGTATGCTGCGCATCAAGTTCATACGTATTAACCTCTGAACTGGAAATTTTGACACCAGCAGTTGGCTCAAGGCAGCCTCTGGCCTTGATGGCTGAGACAGAAGAAGGGGTTGGCAAGGGCCTGGCTCCAGAGGTGGTTAGCATGTCCACCCCACCTCATCATTGGTGGATCGTGTGTCGTTGGCTGCTGAAGAATCCCTGTCAGAATTGCAACTTTCAGCAAGGGTCTGGAAGTTTCCGGACAGGCTGACATTATGAATTTGTCTTCCCTGGTGTCTCTTCTATAATGTTGTTGTTTATCTCCCCATGTGTTAGATGTTTATCTTTTTGTTTTATCATAGGGAGGCCAAGATATTGGGAGGGTGGGTGCGGAAGGAGCGTGTTAGTGTGGCTGTTTTAATGGGTCATCCTTCATGGGCCACATGACCAAGCTGGAACCAATGGAGTACGATTGCACAAACAGCAGCCAATCAGCAGCAAGGGTGCACATTCCTGGGGCTAGAAGGCTTCAGTTGGAGTTGGTGTTGTCAGTAGACCTGTTTTGTGATCCTGTTAAACCCTTGTATGCAATTCTTCTCAGTCAATAAATCTTTGTTACTTGCCACATGGAGTAGCTTTGAGTTACTACACACATCATCAAAATTCTGGGGATTACCCAGAAACTGAAGTGTACCAGACATATAAACATGGCTACAAGAGAAGGTCAGAGGCTGGGAATTCTGCAACTAGTAACTCACCTTCTGACTCCCCAAAGCCTGCCCACTGTCTACAAAGCACAAGTCAGATGTGTGATGGAATAGTCTCCACTTTTCTGAATGAGTGCACCTCCAACAACACTCAAGAAGCTTGACACAATCCCAAAGCAGCCCACTTGATTGGCGCACCATCCACCACCTTAAACATTCACTCCCTCCACTACTAACATACAGGCTAGAATTTTACCACCCTGCCCGTCACAGGAATCGGAGCGGGCGAGATGTGGACAATGGGAAGGCCTGTTGACCTCAGATGGGATTTTACAGTTTTTGTACGAACGAGGCTGTAGGACCCAACCCACAGTGTCATCTGTGTCTTACCATCTACAAGATGCACTGCAGCAACTCACCAAGGCTCTTTCAACAGCACCTTCCTAATCTGCAACCTCTACCACTTAGGAAGGGCAGCAGATACATAGAAGTTCCCCTCCAAGCCAGTCACCATCTGGACTTGGAAATATATCACCATTTCTTCAGTGTCTTTGGCACTTTGCAGTACTGAGAGCAGACCTACTCCACATGAACTGCAGCCAGACAGGAAGGCAGCTCACTGACACCTTCTCAAAGGCAATTTGGGTTGGGGCAATAAATGCTGGTCTAACCAGTCATGCCCACATGCTTTGAACCAACAACAGAAAAATTGAACTCACATCCTGGAAAGTGGAAGTC
Organism: Carcharhinus amblyrhynchos; assembly: GCF_965287045.1. Lineage (NCBI taxonomy): Eukaryota > Metazoa > Chordata > Chondrichthyes > Carcharhiniformes > Carcharhinidae > Carcharhinus > Carcharhinus amblyrhynchos. Next base: position 2,041,129 of record NC_137337.1, read on the forward strand.
CAAATTTGGGCAATCTCTTAAATGTAGCACTGTAATGCAGGAACTACATTGCTAGGAATTTCAGATCACTTTCCATGTACTATTATAGTGGGATTCTTGTCAAAAGTTAATGCAGAAAGTCTCAGTTTCAAGTTGTAGACTATATCACCCAGTGTAGCCCAGAGCATAACCCACAATCTGGAGTGCGTTACACAGAAGGGAAGTGGTGGTGTAATAGTATTGTCACTGGATGAGTAACCCAGAGACCCGGTGTAATGCTTTGGAGACACAAGTCTGAATCCCACGTTGGCTTATATAGTGAAATTTAAACTCAATAAAAAATCTGGAATTAAAAGTCTAGTGATGACCATGAAAGCATTGTTGATTGTCACTTGATTGAACCCACCTGGTTCACTAATGTCTTTTAAGGAAGGAAATCTGTCTTCCAGGTCAGGCCTATATATTACTGCAGACCCACAGCAATGTGTTGTATCTTAAATACCCTCTGAACTGACCGAGCAAACCACTCATTTGTATTCAACCACTACAAAAAAAACAGAAATGAAACTAGGCGGACCACCTAGCATTGATCAATCGACTCTGCAAAGCTCTTCTTACAAACACCTGGGGGTTTGTGCCAAAATTGGCAGAGCTGCCTGAAAGACTAGCCTAGCAACAGCCTAACATAGTCAGACTCATTGAATAATGCCCCAGATACCACCATCACAGTGGTGGCAGTTCAATGGTATACAGTCAGGAGGGTGTTGCCATCTGAGTTCTCAACATCATTTCTGGACAACATGAAGTCTCATGGCACATGGTCAAACATGGGCAAGGAAACCTCCTGCTGAATATAACACCCATGCCCCCCTCTCCCCCACCCCCCCAGCTGAAAATGGGGCTGGTGCTTCTTTAATGGCCCTAACTTTATCTTCCATTGATGGCAGCCTTGTGTGCTTTTATTCTGAACTCTAAATCAATCATCTTGTTTGCCTTAAAGATGAATTTCTCTCTCTATTCTTAGTCCTACCTCCTGGAACTGTTTTAAAAACCTCTTCCAGCTTGTTTAGGTGCTCCTCATCTGTAGTTCTGTGATGAGCACTTCATTTAAGTAAACAAGTAGCTCAGATAAATCTTGTAAAAGGCTTTCCATGGTGCTGTGAAGATTGCACAAACCAATGAGACTCCGACCGGCAGTCTGGTGTACTGGTACAGACTCTTAACTATTTGTTAATGGCAACAAACTCCTTGGATGCATCACCCTGTATGCATGACTCAGATCTAACCACATCCAGCTAGCCTGGCATACAGTTCCTCTACTAAGTATTAGCACGATAGGAGCTGTCCAGTCTGCATACTGCACAACTGGATAATGCCCAAATCTTAGAATTGAATCATAGAACACCTACAGTTCAGAACAGCCCATTCGGCCCATTGAGTATACACCGACTCTGACAGAGTATCTTACCCAGGCCTGTCCTCCACACTACCCCAAACCCCACACATATAACATGGCTTATCCACCTAACCTACACATCTTTGAACACTAAGACACAGTTTAGCGTGGCAAATCCACCTAACCTGAATACCTTTAAACCATCTAAATTCAGTGTCCACCTTTTCACAGGTCTTGTTCTGTAAAGTTTTGGTGTAGCCTCTGGATACACGTAAATTTTGGCTTTCAAGCCTTGTATTTTGCCTCTGGTATCTCCTGAGGATGTCATATACGTTCTCATCATTAATTTTGAAAATTTCTAGCCAACTCAGTTTTATCTCCTGAAGCCAATCTTGTCCCATCAAGCTTGGCCCTCAGCTACAATTAAAGATAGTTAGGCAGACTACTGTCTGTAGTTTACACAATCTGTATAACCACCCAGGTCTACGTAGCCAGTCTGATTGCTGTGTTCTTTAATCTCAGAAGCTGGACTGCTCTCTATTGGTATCGATAAGATTGTTCTCCCTCTACTGTGGTAGAGGCTCCTGTGTCTCCCAGCTGTTAACCATCAGTAAGATTGTGATGGGAACCACTTTGCCCACTTTAATATTATTCAACCTCTATAAATCTGATCCTTCTTTATAATTCTCTACGCTGCACTGGAGCTAGATTTTTTCCAGGCAGGTCCTGTTTAGCCTTGCACTTGCTCCTTATCTGTCCTTTGCAGGTGCAACACTAAAGCACTGGGAGTGATCCCCCACAATGATAGCATTCTTCACAGTTCTTGGTTTGTAGACCAAATCTCCAACACCTCCATACTCTCTGTAGAGTAAATGGCAGAAGCTTTAAGAGTATTGATAGGCAAAGGGATCTGGGTATACAGGTACACAGGTCACTGAAAGTGGCAACGCAGGTGGAGAAGATAGTCAAGAAGGCATACGGCATGCTTGCCTTCATCAGCTGGTGCATTGAGTTTAAAAATTGGCAAGTCATGTTGCAACTTTATAGAACCTTCGTGAGGCCACATTTGGAATATAGTGTTCAGTTCTGGTCACCACACTCCCAGAAGGATGTGGAAGCTTTGAAGAGGGTACAGAAGATTTACCAGGCTGTTGCCTGGTATGGAGGACATTAGCTATGATGAGAGGTTGGAGAAATTTGGTTTGTTCTCACTGGAGCGATGGAGGTTGAGGGGAGACCTGGTAGAAGTCTACAAGATTATGAGAGGCATGGACAGAATGGATAGTCAGAAGCTTTTTCCCAGGGTGGAAGAGTCAATTACTAGGGGGCATAGGTTTAGGGTGCTGGGGCAAGATATAAAGGAGGTGTATGAGGCAGATATTTTACACAGAGTAGTAGGTGCCTGGAACTCGTTGCCAGGGGAGGTAGTGGAAATGGATACGGTAGTGACTTTTAAGGGGCATCTTGATAAGTACATGAATAGGAAGGGAATAGAGAGATATGGTCCCCAGAAGGGTAGGGGGTTTTAGTTCAGTCGGGCAGCATGGTCGGTGCAGGCTTGGAGGGCCGAAGCGCCTGTTCCTGTGCTGTAATTTTCTTTGTTCTTTTTGTTCTCTCTGGTTCTGTACTTTTTGTTTGTTAAACTCTGCACCCATACCCTTGGCATTTCCCTTCAAACTTAATGGACCTTGCCAGCTTTCACACTTTGCAGTTCCGTTGTGCCTTTTTCTCCGCTTTCCAAATCTAATGCCCTCTTTAGAGTTTTTTCTGCTTCTGCTCAGTTTCTTCTCCTGAATGGCAGTATTATTCATCCCACACACTAGCCCGTCTCTCAACATCTCATTAAGGGCACTCAGTTGATCCTCACTGCCAAATGTAATATCTTGGAATGAGTAACGACCACCAAGTGGAGAAATTGAAGAACTATTTATTAACGGAATAACTCTATACAGAGAGTGAGAATGATGCTAACAATTACTTTGACTCCAGTCCCCAGACTGCCTGGGAAAGACCACACTCAGCCTAAGGATTTGCACGTTTCTGCCCAATTGGCCGAACAGGTCACATGAACATCCAAAACCTCACCCCTCAAAGGGGCTTGCTATTACACTCACCAACCTGCCTGACGCAGGTGTATCTGTCCATGACATTATTGGTAGGACTGACTACCACACAGTCCTTGTGGAGACAAAATCCCATTTTTACATTAAGGATACCCTCCATTGTTGTGTGGCACCACCATCGTGTTAAATGGTGTTAAATGTTCAACTTATAACAGATTTGCAAGTCAGGACTAGGCATCCATGAGGTGCTGTGGATCATCATCAGCAGCTGCAGAATTGTACTCAACCACAATCTGTAACCTCACAGCCCGGCATATCCCCTACACTACCATTAAAACCAAGCCAGGGACTCAACCCTCATTCAATGAAGAGTGCAGGAGGGCATGCCAAGAGCAACACCAGACACACCTAAAAATGAGAAGTTAACCTGGTGAAGCTACAACACAGGACTACTTGCATGCTAAATCACATTAGCAGCAAATAATAGACAGAGCTCAAAAATTTGACAACAAATGGATCAGATCTAAGCTCTGCAATCCTGCCACATCCATCTATGAATGATGGCGGACTCAGTGGAACAGGAAACTCCACAAATATCCCTATCCTCAATAATGGAGGAGCCCAGCACATCAGGGCGAAAGATAAGGCTGAAGCATTTACAACAATCTTCAGTCAGAAGTGTCAAGTGTATGATCCATCTCAACATTCTCCAGCACCACATATGTCTGTCTTTAACCAATTCAATTAACTCCACATGATGTCAGAAAATGGTTGAGGACATTGGACACTGCGAAGGCAATGGGCCCTGATAATATTCTAGCAATAGTCCTGAAGACTTGTCCCTAGGCAAGTTGTTCCAGTACAGCTACAACACTGGCATCTACCCAACAATGTAGAAAATTGCCCCGGGATGTCCTGTACACAAGAAACCAGGACAAATTCAATCTGGCCAATTACTGCCCCATCTGTCTACTTTCAATCATCAGCAAACTGACGGAAGGTGTCATTAGCAGTGCTATCAAGCAGAACTTACTCACAATAACGTGCTCACAGATGCTCAGTTTGGGTTCAACCAGGATCACTCAGCTGCTGACTTTATTACTTGAACATAAGAACATAAGAAATAGGAGCAGGAGTAGGCCATCCAGCCCTTCGAGCCTGCCCCGCCATTCAATAAGATCATGGCTGATCTGTCGCTGCTCAGTTCCACTTTCCCGCCCTCTCCCCATAACCCTTAATCCCCTCTCCTATCAAAAACCCATCAACCCGCGTCTTAAAAATATTTAGCGAGGCAGCCTCCACCACTTCAACGGGCAGAGAATTCCAGAGATTCACCACCCTTTGAGTGAAGAAGTTCCTCCTCAACTCCGTTCTAAACCGCCCCCCTTTTATCTTGAGGCTGTGCCCCCTAGTCCTATTGTCTTTTTTGAGCGGGAAGAGTCTTTCCACCTCTATCCTATCCATCCCATTCATCATCTTATACGTCTCAATGAGATCTCCTCTCATTCTTCTAAACTCTAACGAGTACAAGCCCAGTTTATTCAGCCTCTCCTCATAGCTCAACCCCCTCAACTCCGGTATCAGCCTAGTAAACCTCCTCTGCACTCCCTCCAAGGCCAAAATATCTTTGCGCAGGTCCGGCGCCCAAAAATGCACACAGTACTCCAGTTGCGGCCTCACCAATGCCCTATACAGCTGCAGCAAGACCTCCCTACTTTTATATTCAATCCCCCTCGCTATGAAGGCCAGCATCCCATTCGCCTTCCTGACCACCTGCTGCACCTGCAAGCTGGGTTTTTGCGACTCATGCACAAGGACCCCGAGGTCGCTCTGCACCGTCGCCTGCTGCAATTTTTCGCCTCGTAAGTAATAGTCCTTCCTACCATTTTTCCTACCAAAGTGGACCACCTCACACTTGCCAACATTAAATTCCATTTGCCATTTCCTGGCCCATTCGCCCAGCCTATCTAGATCCTTCTGCAGACTCTCCACACCCTCCGCACAATTTGCCGTTCCCCCAATCTTGGTGTCATCAGCAAATTTCGACACTCTACACTCGGTTCCCTCCTACAGATCATCTATATAAATGGTAAAAAGCTGAGGCCCCAGCACCGACCCCTGGGGCACTCCACTAGTCACCATCCGCCAATCCGAATAGCACACATTGACCCCCACTCTCTGCCTCCTATTTGACAACCAATCCTCTATCCACGCTAACACCCTACCCCCAACTCCATGTCCCTCGACCTTCTGCAATAACCTCTTGTGAGGCACTTCGTCAAACGCCTTCTGAAAATCTAGAAAGACCACATCCACCGGCTCTCCTCTATCCACCGCCCTAGACACATCCTCATAGAACTCCAGTAAATTTGTCAGACACGACTTCCCTTTAATGAAACCGTGCTGCGTCTGCTCTATCAAGCAATTCCCTTCAAGATGCTTTGCAATTTCCTCCTTAATGACAGATTCTAACATTTTACCTACCACAGACGTTAAACTAACCGGCCTATAATTCCCCGCCTTTTGCCTGGCACCCTTCTTCAACAACGGCGTAACATTAGCCGTTTTCCAATCATCCGGCACTTCCCCGGAATCCAGCGACGTTTGGAAAATAACCACCAAGGCATCCACTATCACCTCCGCCATTTCTTTCAGAACCCTCGGATGCATTCCATCCGGTCCTGGGGACTTGTCCACAATCAGCCCCTCCAGTCTGTCGAGCACCGCCTTTCTAGTAACAGTAATGTCATTAAGACCCTCCAGTCCTACCACCTTTCCATCGCTAACACCCGGCAAATTATTCACGTCCTCCTCCGTGAAGACAGAACCTCTCCTCCTACTATCCTTTTTGACCATCGGAATAAATTTCTGTTGAGCACCAAGAAAGATCTCCTTAAAGATCCTCCACTGCTCCTCAACAGACCCTCCCTCCAACGCGCTCTCCCAGTCCACATTCGCCAATTCTTCTCTCATCCTACCGTATTTCCCTCTATTCAAACAAAGGACGCGTGTCCGGGAACCCACTTTCTCCTCCTCCATCTGCACCAGAAACTCCACCATACAATGATCACTCTCCCCAAGAGGATCTTGGTTCGAACATGAACAAAAGAGCTCAATTCCAGAGGTGAGGTGAGAGTGATTACCCTTGCCTTCAAGGCGCATTTCACTGAGTGTGGAATCAAGAAGCCCTAGCAAAACTGGATTCAATGGGAATCAGGGGGCAAACTCTCCACTGGTTAGAATTATATACCTGGCACAAAGGAAGATGGTTTTGGAGGTAGGATGTCAACCATCTCAGCTCCAGGACATCACAGGAGTTCCTCAGGGTAGTGTCACAGGCCCAATCATCTTCAGTTACTTATTCAATGACTTTCCTTCCATCACAACCTCCTTATACACCTACGACTATGTGGCCAAATTCCCCTCCAATTCGATTTTCAAGTTTGCTGACGATACCACCATAATGGGTCAGATCTCAAACAATGATGAAACAGAGTCCAGGAAAGAGATAAAGAACCTGGTGAACTGGTGCGGCAACAATAATCTCCCTCAATGTCAACAGAATGAAGGAGATTGTCATCGACTTCAGGAAGCATAAAGGAGAACATGTCCCTGTCTACTGCAATGGGGACGAAGTAGAAAGGGTCGAGAGCTTCACGTTTTTACGTGTCCAGATCACCAACAACCTGTCCTGGTTCCCCCATGCTGACACTATAGTTAAGAAAGCCCACCAACACCTCTACTTTCTCAGAAGACTAAGGAAATTTGGCATGTCAGCTACGACTCTCACCAACTTTTACAGATTCACCATAGAAAGCGTTCTTTCTGGTTGTATCAGAGTTTGATATGGCTCCTGCTCTGCCCAAGACTGCAAAGAACTACAAAAGGTCGTGAATGTAGCCCAATCCATCACACAAACCAGCCTCCCATCCATTGACTCTGTCTACACTTCCCCGCTGCCTCGGCAAAGCAGCCAGTACAATTAAGGACCCACACACCACAGACATTTTCTCTTCCACCTTCTTCCTTCGGGAAAAAGATACAAAAGTCTGAGGTCACATACCAACCGACTCAATAACAGCTTCTTCCCTGCTGCTGTCAGACTTTTGAATGGACTTACCTTGCATTAAGTTGATCTTTCTCTATACCCAGCCATGACTGTAACACTACATTCTGCTCTCGTTTCCTTCTCTATGAACAGTATGTTTTGTCTGTATAGCACGCAAGAAACAATACTTTTCACTGTAGGTTAATAGATGTGACAATAATAAATCAAATCAAATCAAATCAGAAATGGGGTTGTTTGCAGATGATTGCACAATGTTCAGCACCATTCATGACTCCTCAGACACTGAAGCAGTCCACGTTCAAAGCAGGAAAATCTGGACAATCTCCAAGTGGCAAATATCTTTCGCACGACACAAGTGCCAGGGAATAGCCATCTCCAATAAGAGAGGATTAGCCATCACTGCTTGACATTCAATGACATGACCATGGTTAAATTCCCCATTATCAACATCCTGGAGGTTACCATTGACCAGAAATTGAACTGGACTAACCATACAAATACCAGAGCAGGCCAAAGGCTTGGAACCCTGTGGTGAGTGACTCACCTGACTCCCCAAAGCCTGCCCATCATCTACAAGGCAAAAGTCAGGAGTGTAATGAAATATTCCCCACTTGCCTGGAAGAGTGCAGCTCCAACAACACTCAAGAAGCTCAACACCATCCAAGACAAAGCAGCCAGCTTGATTGCTACCCCTTCCATAAACATTCAATCCCTCCACAATTGGAGAACAGTGGCAGCGGTGTGTCCCTCCACAAGATGCACAGCAGGAGTTGACCAAGGGTCCTTTGGCAGCTCCTTCCAAACCCACGACCACTACAATCTAGAAGACAAGAGCAGCTGATTCCTGGGAACACCATCACCTAGAGGCTTTCCTCCAAGTCACTCAGCCTCCTGACTTGGAAATACATTGCTGTTCCTTCACTATCACTGGGTCAAATTGCTGGAACCCCCTCCCTCATAGTACTGTGGGTGTACCCACACCTCAGGAACTGCAGCGATTCAAGAAGGCAGCTCACCACCACCTTCTCAAGGAGCAACTAGAGATGGATAATAAATGCTGGCTTTGCCGGTGATGTCCAAATGCCATGTATGAATTTAGAAAAAGATAACATACATGACCATCTAAATTAATATCGTGCTTTTAACATTACAAAACCATTGAAAGATGCTATACAAATATTACAGATCAATAACTGACACCAGACCAAAGAAGACAATGTCAGGACAAATGATCAAACACTTGGTCAAAGAGGTCGATTTTGAGGAGATTTTTGAAGGAGGTGAGAGAGGTGGGGAGGAAAAGGGGTTGCAGGAGGGAATTCCAGAGGTAGGGACCTAGGCAGCTGACAGCACACCTACCAAAAGTGGGACAGTTAAAAGCACAATGTGCCGGATGCCAGAACTGGAGAAGCAGAGAAGCCAGAACAGAGTAGGATTGAAAGATTTCAGACATTTGCACTGGAGATGGGGTAGAACAAACAGCTGTCTGGAAGGTACTGCACTGCTGATTGGAGTGTTCTCAGGGTTATTTCGGTGGTACAGATGATAGTTGTGACGTTTGATGATGGACATATAAACATCAGAGTGGGAACATTGTGTGTGATGCAGCTAAACAAGCCAGTTTGCTATGCTCAGGACAGGAGTGTGGTTTTAGCCAGCTCATTCACTTCACAGGAATGGAATAGTCCATCCTGGGACTGTCACAACCTTTCCCCTATTTGCTGGATGCTCAACTATGCCAGTGTCAAAGCTTGGGACAGCTGGTTCCCTTACTGCTCTCCCAAATTAGAGCTTTAAGTGGGCAGTTTGAATGCAGTTGACATCTTGGTTGCTATATCAGGGAGGAGCAGAGGCGCAAGCAGAGCTTCGTGGGAGAGTCCCACTGCAAGCGTAAAACACAGGCAAACATCAAAAGAGCAAGACATAAATTGACAACAGTAAAGTGGACTGAATTGTACAGATCAGCCATGATCTTATTGAATGGCGGGGCAGGCTCGAAGGGCTAGATGGCCTACTCCTGCTCCTATTTCTTATGTTCTTATGTTTTTAAAGACTTACACCTTTCACAACCTCAGGGCATCCCAAAGGCCTTCACAGCCAAGTAAATAGTTTTGAAGTGTAATCACTGTTCCAGAAAATGCAAGACAAATTCTCAGAAACAGCAATGTGATAAACACCAGATCATCTTCTTTTAGTGCTCTTGATGTGGAAATGCCGACGTTGGACTGGAGTGACCCAGTAAGAAGTTTCACAACACCACGTTAAAGTCCAACAGCTTTATTTGGTAGCATGAGCTTTCAGAGCACTTCCCCTTCATCAGGCCAGCTTTACTGCTCTTGGTTAAGGGGTAAACTTTGGGCAGCACACTGCAGAGAACTCCACTGCTTATTTTCTTTAAAATAGTGCAACCATTTGACAGACAGTGCAGCACTCTCTCAGTACTGGAGCGTCAGCCCATAACCATACAGACAAACAGTGGAAAGTATTCAAAGTATTTGTTACAATGCAAAACCCCGTATATACCCCTAAAAGGCCAAGGTCCCACTTACGTGACTAACCATCGTCAAGTGATGAGCTGAGAAACAGTGCCAAGATAAGCAGCTTACAAAAATAAAAGCAGAGTCCTCTGAACTGGGTGAGCTATAAGGAGCAACAAAGATAAAAAGGATGAAGCAGTACCAAAATGGAATGTGAAGCAAAATCTTGCAAAATTTTTCAAAGCCAACAGTAAATGCTCTATAAAAATATGAAGAGTAATGAAAGAGAGATCAATTGAAGAAAAATATGAACTGTAACTGAGACAGGAGAAAAAATAGTTTATAGGCTATTCTAAACAGCAGCTGAAGATTGTACTCAAACAGTGAAATGAAAGAAGTGGAAAATGCAGTAATCATGAGAAGGATTCCATACCCAGTGAGAGTCAGCACCTTCAGGAGAGGAGGGGACCCTGTACCCCAATGAGAGTCAGCACCTTCAGGACAGGAGGGGGACCCTGTACCCCAGTGAGAGTCAGCACCTTCAGGAGAGGAGGGGACCCTGTACCCCAGTGAGAGTCAGCACCTTCAGGAGAGGAGGGGGACCCTGTACCCCAGTGAGAGTCAGAACCTTCAGGAGAGGAGGGGGACCCTGTACCCCAGTGAGAGTCAGCACCTTCAGGAGAGGAGGGGGATCCTGTTCCCCAGTGAGAGTCAGCACCTTCAAGAGCGGAGGATAGAAAACAGAGAACTGCTTTGAATTTGGGGTGGTTTTTGTCTCTACATGTCTGTGCTGCTTAGATACTAGAATAAGAGATGGAACTGCATTTTTAAAAATCACATTGCCAAGCCCTTCCCTGGAATGAATGGGCGCTGGGTTCCGAGTGAGTGTCAGATTCCGAGGTAAGCATTGTCAGCCTATGTGAGATCAGCCTGAGGCACAGGAGCTGAAGTTACTCCGTCTCTGAATCAAGCAGCAGCGAGACTGAACGGTTACACAGAAATATATTTTGTAGACGCGTCAATGGCGATTGATTGCTGTGATGAGTCAACAACTCCATTATTGTAACAAGTGAGTGTCTGATTGAGAGGAAGTTAACTACATGGAACTTGGGACAGGTCACGTTGAGCAATTGCAATGTAGGAGCTGGGTTACAATGCAGAATAGAGAGGTAAAGAAAGAGAGAGAGGAACCAGGAGTCCTTTCTGTTTTGATTTGTAGATCAGCGAATCCGAGGAAAAGAGAGTGTCCAGGTTGTGCTGGCTCTCTCTGATACAGTGTGAAAGTTTGTTTAGTGTAATAATATGTAAATTAGGTTTGCCTGGATTGGGGCCAAGTGAGTAGATCATTTACAGACACAATAGTGCTACACCAAAAAAATCAATTCAGATATTTCCTTTGGGTGGAGCTCGCCTTGTCAGCACTGGTGTTATTCCTTCAACTCGGCACAGTTCTGCGGTGGAGCAGAAACTAAACACCGATGGTTTCACTCCTGGCAGGAAGCAGGAGTGGAATTCCAAAGTAGCCCCATTTTTTTTTAAAGGCCTATCATTTTAGTTCTTTCTCTCTGCACCATTGATAACATTTACTCACATCATCTGCAGGACCAGAGAGTGGGAACGATGCTGTCTGCAGGTGATACAGAAGCTGTGGAGGCAGAGGAAGGGGCGGACATCGACAATGTGAAGGGCGTGTTGCAAGGTAAGAGACTCTGGGTGAGGAAGGAAGGGGGCCAAGGTATAAGATTGTCTAAGGTGTTGGTGAATCAACAGATCGCTGATGCCTGTTTTAACACAACCAAATCCCATTGTCTGTAAACTGTGCCCAGCTATCAAAGCCATTCACTCTAGGAGGGACCATCTTCCTATTTTAATGATGCATTTGCCATGGAGTGTGGAGGAGAGGGGAGGGTGGGTTGTGGAACGAGAGGGGAGGAGGGTGGAGAGAGTAGATGCAATAAGGAAGGCAGGGGGAGTGAGGAGGGTGGGGAGAAAGAGGGCAAAACCCTTTCTCTCTTCATATGTAGGAATTTCTGAGGGAAGGTTTTGGATTTGCTGTGATGAATGTGGTGATTGATGGCAAACTCTATGGTGAAGGAAATAAGGTGGCAAAATTACCTGGGTGGGAGCAGGCAAGCAGGAAGCAGCTAATAGGGAATGGACCACCTGCTTTATATCCACTTTACTCCTTCATCTTCCCACTGATTGGAAAGAACACTAAAGGTGCGATAAAAGCAGCTCCCCATCGGCTGTTAGCTCATTCATCAGAGACATGCTGCTCACACCTTTTGCCTCTTCTCGTTTGAAGCTGCTTGCTTTAGTTCTTATTTTATGAAAATTGCTCCTATTTGCATCCACGGCTTGCCGTGAAAAGAATATCTAAACATGCTCTGGACAAGGAAAAAGCCTGGGAGGTGAAACAAACCACAGGCACACCCAGGGTGGGTCATTGAGTACGTCCGAAGGCTGAGTTTGATAGATTTTTGATTGAGAAGGGAGTGAAGGGTTTTTGGCAGTTGGCAGGAAAATGGAGTTAAGGCCACAATCAAAGAACAAAGAAAATTACAGCATAGGAACAGGCCCTTTGGCCCTCCAAGCCTGCACCTGAACCAACTGAACTAAAACTAACTGAACTAAAACCCCTTACCCTTTATATCCAGTCGGATCAGCTATAATGTTGTTGCATGGCTGAGCAGCCTTGAGAGACCAAGTGGTCTACTCCTGCCCCTAATTCTTGTGTTCTTGTATGTTTGCATACTCGCTTACAATGCTGGACTGAAATATCCAAGCGTTGGACACAGCACACAGAGCTGCAAACCCCATGTTTCAACCCAGGCCTGCTCTAATTGATTTTAAACTCTTTTAGATTAGGAAGGGGAAAGGTATGCCAAGCTCTTGCTTTTAGTTATTGTCCAGGATTCCTTGCAACCTGGGAAGGTGTGAAAGGCAGAAAGATCTGGTCATATTTCTATAGGTGATTTCATGACCTCAGGATGTACCAAAGCCAATTAGATATTTTTGAAATCTAGGCGTTGTTTTCATGTAGTGTGCCATGTTTATGATAGCTCTGCTGGGTGGTCTGCAATCTTCCAAACTCTTTAAACTTCAGCCCACCCAAAACTCTGCTGCCCATATCCTCAAGTCATGATGTGGAGATGCCAGGTTTAGACTGCGGTAAGCACAGTAGGAGGTTTCACAACACCAGGTTAAAGTCCAACAGGTTTATTTGGCAGCACAAACCACAGGCTTTCAGAGTCTCTCTCCTTCATCAGGTGAGTGAGGACTTGTGTTCACAAACAGGGCATATACAGGCACAAACTCAAATTATAAGAGAATGGTTGGAATGTGAGTCTTTACAGGCAACAAGTCTTAAAGGTACAGACAATGTGAGTGGAGAGAGAGCCAAGCACAGGTTAAAGAGGTCTTATTGTCTCCAGCCAGGACAGTTAGTGAGATTTTGCAAGCCGTGGAGGTTACAAATAGTGTGACATGAACCGAAGATCCCGGTTGAGGCTGTCCTCATGTGTGCTGGTGTCTTCATGTCCTAAAGTGCCAAGTCTCATTGACAACTGGCCTAGCAATGCCTCAATTTTAAAATGTTCATCCACGTGTTCACACCTCACTTTCCTCACTCTGTAATTTTCTGCAGCCTGCTGAGTACTTCCAGCTTTTTCAGATTTTAAAACTTACCTCTTTGATTAAGCTTTGGTTGTGTGTCCTAACATCTCTTTGTGTGATTTAGTGTTTGAATCTTGATTGATAACTCTCACCTGAGTTCCCTTTTCTTTGTCCATGTGAGTGTCTGTGCTTGTGCGGTCATCTATGAGTGTGTGTTTGAGCCTTTCACTGGAATTCTACTGCCCTGCCTGCCATGGGAATCGGAGAGGGCGAGGGGCAGACAATGGGAAGACCCATTGACCTCGGGTGGCATTTTCCCATCTCAGGTCAAGCGAGGCCGTAAAATCCCACCCTTTGTGTCAATTCAACGAGAACAGCAATGGTCAGTTGTTGTAACCCCGTGGTCAAACACACACAAACACACACCCACACACCCACCCCCACCCACACACCCCCACACACACCCACACCCACACATACCCACACACCCACACCCACACACACACAAACAGAAACACACACACATAGACACACACACGTGCACACTCCCCCACATACCTACACACACACACACACACACACAGACATGGATACAAAAACACACACACACACACACACACACACATGTGCACACACAGACACACAAACACACACGCATGTGCACACACACACACATGCATACATACACACACATGCACAGACACAGGCACACACACACAGGCACACACACACATACACACAAACATGGTTACACACACACATACGCCCACACACCCACACCTACACAACACACACACACCCACACCCACACAACACACACTCCCACACACACACACCCACATAAACACAAACACACATACACACAAACACACACACAGACACCCACAGACGCCCACACACATCCACACACCTACACACACACATAGATACACACACTGACATGCAGACACACACACAGACATGCAAACACACACACACGTGCACACACATGCACATGCAGACATACACACGCACATGCACACAGGCACACACACACACACACACACACACACAGACATGAACAACACACACACAGAGGCACACTCAGTGAGGATATAAGGAAGGCAGTGGCCAGTGAGAGGGGCAAGAGGAATGTGGTGCAAAAGCCCCTGTCCTCTGATGGTTAATTTTGGTCCTCGCCAGTGTCCTGACAGGGAAAAGACCTGGGATTCTCCCCATACAAAGAGGAGGAACATTTCCAATACACCTTTCCAACAATGATTTGATGGGCAATTTGCCTGGAGCCTAGCAACCGAGCCCTACGTCACCTCTTGGAGACAAGTGAATGATATATGGGCGGGGATTAAAATAAAAATAGCTCATATACACAGAAGGGAAAAAACAAACCAGGTTTGTTAGACTAGAACAAAGAATGCATTGAGAATGAAGCCAGGTTAGTGAACTTGTTCCTGTTACAGATGATTACAGTGAGAGATGGACAGGAGCAGGTCACACAGGTGTGAGGAGGTTCAGAGAGTAAGTGTTAGTTTAGTGTTACACTAGCTGTGGTGGAGAAGCTGGTAACTTATAATCCCCTCCCACTGTCCCAGCTCACTGCTACTTGTCTTATTCCAAAGAATTGAAGCTACACCCTTCATCCATTCCGTGGCAGCCTGTCAACCTAGAGTTCAGAATTGGGGAGAGGATATGATGAAAAGGACAAAATGAAGAGAAGGAGCAGGGGAGATGAGAGAGGAATAGGGGTGAGGGAGGGGCAGAATTGAGGGATCTTTGCTTTAACTGCAAATTAGTTGAAAACTTCGATGACTGTGTCTTTTGTTTTCTAAAGCACCCACCAAACAGTGTTAGCTTTACAATCTTGGGATGGTTAACACAGGTCCTCGAGGTCAGAAGGAAGGGGAGTATGCTGTGTAAGATTAATAGATTTCGATGGAGTGTACTAGTTTAGCTTCACAGAGGGACACTGAGAGAAAGAGGGAGAGCCATATGGGTTAAACTGACGCCCAGAGTTTGGAAATCAAAGTTCAGTAGTTGCCTCTAACACACCCTCTAACATGTTTGACCTGCACAGGCGTGGAACAAGAGCACCTTCCCTCCGCTGTGGGCTGGCACGTTTATTCTGTTGCCAATGGTGACAAAAGTAAAGACAGAGGAGGTAAACACACGGCTGGTTGGGATGGAAAATCTTCGGCATGCAGCAGCCTGATTCCCACTCACTGCCAGAGCCTCCACTCACTGACAGCCTGTGATTTATTCAACCTCTTGTTCACTTATATGGATTTTGAAGCATTACTTTGTGCTCAGCATGATGGGACAATTAGACCTGGAAAGCACTGACTTGCATTTCTCTAGCGTCTTTCATAACCTCAGGACATCCATAAACACTTTTCAGTCAATTAAGTCATTTTGAAGTATAATTACTGTTCTAATGAAGGATGTATGCTGTGTTATCAAACACTCCCAGGACAGGTACAGCACGGGGTTAGATACAGAGTAAAGCCCCCTCTACACTGTCCCCCATCAAACACTCCCAGGACAGGTACAGCACAGGGTTAGGTACAGAGTAAAACTCCTTCTACACTGTCCCCCATCAAATACTCCCAGGACAGGTACAGCACGGGGTTAGATACAGAGTAAAGCCCCCTCTAAACTGTCCCCATCAAACACTCCCAGGACAGGTACAGCACAGGGTTAGGTACAGAGTAAAACTCCTTCTACACTGTCCCCCATCAAACATCCCCAGGACAGGTACAGCACAGGGTTAGATACAGAATAAAGCTCCTTCTACACTGTCCCCCATCAAACACTCCCAGGACAGGTACAGCACGGGGTTAGATACAGAGTAAAGCTCCTTCTACACTGTCCCCATCAAACAGTCCCAGGACAGGTACAGCACAGGGTTAGATACAGAGTAAAGCTCCCTCTACACTGTCCCCATCAAACACTCCCAGGACAGGTACAGCACGGGGTTAGATACAGAGTAAAGCTCCCTCTACACTGTCCCTCATCAAACACTCCCAGGACAGGGACAGCACAAGGTTAGGTACCGAGTAAAGCTCCCTCTACACTGTTCCCCATCAAACACTCCCCGGACAGGTATAGCACGGAGTTAGATACAGAGTAAAATCCCCTTTACACTGTCCCCATCAAACACTCCCCAGACAGGTACAACACAGTTTAGATACAGAGTAAAGTTCCTTCTACACTGTTCCCATCAAAACTCCCAGGACAGGGACAGCACAGGGTTAGATACAGAGTAAAGCTCCCTCTACACTGACCCCATCAAACTTCCACAATTGGTACAGCTTGGAGTTAAATACGGAGTAAACCTCCCTCTACTTTCCCCATCAAATGTTCCCAGGACAGGTACAGCAAAGGGTTAGTTACATAAGAACATAAGAAATAGGAGCATGAGTCGGCCATCTAGCCCCTCGAGCCTGCCCCGCCATTCAATAAGATCATGGCTGATCTGACGTGGCTCAGTTCCACTTTCCCACCTTCGCCCCATAACCCTTAATCCCCTTGCCTATCAAAAACCTATCTACCCGCGTCTTAAATATATTTAGCGAGGCAGCCTCCACCACTTCAACGGGCAGAGAATTCCAGAGATTCACCACCCTTTGAGTGAAGAAGTTCCTCCTCAACTCCATTCTAAACCGCCCCCCCTTTATCTTGAGGCTGTGCCCCCTAGTCCTACTGTCCTTTCTGAGCAGGAAGAGTCTCTCCACCTGTATCCTATCCAACCCATTCATCATCTTATATGTCTCAATGAGATCTCCCCTCATTCTTCTAAACTCTAACGGGTACAAGCCTAGTTTATTCAGCCTCTCCTCATAGCTCAACCCCCTCTACTCCGGTATCAGCCTAGTAAACCTCCTCTGCACTCCCTCCAAGGCCAAAATATCCTTGCGTAAGTGCGGCGACCAAACTGCTCACCTGGTTTCAAGGAGCCAGAGGAATCAGAGAATGGGAATAGAACATAGAACATTACAGCGCAGAACAGGCCCTTCGGCCCACGATGTTGCGCCGACCAGTTACAAAACAAAGACCCACTAACCTAAACCAATCCCTTTTCGTCCATAAACCTATCCACGGATCTCTTAAACGCCCCCAAACTAGGCGCATTTACAACTGCAGCAGGCAGGGCATTCCAATCCCTCACCACCCTCTGGGTAAAGAACCTACCCCTGACATCCGTCCTATAACTACCCCCCCTTAATTTAAAGCCATGCCCCCTCGTGCTAGATTTCTCCATCAGAGGAGAAAGGCTATCACTATCCACCCTATCTAAACCTCTAATCATCTTATATGTTTCAATAAGATCCCCTCTTAGCCGCCTTCTTTCCAGCGAAAACAACCCCAAATCCCTCAGCATCTCCTCATAGGACCTTCCCTCCATACCAGGCAACATCCTGGTAAACCTCCTCTGCACCCTCTCCAAAGCCTCCACATCCTTCCTGTAATGTGGGGACCAGAACTGCACACAGTACTCCAAGTGCGGCCGCACCAGAGTTGTGTCCAGTTGCAACATAACGCTGCGACTCCTAAATTCAATCCCTCTACCAATAAACGCCAAGACACCGTATGCCTTCTTAACAACCTTATCTACTTGATTCCCAACTTTCAGGGATCTATGTACACATACACCTAGATCCCTCTGCTCATCCACACGATTCAAAGTCCTCCCGTTAGCCCTATACTCGACACATCTGTTATTCCTACCAAAGTGAATTACCTCACACTTCTCCGCATTAAACTCCATCCGCCACCTCTCGGCCCAGCTCTGCAACCTGTCTAAGTCACCCTGCAAACTATGACACCCTTCCTCACTATCTACCACACTTCCGACTTTGGTGTCATCAGCAAATTTACTAATCCACCCAACTATACCCTCATCCAGATCATTAATAAAAATTACAAACAGCAGTGGCCCCAAAACAGATCCCTGAGGCACACCACTCGTAACCGAACTCCATGATGAATATTTACCATCAACCACCACCCTCTGTCTCCTATCCGCTAGCCAATTCCTGATCCAATTCCCTAGATCTCCCCCAATCCCATACATCTGCATTTTCTGCAGAAGCCTACCATGGTGAACCTTATCAAACGCCTTACTAAAATCCATATACACCACGTCCACTGCCTTACCCCCAGCCAACTCTTTGGTCACTTTCTCAAAAAACTCAATGAGGTTAGTAAGGCACGACCTACCCACCACAAAACCATGCTGACTATCTCCAATCAATTCATTACTCTCCAAATAACTATAAATCCTATCCCTAATAATTTTTTCTAAAACCTTGCCCACAACAGAAGTGAGACTCACCGGTCTATAATTCCCGGGGAAGTCTCTGTTCCCCTTCTTAAACAATGGGACAACATTCGCTAACCTCCAATCTTCCGGTACTATATCAGAGGCCAACGACGACCTGAAGATCAGAGCCAGAGGCTCTGCAATCACTTCTCTTGCCTCCCAGAGAATCCTGGGGTAAATCCCATCCGGACCAGGGGACTTATCTATTTTCAGACCCTCCAGAATATCCAGCACATCCTCCTTATCAACTGTAACACTGTCAATTCTACTCCCCTGCAACCCAGTGTCCTCCTCAGCTATATCCATGTCCCCCTGCGTGAACACCGAAGAGAAATATTGGTTCAATGCCTCTCCAATCTCCTCCGGTTCCACACATAACTTCCCTCTGCTGTCTATAACTGGCCCTAATCTTGCCCTAACCAACCTTCTGTTCTTGACATACCTATAGAACGCCTTAGTATTCTCCTTAACCCTATCAGCCAAAGTCTTCTCATGTCCTCTTTTAGCCCTTCTTAGCTCACTCTTCAACTCCCTCCTAGCCAATCTAAAGTTTTCTAGTGCACTACCCGAGCCCTCATGTCTCATCCGAACATAAGCCTCCTTTTTCCTTTTAACCAACGAATCAACTTTTTTGGTGCACCACGGTTCCCTAGCCCTACCAATTCCTCCTTGCCTGACAGGGACATACCTATCACGGACTCGCAGTAGCTGCTCCTTGAAAAAACTCCACACTTCGGACGTTCCCAGTCCCTGTAATCTCCTAGTCCAACCTATGCTTCCTAATTCTCTCCTAATAGCCTCATAATTATCCTTCCCCCAACTAAAACCACTGGCCCGAGGTTCATGCCTATCCCTTTCCATCACTAAGGTGAACGTAACCGAATTGTGGTCACTATCACTGGAATAGAGTAGTTATCCAGTGGATGGGACGTGGTGTTCCACAAGGATCAGTCCTGGGACTGTTTCTGTTCACAATTTAATGATTTGCACTTTGGAATCAAAAATACAATTTCAAAATTTGCAGATCACACTAAATTACAGATGTATCAATACTAAAATGAGGAGAGCAAAGGCATGGTCGCTCAACTTGCAGGTGACACAAAGGTAGGTAGGAAAGTATGCTGTGAAGAGTACATAAGGAATTGCAGATGGTTATTGATAGGTTGAGTGAATGAGCAAAGATCTGACAGATTGAGTGTAATGTGGGAAAATGTGAAGTTGTTCACTATGGCTGGAAGAATAAAAAGGCAGAACATTACTTAAAAGGAGGGTGGCTACAGAATTCTGAGGTGTGAAGGAATCTAAGTGTTCTTGTGCATGAGTCACAAAAAGTTAGCATGCAGGTACACCAAGCGATTAAGAAAGTTAATGGAATGCGTACTTTATCATGAGAGGAACTGAACAGAAAAGTAAGGATGATATGCTTCAGTTATGTATTGGTGAGACCAAATCTTGAATACTGTGTGCAGTTTTGGTACCTTGTTTAAGGAAGGATGTAAATGCGTTGGAGATGGCTCAGAGGAGGTTAACTAGATCGATATCTGGAATGAACAGGTTGACCTCTGAGGCAAGGTTGGACAGACTGGGCATATTTGCACTGGAAAAGAGTGATTGAACTACATAAGATCCTGAATGGTCTTGACAAGGTGGACTGGAAACAGTGGTTCCTCTCATGAGTAAGTCTAGAAATAGGGGGCATTGTTTAAAAAATTAGGGACCTACTTCTGCTCCTAATTTGCATGTTCACATGACTGCATCAAATTACAGAGGATATTAATAAATCCCTGGATTGGGAAAATCATTGACAAGTTAAATTCAACACAGATAAATGTGAGGTAGGAAGAGTAGGGAGATGACTCTTGAATTAGAATGTTCAATTCTGGGTGGAGTAGAAGAGCAGAGAAATCTCAGAGTACAACTATGTCAATCACTAAAAGTTACTCCACAACTTGGCAAGATAATAAAAAATCAAATCAAGCCAATGGGTTTACTTCTCGAGGGACAGGATTAAAATTAGAAGGTTATGCAAAGCTTGTAGCAAACCTTGGTTTGACGACTCTTGGAATATTGCTGTAGTGCTGGTCACTATGTTCTAACACAAATGTAGAGACACTGTAGAGAGTGCAGAGAAGATTTACAAGGATAATACCAGAAATATGTGGATATGCACATCAGGAAAAGATTGACAATTGTTAGGAAAACAAAGGTAGCTTTAAGGGATTTGCATTTGTATTGGCAGACTAGTTTTAAGCGGGTTTAATTTAATAGACGTAGTAAGATTTGAGAGAAATTACTGTAGTTTGGGAGACATTATTTGAAATAATTGTGCAAATCGGTGGCTGTATCTTGGAGTTTGTTGAAAGTTTTGAAGGGAAAGAAATCCTAAAAAAGTTGATATAACCCCCTGGTTGGGATTTGGTAGTAGATGTGGAAGGGAAGTTCTGTACAAAAAAGTCATTAGGAAAATATGGATTGGATTTTGGAATGCCAATCGCTCAGGGAAAGCATTATTATTATGAGAGATTTTCAGCGTGTTTTTGGGAGTTGATTTCGGCAACGTTCATGTGGTAATCATCTGGGGGGATTATGAGGAGAAATCCACAGATACTAACTTGGGTTCAGAGTGGAATGTGTATTTGACTACAGTCATACTGTGTGCTTAGAAGGGATTTGGTGTATCAATGAAACCATTGTAGCTTAAGCTGTACTTTGTAATCTGTGTTAATGTTAAAACCCGTATGTAATTGTTAAAATAGAGGAGGGAGTAACGGAGTATTGTATTATTATCCAATTGTTTCATATTTAATAAATGTGTTTTACTCAGTGTTAAAACTAATTAGCGGTCCACTGACTGTTTCTCCGCATTTTATTAAAAAAAGTAAAGATTATGGTGACTTGAGCCACGGTTCCATTCTGGGGTCTTCCCTCCAGTTATACGTCAGCTGGGATCGTAACAGTCTGATTCTCTTTTCTCTTCGAAAAGAGACTGGGGTGACATAGTAGAAGTGTTTAAATCATGAAAGATTTTATAGAATGGACACAATATCGATAGAATCTTCCCTCTTGTGGGGAAGTGCAGAATTAGAGACCATCAGCATAAGATAGTCACCAAGAAATCCAGTCAGGAATTCAGGAGAAACTTCTTTCCACAGAGAGTAGTGAGGATGTGGAACTCATGAACACAGGGAAAGGATTGTAGTGAATGCATTTAAGAAAAAGACAAGTGTATGAGGGCAAAGTAAATAGGTGGTTATGATGATAGATTTAGATGAGAAAGATGAAAGTCAGCTTAAGTGGAAGATAAATGCCAGCATGGACTGCCTAGGCTGAATAGCCTGTTTATCTCTGTGTAATGCTATGTGGTATCAGGATTTCTAGAATAATGACAGACCTACTGCATGACTCTCCCCAGAACATTGAATTTAGCTTGTGTATTAATTTACAGGGATATGGAGAAAAGGCAGATGAGTAGGTCTAACTGAGGAGCTTTTACAGAGAGCTGGCATAGACATGACAGACCAAATGGCTTCCTTCAGTTGTATAATTCTATGATTCCCTTCCATGTTCTACTTTCTCGTTCTATGCTCTATCTGAGCCTCAGACAGAGCATGTTCTATACCTGTCTGAGGCCAGAGCTCTCCATTCACCTGACGAAGGGGCAAACCCTGCAAGCTTGTGAGTTTACTATCAAATAAATGGTTGGATTTAAACCTGGTGTTGTCAGACTTCCTACTCTCCCGTACAATGGACTAAAGGAACTAAGTGAATTATTGTTGTCAGCAACCAGTTATCAGTTACTTGTATCAATGACCACTGCCCACCCTCCCCCCCAGCCACACCTCCCCCTATGCTTACCCCTCCCCAGCCACACCCTCTGTAATGACAGAGTGAGTTAATAACCTCAAAGCTGGAAGCACCTGTCAAACTGGCTAATGTTACAGGTAAGTCTAGTTGGGTTGTGTTTTGTTATATTCCAGGTAACCTTCCTTTGCAGGACTAGCAAATTATAAATAACTCTACCTCAATGCTTAGCATCGCTGCCCCACACCTGTGTATTTACCCTTGTCAGAGTGCTTGAGGCCCTTTGTGTCCTCCCTTCATCACTATCACATTAAGGAACATGCCAGTTGTATTAATCACTGTGTGAGAAGAGATTAAAAACAACTTTATCGAGATCCCTGAGTCAGGTTCCACCTGCTGATTATCCCCATCCATTTTAGTGTGGGCATTTCTAGTGGTGTTGCTTTAGTAACCAGGTGAACCTGGTCAGGTTGTTGCTGAATGTTGGGAAGTGGCGGCAGAGGCATGGATTCTCAGTGTAGCCACACTCGCTGAAGACAAGTTCAGTGAGACAGTCAGTGATGTTGATGGGAACGGAAAGCTGTAAACTGACTGACTCAGTGATTGGACAGAACTGGCAGATGGAGCTCTTTCTGGGAAATTCTGATACCATCCAATTTTAACTTAAGAAAACAATATTTACCAAATGGTGAGAAGCTGGGAACTGTGGAGGAGCAGAGAGAGAAAAGGTGGAAATGAGTAGACACTGATGTGTATGGGTACAAAATATAATTAAAATATGGAAATAAGTATTGGGTCTCTCTATTCATATTAATGGCTGCTCCTAAGGACATATTAGTGAGAGGCAACATGGTCTTGTGAAGGGGAGGTCGTGTCTCACTAACTTGATTGAGTTTTTCAAGTAAGTGTTGAAGATGAGAGTTGGGCAGTGGATATTGTTTATGTGGACTTCAGTAAGGCCTTTGACAAGGTCCCTCATGGCAGACTGGTAACATCTAAGCCTGATGTTGACAAGTTATTGCAGCATTTGGACATGAACTGCTCCAGTACTGAGGATTTAAGTTGTGAATAATGCAGCCATCAGTAACCTTCCCATCTCAGACCTTACGATGGAGGGAAGGTCATTGATGGCTGGGCCAATGACACTACCCTGATGGAGTCCTGCAGAGATGCCCTGGAACTGAGATGACAGACCTCCCCCCCATAATCACCACCATCTTTCTTTGTGCCAGGTATGACTCCAACCAGTGAAAAATTTCCCTCTAATTCCTGTTGATTCTAGGTTTACTAGGGCTTTTTGGTGCCACATTCAGTCAAACACTGCCTTGATATTAAGGGCAGTCACACTCAGCTGGTTTACTGAGAGAATGATGAGAATGTGGCATTCATTATCACAAGAAGTGATTGAAATGAATAGCATAGATGCATTTAAGGGGAAGCTAAATGAGTATTTGAAGGAGAAAGGAATAAATGTTATGATGGTGGATTTAGGTGAGAAAAGACAGAAGAAGGTTCGAATGGAACATAAACACTGGAATGGGCTGGTTGGGCCAAATGGCCTGTGTATGTGCTGTGTACACTGTAAGAAGTCTCACAACACCAGGTTAAAGTCCAACACCAGGTTTATTTGATAGTAAACCCACAAGCTTTCAGATGCTGTTCCTTCATCAGGTGAGCAGAAAGTTCTCATCAGAAACATATTTCAGTATTCTGTAAACCGTGTGTGCCTTTATATGCCCTGTTTCTGATCAGAACTTTCCACTCACCTGACAAAGGAACTGCATTCCGAAAGCTTGAGCATTTATTTTCAAATAAACTGGTTGGACTTTAACCTGGTGTTGTGAGACTTCTTATTGTGTTTACCCCAGTCCAACGCTGGCATCCTCACATTATGTGCTGTATATCCAGTGTTAATATTGTTAGCTCTGAGATCATTGCACTGGGCCACCCAGGAGTCTTGTTAGCTCATCAGATTTATCAACAAAGGAAAGAAAAGTGAAACTGCTGGAGTTAAGGGAGTGCAGTTCCGGATCTCTGTATAGATTATAGTAACTGTTCAATGTTTGGGACGTAGGCAGAGGGAGGGCTGGATCTCGAAGCGTTTAATCTGCTGTCTCCCCCTCCAGTGGCGTGTGAGGCTGAGACACACTTTTCCGTTTTATGTTGTGTCTGAGAATCCATCCTGCAGAGCTGATAACAATGAGGCCTTTGTGCTCTGACCTACTTCTCCCCATCTGTCCTTGTCCTTAATGATTATATTCATTGTTTACTGTCTGGTGTAGGCCCAAGTGTAGGGGATTGTCTGTGAGCTGGGGAGAGGGTTGCTGTTTACTGCGGTCTGTGCTGTGCCCTGCACTTACCCTACATTCTTTTAACTCTTGAATGCAGGTGTTGCTTTCAAGGCTGAAATGCCAGGTTACTTCAGAGGGCAGTCTTTTCTTTTAATTTCACTTTATTGTCCATATGGATATTCACTTTTGAGTACCTCGTTCTTGTGATAAAAATTACATGTAAATCAACACTAACAGTAAAAGTAAGAGAAGGACCATATCAGAGGGTTAGGGTCATTTCCTTTAATTAAAATAGGTATTGAAACTTGAGTCCTCCCCTGAGTGCATATCTTCATTTGTATATTAATATATATATTATATATTAAACTCTTGTTCAAAGTTCTTCTCAAGAAGAGCACTGATTTGCCTTGAACCTGAGGGACTATAGCCTGTTCCCTGAGCACAGTAATAAACAGAAAGAAGTCTCACAACACCAGGTTAAAGTCCAACCAGTTTATTTGATAATAAACCTGTTGGACTTCAACCTGGTGTTATGAGACTTCTTACTGTGTTTACCCCAGTCCAACACCAGTATCTCCACATCACAGTAATAAAGACAAGGGATGATTCTCATTGTTCATCACACCATTTACTTTTGTCAACATTCTTTGAGAGTTGATTTCAGCAAGAAATTCTGCTCATCAAATACTCTTCCCACTTGGTTCAGTAATCTCTGTACCTTTAAAGAGTCAACGTTCTTAAAAAAGCAATATCAGGAGAGACATCCAAAAAATATAGTAGTCTCAACTACAGCCATATAGATGAGTGTAATGACTGCAGAATCTACAGGAAAGGATTTTAATTTTCTGGAGCAGTATAATGATGTATGAACCTTGGCCACTGCATCTGTACACTGTTCCTTTCATTTCAACTATATTAATACCAAGATACTTCTCATAGATCATAGAACCCTACAGTGCAGAAAGAGGCCCTTCGGCCCATCGAGTCTGCACCGACCACAATCCCACCCAGGCCCTATCCCCATATGTCTACATATTTTACCCACTAATATTGATAGTGGCAGATTCAACAATGGTAATGCGCTAGAATGTCAAGGAGAATCCCAAGGCCTTCTTTAAATATGTGAAAAGTAAAAGGATGAGAAGAGAATGGATAGGACCTATAAAAGGTGAAGGGGGAAAGGTCTGTGTGGAACCAGAAGAAATGGCAGAGGTGCTTAATGAGTACTTTGCCTCAGTATTCACGGTGGAAACTGATCTGGGAGATTTTGCTACAGGTTTGCAGCAAATGGAAAAGATTGAGTATGTGGATATTAAGGAAGAGGATCTGTTAGAACTTTTGAATTCTATCAAGATAGATAAATCGCTGGGACCAGATGGGATGTACCCCAGGTTACTGTGGGAGGTGAGGGAGGTGATTGCAGAGTGCCTGGCGATGATCTTTGTGTCGTCAATGGACATGGGAGAGGTTCCGGAGGATTGGAGGATTGCAGATGTGGTTCCTATTTTCAAGAAAGGGAACAGAGATAGCCCGGGAAATTACCGACCGGTGAGTCTGACCTCAGTGGTTGGTAAGCTGATGGAGAGGCTTCTGAGGGACAAGATTAATGAGCGTTTGGAGAGGTTTGGCATAATCAGAATCTAAAGTTAAGGAGATGGTACAGGTAAGGATAGAGGCCGAGGATGTCCCAATAATAGAGGGAGTAAGGGGCGTGAGTATGGTTGGTGGCGTTCCAGCAAATAAGGTCCAGGTGAAGGCTGGGATGAAGGTGCTTTATCTGAATGCGTGAAGCATTAGGAATAAAGTGGATGAGTTGGTGGCACAGATCGACACAAATGGATATGATCTGGTGGCCATTACAGGGACGTGGCTGCAAGGTGACAGGGACTGGGAGCTGAATGTCCAGGGGTATCAAGTGTTTAGGAAGGATAGGCAGGAGGGAAAAGGGGGGGGCGTAGCTCTGCTGATTAAGGATAGCATCAGGGTGGTAGCGAGGGATGATATTGGAGCCAAGGAGCAGAAGGTGGAATCGTTGTGGGTGGAGATTAGGAACAGCAAAGGGAGGAAGACGCTGGTGGGTGTCGTCTATAGGCCCCCCAATAATGATCTGGAGGTGGGGCAGGCTGTTAACGCGCAAGTAAGTGCGGCGTGCAGGAATGGGACGGCCGTAGTTATGGGGGATTTCAATCTGCATATTGATTGGTCGACCCGTGTTGGACGCAGTGGGTTCGAGGAGGAGTTCTTGGAATGCTGCCGGGATAGTTTCCTCGAACAGTATGTGTTGGAGCCGACGAGGGAGCGAGCTATCTTGGATCTGGTGCTATGTAATGAGGCGGGTAGAATTAGGGAACTTGTGGTGAAGGATCCTCTTGGGGAGCGTGATCATTGTATGGTGGAGTTTCTGGTGCAGATGGAGGAGGACAAAGTGGGTTTCCGGACACGCGTCCTTTGTTTGGACAGAGGGGAGTATGGTAGGATGAGAGAAGAATTGGCGAATGTGGACTGGGGGAGCGCGTTGGAAGGTAGGTCTGCTGAGGAGCAGTGGAGGATCTTTAAGGAGATCTTTCTTGGTGCTCAGCAGAAATTTATTCCAACGGTCAAAAAGGACCGTAGGAGGAGAGGTAATAAGCCGTGGATAACGAAGGAGGAGGTGAAGGAAAGTGTTAAATTAAAAGCGGAGGCGTTTAGAGTAGCTAAGAGTAGTGGGCGAGAAGAGGATTGGGAGAGGTTTAAATGTCAACAAAGATTGACAAAGAAGTTGATAAAGAAGGGTAGGAGAAACTATGAAGCTGGGCTAGCGCTTAATATAAAAAAGGATAGCAAGAGTTTTTATAAATATATAAAAAGGAAGAGGCTGGCTAGGGTGAACGTTGGTCCCTTAGAGGATGAGAAGGGGGACTTAGTGGTAGGGGATGGGGATATGGCGGAAGTCTTGAATAACTTTTTTGTTTCGGTCTTCACGGAGGAGGACGTGAATAATTTGCCGGATGTTAGAGATGGAAAGGTGGTAGGACTGGGGGGTCTCGATGACATTACTGTTACTAGAGAGATGGTGCTCGACAGACTGGAGGGGCTGATTGTGGACAAGTCGCCAGGACCGGATGGAATGCATCCGAGGGTCCTGAAAGAAATGGCGGAGGTGATAGTGGATGCCTTGGTGGTTATTTTCCAGACGTCGCTGGATTCCGGGGAAGTGCCGGAAGATTGGAAAACGGCTAATGTTACGCCGTTGTTTAAGAAGGGTGCCAGGCAAAAGGCGGGGAATTATAGGCCTGTTAGTTTAACGTCTGTTGTAGGTAAAATGTTAGAATCCGTCATCAAGGAGGAAATAGCAAGGCATCTTGAGGGGAACTGCTTGATAGAGCAGACGCAGCACGGTTTCGTTAAAGGGAAGTCGTGTCTGACAAATTTACTGGAGTTCTATGAGGATGTGTCTAGGGCGGTGGATAGAGGAGAGCCGGTGGATGTGGTCTTTCTGGATTTTCAGAAGGCGTTTGACAAGGTACCTCACAAGAGGTTATTGCAGAAGGTCAGGGGGCATGGAGTTGGGGGTAGGGTGTTAGCGTGGATAGAGGACTGGTTGTCAAATAGGATGTGGGTATGCCGGCGTTGGACTGGCGTAAACACAGTAAAAAGTCTGACAACACCAGGTTTTAGTCCAACCTATTTATTTGATAATATACTCAAATATATAAAGTATATTATCAAATAAATAGGTTGGACTAAAACCTGGTGTTGTCAGACTTTTTACTGTCAAATAGGAGGCAGAGAGTGGGGGTCAATGGGTGCTATTCGGATTGGCGGATGGTGACTAGTGGAGTGCCCCAGGGGTCGGTGCTGGGGCCTCAGCTATTTACCATTTATATAGATGACCTGGAGGAGGGAACCGAGTGTAGGGTGTCGAAATTTGCTGATGACACCAAAATTGGTGGAAAGGCAAATTGTGCGGAGGGTGGGGAGAGTCTACAGAAGGATCTAGATAGGCTGGGCAAATGGGCCAGGAAATGGCAAATGGAATTTAATGTTGGCAAGTGCGAGGTGGTCCACTTTGGTAGGAATAATGGTAGGAAGGATTATTACTTACGTGGAGAAAAACTGCAGCAGGCGACAGTGCAGAGGGACCTCGGGGTCCTTGTGCATGAGTCGCAAAAACCCAGCTTGCAGGTGCAGCAGGTGGTCAGGAAGGCTAATGGGATGCTGGCCTTCATCGCGAGGGGGATTGAATATAAAAGTAGGGAGGTCTTGCTGCGGCTGTATAGGGCATTGGTGAGGCCGCAGCTGGAGTACTGTGTGCAGTTTTGGGCGCCGCACCTGCGCAAAGATATTTTGGCCTTGGAGGGAGTGCAGAGGAGGTTTACTAGGCTGATGCCGGAGTTGAGGGGGTTGAGCTATGAGGAGAGGCTGAATAGATTACGCTTGTACTCGTTAGAGTTTAGAAGAATGAGGGGAGATCTCATTGAGACGTATAAGATGATGAATGGGATGGATAGGATAGAGGTGGAGAGACTCTTCCTGCTCAGAAAGGACAGTAGGACTAGGGGGCATAGCCTCAAGATAGAGGGGGGGCGGTTTAGAACAGAGTTGAGGAGGAACTTCTTCACTCAAAGGGTGGTGAATCTCTGGAATTCTCTGCCCGTTGAAGTGGTGGAGGCTGCCTCGCTAAATATTTTTAAGACGCGGGTTGATGGGTTTTTGATGAGACAGGGGATTAAGGGTTATGGGGAGAGGGCGGGAATGTGGAACTGAGCCACGACAGATCAGCCATGATCTTATTGAATGGCGGGGCAGGCTCGAAGGGCTAGTTGGCCTACTCCTGCTCCTATTTCTTATGTTCTTATGTTCTTATTATCAGAAATAGTCAGCATGGTTTTGTCAAGGGCAGGCCGTGCCTTACGAGCCTAGTTGAGTTCTTCGAAAATGTGACTGAACACATTGACGAAGGAAGAGCAGTGGACGTGGTGTACATGGACTTCAGCAAGGCGTTTGATAAGGTCCCCCATGCAAGACTTCTTGAGAAGGTGAGAGGGCATGGGAACCAAGGGGCTTTGGCCTTGTGGATCCAGAACTGGCTTGCCTGCAGAAGGCAGAGAGTGGTTGTGGATGGGTCTTTTTCTGCATGGAGGTCAGTCACCAGTGGAGTGCCCCAGGGATCTGTTCTAGGACCCTTGCTGTTTGTCATTTTCATAAATGACCTGGATGAGGAAGTGGAGGGATGGGTTAGTAAGTTTGCCGATGACACGAAGGTCGGTGGGGTTGTGGATGGTCTGGAAGGATGTCAGAAGTTGCAGCAGTACATAAATAGGATGCAGGACTGGCGGAGAAGTGGCAGATGGACTTCAACGTGGATAAATATGTAGTGGTCCATTTTGGCAGGACCAATGGGATGAACGAGTACACTATCAAGGGCAGGAGTCTTAGCAGTGTTGAAGAGCAGAAGGATCTTGGGGTCCGGGTCCACAGGACTCTTAAATCGGCCTCGCAGGTGGAGGATGTGGTCAAGAAGGCGTATGGTGTACTGGCTTTCATTAATCGAGGGATTGAGTTTAGGAGTCGGGAGGTAATGCTGCAACTTTATAAGACCCTTGTCAGGCCTCACTTGGAGTACTGTGCGCAGTTTTGGTCGCCTCACTGTAGGAAGGACATAGAAGCTATTGAAAGGGTACAGAGGAGATTTACAAGGATGTTGCCTGGATTGGGAGGCATGCCTTATGAAGATAGGTTGAGGGAGCTGAGACTCTTCTCCCGGGAGAGACGAAAGTTGAGAGGCGACCTGATAGAGGTTTATAAAATGTTGAGAGGAATAGATAGGGTGGATTCTCAGAGGCTATTTCCCCGGGTTGAAATGGTCGCCACGAGAGGACACAGACTTAAGGTGCGGGGAGGCAAGTACAGAAGTGATGTTAGGGGTAAGTTTTTCACTCAGAGGGTGGTGAGTGAATGGAATCGGCTGCCGTCAGTGGTGGTGGAGGCAAACTCGCTGGGGTCTTTTAAAAGACTTCTGGATGAGTATATGGGATTTAATGGGATTGGGGGTTATAGATAGGTCTATGGATTGGTAGGTATTGATGTGATCGGCGCAACTCGTGGGCCGAAGGGCCTGTTTGTGCTGTAGTGTTCTATGTTCTATGTCAAGGGGAGATGTTTGGATACACACTTGTTGGAGATGGTCATTACCTGATACTTGTGTGGTGTGAATGTTACATGTAGTGCTAATTCAGAAAATTGTCCCAGAAGTACTTGAGAAAACTCTTTCTCTTCCACATACTCAGCATGGGCATACAAGTATAATCACTGCCTGTGGTGGGAGAGCGGTGGTGAAGAGTTAAAGTTTGGAATGTGTATTGATTCACCTCCAGTGGCTATTAGTTGGCCAGAATAATCGATAAGAAGTTAAATATTTACCAGAGGGTACTGAAGTTTAAAATAAATTCTCAGTCCTTTATGTCATTGAAGGTAAAATAACATGAGTTGTTTGGAACTATGTTACATTAACAGAACAAGCACCGGCGACACTGATAATGGGATATTTTAATTAATCTGTATTCCACTTACTCCCATTTTATGAAATCCCAGTGGATCAAAGCCTTTCCCATTAATATATGTTCACGGCATTCATATTCTCATTTCCTGCTGACTGATTTCTCTAAGGCAAGAGTTACCTCACTGCCAGAGTGTAGCACAGTCACACATTCCAGTAGATTGATGGAGCCAGCCTTGCTAGTTGTACTTGTTGATGAATGCCTTGTGAAGGTGAATTATGGACAGATGTGCAGTGGGTAGGAGCAGACCCAGTGTCTTTCACTCTCTAATCTCTCCCTGTCCCTCCTCCTGAAGATGTTGCCTCCAGTGAGGTACATTTGTCTCCAGACACAATCCTGTACCTTGATCAAGCAATTTTGGGCAATAAATCAAAAACAGAAAATGTTGGAAAATCCCAACAAGCCTGACAACATCTGTGGGTGGGTGGCACGGTATTTGCGTGAGTTTCCTCCGGGTGCTCCGGTTTCCTCCAGTGCTGGTTAGGTGCATTGACCATGCTAAATTCTCTGATATCTACAATAGTGTTAATGTTTGTTAGAAATAAGAACATAAGAAATAGGAGCAGGAGTAGGCCATCTAGCCCTTCGAGCCTGCCCTGCCATTCAATAAGATCATGGCTGATCTGAAGTGGCTCAGTTCCACTTTCCCGCTTTCTCCCCATAACCCTTAATCCCCTTGCCTACCAAAAACCTATCTACCCGTGTCTTAAATATATTTAGCGAGGTAGCCTCCACCACTTCGACGGGCAGAGAATTCCAGTGATTCACCACCCTTTGAGTGAAGAAGTTCCTCCTCAACTCTGTTCTAAACTGCACCCCCCCCCTTATCTTGAGGCTGTGCCCTCTAGTCCTGCTGTCCTTTCTGAGCAGGAAGAACCTCTCCACCTCTACCCTATCCATCCCTTTCATCATCTTATATGTCTCAATAAGATCCCCCCTCATCCTTCTAAACTCTAACGAGTACAAGCCCAGTCTATTCAGCCTCTCCTCATAGCTCAACCCCCTCAACTCCGGTATCAGCCTAGTGTACCTCCTCTGCACTCCCTCCAAGGCCAAAATATCCTTGCGCAAGTGCGGCGACCAAAACTGCACACAGTACTCCAGCTGCGGCCTCACCAGTGCCCTGTACAGTTGCAGCAAGACCTCCCTACTTTTATATTCAATCCCCCTCGCTATGAAGGCCAGCACCCCATTTGCCTTCCTGACCACCTGCTGCACCTGTAGGCTGGGTTTTTGCGACTCATGCACAAGGACCCCGAGGTCCCTCTGCACCGTAGCATGCTGCAGCTTTTCGCCCTGTAAGTAGTAGTCCTTCCTACTATTATTCCTACCAAAGTGGATAACCTCACACTTGCCAACATTGTATTCCATCTGCCAGGTCCTCGCCCACTCGCTCAGCCTATCTAGATCCCTCTGCAGACTTTCCACACCCTCCGCACAATTTGCTGTTCCACTTATCTTTGTGTCATCAGCAAATTTCGACACCATACACTCGGCTCCCTCCTCCAGATCATCTATATAAATGGTAAATAGCTGAGGCCCCAGCACCGACCCCTGGGGCACTCCACTAGTCACCAACCGCCAATCCGAATAGCACCCATTGACACCCACTCTCTGCCTCCTATTTGACAGCCAATCCCCTATCCACGCTAACACCTTACCCCCAACTCCATGCCCCCTAACCTTCAGTAACAACCTTTTGTGCGGCACCTTATCAAACGCCTTGTGAAAATCGAGAAACACCACATCCACCGGTTCCCCTGTATCCACCGCACTAGACACATCCTCATAGAATTCCAATAAATTCGTCAGACACGACTTCCCCTTAACGAATCCGTGCTGCGTCTGCTCTATTAAACAATTCTTCTCAAGATGCCTTGCTATTTCCTCTTTGATGATGGATTCAAGCATTTTTCCTATAACAGACGTTAAACTAACTGGCCTATAATTCCCTGCCTTTTGCCTGCTACCCTTTTTAAACAGCGGCGTAACATTAGCCGTTTTCCAATCTTCTGGCACTTCCCCGGAATCCAGCGAGGTTTGGAAAATAATCACTAAGGCATCCACTATCACCTCTGCTATTTCCTTTAGAACCCTAGGATGCATTCCATCCGGTCCTGGGGACTTGTCCACCATCAATCCCTCTAGTCTGTCGAGCACTGCCTCTCTAGTAACAATGATCTCATTCAGGCCCTCCACTCCTATCATCTTTCCATTGTTAACACCCAGCAAACTATTCGCGTCCTCCTCCGTGAAGACCGAAGCAAAAAAGTTATTCAAGGCCTCAGCCATTTCCTCATCCTCCACCACTAAATCCCCCTCTCAGTTTTGGAGACATTATTTGAAATAATTGTGGAAATTAGTGGCTGGAATTCAGATTTTGTGTAAAAGCTTTTAAGACAAAGGAAACCAGAAGGAAGAGGCATAAAGTGAAAATGAAGCCTGGATAGAAGCAGTGAGAGAAAGCATAGTTTAAAAGGAGATTTGAAATTGTGACTTTTAAAAGTGGAATTTGAAGTTGCTTGTTTGGAAGTCGGAGTTCAGACAGACAAGGTGGCTCACAGTATAACAATCATCTGGGGGATTCTGAGGAGAAACCGACAGACACTAATTTGGGTTCAAAGTGGAGAGTGTATTTGACCACAGCAAGCCTGTATGTTTAAAGAGACTTTGTGTTACTGTGTGTTAATTTGTGTTATGACGTGGCACAGTGGCACAATGGTTAGCTCTGCTGCCTTACAGCGCCAGGGACCCAGGTTTGATTCCCGGCTTGGGTCAGTGTGGAGTTTGCACATTCTCCCCGTCTCTGTGTAGGTTTCTTCCGGGTGCTCCGGTTTCCTCCCACAGTCTGAAAGACATGTTGGTTAGGTGTATTGACCCAATCAGGCGTCAGTGTGGTGACTAGGAGAATTTCACTGCAACTTTGTTGCAGTGTTAATGTAAGCCTTACTTGTGACTAATAAATAAACTTTAACTTTAAAGATCATTATAGCTAAAGATATACTTTGTAATCTGTGTTAATCTTAGAATCTGTGTGCAACTGCTAAAATAGGGTGGAGTAGCAAAGTATTGTATCAAAATCCAATTGTTTCATGCTTAATAAATGTTTTTTTCTTTTAAACTAATTTGCAGTCCTGCAACTCTGTTGCAGTCCTGCAACTCTGTTCCTCCACATTTTATTCAAAAAAAATTATGGTCTTTTGAATCAGAGTTGCATTCTGAGATCTTCGTGTCCTTTTATAAATCTAACTGGGATGTAACAGAATATTATAGAAGTTTCAGACAGAATAAGACATGGGAGCAGGAGTGGACCACATTGCCCATTGAGCCTTCTCCATATTCAATATGATCATGGTTGATTATGAGTTTATTATGAGATTATAATCTGTTATTCCAGTCTTAAATATATTCAACAATGGAGCATCCACAACCCTCTGGGATAGAGAATTCCAAAGATTCACAAACCTCGAGTTAAGAAAGTTCTCCCTGTCTCAGCCCTAAATGATTGGCCCCTTATCCTGAGACTGTGCATCCCCTCCATAGACCCAATTTACTCAGTCCCTTCTCATTGGACACCCCCTCATCCCAGGGACCAATCTAGTGAAGCTTTGCAATACTGTCTCCAATTCAAGTACGTCCTTTCTTAAGTATGGAGATCAAATTGCACAGTGTTTACATATGGTTTCACCCAAAGACATTACAAAGGGCAGATTTTATCCAAGAATCCTAAGGGAAATAAGGATGGAAATCCGATCCCCATAACTCCACTCTTTTAGCACGGCCAATCCGCCTAATTGGCACATCTTTGGACTGTGGGAGGAAACCTGAGCATCTGAAAGAAACCTGCAATCACCCGAGGCTGGAATTGAATCTGAATCCCTGGCGCTGTGATCAGCAGTGCTAACTACTGTCCTAAAGACATATGGGATCCTGGTTTATGAATAGGGACATAGGGTGGCATTGTGGTTAGCACTACTGCCTCACAGCACCAGGGATCCGGGTTTGATTCCTGGCTTGGGTTCCTGTCTGTGGGGAGTCTGACAGTGACCCAGTGATCATGAGGGGTCTGCACAAACTTGTTAGAGACAAACTATCCGCATTGGTGGAAAGATCCAGAATCAAAGATTTAAGGTGATTGGAGACATGAGGACAGACCATTTGATGTAACAATTGTTCAAATCAGGAATGCACTAAATTGTCCAGCTGTGGAGAAAAAGTGGGGGAGTAGGACTTGCTGAATATCTCTTGCAGAGAATCAGCATGGATACAATGGGCTGAATGGCCTGTCTCTATGCTGTAATTGTTCCAAGATTCTGAGATATTTCTACTTGTGAAACATGAAACCAGAAACAGGCTGATGAAATAAGACTATTAAACCTAATGGGGAATTCAAGAGAAACCTCTTTACCCAGAGAGTGGTGAGAATGTGGAGCCACACAGGATGGTTAAGGTGGACAGTATTGATACATTTAAGAGGAAGCTGGATAAACACGAGGGAAAAAGGAATAGAAATAACGTAGATAGGGTGAGATGAAAGAGGGTGGGAGGACGGTCGAGTGGATAAACACTGGCATAGACCTTTGGGCCGAATGGCCTGTTTCTGTGCTATAAGTGAATTAAAAATGAGTGTTCAAAGGAAATGAAAAGGAATATATGTTGATTGCCCCTCTGTCCTGTGTCTGGCTTCACACAGAGAAGGGGATGAATCTTTAATTCCTGGAGACTTCAAGACAACCCAGGAGCATTGGGAACCTGAGTGTGTGGCATGGATAACTCTGGGTGTTTGAAGGAAATGAAAGGCCTGTAATCACCCTGTGCAGGCTCACAGGTATAGAGCCTAGAGCAAATGGGCAATCCCAGACTTAATAAGATTGTTCCAACGTATTCATTATGGTCTTAAACATATTTACAGCATGATCTGAAGAGCTTGCCAACAGATTGACATGCTCCAACTAGATCTGACAGGCTGCTTATTTTAAAACTGATACAGCCCAGATTGTTAGCAAGAGATCACCATTTCTACTCATGCAAGTCCACACCAGGGATTAATCTACATTGTGATTGTTACAGTAAAGTTTCACCATTTGCAGAAGTTACATTCCCACAAGTTCTTGCAAATGGTGAAGATATTTTGTAATGAGAGTGAATTAGATCTGTCTATCTTAGAAAAGATACCAGCTGATCCTTTTGCTGCTACACACTACTCACTCTGCCATCCACTTCCCTTCTCCTGATCCTCCTTATTTATTTTCTTGTTTGCTTTTTCATGGCAGAAGCCTGAAAGCAAAAAGCCTGGAGGCGATTCCTATCATTCCACTGTTAAAAGCAGAGGAATCAGAAAGCGAGCCTCTCCCCAGGACCAGTCTGGAGGCAGCTCACCCGGTACCTGTCATCCCGGTATTTAACCCCCTTGCAGGGTCCCCGATCATTCAGCAATCTCCATGAAGCCTCACTCTCTCTTTAATCAGTGTTGTCTTCTCCACCTCATGCCCCTCACTACTCCCCCTCCCCCACCAATCCTGCCCCTCCTCACCCCCACCCCCGGCTCGCTATTTGTTGTTCTGTTGCTGATTGTTGATGTGCAAATGACAATCAAGAGGTTTGAAGAAGTTCCTGCTGCTCTGTCCCCCTCTCCCTCTCCTTCACTCCTCTCTCTCTCTCACTCCCTCTATCTGGCTGTCTGGATGAGGGCGAGAATCTGCCACAACAGCAGGGACATTTATTGGTTATTCGAGCAAGAGCTGAGAACAACCAAGGAGATAGATTTGAACAAGTGGCAGAAACATGCCTTTTTAACTAACTGGTTCTCCTTTATAAAAACATCTCTATATAAACGTGTACACAGTCACAGCAAGCCTATGGCTGGAATTTTACTGGCATGCCTGCCCTGGAATCAGGTGGGTGCGACATTGTCCATTGGGGGGGGGGGAGTAAAATTTCGGCATTCATCTTCCTTTATCCTGTGTCAGTGTCACACACACACACACACACACACACGCACATATGTGCAGAAAGAACTAGCTTGTTAAAAGAACTCAGTGTTTGCTGAAATTGTGTATAGGTGAAGATTTGGGGCCACAGTGGGTGATTGTGTGTACAAGGGTTTTAGTGCAGATTAACTAAGAAAGAAAAAGTTGCAAAAGATGGGACTTTAATTACTGCTGCTAATGCTGCGGTTCATTAATTTAAGAGTACTCACGGGAACATATAGGTTTTTCGTCCACTAATTCTAGCAGTAATCTCCCAGCCAATCACTTAGTTTAATGAGCATCAGGAAATGGTCATATTACCTTGGACTGTGTGCTTTATCCCTAGCACTATGTAACTGCACTGAAGCACTGCAGACTGCACAATGACTCACATATATCATCCGAAAAGAATTATACTCTAATGGAAATATTGAAATGTTTGTAATGTTCTCATTGTTGAACAGAAGCACCTCAGAGCACATCTGGATCTCTGGAGAAAATGTGACCATCATTGCACTTTACTGTTAAACAATTTGAAATGTTTTGTAAAGTGGCCTTTGGATTTTATATGAATAAAGTATATTTTTGCAAAAAAAAGGTCATGTTATTACCCCAGAGCAATCCAACTTTTCAACTCATAGAGAAACAAAGATGTTATTTCAGAAATCAAGGCTAGTGCACAAGATTCACAAAAAGAGGCGAGAGTTATAACTCTGTCAGAAAACAAAAACTTTCACTGCATCTGCCACCTGCATGATAAAAATAACTGCCACAAAGTTACCACATTCCCCTTGCTTTGTCCTGTGACATTAAGAGAAGAATGTGTATTGATTGACCTACATTGGAAATGTGGATGAAATACCAATGAAATTCAGCATGTCAGAAAACAGTAACAAGGTAATGGGTTCACAGTGGCTGGAGGTTGGCAGAAGATTCACACTGATGCTGGTATTCAAATGCAAAACTCTTCCCAAAGGAGAAATTTCAACAAGGCATTGCCATCCATGTTCACCAGAGAGGCTGGATGGATGAAGGTGATTGCAAGAATTGAATCAAACAAGTGTGGGATTTGAGACCAGGTGGACTGGGCAAATAAAAGTGCCTGGGATAGGTTCAAATCTCAGCATGTTGATAATGTAGTGTTGATATGAGATCAATCAACACTAATATAGCAGTCATTCCCAGTGATTTTATGTGTTGATGTGTGTGTAAACAAACCTTTCAAAGACAGTGTCCAAGGATTGAACAATTGAAATGTTGGAAGATGAGAAAGCGTTTACAGAAAGTGGAAATAATGCAATTGGCCTCATAAACAACATTGTCTCAATGGGTCACAGACACGTGAAATTAACTTGATCCAATATTGGCACAAAATCATGTGGAACATTGAATATACCCAACAGTACCAGGCACAGTTACCTGTGGAAGTTATAACAAAGCTACCGGTGTTACTGATTATGATGATAAGAAAGATTCATACGCTGTTATGGAACCAGGGAGATAAGAACATAATAAGAACATAAGAACATAAGAAATAGGAGCAGGAGTAGGCCATCTAGCCCTTCGAGCCTGCCCCGCCATTCAATAAGATCATGGCTGATCTGTTGTGGCTCAGTTCCACTTTCCCGCCCTCTCCCCATAACCCTTAATCCCCTCTGTTATCAAGAACCCATCAACCCGCTTCTTAAAAATATTTAGCGAGGCAGCCTCCACCACTTCAACGGGCAGAGAATTCCAGAGATTCACCACCCTTTGAGTGAAGAAGTTCCTCCTCAACTCCGTTCTAAACCGCCTCCCCTTTATCTTGAGGCTGTGCCCCCTAGTCCTACTGTCTTTTTTGAGCGGGAAGAGTCTCTCCACCTCTATCCTATCCATCCCATTCATCATCTTATACGTCTCAATGAGATCTCCCCTCATTCTTCTAAACTCTAACGAGTACAAGCCTAGTTTATTCAGCCTCTCCTCATAGCTCAATCCCCTCAACTCCGGTATCAGCCTAGTAAACCTCCTCTGCACTCCTGGTTGAGTGGTTTTGAAGGATTGCAATGTGTTGTTGTTATGGTATATACTTTTACAATGTTTGTAATGTTATAGAATAATTAAATGCTAAACAATTAATGCAAATTGTTCTAATATTGCTGGTTTTATTTTATTCCATTGCGACAATCAAGAACACATGCCAACCCCTAAAATATATTACCTGTGTTAAAGTTAACCTCATTACCTTTAGCCTAAAAAATTGGTCTTAAAAAGTACTTGCAATTCGTCCAAGCTCTTATTCTGCTGTGGTGTTAATACCAGTGTATTAACTGGTATTAATACACGGGACATCATCTTAAATCTAAACAGGCCAATCAGGAATTAAATCAGGGTTCAGTTTTCCTCACAATGGAAATGTGGAACTCTGTCTGCCAAAAGACTGTTGAGACTGAGAGTCAAGACAATGATCTCTACTTTTGTTGAAAGATACCCATAGCAATGGAGCTAAGGTGGGTAAATGGAGATGAAGTATAGATCAGCCTCACTGAATGATAGAGCAGGCTTGAGGGAGCAAATGGCTGTTCCTGTGCCTAATGTTGCTGCTAAGAAGGTTACCTGCAGATATTTGCTCACTTGTTTTGGAAATCAGCCTAAAACTGAGACGAGAATGGTATCCATGAATGGCTTTAACTGCTCACCTTTTCTGATTATCCCCTGAATATCAGAAAGGAAATACTGCAGTAAGTTTCAGAGTTGGGTTATTATCTTGTACAATTTTCAGCACAATGGTGGGCCTCCATGTGGCCCATCTGGGTTTTGGGTGGAGCCCATCAGACTTCTTGTTGATCATTCTCCATGCACAGAGTTGCTACATTCCACAGATCTCCAACCATAGTGTTTTCCTACCAATGTGACTGAAGTGATACATACTTAAAGCAAAGGCAAATGAAGTGAGATGCATGCTGATTTCACAACATTGTACAAAATATAAATATTTCTTTAGGTTTCATTATTTGAAATTGATGATAGTTTTATTAATCTATAAATGATCACTCACTTGATGAAGGAGGAGTGCTCTGAAAGCTCATGCTACCAAGTAAAGTTGTCGGACTTTAACCTAGCGTTGTGAGACTTCTTACTATAAATGAATAAGCTTTTTCTATAACTATTCTGTGTATTAAATGTGTTTAATCTTATTCAGAATGTCACGGTTGGTGAACAAGCCCGATTTCAATCTTGTGGCCCACTGGGATGAAGGAGGTCCACTCATGCAGCCACTCACTAGCCTACGTTGCCCACCACTGGCCCAGCACGAATGGTTGAATATCCCAAGCAGCAGCAGTCTTGGCTGATCTCCCTTTCACCAACCCAGTAGTCCTGAGGCTAACTATGACATTTAGCTTCTGATCTTGCTGCCACTTGTCTGCTGGCAAACAACACACACATGGAATCGGACCTGTATAAGGAAATTGACACAGAATCATACAGCAGAGAAGGAAACCCCTCTGCCCATCATGAAAGAACTATTGAGAGACACAGGACAAACAAGTAACTTTGAAGCTCTCCAGCTCTGTGAGTTTTTCTCACAAAATCCATTCAGCCCATCAAGCCTGTACTGACTCTCTGATAGAGTACCTGACTCAAGCCCTCTCCCCATGCTATCCCCATAAGCCCACACATTTACCTGTAGCTAATCAATCTAACCTGCACATCTTTGGAGTGTGGGAGGAAACTGGAGCATCCAGATGTGGGGAGAACGAGGAAACTCCATACAGAAGTGACCCAAGGTGGGAATTGAACCGGGGTCCCTGGCGCTGTGAAGAAGCAGTGCCTGAGTCTGTTAGAGATTGATCATTGTGATTAGTCAATAACTCAGTTATTGATGAATTGTGGAATTATCAGGATGATAGAACATGAATTGGATGGACCTTGGTCTTTGGTTGCTTAACAATTTCTTTGTTCCCTGTGGATTTAAAAAATAGCAGCAGGCCAACTAACACAGAAAAACTGAAGAATAATTATGGTTTGATGTGATCTATAGCTTTGTATTATTGTGCAGAAAATAAACATTACTTCCTGTCTGAAGTGCCATCTCTCACACTGGTAATCACACTTTATGTACTATTTCTGGTCTGTGTGGTCACTATCTGTGACAATACTGGGCAGACCAAGCCCCACGAGTAACGGTCATTTGGCAGAGGCTGACTCTGCTCTGAGAATGAGGACTGGAATATGGGAATCTGTATTTCCAGGCTTTATGTTGGAATTTATTTTTTGAGGAGATACTGTTGGACATTTAGTGAATGACATCGCTTGAGCACTAGTAACTATTTCTAAGCATCTTGAATGAAGTGTTGAATGGAATGGCTGATGGGGATAAGTCTGTGAGTGATAAATATGGGAATCTGGTGACTAACTTCTTCCAGTATGACCAGGGTAAGTCTGTCTCTGTCTCACCATAACCTTACAGTGAGGAGATCCTGTTTGTGTCTGAATGTGTGTGTGTCTGAATGTGTGTGTGTGCGTGTGCGTGTGCGTGTGTGCGCGCTCATGGCTGTTCCTGTAGGCAGTTAGGAGAAACCTGACAAATTTGTAATTACAATTCTGAATTGTAGCAATTCAGATCCCTCATTGAACTCGCTGAATCATAATTTTAAGCTCTTTGTAGACTGGCGGCAATGCTGCACTGACGTTGGATCATTTGTAATGAGTCTTTGTGCACCTTTTGACATAATCATCGAGGCTGAATTCTGTTCAAGAATCAGGTCAGAAAAGAGATTAAAATATCAATCTCTATAAATAACCTACAGTTATCACCTTGAGAACACCATTGGTGGGTTGCATGTGAGTGCAGGTGTGTTGACTGAGTGAATGTGTGAATAAATGTGTGCGTGAGAGTGTGTGTGTGTAGAAGTGTGTGTGTATGTGTGTGTGTATATGTGTGTGTGTATGTGTATGTGTGTCTCCAAACTCAGACAGGGTCAGTCACTTGTTGTTCTTGCAAAGAGCTCATTGTGGTGTAAGAATCAGTTCTGTTTTCATAACTCTGCATATGTTTTATATTGCAGCTGAATATGAACAGGTTCAGAATCGGACTTTCACAAACTGGGTTAATGCACAGCTGGCAAAGGTAAGAAAGAAAAGATTGCAGCCTGTGTTTAGCACGTATCTGTAGCATCTTTCACAACCTCGGGATGTTCCAAAGCAATTTATAGCCAATGTGTAATCTCCATTGCAATATAGGAATCATGGTAGCAGGTTTGCAAACAGTAAGATCTAGTGCAGAAGCAGAGGGACTTAGGTGGAATGTACATAAATCATTGAAGATGGCAGGACAGTTTGAGAGAGCAGTCAATAAAGCATACAGTATCCTGGATTTTATTAATAGGGGTCTACATACAAGATAAGGAGGTTATGTTGAACCTGTTAAAGACACAATTCGGTCTCAGCTAGAGAAATGCATACAGTTCTGGGTGAACAGGAGAAACTGTTCCCACTCATTAAAGGATCAAGAGCAAGAGGTACAGATTTAAAGTCATTAGTTAAAGTGAAATGAGGCAATTTTTTTCACACAGCAAGTGGTTAGGGTTTGGAATGCACTTCCTGAGTGTGATGGAAGCAGATTCCATTGAAGCATTCAACAAGGAATGAGACTGCTATCTGAAAAGGAAGAATATGGAGGGTTACAGGGAGATGCCGGAGGAATGGCACTGGGTGAATTGCTCATTCGGAGAGCTGCTGCAGACACAAGGGACAAATGGCCCCTTTTTGCATTGTAACAATTCTGTGATTCTGTGATCTCACAAACAGTAATGCAACAACGTCCAAGTCATTCACCTCAGTGCCATTGGTGGACTGATTAATACTGGCCTCAGATACCATAGAGAAATGCAAATTACTGCGGATGCTGGAACCTGAAACCAAAAGAGAAAATACTGGAAAATACTGGAAAAGGTTTGTCAAAGCTTTGACAGAGGGTTGTCTGGACCTGAAACATCAGCTCTTTTCTCTCTTTACAAATGCTGCCAGACTTGCTGAAATTTTCCAGCATTTTCTCTTTTGATGCCAGGGAGAACTGCTCTGCTTTTCTTCCAAATAGTGCAACCTTTTACATTCATCAGAACTGTTTAATATCTCACCAGAATGATATAGAATATGTATGGTATAGAATTGCAGGCGTAATGGGGAGGGATGCAAGAGAGGAGGAGGCATTGCATTATTGCCAAAAGGGACTATCACTCCAATAATGAGGGAGGATGTCTTGGAAGGCTCTTCAAATGAGACCATATGGGGGGAGCTTAGAAATCAAAAAGGGGCGATCACTTTGCTGGGATTATACAGTCCTCCCA
This sequence comes from Carcharhinus amblyrhynchos, assembly GCF_965287045.1. NCBI lineage: Eukaryota > Metazoa > Chordata > Chondrichthyes > Carcharhiniformes > Carcharhinidae > Carcharhinus > Carcharhinus amblyrhynchos. The sequence continues at coordinate 2,084,974 of NC_137337.1, forward strand.
ACAGTCAGAGGGAGACAGAGAAGCAGATATGTAGGCAATCACAGAGAGGTGTGAGAGGAAAAGGGTTATAGTAGTAAGGAATTTCAACTTCGTTAGTATTAACTGGAAAAGATTGGATGGAATTTTTAAGATGTATCCAGGAGAGCTTTTTGTGCCAGTACGTAAGTAGTTCTGCCAGGGATGGGCAGTGCTAGGCCTAATGCCAGGGATGAAGCTGGGCAAGTGGTCAAAATGTCAGTGGGCGAACATGTTGGGGATAGTGACCATGACTTTGTTTCAAAGTCATTATGGAAAAGGAAGAAATATTAAATGTTTTAGTGGGCATAAAGGTGTACAAATACCCAGGGCCTGAATGAGATGTATCCCAGGCTGCTTTGGAAGGCAAGGGAGGAGATTGCAAGAGCCCTGATGGAGCTATTTAAATTCCACTGGCCACAGGTGGTGCTGGATGACTGGAGGATAGCGAACACAGTAGCTTTATTCAAGAAGGGCAGCAGGGATAAGAGTCATAGAGGTTTACAGCATGGAAACAGGCCCTTCAGCCCAACTTGTCCATGCCATCCTTTTTTTTAAACCCTTAACTAATCCCAATTGCCCACATTTGGCCCATATCCCTCTATACCCATCGTACCCTTGTAACTATCTAAATGCTTTTTAAAAGACAAAATCGTACCCGCCTCTACTACTACTTCTGGCAGCTTGTTCCAGACACTCACCATCCTCTGTGTGAAAAAATTGCCCCTCTGGACACTTCTGTTTCTCTCCTCTCACCTTAGACCTATGCCCTCTAGTTTTAGACTCCCCTACCTTTACATAAGAACATAAGAAATAGGAGCAGGAGTAGGCCATCTAGCCCTTCGAGCCTGCCCCGCCATTCAATAAGATCATGGCTGATCTGAAGTGGCTCAGTTCCACTTTCCCGCTTTCTCCCCATAACCCTTAATCCCCTTGCCTACCAAAAGCCTATCCACCCGTGTCTTAAATATATTTAGCGAGATAGCCTCCACCACTTCAACGGGCAGAGAATTCCAGAGATTCACCACCCTTTGAGTGAAGAGGTTCCTCCTCAACTCTGTTCTAAACTGCCCCCCCTTTATCTTGAGGCTGTGCCCCCTAGTCCTACTATCCTTTCTGAGTGGGAAGAGTCTCTCCGCCTCTATCCTATCCATCCCATTCATCATCTTATACGTCTCAATGAGATCTCCCCTCATTCTTCTAAACTCTAATGAGTACAAGCCTAATTTATTCAGCCTCTCCTCATAGCTCAACCCCCTCAACTCCGGCATCAGCCTAGTAAACCTCCTCTGCACTCCCTCCAAGGCCAAAATATCCTTGCGTAAGTACGGCGCCCAAAACTGCATACAGTACTCCAGCTGCGGCCTCACCAATGCCCTATACAGCCGCAGCAAGACCTCCCTACTTTTATATTCAATCCCCCTCGCGATGAAGGCCAGCATCCCATTCGCCTTCCTGACCACCTGCTGCACCTGCAAGCTGGGTTTTTGCGACTCATGCACAAGGACCCCGAGGTCCCTCTGCACCGTCGCCTGCTGCAGTTTTTCTCCACGTAAGTAATAATCCTTCCTACCATTATTCCTACCAAAGTGGACCACCTCGCACTTGCCAACATTAAATTCCATTTGCCATTTCCTGGCCCATTTGCCCAGCCTATCTAGATCCTTCTGTAGACTCTCCCCACCCTCCGCACAATTTGCCTTTCCACCAATTTTGGTGTCATCAGCAAATTTCGACACCCTACACTCTGTTCCCTCCTCCAGATCATCTATATAAATGGTAAATAGCTGAGGCCCCAGCACCGAACCCTGGGGCACTCCACAAGTCACCATCCGCCAATCCGAATAGCACCCATTGACCCCCACTCTCTGCCTCCTATTTGCCTCCTATTTGAAGGTGGCAGCACAGGTAGATGGGGTGAAAAATACAGACGGAATGCTTGCCTTCATTAGCCAGGGTATAGAATATAGGAGCAGGGAGGTCTTGGTATAACTTTATAAAACATTGGTTAGGCCACAGATGGAATAGTGTGTGCAGTTCTGGTCGCCACACTATCAGAAGGGTGTGATTGCACTGGAAAGGGTGCAGAGGACATTCACCAGGATGCTGCATTGGATGGAAAGTTTCAGCTATGAGGAGAGACTGGATAGGATGGGTTTGTTTTCCCTGGAGCAGAGGAGGCTGAGGGGGGATCTGATAGAGATGGACAAAATTATGAGAGGCATATACAGGGTAGATTGTAAGAATCTTTTCCCCATGGCAAAGATGTCTAAGACCAGAGGGCATAGGTTCAAGGTGAGGAGTAAGTGGTTTAAAGGGGATCTGTGGAAAGATGTTTTCACCCAGAGGGTGGTGGGAATGTGGAACTTGCTGCCTGAGAAGGTGACGGTGGCAGCTACTTTCACAACATTTAAGAAGCATCTGGACAAATAATTAAATTGCCAAGTAGACAAAGGAGGAAATGTTGGTAAATGGATTAGCACAAATTGGTATTTGGTGGTCAGCTTAGACATGGTGGGCCAAAGGGCCTGTTTCTCTGCTGTATGACTCTGTGACTCTAAAAATATCAGTTTAGATTACATGCTTCAGAGTGGTATTTAATCCCACAAACCATCTGATTCAGAGACAAGAGATCTACACATTGAATCCCAAGTGACATGTGGAAGGGAACAGGTTAACCTCAATTTGTGAATCAGAGTAACATTCCTGTTTTTGTATCCTGATAGCACAAGACTCCATCTGTTGTCCAAGACTTGTTCCAGGATCTTCGGGATGGACATAGGATCTTGGATTTACTGGAAGTTCTCTCAGGACAGCAGATGGTGAGAAAGAAACTGAGTGATATCCTGCTGCAACTAAAAAACAAGAATGAGAATTTTAAAATCCAGATCAAGAGAGCCAGTGTTAGTCAGTGAGCTCTGGGAGGTGGGGACGGGATTCTCTGTGAGTTAAGATGAGGGGAGCAGATTTTTGGTTGACCTCATGTTTATGGTGGGTAGAATTTGGGAGACCGGGCAGCAGAGCATGGGAATAGGCCAGTCTACAAATAACAAAGGTGTTCTGATGTTTTCAGTGGCAGATTAGCTGAGACTGGAGGAAAGTTGGGTTATGTTACAAAGGTTGCAGTAGGCGCAAGCTGAGATGAGATAACCCTGAGACAAGTTAGGAAACTCATCTCGGGATCAAATCTAACGCCAAGGTTGTGAACAGAAGGCTTCATCTCAAACTGTTATCATGGAGAGGGAGTGGAGACAGTAGCTAGGGAGTGGAGTTTGGAGCGGTGACTGAAAGCAATGGCTTCGGCCCTCCTAATATTTCACTGGAAGAAATTTCTGCTTATCCAGTCCTGGGTGTTGGTTAATTTAACAACAGTGTAGGGGTTGAGGGAGATGGTAGTGAGGAAGAACTGGAATTTGTTAGTATGCTTGGAAACTAACTCTATGCTTCGGGATGATGTCACCTGAGGGTAGATGGATAATAGGAGGGATCAAGGATAGATCCTTGGGGAACAGAGCTCACGGTGCCAGAGTGGGAAGAGAATCCTTGAAAGTGATATGTTGGTTAGGATGAGGTTGGTAAGAATGATCCCAATCCCTCCCCACACTCCCACCCCCCACCCCCACAACAAGCGGTGAGGAGCTGGGGGCAGCTGGAGGGGGATGATATGGTCAACCTTGTCAAACTGTACAGACTATGAGGAGGGTAAGGGTGAGAACTTGCCTTTGTCAGAGAGCCACAGGATGGGATTAGTGAATTTGGCAAGGGCAAAACTCGATTGGAGGGATGGTGAGGTGAGGTGTTGGAGAAGATGGTAATCGATTTAAGATACACTGTGAAAGTGGAAAATCTGATGTGAAAGTTGGGATTGTTCAGGTCAGTGAGTGAGCAAATGATGGAGGTGCTGTGAGGTGAGAGAGGTAACGTGACTTTGATTTGTGTCTGTTTAGGAGCGTGAGAGAGGACATTCTGATCCTGCTCGCTACAGGTCCAACATCGAAACTGCCCTGAAGTTTTTAAGGAAGAAATCGGTCAGTTATTTCATTTTTTTTTGTGTGGTACACTAGGATGTCTGGTTTTTGCTGGAACTACAGTAGAGTTATTCAGTAACCATTACTCGCTTTGATATTTCAGATAAAGTTGGTGAATATTAATGTCCCGGACATTGTGGAGGGGAAGCCCAGAATCATCCTGGGCTTGATCTGGTCCATTATATTACATTTCCACGTAGGTATTTTACTTAATCCTTGTGGGCTAAGGATGTTGGCACCATCTGTAAATGGACCACCCGCTGTAGCTGGCTTGGGTTTCTAATTCTGCCTGACATATTCCTGAACCATTCACCATGTGACTCGGATTACCAGTTCTGCCTGGACATTCTCCTCCATTTAATCACATGGTATTTTATCTCCTGCAGCGTCACACCCATGCTGCCTTCCAATGGGAATGATGCGTTCATAATGATCCATGTCTCAGTGCCAGCTCCTGTCCATGTACAGGACACACTATTATGGGTAGAGGTGTGTGTGTACCCGGGGTAAAGTGGTGACTGTTTTTGGGAGTCTGTGTATTTACTAGTGGAGATTGAACATTATATCCTGGGATTAGAAGGGGTGGACAATGGAAATGTCCGTTGACCTCGGGGAGGAATTTCTGGTATTGCTTGAGTGAGGCTGTAAAATCCCGCCCATTTTCTCCTCAGACAATTATCTAATTTTCTTTTAAAAGCCTTGATTGAAGTTCTCTCCACCACAATCTCAGGCAGTGTCTCCCAAATGCTAACCGCTCCCTCTGTGAGAAAGGATTTCCTCCTGCCGCTCCTGGTCAGTTGTCTTTAATGGATATCCTCTGTCTACTGTGTCCAGAGCCTTTCTGATTCTGTTCTCTCTCTGAACAGATTGAGAAACTTGCCAGTCGATTTCAGTCCGCCTCCAGTCAGATCCATGTGGAACCTTCTCCCGGTGTTAACTCCACACAGACAGTACCAACTCCGAGGAAAAGAAGAGCAAGCCGTGCAAAATGGAAGATGTCGACAAAGAAAGCCTTACTCCAGTGGGTTCAGGATAGGTCAACGTAAGGAGTTCAGATTGAAGGGTCATTGTGTGATTTCCACAAGAAATTAGAATCAAGCAGCACAGAAAGAGGCCATCTGCTGATCACAAGTGTGCTGACTCTTTGAAAGAGCTATCTGATTGGTTACAATTCTCCCGCCCTTTGTGCCGAGCGCTGTAAAATGTCCCCTTTCAGATGTACATTGTGTGTGATAAGGGAATGACCAATGTCCTGTGTTAGCTGAGAGTGGGAGCAAGGACTCCTTTTTTCCCCTCACTTGTGAGAGGGTTTTTTGAGATTTATAAAGGTCAATGCGCCATTTCAGTATTTCAGTAAATAAACTATTTACATACTGATTGCAAATAATTCAATCTGACAGGCTTCCTTGAGTGTAAACACAAAGAGAGTTAGGTTTTATTGTGCAAAAAAGGTAAACACATGGCCCAACTGGCGAAACACACATATACACACACATACACACGTGCACACACATACACACACACAGACACACACACACACGACACCCAGACACACATGCACGTGTGCACATACACACACACACACTCAGACACACACACACTCAGACACACATGCACAGGCACACACATGCACAGGCACACACATGCACTGGCACACACGCATATGTGCACCCACATAAACACACACACATGCATACACAAATACACACACACATATGTGCACACAGACACACAGTCAGTCACACTCACACAAACACACACAGACACACACATGCACACACACAGAAGACACCCAGACACTCATGCACACCCACGCGTGCACATGCATGCACACCCACGCGTGCACACACATGCACACCCACGCGTGCACACACATGCACACCCACGCGTGCACACACATGCACACCCACGCGTGCACACACATGCACACCCACGCGTGCACACACATGCACACATGCACATGTGCACACAAAGAGAGGAACCTTACTTTGGCCAGGTTAAGAGTGACCAATGAAAGGCAAATAAATAGAGCATTGACTGTTTATGAGTCCCTCTGTTGTTTGTACAGTTATTCAATGATGATCCCTTTCCCTGGAATCACTGTTTGGGAATTTTGAAGTTTTCAAGATGTTTCTGTCTGTCTGTCTGCAGTTCCCAGTGTAGAGTGCAGAGGAGGTTTACTAGGCTGATGCCGGAGTTGAGGGGGTTGAGCTATGAGGAGAGGCTGAATAAACTAGGCTTGTACTCGTTAGAGTTTAGAAGAATGAGGGGAGATCTCATTGAGACGTATAAGATGATGAATGGGATGGATAGGATAGAGGTGGAGAGACTCTTCCCGCTCAGAAAGGATAATAGGACTAGGGGGCACAGCTTCAAGATAAAGGGGGGCGGTTTAGAACGGAGTTGAGGAGGAACTTCTTCACTCAAAGGGTGGTGAATCTCTGGAATTCTCTGCCCGTTGAAGGGGTGGAGGCTACCTCGCTAAATATTTTTAAGACGTGGGTTGATGGGTTTTTGATAAGAGAGGGGATTAAGGGTTATGGGGAGAGGGCGGGAAAGTGGAACTGAGCCAAGACAGATCAGCCATGATCTTATTGAATGGCGGGGCAGGCTCGAAGGGCTAGATGGCCTACTCCTGCTCTTATTTCTTATGTTCTTATTAGAAGCAGGTGAGAGAGAGTGGAGCATGCAACCTGATTGCTGCCTTCAGCTGTTCTTCACACCGTTCCATTCAATGTCACTGTAACCAGCTGGCAGGTTACCATCACAGCCCTTCACAAGGGGGCTTCAGTGATGTGACAGCTGTTATTGGCACTCAGTTGAGAGTACTTCATGTTAATCAAGGAGCTTTGATCTCCCACTGTCTAAGCTATCAGTTACCATTGAAATATCTGCTTGCATCATGGGATTTGCCAGTCCTTTGTTTCTGGACGTTTCTGGAGTGGGAAATCTGTTGGCCCATTGTCCTTATGTTTTGTAGAGAGATCAGACATTGGCATGGAATCAGCCAATAGTCATGTCTCCTGGTAAATCCAGGCCCAAACATTTGCAGACTTGGCCAATCTGTAGGTTCGGTATCATTGCCTGGCAAAATTCTGTTTGAAGAAATTCAATATATACCTGAGCAGCCAATGAATCTAAAGGTTAATATTCCACATCTACATCACGCTGTTATGGTATCTGTTTCAGGAAACTGGATGTTAATGTCCAGAATTTCAGCACCAGCTGGAGAAATGGCCTAGCTTTCGTTGCCATTATCAACTCCCTTCGACCTGGTCTGCTCGACCCACAAGAGTTTAAATACAAGTCCAACAGAGAGAACCTGGAAAGGGTCTTCAAGGTGGCAGAGCAGGAGCTGAGGATACCCAGACTGTTGGAAGCAGAAGGTGAGAGCTAGTGGATAGAGAATCTGGCAGTCAAGCAGAGGTCAGGGTGAATGGGAGAGAGACAGAGAGCAAAAAGGTCAAGGAAAAGGAAACAGGGTGGTTTATGACATGGTTTTTATATGGAATAACAGACACCCAGGAGTGAGTTACAGACTGGAACCTAATCGAGGGGTTCGGGGTGGTTTATATATAGAATAACAGATACCCGGGAGTGAGTTACAGACTGGAATCTAATCGAGGGGTTCGGGATGGTTTATATATAGAATAACAGATACCCGGGAGTGAGTTACAGACTGGAATCTAATCGAGGGGTTCGGGGTGGTTTATATACAGAATAACAGATACCCGGGAGTGAGTTACAGACTGGAATCTAATCGAGGGGTTCGGAGTGGTTTATATATAGAATAACAGATACCCGGGAGTGAGTTACAGACTGGAATCTAATCGAGGGGTTCGGCGTGGTTTATATATAGAATAACAGATACCCGGGAGTGAGTTACAGACTGGAATCTAATCGAGGGGTTCGGGGTGGTTAATATATAGAATAGCAGATAACCGGGAGTGAGTTACAGACTGGAATCTAATCGAGAGGTTTGGATTATTTGTGTCATTCAGAGGTTCTGACGATTTATGAAGAATGTGAACTTTATGTAATTGAGGGTTTTGGTCAGATTATATAATTGAGGGGTTTTGTATATAATCCAGGGATTGGGAGTTTATATTATGAACGGGCTCATCAACATGATCTTTTCTTTCCCCAGATGTTGATGTCTGCAATCCCGATGAGAAGTCAATAATAACGTATGTGTCCCAATTCCTGCAGTATTCCAAGGAGCAGCTTGTACCCAGGGATGAACCAGACATACAAACACAACCTCACTGTTTGGTAATCAACCTTCTCCATGCTGGTTGAGAGTGCATGGTTCTACTTTACACATTGCCTGAATGATAACCGTGAGACACAGGGCTCTCCAAGATAAAACTCTCCAATATTATTGTTAATTTCTTGTTGATTATTCCCTCCGCAGTCTGAGAGGCTGAGGGTACATTTGTGCTGTGAGATTATTAGCCGGGGGGTCCAGAACCTGGCCCAGGAATGGGAACATAGGAGCAGGAGTAGGCCATTCAGCCCCTCAGGTCCACTCCGCCATCATTCAATAAGGTCATGGCTGATCAGTGGTCTAACCCCATGTATCTGCCCTTGGCCCATATCCCTTGTTACCCTGTTCAATAAAAATGTGTCTATCTCAGAACCAAACCTAACAATGGAAGCAGCATCCAGCACTGTTTGAGGAAGAGAGTTCCAAACCTCTCGCACTCTACGTGTAGATGTATTTTCTAACATCTCCCCTGAAATATGTGGCTCTAATGTTTAGATTATAGCCCCTAATTCTGGACCATTCAACCAGTGGAAACAGATTATCCTTATCCACCCAGTCCTTCACTAGAAATATTCTGTAGACTTCTATCATATACCCCTCAAACTTTTGAATTTGAGAGAATAAAGGCCTAATTTGTCTAATCTCTGTAACTTAACCCCTAAAGCCCGGGTATCAATCTTATAAACCTGAATTGAATCCAGAGACCATGCCCAGGAACCCAGAGGCTGTTTCCTGGATTCCAGAAGCTGGATTCAGGAATCCAGGGTTCGTGCCCAGGAATCCAGAGGCCGAGCCCAAGAATCCAGAGGCCATGTCCAGGAAAATCCAGAGGCTGGATTCAGGAATCCAGAGGCCGTAACTGGGAATCTAGAGGCTGATTCAGGAATCCAGGAAATCGCTGTTTGCTGGTCTAATTAAGTCTGAGTGTGTTGAGGTTACATGGGCAGTTGGGGAATTGTTATGGTCTGTAGTTGAAAGCCAACAGGTAAGTCTTGCTTCGTTGTGAATGCACAGCAGAGAAGGTGACCATTCAGCCCATCAAGCTGAAGGAGCTGTCTAGTTAATCCTAGCTCTTTCATCATAGACACACAAATTCTTTTAATTTACAAATTCAATTTCCTTTTTGAAAGTTACTATTGAGTCTGTTTTCATTGACCTTTCAGCAGCACATTCCAGATCAAACCAATCCCTGTGTAATTTATTTTCCATTTTGACCAATTAGCTTCAATCTTTGTTAAAGTTAAAGTTTACTTATTAGTGTCACAAATAGATTTGCATTAACACTGCAATGAGGTTACTGTGAAATTCCCCTAGTCGCCACACTCCGGTGCCTGTTTGGGTCAATACACCTAACCAGCACGTCTTTCAGACTGTGGGAGAAAACCAGAACACCTGGAGGAAACCCACGCAGACATGGGGAGAATGTGCAAACTCCATGCAGACAGTGACCCAAGCCGGGAATTGAACCCAGGTCTGAGGTGCTTCGAGGCAGCAGTGCTAACCACTGTGCCACCGTACAGCCCCTAAGGCCCCCAGGCCACTGGCCTTTGCCATTTTCTAACAGCACTTATGATGTGAACATTTTGATCAAATTTCCTCTTGGCTTTCTGTAAGATCTTGACATCCTTCTGAAAGTGTAGATCCCAGATAGCCGCAATAATTCAGCTAGGGTCTAATCCTCTTCATTTCTTCAGAGGCTTCTTCAACCTTATTGAGAATGTGTGTGATGATTTCATGGGATAAGAGGGACACAGTGATTGACCTCTCTGTCTCTCTTGTCTAGGTGGGCTCAGAAGAGCTGGGCACCAGGGTGTCAGAGAATGACCTCAAGAAGAACTTTGAAGAATCAAGGAGACAGATCAACACTTGCATTGAGGGAGCTGAGCTGTTCCTCAAAGATAGAGGGTCACCAGAGGAACTCATTACCAAGCACCAGGTAGAAACTCTCTTGCATGTCACCTTTGTCCATGAGCTGCCTTGGAGTTTTGTGCATAAGTTTCTGCTCTGACTCCATGAAACTTCAAAGAAGACTCATTGGTGCTGAAAATCCCAGGACTAAAGGGGTTAAATTTCAAACACAGATTTCCTGGACAAGGCTTGTATATTCTCGAGTATCGAAGATTAGGAAGTTGGCTAACTGAATTGTTTGAGGTGTTTAAAGAAGTTGGTGAGAAATGATTTTCTCTCGTGGGGATTGGAGAGTCCAGATTAAGGGGACAGAATCCCCTTGTGCAACACAGTGGCACAATGGTTAGCATTGCTGCCTCACACCAGGGACTGAGGCTTGATTCCCCGCTTGGGTCACTGTCTGCATGGAGTTTGCATGTCCTCCCAGTGTCTGCATGGGTTTCCTCCCACACTCCAACAATGTGCGGGTTAGGTGGATTGGCCATGTTGAATTGTCCCTTAGTGTCGGGGGATAAGCAGGGTAAATATGTGGGCTTATGGGGATAGGGCCTGGGTGGGATTGTGTTTGGTACAGACTTGCAAAATGCCTCCTTTTGCACTTAGGGATTTTATGATTCTAGTCTTAAAATTAGAAATATGTCAGGAAACAGAGGGGGCTGTGGAAATGTGGAACTCTCTCCCAAAAATTCTGTTCAATTGAAAATTTCAAAACTTAGATTGATAGATTTCTGTTGAATAAAAATATTAACAGAACCAAAGCAGGTGGATAGATTTAAGATACTGAGCAGTCATGGCTTGACTGAATGGTAGAGCAGGTTTGAGGGGCAGAATGGGCTCTTGTTGATTCCATGTAACAGACTTGAGGGGCTGAATGGCCTCCTTCTGTTCGTGTGTTGCTAACTCAGTGATTTGGGGTAGGTAAATTATGCTTGTAGTTATACTGAATCTTCAGTGTGCAAACGGTTGGCAGGGTCAGTGGACAATCACTTATCCCCCGCCGGCTGCATTTCCAGTGATTGTTAGTGAGTGGGCAGGGAGGAGTGAGGAGTTGGGAAGCAGATGTTTGGGTTGTAGGAGGTTGGAGGAATGAGAGAAGACAAGGGAGTGCATGTGCTATTTTGAATTCAGATTTCAGTCGTTATAAACAGTGATTTGGGGTTTCAGCAGGGACCTGCAGTCAGGTTCATTAACACACTGCTCTTCACAGGAAACAATCAAGAGTTTTAATTCTTCGATCCTTGAGCATTTTCTGGATGCAACAGATAAAATCAAAACTGTTTTAACCCCGCGGAGGATTCGGTCCGTTGTGGAAATGCGGGAGCAACTCTGCCAAAAATGGGAGGTGAGACCTTTGGTGAATCTTCATATTTTGACCAAAATGTTCTGGCTGTTCCCACCAATGGTGAAACCCTTGCCGTGGGTTTCCTGGCAATGGAGGGTGTAAACAACAGGAAAATGATGACAACCATGAGACTGACTGATCCCATCGCCAGCCGGTGGGGGTGGTGGTGGTGGCAGTGCTGGAATCCCACCCTTTGGATTCTGTGCGGAACTATTCCCACCAGTCACACGGATTGACAATTTAGATTTAGGCTTTTACATCCAATCAGAATGTACGCTTTGAACATTGACCCAAATCATTGAAAGCGTGTTTTGTGTCTTCACGATATCAAAAGTGTTTGACAGTTTATGAGATACTTTGTTGGGAAAATCATGTCTTTCAAAACTATATATTTTTTAAATATGGAAAGACATTGCATTATTTGGACACTTGGGAGCTGACCTGGAGTTCACCTGGACTTGGAGCAATCCTCCCCTCGCATACTTGAGGAAGATAGATTTGTTTTGAGTTGTTAACAAGTTGTGGGGAAGAAGTCTGAAAGGCAGAGGCCAGTGACATTCTGGGAATCTGTGGCAGGGACAAGTTTTCTGTTTTGAACCTGTTTGTTTTTGAAATCAATCTTATTGGGCAGTAAGCTGAACTCTGAGTTCGTTGAAAGAGCCTGGTTAAAGTCTCTTTTGTTCTGAATACCAGCAGAGAAGGGAAACAATTTTGATAAGTAAACTGAACTTTTAAATTAATATTATGGTCTGTGAAATAGTGGGTCTAGATAATCTGCGCACTCCTCCCATCCCTGTGCGTAACAATCCATTGAAGTTAATCACACACAGTTTAAATGTAGGAAACATGACAACTAATTTGCACACAAGATCCCACAAACTGCAGCCTGCTAAGGCTCAGCACTCTGCTTTTAGTTGGTTCAGGATGAATAATGGCTCTTTCTTAGAAATAGCATCATGGGATATTATATCCACTTCAAGGGCAAACAGTGTTTTGGTGCAACACTCATCCAAAGATAGCACCCATAATAGTGCAGCACTCCATAAGTACTGCATAGAGAATGTCACCCTGGATTATGTACTCAAGTCTTTGGAGTGGGACCTGAACCTGCAACTTTCTGAACCAGAAATAAGAGTGCGACTCACCAAACCACACCTAACACCAGTAGGAGTTGGGTGAATTCAAAGTTACAGTAAAGAGATGAGGGGGCACATTTTCCCATTCTGCCCACCATGGGAATCATAGCAGGTGAGGGTTGGACCATGGAACGGTCCGTTGACCTCGGGCGGAATTTTCTGGTTTTGGCGTGAGCGCAGTTGGAAAGTCCTGCCCGAGGTGTTGACATGAGCACACCTTTTGAAGAAAATATGAACAAAGCTCTGCTGGAAGATCAACAGATGGACAAAAATAAAGGTCTTGTTTAGGCCACACGAAGAGCAATCTGGACTCCATGAGGATATCAAGACTCTGGGGGATGTGCAAAGACCGATGGACGAAAGTGATATAGAACTGAGAAGTTACTAATATCAGGAAAGATTGAACATACTAGGGATCTTTTCTCTCGAAAACAAAAGCTGAAGTCAGTATGATCAAACATGTTTGATAGGGTAGATGTGGAGAAGATATTTCCACTTGTGTGGGAGACAAAACTGGGGTCCACAAGTATAAGACAGTCACTGATAAACTGAATGGGGAATTCAGGAGAAACTTTACCCAAACAGTGGAACTCTTGGTGAACTGTGTTGATAGATTCAGGTAAGGAATAGAAGGATATGTTGGTGGGTAAAGAGGGTGGGAAGAGATTCGTGTGGACCAGGAACAGCAGCGTGGACCTTTTGGAACATTCCTGTGTAATTTTGCAGAGAAAAAGCACATGATTTGAATTGCATTTTGATTTATGTTTCAGGTGGTACAGTCAGCAGTTAATTCACAACTACTTCAGCTGAAGTTTGAGATGGAACACAATAAATTTACTGAGGCCCTTCAAGAGTGTGAGAAACAGTTGGCAATGGACAGTTCCCCCCTGCAGTCCCATCCTGCAGGGCACCAGGTACTTTCACTCTCATCTGGGCTATGGGGGCAGGACTCACTCTGCGGTACCAGCATGTCTCCACCTCTCCCTGGGCTAGTTGTGTCCAATGTTGAACTCTTGGGATAAGACAGAGGGGGATTTAGATTTAGTTCTTCATCGCTGAGATTATTTTGTTTCTCCCCAGGTGTTCTTTTGTGAAGACAGCAGTTTGATGCGAACCAATCAACATCTGTCAGTGATGAGGCAGCTGTGTGAGAACATGTCCGGTGACAGGGATGATGCTGAAATCAGAAAGGCCAAACTCCAGGCTTGTGAGCATCGTAAGACTGAATTGGAAGAACGAGCCCATGAGAGGCTGTCCGGGCTTCATGACTCAGTTGGGTCACCTTTAACAGGGTTAGTACCAATTCTAGAATCTCCACTAGTGATTTGATACGCTGGAGGCAGAATTTTACCGGCATGCTGTCCGAGGTTCGTACAATCCTACCCAGGGCTAATAGAGAATGCCGTTTTCCGAGCCTCGTCTGCTCCTGGAATTAGGGCGGATGTGCCGGTAAAATTCCGGCCAGAGTGTTGTGTTCAGTCATTGCAGAGGGCAGCTACAAGTCAATCACCTTGTTGTGGGACTGGTGTCACAGATCAGCTCAGACTGGGTCAGGGTGATAGATTTGCCCTAAAGTGAACCTTTTGGGTTTCTACAACAATCCAATAGCTTCATGGTCACTTTTCCTGAAGCTAAATTTTCCTCAGAGATTGTTTAAAACTGAATTCCAAATTCTCACCAGACTTGTGTTCAACTGGTCCAGAAAAGGAATGGATCAAACAGAGAGGCAGCTTAGTGTTCTGTGATAAAGAGAGTTTATATCAATTGTTTTAATTCAGTTAGAAACTCCAAAGTGTTTTATGAAGTCCATCTGGATTGTACATTTTACACTTTGAATGTGGCTAGGATAAGCGTGAGATGCTTCACTTCAGGTATGATTGCAATGACCCATTAGGGAGCTGTTATCAAAGTTTATTTAAGAATATAGTTAACATGTATAGAAGAAAAGTAGCAAGAACTTTTATCAATTATAAACAAGGAACAAAAACAATTATGATAATCGTATAATCCTTAACAAATATCTAAAATGTTCCAATCAAACAAAACTTCCCATAGACAAAAAAAATCCTCCCATAGGTTTATCATAGCAAAAACCACTGCTCAAGTGATACTGGGGCTGAATCCTTTGGATGAATGCTGCAGTTCTCTTGATACACATACAGACAAGGTTGGAGTCAGAACAGTTTCCCAGAACACCAGGGAGAGATTCTGGTTGAGCCACCAACAGCAGATTCTCTACTCCAGGAAGGCAAGAAGCCTTACTTTCAGCTAACTAGCAGAATTTCCAAAACCAGGGAGAGAGAAATGCTTCTTTTCAGTTTGCTGTCCTTTCTAAACTAAAACTGCTGCCAGCCAAAACTGAAAATGAAACCTTAAATTGACTGGGAAGGAAAAAAACTGTCCAAAACACAGGAGCTGGAATTCTACCAAAAAAATTCTAAGGGTCAAATTTGCATGAAAACTGAAGTAATTCATGCTGTTTTTTCAGTGAAAGTTCAGAGAAGAATCTCCCAAATCTGTATTCACTGCAGAGATCACCACTGTGAATCTCATTATAAAGCTGTGGGTTGGGCTTATTCCTACTGGAGAGGCCAGTAGCGTAGTGTGAATGGTCCAGTGCGCATGCACCGATCTGTCAGTGCTGAGATCAGTGCATGCTTAGTGGCTCCGCACTGCTGGCCTCCCAATTACTGGCCAGCCCTGCAATCCCTGCATTGCCAGCTCTCCGAGCCCCCCTCCAACAGCCCGATCGCTGGCCCCCAACCATGTCTGGGCCAGCCCGAAGCCCCCCCCCACCCCGAATCTCCGCCCCAATAGTAACCGTTCCGCAGTCCCGATATCCCCCACAGCCCCAACCCTTCCAGCAGGCTGATTCCCCATCTACCCCAGCCCACCCCCAATCACTGGCCTCCCTCCTTTCCCCACCAATCCTGTCTGCAGAGTGGCAGTGGGATCCCTGACACCCACCGATCACTCCACCAGGCCCTGCCTCCAAAAGGCCTTGCCCCCATAAGCCCTGCCCCCTTGACACTGTCCCATGCGCAATGGGCACTGCCAATGTGTCCCCTGGCCATTGGCACTTTGTCCCTTGGACAGTGCCAGGATGCCCAGTCTGGCATTGCCAGAGTGCCTTTCCCAGGTGGCATCCCCCCACTGCCCGACCCTCTGGGGGGCACAATTTCCCCTCCTTACTCCAGCGGGGCTGGGCTGCTAGTTCCCCGAAAGTGGAGAGCTACTGTACTCCGTGCTGGTGTGAAGTACTCTGGTGGGGGCGGGGGAGGGGGGGGGGGGTGATGCTAGCAGGCCTAGAGATTTCAGGCCTGGGTCTGCTAATTTTCATTTCAATGAAATTCAGATTGATGTGTAAATGATTTCCGTGCCTCCCGGCTGATTTCTGGTGCGGAGCTGGTGCCTCCGGAAGTCTGGCACTGGGAGACACTATCACGGCAGGAACACATGCATGAATCCTATGAATTGGCTGGTGTGAGAATCTCCCAGCCCGCTTGGGATAGGAGAATCGTGGCCATGACCCTATTCATATCAATGCAGGGTCATAAAAGATCCCAGAGTGAAAATACCAAAGCCCATTTAAGTAGCAATAAAAGGAATTCTCAAGACAAGCTGGTGCCACAATGAAAAAACTGTAGCTGTGAGAGCTGCAAGGGACATGATTTAAAAAAAATCTCTTAAAGGAACACTAACTTCACACAGGCAAGGACTATTAGACAAGGGGTATTATGTTGATCGTCAACTTCACTTCCACATGTTGATGTTCTGCATAAAACCAGAACAAGATAAAGGAATTGGGCTCCCCCACCCCTCCCCATGGGGTGGTCCAGAGTTTCGAGAACTTCATTCAATGAACAGCATGATTGAGTCAGTGAGGGGAAGAAGGGGTTAAAGTTCATGACCTTGTGAGTTGACACCTGGCAGCAAATTACTGATTGGTAATGGAAATGGCCACCCTTCCATCTATTCCCAACTCTGTTGCATTGATCCTCTGCCTCAGCTCATCTGCTGCTGAAACTCTCACTCACACCTTCCTTTCCTCTGGACTCCTCTCTCCCAATCAACTCTGGGCTACTCGCTCACATTTTAACCTTTGTGAACTTGAGCTCATCCAAATCTCTTTTGCCCATGTCCTTGCTCATATTGAATCCTGTTTATCCATTCCCCTGTGCTCACCAGAGATCCAGAAATTCCCTTACTTCAACATTCTCACTATTGTTTTGAAATCCCTCTGTAGTCATGCCCTGTCTCCATCTCTGTAATCCCTCTATGGACATGCCCTCTCCCCATTTCTGTAAACCCTTGTGGCCATGCCTTCTGCCCATTCTCTGCAATCCCCTATTGGCCATGCCCTCTCCCCATTTCTGCAATCTTCTCAGGCCTCAGAGCTCTCTCAGATCCCTGTGTTCCTCTATGTCTGGCCTCTTGTGTATCCTCATTTTTAATCATTGCACCATTGGCTACACGCCTTCAGCTCCCTGGTCCCTAAGCTCTGGAATTCCCACTCTGCATCGCTCTCTGGAATTCCCACTCTAAACTTCTCTGGAGTTCCCACTCTGCATCCCTCTCTGGAGTTCCCACTCTGCATCCCTCTCTGGAGTTCCCACTCTGCATCCCTCTCTGGAGTTCCCACTCTGCATCCCTCTCTGGAGTTCCCACTCTGCATCCCTCTCTGGAGTTCCCACTCTGCATCCCTCTCTAGAGTTCCCACTCTGCATCCCTCTCTGCCTCCTTTGAAACGTTCCTTAAAGCCTGCCCCTTTGACCAAGTGTTTAGTAATTGACCCCATTATCTCCTTATGTGGTTCAGTGTTGATATTTTGTTTAAAAACATTCCCATGATGTGGTTTTGGGAGGTTTCAGTGTTCATGGTGCTGTATAAATACAAGTTGTTTTTGTTCCTCCTCCTTGTAACAGTCTTCCTTGCTTTGAGGTTTGGCTGGAAAGAAGTCAAAGTTTCTTTATTAGTCACAAGTAAGGCTTACATTAACACTGCAATGAAGTTACTGTGACATTCCCCTAATCACCACATCTGGTGCCTGTTCAGGTCAATGCACCTTACCAGCATGTCTTTCAGAATGTAGGAGGAATCCGGAGCACCTGGAGAAAACCCATACAGACACGGGGAGAATGTCCAAACTCCACACAGTTAGTGACCCAAGCCGGGAATCGAACCCGGGTCTCTGGCGCTGTGAGGCAGTAGTGGTAACCACTGTGCTACTGTGCTGCCGGACATTGCTAGTGTGTGCTCTCAGACGGTAATGACTGTGTAATTGTCAATTTAACAGGGAATTAAAGACAGACTGTCCAAGTGGAACAGATCAAGGTGAGGCTGGAACAAGACAGAGACCTACTCAACAGCTAGCAAGTGAAACAGTGTGGCACGAGAGTCTGGGGAGTGAGGATTCAGCTCAGTCAGTGACAAAGGCCAGTGCAACTTCCACAGAAACAAGAACAGCAGAACCCAACAGCAACATCCTGACCGACACTCCGCCAGGAGAAATTCCTGGGCAAAGCAGGGAATGGATTGGAATCAGAATCCAGGAACCTGAGAGAGACGATCAAACTCAATCTGCACCAAAAGAGACGCCAACTAGAAAGCTCCAGAGTGATTGGCTAGAAAGAAGGGACTGTCACCAGCCAGTGACACACTGTCTGATAGGTGAAGAGCCTCTTCCTGCTGGACTAGGAGAATGCTCTGGTTCAATGAGCTCTGTGTTTCAGAGGGGAGAAGGCATAGCTCCTAACCTACCAAGAGAAGACTTTGTTGAATTACAAACACAGTCTTTGACTGTTGAGGAACGAGACACTGACCAGGCTAGGGGCACTTATGCTCAGTTGGTTGCAGTGTTCCCAAGAGAAGAAGGTGTTGCTTTAGCAAGCCAGGATTCTAGTCAATGGGCCAAAGGCCTCTTTACTGGAGAACATGAGGGAGACAGATCTCCAATAGTCTCCAACATCACACACTTAAGAGAAGAGTCCCCGGGTGGCCAAGGCCAAGGGGACATCCCACCCAGAGTCGGGTCAGCACCATTAGGGCCTGTATTTCCCCGTGAGCAACACCAAGCTGATCCCCAAACAGGAGAGTTTTCTACTCAGTTACAGACAGAGAGAACAGAATGGGAAGTACAAGTTATTACTCAAACTAAAGAGGCACCTGCTCAAATGGTTATGACTTTGAGTGATCAACAGCAGGCCGTGTATCCAACAACAGAATGCATTGATCAGCTCAGCAAGGGGGTCCTGAGTGAAGAATTCAGTTTGACAGAAAAAGCTCAGGGTGAAGACCTGACTGTGCATCAGAAAGGGTCCCTGAGTGTGGATGAGCAGGCTGACAGGTCAATAGGACAGGAATTGTCAGCAACAATGCAAGGCCAATCAGGTCAGACTTACAGCAGAGAGAGTTTGAGGGGAGGAGACTGGGGTGAAGATCTCACTCTGTTTGAAGGAGAGTCTCTGATTGAAGCAAAGCAGAGCAGCACTCAGATGATGCAGGGTTCACTGGCCTGTGCAACACTGAAGCTGACGGAATTCAGTCCAGGGAGCGATCCAACTGGCTCCCAAGAGAGGGGTCGAGAAACAAAGGACATTCCTCATTCAGAGGAAGAGCTTTCAATGGATCAAAGGCAGATTTTGGGTCCTCCCAGAGTGGATTCCACTGAAATCACAGAAATTCCCTTGACAGAGGCAGAGCAGACTGGCAGACAGAGCAAACAAACCTCTGACCCACTGGCAGCAGGGACTGGAAAACCCCCGGATCAGGGATCAGTCAGAGCGAACTCAGAATTCCTGGGGGAGCAGTTTCTCAGTGACACAGCTCAGCTCGATGGTCCAGAAAGGAAACAGTCCGCTGGATCAAATGAAAAGTCTGTCAGTAGTGATCTGCAGGATGGCAATTCACTGGGACTGGATTCAGTGCAACTGGTAAAAGTCACACAGGACAAATCAGAGCAGTCTAAGATCACAGCGAGTTTGACTTGTGGAGAACAGGATGAAGGTTCCCAGATTGCAAGAGAACGGACCAACTCCAGAACAATGGAGCATTCAGTCATCTGGGAGAGTGAGAGGCTGAGGGAAGAGGAACAAGCAGGTGGCACAGGGAGAGAGGAGTGCGCTCCTTCTGAGAGACAACTGGCTGAGAAAGAACTGTCCCATGGTCCATGCAGAGAGGATTCTGAGCAGTTACCCATCACTGAGCAATCCCAGATCCACACAGAGGAAAGAGTGAACACGCTGCAGTTCCTGAGGGGACAAGGGCCTGATTATAGCCTACCCAGGCAGCCTGTCCATCAATTAGTCGGAGATACTCAGAGTGAACGACACCAATCTCCAACTAAAGACACCTTTGCTCAGTATATCCCAGAATGTTTGTGTGAACAAGAGCTGAGAGGCAGAGCGGAAACAGAAAGCATTGTTCAACTTGCAGAAGACCATTTAATTGGAATAGATCAGACTCAGTTAGGGAAATCATCTCCAGTTGGAGATGATGAATTTGACCATCAAACAATGGAGAATTCTGGTCAGTTGCCAGGACAGATCCTGAGTGGAGAAATCCAGGTTTGGGGCCTACCAGGAGGGGATTCTGAGGAGTTAATCCCAGAATCTCTCGGTGGACAAGAAACTGACACTGACCTTACAACAGAAGAGTCTGTTCGATCCGGAAGAAAGCATTTGATGGGGCAAGAGCTGATGGGCCGAGAAAGAGGGGATATTTCTCAATTAGGAAAAGAGCTCCAGACTGGTAAAGGCCAGGCTTTGGGCCTACTCGGATTGGATTCTACAGAAACTGTCCTGAGGGAGGGAGAGCAGGACAGGAGCACAAGCACAGGGTCCACAGTCCGATTGGTGACAGTGGGTCTGAGTGGACAACTCCAAGATCAGGGCCTAACCATGGAAGATTCAGCAGCTCTGGCAAGAGAGCCTCTGAGTGGGAGAGGCCAGGCTGGTGTCCAAGTGAGGGAAGGCTCTGGATCAGTGAAAGAATCTCTGAGTGGAGAGAGTCAGTCTGAGAGTCCAATAGTTCCGGATTGTGTGCCATTGACAATAACAACTCAGGGCCAACCAGATGAGACCGAGACTCGGGATAGTTTGACTGGAGGAAAACAGGGTGAAGATCTGAATCAGTCTGAAGAAGATTCTCTGATTGGAGCAGAGCAGATTGACAGCCCAACAATGGAAGATTCTGGAAACCAGGGAACAGCAAATAGTGAACACGAGCAGACAGGTGGCACAGGGAGGGAGGAGGGCGCTCCTTCTGAGAGACAATTGGCTGAGAAAGAACTGTCCCATGGTCCATGCAGAGAGGATTCTGAGCAGTTACCCATCACTGAGCAATCCCAGATCCACACAGAGGAAAGAGTGAACTCGCTGCAGTTCCTGAGGGGACAAGGGCCTGATTATAGCCTACCCAGGCAGCCTGTCCATCAATTAGTCGGAGATTCTCAGAGTGAACGACACCAATCTCCAACTAAAGACACCTTTGCTCAGTATATCCCAGAATGTTTGTGTGAACAAGAGCTGAGAGGCAGAGCGGAAACAGAAAGCATTGTTCAACTTGCAGAAGACCATTTGATTGGAATAAATCAAACAGAAAGCAGACCCATGGGGGAGAGTCAGAAATTGTCAGCAGCGTCTGTGAGTGAAAGAGAATTGACTGAAGGCCAAACACAACACAATCTCCCTCAGTTAGGGAAATCATCTCCAGTTAGAGATGATGAATTTGACCATCAAACAATGGAGTATTCTGGTCAGTTGCCAGGACAGATCCTGAGTGGAGACACTCAGGTTTGGGGCCTACCAGGAGGGGATTCTGAGGAGTTAATCCCAGAATCTCTCGGTGGACAAGAAACTGACACTGACCTTACAACAGAAGAGTCTGTTCGATCCGGAAGAAAGCATTTGATGGGGCAAGAGCTGATGGGCCGAGAAAGAGGGGATATTTCTCAATTAGGAAAAGAGCTCCAGACTGGTAAAGGCCAGGCTTTGGGCCTACTCGGATTGGATTCTACAGAAACTGTCCTGAGGGAGGGAGAGCAGGACAGGAGCACAAGCACAGGGTCCTCAGTCCGATTGGTGACAGTGGGTCTGAGTGGACAACTCCAAGATCAGGGCCTAACCATGGAAGATTCAGCAGCTCTGGCAAGAGAGCCTCTGAGTGGGAGAGGCCAGGTTGGTGTCCAAGTGAGGGAAGGCTCTGGATCAGTGAAAGAATCTCTGAGTGGAGAGAGTCAGTCTGAGAGTCCATTAGTTCCGGATTGTGTGCCATTGACAATAACAACTCAGGGCCAACCAGATGAGACCGAGACTCGGGATAGTTTGACTGGAGGAAAACAGGGTGAAGATCTGAATCAGTCTGAAGAAGATTCTCTGATTGGAGCAGAGCAGATTGACAGCCCAACAATGGAAGATTCTGGAAACCGGAAACACGGCCTATCCAGGCAGGCTCTTCCTCAGTTAGGAGAGTCTCAGAGTGAACAATACCAGTTACTAACTGGAGCATTTTCTGCTTCATATACATCAGAGTCTGTGAGTGAACAAGAGCAGACAGACAGAGCAGTAACAGAGAAAACACAACATAGCAGCCCCTATCTGTCTGAACAGCAACCATTGCATAGCGAAGTTTCTCTGCATGGTCCAGAGAGGTTTGTTGAGCCGCAAAATGGAAAGTGTACGCAGTTAGTGGAAAAGGCTATGGTTTGGGAGGAGCATGCGAACCTGCCTTTGGCTGAGTCTGCACGAGTGCTGCAACTGGGAGAAGATCAGGCTGGTGAGCTAGAAAGAGACAATTTTCGTCATAGAATATCATTGTCTCTGAGTGCCAAACAAACAGAACATTCTGCTCAATCAACAAGGTTCTCTCCAAATGTAGAGGAGCGAGTAAAGGCTAATCCCACAGCCACACTTGGCAGACAATTACCTGGAGACCACTTAACGCAGCAAGGTGCAGATCCAGCTGGCAAGGAGTCGCTAACCGTCGAAGCTTGCTCCATCGTGGATTCTTCAGAACCGTTAATTGAGTCTCTGGATGTCAGTAACCTGCCTGGTAACCAAGCAAAGGAGGATTCTTCAGCCTGGAGAACTGAACAGGTACCTCATTTCACAATTTACCAACCAAATACTTGCCAAAGTCCATAGAACAGGATCCCTACAATGCAGAACGAGGCCATTCAGCCCATCTGGTCTGCGCTAACTCTCTGACTGAGCATCTTGCCCAGGCCCACCCCTCTTCCCTATCCCCATAATCTCACACATTTAGTCTGCTAATCTCCCTAATCTACATACATGGGACACTAAGGGACAATTCAGTAAGGCAATCCACCTAACCCGCACATCTTTCGGACTATGGGAGGAAACCGGAGCATCCAGAGGAAACCCATGCAGACACGGGGAGAATGTACAGACTCCACACAGACAGTGACCCAAGTCTGGAATTGAACCCAGGTCCCTGGTGCTATGACACAGCAGAGGTAACCACTGTGCCACCCTTAACAGTTAACAGCGTTAACTGAGAAATTAAACTTGGGGACCCTTTCATATAAGTGTCTCTTTAATGTGTAAAATGTATAGTGGTAATTTTTGATACCTTGCTTTGGAGGAATAATTCTTGCCCACACCATTGTATTTTCTGTTGTCATGGGCCGCCATTCTTCTGAATGATTTCTGAGTGCTGATGTCAGCTGGAAAATCAGTGAGTTTCCCGCTGGCATTGGCAATGCTACTGAGGTGAGATTCAATGACTTTGAATCTGATGAACACGCCCCAGACCAGGCCAAACACGGCAGGTGTGTGAGTCGCCCCAGTCACTGATTAACTGTTCATTCAGCAACACTTCCTGCTTTTCCTTGTCTTGGAATAACTGGAGGGAGAACACCCCAGTCTCACATCAATGCAGGATGCTTTTCATATTGTATCTTTTGGAGTTATAACTGGGGATTTGCCTCTGACAGTGCAGGAAGAACTGAGAAAAATCACTGAAGCCTGAAACTGAACCGCTCCCCAAAAATTTAATAGATCACAAGACTAATTAGATGTTGTCAATCTCAAATCTGAGATCTAATTGAATCAAACCTGTCGTTTTCCCCATGACAACCGCATCTCAGTGACTATCTTTCACACATATCCATGTGCTGTGATGGCCACAGGGAATTGTCAATAGATCTCCCCATGGGCCTCGTAGAATATGAGACTCCCTATTAGGCAAGTGGAGGCTCGCTCACTAGGGAAGGAGCAGCAGGGGTGGGGGTATAACATCAGCTGGCTCCACCCAGGTTGCCAGTCGAAGGACTTGGGCTGACCTGTGCACTGTGGCCACTTTAAGCACTTTGTAAATAAAGGGTGATGGTGAAGGAAGAGTGACCACAGTGGGATTAATACACCATGATAATAGAATGAAGTGTAATTGTGAAATTATACCCAGTGCAGGAGACAAAGAGAACTAGGGCTAGATCATTCGGCTCTCCCTCAGAGTTATCATGTTTGGATTCGGTTTGTTACTCTCTTTAAACTGACAATAATCCTCCTTGGAGTTTCCCACTCAATTCAGAGAGATTGAAAACATCCCGTGTGTCTTGTTTCCTTCCTTCATTTAGGAGTTTGCTGGATTTGCGAACTTGGGTTTGGTGGATCTCAGTGAAAGAGGACAGCAGGATAAAGAGACTCAAGAGGTGGAAGATCCGAACATGGCAGAGAGTGAAGAGCAGGAGAACAGTATAGACACAGGAAATGACGTTTCAGAAAGGTATTTCACATTCCGTATACAGAGTAAGGTCATAGTGGCATAATGGCATTGTCACTGGACAAGCGACCCAGGGTAATACTCTGGAAACCCGGGTTCAAATCCCACTATGGCAGTTGGTTATTCAATTAAAAAGATCTGGAATTCTAATAATGACCATGAAACTGTTCTTGATTGTTGTCAAAACCCATCTGGTAGGAAATCTGCTGTCCTTACCTGGCCTGGTCCACATGTAAGTCCAGATCCACATCAATGTGGTTGACTCTTAATTGCCTCTTAATGTAAATGTGAGGTTATTCACTTTAGAAGCAAAAACAAGAAGGCAGATTACTACCTGAATGGCTGTAAATTGGGAGAGGGGAGCGTGCAGTGGGACCTGGGTGTCATTGTCCACCAGTCACTGAAGGTAAGCATGCAGGTGCAGCAGGCAGTAGAGAAGGTAAATGGTTTGTTGGCTTTCATTGCGAGACGTTTTGAGTACAGGAACAGGGATGTGTTGTTGCAATTATGATGTGGAGATGCCAACACTGGACTGCGGTAAACACAGTAAGAAGTCTTACAACACCAGGTTAAAGTCCAACAAGTTTATTTGGTAGCAAAAGCCACTAGCTTTCGGAGCACTGCTCCTTCATCAGGTGTGTGGGAATTCTGTTCATAAACAGAGCATATAAAGACACAAACTCAATTTACAAAATAATGGTTGGAATGCAAGTCTTTACAGGTAATCAAGTCTTTAAGATACAGACAATGTGAGTGGAGAGAGGGTTAAGCACAGGTTAAAGAGATGTGTATTGTCTCCAGCCATGACAGTTAGTGAGATTTTACAAGCCCAGGCAAGTCATGGGGGTTACAGATAGTGCGACATGAACCCAAGATTCTGGATGAGGCCGTCCTCATGTGTGTGGAACTTGGCTATCAGTCTCTGCTCAGCGACTCTGCGCTGTTGTGTGTCATGAAGGCTGCCTTGGAGAATGCTTACCCGAAGATCAGAGGGCAAATGCCCATGATGTTGTTGCAATTACACAGGCCCTTGGTGAAGACACATCTAGAATGAAGTTATGTGTAGTTTTGGTCTCCTTTTCTGAGGAAGGATATTTTTGCTCTCGAGGGAGTGCAGTGAAGGTTTACGGGCTGATTCCAGGGATGGCGGGACTGATGTATGAGGAGAGATTGACTAGGTTAGGATTGTTTTTGCTGGAGTTCAGGCGAATGAAGGGGGATCTCATAGAGACTTGACAGGACAGATGCAGGGAAGATGTTCCTGATGGTGGGGGAGTCCAGAACCAGGAGTCACAGTCTAAGGATACACGCTTGACCATTTAAGACGGAGGTGAGGAGACATTTCTTCACCCAAAGAATTCATTATCACTGGAAGTAGTTGATACCAAAACACTGAATGTATTCAAGAGGCGGCTGGGTATGGCAGTTGGGGTGAATGGGGTCAAAAGTTATGGGGAGAAAGCAGGATTAGGCTATTGAGTTGGATGATCAGCCATGATCATGATGAATGGCGGAGCAGGCTCGAAGGACCGAATGGCCTCCTCCTGCACCTATCCTGTATGTTTCTTTGTTTCTCTGCCCTCAGGGATGAGCAAGAAATGCTGGCCCAGCCAGCGAAGCCCAAACTCTATGAACCAACAAAACAATTTCCTTCCCTAAAGGACATTAGTGTGACAATTGGCAGTTTGTGGTCACTATTACTGAGGCTGGCTTTTTATTTCAGGTTAATGTAGGCTTCTGCTGGCCTCCACAGGCTGCTCACTCCTTCAGGTGGGTGAGTTTTGAGCCTAATCAGCCTCGGGCAACTACGAGGAGAAGGAGAGGGAAGCTGGTGTTGGGGGAAGAGGACAGCGGGAGAGGGGCTTCACAGCCTCAGGAGATCTATATTGCTCCAGACTCCACATTAACATTTAAAATTAAGCATTTACTAGGTGGCAGTTATTGATTGGCTGCACCCAGGACAGGTAAGCAGGCTCATCACCGCTCACATTCCCAGAGTGCTCCTAAAACCGGCATCTGCTAATGATACGCTTGCTGCTTTTATTTATTATTCATTCATGGGACACGGGCGTCGCTGGCTGGCCAGTATTTATTGCCCATCCCTAGTTGCCCTTTGAGGGCAGTTGAGAGTCAACCACATTGCTGTGGCTGTGGAGTCACGTGTAGGCCAGATTAGAACATAGAACATAGAACATAGAACATTACAGCGCAGAACAGGCCCTTCGGCCCACGATGTTGCGCCGACCAGTTACAAAAACAATGACCCACTAGCCTATACCAATCCCTTTTCGTCCATAAACCTATCCAGAGATCTCTTAAACGCCCCCAAACTAGACGCATCTACAACTGCAGCAGGCAGGGCATTCCAATCCCTCACCACCCGCTGGGTAAAGAACCTACCCCTGACATCCGTCCTGTAGCTACCCCCCCTTAATTTAAAGTCATGCCCCCTCGTGCTAGCTTTCTCCATCCGAGGAAAAAGGCTATCACTATCCACCCTATCTAAACCCCTAATCATCTTATATGTTTCAATAAGATCCCCTCTTAGCCGCCTTCTTCCCAACGAAAACAACCCTAGATCCCTCAGTCTCTCCTCATAGGACCTCCCCACCATACCAGGCAACATCCTAGTAAACCTCCTCTGCACCCTCTCCAACGCCTCCACATCCTTCTTGTAATGCGGGGACCAGAACTGCACACAGTACTCCAAGTGCGGCCGCACTAGAGTAGTGTACAGATTGGGTAAGGACGGCAGATTTCCTTCCCTAAAGGACATTGATGAACCAGATGGGTTTTTCCGACAATTCGCAATGGTTTCATGGTGATCAGTACATTCTTAATTCCAGATATTTTTATTGAATTCAAATTCCACCATCTGCCGTGCGGGTTTCGAACCCGGGTCCCCGGATCATTAACTGAGTTTCTGGATTGATAGGCTAGCAATAATATCACTAGGCCATCGCTATCCTTGAGAACACCTGATGACTTCCTGTTTTGTGTTTGTTGCAGCAGGAATTCCCTCTTAGTGGCTTTCACTGCACTGGGCACAGTGGAGGAGCAGATTACATCAGTACACAACTCACTGCTACAGTTTCAAAACAAACCAAAGATCCTGACTGGGTTCAGCCTAAACCACGAGTCTGACCTGCAGATGCTGAAGGTACAACAACAACCTGCATTTATATAATGCCTTTGTTGTAACAAAATGTCTTCACTGGAGAGATAAATCAGACAAAAATTTGATCCCGAGGTGCGGGACAAGAAATGAGGACAGGTGACCCAAAGCGCAGTCAAGTTAGGTTTTAAGGAGCTTCTTAAAAGGGGAAAGTAAGATGGAGAGGTTTAGGAAGGGAATTCCAGAGCTAGGGCCCAGGCCAGTGAAGACATGGCAGATGTCTGAACTCTGAACCTGTCTAGAGCAGGGATTCTGTGACAGAGCCAACGGCAGGAATCACTGATCACTTTTTCCCAAAATTTACTTTTAAATTTGCTTCCACCATCTGATCAAGCAGCAAATTGTACAAATTTGTTTCCCTGTGCCCCTATTTTTACTCTCAATGCTGGGAAGACTGGCCTGAGATTCCTGCCACTGGCCCTGCCTTGGTACAGAGGTGTTTAGGGTGAGTGGGGCGGGAAGGGAGTTGGGGAAAGATGGGCACTGTTGAGGGTTAGGGAACCCACTTCTACATCAGCAAAAATGGCTGCCTTCTCTCCCCTCTCCCCCTCCTTCCCTCTCCCCCTCCTCTCCTCTCCCCATCCTTCCCTTTGAGGGCAGTGAGCCTCACATCTGTGGTGGGTAAATTGTTGGAAGGCATTTTGAGAGAAAGGATCTACAGGCATTTAGAGATGCAAGGACTGATTAGGGACAGTCAGCATTGCTTTATGAGTGGAAAATCATGCCTCACAAATTTGATTGAGTTTTTTGAAGGGGTAACCAAGAAGATAGATGAGGGCAGTGCAGTTGATGTTGTCTACATGGACTTTAGCAAGGCCTTTGACAAGGTACCGCATGGTAGGTTGTTGCATAAAGTTAAATCTCATGGGATCCAGGGTGAGTTATTTAAGTGGATATAAAATTGGCTTCTTAACAGAAGCCAGAGGGTGGTTGTAGAGAGTTGTTTTTCAAACTGGAGGCCTGTGACCAGCGGTGTGCCTCAGGGATCAGTGCTGGACCCATGGTTATTTGTCATTTATATTAATGATTTGGATGAGAATATAGGGAGCATGATTAGTAAGTTTGCAGATGACACCAAGATTGGTGGCGTTGTGGACAGTGAGGAAGGTTATCTCCAATTGGAGCGGGATCTTGATCAATTGGACCAGTGGGCTGACAAATGGCAGATGGAGTTTAATTTAGACAAATGCGAGGTGATGCATTTTGGTAGATTGAACCAGGGCAAGATTTACTCTGTTAATGGGAGGGTGCTGGGGAGAGTTACAGAACAAAGAGATCGAGGGATAAATGTTCACAGCTCCTTGAAAGTGGACAGAGTGGTGAAGGCATTCAGCATGCTTGGTTTCATTGGTCAGAACATTGAATACAGGAGTTGGGTCGTCTTGTTGAAGTTGTACAAAACATTGGTAAGGCCACACTTAGGATGCTGTGTGCAATTCTGGTCACCCTATTATAGAAAGGATATTATTAAACTAGAAAGAGTGCAGAAAAGATTTAGTAGGATGCTAAAGGTAGGGGAGTCTAAAACTAGAGGGCATAGGTTTAAGGTGAGAGGGGAGAGATACAAAAGGGTCGAGAGGGGCAATTTTTTCACACAGAGGATGGTGAGTGCCTGGAACGAGCTGCCAGAAGTAGTAGTAGAGGCAGGTACAATTTTGTCTTTTAAAAAGCATTTAGATAGTTACATGGGTACGATGGATATAGAGGGATATGGGCCAAATGTGGGCAATTGGGATTAGTTTCGGGGTTCTAAAAAAAGAGTGGCATGGACAAGTTGGGCCAAAGGGTCTGTTTCCATATTGTAAACCTCTATGACTCTATCTATGACAACACCTCCTCCCCTCTCCTCCTCCTCCATTCTCCCCCTCCTACCCACTCCCCCTCCCTCTCCTCATTCCCTGTCCCCCAGCACAAAATGTCTGAAGTATTGAGCTGCTGTATAATCCAGTACTTTGCCCAGGACTGTATTCCCAGAAGAGGTTCCACTTCAGCTTTATTTGGCCTGATATTCCCAGGATCAGGAAGCTCTTGTACTGGAAGTCGCCACCAGCCTGACTGAACACATTCCACCCTTTTACAGTCGCATTGCCTTTGACCAGGACAGACAGAGGCTCCAACCCCCTAACCGCTTTGACAAAACACGTACTTGCAACAGTATGTTGAAGGGTTAGCAACAATTACTTTGGCTGTGCACTGACTGTAATTATGCAGGAAATGCAGCTGCCATATTGTGCACAGCAAGATCCCAGGAGCAGCAATGAGATAGATGTCAGTCACCCCTTTCTGGGAAGGAAGGTGAGCCCAGGACACTGGGGAAATCTCCCTGCACCTCTTCGGAGAGGCTCATTAGATTTGTAACCTTCAAGCTTTAGTGTGTGAGGAATGAGGGCTCATGAACCCCTTGAACCTATTTGCCATACAATAACATCATGACTGATCTGTATCCAAACTTAACTTACCCACCTAACAACTGCTTCTCACTGTCACATGGTTCCCAGTCAGCTCATGATGCAGTTTTTGTTTTGAGTGAGAGGGTTTCTGAGGTTCACAGTTTCTGTTCTTCTTCTAAATCTTTAAAATTTATTCATTCATCAGAATCTTCAAACACAGATTAAGTCCCAGATTGAAACCTGCGAAGAACTCCAGAGCAAAGGGAGCGAGGCCAGTGTCACGTTAGACCCAGGGGACCATCGTGCAGTCTGCGCTGTCGCTCTGTGTCACACACGGCGGTGCCAGGAGATCAGACTGCAGGCACAGGCTGCAGAGGAGGCCCTCCGAGCTCTTGATGAATTCCTGCAATTACTGCGAGTGATGGAGCAGCAGGGGGATCGTGTTCTTGAGCAGGAGGGAGCACTACATGCTGGTACCGTGAGCTTGGAGAAGGAGAAGGAGACCAAACCCCTTTGGGACAGAGCCCTGGACTTGGATAAGACACTGGTTGCAGCTCAGATTTACCTAATGGATGGAAGTTCAGGTGAAAGAACATGCTGCCGGGATCTTGCTTTGTCGCTGGGCTACAATCCGGAGGGTGTTGGCCTGGGACTGGAAGGGCAGGAGAGTGTAACACAGACCGAGTTACACAAAGCATTCTGCACAAAGCAAAACCGTCTCATCAGCTGCCTGCAGGAAATTGAGACAAGAGCTGGAGAAGTTGGGTTAGGTGAAGCCACACTTCCTGGAGTGCAGCAGAGGTTTGTAGTGTCTGTAACCTGGTGTTGTGAGACTTCTTACTGTATTTACCCCAGTCCAATGCTGGCATCTCCACATCATGAATGCACTTTACCAGAACAACTCTTGGACACACAGTCGTTCACACAATGTCTTTCTATCTCTCTTCATACTGTCATGTTAACCTGAAATTGGTAATGGTTCCCTGAGAGGTGAGAGTGAGTAGGTGAGAACAGTGCTCATCCCCACCTGATCAACGTATCTCGTGGAGAGTTAAACTGCTATAGGGACCAGGTACCACGGCTACCTGCAAGGATAGAATGATTGTACACAAGGAAAGAAGGGGCGATCTTAGAGTACTTTCTACTCTTCATGGCTCAGATCAGCTGGAGCCCAATATCTTATTAGTCACCTGTTAAACTGTTTAACCAACTTGTGTTTATGTTGTGTCTTTAACATAATAAAACATTCCAGGTGCTGCACAGGAATGTTATTGAGTAAGAGTTATCACCAAGCCACATCTGCTAATATTAGAGCAGGTGACTAAAAACTTGGTCAAAGAGCATCTTAAAGGAGGAGAGTGAAGTAGAGAATGTGGAGAGGTTCAGGGAGGGAATTCCAAAGCTTGGGCCTCAGACAGCTGAAGGCTTGGCTGCCAATGGTGGAGTGATTAAAATTGGGGTTTTTCAAGAAGCCCCAATGAGAGAATCATACAGATTACAAAGAGTGGAGGAGGTGACGGGGAGGACTGGGCCAGGGTGGGATTGGAAAACAAGGGCCAGAATTTTAAACCTGATATGTCTCTTAACCATGATTATGGTTTGATTGTTCCATTTTTATGAAAGGCAGTTGATTTAATTGTGACTCTGTGATGCGCAGACTGCGATCTCTGAATGATCTGAACACTGAACTGCAGTCAAAAGCAACAGATCTCAACGAGCTGAGGGAGCTAACAGAGCAACTTGCTGGGGTGAGCTTCACACTCGGAGAGGAAGCACAAGAGAGTCTAAATGCAACAGAGAACATGTGGGAAGAGACAGAGAGGAACATTCATGATTGGTGAGTGGGCCATTTCCAACAAACTCCCTTTGTGAATGCTCAGATCAGGGAGACATTGAGTATGAAACCAAGAAGTTAATAACTCTTTATAATACACAGCTTAGGTCTCAAGTGAAGTATCATGTTCAATTCTGAACACCACAAATTAGGAATGATGCCAGGGTCTTACAGAGGAGATTTACTCGGGTGGTCACAGAGCTGAAGGTATTCAGTTCTGTAGAGATACAGAAGAATCTGGAAATGCTTCTCAGAGCAGAGAAGGTTAAGGAAAGATTTGATTGAGGTTTTCAAATCAGGATGAGTTTTTCCAGAGTGAATATGGAGAAACTATTTCCAGTTGTAGGAACACGATAATTTTGGCTGCAGAATTCGGGCAACTGGCACAAGAATCAGAGGTGAAATGACAAGAATGTTTTACAAATTGAATCAATGTGATCTGGAAGATGCTGCCTGAAATTGGATGGATATGGCAAAAGAAAATAATGCTGTTAATTGTAGATAAATTGAGTTTAATTCTTGAGGCAGTGGGATTTGTTTGGGATTGACACAGGGCTATGGGGAGAGAGTGGGCAGTGGGATTAGTTTGGGATTGATACAGGGCCATGGAGAGAGAGAGAGAGTAGTTTGGCAATTGATACAGGAATATGGGGAGAGAATGGGGCAGTGGGATTAGTTTGGGGACTGATACAGTGCTATGGGGAGAAAGCAGGCAATGGGATTAGTTTGGGGATTGATACAGGGCTATGGGGAGAAAGAGTGGGCAGTGGGATTAGTTTGGGATTGATAAGGGCTATGGGGAGAGCGGGTCAGTGGGATTAGTTTGGGATTGCTACAGGGCTGTGGGCAGAGAGTGGGGCAGTGAGATTAGTTTGGGGATTGATACAGGGCTATGGGGAGACAACAGGTCAGTGGGATTAGTTTGGGGATTGATACAGGGCTATGGGGAGAGAGCGGGGCAGTGGGATTAGTTTGGGGATTGATAGAGGGCTGTGGGGAGAGAGTGAGACAATGTAGAACTATTATCTAAATAATTGCTATTTTTCCATCCCCAAGTCCCTTGTACCCAGAGTAGTTTCCTGTATCTGAACCAATGTGTGATAATTTACCAAGGCTCTGCCACATCTATCTGTCTATAGAAGTTTTTCATGTTCTCAGGGAGGGCTTTGCTGAATGATGCTGCTTTGTTTTTTCTGTGATCCAACTGTATATTTTATTGTCAGGCAGGATCAGTGCTGCGTGCTAGTGGCATTCCTGAGGGAATTTCAAAACTACAAAAAGG
Organism: Carcharhinus amblyrhynchos; assembly: GCF_965287045.1. Taxonomy (NCBI): domain Eukaryota; kingdom Metazoa; phylum Chordata; class Chondrichthyes; order Carcharhiniformes; family Carcharhinidae; genus Carcharhinus; species Carcharhinus amblyrhynchos. The sequence continues at coordinate 2,118,093 of NC_137337.1, forward strand.
AGCTGGCATTGACAATCCAGAAAGGAGAGAATGTCATTCCTGCAAGCTCAGCTTACATGGACAAAGAAAAGCTACAGAGAGTAATGAGAAATGTAAGTGTCTCTAAAAGCCAGGTGAGAAAATACACCAAAGGGATGGGCTCCAGCCGGGGGGTTAATATATCCGGAGGATAGATTCTTCAATTGTTTGCATTGGGGTCAGACTTCCTTTGTTTGTTTGTGACTGTAAGCCACAGTATTCCTCCCTGCACTCATTGTAAATCTCTGTATTAACACCCAATGTAACACGTACAGTGGCACAGTGGGGTTAGCACTGCTGCCTCACAGTATCAGCTCTGCATGGACATAAGGACATAAGAACATAAGAAATAGGAGCAGGAGTAGGCCATCTAGCCCTTCGAGCCTGCCCCGCCATTCAATAAGATCATGGCTGATCTGAAGTGAATTTGAATCGAGTTTGCACGTTCTTCCCGTGACAGCATGGGTTTCCCCTGGGTGCTCCAGTTTCCTCCCACAGTCCAAAGATATATAGGTTAGGTGGATTGGCCATGTTAAATTGCCCCATAGTGTCAGGGGGACTAGCAGGAGAAATATATGGGGGTAGGGCCTGAGTGGGATTGTTGTTGGGTGCAGCCTAATGGGCTGAATGGCCTCCTGCTGCACTGTAGGGATTCTATAATAACTCAAAGCTGAATCTGGGCTTTTTAAAAAATTCTTTCAGATTGACGAAGTCAAACTTGAGTTCAGCGACCGACAGGAGGAAATGGATGAACTGAGGAAGATCTGTCGCCATCTGCAGTCAGAGCTGAGAAAAATTATGGATAATGAGTCCTTACCTTTCCAGGGGGAGGCAGATGAACTGTTGGACGGATGGTTGGATGTGAGTAACTGCAAGTGGAAGCTGGAATTTTACCAAAGGAACCCAGATCAGACTGTGCCGACACTTTTCCTTCAAAGAACTTTCACAATGGGTCTCCATCTCTACCCAATTTCTCTCCTCTCCCCAGCCAACCATCTCTCACTGAGAAGAAAGGGGCTGGAGGGTCTTCCTTTCTTGATATATTCTCAGGATGTGAGCCTTGTTGGCAAAGCCAGCATTAATGATCTATTTAGAATTACAATGAGGAAAGCTGAAGCCATCTCCCTTGGTGTGGGACTGGAGTCACATATTGGCCCTGACCATTTAAGGACAGCAGGTTTCCTTCCATGAAGAGCAGCTTAAGTTTTGATGACAATCTGACAGCCTTTTCAGAGTTTATTAAAGTCACAGAGGTTTACAGCATGGAAACAGGCCCTTCGGCCCAACTTGTCCATACCACCCTTTTTTTTAAACCCCGAAACTAATCCCAATTGCCTGCATTTGGCCCATATCCCTCTATACCCATCGTATCCATGTAACTGTCTAAATGCTTTTTAAAGGACAAAATTGTACCTGCCTCTACTACCACCTCTGGCAGCTTGTTCCAGACACTCACCACCCTCTGTGTGAGAAAATTGCTCCTCTGGGCCCTTTTGTATCTCTTCCCTCTCACCTTAAACCTACGCCCTCTAGTTTTAGACTCCACTACCTTTGGGAAAAGATATTGACTATCAAGCTGATCTGTGCCCCTCATTATTTTGTTTTATTGATCGGAAGTGGAGAACGTGCTGGTGTCAGAGTGACGTTTAATCCTGCTTTAAATTGGCTTTGTTTAACCTGTTCCTACTCTGGTTCATCTCCCCTTCACTTGTCTGATCAGGTAGGGTGGGGGAAAGTGACACTGGGGGCAATGCAGAGGCTGCATTCTCCATCTATAGGAATGATGGCACGTGCTCAAAATTCGGAAAGCGAAATTCATGTTGGTGAGATTCTGACTCCCGATATGCCGGCCCCTCACCAGTGGATTTGTGTAGAAGAAACTGTGGGACTGCAGAAAGCTTCTGTTAGTGTGTCATTAGTGAGCACTCTCTCTGGGATGTCCCCCTCACCGGATATTCAGCGGGTGCTGGCGTGATGTCATGTCGGTGCTATTTAAGAACATAAGAACATAAGAAATAGGAGCAGGAGTAGGCCATCTAGCCCTTCGAGCCTGCCCCGCCATTCAATAAGATCATGGCTGATCTGTTGTGGCTCAGTTCCACTTTCCCGCCCTCTCCCCATAACCCTTAATCCCCTCTCTTATCAAGAACCCATCAACCCGCTTCTTAAAAATATTTAGCGAGGCAGCCTCCACCACTTCAACGGGCAGAGAATTCCAGAGATTCACCACCCTTTGAGTGAAGAAGTTCCTCCTCAACTCCGTTCTAAACCGCCTCCCCTTTATCTTGAGGCTGTGCCCCCTAGTCCTACTGTCTTTTTTGAGCGGGAAGAGTCTCTCCACCTCTATCCTATCCATCCCATTCATCATCTTATACGTCTCAATGAGATCTCCCCTCATTCTTCTAAACTCTAACGAGTACAAGCCTAGTTTATTCAGCCTCTCCTCATAGCTCAATCCCCTCAACTCCGGTATCAGCCTAGTAAACCTCCTCTGCACTCCCTCCAGGGCCAAAATATCCTTGCGCAGGTGCGGCGCCCAAAACTGCACACAGTACTCCAGCTGCGGCCTCACCAATGCCCTATACAGCTGCAGCAAGACCTCCCTACTTTTATATTCAATCCCCCTCGCTATGAAGGCCAGCATCCCATTCGCCTTCCTGACCACCTGCTGCACCTGCAAGCTGGGTTTTTGCGACTCATGCACAAGGACCCCGAGGTCCCTCTGCACCGTCGCCTGCTGCAGTTTTTCGCCACGTAAGTAATAGTCCTTCCTACCATTCTTCCTACCAAAGTGGACCACCTCACACTTGCCAACATTAAATTCCATTTGCCATTTCCTGGCCCATTCGCCCAGCCTATCTAGATCCTTCTGCAGACTCTCCACACCCTCCGCACAATTTGCCTTTCCCCCAATCTTGGTGTCATCAGCAAATTTCGACACCCTGCTCTCGGTTCCCTCCTCCAAATCATCTATATAAATGGTAAATAGCTGAGGCCCCAGCACCGACCCCTGGGGCACCCCACTAGTCACCAACCGCCAATCTGAATAGCACCCATTGACCCCCACTCTCTGCCTCCTATTTGACAACCAATCCTCTATCAACTAAACATGAACCTGTTGTGGAGGTCTCCCCAGTGACGTAAAATTAATTATAGCCTCTGGGGGAGAGGGACATGACCGGGCAGTGGCTTGGCAGTACTCCTACTCCTTGCCAGAGATCGCACTGCCACTGGCACCATGGGGGTGGAGTTGGGTGCTGGCTAAGAATGTGGGGGCTGGGGAGAAAGTGGGAAAGTGCCTGTGATCGGGGGAGAGGGGTAGGGAAGGGGCCGATGATCTGGGGGAGATGTGCTAACTCTCATCGGGATGGGGAGAGTGGCCTGAGACCTCCATGGTGAGCTGGGAGGTGAGGGGTGGGGAACAGCTGTGCAGGGAAATGCATTGGGAGGCCCAGGCCTGGATGGTGAAGGTTGCATCCCTCTCCTCTGATGAGGCCAACCACTGAGATGATCTTGGTAAGTAAAGGATCTGGTTTGCACAACCCGAACTGAGCCTGTGTCTCCTGGCAGGTGTCAGAGAGGCTGGATACTTACAGCACAAGCCTGAAGCATGCGCTGAGTCTGTGGCAGGATTTATCTGAGAGCGGCCCCCAGCTGGAAGAGTGGCTGAGGCGATGGTTGGAAACTCCGAGGGAGAGCGTGACTGGACAGGAGAACGTGCTGCTGGAAGTGAGAATCTAAACCTTCCATTGTTCAGTGATGGGAAGCTAGGGTTAACCACATTCCTTCTGACCACAGGGTAACGGCCTAAAGGGAAAGGCCCCTGTTCCCAAAGAGGACGGTCCTTACACAGGAAGAATTCCACCAGACAATAGCAGACCCCATCACAGCAAAATCGATAGGCAGCAAGAGACAAACGAACAGGGTTTCACAATGTTGTTTGAGGAGTAAACACTGATCAGTGGAACAACTCTTTGACCAGCTTCACCAGATCCATTGTGTTCATGGTACAGGGAGCCTATCTTTAACATCCATCTGAAAGGTAGCACCTTCAACAGCACCATGATCCTTCAGCACTGACCCTCTGACGGTGCGGCACTCCCTCAGCACTGACCCTCTGATGGTGCGGCACTCCCTCAGCACTGACCCTCTGACGGTGCGGCACTCCCTCATCACTGACCCTTCTGACAGTGCAGTGCTCGCTGTGAGATTTCAGCATGGATTTTGGGTTTGCTTTTCTGGAGGGAGGTATGTGCCATTTGTGGTGTGAGTGCCAGTCCGGGAACGCTGACTGATTGTGTCACACTGGAGGGAGGAGTTTGCCTGGAGTAGGGTGCGGTCAGTAAATACCACGGGCACTCCTTATCCAATCCAATACAGATTAGAATGGATGCCAGACAGGGTGTGGTGAAAGTAGGCCCTTGTTCAGGAGGGAGGAGTTTGCCTGGAGTAGGGTGCGGTCAATAAATATTGGATTGGATAAGGAGTGCCCATGGTATTTACTGACTGCACCCTTCTCCAGGCAAACTCCTCCCTCCAGTGTGAGATCATTTGAATGCTTTACCCCCAAATGGGACTGTGATTCAAAGTACAAAGAACAAAGAAAATTACAGCACAGGAACAGGCCCTTCGGCCCTGCACCGACCATGCTGCCTTACCAAACTAAAACCCCCTACCCTTCTGGGGACCATATCCCTCTATTCCCATCCGATTCACATATTTGTCAAGACGCCCCTTAAAAGTCACTATTGCATCCACTTCCACTACCTCCGCCGGCAACGAGTTCCAGGCACCCACCACCCTCTGTGTAAAAAATCTGCCTCGTACATCTCCTTTAAACCTTGTCCCTTGCACCTTAAACCTATGGCCCCTTGTAATTGACTCTTCCACCCTTGGAAAAAGGTTCTGACTATCCACTCTGTCCATGCCTCTCATAATCTTGTAGACTTCTATCAGGTAGCCCCTCAACCTCTGTCGCTCCAGTGAGAACAAACCAGGTTTCTCCAACCTCTCCTCATAGTTAATGCCCTCCATACCAGGCAACATCCTGGTAAATCTTTTCTGTACTATCTCCAAAGCTTCCACATCCTTCTGGTAGTGTGGCGACCAGAATTGAACACTATATTCCAAGTGTGGCCTAACTAAGGTTCTATAAAGCTGCAACATGTCTTGCCAATTTTTAAACTCACTGCCCTGGCCGATGAAGGCAAGCATGCTGTATGCCTTCTTGACTACCTTCTCCACCTGCATTACCACTTTCAGTGACCTGTGTAACTGTACACCCAGATCCCTTTGCCTATCAATACTCTTAAGGGTTCTGCCATTTACTGTATATTTCCTATCTGTGAACCTACCTCAGTGGCCTCTAAGGGTTAACACAGTCAGCTGGAACCAGCTCCAATCCAAATTGCCTGGAGGCAGATTGAATCAAGATTGAACAGAGAGTAGTGAAGGGTGATACTTGCCTGGGCAAAAGTTGAGAGAGCTGTTGCGGGATCCAGCAGAGCACTGGGGACCAGTGGAAGAGGCATGGTATGGCATGGTGGGGAGGTAGAGACAGGAACAAACTCTGGCCCACTCCTGCTTACTGAATCAGTGGGGAGCAATCAACCAGGTAAGGACATTTAAATTGTTGCTTTTCCGTAAATAATAAGTTAATAATTCACAGAGAGAGAGAGAGAGAGAGAGAGAAAGAACTCAAACACCAACCTGAGTCTCCGCAAACCAGTCTCACAGGTTTGGTAAGGGAGAGCTCCACAGTGTAAAGTGATTGCTCATTCACAGCTCTGCCACAGCATAACTGTCATGATAAGCTTTCTCAATCAAATTCTGATCAAAGTCAGATTGCAGCATGAGTCAATGGGCAATTTACATTACATCCACTGGGGCGGCACGGTAGGCACAGTGGTTAGCACTGCTGCTTCACAGCTCCAGGGACCTGGTTTCGATTCCCGGCTCGGGTCACTGTCTGTGTGGAGTTTGCACATTCTCCTTGTGTCTGCGTGGGTTTCCTCTGGGTACTCCAGTTTCCTCCCACAGTCCAAAGATTAGGTTGGTTAGGATGATTGGCGCCCACAACTTGCCTGGGCTTGGAAAATCTCACTAACTGTCCTGGCTGGAGACAATACACATCTCTTTAATCTGTGCTTAACCCTCTCTCCACTCACATTGTCTGTATCTTTAAGACTTGATTATCTGTAAAGACTCGCATTCCAACCATTATTTTGTAAATTGAGTTTGTGTCTGTATATGTCCTGTTTGTGAACAGAACTCCCACTTACCTGATGAAGGAGCAGCGCTCCGAAAGCTTGTGGCTTGTGCTACCAAATAAACCTGTTGGATTTTAACCTGATGTTGTGAGACTTCTTACTGTGTTTAGCCCAGTCCAATGCCGACATCTCCACATCATGTCCATCAAACACTCTTAGGACAGGCTTAGATATACAATAAAACATCCACAGTATTGTGCTGTTAATGTGCGTGAGTTCACATTATTACAATAAAGAAAAACAAAATATTGCAGATGTTGAAACACTCTCCACAGATACCGCCAGAGCTGCTGAGAGTTTGCAGGATTTTCTGTTTTTATTGTATATTTGCTGGTTTTGCTGAAATTCTTGAGTTGACTCTGATTTGCTATTAGTCTCAGTCTGAGGTATTGGAGATTTATTTTACTGTGTGTCCCTGCAGGAGGAGCTTCAGATCCTGGAGCAACAATTCCAGAGCTTCCACGAGAAAGCAGCAAGAATTCAGGAGCTACTCGAGTGGGAGGAACTTCCAGTGGAATTACAGGTAGGTCCTCACCTCTATAGCAACCATCCAACCAGATCAATGTGCCAGGACACTATGGGCCAAGTGCTGGCAAGTGGGATTAGGTGGCCTTTTATGCGTCCATGCAGACTCAATGGGCCAAAGGGCCTCTTCTGCATTGTAGTGTTCTGTAATTTTGTGACACCCGTGTGTGTGAACAAAGAACAGTACAGCCCTTCAGCCTTCCAAGCCTGTGCTGATCACATTGTCCTAAATAGACCTGTATCCCTCTATTCCAGGCCTGTATCCCTCTATTCCAGGCCTGTATCCCTCTATTCCAGACCTGTATCCCTCTATTCCAGGCCTGTATCCCTCTATTCCAGGCCTGTATCCCTCTATTCCAGGCCTGTATCCCTCTATTCCAGGCCTGTATCCCTCTATTCCAGACCTGTATCCCTCTATTCCAGACCTGGCGGGGAATTATAGGCCGGTTAGTTTAACGTCTGTGGTAGGTAAAATGTTAGAATCCGTCATTAAGCAGGAAATTGCGAGGCATCTTGAAGGGAATTGCTTGATAGGGCGGACGCAACACGGTTTCATTAAAGGGAAGTCGTGTCTGACAAATTTACTGGAGTTCTATGAGGATGTGTCTAGGGCAGTGGATAGAGGAGAGCCGGTGGATGTGGTCTTTCTGGATTTTCAGAAGGCGTTTGACAAAGTACCTCACAAGAGGTTATTGCAGAAGGTCAGGGGACATGGAGTTGGGGGTAGGGTGTTAGCGTGGATAGAGGATTGGTTGTCAAATAGGAGGCAGAGAGTGGGGGTCAATGGGTGCTATTCGGATTGGCGGTTGGTGACTAGTGGGGTGCCCCAGGGGTCGGTGCTGGGGCCTCAGCTATTTACCATTTATATAGATGATCTGGAGGAGGGAACCGAGTGCAGGGTGTCGAAATTTGCTGATGACACCAAGATTGGGGGAAAGGCAAATTGTGCGGAGGGTGTGGAGAGTCTGCAGAAGGATCTAGATAGGCTGGGCGAATGGGCCAGGAAATGGCAAATGGAATTTAATGTTGGCAAGTGTGAGGTGGTCCACTTTGGTAGGAAGAATGGTAGGAAGGACTATTACTTACGTGGCGAAAAACTGCAGCAGGCGACGGTGCAGAGGGACCTCGGGGTCCTTGTGCATGAGTTGCAAAAACCCAGCTTGCAGGTGCAGCAGGTGGTCAGGAAGGCGAATGGGATGCTGGCCTTCATAGCGAGGGGGATTGAATATAAAAGTAGGGAGGTCTTGCTGCAGCTGTATAGGGCATTGGTGAGGCCGCAGCTGGAGTACTGTGTGCAGTTTTGGGCGCCGCACCTGCGCAAGGATATTTTGGCCCTGGAGGGAGTGCAGAGGAGGTTTACTAGGCTGATACCGGAGTTGAGGGGGTTGAGCTATGAGGAGAGGCTGAATAAACTAGGCTTGTACTCGCTAGAGTTTAGAAGAATGAGGGGAGATCTCATTGAGACGTATAAGATGATGAATGGGATGGATAGGATAGAGGTGGAGAGACTCTTCCTGCTCAAAAAAGACAGTAGGACTAGGGGGCACAGCCTCAAGATAAAGGGGAGGCGGTTTAGAACGGAGTTGAGGAGGAACTTCTTCACTCAAAGGGTGGTGAATCTCTGGAATTCTCTGCCCGTTGAAGTGGTGGAGGCTGCCTCGCTAAATATTTTTAAGAAGCGGGTTGATGGGTTTTTGATAAGAGAGGGGATTAAGGGTTATGGGGAGAGGGCGGGAAAGTGGAACTGAGCCACAACAGATCAGCCATGATCTTATTGAATGGCGGGGCAGGCTCGAAGGGCTAGATGGCCTACTCCTGCTCCTATTTCTTATGTTCTTATTCCATACCTGTTCATGTGCCTATCAAGATAAGTGTTAAATGTTCCTAATGTAAGTGCCTCAATTACCCTCTGTGTAAAACACTTCCCCTGCACATCTCCACTGAACCTTTCCCCCCTTAACTTGAACTTGTGCCCCCTTGTAATTGTTATTTCTACCCTGGGAAAAAGCTTCCAACTGTTCACCCTATCCATATCCCTCATAATTTTATAAATTGCTATCAGGTCGCCTCTCAGCCTCCGTCTTTCCAGGGAGAACAATCCCAGTTTATTCAATAGCTGATGCCCTCCATACCAGGCAACCTCCTGGTAAACCTTCTCTGTGCTCCTTCCAAAGCCTTGTACACGTGGCGATTTCAGGGCTCAGGGTGATCTCCTTTCTGCTCCATATCCCAGGATGTGATGAGGCTGTATCACCAAGGCTCCCCTGGTGCCACTCTGTGGTGTGAATGCCAAGATACAATCTGACTGGTCTGAGTGGGAGAAAATTACTGAACCTTTTGCCTTCCATAATCCTTTCTCAAAAAGGTGGTGGAATCAACGGTGAGGAAGAAGATGGATCAGATAAAGAGCACCCACAAACTGAGTGCCAGGGGCGAAGAGCCGAGTGGAGGTCCAGATCAGTCGTGGACCAAGCTTGAGCCAATGGAAGCTTCTGGCTCGAGGCCTGGCCAAGAACAAAATCCCCAATTCCATCATGACCCACAGGTAATTGGGTATTCCGCTATATACATACTGTTTTAATAGAATCAGACTTGCACTTAGACAGCATCTCCTCTTCTCCCAAACACTGTCACAGTTCGAGAGATACTTCAAGATCAGAGAATCATAGCGTCAAAAAGAAAGATTTCTTTTCTGTCAGTCTGTAACGGCCAATGAATCCTTCTGAAACAGTCCCTGGAATGTAGGAAGCAATGTTATAAATAAAAGAGCAGTTGCTTAGTGGTGCTGAGTGGAAGAAAAATATTGGTCAGGATACTGGTGAGATCGCTCCTCTTTTTTAAAAGTGTGCCCAGGGACCTGATGGTTTATTATTGAATTGAGAAGCCCAGGAACTTACATTCTCGGGGAGCAAATTTGTTTTTGAAAATATTTCCTCTTTATAAGCAAATCTCTTTTTTACCCCCATTTTTGCATTTTCCCTGAAAATGTTAAGTGTATATTAATTGCATTTTAATTGTATTAACTGGACATTTATTTGTGCCCCTAGAATTGGGCACAGTCTGAAACTTTGAGAATGGGGTTAGGAGGTGCATGTGAGTAATATATATCATTGTGAATAAATACTTTGAAGAGTGTGTTATGATTGGCTCCAGTTCTATCCTTTGGCAACTGGCTTCCTGGTAGAGAACACAAGATTGGCTGAGTCAAATGTTCCCAACAGCTGATACTGAGAGAGCCCATGGAATCAAACCTCAGCTGGAATCACCATGTCACCAAGGCTATAAGATTTACATTATGAGGATAGCTTGCATTCCTTTGAGTGTGGATTAAGGGATAATCTAATTAATGTGGGGTTTAAGATACCTAAAAATATAGACACAGATCAGACAAGATCTAACTGAATGGCAGAATGGGCTTGAAGGATTGAATAGCCTCCTCCTGCCATTCAGTTAGATCTTGCAGGTTACTTTCTCAGGTCATTATTGTGTATATAATCCTCATATTTAATCTGCTCATCAATCCATTTGTTTATTTTACACTGTCTGGAAGAGTAAAGGACCTGTAGTTCACTGCATCAGTTCTATTCTCCTTTCTGAATCTGATTTCTATGTTACTGCATTACTTACTCTGTTTCTAATGTACTAGAATATCTCCAGGTGTACACTGACTTCTTCAAACTGTTACAGCTTCACAAATCCACTCCCCATTTCTCTCAGCACTCCAGGAAGAAGACCATCTCTCCCGAGACATTTATTATCTGCAACCGTTTCTGTGACTTTACATCTTCCATCTCAGAGATAATGAAGGTTTTATTTGGGATGTTGTTGTCTGGAGATGGAATGTTTCTCATAAGCACTGGCAGTGCCACAGTGACCCTGGGCAGGAAGTGGACGGCAATCAGGTGTTCATGGGGTAATGGGTTATGATGTTCAGGATAGGGGTGGGAGTGGGGATTAGGATGGAATAAGGATTTGAGGTTAAGGGTGGGGGAGTGGAGATGTGAGGTTCATGGTGGGGGTGAGGGTTTGAGGATCACGACGTGGATCCTGATGTGCGTAGTGTTTAAGGGTTCTCATTCCTGCCTCCCTCTTCCTTTGCCTGTCTCAGGCACCTTGTATAGAACCTGAGCAAAGCCAGAAGCCACATAGCGACAGGCAGCACCCTGAGGACACAGACTCACGGTGGAGACCGAACGAAATGCTGGAGGAGGAATCAGCGGTGAAAAGACGCAGAAAGTCCCAGCTGGTCCAGGTGGAAGATGATCAGAGCAAAACCTCTGCTGCCAAACACCTACAAGTTCCCCTAGAGACTGGACAGGAGTGTGTGCAAAGGTGAGTAGCAGCAAGCACCTGCAGCCAATCTGTCCAGGGGTAAAATCCCAATACATTCATCAGCAGCAAACAGTCAATAAACCACAGTGACAGCCCACTTGTAACAGCAGCAGGGCTTCCATGTGTCAGCCATGGCTCAGTACAAACACTCTGAAATAGATAAAGGTAGAGTCAAACTTCATTCCCGATGTTCCTAGTTTAGCACTGGGGGAATACGGCATGACGGAGGGTCAGTACTGAGGGAGTACCGCATGTTAGAGGGTCAGTGCTGAGGGAGTGCCGCACTGTCAGAGGGTCAGTGCTGAGGGAGTGCTGCACTGTCAGAGGGTCTGTACTGAGGGAGCGCTGTGCTGTCAGAGGGTCAGTGCTGAGGGAGTGCTGCACTGTCAGAGGATCAGTGTTGAGGAAGTGCCGCACTGTCAGAGGGTCAGTTCTGAGGGAGTGCCGCACTGTCAGAGGGTCAGTGCTGAGGGAGTGCCGCACTGTCAGAGGGTCAGTGCTGAGGGAGTGCCGCGCTGTCAGAGGGTCAGCGCTGAGGGAGCGCCGCACTGTCAGAGGGTCAGCGCTGAGGGAGCGCCGCACTGTCAGAGGGTCAGCGCTGAGGGAGCGCCGCACTGTCAGAGGGTCAGTGCTGAGGGAGCACCGCGCTGTCGGAGGGTCAGTGCTGAGGGAGTGCCGCACTGTCAGAGGGTCAGGGCTGACCCTCTGCACTTAACAGCACAGGTGACATCCACCATTAAAAGCACATTATTTGCTCTTTATCTCATTGCTGTCTGTGGGAGCTTGTTCTGCACTAATTTGCAGCTGACCTTCTTACTTCATATCATTGACATCTTTTTTAAGTACTTCACTGGCTGGAAATGTCTTTGGATCACTCTGAGGTTGCACAGGAGGCCATTCAGCCTGCTGCACCTGTGCCAACCCTTTGACATGACTGTGCGGTTCATTCCTCTCTGCTCTGATATTTCCCCGTAGCCCTGGGATTATTTGGTCCCTTTGATTATTTACCCAATTTTCTTTTTAACTTCCTCCTGAATCTGTTTCCATCACCCTCTCAGGCAGGCAATGCCTTCTAGATCATCGCAACTCCCAGGATTTTTAAAAATCCTCATGGCATTTTTGGTTCAATTACCTTAAATCCGTGTCTCCCTGGTTCCGGCTCTGCCGTTAAATAGAATTTCTCCTCTTACTCCTCTGAAAACTTCTCATTATTTGGGGAGGCAGTGGTATTATCACTGGGCTAGTAATCCTGAGACCTGGGGTAGTGTTTAAAGTTTATTTAGTAGTGTCACAAGTAGACTTACATTAACACTGCAATGAAGTTACTGTGAAAATCCCCTGGCCGTCACACTCCAGCACCTGTTCGGGTACACTGAGGGAGAATTTAGCCAAAGCACCTAAGCAGCACGTCTTTCGGACTGTGGAAGGAAACCGGAGCACCCGGAGGAAACCCACGCAGACACGGGGACAACGTGCAGTCTCCACACAGACAGTGACCCAAGCTGGGATTGAATCAGATCCTTGGCGCTATGAGGCAGCAACGCTAACCCACTGTGCCACCATGCTGCTGTGATTGAACCCAGGTCCCTGGCGCTGTAAGGCAGCAATGCTAACCATTATGCCACTGTGCTGCTGGGATTGAACCCGGGTCCCTGGCACTGTGAGGCATCAGTGCTAACCCACTGTGCCACTGTGTCGCTGGGACAGAACCCGGGTCCCTGGCGCTGTGAGACAGCAGTGCTAACCCACTGTGCCGCCTGTGTTTGGGGACCTGAGTTTGAATCAAAATGGTGAAACTTGAATTTAATTAAAATCTGGAATTAAGAATGTACTGATGGCCATGAAACCATTGCCGATTGTCACGCAAACCCATCTGGTTCACGAAAGTCCTTTAGGGAAGGGAATCTGCCATCCTTACCTGGTCTGGCCTACATGTGACTCTAGAGCCACAGCTATGCCGTCAGGGATGGCCAGTAAATCCACCAGTGACACCCACATTTATGAATGAATAATAATAAGCAAGAACTTTGGGCAAATCTCCTCATAATCTTAATACAAAAGAAAATATTGGGGATGCTGGAAATCTGAAATAAAATCTGAAAATACTCAAAGTCTGGCAGAGCCTATGGAGAGAGAAATGGAGTTCCTCTTTCAGGCCAATGTCCAGATATACTTTCAGAGAATTCATTGCCGAACAAAAAGGGGTTTATTTGGAGATCTTCAAGAGCAGTGATGTGTTTGCAGCTAGCTCGAAAATACCTGTGCCTCAGAGAACTCTTCTCCCTTGGGTAATTCTCCACTCTGAGGCCGGATGGACAGCTAACTTTATCAAAGTCCTCAAAAATGAATGAGTTATTTCTGCTGTTTGGGCAGGTACCCAGAGGAAGTGAGAGAATATGTGACAAAACTTTCAGACTGCTTGGACACTCTGGAGACAGCCCTCAAACAATCCACAGCACAGACCCCGAATTCCTATAAAGCAGCTATCCAGCAAGTGGAAAAGCAGGCGGTAAGGAAAGTGTTAATCTGCGTCATATTTCAGATAAGAGCATTGGCCGAGCTTCAGGATGTGTGTGGGACTTCATCGGTCTGTGTCTGCACACCTGTCTGCATTAGTCTACATTTCAATTTGTGTCTGTATCTGTCTGTCTGTGACTATGGCTCAGTCTGTGTCTGCATCTGCCTCCTGCATGGGTCTGCTTTTATCTGGCTCAATGTCCGATTCTGTGTCTGGGTCCGCGTCTGTCTGGGACTGCATCTGTAGATTTTTATCTGCATCTGTGTGTGTGTGTGTGTGTGTGTGTGTGTGTGTGTGTGTGTGTGTGTGTGTGTGTGTGTGTGTGTGTGTGTGTGTGTGTGTGTGTGTGTGTGTGTCTGAGGGCACACTACTGCTCAGAAACAAAGCTCTGTGAGGTGGTTTGATTTGAACTTTAGAATTATATGATGTGGAGATGCTGGCGTTAGACTGGGGTGGGAACAGTAAGAAGTCTTACCTGGTTACAGTCCAACAGGTTTGTCTGGAATCTTGAGGTTTATAAGATGTTGAGAGGTATAGATCGGGTGGATTCTCAGAGGCTATTTCCCAGGGCTGAAATGGTCACTACGAGAGGACACAGGTTTAAGGTGCTGGGGAGCAGGTACAGAGGAAATGTTAGGGGTAAGTTTTTCACTCAGAGGGTGGTGGGTGAGTGGAATTGGCTGCCGTCGGTGGTGGTAATGGTGAACTCGCTGGGGTCTTTTAAGAGACTTCTGGATGAGTACATGGGATTTAATGGTTATTGGTAGGCCTAGTAGGTAGGGATATGATCAGCGCAACTTGTGGGCCAAAGGGCCTGTTTGTGCTGTAGTTTTCTATGTTCTATGAGCTTTTGGAGCAGTTCCCCTTCATCAGGTGAGGCATTTTAGTGATACAGGGAAAGAGCAGAAGGACTCACCATGAAGCCGCCTCACACAGCCCAGGTGGCAGACGGTCGACCCTATCAGAGACTCCAGACACCTTCTCAAAGGGAAAACAATGAGAATAAACTGATCCCCAATGGAGGAATCAGGAGAATTGAGCAGTGAGAGGCTCTGAATAACCTCCCTGCCTTGCTCTATCAACACATGACATTCATGGAAATATACGGATAGAAGTCATTCAGCCCTTTGAATCTGTTGATTGGTGTAGACATACAATTAGAATGCTGATCAGTATCTTAACTCCATTTACTTTATTTACTTCTGTAATCCTTACTGTCATTACCAACAAAAAATAATCAACCTCAGTTTTGAAATATACATTTGTAATATTTCAGTATTCTTCTGGAGGAGAGAGCATTCTGTATTGCACCAGTCATTATGTAAAGGCATGTTCCTGACATCACTCCTGAACGGCATTTTAACATTACAAGCCCTTGTGAGGATATAAGAATTAGGAGCTGGAGTAGACCATTCAGCCCATCAAGCCTGCTCTGTCATTCAATAAGATCATGGCTGACATTCACTCTCATAGAATCATAGAATCCCTACAGTACAGAAGGAGGCCATTCAGCCCATCGAGCCTGCACCAACCATAATCCCATCCAGGCCCTATTCCCTTAACCTCTATTTACCCTGCTCGTCCCCCTGACACTAAGGGACACTTTAGCATGGCCAATCCACTGAACTCGCACATCTTTGGACTGTGGGATGAAACTGGAGCACCCGAAGGAAACCCACGCAGATACAGGGAGAACGTGCAAACTCTGCACAGACAGTGACCCAGACTGGAATCCAACTTGGGTCCTTGGTGCTGTGAGGCAGCAGTACTAACCGCTCAACTCTCCTGTGTTCTCTCCATGTTCCTTAATTACCCAACCACTCAAAAAATCTATTTTGTTTTATTCATTCATGGGACATGACCATCGCTGGCTGGCCAGCATTTATTGTCCATCCCGAGTTACCCTTATTCAGAGGCCAGTTGAGAGTCAACCACATCTGCCTCCTGCATGTGTCTGCTTTTATCTGGCTCAATGTCCAATTCTGTGTCTGGATCTGCGTCTGTCTGTGGCTCTGGAGTCACATATAGGCCAGACCAGGTAAGCACGTCAGATTTCCTTCCCTAAAGGACATCAGTGAACTCTGTCTTGAATATTCTCCGTGACTGAGCATCCATGACTTTCTGGAGTAGGAAATTCTAAAGATTCACAACTCTTCAAGTGAACAGGTGGAGGCAGTGATGCAGTGGTGTTGTCACTAGATTAATAATCCAGAAACTCAGGGTAATGTTCTTAGGACCCGCGGCAGATGGCAAAATTCTAATTCAACAAAAATCTGGAATTAAAATGATTGTTGATTGTCATAAAAACCCATCTATTTCATTAGTGTCCTTTCGGGACTACACCTGACTTCAGATCCACAGCAATGCGATTGAGTCTTAAAATGCCTGAGCACTCACTTCAAGGACAATTAGGGATTGGCAACAGGCTGTGATATCCCATGAAAGAAAAAATAAAGAAACGTCTCATCACTCTGTCCTCAACGACTGATCCATTATTCTGTGATCCTTGCTCTAGGTTCTCCAGCCAGCGGAAAGATTTTCTCATGATTTACTCTGTCAAGTCCCTTAAGAATTTTGCACATTTCAATGAGATTACCTCTCATTTTTCCAAACTCCAGGAAATATTTTCCTTTAATCCAGGGAATATTTGTCTGTTCTACTCAATGTTCCCCTCATCCCAGAGACCAGCCAGAGGAAACTTTGTTACATGCCCTTTTGGGCAGCTATGTCCTTGTTAGGTCAGGAGACCAAAACTGTACATGGTCCAGACCTCTCCAAGACCCTGTATAATTGTAGTCTTTATTCTTATACTCCAATCTCTTTGTAATGAAGATGAACATACTATTTGCCTTCCTATTATTTGACATACAGGATATCTGCATGAAAGCTTTCTGTGATTCAGGTATAAGGCCACCTCGACGCCAGTGAGTGTAAACACCTCCCAGTCTCTCAAGATTTGAAAAGATTCTGCCTTTCTATTTTTCCCAGTAAAATGATAACTTCACACTTTGCCACAATGTATTCCATTTGACACCTTCCTATCCACTTGCCAAACCTGTCTATTTATATCCTCTGAAGTCCCATTGCATTGTCCTCACCACCCACTATCCAGCATAACTTTGTATCCTGGTTTGCTGATGATACGTTGCACTCAGACCCTGAACTAAGTCACTCACGTGGATTTTAGAAGCTCTCAATCCTGGAAATTCCCACACCAGAGGAAATAATTTCACTCTATCTAGAATCATAGGATCCCTACAGCAGAGAAGGAGACCATTCAGCCCATAGAGTCTGCACCTACTCTCCGACAGAACGTCTTACCCAGGCCCACCGCCCCACTCTATCCCCGTAATTGCACACGCTTATCGCACTAATCCCCCTAACTTGCACATCTTTGGACCGTGGGAGGAAACTGGAGTACCTGGAGGAAACCCATGCAGACATGGGGAGAACATGCAGACTCCACATAGACAGTGATCCACGGCTGAAATTGAACCTGGGCCCCTGGTGCCTTGAGGCAAACGCTATCCTGTAATCATTTTAAATACCTCAGTTAGATCCCCCTTAACCTTGAAAGGTAAGGGAATACAGGAATATTTGCAACCCGAGGTTATAATTTAACCCATTCAGCTTCATATCATTCTGGTGAATCATGCCTTTAAAAAGGAAAGGTATTCTTGTCTGGGAGAGGAGTGAGCTGTTCAGTGAGTTCACAAGGTTGTTTTCTAATGTTCTTTCCTTCATTAACTAAAGGCGCTACGAAGAGAAATCAGTTCAATGGAGATGAAGATGCTGGAGCTGAGGAACATAGCCGAGAATTTGGAGAGAGCTGATGAGGCAGGCACTGGGGGATCTGTCAGCCAGTCTCTATCCACTCTCTGGGACCACTGGCTCTGCCTCCAAGACTCTGTGAGAGAGCAGGAATTACACAGCAGGAACCTGAGGGAGGAATGGAAATCCATCAGCGAACAGGTAAAAACCTCAGCAAGAACCAGTCTGTTCGAAACCATCAAACACACTAACACAGCCCAGTGATCCGGTATAAACTGGACGAACACAGCCCAGTGATCCGGTATAAACTGGACTAACACAGCCCAGTGATCCAGTATAAACTGGACTGAAAGAAAATCTGAAGCTGCTGGAAAAGCTGGTTTGGTAGGATTGTGGACAGAGAATCAGAGTTAATGTTCCGAAGAAGAGTTACTTTGGACTCAAAATATTAACTCTCGTTCTCACCACAGATGCTGCCAAATCCATCAAGTTTTTCCAGCACTGTTTTTATTTTACATTTCCAGCATCTGCAGAATTTTGTTTTATTATAGACCACACTGAGACAGACCAATGGCGCAGGTCCAACCAGAGTAATACTCAGCAGCAACCCAGGCCAAACTGGGCTCGCACAGGTCAATATCTAAACTGGGTTTTGAACTAACAACGCTGGCTTCAAAACAAAAGAATGTTACCACTGGCTGACAACTCTTGAGAGTGGCAGTCCAGTGTGTTACTGAGGGAGTGCTGCACTGTCAGAGGGTCAGTACTGAGGGAGTGCCGCACTGTCAGAGGGTCAGTGCTGAGGGAGCGCCGCACTGTCAGAGGGTCAGTGCTGAGGGAGCGCCGCACTGTCAGAGGGTCAGTGCTGAGGGAGCGCCGCACTGTCAGAGGGTCAGTGCTGAGGGAGTGCCGCACTGTCAGAGGGTCAGTGCTGAGGGAGCGCCGCACTGTCAGAGGGTCAGTGCTGAGGGAGCGCCGCACTGTCAGAGGGTCAGTGCTGAGGGAGCGCCGCACTGTCACAGGGTCAGTGCTGAGGGAGCGCCGCACTGTCAGAGGGTCAGTGCTGAGGGAGCGCCGCACTGTCAGAGGTGCTGTCTTTCAGTAAAACAAGCTGCTGTTTGGCTCATATCGAATATCCCTCAGCCTGTGGTGGAATGGGAGTTGTGATAGTCTTTCCCCCATGTCCGGGGACCAATATTTATCCTTCAACAAATGTATCTATAATAGCTTGTTCAATATCACATTGCTGACTATGGGATCTTGCTGTGCATACTGTCTGCTATTTTGTTACAGTACAGCAGTGACTGCACTTCCACAATGATTCCATTGGTTCTGAGTTGCTTTGGATTTTCCTGACTTTAAAGTTGCTATATAAATGAAGTTCTTCATACTCTGACCTTCAGATTGATCGAGTTGTCATCGACCTGGACCACCTTCAGGATGACCTACCCGAGGGTCCGAGGGAACAAGCGACAGAGGCTGAACTCCAGGAGCTGGAGAAGTCCCTCAGCCATTACCATGGCAACCTGAAGAACCAACGGTCAGCTGTGGCCACGTTGCTCTGCCGGGTGACCAAACTCCTCGGTGTTCAGGAGCCTTTGGACTCAACTTCAGCCATACCCATCCTTCAGGAACTGCAGGCAATGGAGGATCGATGCCGGAGGTGAGTGAGGAGTGGGCCATGTTTCATCCCCGGCCAGCCTATGGTGAGGGAGCTGCTGTCGGTGTGTGATATTGAGCCCCACGCTGAGCAGAAAGATACAGACTTCTTCCTTGGCAGTAATTATGATGATGGGGAGGTTTGTAGTAGGATTAGACTCAGTTCCCCTGGGGTTATGGCACTGAAGTGTCTGTGATTCCACCCACGGTACTGCAGCGTAGGCACATCCACATTTGGAGGATCCGAGCAGTTGAAGAACGTAGCTCACCATCACCTTCTCAAGGGCAATTAGGGATGAGCAATAAATACATTCCATGAAAGAATACAAAATGTTCAGATTGTGCCTGTGGGGTAGGTGTGGAGGAGGGATGATTCCCCTCTTCTCTTTCTCAGAAACCTAGCTAACCACAGACACTGTGCCAACTCTGACCACTTTATATGATCACCCTCCCCATCCCCCATCGCCCTAAATCTGACCCTCATGGTGTGAAGTGGTTTTGTCTCCTGCTTACTCCCAATCCCCTTGTTGCAGTGATTGTAATTGTCTCCTATTATCTGACTCTCATCCTGTGCAGACTGGATGCAGTTGGTGGGTTTTGTTTATTCCCTGATTAATTGGAAAGGGATTAAGATCCTTATTATGTTCGTTGGCAGTGAGCAGGGGGACTGACACACATAGAGAGCTCCCGTTACACAAGGACCATCCTCGCTGCCTCATCACCAAGAACAGGGTAACCCCGGCTCCCTCACTCACCCTCCCGGGTAAGATAGACTGATCTGAATTCAGGAAACACAGGCGTGTAACACTCTGCACCCTGAACTCTCAGAGGCTCTGCACTCAATCAAGTGGTTTGTTCCCATAGCCTCGAACGGAAAATCCAGAAAAGTCGTAGAGAGATTGAGGAGGAGGGCCGAGAGTGGGACAAGTCCCTCATAGAGACCAACAGCATTGGGGATTGGCTGCAGCAATCGATATCTCAGTTAGAGAACACAGAATTAGACAACGATGGAGCACCAGAGACTGGACTGGAGGTAAATACTGAAGCAGCAAGCGGGTTACAGACTGGAATCTAATCGAGGGGTTCGGGGTGATTTATATATAAAATAACAGATACCCAGAGTGAGTTACAGACTGGAATCTAATCGAGGGGTTCGGGGTGGTCTATATATAGAATAACAGATACTCGTGAGTGAGTTACACACTAGAATCTAAATCGAGGCATTCGGAGTGGTTTATATATAGAATAACAGATACCCGGGAGTGAGTTACAGACTGGAATCTAATCGGGGGGGTTCGGGATGGTTTATATGTAGAATAACAGATACCCGGGAGTGAGTTACAGACTGGAATCTAATCGAGGGGTTCGGGGTGGTTTATATATAGAATAACAGATACCCGGGAGTCAGTTACAAACTTGAATCTAATTGAGGGGTTCGGGGTGGTTTATGTATAGAATAACAGATACCCGGGAGTGAGTTACAGACTGGAATCTAATCGAGGGGTTCGGGGTGGTTTATATATAGAATAACAGATACCCGGGAGTGAGTTACAAACTTGAATCTAATTGAGGGGTTCGGGGTGGTTTATATATAGAATAACAGATACCCGGGAGTGAGTTACAGACTGGAATCTAATCAAGGGGTTCAGGGTGGTTTATATATAGAGTAACAGATACCCGGAAGTGAGTTACAGACTGGAATCTAATCGAGGGGTTCGGGGTGGTTTATATATAGAATAACAGATACCCGGGAGTGAGTTACAAACTTGAATCTAATCGAGGGGTTCAGGGTGGTTTATATATAGAATAACAGAAACCCGGGAGTGAGTTACAGACTGGAATCTAATCGAGGGGTTCAGGGTGGTTTATATACAGAATAACAGATACCCGGGAGTGAGTTACAGACTGGAATCTAATCGAGGGGTTCGGGGTGGTTTATATATTGAGTTGCAGGCTGCAGAATGTGTCTCATTCCCCTGCTACCCACCTGACCCACTGATGTGAGATTGTGGATAATGGGCCGTACCCTGTAATTGGTCCCTGGCTAATTGGCTTTCACAGAGGGATGGTGATGAAGTTGAGGATTCTATTGCTTTTCTTTCAGCTGAGTTCCTGTTTCCATCTCTGAGACAGAAAGCGAATGTGTTGTTTTGTGGAGAGGAGGTGAAGCGGGCTGAGAGCAGGAGGCCTGGGCCATTGTGGGTTTAGATGGAGTAGGTAGATAGGCTGGTCATGCATATCAATCATGCTCCTCTGTTTGTGTTTGTGCTGCTGTCTTCAGCTTTCAAATAAAAACACCAGGAATTGCATCTCCTTTTCAGTTCAGCGTATTGAATAATCAAGGAGCTGGTCTGTAACCAAAGAGACACCGGCTTCAGATAATTGACAAATTATCTGAAAGTGGGAGATGAAGAGATTGTTGTTTCTCTCCAGTGAGTTGTTATTATTTGGAATATGCTGTCTGAAAAACCAGTGGGAACAGATTGATGAAGTCACAGAGTCAGTTACGGCACAGAATGAGGCCATTCGACCCATTGAGCCCATGCCAGCTCACTGGTGCAATGCAGACATTTGTGCTCTCCTCCTCTATTGCTGTAACCTTGCACATTTCTCTCCAAGCCTCCATCCAATTTTCCTTCGAAATTTGTGACCACCACCCTCCTGGGCAGGGAGTTCCAGCTCATTCCCACTCTCTGTGTAAAAACAGTTCACCCTCACAGTCACTTCTCTTATCCAAAATCTGAAATCAGTGACCTTGTGGTCCTTGTACCATTGTGTTTCCTTGTCTGTCCCCCTTCTACACCTCCCCTCAATATCCTTTACTCCGAGGAGAACAGCCCCAGCTTCCCCAACTGAACCCTGTAACTAAACTCCCCTCATCCCTGGAACCATTCTGGTAAATCTCCATCTGCACCCTTTTGAGGACCCTGACTCACATCCTTCCTTAGGTGTGGCGACCAGAACCTAACCAGCGCTTTCAAAATGTTCAGCATAATTTCCTTATGTTTATGCTCAATGCCTCTAATTATGAAGCCAAGATCATGGAAACTAGGAGCAGGAGGAGGCCATTTAGCCTTTCGAGCTTGCTCCACCTTTCATTTTGATCATGGCTGATCATCGATTTCAATATCCTGGTCTCTCCCTTCCTCCCATATCCCTTGATCCGTTTAGCCCCAAGAGTTGTATATAATTCCTTCTTGAAATCAGACAATGTTTTGTCCTCAGCTACTTTCTGTGGGAGTGAATTCCACACATTCACCACCCTCTGGGTGAAGAAATTTCTCCTCACCTCAGTTCTAAAAGGTTTACCCCTTATCCTCAAAGTATAACCCCTAGTTCTGGACTCCCCCACCATTGGGAACATTCTTTCTGAATCTACCCTGTCTAACCCTGTTAGAATTTTATAAGTTTCTATGAGGTCCCCTCTCACTCTTCTAAATTCCAGTGAATATAATCCTAACCGACTTTGTCTCTCCTCATATGACAGACCTGCCATCCCAGGAATCAGTCTGGTAAACCTTCGCTGCACTCCCTCTATAGCAAGGGCATGCTTCCTCAGATAAGGAGACCAAAACTGCACACAATACTCCAGATGTGGTCTCACCAACGCCCAATACAATTGCAGCAAAACATCACTATCCCTGTATTCAAATCCTCTCACTATGAAGGCCAACATACCATTTGCCTTCTTTATTGCCTGCTGTACCTGCACGCTTACTTTCAGCAACTCGTGCACAAGGACTTCACCTCACTCAATTTACCCCAATTCAAATAATAATCTGTCTTCCTGTTATTGCTACCAAAATGGATAACCTCACATTTATCCGCATTATTCTGCATCTGCCATGCAGATACCCACACACTCAGCCTGTCCAAATCACGTTGAAGCATCTCTGCATCCTCCTGACAGCTCACCCTTCCACCCAAACTTGTATTATCTGCAAGTCTAGAGATAATACATTCAGTTCCCTCTTCTAAATCATTAATATATAATGTGAACAGTTAGCACAGATCCCTGGGGAATTCCACTAGGCACTGACTGCCCATCAGAAAAAGACCCATTTATGCCAACTCTTTGCTTCCTCTCTGCTAACCAGCTTTCTATCCATCTCAAGACATTACCTGCAATCCCATATGCTTTAATTTTACATAGTAGTCTATTATGTGAGACCTTGTTGAAAGTCTAAATAAATGACATCCACTGGTTCTCCTCAGTTCTACCAGTTACATCCTCAAAGAATTCCAATAGATTTGTCAAGCATGATTTCCCCTCTGTAAATCCATGCTGACTTTGTCTGATTATCCCACTGCCTTCCAAATGCTGAGCTATGAAATCCTTGATAATGGACTCTAGCAACTTCCCCAGTACCGACGTTAGGCTCACTGGTCTATGGTTCCCTGTTTTATCTCTACCTCCCTTTTTGAACAGTGGGCTTACATTAGCTACCCTCCGATCTGTAGGAACTATTCCAGAGTCCAAAGAATTTGGAAAGTAACCGAAAAACCATCCCTTATGCACTCCAGAAATTCCTCCTCTATTGTCCTAATTTGACTCTCCCAATCTATAAGCAGATTAAAGTCGCCTATAGTTCCTTTAATACATGCATCTCTGATTTCCTGCCTTATGCTTTTTTCCAACATTACCACAACAGTTTGGTGGTCTGTAAACCACCAATGGTTTTTGCGCCTTGACTCAACCCATACAGATTCCACATCATCTATGCTAATATCTTTTCTCAATATCATCTTTAATCAACAATGCCACTCCACCACCTCTTCCTTTCTGTCTATCCTTTCTAAACACTGAATAACCCTCAATGTTTAATTCCCATCCTTGCTCACCTTGGAGCCATGTCTCTGTAATGCCAACTATATCATATCCCTTTACATCTCTCTGTGCAACGAATTCATCCATTTTGTATCGAATGCTCCGAGCATTCAGGTACAAACCCTTTAGGTGAGCACTTTTAATATTTCTTTTCCCTTTCCTACTATTTTTGACTTGGTCCTTATCTGACTCTGGCCCTTGATTTCTCTGCCTATTACTTTCCTTATTCTCCTTACTGCCTTTTCCTCTTGTTCTTAATTTCCCCTGCCATATTAGTTTAAACTCTCCCAACCACTTTAGCAAGTACCCCCCTCCAAGGACATCAATCCCAGTCCTGCCCCGTCCAGTTTGTACAGGTCCCACCTCCCCTACCTTCCCAATGCCCCCAGAATCCAAAACCTTCTTCCTCACACTACCTTGTCAGCCACATATTCATCCCGCTATCCTACTCTGACTGGCACGTGGCATCCTATATGCTTTGCTAACCACTCTCTCAATGTGTCCTACTGCCCTTAAAAATCTATTGCACATGGACACCTAGGTCCGTCTGCCTTGACGCATTCTTTCAAACACTGCCATTATTGCCTCTCCCTTACCCTTCTGCCGAAATGCATCACTGTCACACCAACGAGCCAGTCCAGGCAGGATGGGCTGAATGTCCTCCCTATGCTACATGACTCTGTGCTTCTGGTTCTCAGCTTGTTGGCTTTGTGTAATTGCTTTGGGTTGCAGTCCTTCACTGTAACGTTTGCTTTTAGCAATTCGAAGACACAGTGAATGCCCAGCGAGAAGCGATGATGGAAATCAGCAGCCAGAACAAGTACTCGGAGCCACATACCAGCATTCCTTCACAAACCAACAGTCAGATCCTGGAAAGTAGCAGAGCACTGGGAGATGTGGAAGCAAAGGTGAGGCTTTAATGAAAGAACTTATGTATTTATCCAGCATCTTCACTTTTTATGTAGGGATATGTTGCAGCCAATTTATGCACAGCAAGATCCCAGAAATACCTGGGTAATTTGTTTTATTGATTATTTGTTCAACCTCTTGACTGGGATTTGAACCCATCACCTCCTGACTCAGAAGCAAGGGATGTGGGCATTATTGGCTAGACTAGGCTTTATTGCCCATCCCTAGTTGCCCTTGAGAAAGCGGTGGTGAGTTGCCATCTTGAACCATTATAGTCCTTGTGGTATTGGTACACCCCACATTGCTGTTAGGGAGGATGTTCCAGGATTTTGACCCACGATAGTGGAGGAATGGAAATATATTTCCAAGTCAGGATAGTGAATGACTTGGAGGTGGTGGGGGTCCCGTGTATCTGCTGCTCTTTTCCTTCTAGATGGTAGTGGGTTGTGAATTTGGAAGGTGCTGTCTAAGGAGCCTTGGTGAGTTCTTGCAGTGCATCTTGTAGTTGGTACACACGCTGTCACTGCGTTGGTGGTGGAGGGAGTGAATGGGTGTTGTAATGGATGTTGTGTTAAAGCTGCAGGGTGTGAGTATGGGTGTCAGTTGCTGGGCTGTTACTTGTTGCCTGTCGCTGATTGAAAAAGGAGGAATCATTCTCATCGCTGTTAGACAGAAGTCACTTATTGGTCAGAGCAGAATATGTATCACAATACAGTTCAGTTGTCAGGTTAGTAGTGACTGAGAAGCTGAAAGTCCACTTGTTCACTGAAACAAGGAAAAGATCCCACCATCAGTTACCTTCTCTCTGCCTGTCTCTAAAAGATGATTCATTAGATCAGTGGGAATATTCTGAAACACTGGAATTAGGGCCAGTCTTGGAAACATCTGTTCTGGACAGTTTCTTGAGGAAATCTGGTGATACAACTGAAGAGAAGCAGCTGGGGTCCATGAGTGATGGACAGCACTGAACAGCTGTCAGTGAAGCTGGAAATCTGCAATTTTAGTAAACTGGGAAATGTGAATCTTCAAATCGTGTTCATCCTTTATCTGTCAATTGAAATTGGAAGCAATTGGATACTATAGGCACAAAAGGAGAAGTTACAGGAGGCTGGCCATGAGGCAAAGGTCTATTAAATGTCCAGTCACTGTGCTCAGAAGCGAAAGGAGACAGAATGTAAGTCGAGAGTCAGTGGCCAGAAGCCAATAGTTGATTCTTTTCCATCCCTGAGTCTTAACATCTATCAATTCTGATCAGAGGTAGTCTACTTTTGAAGAACTAAAAAATAATTTGACTGCACTGTGAGGAAGTTAACCACCCTTGAGACCCGGCTTTCTTTGCACAACAGTTGGATTGCAAAATCCTTTCCAAGCTGCTCTGGAAGTGAATGTACTTCATTAACTGATGATTTTATTTAAAGTTTGTCTATTAGTCACATGCAAAGCTTACATTAACACTGCAATGAAGTTACTGTGAAATTCCCCTAGTCGCCACAGTGTGGCGTTTTTTCGGGTCAATGCACCTAACCAGCACATCTTTCAGACTGTGGGCAGAAACCGGAGCACCCGGAGGAAACCCATGTAGACACGGGGAGAATATGCAAACTCCATACAGGTAGTGACCCAAGCTGGGAATCGAACCCAGGTTCCTGGCACTGTGAGGCAGCAGTGCTAACCACAGTGCTGCCATGTTGCCATGGATTGCAGTGATTCAGCTTTCTCAAGGGCAACTAGGGATGGGCAATAAAGCCTAGTTTAGCCCATAATGCCCACATCCCTTTCTTCTGAATCAGGATGTGATGTGTTCAAATCCCAGTCAAGCGGTTTGACACAACAAACCTATTTCTAAAAGGTTTACTTCATTATTGCAATTCATTTTGTACCATGTGACCAATATAGTGACCTGATCAGCACTTGTTTAGCCATTAACCTATTGGACAACATTGCACTAGATCACAAGCCAGTGATCCTTCCCGTGCGGTTGGAAAATGATGAGCTCAGCTTGCACAGTGGCTGACGTGACTATTGAGTATCATAAAAACAGAAAATGCTGTAAATACTCAGCAGGTCTGACAGCATCTGTGAAGACAGAAACAGAGTCAATGGGTAGTATTTTCCGCTGTGCTCGCCCCAAAGCAGGAAGATCCTTCCGATTTCAACAGACCTTTGCACGGTCCGCTACAATTCCCCACTGGGGTGGGACAGGAAAGTTTTGCCCAATGTTTCAGAACAAAACAAAAGGAACATTGATTGAAAACATTCACAAAATGCTATCAGACCTGCTGAGTACTGGCAGCATTTAAATGTTTCTTCAGCTTTCCAGCATTGCCACACGTTCTGTTGCGTTAGTGTCAGTTCACCAGCTGGAATCAATGGAATGGATTGTCAGCGAGAGACTTCAGAGCAGGTGGAGAGCCTGCAGCAAGGCTAAAGATACATAACTCAATCTCAAACGTTTCTGCATTCTTCTCATCAGCTGCAAGCATTGAGTTCCCAGAACACCCAGAGCCAGGAACTGCGCCTTAGGATCGGAACCATATGGAGTGGACTCCAGAGTGTCGAAAAGATGCTGCAGGAACGCAGTAAGACCCACAGTGAGGCAAAGGCACAGCAAAAGGTATGTGCAGTATTCACCCAAAACACAAATCCCCCTTCAGAGTCCCCACCTCTCCTAAAGGTGCTGACTCTCACTGGGATACAGGGTCCCCCTCATCTCCTGAAGGTGCTGACTCTCACTGGGGTACAGGGTCTCCCTCATCTCCTGAAGGTGCTGACTCTCACTGGGGTACAGGGTCCCCTCCTCTCCTGAAGGTGCTGACTCTCACTCGGGTACAGTGTCCCCCTCATCTCCTGAAGGTGCTGACTCTCACTGGGGTACAGGGTCCCCCTCATCTCCTGAAGGTGCTGACTCTCACTGGGACACAGGGTCTCCCTCCTCTCCTGAAGGTGCTGACTCTCACTGGGGTACAGGGTTCCCCTCCTCTCCTGAAGGTGCTGACTCTCACTGGGGTACAGGGTCCTCCTCCTCTCCTGAAGGTGCTGACTCTCACTGGGGTACGGGGACCCCCTCCTCTCCTGAAGGTGCTGACTCTCACTGGGGTACAGGGTCCCCTTCCTCTCCTGAAGGTTCTGACTCTCACTGGGGTACAGGGTCCCCTTCCTCTCCTGAAGGTGCTGACTCTCACTGGGACACAGGGTCTCCCTCCTCTCCTGAAGGTGCTGACTCTCACTGGGGTACAGGGTTCCCCTCCTCTCCTGAAGGTGCTGACTCTCACTGAGGTAAAGGCATAGAGTCATAGAGGTTTACAATATGGAAACAGGCCCTTCAGCCCAAATTGTCAATGTCATTTTTTTTTTAAACCCCACAGCTAATCCCAATTGCCTGCATTTGGCCCATATCCCTCCATACCCATCATACCCATATAACTGTCTAAATGCTTTTTAAAAGGTAAAATTGTACCTGCTTCTACTACTACTTCTGGCAGCTTGTTCCAGACACTCACCACCCTTTGTGTGAAAAAATTGCACCTCTGGACACTTCTGTATCTCTCCCCTCACACCTTAAACCTATGCCCTCTAGTTTTAGACTCCCCTATCTTTGGGGAAAAGATATTGACTATCTAGCTGATCTGTGCCCCTCATTATTTTATAGACCTCTGTAAGGTCACCCCTCAGTCTCCTGCGCTCCAGAGAGAAAGGTCCCAGTTTATTCAGCCTCTTCTTACAACTCAATCCACCAAGTCCTGGTAGCATCCTAGTAAATCTTTTCTGCACTCTTTCCAGTTTAATAATATCCTTTCTATAATAGGGTGACCAGAATTGCTCACAGTATTCCAAGTGTGGCCGTACCAATGTCTTGTACAACTTCAACAAGACGAAAAAGTAGGGAGGTCTTGCTGCAGCTGTATAGGGCATTGGTGAGGCCGCAGCTGGAGTACTGTGTGCAGTTTTGGGCGCCGCGCCTGCGCAAAGATATTTTGGCCTTGGAGGGAGTGCAGAGGAGGTTTACTAGGCTGATACCGGAGTTGAGGGGGTTGAGCTATGAGGAGAGGCTGAATAAACTGGGCTTGTACTCGTTAGAGTTTAGAAGAATGAGGGGAGATCTCATTGAGACGTATAAGATGATGAATGGGATGGATAGGATAGAGGTGGAAAGACTCTTCCCGCTCAAAAAAGACAGTAGGACTAGGGGGCACAGCCTCAAGATAAAAGGGGGGCGGTTTAGAACGGAGTTGAGGAGGAACTTCTTCACTCAAAGGGTGGTGAATCTCTGGAATTCTCTGCCCGTTGAAGTGGTGGAGGCTGCCTCACTAAATATTTTTAAGACGCGGGTTGATGGGTTTTTGATAAGAGAGGGGATTAAGGGTTATGGGGAGAGGGCGGGAAAGTGGAACTGAGCAGCGACAGATCAGCCATGATCTTATTGAATGGCGGGCAGGCTCGAAGGGCTAGATGGCCTACTCCTGCTCCTATTTCTTATGTTCTTATGTTCTGACCGATGAAACCAAGCATGCCGAATGCCTTCTTCACCAATCTGTCCACCTGTGACTCCAGTTTTAAGGAGCTATGAACATGTACCCCTAGATCTCTTTGTTCTGTAACTCTCCCCAGTGCTCTACCATTAACTGAGTAAGCCCTGCTCTGGTTCAATCTACCAAAATGCATCACCCCGCATTTGTCTAAATTAAACTCCATCTGCCGTTTGTCAGCCCACTGGCCCAATTGATCAAGATCCCATTGCAATTGGAAATAACTTTCTTCACTTTCCACTATGCCAATCTTGGTGTCATCTGGAAACTTACTAACCATGCCCCCTATATTCCCTAAATAACATTGGGCCCAGCACTGATCCCTGGGGCACACCACTGATCGCAGGCCTCCAGTTTGAAAAACAACTCTCTAAAACCACCCTCGGGCTTCTGTCAAGCCAATTTTGTATCCATTTAGATACCTCACCCTGGAGCCCGGGAGATTTAACTTTATGCAACAACCTACCATGTGGTACCTTGTCAAAGGCCTTGCTAAAGTCCATGTAAACAATATCAACTGCACTGCCCTCATCTACCTTCTTGGTCACCCCGTCAAAAAAACTCAATTAAATTTGTGAGACATGATTTTCCACTCACAAAGCCATGCTGACTGTCCCTAATCAGTCCTTGCATCTCTAAATGCCTATAGATCCTGTCTCTCAAAATATCCTCCAACAATTTACTCACCACAGATGTGAGGTTCATTAGCCTGTAGTTCTCAGGCTTTTCCCTGCAGCCCTTTTTAAACAAAGACACAACATTTGCCACTCTCCAATCTTCAGGGACCTCACCTGTGACTTGATGATTCAGATATCTCGGCTGGGGGACCCGCAATTTCCTCCCTAGCCTCCCGCAACATCCTGGAATGCGCTTCATCAGGTCCCACGGATTCATCTACCTTGATGCGCTTTAAGACTTCCAGCACTTCCTTCTCTGTAATATGTACATTCCTCAAGATATCAATATTTATTTCCCCAAGTTCCCTAACATCCATGCTTTTTCAACAGTAAATACTGATGAGAAATATTCATTTAGGATTTCACCCATCTCTTGTGGATCCATACATAGATGACCTTGTTGATCCTTAAGAGGCCCTACTCTCTCCCTAGTTACTCTTGTGAGGAGGAACTTCTTCACTCAAAGGGTGGTGAATCTCTGGAATTCTCTGCCCGTTGAAGTGGTGGAGGCTGCCTCGCTAAATATTTTTAAGACGCGGGTTGATGGGTTTTTGATAAGAGAGGGGATTAAGGGTTATGGGGAGAGGACGGGAAAGTGGAACTGAGCCACGACAGATCAGCCATGATCTTATTGAATGGCGGGGCAGGCTCGAGGGGCTAGATGGCCTACTCCTGCTCCTATTTCTTATGTTCTTATGTTCTTATGTATTTGTAGAAGCTCTTTGGATTCTCCTTTGCCTTATCTGCCAAACCAATCTCGTGTCCCCTTTTTGCCCTTCTGATTTCTATCTTAACTCTACTCCTACATCCCCTATACTCTTCAAGCGATTCACTTGATCCCAGCTGCCTATGCATGTCATGTGCCTCTTTCTTCTTGACCAGGACCTCAATATCCCAAGTCATCCACAGTTCCTGACTTCTGCCAGCCTTGCCCTTCACTCTAAGAGGAATGTTTTAACCTGAACTTTGGTGAACACACTTTTGAAAGCCTCCCACTTACCAGAAGTCTGTTTGCCTTCTCACAGACTCCCCCAATTAACTTTTGAAAGTTCCTGCCTGATACCATCAAAATTGGCCTTGCCCCAATTTAGAATTGTAACTTTTGGGACAGACCTATCATTCTCCATTGCTATCTTAAAACCAATAGAATTACGGTCACTGGTCCTAAAGTGATCCCTTACTGACACTTCTGTCACCTGCCCTTCCTTATTTCCCAAGAGGAGGTCAGATTTTACCCCCTCTCTAGTCGGGCCGTTCACATACTGAATGAGAAATTCCTCCTGAGTACACCCAACAAATTTCTCTCCATCCAACCCTCTAATACTATGGCTGTCCCACTCAATGTTGGGAAAATTAAAATCCCCAATTATTACCACCCTATTTTTCTTGCAGCTATCTGTAATCTCCTCATATATTTGCTGACTCTTTGGGGGTCTATACTACAACCCTATTAAAGTGATTTCCCTCTTATTTCTCAGTTCTACCCATAGAGACTCAGTGGCTGAACCCTCGGATATATCCCCTCTCAGTACGGCAATGATGCTTTCCCTAATCAAAGTGCAACTCCCCCTCCTCTCTTACCTCCTGTTCTATTTTTCCTATAGCATCTGTACCCTGGAACATTGAGCTGCCAGCCCTGTCCCTCCCTTAGCCATGTTTCAGTAATTGCTATAATATCCCAGTGCCACGTACCCATCCATGCTCTGAGTTCATTTGCCTGGTTGATCAGCCTCTTGCATTGAAATAAATGCAGTTTAATCTGGCCTTCCCTTTCTCTCTGTCTTACTTTTGTCTGATCTATCTGGTACTAGGATTACTGACACTGTTTTCACTAATTAATGTGCTCTCTTTAACTTCCGTACTATTCTTAAAATTCTCTTCTGTCTCTCTACGGCTTTGGATCCCACCCCCCCGCCAAACTAATTTAAACCCTCCTGAGTGGCTCTAGCAAATCTCCCTGCCAGGATGTTAGTGCCCCTCCAGTTCAAATGTAGCCCCCATCTCTCTTGAACAGATGAGCCCTTCCCCAGAAAAGATCCAATGATCCAAAAATCTAAATCCCTGCACCAGCTCTCAAGCCAGGCATTCATCTGCCTAATCCTCCTATTCCGACTCTCACTAGCACATGGCACAGATATTAGTCCTAAAATCACTACTTCCGAGGTCCGGCACGTTAGCCTTCTGCCTAACTCACTACGGTCACGCTTCAGGACCTCATCCCTTTTCCCACCTATGTCGTTGGTACCAATATGTAAAACGACCTCTGGCTGCTCACCCTCCCCTTAAGAATGCCCTACAATTGCTCAGAGCCGTCCTTGACCCTGGCACCAGGGAGACAACACACCATCCTGGAGTCTCGATTGTGGCCACAGAAACGCTTGTCTGTGCCTCTAACTAGTGAGTCTACTACGGCTTGCTTGCTCTTTGCCTGACCCTTTCCTACAGCAGAACCAGCTGTGGTGACACAGGTCTGGCTGCTGCTGGTATCTCCCCCTGACAGGCTATCCCCCGCAACAGCATCCGAAATGGTATAACAGTTTGAAAGGGGAATAGGCACAGGAGATTCCCGCACCACCTGCCTGCATCTCCTGGTGGTCACCCATCTACCTGTCGGAACCTGTGGTGTGACCATCTATGTCTATCACACCCTCTGCCTCCTGTATGTTCCGCAGTGCGTCCACCTGCCGCTCCAGTCAAACAATGTGGTCTGTGAGGAGCTGCAACTGGACACACTTCCTGCAGACTAAGTACAGGGGCCCCCTCCTCTCCTGAAGCTGCTGACTCTCACTGGGGTACGGGGTCCTCCTCCTCTCCTGAAGATTCCGACTCTCACTGGGGTACGGGGTTCACCTCCTCTCCTGAAGGTGCTGACTCTTACTGGGGTACAGGGTCCCCCTCCTCTCCTGAAGGTGTTGACTCTCACTGGGTTACAGGATCCCCCTCCTCTCCTGAAGGTGCTGACTCTCACTGGGGTACAGGGTCCCCCTCCTCTCCTGAAGATTCCGACTCTCACTGGGGTACAGGGTCCCCCTCCTCTCCTGAAGGTGCTGACTCTCACTGGGGTACAGGGTCCCCCTCCTCTCCTGAAGGTGCTGACTCTCACTGGGGTACAGGGTCCCCCTCCTCTCCTGAAGATTCCGACTCTCACTGGGGTACAGGGTCCCCCTCCTCTCCTGAAGGTGCTGACTCTCACTGGGGTACGGGGACCCCCTCCTCTCCTGAAGGTGCTGACTCTCACTGGGGTACAGGGTCCCCCTCCTCTCCTGAAGGTGCTGATTCTCACTGTGGTACAGGGTCCCCCTCCTCTCCTGAAGGTGCCGACTCTCAGTGGGATACAGGGTCCCTCTGAAGGTATCAGCAATCCAGGAACACACTGCATACTGTGCCACTAGAGAGCAGCAATGTTGTATTTTTGGATCTCACAGTTTGTTCTTTGTCTATTTAAACGGCGATGTCTTTCCAGGAATTGCTGATGATCTGTTCTGAGAGCAGTGCTTTTCTGAGAGTGTTTCTGCCCCTGGCTAATTTGAAGTGAAAATGTAGAAAGTTTCTTCACAGCTCCCTGCTGGAGCTGACATGGTATTCCATTGGAAGAGTTTGTAGCTGAACTGAAATCTTTTGCAATGTTTGCCTAATTCTCTGAGTGTTTAATCCCTGTTTCTGCTTCTCCTTCCACAGAGGATTTGGAGGGGGATTGATGACTGGCACTCGGTGCTTTCGCAGCTTGATGCTGAAGTGCAGGATCTGGCAGAGTTGGATCCCCAGCAGGCTCAGGAGCTAATGGAGAGTCTACTTGATCCATTCCAGCAACATCAACGTGTGTCCCGTATTGCGGAACAGAGAACAGCACTACTCAACAAGGTCACAGCCTTTCACCAATGTCTCTCACACTGCGCCTTTCTCCCCCATGCTGTACCTGTCTTGGGAGTGTTTGATGTGAAGATGCTAGCATTGAACTGGGGTAAACACAGTAAGAAGTCTCACAACACCGGTTAAAGTCCAACAGGTTTATTTGGTAGCACAAGCCACTAGCTTTTGGAGTGCTGTTCCTTCATCAGGTGAGTGGGAGTTCTGTTCACAAACAGAGAATATAAAAACACAAACTCAATTTACAAAATAATGGTTGGAATGTGAGCCTTTACAGGTAATCAAGTCTTAAAGGTAAGAGTGGAGAGAGCGTTAAGCACAGGTTAAAGAGATATGTATTGTCTCCAGACAGGACAGTTAGTGAGATGTTGCAAGCCCAGGCAAGTCATGGGGATTACAGATAGTGTGACATGAACCCAAGATCCTGGTTGAGGCCATCCTCATGTGTGCGGAACTTGGCTATCAGTCTCTCTCAGTGACTCTGTGTTGTCATGTGTCGTGAAGGCCGCCTTGTAGCACACTTACCCGAAGATCAGAGGCTGAATGTCCGCTGAAGTGTTTCCCAACAGAAAGGGAACACTCTTGCCTGGTGATTGTAGAGCGGTGTTCATTCATCCGTTGTCGTAGCGTCTGCATGGTCTCCCCAACGTACTGTGACTTGGGACATCCTTTCCTGCAGCGTATCAGGTAGACACTGTTGGCCGAGTTGCAAGAGTATGTGCTGTGTACCTGGGTGGATGGTGTTCTCATGTGAAATATTGGCATCCATGTCGATGATCTGGCATGTCTTGCAGAGGTTGCTGTGGCAGGGTTGTGTGGTGTTGTGGTTACTGTTCTCCTGAAGGCTGGGTAGTTTGCTGTGGACAATTGTCTCTTTGAGGTTGTGCGGTTGTTTGAAGGCAAGAAGTAGGGGTGTGGGGATGGCCCTGACGAGATGTTCGTCCTCGTCAATGACATGTTGAAGACTCCAGAGAAGATGTAGTAGCTTCTTCGCTCCGGGTAAGTACTGGATGATGATGGGTACTCTGTCCGGTGTGCCCCTGTTTGTCTTCTGAGGAGGTTGGTGCGATCTTTCACTGTGGCGTGCTGGAACTGTTGATTGATGAATTGAGCATCATATCCTGTTCCTATGAGGGCATCTTTCAGCGTTTGGAGACGTCTGTTGTGATCCTCCTCATCTGAACAGATCCTGTGTATACAGAGGGCTTGTCTGTAAGGAGTGGCTTCTTTAACGTGTTTAGGGTGGAAACTGGAGACGTGGAGCATCAGAGATTATCTGTGGACTTGCGATACAGTGAGGTGCTGAGGTGACCGTCCTTGATGGAGATACGTGTGTCCAAGAATGCAACTGATTTCGGAGAGTAGTCCATGGTGAGTCTGATTGTGGGATGGAATTTGTTGATATCATCATATAGTTGTTTCAGTGATTGTTCACCATGAGTCCAAAGGAAGAAAATGTCATCGATGTATCCAGTATATAGCATCGGTTGAAGGTCCAGTGAAGTGAAGAGGTCTTGTTCGAACCTATGCGTGAAGATGTTGGCATATTGAGGTGTGAATTTGATCCCAATGGCCGTTCCGTGTGTCTGGATGAAGAACTGGTTGTTGAATGTGAAGACATTGTGGTCCAGGATAAGAACATAATAAGAACATAAGAAATAGGAGCAGGAGTAGGCCATCTAGCCCTTCGAGCCTGCCCCGCCATTCAATAAGATCATGGCTGATCTGTCGCTGCTCAGTTCCACTTTCCCGCTTTCTCCCCATAACCCTTAATCCCCTCTCTCATCAAAAACCCATCAACCCGCGTCTTAAAAATATTTAGCGAGGTAGCCTCCACCACCTCAACGGGCAGAGAATTCCAGAGATTCACCACCCTTTGAGTGAAGAAGTTCCTCCTCAACTCCGTTCTAAACCGCCCCCCTTTTATCTTGAGGCTGTGCCCCCTAGTCCTACTGTCTTTTTTGAGCGGGAAGAGTCTCTCCACCTCTATCCTATCCATCCCATTCATCATCTTATAAGTCTCAATGAGATCTCCCCTCATTCTTCTAAACTCTAACGAGTACAAGCCCAGTTTATTCAGCTTCTCCTCATAGCTCAACCCCCTCAACTCCGGTATCAGCCTAGTAAACCTCCTCTGCACTCCCTCCAAGGCCAAAATATCTTTGCACAGGTGCGGTGCCCAAAACTGCACACAGTACTCCAGCTGCGGCCTCACCAATGCCCTATACAGCTGCAGCAAGACCTCCCTACTTTTATATTCAATCCCCCTCGCTATGAAGGCCAGCAACCCATTTGCCTTCCTGACCACCTGCTGCACCTGCAAGCTGGGTTTTTGCGACTCATGCACAAGGACCCCGAGGTCCCTCTGCACCGTCGCCTGCTGCAGTTTTTCGCCCCGTAAGTAATAGTCCTTCCTACCATTCTTCCTACCAAAGTGGACCACCTCACACTTGTCAACATTAAATTCCATTTGCCATTTCCTGGCCCATTCGCCCAGCCTACCTAGATCCTTCTGCAGACTCTCCACACCCTCCGCACAATTTGCCGTTCCCCCTATCTTGGTGTCATCGGCAAATTTCGACACCCTACACTCGGTTCCCTCCTCCAGATCATCTATATAAATGGTAAAAAGCTGAGGCCCCAGCACCGACCCCTGGGGCACTCCACTAGTCACCAACCGCCAATCCGAAGAGCACCCGTTGACCCCCACTCTCTGCCTCCTATTTGACAACCAATCCTCTATCCACGCTAACACCCTACCCCCAACTCCATGTCCCTCGACCTTCTGCAATAACCTCTTGTGAGGTACTTTGTCAAACGCCTTCTGAAAATCCAGAAAGACCACATCCACCGGCTCTCCTCTATCGACCGCCCTAGACACATCCTCATAGAACTCCAGTAAATTTGTCAGACACGACTTCCCTTTAATGAAACCGTGCTGCGTCTGCTCTATCAAGCAATTCCCTTCAAGATGCCTCGCAATTTCCTCCTTAATGACAGATTCTAACATTTTACCCACCACAGACGTTAAAGTAACAGGCCTATAATTCCCCGCCTTTTGCCTGGCACCGTTCTTAAACAACGGCGTAACATTAGCCGTTTTCCAATCATCCGGCACTTCCCCGGAATCCAGCGACGTCTGGAAAATAACCACCAAGGCATCCACTATCACCTCCGCCATTTCTTTCAGAACCCTCGGATGCATTCCATCCGGTCCTGGGGACTTGTCCACAATCAGCCTCTCCAGTCTGTCGAGGATGAAGCAGATGAGTTGTAAAATTGCATCTGGAGATTGGCAGTTGTTGGCGTTGAGTATTGAGGCAGTTGCAGCAATGCCATCGTCGTGGGGGATGTTGGTGTAGGGCCCTGAGACATCCATTGTGAGGAGGAGTGCTCCTGGTTCAACTGCTCCATGTGTGCTGAGTTTCTGTAGGAAGTCCATAGTGTTGCGACAAAAGCTGGGGGTTCTTTGTACAATGGGTTTCAGGATGCCCTTGACGTAGCCGGAGAGGTTCTCGCACAAGATCCCATTGCCCAATATGATGGGACAGCCGGGTGTGTTTGCCTTGTGTATCTTTGGGAGGCATCCCAAAGATACCTTCCCTCCACTCACATTGTCTGTACCTTTAAGACTTGATTATCTGTAAAGACTTGCATTCCAATCATTATTTTGTAAATTGAGCTTGTGTCTTTATATTGCCCTGTTTGTGAATAGAACTCCCACTCACCTGGTGAAGGGGCAGCACTCTGAAAGCTAGTGGCTTTTGCTACCAAATAAACCTTTTGGACTTTAACCTGGTGTTGTGAGACTTCTTACTGGGAGTGTTTGATGGGGCAGTGTAAAGGGAGTTTTACTCTGTATCTAACCCTGTGCTGTACCTGTCCTGGGAGTGTTTGATGGGGACAGTGTAAAGGGAGCTTTACTCTGTATTTAACCCTGTGCTGTACTGGTTCTGGGAGTATTTGAAGGGGACAGTGCAGAGGGAACTTTACACTGTATCTAACCCCGTGCTGTACCTGTCCTGGGAGTGTTTGATGGGGACAGTGTAGAGAGAACTTTACTGTGTATCTAACCCCGTGCTGTACCTGTCCTGGGAGTGTTTGATGGGGGGACAGTGTAGAGGGAGCTTTACTCTGTATCTAGCCCCGTGATGTACCTGTCCTGGGAGTGTTTGATGGGGACAGTGCAGACGGAGCTTTACTCTGTATCTAACCCTGTTCTGTACTGGAACCTGGGAGTGTTTGATGGAGACCGTGTAGAGGGAGCTTTACTCTGTGTCTAACCCTGTGTTATACCTGTCCTGGGAATGTTTGATGGGGACAGTGTAGAGGGAGCTTTATTCTGTATCTGATCCCATCCTGTACCTGTCCTGGGAGTGTTTGATGGGGGACAGTGTAGAGGGAGCTTTACTCTGTATCTAAACCCATGCTGTCTCTGTCCTGGGAGTGTTTGACGGGGACAGTGTAGAGGGAGCTTTACTCTGTTTCTAACCCAGTTCTGGGAGGGTTTGAGGCTGGCACTTGGTGGTTCCAATGGGAACCGTCTAATTGCTCAGCATTTCCATTGCAGCCAGCTGACTGACTCTGAGACAGTTGAATGATGTTTGTGTGTTATTGAGCAGATTCCCGAGTGCCTGGAGGAGTACAAACAGCTGACTGACTCATTGGTGTCATGGAACGAGAGCTCAGGTGCACTACTCTCCAGCAAGACTGACTACACCTCTGCCAAGTCCCTGAGAAAACAGCTGCTGGTCTTTCAGGTGAGCTCTCCTGGTCCAATCTCCATTCCAGCAAGGATTGCAGGCAGTGAAACTGCCCCATCAAACCTCACTCTGTAAACTCCTCGTTTAAACTCAGAGTTCAGTTCAGTATGGCTGGATTGAACAGCATTGTATGAAGCCATTCGGCCCATCCTGCCTGTGACTGCCTTTGGACATGTCATCCAGTAAGTCGCATCTCCTGCTCTCCTTTATCTCACAGCGCAAGTGTAATTGAATTTGGACTGTCAGGGACTGGTGCAGTGTTGGAGATACCACTTTGAAAGCTGTTAATCTGAGAACTACCTGCCCCTCAGGTGGGTGTGGACAATCCAACAGCAATCCCCTCATCCTTCACTTTTCCAGAGGAAAGCTCCCCAGTCTGTGGAGTGTTTCCAGATGGGTAAAACCTCTCAATTCTGAAATCACTTGGGAATCTTTTTGCTTCTTCTCCAAAGCACCGATATCCTTGGTTATATTCTGAATGTCAGAACTCTTTATTGTACTCCATGTGTTTAAGAAGTTTAAGATAACTTCTCTGCTTTTCAATTCTATCCCCTTCTGCATTTCAGCCCCTCTGCCAGGTTTGTTTTTTCTGACTTGCTTCACCTGCGTCTCTTCTAATCATTTGTAAATTTGTTTTTTCTTTGTTTTATATTTTTGATTCAAGGTGATGGCAGAGAGTGGCAGACAGAAAGAGAATAGTCTCGAAGATGTTGCATCCAGACTGAAGGAGCTCTCAGTGATGTACCAGACTGATGAGATGATGCAGCGTCTCAATGAGCTGCGAGACACCGTGTCCACTCTACAGCAAGCCATTGACCAGGAGCTGACTCAGATAGAGCATGTTGCAACGGTGAGATCGTTTCCCACAATGCATGTGTGTAGCTCACCGTGTTCCCCATTCCCAGCAATGTCACAGCTTCATCCCGTCCGACTCCGAGTCAGCAAGTCCCACTACAGAGACTGGACAACAGCATCGACCAACAGTGGGAGCATTGATGCTGTATCTGAACACCCTGTACCCCAAACCCATTGAACGCCCCCCCCCATTGTAACCTAAAACCCACAGTCTCCCTCACTGTAGCCCCATTGTACCTCCATACCCACTGACCCCACATTGTACCCCAAAACCCATTGGAACTGCACTGAACCTCCAAAGCCCACTGGAACCCCCCATTGTACCTCCAAACCCACTGACCTCACATTGTATCCCAAAACCCATTGGAACTGCACTGGACATTTAAACCCACTGGACCCCCCCATTGTACCTCCAAATCCACTGACCTCAAATTGTACCCCCAAACCCACTGGATCCCCCTATTGGAACCCCAAACCTACTGGAACCCCATTGTACCCCCAAACCCACTGGATCCCCCTATTGGAACCCCAAACCTACTGGAACCCCACTGTACCCCCAAACCCAGAGGGCCCCCATTGTACCCCCAAACCCATTGGAACCCCATTGTACACTAAACCCACTGGAACCCCATTGTACCCCCAAACCCACATAACCCCCCCATTGCACTCCCAAACCCTCTGAATCTCCCCATTCTACCCCTAAATCTACTGGAACCCTCATTGTACCCCTAAACCCACTGGATCCTCCATTATACCTCCAAACCCACTGGAATCCCCCCATTGTACCCTCAAACCCAATGTAACCCCCATTGTACCCCCAAACCTACTAGCACATCCCCACTGTACCCCAAACTCACTGGAACTCCATTGTACCCCCAAGCCCACTGAAACCCCCCCCCATTGTACCCTCAAACCCACTGTAACCCCCATTGTACCCCCAAACCCACGAGCACATCCCCATTGTACCCCAAACTCACTGGAACTTCATTGTACCCCCAAACCCACTGGAACTCCATTGTACCCCCAAGCCCACTGAAACCCCCCCATTGTACCCTCAAACCCACTGTAACCCCCATTGTACCCCCAAACCCACAAGCACATCCCCATTGTACCCCAAACTCAGTGGAACTTCATTGTACCCCCAAACCCACTGGACACCCCCATTGTACTCCAAACCCATTGTATCCTCCCATTGTAACCCAAACTCACTGGACCCTCCCATTGTACCCCCAAACCCAGTGAAACCCCCCAATGTACCCCTTTGATGACCCTGAGCCTCAGGTTGTGCCTCTATATCAGTCTTTCTGAAATTTCTGTTTCTATTGCAGGAGGTTGGCGATATTGAGACCGAAGCAAAATTCATTGAAAGTAAGCTTTCAAAGATTAATGCCATTCTGTCCTCCATTGATCTCTACGACCTGTCCATCCTGGAACATTTGGAGAACAGACAGGTACCAGCATTCTCCTCAGCTATCCTAACAGGCTTATCAAGAATCTGTTTACTTGGGTTGTACAATGCTGTCCCTTCTTATGCTGGATGATGGTAGCCAGCTATTTGTCAGCAGGCCTTAGATACTTGTCCCTGGCCCAGGGATACTTGCCCTTTGCTATATGTCTGAATATTCTCCATCTTCCAGCCCTGTTCTATATTCTGAGCTTCACTCTGTCCATAGTGCCTTCTCAATGCGCAGATATT
Source organism: Carcharhinus amblyrhynchos (assembly GCF_965287045.1). Classification (NCBI taxonomy): domain Eukaryota; kingdom Metazoa; phylum Chordata; class Chondrichthyes; order Carcharhiniformes; family Carcharhinidae; genus Carcharhinus; species Carcharhinus amblyrhynchos. The sequence continues at coordinate 2,159,306 of NC_137337.1, forward strand.
ATGTTGTGTCCTGTTTGTAAATTCATTTATTTCCTGAGTTTAGATAATTCTGGAGAATCTAGAGGAGATGAAGGATCTTGTTGGAGTGATGGAGGAATGTAAGGAATCGCTGGGATTGTCGGAAGAGGTGATTTGTACCGTTGAGGTTTTCACAAAGCTGGAACGAGTGACAGCTGAGCTGAAACATCTGCAAGAGATGACAACACAGCAGAGTGCCATGTTACAGGTAACGTGACTCTGCATTGCCAAACAATCCTGACAGTGGATGTTTTGGTTTGGATTTGTGACTGTGGGCAGGTTGGGCATGGGCTGGTAAAGCGCGGGCCGGTTGAGCGCGGGCTGGTAAAGCGCAGGCCGGTTGAGCGTGGGCAGGTAAAGCGCGGGCCGGTTGAGCATGGGCTGGTAAAGCGCGGGCCGGTTGACCGTGGGTGGGTCAGGCATGGGCCGGCTGGGTGTGGATGGGTCGGTCGCGGGCCGATCATGTTGGTTGTGATTTCTGTCTGTATTCTGCCTGTCATGAACAACCACAAGACCATGCTGTTTGATTGAATTAGCCAATCACTGGGATATATTTACCAGGCATCATATGAGCATTGAAATTAGGCACCACCACACTGCCTAACTGTGTGATCGACAGACACTAGAATTTTACCGGCATATCCACCATGCTTCCGGGAAAGATGAGGCTTGGAGAATGACATTCTCCATTGGCCTCAGGTGGGATCATTTGAACCTCAGGCAGACATGCCGATAAGAGTCCACCCAGAATGTCAGAATTGGCAGCATCCTCTTAGTGGAAATTACCACTCACAGCATGGTGGCTGCATGAAATGACTGTTTTGCGATACTTTGCCTTTCCAAGGTAATTTGAGATAGACTCAAAATCCAAAACATAGTGTCTTCTGTTGGATGTGATTCTGTGATTTGGTAGCACTTAGTGAACAACCCTGAATGTATTTACAGCTACACTAATAACCAATTTCAGGTATTCAGTTGAGCTCATAAAGTGGCTCATTTATGCTTGCTCAAAGTGACATACTGTCATACACAGACAACCTTCACTGCGAACAAAGGGAATATGTTCAAGCCTTGGACCATTTTTTGGAATTATGCAGGAATTTGTGGAACCTGTAGATCCCCAGTGGTCAAGTTGTTGCCATGGAGAAAGCAATTGACTTCCAACTAATCAGCACCTTCTTCTCGAATGGTATAAATTGTTGAGAGAATTTGAAATTTGGCATTCTTGCATTTGTCCTGATGAATACAAGATGAAAAGCTTCAGCAACTTGTCTCTTGTTTCAGCAAAATTCAAGTTTGTTACTGTCAAGCCAATATAATTTTTTCTCTGTATATCTCAGTATTAATGCCCATCTTTGGAATTTGAAGCTCCTTTAACTTGGACCATTATTATCTCTTCCAGTCATTGTTGGAAAAGTTACAGGAGTGTGATGCAGAAATGGAGAGTTTACAGCAGGTGAGTATATGTGATAGAGGACACAAGCTGTACTTGTACCGATCTACACATATCCAAGGTACTTCACTGAAGTGGAATCTAACACCTCGTCTCATATGTGAACAACAAACACTGACAGCCTGGATCTGTCCCATTCACCCATCGACCTGCCCTCACTTTCTAATTTCACCCCCCCAGCTCCCTCAAATTTAAGAATATTTTCCCTGTGATTACATCCCTCCAATCCGTCTTTCCCCGATTCTAGCATCTAAAACTAACAGCCATAACTTCTGCTGTTTAGACCCCACACTGGAGTTCTCTCCTGAAACACTCTGCCTCTCACTCCTCCATCAGGAGGGCCCCTTAAATCCAACTGGCCAATATTTCACTCCCACCCCCCTGCACTCCTCACCCCTCACTCAGCTCTCCTCCCTCCTTTTATCCTTCTCAGATTTTGGGACATAGTGCCGTTACAGTGACAAAGTAAACATTAGCTGCTGGAAGTATCAGGTGCCACCTTCTCCAGGTGAGAAGCCGCTGGGATCTGTGGAATGAGTTTTAGCTCCTGTGGGAGGAACTGGGAAATAGCTGGGGCTAATTGGATCTTCCCTCTCTCGACAGGGGGATGGGTGTCCGCTCAGAGCCCAGGGCGAGAGGTTGTCCACACTGACGGAGCGGAGGAATTCACTGCTGAATGACGCGCAGGAAGCTCTGACTCAGCTTGTGCAAGAAGAGCTCAGCAGTGAGCAGCCAGTTGCTGACAGCAGTGGAGAGGAGAATCTGTCACTGACAGTGCATACTGACCAAGCCAGAGATTCACAGGTATTTCTTCCCTCAGCACCATGCTGCTCTTGCCAGCAGGGGTTAGACCAGCTTCACCTGCAACCTCTATGTTTGACAGCTTATACCTTCCAGTCTAAGGTTTGGTTATTAATGACTTGGCTGACTGTGACAATAGCAGTAACCCCATCCTCCTGTAGCTGTACTGATGACACCGAAAATTAATTCAATCCAACTCCAGAAAAAATTCAATTAAAATTGTCAGATAGCTAAGGGCAGCATTGCACCATGTACCTGGGTTCGATTCCTGGCAGTACGGTGGCACAGTGATTAGCAGTATTGCCTCACAGCACCAGGTACCTGGGTTCAATTCCTGGCAGTACGGTGGCGCAGTGATTAGCAGTATTGCCTCACAGCAACAGGGACCTGGGTTCAATTCCTGGCAGTATGGTGGCGCAGTGATTAGCAGTATTGCCTCACAGCACCAGGTACCTGGGTTCAATTCCTGGCAGTACGGTGGCACAGTGATAAGCAGTATTGCCTCACAGCAACAGGTACCTGGGTTCAATTCCTGGCAGTACGGTGGCGCAGTGATTAGCAGTATTGCCTCACAGCACCAGGGACCTGGGTTCAATTCCTGGCAGTATGGTGGCGCAGTGATTAGCAGTATTGCCTCACAGCACCAGGTACCTGGGTTCAATTCCTGGCAGTACGGTGGCACAGTGATAAGCAGTATTGCCTCACAGCACCATGTACCTGGGTTCGATTCCTGGCAGTACGGTGGCGCAGTGATTAGCAGTATTGCCTCACAGCACCAGGTACCTGGGTTCGATTCCTGGCAGTACAGTGGCGCAGTGATTAGCAGTATTGCCTCACAGCACCAGGTACCTGGGTTCAATTCCCAGCTTGGATCACTGTCTGTGTGGAGTCTGCATGTTCTCCCCGTGGCTGCGTGGGTTTTCTCCGGGTGCTCCAGTTTCCTCCCAACTCCAAAGGTGTGCAGGTTAGGTTAGTTAGCTATGCCAAATTGTCCCTTAGTGCCAGGGGAATTAGCAGGGTAAATATATGGGGTTACGGAAAGGGTAGGGTGGGATTGTTATCAGTGTAGGCTTGATAAGAACATAAGAAGTAGGAGCAGGAGTAGGCCATCTAGCCCTTCGAGCCTGCCCTGCCATTCAATAAGGTCACGGCTGATCTGAAGTGGCTCAGTTCCACTTTCCCGCTTTCTCCCGAAAGGAGACTGAATTGGGCCGAATGGCCTCCCTCTGCACTGTAGGGATTCTATGATTCTCAGTCCATAAAGCCCTACAGTGCAGAAGGAAGCCATTCGTTCATCGTCTCTGCACCAACTATCAAGACAGTATCTTTCCCAGGCCTGCCCACCTATCCCTGTACCCTGTGCATTTAGCATGGCTAATCTGTCTAACCTGTGCTTCATCGGAGTGTGGAAGGAAACTAGAAACCCCGAGGAAACCCATACAGACACTAGGAGAATGTGGAAATTTCACACAGACAGTGACCCAAGGCCGGAATCCTTCTTTAATTAGTATTCATAGAAAATATGAGAAAGAGTAGGCCATTCGGTCCTTCAAGAGAGCGTCACAGTGCCAGGGGGTCAGCGCTGCAGGAGTGCTGCACTGCCAGGGGGTCAGTACTGAGGGAGCGCCGCACTGCCAGGGGGTCAGCACCGAGGGAGTGCTGCACCATTGGAGGATCCTTAAGTCTCAAGAGTTGAGAGTGCTAGCAACTGAGTTTCAGCTGTCAGCGTGAAAAGAATTAAAACAGAGCAACGAATAATCGTTGCTTATGTTTCTTATGTTCTTATGTTCTTATGTTGTAACAGGATGTGTGTGTGTGCAGGAGGCTGATAGATCAGTCAGGAAGTTGGGTAATATTTTCATAAACTGTGTGAGAGATTAGGTTACCCACTGGGTCAAATAATTCCCCATCTTTCACTCTGCCATTCTTTAATCTGTGACCGAAGAAGCCAGGATTGTCCAACTTAGAGAAAGAACGTTAAGTAAAGATTTACAGAGGATGAACAAAATAGGTGAATAACTGGGAAGTGGGTGCGGCAGAGGGCCCTGTGGGGTGTGTGAGTGTATAGATAGTGGAAAGTGTGGGGGTAAATTGCAGAAGTGGATAATGAAGCATATCAGATCCTGGTGTTATTAATACAGTAAGAAGTCTCACACCACCAGGTTAAAGTCCAACCAGTTTATTTGATAGTAAACCCACAAGCTTTCAGAAACGGTGTTCCTTCATCAAGCGTGTGGAAGGTTCTGATCAGAGAAAGGCACAAAGGCACACACAGTTTACAGAATACTGATTAGAATGCAAGTCTTTACAGCTAACCTGCTATTCAAGTCTTAAAGATGCAGACAATGAGTGGAGACAGAATTAGGCATAGGTTAAAGAGATGTGTATTGTCTCCAGACAGGACAGTTAGTGAGATTTCACAAGCCCAGGCAAGTCATGGGGGTTACAGAGTGTGACATGAACCCAAGATCCCAGTTGAAATCGTCCTCATGTGTGCGGAACTTGGCTATCAGTCTCTGCTCAGCGACTCTGCGCTGTCGTGTGTCGTGAAGGCCGCCTTGGAGAACGTTTACCCGAAGATAAAAGGCCAAATGCCTGTGACCACTGAAGTGTTCGCCAACAGGAAGGGAACAGTCATGCCTGGTGATTGTTGAGCGATGTTCATTCGTCCGTTGTCATAGCGTCTGTATGGTCTCCCCAGTGTACCATGCTTCGGGACATCCTTTCCTGCAGTGTATCAGGTAGACAACGTTGGCCGAGTTGCAAGAGTATGTAACGTGTACCTGGTGGCTGGTATTCTCATGTGAGATGATATTATCCATGTCGATGATCCGGCATGTCTTGCAGAGGTTGCTGTGGTAGGGTTGTGTGGTGTTGTGGTTACTGTTCTCCTGAAGGCTGGGTAGTTTGCTGCGAACAATGGTCTGTTTGAGGTTGTGCAGCTGTTTGAAGGCAAGAAGTGGGGGTGTGGGGATGGCCCTGGCAAGATGTTCGTCTTCATCAATGACATGTTGAAGACTCCGGAGAAGATGTCGTAGCTTCTCAGCTCCAGGGAAGTACTGGACGAAGGAGGGTACTCTGTCCACCGTGTCCCGTGTTTGTCTTCTGAGGAGGTCGGTGCAGTTTCTCGCTGTGGTGCGTCAGAACTGTTGATCGATGAATCGAGTGCCATATCCTGTTCTTATGAGGGCTTCTTTCAGCATCTGGAGGTGTCTGTCGCGATCCTCCTCATATGAACAGATCCTTTGTGTATGGAGGGCTTGTCCGTCGGGGATGGATTCTTTAACATGTTTAGGGTGGAAGCTGGAAAAGTGGAGCATCGTGAGGTTATCTGTGGGCTTTCAGTACAGTGAAGTGCTGAGGTGACCATCCTTGATGGAGATGTGTGTGTCCAAGAATGCCACCAAATTCTACATCCCTCACACAGGGGAGATTGGCAGACAAGGGCACAGGATGGCAGGCAGAGATATAAAATAGGCACCATGCCCACCCCACTCATCTGCATTGGACTTTTACCTGCAGCAGGGGAGGGGGGCGGGAAGTAAGGCTTGCCCATTGACCAATCCATGTCGACTAACAGGGCTTCTCTCATCGCCACTGAGATTGTCTCCACAGCAAAGGAAGTCTGCGTCAACTATGCAAGCCACACACTGAATCCAGGTGAGTCTTGTGGCCTGGCTGGGGGTCAGTGGGTGATGTGGCAGGGAGCTAGTGGCTGATGTGGCAGGGAGCTAGCAGGGGCTATGCCTCCTGTTTGGGAAAGCTCTGATCATTGGAACCCCCAAGATAATTCTCCAACCCCTGCTTTATCCTTTCCCCTCCCCACTCCCAGTGCCCTTTAACCCCCTCACCAGGTTCTACCAATCTGATGCCAGTGAGGTCCTGAACCACCACACCCATGGTCAATGCTCCATGGCTCCTCAGTTTCAGGGAACATCCTGCAGTCCCAGTCCTGGCCACTGCTCCTTGTGGCACTGCTGAGACAAAAGAGCTGCTGACCATTTGATTGGTCAGCCATTCTCAAGAGGCGGGACTTTCACTTGAAATGGTGATGCAAGGCTCGCCTCAAACCAATTACCAGCTGAACAGCCATTAAAAGCAGCTGGGTGAGCTGGCCGGGTGCAGGAGGGCCCAGACCTGACTCTGACACCCCCCTGTAAAATCCACCCCATTTTGTCCAAAAGCAAGGAGGTTCTGTTAAACCTGTTTAAAAAAAACCTCTGGTTTGGCCGCAGCTGGAGTATTGTGTCCGGTTCTGAGCTCCTCACTTTAGGAATAAGGGGAAGGCATTAGAGAGAGTGTAGAAAAGATTCATGAGAATCGTTCCAGGGCTGAGGAACTCTGGTTATCTGGACAGATTGGAGAAATTCCGTTTCTGAGAATGGTTATTCTTAAAGCAGATTTGATCGGTTTGATTGATTTATTATTGTCACATGTATTAACATAGTGGAAAGTAATGTTTCTTGTGCGTTATACAGACAAAACATACCATTCGTAGCGAAGGAGACAAAAGAGTGCAGAATGTAGTGTTACAATCATAGTCAGGGTGTAGAGAAAGATCAATTTAATGCAAGATAGGTCCATTCAAAAGTCTGTTCTTGAGTCGGTTGGTACGTAACCTCAGACTTTTGTATCTTTTTCCCAACAGAAAAAGGTGGAAGAGAGAACGTCGGGGGTGTGTGGGGTCCTTAATTATGCTGGCTGCTTTGCTGAGGCAGCGGGAAGTGTAGACAGAGTCAATGGACGAGAGGCTGGTTTGCATGATGGTTTGGGCTACATTCACGACCTTTTGTAGTTTCCTGCAGTCTTGGGCAGAGCAGGAGCCCATACCAAGCTGTGATACAATCGAAAAGAATGCTTTCTGTGGTGCATCTATAAAAGTTGGAGAGAGTCGTAGCTGACATGTCAGATTTCCTTAGTCTTCTGAGGAAGTAGAGGCATTGGTGGGCTTTCTTAACTGTAGTGTCAGCATGGGGGGACCAGGACAGGTTGAGGGTGATCTGGACATCTAAAAACTTGAAGTTCTCAACCATTTCTACTTTGTCCCATTGATGTAGACAGGGACATGTTCTCCTTTACACTTCCTGAAGTCAATGACAAACTCTTTCATTTTGTTGACATTAAGGGAGAGATTATTGTTGCCGCACCAGTTTCTCTATCTCATTCCTGTACTCTTATCTCATCATTGTTTGGGATCTGACCCACTATGGTGGTATCGTCAGCAAACTTGAAAATCAAATTGGTGGGAGAATTTGACCACACAGTCATAGGTGTATAAAGAGTATAGTAGGGGCCTGAGAACACAGCCTTGTGGGGCACTGGTGTTGGGGATGATCGTGGAGGAGGTGCTGTTGCCTATCCTTACTGATTGTGGTCTGTGAGTTAGGAAGTTCAGGATCCAGTCATAGAGGGAGATGCCGAGTCCCAGGCCACAGAGTTTGGAGATGAATTTCATGGAAATAAATGGTGTCGAAGGCTGAGCTCTCGTCAATAAATAGGAGTCTGACATAGGTGTCCTTGGGTTGAGTGTAGGGCCAGGGAAATGGCGAGTGCAATGGATCTGTTGCGGCAGTAGGCAATCTGTAATAGATCCAGGCAGCCCGGGAGGTTGGAATTGATTCGTGCCATGACTAACCTTTCAAAGCACTTCCAAATGATGGATGTCAGAGCCACCAACCGATAGTCATTAAGGCACGCTGCTTGGTTTTTCTTAGGTACTGGGATGATGGTCATCTTCTTGAAGCAGATAGGGATCTTGCAGTTTGGTAACGAGAGGTTGAAGATGTCTGTGAATACTCCCGCCAGCTGATCCGAGCAGGATCTGAGTACACGTCCAGGTACCCCATCCGGGCCAGTCACTTTCCATGGATTGACCTTCTAGAAAGCTGCTCTGAATTTGCAATGGTGACCTCAGATACAGGTTCATTCAGAGCTTCCAGGGTGGGAGGGTGTGCTCTCTCTGACCTCTTATCAAAACAGGTGTAGAACGCATTGAGCTTATCAGAGAGGGGTGTGTTGGAGCCGGCGATTTTGCATGCCTTCATCTTGTAGCGTGTTATGTCTTGTAGACCTTGCCATAGTCGGCAGTGGATCGTGTGGCTAGCCTGGGACTCTAGCTTGGTCTGGTTCTATCTTTCAGCATCTTTGATGGATCTCCTTAAATCGTATCTGGATTTCTTGTATAGGTCAGAATTACGTGACTTGAATGCTTCAGACCTGGACTTCAGCAAGCAGTGGATTTCCCTGTTCATCCAATGGTTTCTGGTTGAGGAACACATAGATTTGCTTCTTTAGCACACTGCCTTCTACACACTTACTAATGAAGTCAGTTACTGTAGTGGCGTTACTCTTTCAGGCTGGCCACAGAGTTTTTAAATACTGACCAGTCCACTAACTCCGAGCAGCCCTGTAGGAGATCACCTGATTCCTCAGACCAACATTGCACGACTCTCTTTGATGGATTCTCCAAGTTTTTGCTTGTAAGCCAGGAGCAGGAACAATCTTATTTATTTACATTCATGAGGGGCCTGGACAGCTTACATGGGGGAAACAGTTCAGATTGGTGGAAAGGTTAAGAACCCGAGGGCACTGATGTAAGGTTGGCTACAGAAGCATCAATGACACAAAAATAAACAATTTTTGCAGGATCAGGAATGCAGAGCACAAATATAAGATCAAGTTGACAAAAGGAACCAGAAGCATCAAAACAGAACATTTTCATGATAAGAGACATCTTACACCTCGTAAAAAAAGGGATAAAGTGATATGGGGGAAACAGGTGGGGAGGTGGATTTGAGACCAGGAAGAGATCAGCCATGATCTGATTGAATGGCAGAACAGGCTCAAAGGGCTGAATTTGCCAACTTCTGCTCCTAATTCCTACGTCCCACCCAGAGGCAAGACAGGGGTGATGGGACAGAGATTGTTAAAGAGGACACTTCACAGTCACTTCTACTGATACCAGCTTTTTATTCCCAATTGTCAAAGATTCTGGGACTGTCTTTGATGAGGTCTGAGCCAGTGTTTATGGGGTTACCGTTTTACTGAGGTTTAACCACTCTTCAATCTGTCGTGTGATTACCCCAATGAGATTTTGCTTGTTCTTTGATCGACTTGAGATGGTCAGTATGTAGTTTATTAAAATCTATTTACAAAGACCTCAGTGTAAGCACATGGTTCCAGGACACAGACTGTCTGAGTGTCCTGCTCCATTGAAACCTCTTGGTCACCTGACTCTCAATGTTACATGTGCATCATTAACCCCTTCCTCCACAGTCAGTACAGGCAGTTGGTGTGGAAACCAGGCCACCAGAGGTACAGCCACTTAATAGCTGATCCCTTGATGCACTTGCACCCTGATGATTTTTGTGTGAAAGTGTAAACAGGAGATAGCCAATCACATATAGAATAAAAATAAAATTACATCATTAAAAACTAAATACTGTGAATGCTGGAAATTGGAAATAAAAACAGAAAGTGCTGGATAAACTCAGCAGGTCTGGCAGCATCTGGAGAGAGAAACAGAGTTAACATGGAGTCTAAAATGACTCTTCTTTGGAATGACCAATCACAGTTTACATTTCCTGGATTCCTCCCCCATCCCCACCCACTCTCCGCCCCAGAGTCTAATCTATCATTTGCTATAGGTCATAATTACAGTCCAGTCCGAGGTTTAAAGTCTTACACTCTCTCCTCATTCTAATATAATACAGCTGCAGCAAGGTAGGAAATGGAAAAGGTTTCAGCCGCTTTTAGCTTTCAACAGAAACTGTCCAGTCTGGGATCACCCAGTTCTCTGTCACATTGGACTCTGTGAAAGGATACTCCTGATAAAGATAGAGGGCCTTGAAGGAGGTGCCCACGGATTGTGTGACTGGATCTAATAAGTTTAACCAGCCTTTCAGTAGCACTCTCCTCTCCGACTCAGAGTCATGAGTTCAGATCCCACTGCACAAACCCGAACACAGAATTTAGGCTGATATCCGGAGAGCAGAACCCTCAGAGCACAGTTCCTGCAGGTACACTTCCAAAATTATCTCAAGGCCTGCAAGGTGCTTTGGGATGTTGAGGATATCAGAAATATCATGGAAATGTTCCTTTATTCCAGGTTATGTCGATTGGTAAACTGCCTTCCTTGATGGAAGAGGATGAGGATGAGGAAGATGAGAACACTGTGGAGTCAGTAAAGAGAAGCCAATCCCCAGAGCCAGCCCTACACTCCTGGCCATTGGTAAGCAGCCAATCAAGTCCCATTCACTCATCGTTCCTGTGCTCACTGGCGTCCAATCGTCTCATCCTGGTCTTCAAATCCCACCTCGGCCTCACTGCTCCCGATCTCCACCAGCCTCACAGTCCTCCAGGATCTCTGCAAGCCTCCAAATCTGGGTGGTGCATTCATTCTGATTTCAGTGCCTTCAGTTTCCTGGGCCCTAAACTCTGGAATTCCCTCCCTAAACCCCTCCACTTGTACCCCACTCTGAACCATACTCAATCTAACATCTCAGTAACAAATGGGAATTGTTGATTTGCTGTGAACCAACATGGCAGAGTCACTGTATAAGTGCAAGTTGTGATTCAATGTTTTCCATCTCTAAACTGTCCACTATGGAAAGGTCACCCAGCAAAACAAAGCTCATATTCAGCTTCTATTCTCTATTACTAACCGTCATCACAAATCATCCACTGTCTCCACCCTCTGCTCCCTTGTCCCCTCCCCCACTTCCCTCCGCTCCCTCATCCCCTCTTCCACATCCCTCACCCCACTCCCCTCCCCTACTCTCCTCCACACCCTCATCCCTTACCTCACTCTCCTTCCCTACTCTCCTCTGCTCCCTCATCCCCTACCCCACTCCTCTCCCCCACTCCCCTCCGTGCTCCCATTCCCTCCCCAACTCCCTTGTCTCCTCTCCCACTCTCCTCCACTCCCCTCTGCTCCCTTGCCCCCTCCTCTCTGTTCCCTCGTCCTCTCCCCACTTCCCTCCACTCCCTTGTCCCCTCCACTCCGCTTCCTCATTCCCTTCCCACTCCCCTCTACACTCCCTTGTCCCCTCCACTCCGCTTCCTCATTCCCTTCCCACTCCCCTCTACCCCCTCAGCCACTCCCTTTGTCCCCTCCCCCTCATAGGGGGATGGGGGATATGAAATCAATTAAACATTTTACAATTGACCTCACTGAGTCACAACATTAACATCTCTCTGCCCATTGACAAACCCGCTTGCTGTTCCACTCTTGATCTCAGCCTCCCAGCACCAGAGTCCCACAGGAAATCCTAGCAGCAGAGGATAGAAGGCAGCCCTTCAGGGACATGAGACAGGCAGTCACACTGGGTGCATGTCTGCTCACAGCCTGGCCTGCTGCTGCTGGTGGCTCAGTCACTGCCCTCTGTCTCACAGAGGCACTGATGTTTCTCCAAACCGCGATAAGAACTCAGCACAGGCCACAAATAGAGCCTGGGAATTTCCTGCCCTGTCTAGCCCAGCGATGGAGACGCTATCTGGGAGCGAGTGGCACCTTCAACATTTTTAACCCAAGTTTGTTAACTGTGTTATAAAGTCCAGTTACTGTTATATTATTAATTAGCTGCTGCATTTCCTACATTACAACATTTACAGAATTATTTCATTGACTGTAAAACCTACTCTTTGGGATGTGCTGTTATGACAGCAATGGGAATCTGTGTTTCTCCTCGGGGCACAGTGTGTAATATGTTTGGACAGTTGAACATGATCAGGGTTAGCTCCGGAGTAGTCAGACTTGTTTAGCAGGTGCTGGTGCCAGAGAGTGGATTGAATTCTCTGATAAACACACCAAGCTGCCTGGCTTCCCAGCCAACACGCTTCTGTCTGAACTGGCTCCTGACACGCTAGCATTTCATTCCGCCTCATATCCTGTCACACTGCCACTATCAACTTATTGGACTGACTCTCAAAGCACTGACAGCGATCACCTGACATTAGCTCCATCAGGTAAACTCTCTGAAGATTAAGTTCAAAGGAAGTGTGGGGTTTGAGTTCTGTTCATTCACATTATTTCTCCCTTCCTTCCTTTCTTGTCCCTTCCCTCATCTCAACCCTCACATCTCACTCATGCCTTCCACTATTCCTCCCTGTTCTCTCCCTCAACGGTCCCTCTTCCTTGCTTCCAATCTTGATTCTCCCTCTCTTCCCATTCCATCCCTCCTCTCACCCTCTTCCCTCCACTGTCCCATTCTCTTGTCACTCTCCTCCCCACACCTTAACTCATCTTTCCTCTTCATTCTCTTTCTTCTCACACTCTCCCTGTTAATCCCCCAACCTCTCCTTTCCTCATCTTGCTCACCTCATCTCTCTCTCTCCCTCCTTTCCTCCATCTTTCTCTCCCTCCTTCCATTCTCACAGTCACTGGAGGATCTCAATGTCTACCGGGACCAAGCAACCACACTGGAGCGTTGGTTGGACGGGGCCCAGGAGTCGCTGGGAGTGAGTGGTGGGGACCAGGAGATGCAGCAGGGTATGGAAGAGCAACTGATACAGTCACAGGTGAGAACATATCTTTTCCCACCCCTGTCCCAGGCCTCCCAACCCATCACCCAACATTTCCCTCACCCTCTCCCATCCCTCCTTCTTACCACTTCTCCTTCTACCCTCATCTCATTCATCACCGACTCCTACGGTTGGCAACAATTACTTCACTACAATCAGGTGAGAAACAAGGGTCAAAGTTCAACATGGCTCCTCCCACCTAAAAGCTTGGGATCATGGACTTGGTGCTCCGTCATTATCAGGTGAGAGGTGAGGGAGGAAGGTCAGTATCCGTGCGGCTCTCTTACTATTATTTCCACCGGTATAAATTCTTTCCTTATTTAAATGGTAAGTTTCCAGTCAAAGTCCACTCCCTCTCCCCCTCCCTATCTGTATGATAGAGAGGTTCAGCCAGCTGTCCCTCTGGTCAGTAAAATCCAGAATGACCAATCACAAGGGGAGGGCTGGATAACTCGATCCGGCTCCCGGATCAGGCTGTTTATAGAGAATCTGCTGCCTGCCACAGTTACAAACTCTGTGGGCCCCACACAGTCTGTTTGTTCTTATACACAAGACTGAATGTCACAAGTTAATATTTAAACAAGTACAGTTCAACCAGTCATCATCTATTTATTAAACCAGTCGGTAGCCCGGGGTTACAAACTCTCATTGGATAGATTCCTGGAGGATTGATCATGTGACATTTGATCAACGGCACTTTACAATTATATTGTAACAGAGTCAAATATTGCAGACGTGTTTTCAAATAATATTGGAGACTGAGACATGTGAGGGAATATTAGGATAGGTGACCAAAATCTTGCTTTAAAGGAGCATCAAAACAGATCAGATTGGAACCAAATGATACTGTATCATGTGACTAGTGTTCCCAACTCTAATTGGATGTGCCCTTGGAGGTGTGATCATATGACGACCTATCTCCAGCTGCTCCCATTGGCTGCACAACTTGTCCGTCTGCCTGATGTCCCAGCTTCTCCAGCCAATTGGATTGAGAGAAGTTGCATTGCTGTACAGTTGAATGATTCTGGACAGTTGACAGCCATGGCTGATTATTGTTGTAACCAATAAACTGAAGTCTTCAGGAAAACAACTGAAGAAAAATCACAACTGTTTAATAGGCCCCAGGATTGTTTTTAGTGTCTGCTAACAGCAACGTCCAGATAAATTTATAAATTGCTGGAGAATTGGCCATTCTAAATCTGCACAGCTACTACAGACACTTCAGCAACGTAACACCCAATGCCCCCCTCGCCACCCAGCCAGTGTTCAAAAAGCTTAGAGAACAGGACATGTGAAAAGCAAAATATAAAAATGAATGCACACAATAACAGCTATTGGTTCTTGATACAGTTAGTACATACAGTGATGAAGAACAATATACCGAGCGAGTGATAAGTCAGAGTATGTGTGATAGAGAGAGCTGTCTAAAACATGGAGACAGGGTACCAGGGAGGGACACTGACTGGTGCCTGTTGAAAATTCACGATAAAGAGTGTTGGAGGGAGTATCTGCAAGGGGCAGTATCACCCAAGAGTCACAATTCCTCCGGGGCCACTTGGTACCATGCTCCATTACAGCCTTGGTTCAAACATGGGTAAGAGAGCTGAACTCCCGAGGTGAGGCAAGTGTGACTGTTCTTGACATCAAGGCACCAAGTGATCGAGTGTGGCATCAAGAAGTCCTAGTGAAACTGGAGACAATGGGAATCGGGGGAAAAGTATCCATTGGCTGGAGCCATACCTGGCACACAGGAAGATGGTTTTGGTGGTTTGAGGTCAATCCTTTCAGCTCCAGAGGAGTGTCTGAGGCCCAACCATCTTCAGCTGCTTCATCACTAACTTTCCTTCCATCATAAGGTCAGAAATGGAAGTTTCACTGATGATGCAAAGATTCCAGCACCATTTGCAATTCCTCTGAAGTAGTCCATGTCTAAACGGACAACATTCAGACTTGGGCTGACAAGTAGCAAGTAATATTTGTGTCACAAAGGTGCCAGGCAAGAATCATCTTCAACAAGAATGAATCCATTGTTTCCCCTTGACATTCAATTACCTTAACATTGCTGAATCTCCCACTGTCAACACCCTGGGGATTACCATTGATCAGACATAGAATTGGATCAGCCCCAGATTAAAGGCTAGGAATCTATGAAGAGTAACTCCCTTCCTAATTCACCAAAGCCTGCTAACCATCTACAAGACACAAGTCAGGAATGTGATGGAATATTCCCCGCTTGCCTGGATGAGTGCAGCTCCAATAACAGGAAGCTCAACACCATTCAAGGCAAAGCAACACTGCTTGATTGGCAGAATATCCACCATTTTTAATGTTCACTTCCTCGATCACCAACATGCAGTGGCAGATACGTGCACCATCTACAAGATGCATTGCTAAAAGTCACCAAGTCATTGTCAACAATACCTTCCAAACCCTTGACTTCAACCAGCTAGAAGTATAATAGCGTTATAGAGTCATGCTTGAATCCATCATCAAGGAGGAAATAGCGAGGCATCTTGAGAAGAATTGTTTGATAGAGCAGACGCAGCATGGATTCGTTGAGGGGAAGTCGTGTCTGACGAATTTATTGGAATTCTATGAGGATGTGTCTAGTGCGGTGGATAGAGGGGAACCGGTGGATGTGGTGTTTCTCGATTTTCAGAAGGTGTTTGATAAGGTGTCGCACAAAAGGTTGTTACAGAAGGTTAGGGGGCATGGAGTTGGGGGTAAGGTGTTAGCATGGATAGGGGATTGGCTGTCAAATAGGAGGCAGAGAGTGGGTGTCAATGGGTGCCATTCGGATTGGCGGTTGGTGACTAGTGGAGTGCCCCAGGGATCGGTGCTGGGACCTCAGCTATTTACCATTTATATAGATGATCTGGAGGAGGGAACCGAGTGTAAGGTGTCGAAATTTGCTGATGACACAAAGATAAGTGGAACAGCAAATTGTGCGGAGGGTGTGGAAAGTCTGCAGAGGGATCTAGATAGGCTGAGCGAGTGGGTGAGGACCTGGCAGATGGAGTACAATGTTGGCAAGTGTGAGGTTATCCACTTTGGTAGGAATAATGGTAGGAAGGACTACTACTTACAGGGCAAAAAGCTGCAGCATGCTACGGTGCAGAGGGACCTGGGGGTCCTTGTGCATGAGTCGCAAAAACCCAGCCTGCAGGTGCAGCAGGTGGTCAGGAAGGCAAATGGGATGCTGGCCTTCATAGCGAGGGGGATTGAATATAAAAGCAGGGAGGTCTTGCTGCAACTGTACAGGGCACTGGTGAGGCCGCAGCTGGAGTACTGTGTGCAGTTTTGGTCGCCGCACTTGCGCAAGGATGTTTTGGCCTTGGAGGGAGTGCAGAGGAAGTTCACTAGGCTGATACCGGAGTTGAGCTATGAGGAGAGGCTGAATAGACTGGGCTTGTGCTCGTTAGAGTTCAGAAAGATGAGGGGGGATCTTATTGAGACGTACAAGATGATGAAAGGGATGGATAGGATAGAGGTGGAGAGGTTCTTCCTGCTCAGAAAGGACAGCAGGACTAGAGGGCACAGCCTCAAGATAAGGGGGGTGCAGTTTAGAACGGAGTTGAGGAGGAACTTCTTCACTCAAAGGGTGGTGAATCTCTGGAATTCTCTGCCCGTTGAAGTGGTGGAGGCTACCTCGCTAAATATTTTTAAGACACGGGTAGATAGGTTTTTGGTAGGCAAGGGGATTAAGGGTTATGGGGAGAAGGCAGGAAAGTGGAACTGAGCCACTTCAGATCAGCCATGATCTTATTGAATGGCGGGGCAGGCTCGAAGGGCTAGATGGCCGACTCCTGCTCTTTTTCCTTATGCTCTTACGCTATAGAGGTTTACAGTATGGAAACAGAACTTTCGGCCCAACTTGTCCATGCCACCCCTTTTTTTTTAAAACCCAAGCTAATCTTAATTGCCCGCATTTGCTTTTTAAAAGATAAATTGTACCCGCTTCTACTACTACCTCTTGTAGCTTGTTCCAGACACTCACCAACCTCTGTGTGAAAAAATTGCCCCCCTGTACACTTTTGTATCTCACTCCTCTCACCTTAAACCTATGCCCTCTAGTTTTAGACTCCCCTATCTTTGGGAAAAGATATTGACTATCTACCTTTTCTGTGCCCCTCATTATTTTATAGACCTCTATAATATTACCCCTCACCCTCCTACGCTCCAGAGAAAAAATTCCCAGTCTATTCAGCCTCTTCTTATAACTCAATCCATTAAGTCCCAGTAGCATCCTAGAAAATCTTTTCTGCACTCTTTCTAGTTTAATAATATCCTTTCTATAGTAGGGTGACCAGAACTGTACACGGTATTCCAAGTGTGGCCTCACCAATGAGTTGTACAACTTCAACAAGACGTCCCAACTCCTGTATTCAGTGTTCTGACTGATGAAACCAAGCATGCCGAATGCCTTCTTCACCACTCTGTCCACCTGTGACTCCATTTTGAAAGGCAGCAGATAAATGGGAACACCACCTTGTGCAAGTTCCCTTCCAATCCACTAACCATCCTGACTTGGAAATATATCACTGTTCCTTCAGTGTCACTGAATCAAAATCTGGTCATTCCCTAACAGCACTGTGGGTGTATCTACACTTCAGGGACTGTAATGCTTTAAGGCACTTCACCACCACCTTCGAGGGCAATTAGTGATGGACAATAAATGCTGGCCTTTCCTAGTGGCACTCATTTCCCATGAATGAATTTAAAAAACCTTCAGCATTTAAAAAGAAACTCCATTCTTGGCAGATTTATATGACATTGGGTAAAAATATTCAGTTCATTAAAATGTAATTTAAAACCCATTTGTCTTCACTTCTACCCTCTTGTCACACAAGCTGGCTCTCTCTCATTTCATGTCAGGCCCTGTTTCTCCTCTGTATCTCCATCTTCCTTTCTTTGATTCTATCTCTGTAATTGCCTCTCTCAATCTTTGCCCCTTTCTGCCTTGTTTTCTTTCTTTCTCTTGCTATGACAGTCCTCTCCGAAATGGAGTAGAGTATATTTGAGTTTCTGATTGGTGTCCAGATCGGGACTTGCTACTGGCTCCATTATATGGAGCCTCCAAGATTATGAATCTTGCGCTGTGTGTTCCTTCAGGAGGTCTGCCTTCTTTTCCTTTTGATCAGATTTAAACCTCAGGGCTTGGTGAGACGGAGAGAAGAGGGAATTGAATAGATACTTAAAAATGATGAAAAGGTCAATTTAATAGAGTGACTGAAGAATTAATTCTTCCTGGTCCAGAGCTCTTGTCTGCTAATAGTTTCTGGGAAAAATACGGAGATATTACATTAGTTCACAAAACATTGTGTTCTTATTGAATTCATTTCTCAGTCCCTGTCTGTAACACAACTGGAGCTATTAGGGTAACTGTGGTGCTCTAATCAGCTCCTTTAGATGCATGGTTTGTTAGTTTATTTTAGAGTCTTTTACTGCACTGAAAATTGATCCTTGAACTCAGAACTCTGTCACCAGGGGTATGGAGTGAGGTTTGCCAAGGAAATAAAGACACAATCGGTCAGTCCAAACAGAACATTATGTTACTGCCTGTTCATTATCTCGTGTCTGACTGTGACGCGTGACAGCATGAGCTCCAATGTTTGATTATCCCCCCTCTCTGTCTCTCTCTCTCCCCGCCTCTTGTCAGCTGTGAGTCAGTGACTAGCTCTCTCACAGAAACTCATGAGTCCCACTCCAGAGACTTCAGCACAAGGTGCAGACTGACATACTGGTGCAGAACTGACAGAGTGCTGTGCTGCCCAAGGTGCCAACTTTCAGATCAGAATTCGAACCAAGGCCAATCTGCCCTCGCAAATGGGTACAAAATATCACTCGGCACTACTTTCCCAGAGATGTGTGGGTTGGGGGGATTGGCCATGCTATATTGCCCCTTAATGTTAGGGGGATAGTGAGGTAAATGTGTGGGATTATTAGGATAGGGTGGGCTGAGTGAGCCCAGGTGGGATGCTCTGTCAGGGAGTTGGTGCAGACTCAATGGGCTGAATGGCCTCCTTCTGCACTGTAGGGATTTTATTTCAAAGGTGAGCTGATTTGGTTTGATTTATTATTGTCCCATTAACATACAGTAAAAACTATTGTTTGTTGAGCACTATACAGACAAAACATACCATTCATAGAGAAGGAAATGAGACAGTGCAGAATGTAGTGTTACAGTCATAGCGAGGATGTAGAGAAAGATCAACTTAATGCAAGGTAAGTCCATTCAAAAGTCTGACAGCAGCAGGGGAAAAGCTGTTCTTGAGTCGATTGGTATGCAAGATTGGTATCTTTTTCCCGATGGAAGAAGGTGGAAGAGAGAATGTCCGGGATACGTGGGGTCCTTAATTATGCTGGCTGCTTTTCCAAGGCAGCGGGAAGTGTAGACAGAGTCAGTGGATGGGAGGTTGGTTTGTGTGATGGATTGGGCTACATTCACGACCTTTTGTGATCCCTTGCAGTCTTGGGCAGCGCAGGAGCCCAGACCAAACTGTAATACAACCAGAAAGAATGCTTTCCATGGTGCATCTGTAAAAGTTGGAGAGAGTCATAGCTGACATGCCAAATTTCCTTAGTCTTCTGAGAAAGTAGAGGCTTTGATGTGCTTGTTTTAAACTACAGTGTTGGCATGGGGGGACCAGGACAGGTTGTTGGTGATCTGGACACAAAAATCTGAAGCTCTTGACCCTTTCTACTTTATGTGGAGTCCTAGCCCGTGTCCTCCTGGCCAATATTTATCCCTCAATCAACATCACAGACAGATGATCATGTTGCTGATTGTGGGATCTTCCTCTGCATGCCTTTCTTACATTGCACAGTTATTCGACTTAAAAGTATCTGATTGGTTGTAGAATGCTCTGGGCTGATTGGAGGTTATGAAAGGTGCTATAAAAATACAAGTATGTTTTTTTTCTGCTCTCTCCGTGCAGAGAATGCTGTTAGAGATTGAACAGAAGGTCTCGGAGCTGGGACAGGTGAATCAGGAGGGAGGTGGCACTCTGCAGCCTGAACTTGAGTTACTCTCATGCCGTCTGGAGATGTTAAAAAACAGCCTGGTGACGTTCCAGGCTAAACTGCAGGATGTACAGAGTGAGGAGCAGGTACAGTCAGGATAATTCACTGTCAATACATCAGTGATGATCCCATAGTGCACCATTATTCCATAGATCCTAGTTTCCCATTCTGTCTTCTTTACCCCTTCGTTACCTCCTCCAGCTGTGTAGCTCCCCCCCGACCCCCAGCACGCACCCCACCTCCCCCACCCCAACCCCCGGTGCGCACCCCACCTCCTCCCCCCCCCCCAACCCCCAGCGCGCACCCCACCTCCTCCCCCCCCTCTCCGACCCCCGGCGCGCACCCCACCTCCTCCCCCCCTCTCCGACCCCCGGCATGGAGCTCAACTTCCTCCCATTCCCCTCTATTTCACAATTTCTCAGTGCATAGTTCAATATCCTACTCTGTATATCCCACAATCCTGCCTATATTCCACTGTATCCGGTTGCATCCTCCATATTACACATATATATCTCTTCCACATGATATTGTGCCTTCATGTCCTCTTTTAAGGTCAAACCAAACAGACAAACACAAAGTAAATTAGGACAAAGTAATTCTCTGTATCCCATTTACTTCGAATGTGATGAACCTTAAAGGACAGAGGGGCATGTGAGAATGGGAATGGGATGGAATTGTATAACTTAAAGGGATGGGAGGAGTAGAGAGACTGAGAGATTCAGATACACAAATGTGGGAGAACAAATTAATACAATGATAAAAATGATCAAATTGAATCATAGCTTTGATAAATTTGCATGTTATAAACCCAAACAAAGTTGTCCTATAAAACCATACAATATGTTTTAAATATTCGGAAGCCTATTTTAGATGGACAGGAAGTCCGAAGAGTTTTAGGCACATGAGAAACTGGGTTGCTTTTCATTGGAGTCAGAGGTTTACAGCATGGAAACAGGCCCTTCGGCCCAACTTGTTTATGCTGCCCAGTTTTTATCATCGAGCTAGTCCCAATTGCCCGCATTTGGCCAAAATCCCTCTGGGCCCATCTTATCCACGTAGAACATAGAACACTACAGCACAAACAGGCCTGTCGGCCCACGAGTTGCGCCGATCACATCAACACCTACCAATCTATAGACCTATCTATAACCCCCAATCCCATTAAACCCCATATACTCATCCAGAAGTCTTTTAAAAGACCCCAGCGAGTTTGCCTCCACCAACACTGACGGCAGCCGATTCCATTCACTCACCACCCTCTGAGTGAAAAACTTACCCCTAACATCACTTTTGTACTTTCCTCCCCGCACTGACTAAAATGTAACTAACTAAATGCTTTTTAAAAACACAGAATTGTACCTGCCTTCACTATTACCTCTGGCAGCTTGTTCCAGACACTCACCACCCTGTGTGTGAAAAAATTGCCCCTCTGGACACTTTTGTATCTCTCCTTCTCACCTTAAACCTTTGCCCTTATTGACTATCTAGCTTATCTGTGCCCTTCATTATTTTATAGGCTTCTATAAGGTCACCCCTCAGCCTCCTACACTCCAGAGGAAAAAATCCCAGTCTATTCAGCCTCTCTATAACTGAATCCATCATGTCCCGGTAGCATCCTAGTAAATCTTTTCTGCACTCTTTCTAGTTTAATCACAAGATTTGACAAAAGGATTAAAAATTAAACAGAAATGAAATGACCCCTCTACACAGTTGATCACATCATCCTCCCCCAGCACTACGTTTCGTGTTATAGATTGCACTCCCTTTTTGATTTTCTGAAGAACCTTTTATTGATGTTTTGTTTGCATTTCAGTCCCACGCTCCTGATCTACGGACACCCGGTGCGGAGAGGGGAGGGTCGGGATGCGGATCTCCTCGTGAACCTGCTCTTGGGCCTGGCGAGACGTGCCATCAACAGGTCCAGGCAGCAGGCGATCGACGGGGCCGTCCGTCCCGACTGCCTGCCCCTCTACCGCGGCTACGTTTGCGGCCGGGTGTCCCTGGAGAGGGAGCATGCAGTGTCCGCGGGCACAGTCGAGGCCTTCCGTGCCCGTTGGGCACCGCAGGGGCTGAGGTACCTTATAGACCCCGACAATCACATTTTGATTTGACGTGTCTTATGTTTCCTTTGTACTTTTTGTTTCTGTTTGGGCCGTTCCCCCGCCTTTTGGGGAGCCGCCCCCTTTTTCTTTGTCCGAATGTAATTTGAGTTTGTTTACTTGGTTTGTCCGGAAAATACCCCCCCTTTACCACCGCTCTATTGTCCAGAAAGGTTCCTTTCTTCTTTATCTGATTATAACCAAAGAATGGCCTTCCATGGCTTCTCTTGTCACTTCAGCACCTGGTGTTTTCTCTGGATTTATCCTTAGCTCCCTCCTATTTCACCCCAACACTGTGCCCTGAAGTAACAGCATCCAGAAACACAGCCCTGTGTGTACATTCTTGACACCCCACTCTACTTCAACACCACCTTCACTGTCCAGATTGTCACATTTCCTTCTAACCTCAGAGGAGCCGGAATTTCCACTCCCTGAATGTTGGGAAGGCTGAAGCCTTGTTTAATATTCTCATTACAAACTCCACTTCCTGACCATTGGCTGATATTCTGTTTAATCCAAGATGAGTTTCCAACAGCAAACACTCCTCACACCCTCGCCATCAAGTTCACCTGTGTAATGTCACCTGACTGACCATCAGCTCATCCACTGATAAAACTCTCAATTGTTTCTTTGCCACTGCTTGCCTTTTTTGTATTCCTTCTTGGGATATGGGAATTGTAGGCAAGACCAACATTTATTGCGCATCCCTAATTGCCCTTGCTCAGCTGTGGCTGTGGAGTCACATGTAGGCCAGATCAGGTAAATGTGGCAGATTTCCTTCCCTAAAGGACATTCTTGAGCTAGGTTTTTACAATAATTGATGATAGTTTCATGGTTATCATTATGAGATTTACATTCCAGATTTTATGAATTGAGTTTCAATTCCTCCATCTGCCACCCTCCTCTCTCCCACCCTCTAAACTGATTGGAAACTCTGCTGTCTTCTCTAACCACCATTATCCCTGTGCTCTACATGCTCAACTCTCTCCATGGCTTTCACCTCCCAGTCTCTGTAACCTCCTCCATACCTACCACCTTCTGTGATTCCAGTGCTGGTCCTTGAACTGCCCTGATTTTAATCTCTCCACCAGCTGTGCTTACAATTTCCAGGGTCATAAAGTTTGGAATTCCCTCCCTAAACCCCCCCTCTTTCCCCTTTTTAAGTTTGCTCTTTAAAACCTCTTTGTTTAACCCTTTGTTCATTTGTCCCCGTATCCTTCATTAGCTGTAAAATGTTGCTTTTGATCCTGTTATTGTTGATATTTTACAGTATTTAAAATGTATTATATCAATGGGAGAGGTTGTTGTTAATGTTAAATCACACAAAAATATTTGCCACCATTTGGAAAGTCTAATTCTAAGACTGTATCATCAAAGGAACGTACAAACTTTAATTTACAATAGGAGCAAAACTCATGATTATAGTCACATTTGTGGGTGTTTGATCATTTTACACAGTAAATATTTGGGGAAGAAAAAGTTACTCCACATTTCAAAAACAATTACAATTTTAAAGCACTTAATTAGCTATAAAGTGCTTAAGGATGGTCTAAAGTGAGAAAGGTGCAATATAATTACAGGTTTTTTTAAGGAATCTTTTGAAAATGTCCCACTTGACAGCCTCAAGGTCTCTGAAAACAATGCATTTTGCCGGTGGAGCCCCAGTGTACAATTATCCTAAATCTTGCTGCAGACTCACATTGTCTTTCTGTAATAGCTCGGTAAAGCACTCCCTATCTGCATGTATATTGAAGTTACAACATGCAAACAGGCCATTTGGCCCAATCAGCCCATGTTAGCATTGAGCCTCAATTTCATTTACTCACCTTGTCCTTACATTCTTCCACCAACCTGTCCAATTTCATATTGGCATAGTATCTGTCTGAACCATCAACAGTGAGAGTGAATCACACAGCCCTATGTCAACCACTGGTTGTGATTCATTGGCCAGACACTAATTGTCTCTCTTGATGCTGAATTAAGAAGCAATCATTGATTGCATTGCTAATTGCTTCTTGGGCTCTGTCCATCACCTATTCTAATTTACTGTTGCCATTGGTTACCCTGGTGGTGTGATTACACAACTGTGAAGTCCATTCCTCCTTTTGGATTAGTCCACAATATGGTACTGAGTGCACGCCGCTATTTCTAATTACAGCCAGTTTAACACTTGCGACATCTCCTCCAGATTTATCTCTTCCCTGCCAAAGAAAGTTAATCCATCCTACTCTATATACCAACTCCCCAAACTCCAGCCCATCATAGACTAGATCCACCCATTTATCTTAGCCTGTTGCCCATGTACAATCTTTCAGCCATTTAATCTGACTTGATAAATAACCATTGAATACAAAAGCAAGGTATTTGTGCAGCACCTTTATAAATTGCTGGTTAAGCCTTAGCTGGAGTATTGTGTATAATTCTGGCCACTACACTTTGATAAGAATGGCAAGGCTTTGGAGTGGGTGCAGAGGAGATTAAGTAGGATGATACCAGGAAGGAGGGACTTCCAATGTGTGGAGAGATGGAGAAGCTGAAATTGTTCTCTGTAGGGCAGAGGAGACTAATGGTGGATTTAATAGAGAAAATTCACAAATATGAATGGTTCCTCCACATTAAGTAAGGAGGAAGGGTTTACAGTGGTGACCAGAGAACACTGAATGAAGATGATTGGCAGAAGAGTCAGAATTGAGGTGACAGTTGTTTTTCCACGGTGAATTATTGGGATGTGGGATGTGCTGCATTGAAAGCAGATTCAGCAGGAAATTTCACAAGAAAATTGGAGAAGTATTTTAAAATAAATATGTGCACGGATATACAGAAAGGGAGAGAAGTGTGACTAACTACACAATTCTTTCAAGGAGCAGGCACAGATGTGATGGGCTGAATGACCTTCTGCACTGCAGGAATGTGTGATTGATGCAGGGGAGAGATTATGAAAGATAAATAAGTTTCTAAGCATTATAACATTGCTGAAGCTTCAGGGGACTTCTTCACTACCTTATTTCACCCAATCCAGAATGATTCTCTCTGAGGACAATTCTGTCATTCTGCTGATCAGACCTAACCATTTGCTTACTCGACACAGAGACCACATGACAAGGGAATCACACCAGCCGATGGGACTTCCTGCCTTCTGCTGCCTACTGGACAGCCAGCCTTGCCCACTATGAAAGCCAAACTATCAAGACAGGATAGCCTACAGCACCAGAAGGTAATTACTCTGTCCTCAATTCTGGCCCAAATGTTATGTCAGGAATATAGAAGCCATGGAGAAACTATACAAAATGATTTACACGTGTGGCACCAGTATTGGGAAATTGGAACTCACAAAAAAGATTGAACAGGTTTCTCTACAAAAGGAAAGACTGAGGGTGACCTGATAGAGGTCTTTAAAATTTTGAAAGAGTACTGATAGGATAGATGTGGAAATGCTTCTGCCTCTCGGTGTCCAGAACAAGGGGACAAAAATATAACATTGTCACTAAAAATCCAAAGGGAGTGCCACTTTGCCAGGGGACATTGGCAGTAAGGGGACTCTGCATTTCCTGGGGCATCATTGCTGTAAAGTATTATAAACTACACTTGGGATTCAATCTCAGTGGCACGGTGGTTAGCACTGCTGCCTCTCACACCAGGGACCCGGGTTCAATTCTGCCCTCGGTCACTGTCTGGGTGGAGTTTGCACGTTCTCCCCGTGTCTGCGTGGGTTTCCTCCGGGTGCTCCGGTTTCCTCCCACAGTGCAAAGAAGATTAGATTGATTGGCTATGCTAATGTCAGGGGGACTGGCAGAGTAAATATGTGGGGTTATAGGACTAGGGCCTGGGTTGGATTGTGGTTGGTACAGACTAAATGGGCTGAATGGCCTCCTTCTGCATTGTAGGGATTCTTTACTCTGTATTCTATAATTGCTGAAGGCTCTGGAATGTGGGTTGAATGTATGACTCTCTGACCGAGTGTTGCCCAGTGAACTGAGGCTGATACTGGTGCTGCTATCTGTAAGGGAGTGAGGTCAGAGAAAGTGCTTTTGCTGTAGATTAAACACAGGGTTAAAGAGTTCAGGGTCTGTATGGTTAGTTTTGTTGCCAGTGCAGGTTACCTATTGGTGAAGTCAGGACTGTGCAGATTACTGCAGCAGTTTTTGCTGTGGATTACTGACTGAGCGACCAGGCAAGAGGAGAATTTGATTGTAACTTCTGAAAATAAAATGAATCAGCTGCTTGCAGTGAGGAACCTGTAAACTCGATCATACCAGTGCTCGGATGTTTGCAGGATGTCCTGTTCCCTTTTACCTCGGCACTAATATATTGTTGTGTGGTCTGTAGGAGCTGGAGGTAGAGCTGTCAGAATGCAAACAGCTCACTGAGTACATCTCGCTACACGGGGACAAGATGAACCAGCAGATCCAGAGGCCACAGCTGCAGGAGGCAACTCAGCTCATCCCCAGGTATTCCTCAGCACTACACCTGCCAACTACACCAACTAGACGTACAGACAGGTTGTGACTGCTCTATTGGCCTCCCAGTCAGAGAGGTGTGTGATCGGTCTCCTGTTCAGAGGGCTCTGCTGCTCTGCCCAAAGGGCCTGATGTGCTTTGGTGAGGTGTAGCTTGCATGTCTCAATGGCATCAATCCTCTACTTACCTCCAATTACTTTTGGAGTTGTAGCTTGCTGGGTTTTAGCTGGCTTGTCTGATGACCAGGAGGGATGTGGGGGACGAGGAGGTCGGTGTGGAGTCTCCCACCCTCTCCCCGTAATCATAATGTCCCGTTTTCAGCCAAACTGAGAAACGCTGGAGGCTGGCCAAGGACCCAGTGTGAACACAGCCCCAGGACAGTCTGAAGCTCAGGCCATAGGGACAGGAGGAGGCCATTCAACTCCTTGATCCTGTTACATTTGGAATGGGGGATGACCGTTCAGCTCCTCCAGCCTTTTCTGTTGATTATAAATCACAGCTGATCTGTTTTCTCCATTCTGTCTTCGTTCCAGAATACGCTTCCCCCTAGCAAAAAACTATCAATCTCAGCTTTCACATTTTCAACTGATCCTCGGCCTAAACGGAGTAAAGGGGAGTCGCCCACTTCAGATCAGGGTGAGGAGGAATTTCTCCTCTCTTGGGGGTAATCAAATCTGTGGAATTCTTTATCACACAGGCTGGATCGTTATATTGAAAGTTGAGATAGCCAGCATAATTAAGGACCCCACACACCCCGGACAGTCTCTCTTCCACCTTCTTTTGTTGGCAAAAAGATACAGAAGTCTGACGTCGCATACCAACCGACTCAAGAACAGCTTCTTCCCTGCTGCTGTCAGACTTTTGAATGGACCGACCTCATATTAAGTTGATCTTTCTCTACACCCTGGCTATGACCAACATTCTGCACTCTTTCCTCTCCTTTCCTTCTCTATGCACAGTATGTTTTGTCTGTACAGTGTGTGAGAAACAATACTTTTCACTGTATGTTAATACATGTGACAATAATAAGTCAAATCAAAAATTTTTAATCATGGAGGGAATCAAGAGTTCTGGAGATAAGGAGGAAAGTGGAGTTGAGGATTATCAGATATAGCATGATCTCATTGAATGGCGGAACGATTGGGTGGGCTGAAAGACCTACTTCTGCTCCAGCATTTTATGGACTTGCGATCTGACAGGTTTTTGGGGAAGTTTCAGATTTCTGTTCCCATCTGTGTGAAGAGCTGCTTCCTGAAGTCACCCTGAATGGTCCGGCTCTGATTTTAATGTTCTGGACTCTCCTTCCCCCACCAGAGGAAATAGTTTCTCTTTATCTATCCTGTCAAATTCTTTAATCACCTTAGACACAATTAAATCAACCCTTAGCTTTAGCCTTAACTGTATGTTCAGTGAAACATAAGATTAGTTCAGTGACACGTTGGACTCAAAACATCAGAGTCAGAGGTTTATAGCATGGAAACAGGCCATTTGGCCCAAATTGTCCATGCTGCCCTTTCCTCTAATCCCAATTGCCCGCTTTTGGCCCATATCCCTCTATTCCCATCATACCCATGTAACTATCTAAATGCTTTTTAAAACATAAAATTGTACTCACCTCTACTACTATCTGTGGCAGTTTGTTCCAGATACTCACCACCCTCTGTGTGAAAAAATTGCCCCTCTGGACACTTTTGTATCTCACCCCTCTCACCTTAAACCTATGCCCTCTAGTTTTAGACTCCCCTACCTTTGGGAAAAGATATTGACTATCTATCTTGTCTATGCCCCTCATTATTTTATAGACCTCTATAAGGTCACCCCTCAGCCTCCTACGCTCCAGAGAGAAAAGTTCCAGTCTATTCAGCCTCTCCTTATAACTCAATCCATCAAGTCCTGGTACTATACTGGTAAATCTTTTCTGCACTCTTTCTAGTTTAATAATATCCTCTCTATAATAGGGTGACCAGAATTGCACACAGTATTCCAAGTGTGGCCTTACCAATGAGTTGTACAACTTCAACAAGACGTCCCAACTCCTGTATTCAGTGTTCTGATCGATGAAACCAAGCATGCCGAATGCCTCCTTCACCACTCTGTCCACCTGTGATTCCGCTTTCAAAGAGCTATGAACATATACCCCTAGATCTCTTTGTTCTGTAATTCTCCCCAACCCCCTACCATTAACTGAGTAAGCCCTGCCCTAGTTCAATCTACCAAAATGCATCACCTCGCATTTGTTTAAATTAAACTCCAATTGCCATTCGTCAGCTCACTGGCCCAATTGAACATGATCCCGCTGCAATTGGAGATAACCTTTCTCACTGTCCACTATGCCATCAATCTTGGTGTCATCTGCAAACTTACTAACCATGCCCCCTATATTCTCATCCAAATCATTAATATGAATGACAAATAACAGTGGACCCAGCACTGATCCCTGAGGCACACCACTGGTCACAAGCCTCCAGTTTGAAAAACAACTCTCTACAACCACCTCTGGCTTCTGTCAAGAAGCCAATTTTGTATCAATTTAAATAACTCACCCTGGAGCCCATGAGATTTAACCTTTATGCAACAACCTTCCCTGTGATACCTTGCCAAAGGCCTTGTTGAAGTCATGTAGACAATATCAACTGCACTGCCCTCATCTACCTTCCTGGTTACCCCTTCAAAAACCTCAATTAAATTCGTGAGACATGATTTTCCACTCATAAAGCCATGCTGACTGTCCCTAATCAGTCCTTGCGTCTCTAAATGCTTGTAGATCCTGTCTCTCAAAATACCTTCCAACAATTTACTCACCACAGATGTGAGGCTCACTAGCCTGTAGTTCCCAGGCTTTTCCCTGCAGCCCTTTTTAAACAAAGGTACAACATTTGCCACTCTCCAATCTTCAGGCACCTCACCCGTGACGATTGATGATTCAAGTATCTCTGCTAGGGGACCTGTGATTTCCTCCCTAGCCTCCCACAACCGCGTAGGATACACTTTATCAGGTCCCCCAGATTTATCTACCTTGATGCGCTTTAAGATTCCCAGCACCTCCTTCTTTGTAATATGTACACTCCTCAAGACATCACTATTTATTTCCCCAAGTTCCCTAACATCCATGCTTTTCTCAACAGTAATTACTGATGAGAAATATTCATTTAGGATCTCACCCATCTCTTGTGGATTTGTGTATAGGTGACCTTGTTGATCCTTAAGAGGCCCTACTCTCTCCCTAGTTACTCTTGTGCCCTTTATGTATTTGTAGAAGTTCTTTGGATTCTCCTTTGCCTTATCTGCCAAAACAATTTTGTGTCCCCTTTTTGCCCGCCTGATTTCTCTCTTAACCCTACTCCTACATCTCCTATACTCTTCAAGAGATTCACTTGATCCCAGTTGCCTATACACATCATTATAGGAAAGATGTGGAAGCATTTGAAAGGGTGCAGAGGAGGTTTACCAGGATGTTGCCTGGTACGGTGGGAAGGTCTTATGAGGAAAGGCTTGACTTGAGGTTGTTTTCGTTAGCGAGAAGAAGGTTAAGAGGTGACTTAATTGACGCAAATAAGATGATCAGAGGATTAGATAGGATGGACAGTGAGAGCCTTTTTCCTCGGATGGTAATGGCTAACACGAGGGGACATAGCTTTAAATTGAGGGGTGATAGATATAGGACAGATGTCAGAGGTAGGTTCTTTACTCAGAGGGCATGGAATGCCTTGCCTGCAGCAGTAGTGGACTCGCCAACTTTAAGGGCATTCAAATGGTCATTGGATAAACATATGGATAATATTGGAATAGTTTAGGTTAGAGGGTCATTAGATTGTTGCACCGAGCAGTGGAACCATCGAGGGCCGAAGGGCCTGTACTGTGCTGTAATGTTCTATGTTCTATGTGCCTTTCTTCTTCTTATCTCTGTTTCTCTCTCCACAGATACTGTCAAACCTGCTGAGCTTTTCCAGCATTTCCTATTATTAATACAGCACTGGTCTGTGTGCTACCTGTCTTTGCAGTTTAATGTTAATGGATCTCTTTCTGGTGAACCTGTGCTGTCACCCCCTCCAAAGTCAACATATCCTTCCTGAGGTGTGGGACCAGAACTGAACCCCCTTACTCCAAATGTGGTTTTGATCAGAGTCGTGTAAAACTGGAAGATCATTTCTTCCCCTTTGTATCCCTATTCCAGTGTGACAACAGTCTGCTTGTATCTAAGAGAGTTCCTGAGTGTGTGGGCTGGGAACAGCCTCCAGGTAGGCCTTGCCACTGAGGAGCAGGAATTATGGGCGGATGGCTCTTTGAAACCAAAAGATTAAAAAAATCAGAGAACAATGTGCAGATGTTGCTGTTTGATCTGCAGCTGGAACAGATGTACCTGGGGCAGAAACATTTGCCTTTTGAACTGGGCTGCCCTGTGACCCTGTTCTCAATGTGAGAGGGATGGGTAATAAATGCTGGCTTAGCCAGTGACATCCATGCCACATTACATTAGGTTACAGTGACTGCTGTGACAGCTGTGGCTCAAAGAGAGAAACAGGATTGAGATTTTTGAGACCTTATTGGATATCAGCCAGTGGATAGAATGATTGATCCTACAAGAGGGCACTTTGAAACAGCCCGTTGTTCAGGGAGACACCAACGCCCGCAGCCAAGGTGCTGAAATGTCTGAATCCATTGACTCTGCTTTGAGTAGTCTGTAAGTATTCTCCAGAAAGAGATGCTGAGGGGGTGACTTCATAGAACTTTTTATAATTACAAAAGAGTTTGATCAATGTTTCCATTTGTGGAGAAGACCAAAACTAGAGGCCATAAATATGATTTATTGAGTAATCAATCCAGTAGGAAGTTGAAGAGAAAGTTCTTTATCCAGAGAGTGATGAGAATGTGGAACTCACCCCCACAGATAGAGTTTGAGGTGAATTGTATTGATACATTTAAGGGAAAGCTGGATAATCACGTGAGGGATGAAGGAATAGAAGGATATGGTGATGGGGTGATGTGGAGAGAGGCAGAAGGAGTTTGCTGTGGACCAGCATAAAGCAGTTGGGCCGAATGGTCTGTTTCTATGCTGTAAGGTCAATGTAATTCTACCTCAATGGGACGTCATTACGTCCCCCATCATTGAACATGCTACCAGGTGATTGGTCGCACATCGTGAGATGAGGCCAGGGTGGTGGAGAAGATGGGAGGGATGAACTCCAAGGGGAGGAAGGGTATCATTGGGAATGGGTTGGGGCACAGAGGGAGGAATTGCTTGTACATAACCTAATCTGTCTGTGTTGCAGAGATGACAGAGCCACCCTTGGGGACGAGATGCCAGCAGAACCGCCAGTTCTGACAGAAGTGCCCACAAACAGCGATCAGGTGGCCACAACCTGGCAGCATCTCCAGCGAGAAACAGAGGGGCGCCTGAGGCTTCTAGAAGATTCTGTTCGGCAAGGCTTGGGGTCGCAGGTCAGTGCTTCACATCATCACAAAAGTAAATGAGCAGTTGACATTTCCATGCAAAAGGGTCTGTGTTTTGGGGGACTGAATTCACACTGATACGTCCATTCAGGTTAAACCATTCACAACCTTGGCATATCCCATTTAATCCTGAACTGAGCTCTGACTCCGTGTCCTTCAGTATTAAGACTGTCCATCTCTTCCTCAGTAATATCACTTAACCCTGTCTCAGCTCAGCCACTGCTAAAAGGTGCATCCATTTCATAGAAACTAGAAGCAGGAGTAGACCATTTGGCCCTTCCAGCCTGCTCTGCCATTGGTTTTGATCATCAAATTCAATATCCTGATCTTGTCCCTCTTCCCTTATCCCTTTCGCCGCAAGAAGCTATATCTTGAAATCAAGACAAAGTTTGGCCTCAACTACTTTCTGTGTTAGTGAATTCCACACATTCACCACCCCACTGGATGAAGAAATTTCTCCTCAACTCAGTTCTAAAATGATTCAACCCTTATCCTCAAACTATGACCCCCAGTTCTGGACACACCCACCATTGGGAACATTCTTTCTGAATCTACCCTATATAACCCTGTTAGAATTTTATAAATTTCTGAGATCCTCTCTCACTCTCTTCTAAACTCCAGTGAATACAATCCTAACAGACTTTGTCTCCCCTCATATGACAGACCTGCCATCCCAGGAATCAGCCTGGTAAACCTTCACTGTACTCCCTCTGTAGCAAGGACATCCTTCCTCAGATAAGGACACCAAAACTGCACACAGTACTCCAAGTGTGGCCTCACCAATGCACTATACAATTGCAGCAAAATATCTCTATCTCTATACTCAAATTCTCTCGCTATGAAGGCCAACATACCATTTTCTTCTTTACCGCCTGCTGTACCTGCACGCTTACTTTCAGCAACTGATGCATGAGAACTCCAAGGTCTTGCTGAGTATCCACCTCTCTCAGATTTCCGACCTCTAAATTCTTGCCAGACTCTCACCTTTTACCATCTTTAAACTTAAGCTGATCCAAAATTCTGCTGTCAGTATCCTCATCTGCATCATTTACCATTCCAATACTCTCACTGGCTCAGGGACATCAAACAACTAGATTTTACAATTCACATCCTTGCTTTCAAATTCCCTACCATCCAGAAGGACAAAGGCAGCAGACACATCGGAACACTATTCCCTACAAATCCCCCATAAAGCTACTCGCCATCCTGATCTGGAAACATATTGCCATTCTTTCACTTTGGGTGGGTCAAAATTCTGGAACTCCCTCGGTAATAGCACTGTGGATGTATCTACACCACATGGACTGCAATGGTTCAAGAAGGCGGCTTGCCACCACCTTCTCAAGGGGCAAATAGGGATGGGCAATAAATGCTGACCTAGCCAATGACGCCTGCATCCTGTGAATGAATAACTTAAATAAGTCCCTCCGTGGTTTGACCACTCGCTATCTCTCTATAATCTCTTCCTATCATGCATCTCTCTGAGATCTCTGCACTCTTTCCTCTAATTCTTAGCATTTGAGCAAACCCAATTTTAATCATTCCATCATTGGTGGTTGTGCCTTCAGCTGTCTGGGCCCCAAGCTCTGGAATTCCTTCGCTAAACCTCAAGGATCTGTTCTGGGACCCTTGTTGTTTGTCATTTTCATAAATGACCTGGATGAGGAAGTGGAGGGATGGGTTAGTAAGTTCGCTGATGACACGAAGGTCGGTGGTGTTGTGGATGGTCTGGAAGGATGGCAAAAGTTGCAGCAGGACATAGATAGGATGCAGGACTGGGCGGAGAAGTGGCAGATGGACTTCATCACGGATAAATGTGTAGTCGTCCATTTTGGCAGAACCAACGGGATGAACGAGTACACTATCAAGGGTAGAGGTCTGAGTAGTGTTGAAGAGCAGAAGGATCTTGGGGTCCGGGTCCACAGGACTCTTAAATCGGCCTCGCAGGTGGAGGAGGTGGTCAAGAAGGCGTATGGTGTACTGGCCTTCATTAATTGAGGGATTGAGTTTAGGAGTCGGGAGGTAATGCTGCAACTTTATAAGACCCTTGTCAGGCCTCATTTAGAGTATTGTGCACAGTTCTGGTCGCCTCACTATAGGAAAGATGTAGAAGCTATTGAGAGGGTACAGAGGAGATTTACAAGGATGTTGCCTGGACTGGGAGGCATGCCTTATGAAGTTAGGTTGAGGGAGCTGGGACTCTTTTCCCTGGAGAGACGAAGGTTGAGAGGCGACCTGATAGAAGTTTACAAAATGTTGAGAGGAATAGATAGGGTGGACTCTCAGAGGCTATTTCCCCGGGTTG
Source organism: Carcharhinus amblyrhynchos (assembly GCF_965287045.1). Classification (NCBI taxonomy): domain Eukaryota; kingdom Metazoa; phylum Chordata; class Chondrichthyes; order Carcharhiniformes; family Carcharhinidae; genus Carcharhinus; species Carcharhinus amblyrhynchos. Next base: position 2,193,434 of record NC_137337.1, read on the forward strand.
AAATGGTCGCTACGAGAGGACACAGATTTAAGGTGCGGGGAGGAAAGTACAGAAGTGATGTTAGGGGTAAGTTTTTCACTCAGAGGGTGGTGAGTGAATGGAATCGGCTGCCGTCAGTGGTGGTGGAGGCGAACTCGCTGGGGTCTTTTAAAAGACTTCTGGATGAGTATATGGGGTTTAATGAGATTGAGGGTTATAGATAGGTCTGTAGGTTGGTAGGTGTTGATGTGATCGGCGCAACTCGTGGGCTGAAGGGCCTGTTTGTGCTGTAGTGTTCTATGTTCTATGTTCTATGTAAATCTCTCCACACCACACTTCTTCAAACCTGTCTCTCTGATCAGCTTTTGATCACCTGTTCTAATATCTATACAGAAAAGATTTACCAGGATGTTGCCTGGTACGGAGGGTATTAGCTATGAGGAGAGATTCAATAAACTGTGATTGTTTTCCCTGGAAAGACGGAGGCTTGAGGGGCGACCGAATAGAAGTTTATAAACTTCTAAGGGGTGTGGATAGGATGAACAGTTGGAAGCTTTTTCCTGGGGGCAGAAATGAAAATTACAAGGGGGCACAAGTTCAAGATAATGGGTGAAAGGTTCAGTGGAGATGTGCGGAGGAAGTTTTTTACACAGAGGGTGGTGGGGGCACTGCCAAGTGAGGTGGTTGAGGCAGTTACGTTAGTGACATTTAAGACTTATCTGGATAGGCACATGAACAAATGGGGAATAGAGTGATACAGGTGGTTGGTCTAGATAGGACAATGTGATTGGCACAGGCTTGGTGGGCCGAATGGCCTGATTCTGTGCTGTACTGTTCTTTGTTCTGTTTCCTCCTGTGGATTGATGTCAATGTTTTTCAGAGTATTTACAGCACAGAAACAGGGCCATTCAGCCCATTTGATCCATGCTGGTGTTTATATTCCCTATGAGACACCTCCCACCCTGCTTCATCTAACTCCATCAGCAGATCCTTCAACTCCTTTCTCCGACATGTATTTATCCAGTTTCTCTTTAAATACACCTATTTAATTTCCCTAAACCACTCACCATAGTAACAAATTTTACTCAGAAGTTTTAGGACATGAATGTTCTCTAAAACGCTGTTTTTAAGTAGAGCGCAGATTGCAGAGAGTGAGTTCTCCTCTGTCTGCCAAGTGTGATCTATGATCTTCCGCTTTCCAATAGCGTCAGCCTGGGTTCAGCTAGGGCTATTGAGGCATAGTGCCAATGGACATATGCTCACTCACCCAGTTTGGCTGTTAACTTGGCACTGAATAGAAAAGCCAGAATACTGTGAATGTTGGAAATCTGAACTCAAAACAGGAATGCTCAGTAGCTTGGGAAGCATCACCTGGAAAGAGAAACAGAGTGAACATTTCAGCTTATAAATTATTTATGCTTATGTACCAAATTGAAAACTTGGCTAGGGAGCAGATGTCAGCATTGATGCAGAGGCTGAAATGTTACAACATACAGTAAGGGGCAATCAGAGAATCCATGTAAGAGGCCATCTGATCCTCACTACCTTGTGCTAGTTGTTCGGTGGAGATATCTAATTAGTCCCCCGTTCTTTCCCCACAATACTGAGGTCCATGTCCATATGCAGTAAGATCTGGACAATATCCAGGCTTAGAACATAGAACATAGAACATAGAACATTACAGCGCAGAACAGGCCCTTCGGCCCACGATGTTGCGCCGACCAGTTACAAAACAATGACCCACTAACCTAAACCAATCCCTTTTCGTCCATAAACCTATCCACGGATCTCTTAAACGCCCCCAAACTAGGCGCATTTACAACTGCAGCAGGCAGGGCACTCCAATCCCTCACCACCCTCTGGGTAAAGAACCTACCCCTGACATCCGTCCTATAACTACCACCCCTTAATTTAAAGCCATGCCCCCTCGTGCTAGATTTCTCCATCAGAGGAAAAAGGCTATTACTATCCACCCTATCTAAACCTCTAATCATCTTATATGTTTCAATAAGATCCCCTCTTAGCCGCCTTCTTTCCAGCGAAAACAACCCCAAATCCCTCAGCCTCTCCTCATAGGACCTCCCCTCCATACCAGGCAACATCCTGGTAAACCTCCTCTGCACCCTTTCCAAAGCCTCCACATCCTTCCTGTAATGTGGGGACCAGAACTGCACACAGTACTCCAAGTGCGGCCGCACCAGAGTTGTGTACAGTTGCAACATGACGCTGCGACTCCTAAATTCAATCCCCCTACCAATAAACGCCAAGACACCGTATGCCTTCTTAACAACCTTATCTACTTGACTCCCAACTTTCAGGGATCTATGTACACATACACCTAGATCCCTCTGCTCATCCATACTATTCAAAGTCCTCGCGTTAGCCCTATACTCGACACATCTGTTATTCCTACCAAAGTGAATTACCTCACACTTCTCCGCATTAAACTCCATCCGCCACCTCTCGGCCCAGCTCTGCAACCTGTCTAAGTCTTCCTGCAAACTATGACACCCTTCTTCACTATCTACCACACCTCCGACTTTGGTGTCATCAGCAAATTTACTAATCCACCCAACTATACCCTCGTCCAGATCATTAATAAAAATTACAAACAGCAGTGGCCCCAAAACAGATCCCTGAGGCACACCACTCGTAACCGAACTCCATGATGAATATTCACCATCAACCACCACCCTCTGTCTCCTATCTGCTAGCCAATTCCTGATCCAATTCCCTAGATCACCCCCAATCCCATACATCTGCATTTTCTGCAGAAGCCTACCATGGTGAACCTTATCAAACGCCTTACTAAAATCCATATACACCATGTCCACTGCCTTACCCCCATCCACCTCTTTGGTCACTTTCTCAAAAAACTCAATAAGGTTAGTAAGGCACGACCTACCCGCCACAAAACCATGCTGACTATCTCCAATCAATTCATTACTCTCCAAATAACTATAAATCCTATCCCTAATAATTTTTTCTAAAACCTTGCCCACAACAGAAGTGAGACTCACCGGTCTATAATTCCCAGGGAAGTCTCTGTTCCCCTTCTTAAACAATGGGACAACATTCGCTAACCTCCAATCTTCAGGTACTATACCAGAGGCCAACGACGACCTGAAGATCAGAGCCAGAGGCTCAGCAATCACTTCTCTTGCCTCCCAGAGAATCCTGGGGTAAATCCCATCCGGACCAGGGGACTTATCTATTTTCAGACCCTCCAGAATATCTAGCACATCCTCCTTATCAACTGCAACACTGTCAATTCTACTCCCCTGCAACCCAGTGTCCTCCTCAGCTATATCCATGTCCCCCTGCGTGAACACCGAAGAGAAATATTGGTTCAATGCCTCTCCAATCTCCTCCGGTTCCACACATAACTTCCCTCTGCTGGGAAGGCTTGGGCTGACAAGTGGCAAGTAACATTCGTGCCACACAAATATCAGACAATAACCATCACCAATAAGAGACACTCTAACCACTAGCTCATGACAATCTATGGTGTAACCATCACTGAATCCCCCACTGTCAACATCCTTGGGGTTACCATTGACCAGAAACTCAACTGGACTTGCCACATAAACACAGTGGCTACAAGAGCAGGTCAGAGGCTGGGAATACTGCAGCGAGTAACTCACCTCCTGATCCCCCAAAGCCTATCCACCATCTACAAGTCAGGAGTGAAATGGAATACTCCTCACTTGCCTGGATGGGTGCAGCTCCAAGAACACTCAAGAAGCTTGATACCATCCAGAACAAAGCAGCCCACTTGTTTGGCACTACATCTACAAACATCCACTCCCTCCACCACCGACATTCAGTAGCAGCAAGATGCACTGCAGCAACTCACCAAAGATCCTTAGACAGCACCTTCCAAACCCACAACCACTTCAATCTAAAAGGACAAGGGCAGCAGATACATGGGAACACCAGCACCTGCAAGTTCCCCCCCAAGCCACTCACCATCCTGATTTGGAAATATATCGCCGTTCCTTCACAGTCACTGGGTCAAAATCCTGGAATTCCCTCCCTAACGGCATTGTGGGTCAACCCACAGCACATGGACTCGAGCGATTCAAGAAGGCAGCTCACCACCACCTTCTCAAGGGGCAACCAGGGATGGGCAGTAAATGCTGGCCCAGCCAGTGACGCACATGTGCCAGTAATGAATAAAAAAGACTTTCCCCTTCAAATGTTGATCTAATTCTCTTTTGGAAGTTGCTTTTGGATCAACTTTCACCACCCTTTCAGCGATTCCAGTTCAGATCACAACACACTGCAGAGAAAATATTTTCTCATCTTCTTGATTTTAGCTGAAGTTTTTAGTCTTCCATTTATCAGGATAAACACAAGAATGCCAAATTTTAAACAGTCAAACAATTTACACCAGAGGAGAAACTGCATTCTGGTTGGTTGGGAAGCCAACTCTGATTGGGTGAGACGTTGCCATGGAGAAAGCAGTGGGGAACTATTGGCTCTCCAAGCTCCTGGGCAATTCGGAGAAAGTGCAAGGCTTGAAAATGTACCTGCTGTTTGTCGGGAAGGTGTGCCATGTATGAACATATTTCACTTTGAACAAGTGTAACCGAGCCACTCTATGAACTCAATTGATTATCTGAAATTCTTGTATGTGCTGATGAGCGCATAACAAAAAGTGTTTTGATAACATGTCTTCTCAAATCTGCCCTCTTGTTCTCTTACAAATGATCTTATATCAATGCCCTCAGCTGACTGATCCTCCGGCTAATGGAGCAGTTCCTTTCTTCATCCCTCCATCAGTACTCCTCATCCTCATATAGAGCAGCTGGAACTGGGAGCAGAACTGGGAATTGACTGGTATGGTTTAGAAAGTGGTTTTACTGCAGTGGTTGTACAAAAGAGGGAGCTCTTTATTCATGAAAGGAGTGGGTTGCGATAGAAATCTTCACGACCTCTGAGTATACACACTGTAACCCCACGCCAGGAGACCTGGATCACCCAGGCTCTGGCCTCATGAAGCATTTCTAGGTTTGCTAACCTACCAGCGGATTATTTGTTGTGTCAACTCAAAGTTTTCTATGCTGTTAATCTTTGGATGTCTGAATATAACATTCCCAAGAGATTCTGGGACAGATTTCTCATTACAGGAGTTCCTGCAACTGTGTGGCTGTTAGAAAAGGTGTCCTCTGTGTGTTTGCTGATATTTACAGGGAGTCTCTGGGGAACAGGAGTTTGTAGATTCCAGTTCCCCTCCAGAAACTTAAACACACATTTCAGACTGACAGCGGCATGAAGTGCTGAGGGCTGAGACATTAATTTGGCTGTACTGTCGAGTTTGTGTACGAGATCCTCGCTGAATATATTTAAGTCACGGGTAGATAGGTTTTTGATAGACAAGGGAATTAAGGGTTATGGGGAGAAAGCGGGAAAGTGGAACTGATCCACTTCAGATCAGCCATGATCTTATTGGATGGCGGGGCAGGCTCGAAGGGCTAGATGGCCTACTCCTGCTCCTACTTCTTATGTTCTTATTCTACGGAAACATAAAAACTAGAAGTAGGAGTAGGCCATTCAGCCCTTCGAGCCTGCCTTGCCATTTATGATGATCATGGCTGATCATCAAATTCAATAACTTGATCCCGTCTTTCCCCCAGATCCCTCGATCCCTTTAGCTCCAAGATCTATAAAAACATAATTCTGTAAAAGGACAAGGGGACCTCTTTGTTCCTCAATCCAAATCACTCAGATATTCTCACTGTGGTTTGTGGCACTTGCTTTCAACAAATTGCTTGTGGATTTTCCAACATTGCATCAGGGCCGATACTTCAGAAATAATTCAGTTCCAGTGAAGCGCTTTGAGATTATTCAAGACTCTACAGAAGTGCAAGTTTTCCTGTTCTTTGATATGTCCGTGGTGTTTTTTCAGGTGTCGGTCACAGCTGGGGGTCTGCACCGTGTCCACGGAACCAAATCTACTTCACCACTGCCAGAACAGGAGCTGAACATGTGGCTGAGCCAGCTGCGAGAGCTGGCACAACAGACCGTCACCACTGCAATGCAGGGAGAGGTGGGGCCAGAGATCGCTGCATGGTGGGGGAGGAGGGGGGGGCGGGGGGGGGGGCGGGGGGAGGCGCTGTCATTGCGCAGGGAGAAGGGGGGGACCCACCATTGCTGCGTGGGGAGGGGGGGGAGGCGACCCGCTATTGCTGCGCGGGGAGAAGGGGGTGACCCGCTATTGCTGTGCGGGGAGTTGGGGGGGGCGGGACGGGGGGGGAACCTGCCATTGCTGCGCGGGGAGAGGGGAGGGGTGGAGTTTCAATTTTCTATATCAGTGAGAATTTTCTATTCTTGTGACCATCCTCATTAATCTCCTCTGTAACTAGGCTAACATCAAATCCTTTCTGTTCAATGGGTGACCTGCTATGAGAGTGTATCCAACCCTGTGCTTTATCTGTTTGACGAGTGTTTGATGGGGACAGTGTAGAGGGAGCTTTACTCTGTATCTAACCCCGTGCTGTACCTGTCCTGGGAGTGTTTGATGGGGACAGTGTAGAGGGAGCTTTACTCTGTATCTAACCCCGTGCTGTACCTGTCCTGGGAGTGTTTGATGGGGGACAGTGTAGAGGGAGCTTTACCCTGTATCTAACCCCGTGCTGTACCTGTCCTGGGAGTATTTGATGGGAGACAGTGTAGAGGGAGATTTACTCTGTATCTAACCCCGTGCTGTACCTGTCCTGGGAGTGTTTGATGGGACAGTGTAGAGGAAGCTTTACCCTGTATCTAACCCCGTGTTGTACCTGTCTTGGGAGTGTTTGATGGGGACAGTGTAGAGGGAGCTTTACTCTGTATCTAACCCCGTGCTGTACCTGCCCTGGGAGCGTTTGATGGGGGACAGCAAAGAGGGAGCTTTGTTCTGTGTAATCAAAGCAAACTGCACAATGGAGGCTGTGTACATTGTGGGATATGAACATTTTAACAGGTCTTTGTTATCCTGTTACACTTCTCAGGGGCACATTAATCAAGATGAAGAGCTGAAACTGGAGAAAAGCTTGCAGGATGCCCTCCTCGGGATCAGCCACTGGTTAGACACTCTGGAGGAGGGATTTCCCTCTTCCAGCTCAGTACCTATTGAGGAGGCTGAAGAGCAGCTGCAGTGTCAGCAGGTAACCATCCACAGCATGGGAGTATCACAGTTACACAGGAAAGAACGGAGACAATCCAAACACTGGGAAGTAATGGAGTTAATATAGAGAATAACAGATACCCGGGAGTGAGTTACAGACTGGAATCTAATCGAGGGGTTCGGGGTGGTTTCTATACAGAATAACAGATACCCGGGAGTGAGTTACAGACTGGAATCTAATCGAGGGGTTTGGGGTGGTTTATATATAGAATAACAGATACCCGGGAGTGAGTTACAGACTGGAATCTAATCGAGGGGTTCAGGGTGGTTTATATATAGAATAACAGATACCCGGGAGTGAGTTACAGACTGGAATCTAATCGAAGGATTTGGGGTGGTTTATATACAGAATAACAGATACCCGGGAGTGAGTTACAGACTGGAATCTAATCGAGGGGTTCGGGATGGTTTATATACAGAATAACAGATACCCGGGAGTGAGTTACAGACTGGAATCTAATCGAAGGATTCGGGGTGGTTTATGTACAGAATAACAGATACCCGGGAGTGAGTTACAGACTGGAATCTAATCGAGGGGTTCAGGGAGGTTTATATACAGAATAACAGATACCTGGGAGTGAGTTACAGACTGGAATCTAATCGAGGGGTTCGGGGAGGTTTATATACAGAATAACAGATACCCGGCAGTGAGTTACAGACTGGAATCTAATTGAGGGGTTTGCTGGCAAGGCAGCACCCCCTCTGTTCTGCACTGCTTTTGTCAGCCCAGATTCTGAGCTCCAGTACCTGCAGTGGAGCTTGAACTCTTCTCTTTCGTACTGGAGGCAAAGGCGGTATCCAGCTGGCCATGGCTGTCAGTAAAACAGACTGGGAGAAAAGTCAGGGGTGGAAGGTGCTCAGCTTGTTAGCCTGGGTGATGGTTGCTCACTAGTTGTGGTGCTGAGGAAACTGATGTGTTTGATTATTGTATATTGCAGCTACTGGCCGCAACTCTGGAGAGACTCCAGCAGGAGCTGAGTGAGCAGAAGTGTGTGCTGGACCAAGGAGATGTACCTGGGGGTATCTTCCCCCAGGCCACAGAGTATCTGGCCAGTTTACAGAGCAGGCTAAAGCAGCTGCAGGCCATCCATTCCACAGTGAGGCAGTCACTGAGTGATGGAGTGAGTCAGATCAGACAGTACCAGGTAAGTACAGGCTGATATGCTCTCATCCCTGATATTGTGACTCACTATTCTCAAACCTGCTGCAATATTGCACTGTCACCCCAATCCTTTAACCATCCCCTTTAAACAGCACCGTGTCTCTTACTGTTTTATTGCAACATCAATCATTTCAGTTAATAATAACAGGAGACTTTAGTTGTGGCTGAATTAGTGACAGTGTGAAGCAGCTGGATTAACATCAGTACAGATACAGTCAGTAACACAGGGTGCTGGGGGGGAGTGGTTACTGAGTGACAGTGTGAGGGAGCTGGATTAACATCAGTACAGATACAGTCAGTAACACAGGGTGCTGGGGGGAGAGGAGTTACTGAGTGACAGTGTGAGGGAGCTGGATTAACATCAGTACAGATACAGTCAGTAACACAGGGTGCTGGGGGGAGAGGAGTTACTGAGTGACAGTGTGAGGGAACTGGATTAACATCAGTACAGATACAGTCAGTAACACAGGGTGCTGGGGGAGAGGGGTTACTGAGTGACAGTGTGAGGGAACTGGATTAACATCAGTACAGATACAGTCAGTAACACAGGGTGCTGGGGGGAGAGGAGTTACTGAGTGACAGTGTGAGGGAACTGGATTAACATCAGTACAGATACAGTCTGTAACACAGGGTGCTGGGGGAGAGGGGTTACTGAGTGACAGTGTGAGGGAACTGGATTAACATTGGCAGATTATTTATTCTATATTCTATATTCTAACAGCCTGTGGCCGTAAGCGGTGTTTCAATGTGATTGTCCACAGCTTTCTGGAATATAAACCAGTACAATTTGCATTAACTCCTTGATGCCATGTGTTTGTGGCTTGTATCCACTCTGTAGGGGAGGTTGAAGCAGTTCGAGGCTGCATTGTTGGAGATGAGGACTGATGTTCGGAAACAGTTATTGGAATCTGTGAGTCAAAGCAAAGGCGAACAGCTTGAGGTAACACCCCTACAATCACTTAACTTTAATCTATCATGTGCTTTTAACATTGGAAAACATCGCACAAGACACTTCACAAAAGCATAAATCAGACAAATGTTTGATCAGTCACGTGCTGATCTTTGAAAGAGGATGTGCCCATGTTTGCCTCTTGCCAGTAGCTGCCCCTTCACCCAGAGACGTTGAGACAGTTTGACCCCTTGCTTTCACAATGTGTTCCCCCCATTTCAGTCCATCTTGTTCTTCCGCCCGAACCCCATAAACTGCTTATCACCCACCTTCCCCTCCTAGCTGCCATGGCAGTGATATTGTTACCATTGCTTCTTCTCACACTGCTACTCCTGCTGTTCCAATCAGCTGTCATTTACCAGCTCATTCACAATGGGTAAGTGGCCTCCTTCTGTGACGGAAACTGTTTATAATTCTACAGACCACCCCTTTCCTCGAAAAAAATGACCCTTGACCCCCCCCATCCTTGCAAACTACTATCCAGCTCGAACTTCCCTTTTCCCTCCTTGTCCTTGAGCACCATGTCATTTCCCAAATCCCAAACCTCCCTTTTCTGTGACTCTGTGTTTAAATCCCTCCTATCAGGTTCCCGTCCCCGTTCTCAGCTCAAAAATGGCTTTCATCAAGTTCACAAATAACATCCTGTGTGATCAAGACAAGAATTAACTTTCCCTCCTCATCCTTCTTGACCCCTCTATGACCTTTGACACAGTTGATCACATCATCCTCCTCCCCTCTCCGTTCTCACCCAGTTAGATGGTACTGCTCTCACCTGGTTCCATTGTATCTCATTTTAACCAACTGGATACTGCAAAGTCTATGGACTATTGTCCGTATTCCAGCAATAGTCCTGAAGATTTATGCTCTGGAAGTTACCGTGCCCCGAGCCAAGCTGTTCCTGCACAGCCACATCACTGGCATCTACCCAGCAATGTGGGAAATTGCCCAGTACTATCAAGTGGCACTTACTCAGCAATAACCTGCTTGTGGATGCTCAGTTTGAGTTTGGGTTTTGCCAGGGTCACTCAGCTCCTAACCTCATCACAGCCTTTGTTAAAACATGGACAAATGAGCTGAATGCTACAGGTGGGGTGAGAGTGACAGCCCTTGACATCAAGGCAGCAAGCAGCCAAGTGTGGCATCAAGGAGCCTCAAATGTGAAGTCAATGGAAAGCAAGGGGGAAACCTTCCACTGTTTGGAGTTATACCTGACACAAAAGAAGATGGCTGTGGTGGCTGGAGGTCAATCATCTCATCTCCAGGACATCTCTGCAGGTATCCCTCAGGGTAGTGTCTGTGATCCAATCATCTTAGCTGCTTCATCAATGACCTTCCCTCCATCATAAGGTCAGAAGTGGAGGTGTTCGCTGATTACATAATGTTCAGCACCATTCATGACTTCTTAGATTCTGAAGCAGTCCATGTCCAAATGCAGCAACATGTGGACAATATCCAGGCTTGGGCTGACACATGGCAAGTAACATTCGCGCCACACAAATGGAACGCAATGATCATCACCACCATCAACAGGAGAGGATCTAACTGTCACTGCTTGAATTTCAATGGTTTTACCATCGCTGAATCTCCCACTATCAATATCCTGGGAACTGCCATTGACCAGAAACTGAACCAGACCAACCATATAAACACAGTGGCTACCAGAGTAAATCAGAGGCTGGGAACCCTGTATGAGTAACTCATCTCCTGACTCCCCAGAAACGGACCACATCTACTGGACACAAGTCAGGAGTGTGATGGAATACTCTCCGCTTGGCTGGATGGGTGCAGCTCCAGCAATACTCAAGAAACTCAACACTATCCAGGATAAAGCAACTCGCTTATTTGCGACTCCTTCACTCCCTCCACCAGCCAGACAGAGTGGCAGCAGTGTGTACCATCTACAAGATGCACTGTACAAACTCACCAAGGTTCCTTAGACAGCACTTTCCGAATCCACAATCCACTACCATCTAGAAGGACAAGAGCAGCAGATACACGGGAACACCACCACATGCATACTTCCCTCCAAGTCACTCACCATCCTGATTTGGAAATATATCACTGTTCTTTCAATGTCGCTGGGTCAAAATCCTGGAACTCCCTCTCTAACTCTGGGTGTACCTCCACCATATGAACTGCAGTGGTTCAAGAACTCAGTTCACCATAACCTTCTCAAGGGCAATTAGGGAGGGGCAATAAACGCTGTTCTAGCCAAAGATCCTATGTTCCAATAAACAAATAAAGAAAGCTCAATTAAATATTGGGAATCCATTGTCTTCAGATCCTGTTACAACCTTTGTTTCCGAGGCACTGATCCATTCCCTCTTCCTGCTCACAGAGATTGAGTTGGATTTGTCACGTCATTGGCATCAAATGGGAATCTAGAGTTTCCAGACACAAACCCTCCATCTCAGTAACGGCGCTTGCCTCCACTCCTGCATTCCAATGCTTTCCTGGACAATATCCTACCGTGCACATTCCTTAAAATTAATCAAACTCTATAGGATATATCTGATACTTAAGGTATACTTTAACCAATCAGATAGGGTGGATGTTTCCAAAGTTCTACTCTGCCTTGAATTTAATCCATGTCCCTGCCTCTCTGTACTCTGAGCAAGAGAATTCTACAGACTAATAATCTTCTGCAACAAAATCCAGGATCTCTGTGCTTCTTCAATTCTGTCCTCTCCAGCATCCCTGATTTTAATGACTGTACCATTTGTGGCCATACTTTCAGCACCCTTGACCCTAAGCTCTGGAATTCTCTCCCTAAAACCTCTATCCCTATCTATCACTGTGTCCTCATTTTAAGACAGTCTGCTGTAATAGTTCCTCATCTTGCAGTGTTAGAATTGTGAAGCAACTTGGGAGGCTTTTGAAGTTAAAGGCACTAGATAAATATAAGTTGCAGTTATCATTGTTCTCTGCCAAGTTGCCTTTACCAAGTGAGGATGAGTAAGTCTGCAATCTGTGTGTGCGTGTACGCATGTGTTTGCATGTGTGTGTGAGTGTTTGTGTTACAGTGAGGGGTGTGGGGTATATCAGGGGTGTTACAGCGCAGAGTGTGGGTATATCAGGGTGGTACAGTGAGGGGTGTGGGTATATCAGAGTGGTACAATGAGGGGTATGGGATATATCAGGTGTTACAGTAAGGGGTATATCAGGGTGATACAGCACAGGGTGTGGAGTATGTCAGGGTGTTACAGTGAGGGGTGTGGGGTATATCAGGGTGTCACAGTGAGGGGTGTGGGGTATATCAGGGTGTCACAGTGAGGGGTGTGGGGTATATCAGGGTGTTACAGTGAGGGGTGTGGGGTATATCAGGGTGTTACAGTGAGGGGTGTGGGGTATATCAGGGTGTTACAGTGAGGGGTGTGGGGTATATCAGGGTGTTACAGTGAGGGGTGTGGCGTTTGTATTATTAAGCCTCTGCTCTGTTGGTCTAATTCTCTTCTGATTTCTCAGTTGATGGAGAAGATGGAGGATGGTTTGGACTCTCTGAGTGACCAGTGGCTGGCCCTGGTTTCTGAAGGAGAACAATATGATCTGGAACACACATCGACTCTGGGTGTCAGCCCGCTGGAGGTAGGAAGATGTGTGACCCCCATTACACTGCAGCACTGTCTGGAAACATTGTCCTCAGTACCATTGCCTAACTCTGTCTCTCACTGGCTGCAGAAACCTTCATCTTTGCCATTTTATTTACCTGCAGATTGAATGATTCTAACTCTCGCTCAGTAACCCTGTCATCCTGAGCCAATGGCACAGACTTGGTTGCCTATGTCCTCATTCCCAGCTAGTTCCGTTCACTCATTGAAAGAAAGAAAGGGTTGCATTTCTATGGCACTTTTCACATCCTCAGAAGGCTCCTAAAAAGTAGGAGGTTTTGGATGGGATGCCCCTTCAGAGAGTTGGTGCAGAATCGATAGGCTGAATGGCCTCTTTCTGCATGTAGGGATTCTGTGGTTCTACTTGTGCTTCTAACCCACAGCAATGTGGTTGACTCTTAGAACATAAGAACATAAGAAATAGGAGCAGGAGTAGGCCATCTAGCCCTTCGAGCCTGCCCCGCCATTCAATAAGATCATGGCTGATCTGTCGCTGCTCAGTTCCACTTTCCCGCCCTCTCCCCATAACCCTTAATCCCCTCTCTTATCAAAAACCCATCAACCCGCGTCTTAAAAATATTTAGCGAGGCAGCCTCCACCACTTCAACGGGCAGAGAATTCCTCCTCAACTCCGTTCTAAACCGCCCCCCTTTTATCTTGAGGCTGTGCCCCCTAGTCCTACTGTCTTTTTTGAGCGGGAAGAGTCTTTCCACCTCTATCCTATCCATCCTATTCATCATCTTATACGTCTCAATGAGATCTCCCCTCATTCTTCTAAACTCTAACGAGTACAAGCCCAGTTTATTCAGCCTCTCCTCATAGCTCAACCCCCTCAACTCCGGTATCAGCCTAGTAAACCTCCTCTGCACTCCCTCCAAGGCCAAAATATCTTTGCGCAGGTGCGGCACCCAAAACTGCACACAGTAGTCCAGCTGCGGCCTCACCAATGCCCTATACAGACGCAGCAAGACCTCCCTACTTTTATATTCAATCCCCCTTGCTATGAAGGCCAGCATCCCATTTGCCTTCCTGACCACCTGCTGCACCTGCAAGCTGGGTTTTTGCAACTCATGCACAAGGACCCCGAGGTCCCTCTGCACCGTCACCTGCTGCAGTTTTTCGCCCTGTAAGTAATAGTCCTTCCTACCATTCTTCCTACCAAAGTGGACCACCTCGCACTTGCCAACATTAAATTCCATTTGCCATAGTTCAGTCAGTTCAGGGGCAGTTCATTAGATACAGGAGCAGAGTTAGCTCATTCGGCCCATCAAGTCTGCTCGGCCATTCGATCATAGCTGATCTGCTCCTCGTTCCCATTTTCTTGCCTTCTCCTCTTAACCCTTCAACCCATTACCAATTAAAAATCTGTCTAACTCCTCTTTAAATTTACTGACTGCCCCAGCACCCACCGTACTTTGAGGCAGCGAATTCCACAGATTCACAACCCTTTGGGAGAAGTAGTTTCTCTTCAACTCTTTTTAAATTTGCTGCCCCTTATCCTAAGACTAAGACCTCTTGTCCTAGGATGCCCCATAAGGGGAAGCATCCGCTCCACGTCTACTTTATCCACATCTTTTATCATCTTGTATATCTCAATTTGATCTCCCCTCATTCTTCTCGATTCCAGAAAGTGCAGGGGTGAGCAACAAAAGCTGGCCTTGCCAGCGATGCCCACAGCACAGGAAAAGATAAGTTTTTAAATATCAGTTGGCATTTTCTTTTGTGTCTCAGTGTCAAGTTTCCTGATATTCCTAAGAAGTGTTTGGGATATTTTTGATGTGAAAAGTGTGATATAAATACAGGCTGTTTAGATGCCTGGGGCCTGACTGCACCTTTCTCTGTGTTACAAGGAACTCCTCGATAGCACCAGGGTTTATCTGAAAGAGCAGCAGGGACAGCTCCAGTACAGCGTGCTGCTGGACACTCAGTACCAGTGTCTGGTACGGGGCCTCGTGGACCTGCTCAACAGCGGACAAGTCAAGGTCACCCAGGAAGCAAAGACACCAACCAATAGCATCGGAGATTTCCAGAGCCACCTACAGAGCTATAAGGTATTCAGTCTCACACGCGCTGTGTTTTACCCACTGTCAGAAGGTGCAGCTCCACAAAGGGGATGGGTCATCCATGCAATGGTTTTTGATTAGATTTATTATTGTCACATGTATTTACAGTGAAAAGTATTGTTTCTTCCGTGCTATACAGACAAAGCATACAGTTCATAGAGAAGGAAACAAGAGAGTGCAGAATAGAGTGTTACAGTCATAGCTAGGGTGTAGAGAAAGATCAACTTAATGTAAGTTAAGTTCGTTCAAGCGTCTGACAGCAGCAGGGAAAAAGCTGTTCTTGAGTCGGTCGGTATGTGACCTCAGACTTTTGTATTTTTCTCCTGATGGAAGAAGGTGGAAGAGAGAATGCATGGGGCTTGTGGGGTTCTTAATTATGCTGGCTGCTTTGCTGAGGCAGCTGGAAATGTAGACAGAGTCAGTGGATGGAAGGCTGATTTGTGTGGTGGACTGGCTTCACTCGTAACCCTTTACAGTTTCTTGTGGAGCAGGAGCCCATACCAAGCTAGTGGAGTGGCTGTTCTTTGATTGGCAGTTAAAAAATAAATAGTGAGATGTTCAACTACAGGAGTTATCACTCAACATCTATCCTTCCCTTCCTGCAGCAGCATCACAGGATGGGGATCAGGAATGGAATCTGTGGTTAATCAACCCCCTCCCCCTCCAGCCATCAGAAACCAGGGTTAATTGTTGCTCCTTTGATATTGCATTCCTTTGGCTCCTGCTGGTTTTCCATGGATTCCTCACAAACCACCTTTGCCATCAGCCAAGTCCTGAAGGCTTTAGTCAGTGTGTGGGAGTGTATGTGAACACATTTACAGAAGGGCAATGGGCAGCAGATCATCATTTCACCACAGAAACACATTATGGAGCTGCTTCTAATTCTGAATGTTTACAAGGTGTTAGTCCTGGCACTGTCCTCCAGAAATGTCCAAAAGAGAGAGGGATTGTTTATACTCCAATTGGGATGAGGGTATCTTGGCACGTGGACAGGCAGATCAACCCGGGACAGCTTGATGTCTTTCAGTCCTGAAGCTAACCGATACTGCAGCCTTGCAGCAATCTGCTTAAAGCACAGTATCCTGGTCTACTCTCTCATCAGGTTTTAGCAGAGACTTTGACACCTTTAACTGTGAAAAATGACACCAAGTTCAGATAAACGACACCCTCTACCCATTCAATGTTAATTGTGTTTAACATAACAAACTCCCTTCTTGGTCCAGGCCTTGAAATGTTCCTGTTGTTTTGGGAGGGGTTTTCACACCTAATTTGACAGATGAGAGATGAAACTTGTCCTTGGTCCTGTGCCAGCCAGGAGCTGGCCACTGGAATCTTAACCAACTGGCATCAGGTTAACAAGAGCATGTCTGTCGAGTCCTGACGATGTATTTGGGAAGTGACTGCCAATTTAACCTAGAAGCTGAGGAAGGAGTGAGTGCTTTCCCCAGAGCCATAGGGAAAGCTTATCACTCCCCATTCACAGTCTTAGACCACTCCACCTCTACCTCTGTTCAGCCCTGTACCCCAGTGAGAGTCAGCACCTTCAGGAGGGGAGGGGGACCCTGTACCCCAGTGAGAGTCAGCACCTTCAGGAGAGGAGGGAGACCCTGTACCCCAGTGAGAGTCAGCACCTTCAGGAGAGGAGGGGACCCTGTACCCCAGTGAGAGTCAGCACCTTCAGGAGAGGAGGGAGACCCTATACCCCAGTGAGAGTCAGCACCTTCAGGAGAATCTGTGATCAAGGAGAAAATAGCGGAATCCGTGATCAAGGAGAAAATAACGAGGCATCTTGAGAATTGTTTGATAGAGCAGACGCAGCACGGTTTCGTTAAGGAGAAGTCGTGTCTGACGAATTTATTGGAGTTCTATGAGGATGTGTCTAGGGCGGTGGATAGAAGAGAGCTGGTGGATGTGGTGTTTCTTGATTTTCAGAAGGTGTTTGATAAGGTGCCTCACAAGAGGTTATTGCAGAAGGTCAGGGGGCATGGAGTTGGGGGTAGGGTGTTAGCGTGGATAGGGGATTGGCTGTCAAATAGGAGGCAGAGAGTGGGGGTTAATGGGTGCTATTCGGATTGGCGGTTGGTGACTAGTGGAGTGCCCCAGGGGTCGGTGCTGGGGCCTCAGCTATTTACCATTTATATAGATGATCTGGAGGAGGGAACCGAGTGTATGGTGTCGAAATTTGCTGATGACACCAAGATTGGTGGAACGGCAAATTGTGCGGAGGGTGTGGAGAGTCTGCAGAAGGATCTAGATAGGCTGGGCGAATGGGCCAGGAACTGGCAAATGGAATTTAATGTTGGCAAATGTGAGGTTGTCCACTTTGGTAGGAATAATGATAGGAAGGACTATTACTTACATGGCAAAAAACTGCAGCATGCTATGGTGCAGAGGGACCTCGGGGTCCTTGTGCATGAGTCGCAAAAACCCAGCCTGCAGGTGCAGCAGGTGGTCAGGAAGGCGAATGGGATGCTGGCCTTCATAGTGAGGGGGATTGAATATAAAAGTAGGGAGGTCTTGCTGCAGCTGTATAGGGCACTGGTGAGGCCGCAGCTGGAGTACTGTGTGCAGTTTTGGTCGCCGCACTTACGCAAGGATATTTTGGCCTTGGAGGGAGTGCAGAGGAGGTTTACTAGGCTGATACCGGAGTTGAGGGGGTCGAACTATGAGGAGAGGCTGAATAAACTAGGCTTGTACTCGTTAGAGTTTAGAAGAATGAGGGGCGATCCCATTGAGATATATAAGATGATGAATGGGATGGATAGGATAGAGGTGGAGAGGCTCTTCCCGCTCAGAAAGGACAGTAGGACTAGAGGGCACAGCCTCAAGATAAAGGGGGGGCGGTTTAGAACGGAGTTGAGGAGGAACTTCTTCACTCAAAGGGTGGTGAATCTCTGGAATTCTCTGCCCGTTGAAGTGGTGGAGGCTGCCTCGCTAAATATATTTAAGACGCAGGTAGATAGGTTTTTGATAGGCAAGGGGATTAAGGGTTATGGGGAGAGGGCGGGAATGTGGAACTGAGACACAACAGATCAGCCATGATCTTATTGAATGGCGGGGCAGGCTCAAAGGGCTAGATGGCCTACTCCTGCTCCTATTTCTTGTGTTCTTATGAGAGGAGGGGGACCCTGTACCCCAGTGAGAGTCAGCACCTTCAGGAGAGGAGGGGGACCCCGTACCCCAGTGAGAGTCAGCACCTTCAGGAGAGGAGGGGACCCCGTACCCCAGTGAGAGTCAGCACCTTCAGGAGAGGAGGGGACCCCGTACCCCAGTGAGAGTCAGCACCTTCAGGAAGACTGTCAGAAGATTAATATTAAAAAAACTCCAAGGTGCAACCAGCTATTGTTGAATAAGCAATAACAGTTAAAAGCTGCTGCCACAGCACACAGATTCAGTAATTCAGGCATTCAAATTAAATCCTTCACATGTTCTCACTCTGTGGTGACTCCAGGATTTTCACAGTAACCTCATCGCAGTGTTAATGTAAGCCAACTTGTGACACTAATTAATAAATAGCCTTAATATTTCATTCTAACAACAATTAAATTGATTTGTTGCTTCCACTTCTACCCCAGCTATTTTTCCGTCGGTTAGGGAATCACCTGATTCTGGTGGAGCAGTTTTCTCAGAACCTTCCGGAACTGATTGTCACGCGCAGCCGGGACCCGTGGTTGAAACTGGTGGATGAGGCAGCTGCCCTTCAGTCTCAGGCTCTGCTGAGGGGGGTCCAGATGGAAACTGCCCTTCAGGTAAGAACATGAGCTGTACCTGCATCCTGACTGTGAGACAGAGACGTTCCGATGATGGTGGCCATCAAGAACTACTGACAAAGAACTGAATCTAGAGGTTTGGGCACAATAATGCCAGCTGGGGTGCACCCACTGAGGGAGTGCTGCCCTGTCAGTCTTTCATCTGAGAGTTCAACTGAGGCCCCATCTGCAATCTTGGGTGGATGTAGAAGATTCGAAAGTGATGATTGACAGAGAGAGAGTTCGCCTTGGTGCCTTGGTCAATACTTATTCTTGAGTAATGCCTTTAAAATAATTGAATAATTGGTCATTATCATATGACTGCTTATGGAAGCTTGTGCATGCAAATTGGCTCCCCCATTTCCTACAATAGCAATAGTATTTAATTAGTTTTGAACCCCTGAATGGGGTTATAGAAATTGAATAGTTGATTTTTGGTTTTGGTGAGTTGGAAGTTGGAGATAGGGATATGTTCCCCAGTCACTATCATTCCTCTTGGATACTCTTTCATTTGTTGATGTGGAATTCTGAGACGGAATTTGCTTCATTCGTTTTTATTTCATCTTTTGTTTTTGGAACTGAAGACTTGGGCAGAATTCGAGGTGGACCATTTGTTCCTGATGAAGGAGATGGAGAAGTTGAACTCCACGGTCCCTTCCGTCGGACTAGTGGAAGAGACAGAAGAGAGATTGGCTGAACGTGTCAGCACCTTTCAGGTGAGCCATGCTCCGGGGCAGCTTGCCGGTTGTGGAGAATGGTGAACACGCGGCATTGTGGAGTTACCAGATTGTACACTGGGCTGATGGAACCTGTTCACAGATTGCTGCATATCTGCTGTGTTAAACTCTTTCAAACCTTCCTTCAGTGCTCATACCGGGAAAGAGAGAAGGCTGTTGAATATTTTCAGCCTATTCTATATTTACAGCTCGGCTGCACGATTGTGGAGTGGTTATTTGTAAAACCTTAACAACGTTAGGGATTGTAGATTTAAAACCAAAAGAAAAAACCCGGTTTGCTTGTGTAGATTCAAAGTAACACACACCAGGTTTATTGAAAGATGTTCTCTGTGCAGAACAGAAAATGAAACTAAAACAGAAGCCTGTGAAACACCCTAATGACATCACCATCAAATCGTTTGACTAGCTCTTAAAGCAATCATGCAGCTACTTAAATATATAACATTTATTGAGATGGATGATGTGAAAGGCTGGATTTGGGAGATGGCCTGTTCAATTGGAGAGGTCTCCAATCTCCCTCGGATAGTCCTGGACTTAAGAATCAATTTCCCCTCACACTGCTACCAGCAAAACCCCAGGAGTGATATCATGGAGGCATTAAAAAATGATGTAAAGTCTTTGAATGGTTTATTGGTTGCAGTATGATTTTGAGATTGGGGAAGACATGACTGTGAGGGTAGACGTACTCGTGACTAATGCCAAGGGGCGGATGGGAAGCTTCTCTGAGAGTGAGGGGCAGGAGGTCAGTGGTAAAATGTCCTCCCAGAGTTTGTGACCCTGTCCGGGAAGCAGAGTGCGATTCTCCCATTGGTGTTCTGTAACAGGGAGGGACAGCTGCTTTCCCTTTTGGTTTTAATTCACTGAATTCTCTTCTTCAATCTGGCAGAGAATCAGGGGCAGTCTCGATGGGAATCAGGCTCGAGTGGACCAGGCCCTGAGGAAGGGAAAGGCTCTCCTGAACGTTGTGAACAGCTCTGAGCTAGAGAACCAGCTGGACACCCTGGAGGAAAGCTGGCTTTCCTTCTGTAACCAGGTTAATCGTGAGCTACACCGACTGGAGCTGCTCCTACAACACAGGAAACGGTCCGTGACAGTCGTGCTACACTTCTGACTGTTTTTATTTGTTAGACAGTAAACAATTACTGTAAAAACAGATAGAATTTATATATCTGCTTTCCCAGCATCAGGGTATTCAAAAACTGTTTACAGCCCGTGAAGTTTTAAAGTGTGGACTCTGTAGTCAGACAAGAAACCATGTGCACAGCAAGATCCCACAATCTTCTGTGTGAATAGTGAGTGGGTGATCTGTTTCAGTATCATGATTTGAGGAATAAATATTAACTGTCGCAACCAAACAATAGCACACACAACAGTGCGGCACTCCCTCAGCACTGACCCTCCGGCAGTGCGGCGCTCCCTCAGCACTGACCTTCTGGCAGTGCGGCGCTCCCTCAGCACTGACCCTCTGACGGTGTGGCACTCCCTCAGCACTGACCCTCTGACGGTGTGGCACTCCCTCAGCACTGACCCTCTGACGGTGCGGCGCTCCCTCAGCACTTCCAGATCAAAAGCAGAAAATGCTGGAAAATCTCAGCAGGTCTGACAGCATCTAGGAAGGGAGAATAGCGCTGACGTTTCGAGTCTGGATGATGCTTCTTCAGAGCTCTGGCTCTATTCTACCTCTCTAGATGCTGTCAGACCTGCTGAGATTTTCCAGCATTTTCTGTTTATTTGTCAGATTCCAGCATCCGCAGTATTTTGCTCCATCTCTAGATGCTTGCCAGGTCCTGCCCTGATCTTGTTTGTAGCAGTATATATTAAGAGTTATAAGGTTGGGATGAAGTCAGAGAGAGATAGTAAATGGGCTGAGCCTGTCTACCCAGCACTGTCCCCATTTCACCTGTTTCTCTTCCAGGCTGTTTTCCTGTCCATTTCTGGTCACAAACCCCTCCGTCCTGTGCACCTTTGGAAAGTTAAAAACTACGAGCTGCAGATTTATGCAGAACTGATTGTTCCTGAATCGTATCCGTGCTGCTCCTGATCTGTTGTCTTTTTTTGCAGGTTCCAGCATGAGTCCCATGAGCTTGGTCAGTGGCTGGAATCGGCCAAGGGCAGATTGAGACACTGGGAGCAGGAATCGGTCAGCCTGCCCTCTCAGATGGAGATCAGTCGGGATCAGCTCCAACTCTTTCTTGTAAGCAGCATCCTCTCAGCGGGTAGCCATCCCCCTCATTCCCACTGCTTTACCCTTTGTGGTGGGCCACACACTGAGGGGATTTCCGAATCAGATGGTGCAGATTTCCATCTCTACCTTTCACACTCCCAGTATCCAGAGATCCCAGCTCCAGCCCTGATTTCTAGCTCGGGATATTTGTGTCCAGCGGGTATGGTGACCCTTTCGTTGCCCCCCAACATCATGATGTAGAGATGCTGGAGTTGGACTGAGATGGGTACAGTAAGAAGTCTTGCAACATCAGGTTAAAGTCCAACAGGCTTATCTGGTAGCACAAGCTTTCGGAGCTCTGCTCCTTCAGCTCCTTCCTGCAGCACTCCGAAATCTCATGATACCAAATAAACCTGTTAGACTTTAACCTGGTGTTGTGAGATTTCTTATTGCCCCCACACCATTGTAGGGCTTGTGAAAGTTGCCCCTCTGTATTCAAACGACACTGGCCCTCTCAGTTAACGAGGGGAAAGCTGGTTAAAGGCCATGGCAAGAGCTGTTTCATTGCAGCTTGTCAGATTATTGAACAGCCACAGATCATTCCACTATCACACACACTAACCCAATCTGGGGTTGCGAAGGCTACTTTATACCCGTTACACACTGTCAGGATTTGACAAGCCCTGCTTAATTGTGACCTTTGGCGAAGGAGGGAGGGGGGTCTGCGACTGTCACAGGTCCCACCCACAGTGGGGTTGCAGCACAGTGTTAATATCATTGGATTAATAATCTATAGGCCCAAACTAATACTCTAAAGACATGAGTTCAAATCCCACCACATCAGCTGTGGTGGGACTATAAATTCAATTAATGAGTAAACATGGAATTGGAAGCTAGTCTCAGTAATGAAAGCATTGTTGGAAAAACCCATCTGGTTCACTCATGTCCTTTAGGGAAGAAAATCTGCTGCCCTTACCCGGTCTGGCCTACATGTGACTCCAGAGTCACAGCAATGTGGTTGACTCTTAAATACCCTCTGAAATTGTGGCTCACCACCATAGTCTGTAGGGTGAACAATGTTGGCCATGCCCAAGAATTAATGTATATCTTTTAAAACTCCTCCCAATTTCTGATCCTGAGGAGCAGCATGTTTCTTTCAGACGGATGGCTGGATGTTGAGGAAAGGGAGACCATGGGGATTTGGAGACTTAGTTTGGTAGCGGGCAGGTGTGGAAGGAGGCTCCTAGTCCCCATGCTCAGTACTACACTAGAGGATGCCAGGGTTGAGATGGGGATGGGTACAGGCCTTTATTCTAACCCTTTCTTACCCTCCTGCAGGAGTTCTGGAAGGAGGTTGATGGCATGTCCGCCTTGAAGATGGCAGTGATTAGCACAGGGGGCCAGCTGCTGCAGCTGAAACAGACCCAGGGCGGGGTGCTCCGAAGCCAATTAACACAGCTCGAGCAGGAGTGGGCACAGGTCGCCAGCCAGCTCCCGGGCATCCAGGAGAAGCTACACCAGGTTAGCACAATGCCCTGGCTCCAGGGAGAGTGGCCTATTGACAGGACGCAAAATAGCACCCACTGACCTGGGCCAGTGGGAAAGGGAGCCCGGTAATTCCTGATATGGACTGTAGGGCGTTCGGGTGGAGGGGTTGGGGTCTGTGTGTGTGTTTAGATGTGAGGGTGGGTCTCTGGGTGTTTGTGTGTGTGTTTTGGCTGGGGATCACACGTGTGTGTGTGTGTGTGTGTGTATGTATGTGGGTGGGGGTGTCTCTGGATGTGATTAGGTGTGAGGGTGGGTCCCTGGGTGTTTTTTGGGAGTATCTGTATGTGTATATGAGGTGTTTTCTTTGGGTGCTGAGTTGCTCTCTTGCCTCCTTCCCACAGAGGCAGATGGATGTGTTATCCTCACGTCAGGCCATCAGCCAGCTGAGAGTGTGGATTAGTGATGTGCAGGCCTCGATACAGGGGGACAACTCGGAGCTGCAGAATCTGGATAGCAGTACCCAAGTTAAACTAATGCTGCAGAAATACAAGGTAAAGCCTCTGATACAGGCAGCACTTAACATATTCCCATCGATTCAGGAAAACAAATGGAAAATACCAGAATGCCTGTCACAAGGCCAAATATCCAACAGCCCTACCATCAATTCATCATGAGGGCAGGGGGGGAGAGCACGGGGGGAGAGCGTGGTGAGGGGCTCTGAAGGGGGGGCGGTGAGCACGGCGAGGGCACGGGGGTAAGTGCGGTGAGGGTGGGAGTGAGAGCGCGGCGAGGGGCTCTGAGTGGGGGGTGAGGGCGGGGGGAGAGTGCAGCGAGGGGCCTCGAAGAGTGGGGGAGAGTATTGCAGAACAGTCCGATTGACCTGCGGCTGAGTGGGAGTGGAAAGGGTTGATTCTGATAACAGAGTCCAATTCTGGTGGATTGTTTTCTTAGTCATTGGGGTATGAGTGTCACTGACTGGGCCAGCATTTATTACCCTTAAGAAGGTGGTGATGAGCTGCCTTCTTGAACCGCTGAAGTCCATGTGGTGTGGGTATGCCGGAATGCCTGCAATACTGTTACAGAGGGAATTGTAGGATTTTGACCCAACATCAGTGTAGGAACAGTGATATATTTCCCAGTCAGAATGGTGATCACAGTCTGAGCATTCACGGGACAAATTTATGGAGACATTTCTTCACCCAAAGAGTGGTGAGCCTGTGGAATTCATTATCACAGGAAGTAGTTGATGCCAAAGCAATGAATGTATTCAAGAGGCGGCTGGATATAGCACTTGGGGTGAATGGGATCAAAGGGTATGGGGCGAAAGCAGGATTGGGCTATTGAGTTGGATGATCAGCCATGATCATAATGAATGGTGGAACAGGCTCGAAGGGCCAAATGGCCTCCTCCTACCCTATCCTGTATGTTTCTGGTGAATGACTTCCAAGTTCCCATGTGTTTGCTGCCCTATCCACCCAGGTGGTCAAAGTTGTGTATTTGGAAGTTGCTGTTAATGGAGCCTTGGTGAGTTGCTGCAGCGCGTCTTGTAGATGGTACATACTGCTGGCACTGTGCTTTGGTGGTGGAGGGAGTGAATATTTGTGGAAGTTGATGGGAATTGGGGCAAATTCTTTGCTAGCTGGAGTCATAGCTGGCACAAGGAAGATGGTTGAAGCGGTTCCAGGACATTGCTGCAGGATTCCAGCCCCAACAATCTTCAGCTGCTTCATCAATGACCTTCCCTCAAGCATAAAGTCAGAAATGGGGATGTTGGCCAATCCTCAAATACTGAAGCAGCAAGACCTGGACAATATCCAGGCTAATAAATGATATGAGGCCTGGCATAGTGTGGAGAGGCTGATCATTGGGGGGTGGAGGTGGTGAGTGAGGGTGAGAGGGGTGGGGGGGTTGTGGCTGGTGAGGGTGGGGGTGAAAGAGCTGCTGTTGTGTGATGTGAAAATGAGAAGGTTCCCAGTTGAATGATTCAACTCTTCTCCTCGCTGAAGGGTTACCAGACGGAGGTAAGCTGCTGGCAGCTGACGGTGGATTTTGTTAATCAGTCGGTGCTTCAGATGAGCAGCCAGGACGTGGAGAGCGATCGCAGTGAGAAGACGGACTTTGCCGAGAGACTGGGAGCTCTGAACTTTGAGTGGCAGAGTCTGAGCCAGGAGCTGAACAGGAAGGTGAGTGCCGTCAGCTGGATGAGGGGAACGTACAGCAGTTGCAGGGTGTTCGATCCCAATCCCACATCTTCCTGATATCAGCCTGGGACAAGCAGAGAGCAACCTCCTCAAGCTGATTCCTGGGATGGCAGCTCTATCATCTGAGGAGAGACTTGCTGGAATTTTACCGGCTCATCCGTGTGAGGCCAACAGAGTGCGCTGTTCCACGAGCCTCGCCCGCACCAATTCTGGGTCTGACGAGGTGGTAAAGTTCCAGCCACTAAGTCGGTTAGGATTATATTCACTGGAGTTTAGAGGAGTGAGAGGGGATCTCATAGAAACTTATAAAATTCTAACAGGGTTAGACAGGGTAGATTCAGAAAGAATGTTCCCAATGGTGGGGGGAGTCCAGAATTAGGGGTCAGAGTTTGAGGATAAGGGGGAAACCTTTTAGAACTGAGGTGAGGAGAAATTTCTTCACCCAGAGGGTGGGGAATGTGTGGAATTCACTCCCACAGAAAGTGGTTGAGGAGAAAACATTGTCTGATTTCAAGATGAAATTAGATATCACTCTTGGAGTTAAAGGGATCAAGGGATATAGGGGTAGGGGGATCAGGATACTGAACTTGATGATCAACCGTGACCAAAATGGAGCAGGATCGAAGGGCCGAATGGTCTCCTACTGCTTCTAGTTTCGATGTTTCTATGATATCAATGGCTAATTTGAAATGGAGTTGATGTAGTCTGAGTAAACAGGAGAGTGGGATCAGAATCATACCATAGAATCCCTACAGTGCAGAATGAGGCCATTCAGCCCATTGAGTCTGCACTGACCACAACCCCATCCTGGCCCTATTCCTGTAGTAATATCTAATTTCTTCTTGAAAACATTCAACATTTTGGCCACACATTTACCCTGCTAGTTGCCTTGATGCTAAGGGACAATTTAGCATGGCCAATCAGCCTAACCCACACATCTTTGGACTGTGGGAGGAAAACGGAGCATCTGGAGGAAACCCACACAGACATAGAGAGAATGTGCAAACTCCACACAGACAGTGACCCAACCCAGGAATCGAACCCGGATCCCCGATGCTGTGAGGCAGCAGTGCTAACCACTGTGCCACTGTGCTGTCCCAATGAGATTAGGATACATTGCAAAGGTGATGGGTAGAATGTTGTATGGTTTGCTATGTGTTTTGTATCCTCTCTCTCACGTTGCAGATGCTGAACTTGGAGATGTTGCTTGAAGCATGGACAGAATATGAGCACAGTGTGCAGTCACTCAGCCGCTGGCTGGACACACAGGAAGAGCGTTTGAGGAAGAATAGGAAAGCTTGCAGCCACACCGCAGTTATAAATGCGCTGAGGGACTGCCAGGTAACCGAGTCTGAATACTTACCCCAATACCAGGTACCACTCTGATCAGTCACACTCTCAACTGTACTCACCACAGCGTCACTGCTGACTACACTCTTCCTACTCCGGCTCCTCGCATTCTCTCTGTAATCACATCACTGTACATTGAGCTAACTCCCAAACACAGATGGTGCCTTCAGTGGAGGAATGTTGTTACAGCAACTTTGCAAATAGATTTCAACCTATCCCCTTGGTCTGTTAGGAATGTATTCCTCTAAAAAGCAGATTGATTTTCAGACTTATCCAGAAATCACTGCAATTAGAAAAGGATCATCCTATATATCGAGTAACAGATACCCTGGAGCGAGTTACTGACAGGATCTAATTGAGGGGTTCGGGGTGGTTTATATATAGAATAACAGATACCCGGGAGTGAGTTACAGACTGGAGCCTAATCGAGGGGTTCAGGGTGGTTTATATATAGAATAACAGATACCCGGGAGTGAGTTACAGACTGGAATCTAATCGAGGGGTTCAGGGTGGTTTATATATAGAATAACAGATACCCTAGAACGAGTTACAGACTGGAATCTAATCGAGGGGTTCGGGGTGGTTTATATATAGAATAACAGATACCCGGGAGTGAGTTACAGACTGGAATCTAATCGAGGGGTTCGGGGTGGTTTATATACGGAGTACCAGATACCGGGGAGTGAGTTACAGACTGGAATCTAATCGAGGGGTTCGGGGTGGTTTATATACAGAATAACAGGTACCTGGGAGTGAGTTACAGACTGGAATCTAATCGAGCGGTTCAGGGTGGTTTATATATAGAATAACAGATACCCGGGAGTGAGTTACGGACTGGAATCTAATCGAGGGGTTCGGGGTGGTTTATATACAGAATAACAGATACCCTAGAACGAGTTACAGACTGGAATCTAATCAAGGGGTTCGGGGTGGTTTATATACAGAATAACAGATACCCGGGAGTGAGTTACAGACTGGAATCTAATCGAGGGGTTCAGGGTGGTTTATATATAGAATAACAGATACCCTAGAACGAGTTACAGACTGGAATCTAATCAAGGGGTTCGGGGTGGTTTATATATAGAATAACAGATACCCGGGAGTGAGTTGCAGACTGGAATCTAATCGAGGCATTAGATGAAAGTCCCTTATCATGATGGGTCATTTAAACAGTGCTCTGGTTCTGAAGGGAGTGAGTAGAATGAGGAGTGATAGTGATTGATGAAGATATCTCTGTGTCATCAGGAACTTGGTGAGAGTCTGAAGGTGAGGGAGATGGAGTTGGAAAGGCTGAGACATTCTGTTCCCCCGGTGACTGAGAGCACAGCCCCAAAAACACCATCCAACATCACAGAGAAACTGGGCCAACTGACTGACTTGTGGAGGAGTCTGGACAGTCAGGTACAAGAGAATTATCTTATGTTTTGGGTAAAGTATTGAATTGGAGTTGATTGAGAGGGAGCTCCATAACTGAGTTGTTTGAGATGAACCCCGGTGAGGTGGCAGGAATTACTCGTGCTTTCTCCATGTGGTAAATAGGTGATCCAGCTGGAATCTGTCCTCACCTCCCGCCTGCAGCTGTGGACAGAGTACCAAGACTCATACGAGCAAGTTAACGGGAACATTCTGAGGGCTCAATACTCCCTGGAGCACTGCACACCCCTCTCCAGTTCACTGGAAGCTGTCTGTGTTCAAGTGGAATGCCTACAGGTCAGTACTTCTGTTAAAGCTTAACAATTTACTACTTAGTTCTCAGTTGGTGGACTGAGTTAACACTTTTTCAATACTTGGAGAGGGTGCAGAGCAAATTTACTGCAATGGCACCAGGGATCAGAGACTTTGTCTCATCAGAGAGGCTGGAGAAGTTGGGACTGTTCTCCTCAAAGCAAAAATGCTACGGGGAGAATGAATGTGGGGTATGAAGGAGATTAATGAAAGTAGAAACTGCAGAAACCAAGCCGGGGCAGAGATCAGAACTTTATTATTCAGACACTTCTTAAAATTTGTATCTTGTAAGTGTGATGGAAGCTGATTCAATAACAACTTTCAGACAGGAATTGGATAAAGGAAAAAGATTTTCAGGCTTCAGGGGAAAGAGCAGAGTTAGTGGAAAGAGCTAGTACACACACGATGGGCAGAGAGGCCCTGTATTGGAAGATTTAAAGCAGTTCTTTTGCAGCATTCTTTTCCAATTATTTTAATCCAGTACTTGAAAGAAACACGCGCTCAGTAGTTCAAACTGGCATCTCAGCAATCCTTTCAGAAGCCGTACAGATGTGCAGTAACCTGGAAACTGTTACACAGACTTTGCACGAGGCAGCCTCTCAGGGTAACCACGCCTGTGCACACAGGCACACAAAGTTGAAGGGACTACACTCTGAAATTAATTATTTGTGCACTCCCAAAATTCCACGGCCAGCACAGAGTCTGTGTTTCAGACGGCCCGGCTGCTGTGACCTTTCCTGCTTTGATCTTCCTCAGGCTCTGCAGGACACGATGGAGTGCGGTGAGGAGAGATGGAGGAAATTCCAGGAGAATTCGCAGCGACTGAGTCAGGAATGCTGCCCTCCACTGGCACAACAACTCGACAAGAAGTGTGAGGACACACACAGCAGGTATACAGTCAAGTGAGCGCGCAGGGAGCAGCTGCCACCTTCCCTCTCCATCCACATCCTGGGGGAAATGCGTGTGGTACTGGGCTACACAAACACTGAGAGACCGACTCCATCCACAGCCTGCTCTGTGCCAACTCATCTCAGTCCAGAGAACAACACATCGATTCGAATTTATCTGAGGAGAGGGACCAGTGAGAGTCAGTACATTCAGGAGAGGAGGGGGACCCTGTACCCCAGTGAGAGTCAGCACTTCAGGAGAGGAGGGGGTCCCCGTACCCCAGTGAGAGTCAGCACCTTCAGGAGAGGAGGGAGACCCTGTACCCCAGTGAGAGTCAGCACCTTCAGGAGAGGAGGGGGACCCTGTACCCCAGTGAGAGTCAGCACTTCAGGAGAGGAGGGGGACCCTGTACCCCAGTGAGAGTCAGCACCTTCAGGAGAGGAGGGGGACCCTGTACCCCAGTGAGAGTCAGCACCTTCAGGAGAGGAGGGAGACCCTGTACCCCAGTGAAAGTCAGCACCTTCAGGAGAGGAGGGGGACCCTGTACCCCAGTGAAAGTCAGCACCTTCAGGAGAGGAGAAAGATCTGAAGGAAGAAGAAATATTAATATTAATAATGAGCACAGAAGTAGCGAAAGCTCTTATCTCACTGGGCTGTGATGGGATTGATTTATGGCCTGTTTGTATTGTTCCAGGTGGGTGCAAGTGAACCAGGACATTACAGAACATCTTCA
The DNA here is from genome assembly GCF_965287045.1 of Carcharhinus amblyrhynchos. Taxonomy (NCBI): domain Eukaryota; kingdom Metazoa; phylum Chordata; class Chondrichthyes; order Carcharhiniformes; family Carcharhinidae; genus Carcharhinus; species Carcharhinus amblyrhynchos. The sequence goes on from NC_137337.1 coordinate 2,223,398, forward strand.
CTCAGCACACACTGTGTCCCAGCTATGGCGGCAGTTCCGTGATGTGTACCAATGTACTGTGGCGAAGGTACAGTGCAGTGAGGACAAGTGCAAACATCTGCTGACCGGCATTTGGGTGGAGCAGAGTACCCAGGAGAAGCTGCAGACTCAGCTCGCAGAGGCTCAGGTCAGCACCTCATAGACTTATGATATTGAATAATGGAATATGTGTAACTGTACAATCAGCAGGGTTCCACAAATCCACACTTCACCCAGCTCCTGTGCTGTGCGTTCCCAGGGAAGGTGAATTCAAATCCCACTGTGCACTGTTTGAGCAATTACACTTATTTAAAAGTTTCTGGGTGTAAGAGGCTGACTTTAATAAAAATGCTTCTGGCGGATTGTCCCAAAAAGCCAATTTCTCTGTTAATAACCTTCAGGGAGGAAAGCAGACACCCTACAGAATCTGGGTCTGTGTGTGACTCCAATCCCCACACCACCCTGTCCTCAAAGTGATTGAGCAAGATACTCATTGCATCAATTCAAAGAGAACTAATGAATGCTCACCAATGTTGTCACTGATGCTCATAATAAAATGGGAGATTGAGAACAGGCCAGGCTGGTGATTCCTGTGCAGTCAAATAGCCTTTCTCACACAAACTTGAATGTGGAGAGGGGTGGATCATAGTAATAAGGAGCTTGTACTCAAGCATATTCCCCACGTACTGCTCTCTGCTGGGGCAGGGGCTGCACGTACTGCTGTCTGCTGGGGGTCAGTGGTACACTCTCAAAGACTAACTATATCTCTTGTATGTGTGTTCTATTGGTCCTCACTGATGTCCTTTAACATGTTTTAAAGGATTTGCTAAGTGAGCTCCGCACTCTACAGAAGGATCTTTCCCAGGTCTGTGAAGCTAGAGATGCATTGGCCAGACAGATAGACAGTTCGTCACGTGAAGCTCTTCAGTCTGATAGTGGCTATCTGTTGGGGAAAGTGTTGTATCTGGAGACATCACTGGCAATGAAAATACCAGAGATTCAGGTAAAAGCCCCAACAACTGATTAGTCTGCATGCTGAACTGAGGAACTTGCATTCACTGCAATAGAGTGATGTATGTAATGTATTTATCACACTGCAATACATTATATATCACTATATATCACTGCAGTACCCTATTATATATAAACCCCTATATATCACACTGCAGTACACTATATATAAACCCTTGTATACCACACTGCAGTTCACTATTATGTATAAACCTCTGTCTATCACACTGCAGTATATATATTCATATAATGATGTTTTTTACATTATATATAGCCTGTTGTGTTACTTGGTGCTAATTTATGTATGTTATATTTGCGATACTCATTACCTTCCTTCGGGCATTACTATAGGGGGCAAACATTAATATATTTAAATAAGTACTAATTACTTTATGCACTGTCTATTTGTTATAAATAGCACAACCCCTCCACTAGGGACCACTGATGTCACAGGGGGAACCTGAGTAAACCTCTGTTACCACCTGGGTTAGTAGAATGTTTGTTCTGTCCTTGTCACTGATGCAGTCTCCATGACATCAAGGTAGATAAATCCCCAGGACCTGATGAAGTGTTTCCCAGGCTGTTGTGGGAGGCTAGGGAGGAAATTGCAGGTCCCCTAGCTGAGATATTTGAATCAGCGATAGTCATGGGTGAGGTACCTGAGGATTGGAGAGTGGCAAATGTTGTGTCTTTGCTTAAAAAGGGCTGCAGGGAAAAACCTGGGAACTACAGGCCAGTGAGCCTCACATCTCTGGTGAGTAAATTGTTGGAAGGCATTTTGAGAGACAGGACCTACAGGTATTTAGAGATGCAAGGACTGATTAGGGACAGTCAGCATGGTTTTATGAGTGGAAAATCATGTCTCACAAATTTGACTGAGTTTTTTGAAGGGGTAACCAAGAAGGTAGATGAGGGCAGTGCAGTTGATATTGTCTACATGGACTTTAGCAAGGCCTTTGACAAAGTACCGCATGGTAGGTTGTTGCATAAAGTTAAATCTCACGGGATCCAGGGTGAGGTATCTAAATGGATACAAAGTTGGCTTCTTGACAGAAGCCAGGGAGTGGATGTAGAGAATTGTTTTCAAACTGGAGGCCTGTGACCAGTGCTGGGCTCACTGTTATTTGTCATTTATATTAATGATTTGAATGAGAATATAGGGGGCAGGGTTAGTAAATTTGCAGATGACACCAAGATTGGTGGCATAGTGGACAGTGAGAAAGTTATTTCCAATTGCAATGGGATCTTGATCAATTGGGCCAGTGGGCTGACGAATGGCAGATGGAGTTTAATTTAGACAAATGCGAGGTGATGGTAAATTGAACCAGGGCAGGACTTTCTCAGTTAATGGTAGGGCACTGGGGAGAGCTACAGAACAAAGAGATCTAGGGGGTACATGTTCATAGCTCCTTGAAAGTGGAGTCATAAGTGGATGGAGTGATGAAGAAGGCATTCGGTATGCTTGGTTTCATCGGTCAGAACATTGAATACAAGAGTTGGGACATCTTGCTGAAGTTGTACAAGATATTGGTAAGACCACACTTGGAATACTGTGTGGAATTCTGGTCACCCTATTGGAGAAAGGATATTATTAAACTAGAAAAAGTGCAGGAAAGATTTACTAGGATGCTACCGGGACTTGATGGATTAAGTTATAAGGAGAGGCTGAATAGACTGGGACTTTTTTCTCTGCAGTGTAGGAAGCTGATGGGTGACCTTGTAGAGGTGTATAAAGTAATGAGGGGCAATTGGGATTAGCTTAGGGGCTTTCAAACTAAAGGGTGGCATGGACAAATTGAGCCGAAGGGTCTGTTTCTGTGCTGTAAACCTCTATGACTGTATGACATCTTCATGTGACAGGACTTGATGGATCAGCATGAGGATTTCCATCGCTGCTTACACAGCCTGGAAACACTGGTGAATGAGTCTGAGGAGGTTCTGAAATCTGATGACTCCAGCACTGAGGAAGTACAACATCTGGAGATAGTGAAGGTATGAGTCATTACCCTCACCCAATTCAACTCTCACGACACTCTTAATAGCCAGAAATGTCAAAGATAGTAGCAGGAGGAGTCCATTCGGCCCTTTGAGCCTGCTCCACCATTCATTACAATCATGACTGATCATCCAACTCAATAGCCTAATCCTGTTTTCTCCCCATAACCTTTGATCCCATTTGCCCCAAATGCTATTCCCAGCCGCCTCTTGAATACATTGAATGATTTGGCATCAACTACTTCCTGTGGTAATGAATTCCACAGGCTCACCACCCTTTTGGGTGAAGAAATGTCTCCTCACCTCCGTCCTAAGTGGTCTACCCTGAATCCTCAAACTGTGACCCCTGATTCTGGACTCCCCCACCATCGGGAACATCCTCCCTGTATCTACCCTGTCTAGTCCTGTTAGAATTTTATAAGTTTCTCTGAGATCTCCCCTCTTTTGTCTGAACTCCAGTGAAAACAATCTTAACCTAGTCAATCTCTCCTCATACATCAGTCCCGCCATCTCCAGAATCAGTCTGATAAACCTTCCCGCGAGAGCAAGAACATCCTTCCTCAGAAAAGGAGACCAAATCTGCACACAATACTCTAGGTGTGGCCTCAACAAGGCCCCTGTATAATTGCAACAACACATCCCTGCTCCTGTACTCGAAACATCTCGCAATAAAGGCCAACATGCCATTTGCCTTCTTTACCGCCTGCTGCACCTGCACGCTTATCTTCAGTAACTGGTGCACAAGGACACCCAGGTCCCTCTGCACACTCCCCTCTCCCAATTTACAGCCTTCTTGTTTTTGCTTCCGAAGTGATAACATCTCCTACATTGGCTTCCCTTGCCACTCTCCACACTATTACCTCTGATGTCTCCCAAGGATCTAACCACAACCTCCTCCCATTTCCCACCTACACTCTGCCCCTCAGTGACACTTTCTGAAAGCAGAGTCAGTTTTCACTTGTACATTGACACCAGCTCTACCTCACCACCGTCTCTTTCTGCTCTTCCACTGTTGCTAACTATTCAGGCTGATTATTCCACGCCCAGAACTGGGTGAGCAGAAATTTTTTCCAATTAAATAGAACTGCAGCCATTGTTCCCACTCCAAACTCCGTTCCCGAGTTACCAGCTCCATGTGTCTCTGCGGTCACCGTTGGATGCTGAACCTAATCACTCGCAATATTGGTCTCACATTTAAACCGGCTCCTGGCTCCCATAAACTGATGCTAAGTATCTGAGAAGCTCTCTCTAAGAATGGCTGCATCCTCTCTCCTCCCCTCTTCGACTCAGATACAGGCCTTTTCTCTGCAATTGTCTTTGTTACAGGATCAGTTGCTCAGGATAAGCAACGCTTCACTGCGTCTGGAGACTTTGAAACATCTCAGCTACCAACTGGCGCTCAGTGACCTGGATTACAGGAGAGTTCAGGCCCTGAACCAACGCTGGGAACAAGCTCGGGTGGCAGCACAGCACCGATACAGGTACTTCCCACACCGCCAGCTCTTGGCCCACAGTCTTCTGAGGCATAGATCCATCAGAACGAAAGCTGGGGAAGAAAGGGTTAAATTCTGAGAGCTGTTTCAGAGAATCATAGAATGATATAAAAGGAGGGAGACAGGTGGAAACTGGGTCAGGGACTCCCAACCATCTCTCCCCAAACTGTGGCGCAGGGATGGTTTGCAGTGTAGAAATATAAACTAGGAGGAACTCAAGTCCCTCGATCTTATTCCACCAATCAATCAGATCATAACAAACCTGCATCGTAACTCCATTTAGTCACCTTCACTCTGTAACTATTGCCATGGATAGAATGTGTTTGCTCTCTCGCTGCCTGTAATCAGTACGCTTTAGAAAGTAGTGTATCTTTTCTCATACTTGGAGTGTGTATTCCAATTTAATAATTTGGCAGATTACTTATTCTCACACACTTACCCTAAATCAACGCAATATCACACACACACACACACACACACACACACACACACACACACACACACACACACACACACACACACACACACACACACACGAAGGCTGAGTACAGATGAGGAGAGTGCACTTTTACAGATTATAGTTAATTCAGTCTCCCATGTGGCAGGCCTGTGATTCCTTGAAAGGGTTTGATGATACAAAGTTGAATTGAGTGTATGCAAAGCAAAGTGTTCACAGCAGCTGGTGAAGTTTCTTGTGGTCAAACGTCTCGGAATTTTGAAACTGGAACAGGTTAAATACTTTGGCAGCTTGATGTTTCAGCACATTACAACATCTGTTTCTCAGACAGGATCCTGGGAGAATAAAGGTATAATCCCTAAAATCAACTTCAGTCACATGACTGCTGGGTAATACCTCTGAGATCCATGAGGGAGACTATCCTAATACAACGGGAAGTTGATAATGGCCACTGAGTTTTGACCTTTCCTTTTGTCCAGTATGAAATGTGGAGACAGGCTGTCTGAAAACTCCATCGTCTTTAGATTTTGGTCCATCCTGAAACAATAAGATGTGTGAATTCCACATCTGGCTGTGATATATCTCCACCTGTGATATATCTCCACCTATGTCCATATTTAATTAGGTATTCAGTGGTTATTTGATACTGTCTGTAATCCAAATGCCAAAAGTCATCTGACTTGCAGCAGCCATCTTAACAGTTTGTGTTCAATTTTTAGAAGTATTTAGAAGTGAAAGTAATAAAATGCAGTAGCTATTCTAGGTGTATCACCATTAATACCCAATGGAAATCTTATCAATCTCAGCTCTGAAGTTTTCATTTGGCCACCAGCTCAACAGGACACCATCCTAATCATGTCAGTCTTTGGGAAGAGTGATCAATGGTCTCACAATCAGGGCCTTTCACTGTAACGCAGCACAGACTAGGCTTGTATTCCCTTGAGAAAAGAAGATTAGGACTAATTAAGGTGATTAAGAAGATTAAGAGATTTATGGATACTGTTTCCTGTGGCGTGGGGAGTCTGGAATGTTAAAATGAGAGCCAGGCTCTTCAGGAATGATGTCAGGAAGCAGGTTCTCACACACAGGGAGTGAAACTCTGGAATTCTCTCCACAAATCCCCATCCCCTGAAAAGCTGTCAGGGTGGTCAAGTGAAAATTTCAGAACCCAGATTGAAAGGATTTCCTTGGGTAAGAGGATTAATGGTTCCAGAATGAAGGCAGCTAAATGGATTTGAAATTAGCCAAGATCTGACTGGTGGAATTGATTATTTTTATTCATTCATGGGATGGCATTTATTGCCTTCCTTAATTGCCCTTGAGGGGCCGGTTAAGAGTCAGTCACATTGCTGTGGGTCTGGAGTCACATGTAGGCCTAACCAGGTAAGGATGGCAGATTTCCTTCCCAAAAGGACATCAGTAAACCTGATGGGTTTTTACAATAATGTTTTCATGGTCATCATTACTCTTAATTCCAGATTTTTATTGAATTCAAATTTCACCATCTGCCATGGTGGGATTTGAACCCTGGTCCCCAGAGCATTACCCTGGGTCACTGCATTACTCCAGTGAGAACACCACTACACCATTTCCCCCCCGCTGAGGGACTGAATGTGTTCCTCCTGTTCCTGAGATGAAAGAATTGTCTTTTGAGAAAAGTTTAAGCATTAGAATGAGAGGTTGAGATATTGAGACATACAGGATTCTGAGGGGTAGATGCTGAAGGAATGTTTTCCCCTCATGGGGAAATCTGGAACAAGGGGCCACATTTTCCCAATAAGAGGGTTTCCCATTTTGAGACAGGGATGAGGAGAGTGAGTGTGTTCTGAGGACCGTTAGAGTTTGGAATTCTGTCCCCTGCCCTGGCCAGCAGTGGGAGCTGGGTCATTGGATATATTTGAGGCAGAGAGTATGACAAATTTCTGACCAACAGTGGCGTGGAGTGTTATGGGGGATAGGCAGAACAGTGGAATTAAGGCCACAGTCAGATCACCCATGATCTTATTGGAGGGCAGCACATGTTCAAGGGGCCAAGTGGTCCACTCCTGCTCCTATTTCTTATGATCTTATTTTCCTATGTCCCTACAGTTTATCTGCTTCCCAAACTGATCCTGCGCCAAGGTTTCAATGGGATTCTGAGCCAGGGACCTTGCCTCCCTCCTTGATTGGGATTCATTCTCAGAATGTAGGCAGGCTATGTTTCTATATCCTGAGAAGCTGGTGATGCTGATGGGTCACCCTGTAGAGATGCTGCTGCTGCGTATGATACTGACTGAGTGTCTCATTCAGCACCTTTAGTTCAGAGTTAACCACATTGTGTGGGACTAGGTTCACAGGCCCAGACCGGGCTGGTAGGAAGATAGAAATCATTGACAGAAAAACACCTAGTTCAGTTTTTACCATCCTGGTAGTCACATGATGCAATGATAATGGAGTTATTGACTAATTAGTGACCAATCTCTATTCATGAGTCTATAACTGAACCGGACTGAGACAGGAAAACAAAATTACAATCAGGAACAGGCCCTTCGGCCCTCCAAGCCTGCACCGACCATGCTGCCCATCTGAACTAAAACCCCTACCTTTCCGAGACCATATCCCTCTATTCCCATCCTATTCATGTATTTGTCTAGACGCCCCTTAAAAGACACTAAAATCCCAAGCGAGTGGGGATCTTTCAGGCTACGGGGTCCAAAGTCGGTGCTCCTTGAGCTTCAGTGCAGCAAGTTTCCTTTGCTAATGGACATCAATGAACGAGTTGGGATTTTTATAACATTCCGACAGTTTCATGGTCACTTTTATGGAGATCAGCTTTCTAGACTGGAACATTTTCTAATGAACTCAAATTCTCAAACTGTCATGTTGGGATTGTCGTGCAGTACAAAACACTCCACCACTGCACCTCACTAATAAACCAGGTAGCTGGGGCCTTCAGTTCTTGTGTTAAATGGCGTTAGTTTGTGAAGCTTATTACCCAGATCCTATTACCCCAAAACTCACTGACCTTTGTCGGCTGCCAGTTAACCAATTCCTCTATTTTTAAAATTCTCATCTTCAAATCCCTACATAGTCTCATTGCCTCCCTATCTCCGTAATCTCCACTCGGCCCCTTGAACCTGTGCTGCCTTCCAGTAAGATTGTGGGTGATCTGACTGTGGCCTTAACTCCACTGTGCTGCTATCCCTCAGTCTCAAAACCCTCAAGATTTCTGCCTCCATCTAATTCTGGCCTCTCAATGACCCCTGATTTTAATCACTCCATTGTTGCTGGTCATGCCTTCAGCTGCCTGGGCCCTAAGCTCTGGAATTCCCTCCCTGAATCTCTCTGCCTCTCTCTCCTTCTATAAGGCACTCCTCAAAACCTAACTCTTTCTTCTGGTCACCAATCCTAATATTTCCTCATGTAGCTTGGTCTGAGATTTTTCTTTGATAACACTCCTGGGAACTGCCTTTAGAACGGTTTACTGTATAAAAGACACTGTATAAATGCAAGCTGTAACAGCTAAACCACCAAATCTGCTGAAAATGGTTATTATTTGTGGTTCCAGTAAACTGCAGGCTGTCGCTCTGCAAGGCAAGAGCTTTGGCCAAAAGTGTGAGCAATGGAGCCACTTCCTGGAGAGGATGGAGGCCGAGCTGACAGTCGATGTTGCCAGCAGCTACGAGGAGCTGAAAGAACAACAGGAAACTCAGGAGGTGAGATTGGTCTCCACACACCATCCTTCACATTGACCAGCTGCCTCAGGAGGATTTGAACCCATGATCCAGGGCATTAACCCAGCTCTCTGGATTATTCGCCCAGTGAGGTTACCACTGCACCACCACCTCCCCTGCTCCCACCTCAGGTCTATACCTGCACAACCAACTGTGCAAACTGAGCATTTGCCTGCACCTTACTGATGTGCTACAGTTTGTGCCTTAAAGGAGCAGCAATGAGGCTCTGTGTTTCCTACATTATGATGTGGAGATGCCAGGGTTGGTCTGGGGTAAACACAGTAAGAAGTCTCACAACACCAGAACATAAGAACATAAGAAATAGGAGCAGGAGTAGGCCATCTAGCCCCTCGAGCCTGCCCCGCCATTCAATAAGATCATGGCTGATCTGACGTGGCTCAGTTCCACTTTCCCGCCCTCTCCCCATAACCCTTAATCCCCTTGCCTATCAAAAACCTATCTACCTGCGTCTTAAATATATTTAGCGAGGTAGCCTCCACCACTTCAACGGGCAGAGAATTCCAGAGATTCACCACCCTTTGAGTGAAGAAGTTCCTCCTCAACTCCGTTCTAAACTGCCCCCACCTTATCTTGAGGCTGTGCCCTCTAGTCCTACTGTCCTTTCTGAGTGGGAAGAGCCTCTCCACCTCTATCCTATCCATCCCATTCAACATCTTATACGTCTCAATGAGATCTCCCCTCATTCTTCTAAACTCTAACGAGTACAAGCCTAGTTTATTCAGCCTCTCCTCATAGCTCAACCCCCTCAACTCCGGTGTCAGCCTAGTGAACCTCCTCTGCACTCCCTCCAAGGCCAAAATATCCTTGCATAAGTGCGGCGACCAAAACTGCACACAGTACTCCAGCTGCGGCCTCACCAGTGCCCTGTACAGTTGCAGCAAGACCTCCCTACTTTTATATTCAATCCCCCTCGCTATGAAGGCCTGCATCCCATTCGCCTTCCTGACCACCTGCTGCACCTGCAGGCTGGGTTTTTGCGACTCATGCACAAGGACCCCGAGGTCCCTCTGCACCGTAGCATGCTGCAGTTTTTCGCCATGTAAGTAGTAGTCCTTCCTACCATTATTCCTACCAAAGTGGACAACTTCACACTTGCCAACATTAAATTCCATTTGCCAGTTCCTGGCCCATTCGCCCAGCCTATCTAGATCCTTCTGCAGACTCTCCACACCCTCCGCACAATTTGCCGTTCCACCAATCTTGGTGTCATCAGCAAATTTCGACACCATACACTCGGCTCCCTCCTCCAGATCATCTATATAAATGGTAAGCAGCTGAGGCCCCAACACCGACCCCTGGGGCACTCCACTAGTCACCAACCGCCAATCCGAATCGCACCCATTGACCCCCACTCTCTGCCTCCTATTTGACAGCCAATCCCCTATCCATGCTAACACCCTACCCCCAACTCCATGCCCCCTAACCTTCTGTAACAATCTCTTGTGCGGCACCTTATCAAACGCCTTCTGAAAATCAAGAAACACCATACCCACTGGTTCTCCTCTATCCACCGCACTAGACACATCCTCATAGAATTCCAATAAATTCGTCAGACACGACTTCCCCTTAACGAAACCGTGCTGCGTCTGCTCTATCAAACAATTGTCCTCAAGATGCCTCGCTATTTTCTCCTTGATTACGGATTCAAGCATTTTACCTACAACAGACGTTAAACTAACCGGCCTTTAAACTCAGGGTGAGTTACCTCACAAAGGAGCAGCACTCCAAAAGCTAGTGGCTTTTGCTGCCAAATAAACCTGTTGGACTTTAACCTGGTGTTGTGAGACTTCTTACTGTGTTTCCTACATTATAACAGTGATGACACTTCATTGGCTATTAGTGCTTTGGATTGTCCTGAGGTTGTGAAAGGTGCTATGGAAATGCAAAGCTGTCCTTTATTTCTCTCCATAGGTACTGACTGACTGAATGTTGCTTGGTGTACGGTTTATTTCTTGTGCTGGGTGGAACCAGGCTGTAGGGGATGGTAATGAGGCAGGTGAAGAGATTGCAGGAGTGAGATGGAGCTCAGGCTGTGATTGGGAGATAACCTGATTGTTAATGTGAACTGTGCTCCTGTTGCAGCTTTTACAGGCAGACGTTTTGATTGCACACCAGATCTTGGACGCTGTTGATCATGATGCCCAGAATCTGATCCCGAGAGGTGACATCCAAGAAAGGTGAGGAGGGAATGATTTCTTTCATCATTTTGTGGGTGGCACGGTGGCACAGTGGGTTAGCACTGCTGCCTCACAGCGCCAGGGACCTGGGTTCAGTTCCGGCTTGGGTCACTGTCTGTGTGGAGTTTGCACATTCTCCCCATGTCTGCATGGGTCGCCTCCAGGTGCCCTGGCTTCCACCCACAATCTGAAAGATGTGCTGGTTAGGCGCAGTGTCCTGAACAGGCACTGGAGTGTGGCAGCTAGGGGATTTTCACAGTAACTTCATTGCAGTGTTAATGTAAGCCTATTTGTGATGAATAAATAATTAAACTTTAACTCTTTGGTGCTAGTTGGACATTCCCATGATGAACTGTCAGGATGGAGAGGAAATGAGGTCAGGAAAAACCAGGAAAGCTTTTCTTTATAATATCCTTTCTCCCCAGAAGCATTTTCATCCTTAAATTCTCCGCACTGAAGCAGCACTGGCATGGATTGGTCCAGAAAATCCAGCAACACCAAGACACCATCTGTACCCTTGCTAACCAATGGCATTACCACATCAAATCTACAGCCACACTACACAAACTGCTCACCCACATTTCAAACCAGCTGCAGGCCATGGGTGACCTGAACTGTTACAGTCTACAGCAGCTCTGGGAGCTGCTTGAGAATGTTAAGGTAAGTGACTCTACCGACCAGTCTGAGGGGAACTTGTACATATGTTTGTAAATAAATATATTTCTTGGTGGGGATATGCCATTGTGAATGATGGTGGACAATTAAACAACTCACTATAGATCTGTCTACACTTCCATGTCCCACTGCCTCGGAAAAGCAGCCAGCATAATTAAGGACCCATCGCATCCCGGACATTCTGTCTTCCACCTTCTTCCTTCGGGAAAAAGATACAGAAGTCTGAGGTCACGTACCAACTGACTCAAGAACAGCGTCTTCCCTGCTGCTGTCAGACTTTTGAATGGACCTACCTTGCATTAAATTGATCTTTCTCTACACCCTAGCTATGACTGTAACACTACATTCTGCACCCTCTCCTTTCCTTCTCTATGAACGGTGTACTTTGTCTGTATAGCGCGCAAGAAACAATATTTTCCACTGTATGTTAATACATGTAACAATAATAAATCAAGTCAAATCAAGATGATAACTCCTCCACAAATATCCCCATTCTCAAAGAAGGAGGAGCCAAGCACATCTGTGCAAAAGATAAGGCTGAAGCATTTGCTATAATCTTCAGCCAGAAGTGTCGAGTAGATGGTCCATCTCGGCCTCCTCCTGTGGCCCCCAGCATCTCATTTGTCAGTATTCAGCCAATTTGATTCACTCCATGTGATATCAAGAAACAGCTGAAGGCCCTGGATGCTGCAAAGGCAATGGGCCCTGGCAGTATTCCGGCAATAATACTGAAGACTTGTGCTCCAGAAATATCCATGCCCCTAGTCCAGTACTGCTCCAACAGTGGCATCTACCCAACATTGTGGAAAATTGCCCAGGTATGTTCTGTACACCAAAAGCAGGACAAATCCTACTTGGCCAGTTGCCACCAAACTTGGCCTTGAAATTAATACCAGTGAAACTGACCAGCCAAACACAAACAGCTAATTCAATCAGGTCTGATGAGGTAGATAGGGAGAAAGAATCTGTGGCAGAAACTCAGTAACAAGAAGACACAGATTTAAGGTAATTGGCAAGAGAATAAGAAGTGCGAGAGGAAACATTTCACCAGTGATTTTGACCTGGGAGTTGCTGCCTGAAAGTTCAGTGGAAGCAGATTGTTCAATTTCCGAAAAAGAATTGGATAACTGTTTGACCAGGAGAAATCCAGGAGAGAGTAGGGTGAGTGAAATTCATTGGCTAGCTCTTTGAAGAGGCCAGCCATAGCATACTAGGCCAAACAGCCTCTTTTTCTGCTGCATCATTCCAATATCTGTCCTCAATCTGATCTTTTTTTTTGGAATATTAACCAATTTGTGTGAGAACCTTAATGATTCTATTTATCTCCAAGCACAAAGAGAGGGATCTCCAAGGCCATGAGTCTCACTATGTACGGACACTGGAGAAGGGGAAAGAGCTTCTGTCAATGGCTGACTCCCCAGCACAAACATCACTCGAGGGCCAACTGTCGCAGCTGCAGGAAGCCTGGGAGTCCATCAACTTACAGCTAAAGAACAAGAGAATAAAACTGACCAACATCAAGAAGGTACACTCCATACCACTTTCCTGTCATAAACAGAGTCCCATCATCACCAAGGCAACAGTATCCCAAACTAAAGCACCAGGGAATCTGTGATTTAGAGGGACATCATTCTCCCCATTTACACCCTCCTCCCCCCAGGGTGGTTGGCTTGTGAAGAGTTTGTTGGTTAGCCGAGCGTGTACAGCCAGAATTTAATGAGATACTGTGCAGGACAGGGTCCATTTGAGTCTGTCGCTCTTCCTACACATTTAACCTTTAGTTATCAGTTTCCAAGTGGAAAAAATCCCAGCCACTGGGCATAGATCCTGTCCCTTCAGGATCCAGGCTGACTGGTCCAAGCAAAAACAGAATGCACATTTATATAGCATTGTCCATGACCACAGGACGTTTCAGATGCTTTTCAGTGAATGTAGCCCTTTGGAAGTGCAATCATGGCTACAAAGCAGGAAACTTGGCCTCAAGGTAGTGTTCAGTAAGGCTCATAAACCACAACATGATGGTGACCAGATAGCGGTTTGTTCTACTAGGTGGCACGGTAGCACAGTGGGTTAGCACTGCTGCTTCACAACTCCAGGGACCTGGGTTTGAATTCCTGGCATGGGTCACTGTCTGTGTGGAGTTTGCACATTCTCCATGTGTCTGTGTGGGTTTCCTCCGGGTGCTCCGGTTTCCTCCCACAGTCCAAAGATGTGCGGGTTAGGTTGATTGGCCATGTTAAGATTGCTCTTTAGTGTCCTGAGATGTGTATGTTAGAGGGATTAGTGGGTAAATATGTAGGGGTATGAGGGTAAGGCCTGGGTGGGATTGTGATCAGTGTAGACTCAATGGGCTGAATGGCCTCCTTCTGCACTGTAGGGTTTCTATGATTCTATACTGGTTCTGGGTAAATATTGGCCTGGACACTATGGAATGGACTCCTATACTTCTACTGAGTGAGCTGTAAAGCTGGGGAATCCCCTGCCATCCATCCACCATTCTGTGTTTCTGTGTTGCTCTGGACAGATGTGTGACAGATGTGGGAAGGAGGTAACTGAGTTGGATCTAAAGCTTGGAGAATTCACAGAGGCGGTGAAGAAGGAGCTTCCTTGTTCCAGTGAAGACCTACAGAGAGAGCAAAACAAATTCCAGGTAAGCGATAAGTACTCTTCAGGTCAGGCAGTGGTGAAGGAGTGGGAAATGGAATTGAAGGTTACCGTGAGGGAGGTGGTGACTTATTGGTATTGACCCAGAGTGATGCTCTGATGACCTGGGTTCAAATCCCACTGTGGCAGACGGTAACATTTCAATTCTATGAATCTGGAATGTTCTCTGAAATGGTCCAGCAAGTCACTCAGTTCAAGGGCATTTAGGGATGAGCAACAAATGCTGGCCCAGCCAATGACGCCCCCACCCTATTAGTAAATTGTTTAAAAACCTTTTCTCTCCACAGGTTCTGCTTTGACCTGGTGACTATTTCCAGCATTTACTAAGTTTATTTTAGATTTCCAGTATCTGCAGTAGTTTGCTTTGGTGCGAGCTTTGCTATTTCCTGATTTGTAACCTTGAGTGTAAGTTGGGGGGAGTAATAATTCAACATGTGGAAGGCTGGAGTGAGTGCTGCTGAGTTACTCCCCAATGGGGATTGTGCTGGTACAATCCAGCAGGAACAGCCAGTGGTTACACAACATGCACCAACAGATATGTAGAGACTTGCATCTTATTTTTAAAAATGATTTTGGTCACTGACAAGGGCAGTGTTTGTTGTCCATCCCTAATTACCTTGAACTGAGTGTCTCACTGGGCCATTTCAGAGGGCAGTTAAGATTTAACCACATTGCTGTGGATCTGGAGTCACATGTAGGCCAGACTGGGTAAGGACGGGAGATTTCCTTCCCTAAAGGAAGGAACCAGTTGTTTTTATGACTGTGTACAGCTCTGGTCACCCTGTTATAGAACGGATATTATTAAACTGGAAAGAGTGCAGAAAAAATTTATTAAGATGCTACCAGACAAGCCACACAGTGGGTGGGTAGAGTTTGTAACTGTGCTTCTGTTTTGTGTGGCAGGAGCTGGGAGAATCAATGCGATTCTGGTCTGAGAAGCTGGCCGAGCTGGGCAGACTGAAAGGCGATCTCTGTAAACACCTTGCTCCCGATGCAGTGGCTGGATTCCAAGAACAGGTGGCAATTGTGGAAAGTCAGTGGGAGCAGTTACATGTGACGGTAAGTTCCTCTGATTGGGCAGCACAAATAAACAAGACTAGAGACAGCCACCCATCATCTGCCTCTGAGAAACATTGCTCACTTACTGAGCAAAATCCCGGGAACAGCTGACAGTTAGAGGGAAAATATTTTATTAGAGTAACAGTAGGTGGAAGAATTTGAATTAAAGGCTGGAAATCCTGCAGCTGCTGACTCCTTGAAGCCTGTCCACCATCTACTGGATGCAGTGGAATGCCCTCCATCTGCCTGGATGAGTGCACCTCCAACACCCATCCAGCATCTTAAACATTGACTCTCTCCACACTCCTGCACTATACACCAAATAGAAATGATGCGGACATGTCTGTGTTGGACTTGGGTGGACAAGGTGAGAGGTCACACGACACCAGGTTATAATCCAACGGGTTTATTTGAAATCACAAGCTTTCCAAGCGCTGCTCCTTCATCAGGTGAAGTGAAACAAGGTGCACAGGCACAGAATATAGAAAAGGAATGACGATAGAATCATAGAATCACTACAGTGCAGAAGGAGGCCATTCAGCCTGCACCAACAACAATCCCACCTATAATCCCACATATATACCCTGGTAATCCCCCTGACACTCACGGGCAATTTAGCATGGTCAATCCACCTAACCTGCACATCTTTGAACATGTTTTGTTTTGTAATGCTCCTGTGAAGTACCTTAAAATGTCTAATGACACTAGAGGTGCTATATAAATGTAAATTGCTGTTATAATTCCAATTTGGAGCCTTTCATTGCACTCCTGGCACTGTGCAGTCTCCAGTGAATCAGTCTCCAGATTGGGAATAGTGCTACACTGATAAGGCAGCTCTGAGAGGGATGGAGAGGATGGGGTAAAAAGTACAAACAAGGGGAGACCGAGAGAATAAATATTCTGTCCCATGTTGCTGTGATGAGACGGAGGAAGAGAGAAAGTACTGATGCGCAAATGTGCATTTGCGCATCAGTACTGTTTGAGCAATAATTCTGGAACCTTTTCCTAGTATAGACATGAGCTGTGAAGTCTGATACTAGGTTACAAGCCTCTCAGTACCTGTTGCAGTTCCTGCTGTCTGATGCTAAGTGTATCTGTCTCTTTGCAGTAATACCACTAACTGGCTCTATCCACTAATCCTTTAGGTGTCCTTGCGGACATTGGAGATAAGTGACCGGCTCAAACAGTGGGTCGTGTTTAACAGCAAGAGCAAGCAGCTGGAAGACTGGCTGAAGCAGATGGAAGATCGTGTCTCTCAGAATACAGACAGTGGTGTTGAGGGGATGATTGAGAGGCTCCAAAAGGTGAGGAATTCTTTATCTTTAGTCTGTGCTGAGTTAGCTTTTATTAAAAGTATTCTTAGGGATGTGGGTTTCTCTGGCTAGGCCAGCATTTATTGTCCATCACTAATTGCCCTTGAGAAGGTGGTGGAGAGCTGCCTTCTCGAATCGCTGCAATCATTGTGGTGTAGATGCACCCACACTGTTGTTAGGGAAGGAGTTCCAGGAATGTGACCCAGTGACATTGAAGGAACACCACATTCTGCACCCTCTCCTTTCTTTCTCTATCAACGGTAAGCTTTGTCTGTATAGCGTGCAAGAAACAGTACTTTTCACTGTATACTAATACATGTGACAAATGATACATCAAATCAAATCGAATCAAAAGAATGGTGATCTATTTCCAAGTCAGGATGGTGAATGACTTGGAGGGGCACCCCCTGGTGGTGTTATCCCCATGTATCTGTTGCTTTTTTTCTTTTGGGTAGTAGAGATCATAGGATTGGAAAGTGAACATAGAACGTAGAACAGTTCAGGCCCTTCGACCGTCAATGTTGTGCTGAGCAATGTCCAAACCCAAGATCAAGCTATCCCACTCTCTATCATTCTGGTGTGCTCCATGTGCCTATCCAATAATCATTTGAAAGGTCTTAAAGTGTCCAACTCCACTATCACAGCAGGCAGTCTATTCCACACCCCAACCACTCTCTGAGTGAAGAATCTACCTCGGACATCCCTCCTATATCTCTCACCATGAACCTTATAGTTATGCCCCCTAGTAACAGCTACATCAACCCGAGGAAATAGTCTCTGCACATCCACTCTGTCTATCCCCCTCATTGTCTTCTATTAAGTTGCCTCTCATCCTCTTCTGCTCTAAAGAGAAAAGCCCCAGCTCCCTCAGTCTTTCCTCATAAGACCTACCCTCCAAACCAGGCAGTGCTGGAAGTTAACAGAATACACTTAGACGGAGATAAACAGAAAAAGAACTTGCACTTCTGTAGCACCAGTCACATCTACAAGATGTCTCAAAACATATTACAGCCAATAAGGTAATATCGTCACAGCTGTAATAATGATGCTCAGAAAATGATAAGGATAGATTGTGTGTGATATTGACAAGTATTCCCCTGAGTTTAGGAAATTGAGAGGTGATTAAACTGACAGATTGAAGAAGTTGTGCTTCTTGTTGTAGGATTGTATGGGGGATATTAAACTCTACAACAGGAACAAAGTACAGCTGGAACAGCTGGGAGAGGAACTGATCAAAGCCAGCAGCACATCAAAGGCCTCTGAGATCAACAACAAACTTCATCTCATCAATAACCACTGGCAACACCTCCTAGAAGCCATTGAGGCCAGGTAAGAGGGCGGGCAAGGGTACAGAGGCAGGAGGGGGCTGAAGGGCAGGGTAATGGGAGAAAGGGGTTTGTAATGGGAAGATGCAGGGGAGAGAGTGAGAGATGAGAGTGGAGCATGGTGAGGGAGGAGTAAGGATCCCTCCAAATATCACACTTCTCTCGACATACTTTACAGTTTATCACACGATGCAGCACAGAAGCTGATTCCAGTTCAAACTACAGCCCCAGCCCAGCGGGAGTGGGAGATCAAGGCTGCTGGGAAGGTGGGGATTGAGGCTGGCCCCTGGCTCAGGCATGTTGGGGGTCCAGCGGTTAAATCATGAGGTTGGGTTTGGGGGGGTAGGGGGAGGGTGTCTCACAGCTGGCGATGCGGGGATTGCGGAGTTGGCCAGCAGTTGGGAGACTGGCAGCTGCACATGCACTGATATCGATGCTGACAGATTGGCACATGCGCAGTGGCCCACTCAGCGCTATGCTGCCAGCTCTCCAGCAGGAATAGGCCCCGAGCACTGGTTTTCAATGTGATTCACACTAGGGCACTCTGTGACGCACAGAGTGTGTGGGAGTTTCATTTTTAATCCCATTGAAAAATCCAGCGGGATTTAGTCCAGTTTTTATGCAAATCTGACAATTAGAAATTTTCTTGGCGTATTGCCCCGCCCCACATTCCAGATCACCAAAACTTGCTGCGATAAATAATGTGCCCATATTCCCTTTGGTTCTTTTGTCAGTCAGTTTAAATCTGACCCCTGGTTGCCAATGGAAACAGTTTCTGCTTATTTACTTTTTCAAAACCCTTCCTGATTTTTAAATGCTTCCATCAAATCTTTTCACTTTCTCTACCTAACAAGAACAAGTCAAGCTTTCTTCTCACACAAAGTGGCACAAAGTCCAGCTCTGCAGAATACTGCCTTCACTTGGGGGATTAGAAGGGTTGACCTTGTTATAAAAACTAGTCAAGATTAACTTTAGCATTGTATTTAACTTTACCAGTAACTGTGGTTAATTTCAGTCCTGGTCAGTGATAAACATATAGTTAATTAATTAACTGGCTAATTAATGTCATAAGTGGGGATGTTCACTGTTCAGCACAGTTCGTGACTCGTAATATTGAAGTACTCATGTCCAAATGCAACAAGACCTGAACAAGCAGACTTAGGCTGGAAAGTGGCAGCTAACATTCACATCATGCAAGTTCCAAGTAATGACCTCTCCAACAAGAGAGGATCTAACCATTGCCATTTGACAGTTAATGGTATTACCATTACTGAATCCTCCATTATTAACATCCTGCTGGGGTTACCATTGACCAGAAACTGAAGTGGACCGAGCCATGTAAATACTGTGAGTAGGAGAGCGAGGAATCCTGCAGCAAGTAACTCAGCTACTGACTCCCCAAAGCCTATCCATAATCTACAAGGCACAAGTCAGAATTCTCGCCACTTGCTTGGATGTGTACAGCTCCAAGAAGTTCAACACCATCCAGAACAAAGCTGCTTGCTTGATAGCTACCCTTCCACAAATATTCAATCCCCCCAGCACAAGGATCAGTGGCAGCAATGTGTACCATCTACAAGATGCACTGCAGCAACTCACCAAGTTGATAATGATAAAGGACATAAATGTCTCAAAAACTAAGTAAATAAATTGGAGAAGATCTCACTTTGAGAGGCTGAGAATAAAACTTGGGAAAGTAAAATGGACAGCAATGTTGGTGAACAATTAATATCTAACAATAACGGGAAACATTTGAAAGTGTTCAGAGCACAGGAAAACAGAATCTAATAAAAGGAAACAACAAACTAAATATTCACCGTTGTTTAAGAAGGTGCCAGGCAAAAGGCGGGGAATTATAGGCCTGTTAGTTTAACGTCTGTTGTAGGTAAAACGTTAGAATCCATCATCAAGGAGGAAATAGCGAGGCATTTTGAGGGGAACTGCTTGATAGAGCAGACGCAGCACGGTTTCATTAAAGGGAAGTCGTGTCTGACAAATTTACTGGAGTTCTATGAGGATGTGTCTAGGGCGGTGGATAGAGGAGAGCCGGTGGATGTGGTCTTTCTTGATTTTCAGAAGGCGTTTGACAAGGTACCTCACAAGAGGTTATTGCAGAAGGTCAGGGGGCATGGAGAGGGGATTAAGGGTTATGGGGAGAGGGCGGGAATGTGGAACTGAGCCACGACAGATCAGCCATGATCTTATTGAATGGTGGGGCAGGCTCGAAGGGCTAGATGGCCTACTCCTGCTCCTATTTCTTATGTTCTTATGTTCTTATGAGTTGGGGGTAGGGTGTTAGCGTGGATAGAGGACTGGTTGTCAAATAGGAGGCGGAGAGTGGGGGTCAATGGGTGCTATTCGGATTGGCGGATGGTGACTAGTGGAGTGCCCCAGGGGTCGGTGCTGGGGCCTCAGCTATTTACCATTTATATAGATGATCTGGAGGAGGGAACCGAGTGTAGGGTGTCGAAATTTGCTGATGACACCAAAATTGTTGGAAAGGCAAATTGTGCGGAGGGTGGGGAGAGTCTACAGAAGGATCTAGATAGGCTGGGCGAATGGGCCAGGAAATGGCAAATGGAATTTAATGTTGGCAAGTGCGAGGTGGTCCACTTTGGTAGGAATAATGGTAGGAAGGATTATTACTTACGTGGAGAAAAACTGCAGCAGGCGACGGTGCAGAGGGACTTCGGGGTCCTTGTGCATGAGTCGCAAAAACCCAGCTTGCAGGTGCAGCAGGTGGTCAGGAAGGCGAATGGGATGCTGGCCTTCATCGCGAGGGGGATTGAATATAAAAGTAGGGAGGTCTTGCTGCGGCTGTATAGGGCATTGGTGAGGCCGCAGCTGGAGTACTGTGTGCGGTTTTGGGCGCCGTACTTACGCAAGGATATTTTGGCCTTGGAGGGAGTGCAGAGGAGGTTTACTAGGCTGATGCCGGAGTTGAGGGGGTTGAGCTATGAGGAGAGGCTGAATAGATTAGGCTTGTACTCGTTAGAGTTTAGAAGAATGAGGGGAGATCTCATTGAGACATATAAGATGATGAATGGGATGGATAGGATAGAGGTGGAGAGTCTCTTCCCGCTCAGAAAGGATAGTAGGACTAGAGGGCACAGCCTCAAGATAAAGGGGGGGCGGTTTAGAACAGAGTTGAGGAGGAACTTCTTCACTCAAAGGGTGGTGAATCTCTGGAATTCTCTGCCTGTTGAAGTGGTGGAGGCTGCCTCGCTAAATATTTTTAAGACGCGGGTTGATGGGTTTTTGATAAGAGAGGGGATTAAGGGTTATGGGGAGAGGGCGGGAAAGTGGAACTGAGCCACAACAGATCAGCCATGATCTTATTGAATGGCGGGGCAGGCTCGAAGGGCTAGATGGCCTACTCCTGCTCCTATTTCTTATGTTCTTATGTTATGTTCTTATGTTCATGGGACTCTACAGCATCCCATCCTGTCCATCGAGTCCACACCAACTCTCCAGAGGAGCATCTTATCCAGGCCCACCTACAACCATGGCTAATCCACCTAACCAGCACATCTGTGGGAGTGTGGGAGGAAACCCACACAGACACAGGGAGAACATGCAGACTCCACACAGTCCAAGGCTGGAATCGAACCTGGGTCCCTGGCACAGTGTTAACCACCGTGCCATCCACGTGACTAAAGATAGAAGGGGACAATTAATGGTTAGAAAAGAGGCAAACATTGAGCAGAGAGCAGGCTAGGAGAATAGGAAGAGATCAAGAGAGAAGTAAACTAAAAGGCAACGAGGAATTATGAAATTAAGTTACTAAGGAACTTAAAAATGTTAAAATATTTCACAAGCACATCAATTAAAAGGGATACGATGATGTAAATAAGACTATTAAAGGATAATCAGGAAAGGGAAACTGTGTTTGACAAACTTATCAGATTATTGCTGAAAAAAGAACAGACTGTTAAAGTTTTTTGTCGTTTGCTGCTCTGGGCTGTTCACAAGAATGCCAATAATGTCTGTCCATCAATTCTTCAACAGCAGGAATCTCTATTCCCACAAATTTATTAGAATTCTTTTAGGAACTAACAAGCAGACTGGGCAAAAGCAAACCAGTAGATATAATGAAGTTAGATTTCCAAACACTATTGGATGAAGTGCCCTTTAAAAGGCCAGTGCAGAATATAAGAGCTCATAATGCTGGAAGTCATATATTAGCATGGTTAGAGGATTGGCTAACCAACAGAAAACATAATCTCAGCATGAATGGGTCATTTTTGGGTTGGCAAACTGTAATGAATGGAATATCACAGGGATCAATGCTTGGGGGTAACAGTTTATGATATCTATGTTACTGACTTGGATGAAAGGACAGACTGTATTGTAGCCAAACTCACTGCTTATGGAAAGATAGACTGGAAAGAGTCTGTGAACAGGAGGCAGTTTAACTGATTGGGCAAAAATTGGCAGTGGAGAATGATGTGGGAAAGAGTGAGATTATTCAGTTTGGCAGGGTGAATAAAGTAAAACATAGTGAAACCAAGAGACATTACTGAATGCTGCAGTACAGAAGGAACTGGATGTCCTTGTACATGAATCACAAAATGTTAGCATGCAGAGACAGCGAGTAATTAGAAAGGCATTTGGAATGGGGAGCCTGGTTCTAACTGTACCAGGTATTGTTGAGACCGCACCTGAAGGATTGTGTTCAGTTTGGGCCTCCTTTTTAATAAGGGATATGTTTGCACTGGAGACTTTTCAGAGAATGTTTACCAGGCGACATTGCTGATCTGTCTGATCAGGAAAGGTTGACCAGATTAGACTTTGTCACTGGCCTTTAGAAGAATGTGAGGAGATCTTATTGAACCGTAAGGTTCTGAGTGGATTGGACATAATGGAACGCTGAGAGATTCTTTTCTCCTTGTGGGGAAATCTCGAACAAAGTGACACAGTTTGATAGAACTTTCCAGTTGTTCACACTGATGGGATCATTCGGTCTTGTCGATGGCGCACCCCCGGGGTCTCCCGGCAACAAGAAGTGCCTTCAACAGGAAACTCTGTTTTAATGGCCAATGGCAGGCCACTTCCTGTCGTGACGGGGTTACATAGGGTAAATCCTGCACGAGGGCTCTCCCGTTTCTCCTCCAAGGATTGTTAATCTCTGGAATTCTCTCCCCAGAGAGTAGTGGGGACTGAGTCATTGAATATATTCCAGGCTGGGTTAGACAGAGTTTTGATTGACAAGGGACAGGCAGACAAGTGAAGTTAAGGCCCCAGTCAGATCAGCCATGATCTTATTGAATGATGGGAGGGGCCAAATGGCCTACTTCTGCTCCTAATTCTTATGTCCTTACGATAATTCCACAGATAACAATCCAGAGTTGGCAAAAATATTAATTTTTTGCTTTGGTATTTTTAACCAGGAGAGCGAACAGGTAGACATGATGAATGATGCACAAGTGCTTTTAAAATTTAAAACAAACGATGTATTCAACAAACTAAACAAAGAGGGCAAAGCTCTACTCTGGGTGGGTTGCGTCAATATATTTTAAACAAATTGGGGGAAGAGATAGCTGAGATGTTGCTACTTCTGTCTAATATTACCATAGCATCAACCAGATAGCTCAGTAATTCCTACTTTAGGAAGGTGGACAGAATCTGTCCAGGGAATTCTGGACCAGACGCTTAACATCAGAACAGGAAAAGTAATAGAATCCTCACGAAAGGGGAGACAGAAGAACAGCTGGAAATTAGAAATACAGCAATGAATACTCAGCGTAGGTTTCAAAAGGGAAAATCTTCCTTGACTATCTTATCGAATTATTTGAGGAGGTGACAGTGAGAGTAGACGATGATAAAGTAGTAGATGTAATTTATCTGGATTTTCAAAAGGCCTTGGGTAAGGTCTCCCACAACAGACCAATCAATAAGGTGAAAGTGTGTGTAGTGAGGGGGAAAGTGGCGGAATGGATTGTCAGTGAAATTCAAGATATAAATGACAGAGTGGCTGTAAGGAGAAGTTATTCAGAGCGGTGGGAAGCTGTGTTCTGCAAGGATCAGTACTGGGATCACTGCTGCTCACAGTTTATATTAACAATTCAAACTCAGAGGGTCAGTGCTGAGGGAGTGCCGCACTGTCAGAGGGTCAGTGCTGAGGGAGTGCCGCACTGTCAGGGGGTCAGTGCTGAGGGAGTAGAGATCGTTATAAATACAAGATTTTTCCTTTTATTTTGACTCCTGTGTATTTATCTGTTGGAATATTAATTTTGTTTTTGAAGAGAATGAGTATATAATTTGGAGTGAATACATTTAAATAGAAAAGGGATGAGTTCTTTGTACTTTGAAATGTCTCTTGGATAACATTATTCACTTATTTAATGAAATCTCTCCCACAGAATTCTATTATTATATTTTAAACTAACTCTGGTATTAGAGGCCGAATATATCCTGACCTATTCTGGACTCCTCCACTATTAGCTGAGAACTGGATTTAACTCTAATCCCAGTGAGTAACTAGTGTGTGCCCTTGTTCCATATGTCCCTCTGCACTGTGACGCTGATTCCCATGTGGTGTGGTTAGTAAATAGCTCAAGGACCGGCAGAGGGAGGGGCCCAGTGACACACTCTGAATGCTAACAGATGATCAGGGGAGTGCCTGACAGACCGCACGCTAATCCTTTTTACTGGGTTAAGCCAGCAGCTTTTCCAATGAGACATCTGTTGCCTTCAGCACCTGCCCTCCAAGTCCCCATTGTTGGAGACAGGAATGTCCCAGAGTCTCTCACTATGGAGCTGTCTGCATCATCACTGCCTCAAGACAAACACAAGCATCTCACAGCCTGTGAACAGCTTTTACAGAGTTTCAGCTGAGTGTTTTAAAGTTTATTTATTAGTGTCACAAGTCGGCTTACATTAACACTGCAATGAAATTACTGTGAAAATCCCCTAGTCCACCACACTCCGGCACCTGTTCGGGTACACAGAAGGGGAATTTAGCATGGCCTATGCACCTAGCCAGCATGTCTTTCAGACTGTGGGAGGAAACCAGAGCATCCAGAGGAAACCCAGACAGACACGGGGAGAATGTGCAGACTGTGCACAGACAGTGACCCAAGCCGGGAATTGAACCCAGGTGCTGTGAAACAACAGTGCTAACCACTGTGCTACCATGCCTGCCATCGGCATTGAGGCTAGAATCCATCTGAATGAATCTGGGACTTCAGTTATTCCAACCATAGATTGGGATAGTAACAGTGTAAAGGCCAAAGAAAAGGAGGAATTCTGAAATGTATAAAAGAGAAGTTTCTTGATCAGTCTGTACCCACGCTCAGGAGTGTTGCACTGAGTGCTGAAGAATGACGGGAGAGTGCAGTAGGTTTTAGTGGGAGGGGATTTGGGGAACAATGGTCATAATCTGATCAGAATTAGTGATATGGTGTAAAGAAGCAGAAAAATATTTAACTGGAGAGAGCTAATTTCATTGAGCTGAAAATGCTCTTTGCCCAGGCGGATAGGAATCAAAAAATGGAGAACAAAATAGAAATTGAACAATGGGAATCTTCCAGATAGTGAAGAGTATACACGTTTCCACAAGGAGGGAAAGGTGCAGCTAAACTGGAGCTCCCGGATTGACTAAAGATATCAGAATTATCGTTAGACAGGAAAAGGAGGTCCTCACTCATTAGGTTCTGACTACAATACAGAAAATACCAGGGAGGTCTGAGAGGGACGTGAATCAAAAAGGAAAGATTAGCTGATAACATAGAAGAAAATTCTAGATAGTCAGAGAAAAGAGGTTTAAAGGAAGAGTGGGACTGATTAGGGACCACAAAATATACTTTTGTGGAGGCAGCACACATGGTCAAGGGATCAAGGTATTAAATGAGAATCTTCACTAGAGACAGGGCTGCTGTCAATGTAATAGTAAAGGAGGGGGCAGTACTGATAGAATAAACTTGGGAAAGAGGAGTTACTGTGCTCAGAGTGGAGCTTAAACCCAACAACTCCAGAGCAGTCAGGCTAACATCAGTGATGAAGATGCTTATAGAGACAATAATCAGGAACAAAAATGATCCAGCTGAGACAGAGCCATGGCTAAATTTCTCATCTGAAAGACCATGGAGGCAAGGAAATATCAAACCTTTTACAAATAAAAATAATATTATAAATAAGACTCAAGAACAGCTTCTTCTCTGCTGATATCAGACTTTTGAATGGACTTATCTTGCATTAAGTTGATCTTTCTCTACACTGTCGCTATGACTGTAACACTACATTCTGCACTCTCTCCTTTTCTTCTTTATGAACAGTATGCTTTGTCTGTATAGCAGAAGAAACGATTATTTTCACTGTATGTTAATACATGTAACAATAAATCAAATCAAATCAAAAGATTGGGTTTCAGTTGGAGTATTGTGTCCAATTCTGGCCCCCACATTCTGGAGAGGGTCCTGGGGAGATTTACTCGGACGATAATGGATCTCTGATGTGGAGAGAGCAGGGCTGTTCTCCTTGGAATAAGTGTGAAGATTAAGAGGAGATAATCATGGTGTTCAAAATGATGAGAGGTTTTGATGGAAAAACTAAGCCAGAACTAGAAGACTCAGTCAGCTGAGGAGACAGATTTATGCTGATGACCAGAAAGAAGCAGAGGTGACTGGAGGAAACCTTTTCAGAAATTACACAGTGAGTGATCTGAAATTTTCTACCTAAAAGAGGAAGTTTACAGGGCCAGGAGAGACCAATTTGATTTATCATTCAAAGGATCGACACAGGCTCGAAGGGCTGAATGGCCTCCCAGGTCTGCGGTATTATTGTGTTGAGACACAGACTACGCGTGTGTGACTTTTCTCTGGGGAATGTGTTGTGTGTACTGATGGAGAGGAATTGTGTTACTTTGTGCGGAGACGCGTGACTGACAGTTGCTGGGATCAGCTGTTTGCTTTTAGAACTGGTTTAAGCTGGGGCCCAGTCTCTGCATGCTGCCAATCAAATATATTCATTGTCCTGGTCATCCGCGACTGCCTCTCATCGGTCTGTTTACAAGTGTCCCTGTAGGTGATTTGGAGACTCCCATCACAGTTACTGTGACAATTGGGATCTGGTACCCTTTGAAATTCCAGTGAAACCTGATAGGGGGTGGGGGGTGGGGGGGGGGGGGTGTTGGTGGGATGGTGCAGTCTGCTCAGGGGGAGGGGAAAGAGTGGGGGTTGGGGGGAGAATCATTTGCCTTGTGCAGTGTTGCATGTGTGTACGTATATTATAGGGTAGAGCCTTTATTGCTGGTGAGGCCTCCCTCTCCTCTTTCACTCACCTTGGAAATGCAGGCCAGTGCTGATTCCTCAGGCAGGTAGCTCCCTGAACGCTGGTTCTGTCTGAGTCTAGTGCCCAGAGTGAAGCTGTGGATCGTGTGTTAACAGTAAGCTTTGTGTTCCTGTTCCAACATTGCTTCATGTTGCCAGTAGCCGATCAGTTCATTCAACAGAGATTTAATTGCAATTCAGATGTAGTGTATTGTGTGTGTCTGCATGTGTGTTTGCTTGTATTTGTATGTGTGTGTGTGTGTGTTTACTACATGCACACAGATATCAGACGCTGCTGAGTGGAGGATGTGAGCAGACTGATTTGACTGTCATTGTCCCTGCTGCTCCGGGGCTGAGTCTGTTTGCTGATGAAAGCATCGATTGGAAAGGTCATTTCTGGGTGGAGGATTCCAGATCGAGCAATCGTCAATATACCAGGACGTGTGGAGTAGGGGAGGGACCTGCGAGTATCTCCAGGAATGAACTGCGGTGTGATCTGTATTATTTTTCTTTGATTTGTTGTCAGATTGACTCGTGCTCCAGACAGGAAGTTAATTTGTGGATGAACCTTGCTGTTCTGCTGGGTCGGTAATGTTGAAAGGAATGATTTGCTAACACTGAGGCAGTGACTGTGTGAATCTGTGTGGTCACAGGGATGCTGAGGGAGGGGGGGAGGATTTATAAATTGCCAGCTGTCAGATGTGGGAAAATAGGTTAGACTGTGTAAGCATGGGAGGGGTTGGCCTGCACTGAGGGATAAATATTGCCAGAAACCCCCTACTCTGAAATAGTGTTGTTGGATCTTTTCTGTTTAACTGAAGGGCAGACTGAGCCTACGGTTTAACACCCAATAGACAACCTCCCCACATGCAGCGTTCCATCAGTACTCTGCTGCTTTGGGTTTTGTGCTCATACCTTTGGAGTGAGGCTTGAACCCACAGCCCCCTGACCCAGAGTTTATTAGTGTTACAAGTAGGCTTACAGATGCCCTCTGAACCACAGCTGACTTTATTCAGGAAGCAATGATTAACCCTTTATTAGTGAATGGGTTTAACATGGCGTGCCAATACAACCATCACAGCAGTGATACTTCAGACAGGTCAAGTCAGTTCTGGGTAAAGTACTCATACCCGGTGTTATACTGGGTCCAACAAGATAAACCCTGGTCAGCTACTCTCAACAGGTGTTCCAGTTGGCCTCAGTGTCACTGGCTTGGGGTGACAGGGAAGATGATAGCTTAGCCAGGGTTCACACTGCTGATCAGTATCCACTCTGAGTACCTGTGTGCTCACACAGAGTGAGGATCATGTCTCTGTTACCTCAGCTAGCATACTGTGTCCAATTCTGGGCATAGCACTTTAAGGAGGAGGTCATGAAGAGGATACAGTGGAGATTTATCTGAATGAAACTAAGCAAATGGGACTTCACTTTTGTGGAGAGATTGTGATTGTTCTCTTCAAATAGAGATGGTGAAGGGAGATTTAATTGAGGCATCAAAATCGGGGGTGGTTCTGATAGGTTAAATAAGGAGAAATGGTATGGAGGTAGTATGGCAGGGTGAGATCAGCCATGATATTATTGAATGGTGGAGCAGGATTGAGGGGCTGAATGACCTACCCAAGCTCCAATCCTTCTCTACTTAAGTGTTGGTAACTGGTGAATACAGGCTTTAACAAACAGTGGGAGATTGTGGGGAAATATTTTTTATACAGTGAGTTGCTGTGATCTGGAAGGTGGTGCCTGAAAGGATGATGGAAGCAGATTCAACAGGAACTCTCAAAAGGGTAATTGGAGAAATAATTAAAAAGGAGAAATTTTCAGGGTGAGGGGGAAAGAGCAGGAGAAGGATTCATTGGATGGCTCTTTGATGCATTGACATGATGGGCCAAATGGCCTTGTGCTGCAAGTTTGTATAGGATCCAGGCCAATGACAAGCCTCTCTCCCACTACCCTACCTGAATCCATGGAGTGAGAGGGAATCACGTTCCTCGCAATTGCTGCCATTAAATCTCCTTTTCCCTGATCTCAGAGTGAAGAAACTGAAAGGTACACTGGGTTCCGTGCAGTATCTGGACAAGGAGATGAGCAGCCTGCGTACCTGGCTCTCTCGCATCGAGTCGGAGCTCTCCAAGCCTGTTGTTTACAATATCTGTGATGATCAGGAAATTGAGAAGAAACTTGCAGAGCAGCAGGTGAGTGGTTTGGGAGCAGGAGGAGGCCATTCAGCCCCTTGAGCCAATTCGACAATACATTGAGCCTACCCCACCCCTACCAAACTGGGGAAAGAATCCCTAAATCATTTCCAATCTGTGAATGGGAGGAGAGGAGAGGATGGAAATGGGGCAGTGTTTGGGGAGAAGGGGGTTTATGAGGAGCTGTGTACTGAGCTGCTCCCCTGACGCTGCTTCCACTCCAGGTGCTGATCCAATACATTGGGGAGGGGTTTAGTAAGGGGCTCCCGCTCCTAGAGACCCTCCAATGGATTCCTGCTGCGGTGTGTCCAGGTGAATAGCGAAGTGATACAGCTGGTGAATGTTGCTGAATTTTCTGTGATGCTGAAGCGGTGTACAGTCCTCACAATGAGGAACAGGTAGGGTCGGATGTGGCCATTCCCCTCCCCCCAATCCCCTCTGTCCATGGGGAGTGGACACAGGTTACTGGGCACATTGGTCAGCACTGTCTCTCAGGCTGGGTACCCAAGGTGTACTGTAGAAACAATAATACCATAATGGTACGATTTTCTTTCGCTCTCTCTCCCTATCTCTCTGTCTCTCTCTCTTTGTCTCTGTCTCTCTCTCTCTCTTTGTCTCTGTCTCTCTCTCTCTCTCTGTCTCTCTCTCTGTCACTGTGTGTGTCTCTCTCTCTGTCTCTCTCTGTCTCTGTGACTCTGTGTGTGTGTGTCTCTGTATGTGTGTCTCTCTCTCTATGTCTCTCTCCCTGTCTTTCGCTCTTTTTCTGTGTGTGTGTGTGTGTGTCTCTCTCTCTCCCTCTCTGTGTGTCTCTCTCTGTCTGTCTGTCTGTCTCTCTCTGTCTCTCTCTCTCCCTCTCTTCAATTGGTGTCTTGGGTCCAAAATTAAAACCAGCCATCAATAATTAATGTCACTCGATCCTCCTCCTGTCTGCCTCCCTTTCGTTCACTCTGTCTCACTACCTTTTGCATGCTCTCTACATCTATCTGTCCGCTTTTAGCTCCGTCCCTCCATCAGTCCGTCTCCTCCCTTTTTGCTTTTGTGTGTTAGTATGTTTTTTGTGTGTTAGAGAGTGTGCTTTGTGTGTCTGTGTGTATGTTGGAGAGTTTGTGTGTGTTGGATGACCTTTGTCCTCTTGTTACAGGAGCTGCAGAGAGATATTGAGCAGCACAGTGTGGGGGTGAACTCAGTGCTGAACCTGTGTGATAGTCTCCTGCTCGACACCGACACTGAGACGGAATGCGACTCCATCCAGCAGACCACACGGAGCCTGGACCACCGGTGGCGCAACATCTGTGCCATGTCGGTGGAGCGCCGAATGAAGTACGTTGGAGTTGATCTTTGTTGGGCAGAGAGCTGGGGTAGCGTTGGGCACCGTTTCGGGAACAGCGCTCCCTCTGCCCCACCTTGAGGGCCACCATGAGGTTACTGACAGTCCCCTGGCTGAATGGCCATCCCACTTGCCTCCTCTGCCTAAATATCCAGAGCATGTGAGATTGAAGTCCACTGTCGCAGGTTTGAGAGTTTGAACTGAGATAAGAAATGTGTTACAAGAAAACACTGGGCTGTTAGATTGTGGTTAAGACCCAATGGGTTCAGTAGCCCTTTCAGGAGAGAAACCTTCCATCCTTACTCAGCCTGGGTATGCGTGACTCCACACCCACAACAAGGTGATTGAATTGGAGCTGCCCCTTAGATTGGCTGTGTGAGATACTCAGCGTTTGGATATAAATTGTCCCATTGGTAAGACACATTACATGTGCAGTGGACAATGGGAACCTGTGGATGTGGTGTATCTGGATTTCCAGAAGGTATTTGACAAGGTGCCGCACCAAAGACTGCTACATAATATAAAGGTGCACAGTGTTACGGGTAATATATTAGCATGGATAGAGGATTGGTTAACTAACAGAAAGCAAAGAGTGGGATAAGTGGGTGTTTTTCTGGTTGGCGATCAGTGACTAGTGGTGTGCCTCAGGGATCGATGTTGGGACTGCAATTGATAAAGGGGGGGCGCGGTTTAGAACAGAGTTGAGGAGGAACTTCTTCACTCAAAGGGTGGTGAATCTCTGGAATTCTCTGCCCGTTGAAGTGGTGGAGGCTGCCTCGCTAAATATTTTTAAGACGCGGGTTGATGGGTTTTTGATAAGAGAGGGGATTAAGGGTTATGGGGAGAGGGCCGGAAAGTGGAACTGAGCCACGACAGATCAGCCATGATCTTATTGAATGGCGGGGCAGGCTCGAAGGGCTAGATGGCCTACTCCTGCTCCTATTTCTTATGTTCTTATGTTTATGATTTACATAGATGATTTGGAGTTGGGGACCATGTGTAATGTGTCAAAATTCACAGATGACACTAAGATGGGTGGAAGAGCAAAGTGCAGAGGATGCTGAAAGTCTGCAAAGGGATATAGATAATTTAAGTGAGTGGGTGAGGGTCTGGCAGATGGAGTACAATGTTGGTAAATGTGAGGTCATCCATTTTGGTAGAAATAACAGCAAAATGGACTATTATTTACATGGTAAAAAATTGCAGCATGCTGCTGTGCAGAGGGACCTGGGTGCCCTTGTGCAGGAATCTTGTGCAGTTTTAGGACTGAGTTGAGGAGGAACTTCTTCACACTAAGGGTTGTGAATGTGTGGAATTCCCTGCCCAGTGAAGCAGTTGAGGCTCCCTCATTGAATGTTTTTAAGGCAAGGATAGATAAATTTTTGAGCAGTAAAGGAATTAAGGGTTATGGTGAGCAGGTGGGTAAGTGGAGCTGAGTCCATGAAAAGATCAGCCATGATCTTATTGAATGGCGGGGCAGGCTCAAGGGGCCAGATGGCCTACTCCTGCTCCTAGCTCTTATGTTCTTATCTTGAGTGATCCCGGCCAGAAAATTCTCCATTATCCCCCAGACTCTACGGACTTTTTTTGGTGGGTGAGAGGAAGGAATTCCAGATTTCCACGCTTCTTTGTTGAAGTTGTGCTGACATCACAGCCAAACAGCCTGGCTTCACTTTAAGGTTTTGCTCCAACCCCTAACCACCAGAGGAAATAGTTTCTCTCAATTGATACTCTCAACTCCTATAACCATTTTAGACAGCTCAGTCCCACTCTGTAGTAACGGGAGAGACAATCGCTGCAGCCGCACGGTATGAGACCGGTGATAGTCTGCATCGTGTGGTAACGGGACTGGTGATGGCGCACACTGAACGGAAATGGGGCTGGTGATCGACACCGTGTCATAACTTGGAAGTGCTTTCTTTGACATCACAGGATCGAGGAGACGTGGAGACTCTGGCAGAAGTTTCTAGATGACTACTCGCGCTTCGAGGATTGGTTGAACGGGGCAGAGCGGACTGCAGCTCAACCCAACTCCTCCCAGGTCCTGTACTCCCTCGCCAAGGAGGAGCTGAAAAAATTTGAGGTGATTTGGGTTTGAGCTGGGTGTGGGGGCGGGGGGACAAGGCAGGGGTCTGTGGGTGGGTGTGGTGAATCAGTGTTGGGTGTGGCGAGGGTCGGTGATGGTTGTGGGGTCTGTGGGTGGGGGGTGCGGGTGGGTCTGTGCTGGGTGTGGGAGGGTGGATGGGTCTGTACTGGGTGAGGGAGGGTGGATGGGTCCGTGCTGGGTGCGGGGGAGTGGTGGAGTGTCTACTGGGTGCGGAGGGGGGATCTGTGCTGGTATAGGGTCTGTGTGTGGGTGCGGGTGGCTCCGTGTGGGGGGTGGGTCTGTGCTGGATGTGGGGTCTGTGTGTGGGTGCGGGTGGCTCCGTGCGGGGGGTGGGTCTGTGCTGGATGTGGGGTCTGTGTGTGGGTGCAGGGGGATGCTGGTGGTGTGGGTGGATCTGATTTATTCCGAAGGTATCAGGATGACAATTCTGTATGGAGACTGGAGGATATTGGGATTGTTTTCCCTGGGCCAGAGAGGTTTAGGAAAAGATTTGATTGACAGGTTTGGATGGAATAAATAAGGAGAAAGTGTTCCCAGCACAGGAGGGTCGGATATCCAGTGGAAAGACAGATTATTATTTGAATGGGTGTAAATTGAGAGAGGCAGATACTCAGCGAGATCTTGGAGTCCTCGTGCATCAGTCACTGAAAGTAAGCGCGCAGATACAGCAGGCAGTAAAGAAGGCAAATGGTATGTTAGCGTTCATAGCAAGAGGATTTGAGTACAGGAACAGGGATGTTTTGCTGCAATTGTACAGGGCATTGGTGAGGCCACACCTGGAGTATTGTGTGCAATTTTGGTATCTTTACCTGAGGAAGGATGTCCTTGCTATAGAGGGAGTACAATGAAGGTTTACCAGACTGATTCCTGGGATGGCAGGTCTGTCATATGAGGAGAGACTAAGTCGGTTAGGATTATATTCACTGGAGTTTAGAAGACTGAGAGGGGATCTCATGGAAACTTATAAAACTCTAACAAGACTGGACAGGGTAAATTCAGAAAAAATGTTCCCAATGGTGGGGAGTCCAGAACTAGGGGTTATAGTTTTGAGGGTAAGGAGTAAACCTTTTAGAACTGAGGTGAGGAGAAATTTCTTCACCCAGAGGGTGGTGAATGTGTGGAATTCACTCCCACAGAAAGTAGTTGAGGCCAAAATGTTTTGTAATTTCAAGAAGAAATTAGATATAGCTCTTGGGGCTAAAGGGATATGGGGTGAGGGGGTGGGGAAATCAGGATTTTGAATTTGATGATCAGCCATGATCAGAATGAATGGTGGAACAAGCTCGAAGGGACAAATGGCCTTCTCCTGCTTCCAGTTTCTATGTTTCTATCCAGAGGACACAGGTTGAAGATACTTGGCAAAAGAACTGAAGATGAAAAGGAGAGAAATATTTTTAATGCAGCGAGTTGTTGTGATCTGGAAGGTGCTGTGTGAAAGGACAGTGGAACTAGATTCATCAGGAACTCTCAAAAGGGGACAAGGATAGATATAAAAATAAGCAGAGTTATGGCGGTTACAGAGGGGCTAACTGACTAGCCCATTCAAAGGGCTAACACAGACACATTGGAACTATCTTTCTGAGCCTAATGACTCTATATTTGATGTTTGGCCACAGACTTTCCAGAGACAGATTCACGAGAGCCTGACACAGCTGGAACTGATCAATAAGCAGTACAGGCGATTAGCGAGAGAGAACCGCACTGACTCTTCCAGCCGCCTCAAACAGATGGTGCATGAAGGAAACCAGCGGTGGGACAGCCTACAGAAACGCATCGCTGCCATCTTACGCAGGCTCAAGGTAACCACGCCACCATCAATGGGGGCAACAACACTTTACAGCATTTACATAGCAACAGAATCTTACCCTACAGAATGAGGCCATTCAGCCCCTTTAGCCTTATTCCACATGCACACCGTCAGGGATGTATTATGTTTTAGATCTCTAGAGGCAGGAGTATTAAGGACATAAAGCAAATTCCCACTATGAAATTTGGAAGCAATCTGGGGAGTGAGTCTTCTTGCTGATTATACACGCCTCTGTCCCACAGACACTCCCTCTCTATTTTCTGATTCATCCAATGGGATTTGGATGGTAGCAGTCACTTTAAAAATTGAATATTTTCCCCTCCTGCAGCTTATCTTTGTACGTGGAAGCTGATTAGAAGGAATTAATCTTCCTCCTTGGAGAGTATCTGATATGAGTTCAGTTGTCCCTCGGCCCCAACTCTTTACGCCCATTTTTGGGTTCAGGAATTCGCTGCAGAGATTGGCAAAATGAGTGCATGGATGGGTGTAAAATTGCATGTAATATCCCAAGGATATCCTTGTGGAAATGGCACCTGGTCTACACTGGGAATCAGCCTAACCTCCACACGTCACAATGGGCTTAATTTTCCCAGCATATTGGTATCAGGCTGGGAGATGGGAGGATGTCAGGAGGCTGAAGGAAGGCATGGGGACTTTCCCTCTTTCCACTGCTGCCATGACACTCTTACTGGCAGTGGGCAGATGGCCCAGTTAATGGCTGCTTCTCACTCACCTGCTTGGTCCCAGCATCCTCCCCAAAATCCATCTATTCAGCATTGGGGTGGTGGGTGAGTGTATGGGAACACGTCCTCTGTTAGACAAATCCCACAGCAACTGCTGTCGATGAGCTGCCAGTGGCACCGTATCACTCTCAGATGCTGCCAGGCACCCGGAACATGGATGGGTCTTCTTGGTGGTGGGACTTCAGTCTCCCTCAGAAATTCCTGACCCAAAGTCACAATGACTGGCAATTGTGAAAGCATTAAAACACGGCAAGTGCTGGAAATACTCTGCAGCTCTGTCAGTAGCTGTGCAGAGAGACACAGTTCATGTTTCGAGTCTATATGACTCTCTCTCCAATAAGTTCCAAAGAAGGGTCATGTTGGACTCGAAAGATTATCTCTGTTTCTCTCTCCACCGACGCTCTGGATCTGCTGAGGTTTTCCAGCACTTTTATTTCAACCCTGAAACCATTCCTCTCTCTCTCTCTCTCTCACTCCATTCATATTTCCACAGTATTTCACCAATCAGAGGGAAGAGTTTGAAAGTTGCCGGGAGGGTATCCTGGTGTGGCTCACGGAGATGGACCTCCAGCTCACCAACGTGGAACATTTCTCCGAGAGTGACATTGAAGACAAAGTGCGGCAGCTGAATGTAAGTGTTGTTTGAATCAGGGACTCCATTTATTTAGGTCACCCTGGATTTTAATGTAACTCATCAGGTGATGAGTTGGTGTTAAATAAACACTATTCAAATTTGAAAATAATGGGAAAATCTACTAAACCCTTTTTTCAAAAGTTTATTAATTAGTGTCATTAGTAGACTTACATTAACACTGCAATGAAGTTACTATGAAAATCCCCTAGTCGCCACACTCCAGCGCCTGTTTGGGTACACCGAGAATTTAGCTTGGCCAATGCACCCCAATCAGTCTTTTGGACTGTGGGAGGACACCAGAGCACCCGGAGGTAACCCACGCAGACACAGGGAGAACGTGCAAACTCCATACAGATAGTGATCCAAAGCTGAAATTGAACCCGGATCCCTGGCACTGTGAGGCAGCGATGCTAGGCACTGTGAGGCAGTGATGCTAACCACTGTGCCACTGTACCGACCTGTATTGAACCTTGGTTTGATCACACTTAGAGCTCTAGTCTCCACATTACTAAAAGGTGTAAAGGCTGTGGTCAGGTGCAGAGAAGATTAACAAGGATGTACCACAGCAGTGCAGGTACACCGATCAGGAAAGCATTGACAGGTTGGATCTCTTTTCTCTTGGAAAAAGAAAGATGAAGGATGATCTAATAGAAGTCTTTAAAACTCTGGAAGCGTTTGATAGAGCGGGTGCAGAGAAAAGATTTCCTCTTGTGGGATATATCTAGTGATGATCAAATATGATAGTCACCATGAAATCCAATGAGGAATTCAGGAGAAACTCTTTAACTCAGAGAGTGATGAGAATATGGAACCCACTCCCACAGAGAGTGGTCAAAATGAATAGTGTAATGTAATGAAATTAATACTGTTTTAGATTTTTTTTGATTTTGTAAGTTAGTACCTGTGGCAGTGAACCTTGGCTGACCAGAGATTGTAATATTTAAGGTATGGAATGTATTTAAGAGATGTGTTTGAGAGAGGAGTGGACTAGAGGGTTACAATGGTGAATGTATATGAGAAAAGATGGGAGGGAGCTCGAGTGGAGCATGAATACCAGCATGGAGTGGTTGGACTGAATGGCCTGTTACTGTGCTGTATATCTGAATCATCCTTTTTTCATCTTTAGCTCTTCAGTGTTAATCCGTTTGGCCTTTCATTGGGATCATGGAATATTACAGCATAGAGGAGGCCATTCCGGAGTTGAGAGGGTTGACTTATGAGAAGAGACTGAGTAGATTGGGGCTATACTCATTGGAATTCAGAAGAATGAGGGGAGATCTTATAGAAACATATAAGATTATGAAGGGAATAAATAAGATAGAAGCAGGGAAATTGTTTCCACTGGCAGGTGAAACTAGGGGGCATAGCCTCAAAATAAGGGGAAGCAGTTTTAGGACTGAGTTGAGGAGGAACATTTTCACACAAAGGGTTGTGAATCTGTGGAATTCCCTGTCCAGTGAAGCAGTTGAGGCTCCCTCATTGAATGTTTTTAAGGCAAGGATAGATAAACTTTTGAACAGTAAAGGAATTAAGGGTTATGGTGAGCAGGCGGGTAAGTGGAGCTGAGTCCATGAAAAGATCAGCCATGATCTTATTGAATGGCGGAGCAGGCTCGAGGGGCCAGATGGCATACCCCTGCTTCTAGTCTTATGCTCATTCAGCCCAGTGTGCCTGTGCTGGCTGGGCAGATAGGACATAAAAACAACACAAGGCCATTCAGCCCTTTGAGTTGGTTCTGCTGTTTGATGAAAGCATGGTTGATTAGTGACCAAATTCCTGTACCTTTTTCTCAAATCCTTTAATAACTCTGGCTGACAAAAATCTCAGATTACAATTAATAATTGATCTCGCACCAATTGCTGTTTTGTGGGAGAGAGTTCCAAACATCTCCCATCCTCTGTGTGCACATGTTTCCTAATCTCACTCCTGCAAGAATTGGCTCCAATCCTTAGACTCTGTCCCCTAGTCCTAGACTCCTCGAGCAATGTGAATCATTCCTCTCTATTTACCCTTTCTGTCCCTTTAATATTGTGAAAACTTTGATCAAATCATCCCTTAATGTTCTGAATCTCACTTGAGAATTTAACCTTTGGAGACTGGGTTTCATTCAGAGAAATCCAGGCTTTACTGTCTCCAGGGCCAGTATATTAACCTAAGGCATGCTACCCAGAGTTGGAATGCAGTGACTCCAGGTGTGGTTTAACAGGGCTTTTTGTGGCTGAAACATAACTTCTACCTCCTTATGTTCTCATCCTCTAAAGACCAGTATTTCAGTAGATTTTTAGATTTGATCACCATGTGGTGATTCTCAAATCACCACCAGTCAGCTCTCCCCTCTCGTCCCATCATCACGTTGAGAATACCTGCCCATATTCTCCATTCCCTGTCTCCCACGGCTCAGACAGTTTCCTAGCTGGTCAAACATTTGCCTTCAATTCTGTGAGTTTCATCTTCAGCTAACAGTCTCTTATCGTGGAAGTTATCAAATGCCTTCTGGAAATCCGTATGAATAACATCATCACAGACTCTCCTATGCACTACTTTGTCACCTCTTCACAAGGGGTGTAACCTACTCTTTATAAATCAATGCTGGCTCCCTCAGTCACCTGAAAATGGTCAAGTTGTCTAGTGACAGTATTGTTGATTTGATTCATTATTGTCACATGTATTAACATACAGTGAAAAGTATTGTTTCTTGTGTGCCATACAAAGCATTCCATTCATAGAGAAGGAAAGGAGAGGGTGTAGAATGTAGTGTTACAGTCATAGCTAGGGTGCAGAGAAAAATCAACTCAAGAACAGCTTCTTCCCTGCTGCTGTCAGACTTTTGAATGGACCTATCTTGCATTGAGTTGGTTGGTATGTGACCTCAGACTTTTGTATCATTTTCCTGATGGAAGAAGGTGGAAGTGAGAATGTCCGGGGTGCCTTGGGTCCTTAATTATGCTGGCTGCTTTACCGAGGCAGCAGGAAGTGTAGACAGGATCAATAAATGGGAAGCTGGTTTGTGTGATGGATTGGGCTACATTCACGACCTTTTGTGGTTTCTTGCAATCTTGGGCAGAGCAGGAGCCCATACCAAGCTGTGATACAACCAGAAAGAATAACTATAAACTCTAGTGATTTCCTCCAGTAGATGTTAGGAAACAGTTTAAAATTCCCTGGTCCACTTTTCTCACCTTTTCGTTAAAAAAACTGTCCATTTTATTCATACGCCCCTGTTCTTTCCCCATAATCCTGCAAATTAATCCTCTCCAAGCATGTAACTGTTTAAAAGAATCTGAAAATGTGGTGGAATCAGATTTTTAGGTGTGTTTAGCAGGTGTGTGTGTGTGTGTGTGTGTGTGTGTGTGTGTGTGTGTGTGTGTGTGTGTGTGTGTGTGTGTGTGTGTCTGTGACAATGTCTCCTTTAGTTAATGACCTGTATATTAGAGGGAACACTTTGTCCCTATGTATTCTATTAAATCCCTTGTGATTTTGACCAGCTCAATTAAATCTCTTCTTATTCTTCCCTGATCTAAGGAGAACAATCCCAGTTTCTCCAGTCTCTCCACATTAGCTGAAGTCCCTCATTCCTGCTCCCATTCTGGTAAACCTCCTTGTACACCCTCTCCCATCACTAACTTGCTTTTGTGAATCACCATAGGCCTTTCAGCAGGAGATCACCCTCAACACTAACAAGATTGACCAGCTCATTGTCTGTGGTGAGATGCTGATTCAGAAGATTGAGCCCATGGATGCTATCACCATTGAAGAGGAGCTTGAGGAGCTGCACGCATACTGCCAGGAGGTGTTCGGGCGTGTCGCACGCTTCCACCAGAGGCTCATGTCTAAACAGCCGGTGAGGAACTTTCAAACCTGCTCCAAATGAGAGCATGGACCTTTGAAACAGAGAGTGGGAGGAGGGGGTGTTGCTCACCTGTCATCAGGTATCAGAGTTTTTCTACAGAACTGTGACTCTGGAGGTTAATGTATTGGGTAGAGGCTGGGTAAGGGACAGGCTATATAAGTGAAGGTGTGGGCTGAACATCCTGTGTCTGTTGTCCCTGGTCCTGTAGCTTTCTGTAAATCATGACTGAGCTTTGATCGAATGTCTCGTGTTCTTGACATTGTTCCAGATGCTTGACGAGGATAAGGATCTGTCTGACAGGGACGCTGACACAGAGGATGGCAGTGAGCTGCAGAGTATAAGCTGGCAGGAGAAGGCTGGTGGCCCAGAGCTGCCAGCTGAAGAGTCTCTGTGTCATCTCACCCTGTCCGGAGAGGCACAGCAACACGAGAGATCGGGTGGTGTGACCCCCGTCAGTGTGGACTCCATCCCCTTAGAGTGGGACCACACGGTGGATGTGGGAGGGTCCTCTTCGCATGAAGATGAAGATGATGGCTTGTATTTCAGCACTTTATCAGGTACTGATTAATGAGTGGGTAATGTTCCCTACCTGACCCATTGTGCACAAACTGTGGGATCACTCAGTCTCTGCCACAAGCATCTCTCCCTCCCCAAAACACTTATATTCGAGTAAGAGATCCTTTCTCACGTTCCGGATAACTCAAAGCTCTTTATAAGGCACCACATTTGCAATTTAGAGAAACATGACAGCGATATTTTTTCAGAGCAAGATCCCACAAAGAACAAAAGGATAAGTAAAGAGGTGATTGTTTTTTGGTGCTGAGGGAGGAAGGTCGCCTCCAGATCATCAGGTTATGCTTGAGCCTCTCAGTTGTAGTTCAGTAAAGGAGACAAGAGTTCAGCTTCTTCATAAACTACTTTTTTATTTCTTTGATCTAACTCCCCACACAATTCTCCTTCAACACCCAGTGCCACCTGCAGCCCTTTTATACATCAGTGACTTCTACTGAATGATTAACATCAAATTAGAATGTAATTGGAAGGTCTGTTAACCCATTCTGAACAGGTTACACACCCTGTTCTCTTCTTCAAATGATGATGGCATGATCTTCCCCAGTGAAGACCTTGGAAAGACTCATCTCTGTAATAGTTGGCATTGTTACTGATGACTGAGGTCAGTTCTTGATGGACAGCTGGGGCACAGGATCATAGGAAAGAGGAGCAGGAGTGGGCCATTCAGCCCTTTGAGCCTACCCTGTCATTCAATACGATCATGGCTGATCTGATTGTGCAATCAACTCCACTTTACTTCCAACCTCCTGAATCCCTTTCACTCGTTTGTCAAGCCAGAATCTGACTAACTCAGCCTTAAAATAGCCAATGACCCTATCTCCAGTGCTGTCTGGGAAAGAGAGTTCCACAGACTAGCTACCCTCTGAGAAAAACAAGTTCTCCTCACCTCCATCTTATTTTTAAATTCTGTCCCCTGATTCTAGTCTCTCCCACAAAGGGAAACATCCTCTCAGCATCCACCCTGTCTGTCCCCTCAGCATCTTGTATAAGATCACCTCTCAATCTTCTAAACTCTGTCCAACTTTCCTGATAGAGTAACTCCTGACCCCAGGTATCAATCAAGTGAACCTTATCTGAACTGCTGTTGGGAACACTCCAACAGTCACATGATAAGAGAGCGATGATAACAATGTTGTGCTTTACTCCTATAGGAGTAAATTGTAATGGTACAGAAGGAGGCCATTCAGCCCATCATGCCTGCAGCAGCTCTCCAAATGAGCAGCATGACTTAGTGCCATTCTCCGGCCTTTTCACCTGTACACCCTGTACATTGTTTCTGTTCAAATAATCATCTAATGCCCTCTTGAATGCCTCGATTGAACCTGCCTTCGCCACACTTCGAGGCAGAGCATTCCACACCCAACCACTCACTGTGTGAAAGTTTCTTTCCCATGTCACATTTTCTTCTTTTGTAAATCACTAAGCCTATGCCCTCTCATTTTCTATCTTTTTATGAGGGTGAACAGTTTCTCCCAGTTACTCCGTCCAGCCCCCTTCATGATTTTGAAAATCTCTATCCAATGCCTCTTTACTTTCTCCTCTCCAAGGAGGACAGTCTCAACCGCTCCAATCTATCCTCATAACTGAAGTTTCTCATCCCTGGAACCATTCTTGTAAACCTCTTCTACACGCTCTCCAATGTGTTCACATCCTTCCGATAGTGCGGCACCCAAAACTGTGCACAATATTCCAGCTGAGGTCTAACCAATGTCTTGTATAAGTTTAGCATAACCTCCTTGCTCTTCTACTCTGTGCCTCTATTAATAAAGTCCAGAATTCTATGTGCTTTATTAACTGTTCTGTCCACTTGTCCTGTCCCCTTTGATCTCTGCACAGATACACCCAGCTCCCTTTGCTCCTGCAGCCCTTTAAGAATTTTATTCTTTATTTTGTATTGTTTCTCCGTGTTATTCCTACCAAAATGCATCACCTCACACTTCTCTGTATTGAATTTCATTTGTCTATCTGCCCACTCCACCAAATTGTCAATATCTTTTTGGAATTCTACACTGTCCTTCTCAGAGTTTACAATACTTCCAAGAGTGGGAGAGGACTGAAAGATTGATTCCTCTTTCAGAAAATTTGGGTCATGCGTTCACATCTCTCCTCTCTATCAGTGTGATAGAATCATAGAGGTTTACAGCATGGAAACAGGCCCTTTGACCCAACTTGTCCATGCTGCCTTTTTTTAAACCCCTAAGCTAATTCCAATTGCCCACATTTGGCCCATATCTTTCTATACCCATCGTACCCATGTAACTATCTAAATGCTTTTTAAAAGACAAAATTGTACCCGCCTCTACTACTACCATGTTCCAGACACTCACCACTCTGTGTGAAAAAATTGCCCCTCTGGACACTCTTGCATCTCTCCCCTCTCACCTTAAACCTATGCCCTCTAGTTTTAGACTCCCCTACCTTTAGGAAAAGATATTGACTATCTAGCTGATCTGTGCCCCTCATTATTTTATAGATCTCTATAAGATCACCCCTCAGCCTCCTACGCTCCAGAAAAAAGGCCCAGTCTATTCAGCCTCTCCTTATAACTCAATCCATCAAGTCCCGGTAGCATCCTAGCAAATCTTTTTTGCACCTCTTCTAGTTTAATAATATCCTTTCTATAATCAGCTAACCAGAATTGCACACAGTGCTCCAAGTGTGGCCTCACCAATGTCTTGTACAACTTCAACAAGACGTCCCAACTCCTGTATTCAATATCCTGACCGATGAAACCAAGCATGCCGAATGCCTTCTTCACCACTCTGTCCACCTGTGACTCCACTTTCAAGGAGCTGTGAACCTGTACCCCGAGATCTCTTTGTTCTGTAACTTTCCCCAATGCTCTACCATTAACTGAGTAAGTCCTGCCCTGGTTCAATCTACCAAAATGCATCACCTTGCATTTGTCTAAATTAAACTCCATCTGCCATTCGTCAGCCCACTGGCCCAATTGATCAAGATCCCGTTGCAATTGAAGATAACTTTCTTTACTGTCCACTATGCCACCAATCTTAGTATCATCTGCAAACTTACTAACCATGCCTCCTATATTCTCATCCAAATCATTAATATAAATGACAAATGTCAGTGGATCCAGCACTGATCCCTGAGGCACACCTCTCAGTCTTGACCTCTCCCAATTTTACCCTTCCAGTGTCACTAGTTAGGATGTGTCTGTATGTTGGGATCAGTGTTCCTGATTGAAACACATTATTCCTCACTCCTTCCAGCTGTTCTATCAGGGATCTCGGGAATCACTGCTGCAACTTTCCCTGTGTGTTTGTACAGCATTGAACCAGAGTCAGTCGATGTCACTGTTGAAATTGTTGTTAATCTGAGAGTTTCATTTCAGTGTGGAGTCATTGATGATAGAGAGGGAGTGAGTGGGGGGATGTGTGGGGAGGGTCAGGGAGAGAGAGAGAGGAAAGAGTGAAGGTGGTATCGAGGGAGGCAGACAGATGGAACAAGTCTTTACAAACCTATGGGGAAATATTTTGTTTGCATTCCTCACTGCACCAGCCTTACAAAATACGCTGGGAAAACCTTAATCCCTTCTCCCCCAATAGATACTCCCCCTTTCTGTGATCTGGTGCCAAGAATGTATCACCTCACTCTCCAGACACAGAGTCATTAGCTATTCAACTGCATGAGGCCCCACAGTCTTGCCCAAACTCCGTGCTCTCAAATTTTCAGCAGGAATCACCTGGATATTGTCCCCAGGAGCTCTGAGGCAACACCACCTCTACAACCCCACACCACCTGTGATCAGCTACACAACAGGCTAGAAATCAAAGCTGTGACATTGTTGACCCACTTGGCTCA
Source organism: Carcharhinus amblyrhynchos (assembly GCF_965287045.1). Lineage (NCBI taxonomy): Eukaryota > Metazoa > Chordata > Chondrichthyes > Carcharhiniformes > Carcharhinidae > Carcharhinus > Carcharhinus amblyrhynchos. Next base: position 2,267,643 of record NC_137337.1, read on the forward strand.
GCATTGCATTGACATTCCAAAGATACATCCTCAGAATGTGGACATTGTTACTAACCCATTGCCCAAACCCTCAGGTACCTTTAGAAGCTGCTGATGGGTTTGATACAGAGTTCAGGGGCTTCTTACGCCACTTTAGAGAGCAGTTAAGAGTCAACCACATTGATGTGGAAATTCTGGAGTCTCGTATAAACCCAGACTGGGCAAGGACTTTGGGGATTCCTATCCCCAAAGGGAACCGGTCAGATAGAGGGAGATCCAATCCTGGTTTTTGATGGGAATTGGGTAAATACCTGAGGGACAGCACTGCAAGGCTATGGAAAAGCAGAGGAGGAATGTGACTCGCTGAGTCCTCAATAGCTAGAATGCTCAAGATGGATCAAATGGCCTCCTTCTCTGCAGTAATTGTTCTACAATTCTAAAACAATCTGATGGATAACAATCATTTACTGAGAGCAGTATCACACTTCAGAAATTGAATCCAAATACACAAGCTGTTCACAGTGCTTGCTCTGTGGGATTATTGATCTAATAATGTGGCCCGAATGTACCTCGACTCACTGAGGTCATGGGCAGGCTTGTTCCTCTTTGCAAAAGTGGAATGTTCCTGAGCTAAAGAGAAACACAGCCTCAGCATTTAGTCCTTGATTAAACTGTGGCGTCATGTAGTGGGACCAATGTCTCTCATTCATCCTCCCCCTTCCCTGTTGATTTCTCTCTCTCTCTCTCTCTCTGTTCATTCCTATCTTTCTGCTTCCATCTTTCCCTCAGCTCCACATTCCTCTCCCTCGCTCCACTCCACTCTTCTCACTTGGTATCTGTCCATTTCCCATCCCTTGTGTGTTCCCTCCCTCCCTTCCTCCCTCTTGCCTTCCTCCCTCTTGTCCCCGCCATGCCATTTCCTTTCTTTCCCTCATGCTCCATCCCTTCCTCCCCTCTCACACTCCTTCCTACTCTCTCTCTCTCCTTCTCATTTCCTCTTTCTCCCTCCTGATTGGGCTCTCTTCCCTTGGTTTGATCCTATAGAAGTGAGATGTGCTTTGAACACAGTCTCAAACAAAAGGAGATAAAAAGACACATCCAAACGAGGGGAGAGAGTTGGATATTGGGAAGGAAAGCCTTGATATGGAAGCAATGAAATGTCGAGATGGGTCTGCTGAATTCGGAGATAAGAGCCAGCTGTCAGTTGCTTTGAACTCAAGGTTCCTCGTTGACCCACCGTCTGACCCCTGCAGCTTCCAGGACAGTTAGATGCAGCAGACAAGGCAGAGACAGATGTTGGAGAACCACCCTGAACTGTGTCACCTGCCTTGTGAACAAATGGTGCTTCTTCCCCATAGCACCTGCCTCATCCCACCAGCATGGAATAAATTCCCAACTCTGAGTGGCTGTGTTCCTGGAGATTTGATCATGTGACCTGTTTTGTTGCTTGTGATTGGAGATTTGGTCACAGGCTCAGTTTCAACAACTTTCCCTTCAATATTTCTCTCACCAAGAAATTCTTAAAACACAGACAATCTCTCTGGAGTCCATGCTGACTGTTACACGAGGAATGGAGTACCTCATATATCAATTCAACACCAAATAACAGAATAACAGAACAAATAGACAGCAGAATAATAACTCCTCCAGCCAGCTTGCTGCACTCGTTCTGATATACTCCGTGTCAGTTGTGACTCAACAACAACAACAACTTGCATTTAGAAAGCACCTTAACAGAATGAAGCCTCCCAAAATGCTTCATAGCATTATAAACCAGAATTTGACATGAGACACATAACCATAGAATACAGGGCAGAAGGAGGCCATTTGGCCCATCAGAACATAAGAACATAAGAAATAGGAGCAGGAGTAGGCCAACTAGCCCTTCGAGCCTGCCCCGCCATTCAATAAGATCATGGCTGATCTGAAGTGGATCAGTTCCACATTCCCGCCCTCTCCCCATAACCTTTAATCCCCTCTCTCATCAAAAACCCATCAACCCGCGTCTTAAAAATATTTAGCGATGCAGCCTCCACCACTTCAACGGGCAGAGAATTCCAGAGATTCACCACCCTTTGAGTGAAGAAGTTCCTCCTCAACTCCATTCTAAACCGCCCCCCCCTTTATCTTGAGGCTGTGCCCCCCAGTCCTACTATCCTTTCTGAACGGGAAGAGATTCTCCACCTCTATCCTATCCATCCCATTCATCATCTTATACGTCTCAATGAGATCTCCCCTCATTCTTCTAAACTCTAACGAGTACAAGCCTAATCTATTCAGCCTCTCCTCATAGCTCAACCCCCTCAACTCCGGTATCAGCCTAGTAAACCTCCTCTGCACTCCCTCCAAGGCTAAAATATCCTTGCGTAAGTACGGCGCCCAAAACTGCACACAGTACTCCAGCTGCGGCCTCACCAATGCCCTATACAGCCGCAGCAAGACCTCCCTACTTTTATATTCAATCCCCCTCGCGATGAAGGCCAGCATCCCATTCGCCTTCCTGACCACCTGCTGCACCTGCAAGCTGGGTTTTTGCGACTCATGCACAAGGACCCCAAGGTCCCTCTGCACCGTCGCCTACTGCAGTTTTTCTCCACGTAAGTAATAATCCTTCCTACCATTATTCCTACCAAAGTGGACCACCTCACACTTACCAACATTAAATTCCATTTGCCATTTCCTGGCCCATTCACCCAGCCTATCTAGATCCCTCTGTAGACTCTCCCCACCCTCCGCACAATTTGCCTTTCCACCAATTTTCGTGTCATCAGCAAATTTCGACACCCTACACTCGGTTCCCTCCTCCAGATCATCAGGTCAGCACCGACTCTCTGAAGGAGCATCTTATTCAGGCCTACCCTATCCCCATGATCCTGTGCATTTGCCATGGCTCATTTCTCTAACCTATACATTTTTGGACACTAAGAGGCAATTTAGCATGGCCACTCCAAAAATCCGCACATCTTTGTACTGTGGGGAGGAAACCGGAGCATCCGGAGGAAACCCGTGTAGACACGGGGAGAACGTGCATACTCCACACAGACAGTGACCCAGGGCTGGAGTTGAAAGCAGGTCTCTGGCAGTGCAGCAATGCTAGCCACCGTGCCACCCAAGGAGATGAACGAAACAATAATAAGGAGATCACAGGGCAGATAGCTAAAAGCTAGATCAAAGAGGTAGGTTTTGAGGATTGTCTTAAAGGAGGGAAAAGAGGTTAGTGAGGCAGAGAGGTTTAGGGAGAGAATTCCAGAATTTTGGTCCCAGGCAGCTGGAGGCATGGCCAGCAAAGATGGAGCAATTAAAATGGGAGATTATCGAGAGGCCAGAAATAGGGGAAGGCAGAGATCTGAAGGTTGTAGAGTTGGAGGAGATGCCAGAGATAGAGAGGATGAGGTCATGGAGGGACCTGTAAACCAGAGTGAAAATTTAAAAATTGAGGTGTTGCTTGACTGGGATCTGATGTAGGTAAGGGAGTACAGGATGATAGAGGAACAGGACTTGGCACAAGCTAAGACACAGACTGCAGAGTTTTGGATGACCTCAAGTTTACAGAGGGTGGAATGTGGAGAGCAGTTGGAGAGTCTTGGAATAGCTGTCTGGAGGAGTGTGGTGACATTAGAGATTGGAAATCAATGGTCTTTATCATGACATAAATATGAGGTCAGAAGCTCATCTTGGGATCAAATGTGACACCAGGGTTGTGAACAGACTGGCTTCATCTCAGACTATTTTCAGGGAGAAGGATGGAGATGGGAGCAGGGCCTGAAAATAATGGCTTCAGTCTTCCCAGTATTTCATTGAACAGCAGAACAGACGTGAAGGGCTGATTGGCCTATTCCTGTTCCTATTTTCTATGTTTCTCCAGTATTATTTGGTTGTGCTAGGTACAGTGATCTAGGACGAGCTACCAGGACCCAGGGTTGATTTTAATACTCCTGGGTAGAGCTTTCGGAGTGGCCTTGTACGCTGTCCTTTGGTCATCATGAGAATGATTTGATTTATTATTGTCACGTGTATTAACATACAGTGAAAAGTATTGTTTCTTGCGCACTGTATAGACAAAGAATACTGTTCATAGAGAAGGAAAGGAGAGAGTGCAGAATGTCATGCCACAGTCAAAGTTAGGGTGTAGAAAAAGATCAACTTAATGCAAGGTAGGGCCATTCAAAAGCCTGACGGCAACAGGGAAGAAGCTGATGCTGAACTGAGCCTCAGGACAGAGGTGAAAGATCCCATGTCGCTGTGCTGAAGAGCAGGGCAGATCTCCTCAGCTGATACTTACCCCTCAATCAACATCACAAAAAACAATCACCTGCTATTCTGGGATCTTGCTGTGCACAAATTAGCCACTGAATTTCAACATTACAGCAGTAACTACATGTCAAAAGTACTTCATTGGCTATGAGGCATTTTGGGACATTTAGTGGATGTGAAAGGTGCTATAGAAATGCAGGATATTTCTACCTCTGCTTGATGATACCTCTCCAACTACTAGTACCCATGGGAGAGGCAATTATACACCCAGAACTAATTTAGACCAGGAATAGAATTGGAAAATACCTCTCAAATTTTCACTGACCCTTATCCACTCTGACTGCTTCCTGCTTTTGATTGTCAGTATTTGGTGAAACAAGATTAGAATTCTCCTGGTGAGGTGTGTGTGTGTGTGTGTGTGTGTGTGTGTGTGTGTGTGTGTGTGTGTGTGTGTGTGTGTGTGTGTGTGTGTGTGTTTTGAGCGGGGTGGGTACGTGGGTGTGTATGTTGAGGGTATGTGTGTAGATGCTGCTGGGTATAGCTGTGTCTACGACGTGTTGAAAGTGCTACTCTTCTTTTTGCAGATGTACAAATCACAGAAAGTCCTGAAGCCTATGTTAAAATGACAGAAATCACACTGAGAACTTCAGCTGGTAGGCAGCTGCTAACGCATGTGTCCCCACCTCTCTGCTCATACCCCTGCCATCCCTGCCACATACATCATCCTGTGCCACCCTCCGTCACAACCCCACTCCTGCCATACGGTAGCATTCCCCTCGATTGCTCCGCTCTCCATCATCTCCTTCCTGCATCCGTGTTGTACGCATGCTTCTTCACACCGCTGTGATGTCGTTAGGCCATTACGCATGCTGATGCACGATGCATGTTAACTGCCGGTCTCCTGCTGGACACCCCCCCGCCAAGCCCCATCACTCAGCCAGTTGATTGTCCCATTGCTGTACACATGATCTACATCCTGGGTGTAAGCCTACAGCAGTGTTGGGTAAGTTTTTCCTCCAGCGGATTTTTGCACGGGGTGTTTTTGAGAAATGAGCACGGGATCTTGGTGTCTTTTCTGTGGGAAAGATACGTGAAGGATGGAGACCATTCAACCCATCCTGTTTGTGCTGGATCTCCAGCTATTCAATTAGTCCGACTTCCTGTCCCTTGCCTCACGACCCTGTAAAGGGTTTTCCTTTCTAGTCTATATCTAATTCCCTTTTGAGAGTTTCTATTGAATCTGCTTCCACTGCCCTTTCAGACAGTACCTTCCAGCTCACAACAACTCACTGCGTAAGAGCATGTCTCCTCAGCTTTCTCTGTCTCTCTAGTTTTGCTATTTGAAATGGGAAAAGAAGGGAATTAATCCCTTTTCATCCCATGAATATGATGGTGGGACATGGCAAAGCCATCACACATGAGACGGAGTTGCCCAGTGTTGTGGTTGCCCTTGTTGCCAACATGTGGTTAAACCCTGAGTTGAGAATGGGGCCAGGAGAGGCAGTGCTGGGGGATGTGGGAGCAGGTATTGGGTTTTGAGTAATGGAGAGTTTCTATGTGGCAGGAGAAGTTGGGGGGTGGGGGGCAGCACGTGAGGTGGGGGAAGGTTCAATTTAACCATTGGTAAAATATGGCTAAGAATTCCTGGCTTTGGGGGTGGCATACCACGGGTAAGGATCAGAATACATTCCACATCCCATATATGTCCCCCAACTCCTGGCTAAGTCTTCTGGATGTGGGGGGATGTTATCACTCTCGGGGCTGCAGTTAGGGAGTTGGTTCTCGGGGGGATCTCAGTGGTCGTTTATTCCGGGGGGCAGGAGTTGCAATGGTGGAGTCACTCTTGGGTTGGGGTGCTACGGTGGAGTCATTCAGGATGGAGGGGGTCATGTGAACATTAAAATAATGGCACAAGTACGCCATTCGGCCCCTTGAGCCTGCTGTGCCCTTCAATAAGATCATGACTTATCTGTTTGTGTTTCCAATTCTACATTCCAATCTACCCCCCAATAACTTTTGATTCCCTTGTCTAACACAAATCTATCTGCCTCCACCTTAAAAATATTCAGTGACCCCACTTCCAGCGCATTCTGAGGCTCAAAGTTCCAAAGTCACACAACCCTTTGGGAGAAAAAGATTCTTCCCGAGTCTGTCCTTACGGGAAGGCCCCAAACTTTACACTCACCCACAAGAGGAAACATCCTTTCCCTAAGCAGAATCAGTCTGAATATAAAAAATGGTGACTTGTTTGATATATGTAAAATCCTGAATGGCCATACAGAGTGGGGCTCACTCTCCGTGGCCTCATTGGACTTACACTCAGAGTTCATGGGGGTACTTCCAAGCAGGCATGTGGGGTCACTCTTGGCTGTGGTGAGGGTCATGTTGGGAGTCACTTAGGTAGGGAGTTACACTCATGGGGATATGGTGGTTGCGGGGGTGGGGGGGAGTCCGTCTTCATGGGGGGGTAACATGAGGGTCACTCTTGGACATGGGGCGGGGGACACTCAGAGATTGCGGTATAGTTCCACTTGGAGTGCAGGTTATATTCACCACCCATTGGTGCCAACCTGTGTGACTTCCTCTCCTGCTGCTAAAGTAACCCTGTTCTGTCTCTTGCTCACTCTTAGTCTTGTTCACAGGGGATGTGGGTGCAGATCCTGTCTCGTGGCACCTCGCCACTAGTCCAGAGAACAAAAAGAAGTGCCAGTTTCAGCAAACGGAAATCACCATTGGGCACCACCCCCCCACTGAAGGCCAGAGCTCAGATGCTGCTCAGCATGACAGCTATGTAAGTATTGAGATTGGGAAACTGGCAATGTCAACGGAAAGCAGAGTCCTGAAGATCAACAGCTTTTACTGTTGGGGTGGTGGTGTTAGGGTTTTATTGTATCGTGGATAGAATCAGTACCATGGAGGGCTCATTGTACAAAATCAAAGCAAACACAGCTAGGCAGGAAGTGAGCTGATTATCTGCTGTGTGATGGTGATCAGAGTTGGTGATGTTGGAGCCTTGATTTACATCCTTTCTATATCTAGATGATTGGGCAGAATATAAAAAATGACTTGATTGTGATGTATAAAATTCTGAATGGTCACCTGGGAGAGACGCAGCACAGTTTCGTTAAGGGGAAGTCGTGTCTGACGAATTTATTGGAGTTCTATGAGGATGTGTCTAGGGCAGTGGATAGAGGAGAGCCGGTGGATGTGGTGTTTCTTGATTTTCAGAAGGCATTTGACAAGGTGCCTCGCAAGAGGTTATTACAGAAGGTCAGGGGGCATGGAGTTGGGGGTAGGGTGTTAGCGTGGATAGAGGATTGGCTGTCAAATAGGAGGCAGAGAGTGGGGGTCAATGGGTGCTATTCGGATTGGCGGTTGGTGACTAGTGGAGTGCCCCAGGGGTCGGTGCTGGGGCCTCAGCTATTTACCATTTATATAGATGATCTGGAGGAGGGAACCGAGTGTATGGTGTCGGAATTTGCTGATGACACCAAGATTGGTGGAACGGCAAATTGTGCGGAGGGTGTGGAGAGTCTGCAGAAGGATCTAGATAGGCTGGGCGAATGGGCCAGGAACTGGCAAATGGAATTTAATGTTGGCAAATGTGAGGTTGTCCACTTTGGTAGGAATAATGGTAGGAAGGACTATTACTTACATGGTGAAAAACTGCAGCATGCTACGGTGCAGAGGGACCTCGGGGTCCTTGTGCATGAATCGCAAAAACCCAGCCTGCAGGTGCAGCAGGTGGTCAGGAAGGCAAATGGGATGCTGGCCTTCATAGCGAGGGGGATTGAATATAAAAGTAGGGAGGTCTTGCTGCAGCTGTATAGGGCACTGGTGAGGCCGCAGCTAGAGTACTGTGTGCCGTTTTGGTCGCCGCACTTACGCAAGGATATTTTGGCCTTGGAGGGAGTGCAGAGGAGGTTTACTAGGCTGATACCGGAGTTGAGGGGGTTGAACTATGAGGAGAGGCTGAATAAACTAGGCTTGTACTCGTTAGAGTTTAGAAGAATGAGGGGAGATCTCATTGAGACGTATAAGATGATGAATGGGATGGATAGGATAGAGGTGGAGAGGCTCTTCCCGCTCAGAAAGGACAGTAGGACTAGAGGGCACAGCCTCAAGATAAAGGGGGGGCGGTTTAGAATGGAGTTGAGGAGGACCTTCTTCACTCAAAGGATGGTGAATCTCTGGAATTCTCTGCCCGTTGAAGTGGTGGAGGCTACCTCGCTAAATATTTTTAAGACGCGGGTTGATAGGTTTTTGATAGGCAAGGGGATTAAGGGTTATGGGGAGAGGGTGGGAATGTGGAACTGAGCCACGACAGATCAGCCATGATCTTATTGAATGGCGGGGCAGGCTCAAAGGGCTAGATGGCCTACTCCTGCTCCTATTTCTTATGTTCTTATGACTTACTCTTGCCACAGCTCCTCCAGCCCACCCCATCTGTGAAAGGTGGATTTAATCTTCCATTGAACCTCCTTATTCTCAAAATCAAACCCTTTCTCTCTGATACCTAGCTGGTACTAGGAGTCTGTGACAGAGACCAAATATCAAGCTTGGTGATCAGAAATTGGGCAGTTTTCTAATGCATTCTTTAAATGTGGGTGTTATTGGTAAGGCCCATTCTGAATTGTCCTTGAGAAGGGATCTGTCTTCTTGAACTGCTGCTGTCCACATGGTGTAAAGTTTAAAGTTTATTTATTACTGCCACAAGCAGGCTTACATTAACACTGCAATAAAGTTATTGTAAAATGCCCTGAAACATCACACTCCGGCAGCTGTTTGAAGACACTGAGGGAGAATTTAGCACGGTCAGTGCACCCAACCAGCATATCTTTTGGGCTGTGGGAGGAAACCGGAGCACCCAGAGGAAACCCATGCAGACACGGGGAGAATCCACAGGTACAGGTTACGATCCTCCTTATCTGAGCAGATCCTGTGTATACAGAGGTCTCGTCCATAGGGGATGGCTTCTTTAACATGTTTAGGGTGGAAGCTGGAGAAGTGGAACATTGTGAGGTTATCCGTGGGCTTGCGATACAGTGAGGTGCTGAGGTGACCGTCCTGGATGGAGATGCGTGTGTCCAAGAGTGTAACTGATTCCGGAGAGTAGTCCATGGTGAGTCTGTTGTTGTGATGGAACTTGTTGATGTCATCACATAGTTGTTTCAGTGATTGTTCGCCATGAGTCCAAAGGAAGAAAATGTCATCGATGTATCTAGTGTATGGCATCAATTGAAGGTCCTGTGCAGTGAAGAGAGCGTGTTTGAACCTGTGCATGAAGGTACTGGCACATTGAGGTGTGAATTTGGTCCCCATGGCTGTTCCGTGTGTCTGGGTGAAGACATTGTGGTCCAGGATGAAGCGGATGAGTTTTAAAATTGCATCTGGAGATTGGCAGTTATCGGTGTTGAGTACTGAGGTAGTTGCAGCAATGCCATCGTTGTGGGGGATGCTGATGTAGAGCGCCGAGACATCCATTGTGACGAGGAGTGTCCCTGGTTCAACTGCTCCATGAGTGCTGAGTTTCTGTAGGAAGTCCGTAGTGTCGCAACAAAATCTGGGAGTTCTTTGTAAATGGGTTTCAGGATGCCCTCGACGTAGCTGGAGGGGTTCTCGTACAGGGTCCCATTGCCCGATATGATGGGATGCCCAGGTGTGTTGACCTTGTGTATCCCCATGTGTTTGATGGGGAAACTGCAGAGGGAGCTTTACTCTGTATCTAACCCCGTGCTGTACCTGTCCTGGGAGTGTTTGATGGGAAACACAGTAAAAAGTCTGACAACACCAGGTTTTAGTCCAACCGATTTATTTGATAGTAAACTCACAAGCTTTCACCTCTTCGTCAGGTGAATGGGGACAGTGTAGAGGGAGCTTTACTCTGTATCTAACCCCGTGCTGTACCTGTCCTGGGAGTGTTTGATGGGGGGACAGTGTAGAGGGAGCTTTACTCTGTATCTAACCCCGTGCTGTACCTGTCCTGGGAGTGTTTGATGGGGACAGTGTAGAGGGAGCTTTACTCTGTATCTAACCCCGTGCTGTACCTGTCCTGGGAGTGTTTGACGGGATACTAATGAATGATTTGATGGCTGTTCCATTCCCCAGCATTGCATCTCCCTTTGTAAATGAAGGTGTGTCATTTCTTTAAGGTCAAGCTCTTGTCGGAATGTTCTGGAAGCATCAACAATATGAGGCGGGAAGCAGACATTCTGGAAGATGAGGTGTCTCAGCAAGCGGAGTGCCTGAAGCTGCCACACTCTGACCATGCAGCAGCTGGTAATGGTCTATTCAACTCCACCCTCGATTCACCCCATTGTTGGGCCAGTTAGTCTGTCTGGTGTGGATCTCATTAAATACTTTCAGATCTGTAGAACAACAGTTTGTATTTACATATACGGGAGTTTGCTGTTGTGCGTGATTACAGTGTGTGCTGACGGTGCTGTTGTGTGTGGTTGCAGTGTGTGCTGATGATATGCTGTTGTGTGCGCTGACACTGTGGCTATGCTGCGTGCTGACGCTGTGGTTATGCTGCGTGCTGACGCTATGGTTATGCTGCGTGCTGACGCTATGGTTATGCTGCGTGCTGACACTGTGGTTATACTGCGTGCTGACACTGTGGTTATGCTGCGTGCTGACACTGTGGTTATGCTGCGTGCTGACGCTGTGGTTATACTGCGTGCTGACACTGTGGTTATGTTGCGTGCTGACGCTGTGGTTATACTGTGTGCTGACACTGTGGTTATGTTGCGTGCTGACGCTGTGGTTATGCTGCGTGCTGACACTGTGGTTATGCTGCGTGCTGACGCTGTGGTTATACTGTCTGCTGACACTGTGCTGTTGTATACAGGAATTGAGCGCTGGGATCTGTTCCATGCCCAGGCTCTCAGTGAGGAGCTCCTCATTAAGCAGAACTTGCAGCAATGGCAGCAGCTGAACTCGGACCTTGATGATATCTCTGCCTGGTTGTCCCATATTGAGCCGGCGTTGAATCAGCCTCTGGAACTGGAGCCATCAACTGGACTGCGCACCATTGAGGAAAACCTGCGGAGTCTGCAAGTAAGTGTCTGAGGCCCTGGGGGTGAGGAGTGGATTGATGTCAGTGGAACTGTTACCCACTCCTCCTCTGAATGTGATCCTGAACAATTTGGGGTGGTGGTGGAGGTGGATTCGATAGAGTCTTTTAAGAGACTTCTGGATGAGTACATGGGACTTATTAAGATAGAGGGTTATAGGTAAGCCAAGTAGGTAGGGACATGATCGGTGTAACCTGTGGGCCGAAGGGCCTGTTTGTGCTGTAGTTTTTCTATTTCTGTGTTCTAATTTCCCACACGTTTGCTGAGATCCAGTTAGGGATCAATAAGATATATGTTTGGACAGGATCTCAGATCCAAAACACGAACTCAAAGATTAAAAATCCGCTGTTAATAAGCCCCACCCCCATCCCCCTGTCATTGGTTGCTCAGTAAGACCATCTTCAGTATCCCGCCTACAAACCAAAGAAACTATCACTGGCTGATTCTAGGCTGTCAATCATACGGCAATTATACCATTTCGATATTTTTACAATTAATAAAAACAAATTCCTGTTAATTAAATTGAGCTTTGGATATGTCCAGGGTTGAGTTAGACAGATTTTTGATTACAAGGGAGAGGGAGTCATGAGGAACAGACAGGAAGGTGCAAGTAAAGCCACAATCAGACCAGCCATGATCTAATTGAACAGTAGCACAGGCTCAAGGGGCCGAATGGCCTACCCCGTTCCTATTTGTTATGTTTTGATGCTGTTCTGATATTTCTCTGGCGTTACTCTTGGGACATTCCTGGGTATTAATCTTTACTTGTAGGGAATTCTGGATCAGAGTAGACTCTGAATGGTGACTGTGTGTGTGTCTTTTGTTTTGACAGGGCATTCAGAAGGAGCTTGACAAGTACAAGGCCTTGGTTATCTCTGCGAACCTAAGCAGTCGAGAGTTCCTTCAGACAGACAGTGTCGAGGCCCAGGAGTTACAGCAGAAACTGCACCAGGTGAATGGGAACTGGAACAAGGCAGCACAGAGATTGGAGCATTGGCGAACATCCTTACAGACTACCCTGCTTCACAATCAGGTGAGAGGAGCTGTGATACCCACCACCCAAAACGTGGTGTCAGCTAACAGTGTCTGTTTGGACTACAGTCTGTGACCCCCTCCCCCACCCAGTGTCAACAATCTGGAGCAAATAGGCATTGATCATTGTTTAAAGTTTATTTATTTATTAGTTACAAGTAAGCTTACATTAACACTGCAATGAAGTTACTGTAAACCACTCGCCAGCGGTAAATCGGGAATCAAACCCAGGGCCCTGGTGCTGTGAGGCAGCAGTGCTAATCACTGTCCCATCGTGCCTACTTGAGTAGGGACGAGCAAGAGAGGATAGGGAGTGAACTCCAATGGAGGGAACAGATAGGGAGTGGACTCGGATGGAGGGAATGGGATAGGGAGTGGACTCAGATGGAGGGGATAGGGAGTGGACTCAGATGGAGGGAACAGGATAGGGAGTGAACTCGCATGAAAGGAATGGGATAGGGAGTGGACTCGGAGGGGATAGGGAGTGGACTCGGATGGAGGGAACGGGATAGGGAGTGGACTCGAATGAAAGGAATGGGATAGGGAGTGGACTCGGAGGGGATAGGGAGTGGACTTGGATGGAGGGAACGGGATAGGGAGTGGACTCGAATGAAAGGAATGGGATAGGGAGTGGACTTGGAGGGGATAGGGAGTGGACTCGGATGGAGGGAACGGGATAGGGAGTGGACTCGAATGAAAGGAATGGGATAGGGAGTGGACTAGGATGGAGGGAGCGGGATAGTGAGTGGACTCGAATGGAGGGAATGGAACAGGGAGGGGATTCCAATGGAGTGAAAGGGATAGAATTCCGGGTGGGAGAATTCTACTCTGATTCCGGTTGGAAGCAGCCTTGTTGAGCTGGGACAGTGTGGTGCTAATAGTTGATACAAACTGATTTGCACTGAATGTGGACAATGTTTGTAAAGATTCCTGATTTTATTGGAAAACAGCAAGGCAGCCACTCTGGCCAACATTCCTTCCTCATGATTATCTGGTCATTAATTCATGTGCTGTTTGTGTGATCCAGCTCTGTGGGAATGTTACTATGTTTGATTGTGGGACCAGAGGATTTGCAATTCAATTGTTTGCTTGTAAAAACAAAGTGTAGCAATAAAAGAAATCTCTCTTTGATGTTAAAAATTGCAGTCAGAGATTGGATTAAAAATGATGCGGTGGGAATGAAGAACTCAGCAACAGCTGGAAGAGGAATGATCGCGATCCCTCAGCTTGGCTATTGGCCATCCTGATGTCACATGATTGAGTGATAAGGGCGTGGGTGATCAATCATCTCGACCAATGGCTGTAACACCAACACTGCAATCTCCCAGACAGGCTGGCTGGCTGGCAGGGAACGCAAATGCCTTTCTGCTGCAGTGACATTTTGCCAATGGGGGAAAGGAGCTCTCTGCATCATGTGGGGAGCCTGCTGGGTAAACCCTGTTATACAAAGGTAGACATTAGCAGCAGCAGTAGGCCACTCGGCCCCTCGAGCTTGGTCCACCATTCAATAAGGACATGGCTGATCTGATTGTAACCTCAGTCCCACATTCCTGCCGATCCCAATAACCATTCAGCCCCTGGTTATTCAGGAATCTACCTCACTCTGCCTTAAAAATATTCAAAGATTCTGCTTCCGCTGTCTTCTGAGGAAGGGTGGCACGGTGACACTGTGGTTAGCACTACTGCCTTGCAGCGCCAGGGACCTGGTTCGATTCTCAGCTTGGGTCACTGTCTGTGTGGAGTTTGTACATTCTCCTTGCGTCTGAGTGGGTTTCCTTCCACAGTCTGAAAGATGTGCTGGTTAGGTGGATTGGCCATGCTAAATTCTCCCTCAGTGTACCCAAACAGGCGCCGGAGTGTGGCAATTTAGGGGATTTCCATGGTAAATGTAAATCTACTTGTGACTAATAAAGAACCTTTACGTTACTTTAAACTTTACTTATTTTATTTTGAGAGAGTTCCAGACACTCATGGCCCTGAGAGAAAAAAAATTCTCGTTTTTGTGTTAAATGAATGACTCCTGATTTTTAAACAGTGACCCTCCTGGCAGGTTCCAGCAGAGGGACATTCCCTTTTGGCAGCAATGGCACTGCCAGTCCTCACCCAGCCCCCACCACCCACATTGCTGGGGTCTTCATTCTCCAGGTGCAGCCTCGGTTATGCCCCCCCCTCCCCCCACCCCCCAAACATGCCCCACTCACACGGAGCATCTCAAATCACTCCCAAAATGTCACTTTCCAAAAGAAATCTGTCCAATTGACCTTGCAATAAATCTATCCCACCATCTCCCTGGGAAGCCTGTTCCAGAGATTGTCCAATTTCCTCTCTTCAACTATCCTCTGGTTCTCCTGTCCTGGACAAAGTGAAACAATTAATCTCAGTTAACATTGTCCAATCTCTCTCAAATGCAATCACCTCTTTCTTTACTCAGAGTGGTTGGGGTGTGGAGTGCACTGCCTGCTGTGATAGTGGAGTTGGACACTTTAGGAACTTTCAGGCGGTTATTGGCTGGGCGCATGGAGCACACCAAAATGATAGAGAGTGGGTTTGGACATAGCTCGGCACAACATCGAGGGTCGAAGGGCCTGTACTGTGCTGTACTGTTCTGTTTTCTGTAACCCCCTCCACCCCAGTCAGAACCCGTTCCATTTACCGAATCACTCCTAATCCAATCCCTCCCTTACCTCAATCCTAGTTGCTGGATTTGAAAGATGTGATTTTCTGCTGGTAATGCTGGAAGCTTACCTTGCTTTGAGAGTCTCTGGAGGAAAGTCTGGGTGTGTCTCTGTCCAGCAGAGCAGAGCTGGGGCCAACAAGCCCCAAGCTGGTGATTCAAGATTATCCTCCAGGTCTGAATGGCTCAGTGGTCCCAGAATAAATAGGTAAAGCCTCACTGTGCTGCGTTTCACCTCACTGAGTGTATTTTCATCTTCCGGCTGCAGGATTTCCAATCTACCACGCACTCACTGCTGATGTGGTTGGCCAACTGCGAGAGGCGGTGTGGACTGGTACAGCTCAGTAAACCCGGACTAAGTCTGCAGATTCTGACACAGCATCACAAAGAGCTAATGGTAAGTGAGGGATGGTGTAAAGGTTTTGTCAAAAGACTAATAATCCAGAGACTCTGGAGGCCTGGGTTTGAATCCCACCATGGCAGATGGTGAAATTTGAATTCAATAAAAATCTAGAACTACAAGTGTAATGATGACCATTAAACCATTATCAATTGTCATAAAAACCCATCCGGTTCACTAATACCCTTACTTGGAATGACCAACATGTGACTTCCAATCCACAGCAATGTAGATGATTCTTAAAATGGCTGAGCAAGCCCCTCAGTTCAAGGGCTATTAGGGATGGACAATAAATGCTGGCTTCACATGAATAAATAAAAAAGCAATGGCAGTTGCTAACTAAGCAATGTCACAAACCATGCCTCACCTTCATAGCTCTGTATCAATCCCAAATTAATCCCACTGCCCCACTTGCTCCCCATAGTCCTGTATCAATCCTAAACTAATCCCACTGCCGCGCTCTCTTCCCATAGCCCTGTATCAACCCCCAAACTAATTCCACTGCCCCGCTCTCTTCCCATAGCCCTGCATCAATCCCCACACTAATTCCACTGCCCCATTGTCTCCCCATAGCCCTGTCTCAATCCCACACTAATTCCACTGCCCCATTGTCTCCCCATAGCCCTGTCTCAATCCCACACTAATCCCACTGCTGTCTCAGTGCCGTTCTCACACACATTACAGTAATGAACAGGTACCTGAGAGCTCTAACAGGAAGATGGGATTGTTTGGTTACAGAGTCTGGAGGCAGAGATGTTGGAGAAGCAGCCTCAGGTAAACCAGCTGCAGCTAATCTCCAGGCAGCTGCTGGAGGGCATAGAGGGAACTGAATGTGCTGAATCCAAGGAGAAGGTGCATGTGATCGGGAATAAGTTGAAGCTGCTGCTCGAAGAGACTGCGGCCAGCTTGCAGACAGTGAATGAGAGGCTGGTGAGTGAACCGGGGCTGGGAATCCGGCATGGAGCTTGGAGTCTGGCTGGTGAAGCTGCCACAGGTTCCACACATGTCAATGTTGATGTGGTGGGTGAGGGGGGGGTGGTAACTGGGCAGTGATATTGAGTGGGTGGGGGGCGTATTTCAGGGCTTTTGAATCCTGGAGGAGATAGGTGGGCAGAGTCTGTGTGTTGGTGGAGGAATCTGTCATCATCAAACGCTTACAAAGCTGAGATCAGTTGAGAAAATATACACTACATAAAAATTGTTGTTGTTATATACAATTAAACAAATAACGTACTTCATGGAAAGTTGATTTTTGGATCGAGGTTACATATCGGATAGAAATGGAACACATTGCTGAGGTATGCAGAGATTTGCCAGAAATTATCTAGCAGTTTCAGATCACAGGCTGGGACCGCAGGATCAGAATATGAAGGGAAGGTTTCAGATCGAGAGTATTTCTTTTAACCATGATGCTGTAAGCAACAGGATGTTGATGTGGCCAGCTTGGGATCCAGGCTGGGGGAATTGTTCAGGTGACTTTGGACACACAGAAACAGTATTCATAAATACTCCTTACTCACTGGGAGCCTCGTGTTCCGGGAGAGTTACTGACACATGCTCTGTGTGAGTGAGTGACAGAGAGTTACTGACGCACCTTCCGCGTGACAGAGAGTTACTGACACATTCTCCGTGTGACAGAGAGTTACTGACACATTCTCCGTGTGACAGAGAGTTACTGACACATTCTCCGTGTGACAGAGAGTTACTGACACATTCTCCGTGTGACAGAGAGTTACTGACACATTCTCCGTGTGACAGAGAGTTACTGACACATTCTCCGTGTGACAGAGAGTTACTGACACATTCTCCGTGTGACAGAGAGTTACTGACACATTCTCCGTGTGACAGAGAGTTACTGACACATTCTCCGTGTGACAGAGAGTTACTGACACATTCTCCGTGTGACAGAGAGTTACTGACACATTCTCCGTGTGACAGAGAGTTACTGACACATTCTCCGCGTGACAGAGAGTTACTGACGCACCCTCCGCGTGACAGAGAGTTACTGATGCACCCTCCGCGTGACAGAGTTACTGACACATTCTCCGTGTGACAGAGAGTTACTGACACATTCTCCGTGTGACAGAGAGTTACTGACGCACCCTCCGTGTGACAGAGAGTTACTGACACATTCTCCGTGTGACAGAGAGTTACTGACGCACCTTCCGCGTGACAGAGAGTTACTGACACATTCTCCGTGTGACAGAGAGTTACTGACGCACCTTCCGCGTGACAGAGAGTTACTGACACATTCTCCGTGTGACAGAGTTACTGACGCACCTTCCGCGTGACAGAGAGTTACTGACGCATTCTCCGTGTGACAGAGAGTTACTGACACATTCTCCGCGTGACAGAGAGTTACTGACACATTCTCCGTGTGACAGAGAGTTACTGACGCACCCTCCGTATGACAGAGAGTTACTGACGCACCCTCCGCGTGACAGAGAGTTACTGACGCACCCTCCGCGTGACAGAGAGTTACTGACACACTCTCCGTGTGACAGAGTTACTGACACACTCTCCGCGTGACAGAGAGTTACTGACGCACCCTCCGTGTGACAGAGAGTTACTGACGCACCCTCCGTGTGACAGAGAGTTACTGACGCACCCTCCGTGTGACAGAGAGTTACTGACACATTCTCCGTGTGACAGAGTTACTGACGCACCTTCCGCGTGACAGAGAGTTACTGACGCATTCTCCGTGTGACAGAGAGTTACTGACACATTCTCCGCGTGACAGAGAGTTACTGACACATTCTCCGTGTGACAGAGAGTTACTGACGCACCCTCCGTGTGACAGAGAGTTACTGACGCACCCTCCGCGTGACAGAGAGTTACTGACGCACCCTCCGCGTGACAGAGAGTTACTGACACACTCTCCGTGTGACAGAGTTACTGACACACTCTCCGCGTGACAGAGAGTTACTGACGCACCCTCCGTGTGACAGAGAGTTACTGACGCACCCTCCGTGTGACAGAGAGTTACTGACGCACCCTCCGTGTGACAGAGAGTTACTGACGCACCCTCCGTGTGACAGAGAGTTACTGACACACCTTCCGCGTGACAGAGTTACTGACACACTCTCCGCGTGACAGAGAGTTACTGACACACTCTCCGTGTGACAGAGAGTTACTGACACACCTTCCGCGTGACAGAGTTACTGACACACTCTCCGCGTGACAGAGAGTTACTGATGCACCCTCCGCGTGACAGAGAGTTACTGACACACTCTCCGCGTGACAGAGAGTTACTGACGCACCCTCCGCGTGACGGAGAGTTACTGACGCACCCTCCGCGTGACAGAGAGTGACAGATTTACTGACATGTGTCCCTGGTGAGGGCTGTTCTCTTGTGGAGTACATTAACAAAGTAGGGCCAGTTTCTGAGGAATCCCAGGACTTGCAGGAAGACAGTGATGTGAAGTCTGTTGAATTTGTTACCATTCTTATTTGACTTTCTCTGTTAAGGACACGGACTCCATGATCTCTGTTGATGAATTGGAATTCTCCACAGTTCCAAGGTGCAGTACACCCCTCCGACAGCATATGGTAAGTGTTAGATACAGGCTCCCTGACCAGTCAGACTGTAAAACTGGAGCAAGACCCCAGTATTTACACGGAGATAAATGAACAATTCAGCTGTTTTATGATATAGAAACATTTAATACTGGAAACACAACATCTGTGGAGAGAGAAACAGAAAGGTTATTGACCTGAAACGTTAACTCTGTTTCTGTGTCCACAGGCACACTGCCAGGTTTGCTGATATTTCTGGCAGTTGTAGTTTTAATCCCAGATTTGCAGCATCTACAATATTTCAATATTAATAGAAACTCGGTTCATGATTTTGATTAAGGGATAAATGTTAGGAAGGAGATTAGAGAGGACACCTTCTGAAAAGTAGTGTATCTCTTACAGCCATCTGAGAAAGTAATAGCCCTGGGTTACACACAGCATGTTTGACAATGCTGTTCTCCATCTGTACTGCACTGGGAATATCAGCCTAGATTGTGGGCTCAGGTCTCTGGTCTGGGACTTAAACACAAAATAACTGGACAGTGTAGAGCTTTACTCTGTATCTAACCCCGTGCTGTATCTGTCCTGGGAGTGTTTGATGGGGGAACAGTGTAAAGGGAGCTTTACTCTGTATCTAACCCCGTGCTGTACCTGTCCTGGGAGTGTTTGATGGGGGACAGTGTAGAGGGAGCTTTACTCTGTATCTAACCCCGTGCTGTACCTGTCCTGGGAGTGTTTGATGGGGGACAGTGTAGAGGGAGCTTTACTCTGTATCTAACCCCATGCTGTACCTGTCCTGGGAGTGTTTGATGGGGGGACAGTGTAGAGGGAGCTTTACTCTGTATCTAACCCCGTGCTGTACCTGTCCTGGGAGTGTTTGATGGGGGACAGTGTAGAGGGAGCTTTACTCTGTATCTAACCCCGTGCTGTACCTGTCCTGGGAGTGTTTGATGGGGGACAGTGTAGAGGGAGCTTTACTCTGTATCTAACCCCATGTGGTACTGTTCTGGGAGTGTTTGATGGGGACAGTGTAGAGGGAGCTTTACTCTGTATCTAACCCCATGCTATACCTGTCCTGGGAGTGTTTGATGGGCATGATGTGGAGATGCCGGTGTTGGACTGGGGTAAACACAGTAAGAAGTCGCACAACACCAGGTTAAAGTCCAACAGGTTTATCTGGTAGTACAAGCCAGAAGTTTTCAGAGCGCTGCCCCTTTATCAGGTGAGTGTGAGTTCTGTTCACAAACAGAGCATATAAAGACACAAATTCAATTTACAAAATAATAGTTGGAATGCGAGTCTTTACAGCTAATCAAGTCTTAAAGATACAGACAATGTGAGTGGAGAGAGGGTTAAGCACAGATTAAAGAGATGTGTATTGTCTCCAGCCAGGACGGTTAGTGAGATTTTGCAACCCCAGGCAACTCATGGCAGTTACAGATAGTGTGACATGAACCCACGATCCCAGTTGAGACCGTCCTCATGTGTGCGGAACTTGGCTATCAGTCTCTGCTCAGCGACTCTGTGCTGTCGTGTGTTGTGAAGGCCGCCGTGGAGAACGCTTACCCAAAGATCAGAGGCCGAATGCCCGTGACCACTGAAGTGTTCCCCAACGGGAAGAGAACACCCTTGCCTGGTGATTGTCGAGCAGTGTTCATTCATCTGTTGTTGTAGCTTCTGCATGGTCTCCCCAGTGCACCATGCCTCAGGACATCCTTTCCTGCAGCGTATTGGGTGGACAATATTGGCTGAGTTGCAAGTGTATGTATTATGTACCTGATGGATGCTTTTCTCATGAGAGATGATGGCATCCATGTCGAGGATCTGGCATGTCTTACAGGGTTGTGTGGTGTTGTGGTCACTGTTCTCCTGAAGACTGGGTAGTTTGCTGCAGACAATGGTCTGTTTGAGGTTGTGCAATTGTTTGAAGGCAAGAAGTGGAGGTGTGGGGATGGCCTTGGCGAGATGTTCATTTTCATCAATGATATGTTGAAGACTCCGGAGAAGATGTCACCTATGGACAAGCCCTCTGTATACACAGGAGCTGCCCAGATGAGGAGGATTGCAACAGACACCTCCAGATGCTGAAAGATGCCCTCATAAGAACAGGACATGGTGCTTGACTCATCGATCGACAGTTCCGATGTGCCACAGCAAAAAACCACACTGACCGCCTCAGAAGACAAACACGGGACACGGTGGACAGAGTACCCTTCATCGTCCAGTACTTCCCCGGAGCTGAGAGGCTACGACATCTTCTCCGGAGTCTTCAATATGTCATTGATGAAGACAAACATCTCACCAAGGCCATCCCCACACCCCTACTTCTTGCCTTCAAACAACCGCACAACCTCGTAGACCATTTTCCACAGCAAACTACCCAGCCTTCAGGAGACCAGTGACCATGACACCACACAACCCTGCCACAGCAACCTCTGCAAGATGTGCCGGATCCTCGACACGGATGCCATTATCTCACATGAGAACACCATCCATCAGGTACACGGTACATACTCTTGTAACTCGATCCAACGTTGTCTACCTGATACGCTGCAGGAAAGAATGTCCTGAGGCATGGTACATTGGGGAGACTATGCAAATGTTATGACAACGGATGAATGAACATCACTCGACAATCACTAGGGAAGACTGTTCTCTTCCTGTTGGGGAACATTTCAGCGGTCATGGGTATTCGGCCTCTGGTCTTTGGTTAAGCGTTTCCCAAGGCGGCCTTCACGACACACGACAGCGCAGAGTCACTGAGCAGAAACTGATAGCCAAGTTCCGCACACATGAGGACAGCCTCAACCAGGGTCACACTATCTGTAACCCCTACAACTTGCCTGGGCTTGCAAAATCTCACTAACTGTCCTGGCTGGAGACAATATACACCTCTTTAACCTGTGCTTAACCCTCTCTCCGCTCATATTGTCTGTACCTTTTAAGACTTGATTACCTGTAAAAACTTGCATTTGAACCATTATTCTGAACATTGAGTTTGGGTCTGTATACGCCCTGTTTGTGAACTGAAATCTCTCTCACCTGATGAAGAAGCAGTGCTCCGAAAGTTAGTGTCTTTTGCTACCAAATAAACCTGTTTAACCTGGCGTTGTGAGACTTCTTACTGAGTTTACCCCATCTAACACTGGCATCTCCACATCAGTGTTTGATGGGGGGACAGTGTAGAGGGAGCTTTACTCTGTATCTGACCCCGTGCTGTACCTGTCCTGGGAATGTTTGATGGGGACAGTGTAGAGGGAGCTTTACTCTGTATCTAACCCCGTGCTGTACCTGTCCTGGGAGTGTCGATGGGGACAGTGTAGAGGGAGCTTTACTCTGTATCTAACCCCGTGCTGTACCTGTCCTGGGAGTGTCGATGGGGACAGTGTAGAGGGCGCTTTACTCTGTACCTAACTCCATGCTGTATGGTCATCCTGTTTGATAGAATGAAACCAAACGAGAAAATGCTGGAAAATCTCAGCAGGTCTGGCAGCATCTGTGAGGAGTGAAAAGAGCTGATGTTTTGAATCCAGATGACCTTTTGTTAGATTTTTTCTTTTGGTTTCAGATTCCAGCATCTGCAGTAATTTGCTTTTATTCAGTGGTAGAATGATAGTTGGTTACATCTGAACAAGGAGTAGGCTGGTTGGCCCCTCAGCCTTCTCTGCCATTTAATGAAATTGCTGTTGATCTGATAGTAACCTCAAATCTACATTCGGTCCACACCCAATAATCTTTCACCCCCTTCTTCACCGAGAATCTATCCAACTCTGCCTTACAAATACTCTGAAGACTTTGCTTCCACGGCCCGTTCAGGAGGAGTTCCGAAAACTCACCATCTTCCAACAGAAAAATTCACCTCATCCCCATGATCAATTTTTGAACAGTGACCCAGGTTCTAGACTCCCCACATCCACCCTGTCAGTACCCCACAGGATCAGATATGTTTCAATCGATTTACCTCTTATGCCTCTAAACTCCAGTGGATACAACCCCAGCTTTCCCCATAAAACAACCTGTCCATTCCAGGTATTAATCTGATAAACAATCTCTGAACCACATTGAATGCATCTGCGTCCTTCCTTAAGTAATGGTGACCAAAACGGTACACCGTACTCCAAATGTGGTCTCAATAGTGCTCTGTGGAACTGAAGCATAACCTCCCTACTTTAGTAATCAACTCCCTTTGGGATAAGTGATCACATTATATTAGCTTTCCTAATTATTTGCTGTACCTGCATGCTAACCTTTTGATTCATGCACTAAGACACCCAGATTCCTCTGCATCTCACAGCTCTGCAAGATAATTCTTTTATTCTTCCTGTCAAAATGGACAATTTCATATTTTCCCATATTGTAATCCATTTTCCACATCTTTGCCCGCTTACTTAGCCTCTTTATATCTTTTTGTCACCTTCTTACATCTTCTTCATAACTTACTTTCCTGCCAATCTTTATGTCATCAGCAAATTTAGCCACCATATCTTCAATCCCTTTATCCAAATCATTTATATAAATTGTCATGTTGAGGCCCCAGCACTGATAAGAACACAACATAAGAATTAGGAGCAGGAGTCGGCCATCTGGCCCCTTGAGCCTGCCCCGCCATTCAATAAGATCATGGCTGATCTTTTCATGGACTCAGCTCCACTTACCTGCCCTCTCACCATAACCCTTAATTCCTTTACTGTTCAAAAATTTATCTATCCTTGCCTTAAAAACATTCAATGAGGAAGCCTCAACTGCTTCACTGGACAGGGAATTCCACACATTCACAACCCTTTGTGTGAAGAAGTTGCCCCTCAACTCAGTCCTAAATCTATTCGACCTTATTTCAAGGCTATGCCCTCTAGTTCTGGTTTCATCTGCAAGTGGAAACAACTTCCCTGCTTTGATCTTATCTATCCCCTTCTTAATCTTATATAATTTTATAAAAATCTGTCTATCTTTGCCTTAAAAACATTCAATGAGGTAGCATCAACTGAGCAGGGAATTCCACAGATTCACAACCCTTTGTGTGAGGAAGTTCCTCCTCGACTCGGCCCTATATTTGAAGAATTTCCTCCTCAACTCAGTCCTAAATCTGCTCCCCCTTATTTTGAGGCCAGGCCACCTAGTTCTAGTTTCACTTGCCAGTGGAAACAACCTCTCTGCTTCTATCTTATCTATTTCCTTCATAATTTTATATGTTTCTATAAGATTCCCCCTCATTCTTCTATATTCCAATGAGTATAACCCCAGTCCAGCCAGTCTCTCCTCATAAGCCAACCCTCTCAACTCTGGAATCAATTTAGTGCATCTCCTCTGCACCCCCTCCACTTCCAGTATATCCTTTCTCAAGTAAGGAGATCAAAACTGTACACAGTCCTCCAGGTATGGCCTCACCAGCACCTTATACAGCTGCAACACCACTCATTGTATCCTGCCAAGTGAAAAATGACCCATTAATGCCTACTCTCTATTTCTGTTAATGAGCCAACCTATGCCAATATATTATTTTCTGCAGTAACATTTGATGTGGCATTTTATCAAATGCCTTCTGGAAATCTAAGTACAGTACATCTATCGATTCCCCTTTATCCACAGCACATGTGACTCCTTCAAAGAACTCCCAACAAGTTGGTTAAACATGATATTCCTTTCACAAAACCATGTTAACTCTGCGTGATTACCTTGAACTATCCAAGTGCCCGGCTGTAATATCATTAATAATGGCTTCTAACATTCTCCCTATGACAAATGCTCAGCTAATGGCCGTGTAGTTTCCTGCTTTCTGTCTCCCTTGATTTTTAAATAATCACCTTGGTGGCAGGTCCCAAATTGTGAAGATGATACAAATATAATTCAGAATATGTTTATGGATCCGTTAAGACAAGGAGCATGAGATAATAAATGGATTGGGCAGTTACGATGGTTTCAGTGTAGGAAAATTCTGTTACATTGCCAATGCAGGTCTTTCTAATCCACTTAGAAAGGAAAACAGGACTAGAGGGCACAGCGTGAAAATAAGGGGGGGCCCAGTTTAGATCAGAGTTGAGGAGGAACTTCTTCACTCAAAGGGTGGTGAATCTCTGGAATTCTCTGCCCATTGAAGTGGTGGGGGCTACCTCGCTGAATATATTTAAGTCACAGGTAGATAGATTTCTGATAGACAGGGGAATTAAGGGTTATGGGGAGAGAGCAGGAAAGTGGAACTGATCCACTTCAGATCAGCCATGATCTTATTGAATGCGGGGCAGGCTCGAGGGGCTAGATGGCCTACTCCTGCTCCTATTTCTTATGTTCCTAATTTACTGAATAAAAGTGTATAGTCTGCTGCACTTTCTCCTAAAGTCTGCTGATCTGATGTGGTCAGGTTGAGCTTGTTAAAATCTGAATAATTTAGATCCTGTTTGTGAGTTTCCCGCAGTAGGGAAATGAACCGTCCCAGAGTCTATTTGTTTTGTATCTTATTTGTGGAAAGGTGACTTTTCTCCTTAGTTCTATTGCATATTCATTTTGAGTGGTTATGACAACAGCTCGTGGCAATGGGAGATGGACTTTGAGAGTTTTCTAGCCAAGTCCAGCCAGAGTGTTTTTTCCACCTTCCTTGCAAGGGAACAAGTATTGAGTTGTTTGATTGTGTTAGTTACTTTTCTATGTGATACCCACCATCAGGTTTATGTGAAGGGGCCTCTCCCCAACATAAAGTCTGATTCATCCCAGCAGCCTGGGAATGGCATTTGATTCCCTTCACTTGGAAATACTGTTCAGTTTTGAATTACAAATGTTTGTATTTGATTCTTCACAGGGTCAAGGAGAGGTCAAAGTGGATAAAACATCTGGTTTCAACTTGAAGAGGTAAATGTGTTTTACAGGAAGGTATTTGCATGCCCGTTGGGGGTGTGGTATGGAACTGAGCACTGAGAGGGGGCAGGTATGCGTGGAGTTTGGGGGCGTCTTGTTCATTCAGCTGCTTTCTAGAAGAGAATAAGCTAAAGCTAAGGAAGGGGGTAGATATAGGAGGAAAGAAACACTTTAATGAACAAACTCAGTCAACATTCCAAAGTTTTGCTCACTGATATGTGGGTTGGGAACAAACACTAACAGCTTGTTGGCTGAGAATCAAAGGGTTAATTTTACCCTTGACATCTCTCCATTGCACGGGCAATGTCCACAATGGCAGTATTTATTACCATCCCTAATTGCCCCTTGAAAAGGTGGTGGTGAGCTGCCTTCTTGAACCACTGCAGTCACTGTGATGTAGATACACCCACAGTGTTGTTAGGGAGAGACAGTGAAGGAACGGTGATATATTTCCAAATCAGGATGGTGAGTGACTTGGAGGGGAACTTGCGGGTGTTGGTGTTCCAATGTATCTGCTGCCCTTGTCCTTCCAGATGGAAGTGGTCGTGGGTTTGGAAGCTGCTATTGAAGGAACCTTGGTGAGTTGCTGAGTGTTTTGTAGATAGTACACACTACAGCCACTGTCTGTCACTGGTGATGGAATTGTCAGTACGCACTGACTAAGTGATTAGCTCTCTCCTTGCTGCTCCTGAGAATCTTGTGTTGTGGCTTCTCTCAGCAAATGGTTCATTGAGCTCTGGGGTGACTGATGTGGAGGGACGGGAGATGCTGAGATTGTCCTCAGCACAGGGGAGTGAAAGATTTGAGTCGGTGTCCAAAAGGACTTGATAGAATAAATAAGGAGAAATTGTTGGAGCTCTGTTATCAGGAGACATTGATTTAAAAACAGCAGAGCAGGGAGGTGAAGTTTTTTTAACAGAATGAGATGTTGTGATCTGGAAGGTCACAACTGAATGGGATTCAATAGGAACTAAAGAGCAATCACCGGCACAATGGGCTGAATGGCCTCCTGTGTGCAACTTTCTGGATGGGAATAGAAGGTTCTGGAAGGTGGGGGAAGGGATTTATTTTCACTGACTGACTTTCTTGTTTTTGCCTCCTCAGTGTTGGAGAAGTTGGGGCGCGGGGAGTGCCGAAGACTCCATCCTTCCTGTCCAGGGTACTGTGGGCAGCATTTCCTCTCCAGCTCCTCATCCTCCTGTTGCTACTCCTGGCCTGCCTCATCCCCTTCAGCCAGGAGGACTACAACTGTGCCTTGGCAAACAATTTTGCCCGCTCCCTCTACCCCATGCTTCGTTACACCAATGGCCCACCACCAACATGACCCCCTCCCCTCCCCCATCGCTTCACCAACACCCTGCCCTGCTCCCTGTGGGTCTCCCAGTGCGCCCTCATTCTGCACCCCCTCCCCAACCTCTGCACTGCCTCCCCCACTGAGCCATCGACGAGCAGAAAGGCCACTGGCTGCAATCTCGTTTTTTAACAAGCTTTCTGAAGATTCTGTCTGTGGGAGATTGACAGAAACTCCAGCTGTATAGAATTTCCCAGTGCATATTTATATTGACATTGTTACAGACTTTGCCTTTGGTTTGGTTCCCGTGTCCTCCCGTTTATGAACAAAATGGAGGCCATCTCACTGCCAATGGAAGTAAGGTTGTTCCTCACCCAGCCACTGCCTGGATTCAGGATAGGGACTGGTTAAAAACTGCTTCACAGTTTCATCTTCCAGAGAAACCTGTGACCCCATTCTCACCTCAGCACCCCAGTCAATCTCTCTGAACATCTCTGTCCCAATTTGCCCCCCTCCCTCTTCCTGTGCCCCCCCCCGCCCCGGCTCTGTTCCTCTGACCCCCTCTAGCACTTTCCCAGTCTGCCCCCCATCTCTGTCCCACTCTGCACCCCCCCACTCTCTTCCCCCTGCATTCTGCACCCCTACCCCCTCCAGCTCTCTCCCCCTGTCCCCCCTCCACTCTCTCTCTGCCCCTCCACTATCTCTCTGTCTCTTCCTGCCACCCCGTTCTCTCTCTGTCTCTCTCTCTCTCTCCCCCATTCTGCCCCCTCCACTCACGCTCTCTCTCACTCTGCACCCTCCTCACACTCTCTCTCACCCTGTGCCCCCCCCCCCCACTCTCCAGCAGCTCACACCCCCCCCCCCCCAAACAGTGTGTCCTTTCTTTTTCTCTTTTCCCCTCTCTCTCATTTTACCTCCTCCCTTGCTCTGATCCCCCCCCACCCCCGGGCCCCCTTGCTCCCTACCATCTCCATTCTCCATTCCTTCCTGTTCCAGTCCCTGTGATCCGAAGCAGTTGGTGATAATGGTGCTGGGAATTGTGACTTTAATATTCAGCCAGTTCTGATGTGTTTGAATGTGAGGAGTGAATATTCTGAACAGAATGATGTAAATAAGTTTAAACGGTAACATGTAGGGTCCACACAAATAATTGCTGATTGCATGATGTATAAATTGAGCCCTTCCCAGGATATTTGGGAATAGTGAATGCTGTAGAACAGCATTAGGGGATATCAGCTTTTTGGAATATATTACTGAGAGTGAGAGCTATTTCTATATTGTACAGTAGGCTGTGGTTTTTAGTTGGAGCCAGTGAAATCATCCCGGGATGTTTAGGTTGTGCATTTATTAAATTAATTTCTAATCATGAGGGTAAGCACACTGATACACCCGGATTACTGCACAGAACAGCAGCTTTTGTTTGTAATAATTGGAAATAAAATCGAGACAAAAACCTCTGCTGTGATTCATTGACAACAAAGAAATCTTTCATTCCTATATCACCCCTCAAGCTCTCAGCGAATCCAAAAGCACGTTTCAACCACTGAAGGTAAATGGAGGGAACACGACAGCCAATGTGCACACATCAGGGTCTGTGACGGATAAAGATTGGACAGGACACCAGCAACCACTCCCTCAGCACTGACCCTCTGACAGTGCGGCACTCCCTCAGCACTGACCCTCTGACAGTGCGGCACTCCCTCAGCACTGACCCTCTGACAGTGCGGCACTCCCTCAGCACTGTACACCTTTGGCCTGTGGGAGGAAACTCAGGCAGATGTGGGGAGAACTGCAAACTCCACACCAGACAGCAACACAAGGCCGGAATCGAACCCGGGTCCCTGATGCTGTGAGGCAGCAGTGCCAGCCACTGTGCCACTGTGCAGCCTGGATTGTATGCTTAAATCTCTGGTGCAATGTAAACCAATGACCAAGATAAGAGTGTTAGCTGCTGTTATGCCTGGTGTTTTCCCATTTGGAGATGAAGGCCCAGCCTAAGGAAGTAACAGGTATCTGAGTTCCAGGATTCTCACTGTGCCACCAATCACTGGTGAGAGAGCAGATTAATCTCTGAGTACAGCTCTCACTCTCATCTGCAGTGTCCCTCAACCATCGGAGCTCAAAGCAGTGGAGACCATGCTGCCCATCTTGACAATGCTGGAACTTAACTACCTAAACTACTTCACTGTATTAACCATCATTCAAATGGTAATGTCGCTGGATTAATGATGCCTATTCCAGCGCAAGTCACACCTTCAGGAGAGGAGGGGGACCCTGTACCCCAGTGAGAGTCAGCACCTTCAGGAGAGGAGGGAGACCCTGTACCCCAGTGAGAGTCAGCACCTTCAGGAGAGGAGGGGGACCCCGTACCCCAGTGAGACTCAGCACCTTCAGGAGAGGAGGGGAACCCCGTACCCCAGTGAGAGTCAGCACCTTCAGGAGAGGAGGGGGACCCTGTACCCCAGTGAGAGTCAGCACCTTCAGGAGAGGAGGGGGACTCTGTACCCCAGTGAGAGTCAGCACCTTCAGGAGAGGAGGGGTCCCTGTACCCCAGTGAGAGTCAGCACCTTCAGGAGAGGAGAGAGACCCTGTACCCCAGTGAGAGTCAGCACCTTCAGGAGAGGAGGGAGACCCTGTATCCCAGTGAGAGTCAGCACCTTCAGGAGAGGAGGGAGACATAGAACATAGAACATAGAACATTACAGCGCAGAACAGGCCCTTCGGCCCACGATGTTGCGCCGACCAGTTACAAAAACAATGACCCACTAGCCTATACCAATCCCTTTTCGTCCATAAACCTATCCAGAGATCTCTTAAACGCCCCCAAACTAGACGCATCTACAACTGCAGCAGGCAGGGCATTCCAATCCCTCACCACCCGCTGGGTAAAGAACCTACCCCTGACATCCGTCCTGTAGCTACCCCCCCTTAATTTAAAGTCATGCCCCCTCGTGCTAGCTTTCTCCATCCGAGGAAAAAGGCTATCACTATCCACCCTATCTAAACCTCTAATCATCTTATATGTTTCAATAAGATCCCCTCTTAGCTGCCTTCTTCCCAACGAAAACAACCCTAGATCCCTCAGTCTCTCCTCATAGGACCTCCCCACCATACCAGGCAACATCCTAGTAAACCTCCTCTGCACCCTCTCCAACGCCTCCACATCCTTCTTGTAATGCGGGGACCAGAACTGCACACAGTACTCCAAGTGCGGCCGCACTAGAGTAGTGTACAGTTGCAACATTACACTGCGACTCCTAAATTCAATCCCCCTACCAATAAACGCCAAGACACCGTACGCCTTCTTGACAACCTTATCTACTTGATTCCCAACTTTCAGGGATCTATGTACACACACACCTAGATCCCTCTGTTCATCCACACTATTCAAAGTCCTCCCGTTAGCCCTATACTCGACACATCTGTTGCTCCTACCAAAGTGAATTACCTCACACTTCTCCGCATTAAATTCCATCCGCCACCTCTCGGCCCAGCTCTGCAACCTATCTAAGTCTCCCTGCAGACTATGACACCCTTCCTCACAATCTACCACACCTCCAACTTTGGTGTCATCAGCAAATTTACTAATCCACCCAACTATACCCTCATCCAGATCATTAATAAAAGACCCTGTACCCCAGTGAGAGTCAGCACCTTCAGGAGAGGAGGGGACCCTGTATCCCAGTGAGAGTCAGCACCTTCAGGAGAGGAGGGGACCCTGTATCCCAGTGAGAGTCAGCACCTTCAGGAGAGGAGGGAGACCCTGTACCCCAGTGAGAGTCAGCACCTTCAGGAGAGGAGGGGGACCCTGTACCCCAGTGAGAGTCAGCACCTTCAGGAGAGGAGGGAGACCCTGTACCCCAGTGAGAGTCAGCACCTTCAGGAGAGGAGGGAGATGAAATGTGTCGTTAGAGTGCGAGACAAGATAGCAGTCTTGTTACATGAACAAATGGTCCAGTTTAAAACTCTAATTTATTTATTTGCTAACTCATGGCAATACTTCTCAGGACTCTTGAAGTGCCTGTAAATCTCAAATCTCTTATGAATTTAATTAAATAAAGAAAAGTATTCTGTCTGTTTGAAGAGCAGGATTTGATGACAGATAATTAAAGTGAAGAGATTCTGAGCTCTGGAAGAATTGCATCCTCCCTCCCACAGTTTCCTTTAAGTGGTTGGCGCTTGGCTGAAATGGAAGAATAAAGATGGCAGGAGTCCCAGCTTGTCTCCGCTGCTGGACTGATCCCCAGGCCAGACTGCGGGATGCAGGACAGAGGGTGTGCTGTGATGGATGTTCATCCTGTGCCATGATCAACGAACTTTCAGTGTAACGATTCTGCCATTCTCTCCCAAACACTTGCCAGATAAACTTTTTTTAACAAATTAATTTATTGTTGCATTCTTCACTGCAATATAATTTAGACATAAATTTTGCAGCTGGGTCTAACAAGATCCAGGTTTTCAGAAAGGGAGAGATGGAGATGCAGATGCCATCAATGCAGAAAAGGGACAGAGAGAGTGAGAGGCCTAAGGAGGTAAAGGCACAGATGGAAGGGAGACAGATAGCCAGTGAGAAAGAGAATTAGAGTTCCAAAAATGCTGAAATACCCAACTCATTCCTCGTAACTCAAGCTCCTGACCTTAGAGAACAGCCTCATGATGGTTTCCTATGCTGCTCCACCTCAAGATGCAGACTGCTCAGAGCTCTGTGCAATTTGATCAGAACTCTACATTTTGTGTTATGATTCAGGTCAGAAACTCCAAAGTATTTTGTGAAGTCTGCATGGATTGTAAATTCTGCAGTTTGAACTTGGCCAGAATGAGCATGAAATATTTCACTCCAGGTATGAATCAACTGACCCACTAGGGAGCTTTTATCAAACAAAGTTTATTTAAGAATATAGTTAACATGCATAGAAAGAAAATTCGCAGTAACTTTAACAAAAAAACAACCATAATACTATATAAATTTTAACAGCTAATCACTGTTCCAAACAAATCCCATAAACGCAACTTTTGCACAGGTTTAACACAGAAAATACAAATGTTCACGTGATGCTGGAACTTAGTCCTTTGGTTGGATGCTGCAATTCTCTTGATTTACACACAGACAAGCTTGTAGTCAGAACAGCTTCCAAAACACCAGGGAGAGGTAGAGGCTCGAGGTACTAACTAGCAAACCACTAACAGCAGAATTTTCATTCCAGGATGGCCAGGTGACCTGCTTCCAGCTAGCCAGCAGAATTTAAAATACCAGGGAGAGAAAGAGAGAGAGAGGGAGGAAACCTGCATGCCACTTGACAACCAGAGTAGCTTCTGACCCTAAACCCAAAACTGAAAGTGAAGCTTTGGATTTTTATGGAGAGGCACCACTTGAGTTTGACCTGTCAATCAATCTTTCCCCTCACAATGCAAGGATCATAAAACAAATCCCAGAAAATACCTGAGGCCCAGAGTGAAAATAAACTAAACCCCATTTAAACCATTGAAGCAGCAATAAAAGGACTTTTAGCAGCTAGCCCAGCAATACTGAAACCAAGAGGCCGCTTACAACTGTAGAGAACATGATTACAAAAAAAATTTCTTAAAGATACACGAGCATTGCATTTGTCTGTGTTACATCTTATTAACTTCATTGTGTATTCATCATTGAGTGGGCATGGCACCATGTGACTTGCAGTGGTCTTCACTCACTGTAACCCTCTGGAATCTCCCATCTATCCTTGATCCCTCCTACTCTTCATTCTTCTACTGTTCCTTGTCAATATCATCCTTTAATGGAGTTAGTTTCCAAATGTAAGTTATTGACGTCCAGTCCACCCCAGCATCACCTCTCTCAACTTCTCAACCAGTCACTTTGTTTTTCTTACATCCAGTGCAGGATCAACGGTCATTTCCTTCATGCAAATATTGGGAAGACTAAAGTCTTCAGTCACTGCAAGAAACTCTTCTCTACCCACTGACTCCATCCCTCCCCCCAGCCACCATCTAATGTAAAGGTTAGTGGAGGCCCCGGTTAGTTGTAGTTTAAATAGTTTAAGGACAGGAGACTCAGTCATTGAGATGGTTTTGTTGAACTGAACACTGAGGCTATTTTCCTCTGAGCCTCGCCCCTCAGAACACAGTATCAGGATCTGCTGGACCTTCCCTACTGGGCCTGCCTGTTGCAAACACAGGCCCAGAACTGATGCTATGATGGAGTGAAAGTTGCTGTCTCTGGCTTTTCATTCAGGAAGCAGTTGGTCTCTGCCTTGATGAAGACTAATTTACAGGATTAGAGGGAAAACATAAGAACTCGGAGCAGGAGTCAGCCATTCAACCCCTCGAGTCTGCTCCACAATTCAATATGACTGGCTGACCTCATCTTGGCTTCAACTCCACTTTCCTGCCCCTTCAATCTATTTCTCATTAAAAATCTGTCTAACTCTTCCTCAAATTGACTCACTCTTTGGGTGTTGGGATCTGTCCCAATTCAGCTCCAAAATCATCCAGTGCCCTTGGTGGCTGGTGCGCCTTGTTGGCCAACAAAGTGCATACAGGCGGTGGGTCGTGCGAGGGCTGCTCTTGGATGTTGCTTCGAGAGTTGCCTAGTGCTTCACGTCTGTTAGTGTACGCTTAAGCTGGACCAATTGACAGGCAGCATGTCAGCTCAGTGACTGTCACTGTTTGCTGTACAGTTACAGGGACCCGGGTCGGATCTCCGGCTTGGATCAATGTCTGTAGGAGTTTGCACATTCTCCCCGTGCTTGCGTGGGTTTTCTCTGAGTACTCCAGTTTCCTCCCACATTCCAAAAACGTGCTTTTTAGGCTGATTGGTGTCAATAAATTGTCCCTGAATTGGATCTCCCTTAATCTGGCGTACATATAATTCCCTAAATTTGCACTCCCTTTATTATGGAGTCCACTAGAGGTAGACAAAAACGTTGACGATTGACAAAAGACTTGAATGAGACACTCACTGAGTGCTAAAATTGGCGGCGTGGGCTTGTAGGGCCTGTTTCCTGTGCTGTGCTGTTCTTTGTTCTTGCAAACATGGGAAAATTTGTGTCAGGTAGATAAGATCACCAAAGAGATCTTACTGGTTTAGTGTCAGATTTGGTTTGATAATTCCTGCTGTTATGTACATAGAATTCTGTTGGCTTGTTTCTGTAAAGAGTCAGCCCACCAGGCCTATTAGAGGGTTTATGTTGTATGTGAGTCTGTCCCTCCTGCAGTTTGTCCAACTCTTTCTGCAGTCTCTTTTTTGTCTCGAGTGGTGAGATTGAGAAAGTGGTGCCCACATGGGGCGGGTGAGGAGACTGGCACCGATACATTTAATAGAAACTGGTCAATGGGGTTTGGAGGGTGATGATGAGAGGGTGAGATGAAGAATGAAAAGACTCGCATTTATAAAGCATGTTTCACAATGGCCAGACATTGCCAAGTGTTTTACAGCCAATGAAATATTTTTAAAGTGTAGTCATCATTGTAAGGCAGGAAACACAGCACAATTTGAGCACGTGGAAATCCATAAATTATGATAACCTGATCATCTGTTTTTATGATGCTAGTTGTGGGATAAAGTGGGGAGAGGTTCATTGGAATAGGAATATCCACACAAAACTTATCCAGTCCCCATTAAATTTATTTATGCTATTTGCCTGTGATAGTCAGTTCCCCTCTCTGGGTAAAGAGGTGTCTCCTTATTGGATTTATTCTGATTGTCTTATATTGATATCTCTTAGTTCCTGGTTTCCCCCACAAGAGTGAATCATCTTTCCCAATGTTAAAGACCTCTGTCAGGTTATTCCCTTGGAAATGAGTCTTCGTCTGTTTAGACTATCCCGAGGGTTATACTCTCACCTTAGGATGTAATTGCCCTTGCACACACTCTATGGGTTGGGCTGTAGCTCCGGATTACTCACTATGTTCCTGTTTCAAAGATTCCTGTCCATTTACCTTCAGAACTTTATAAATCAGGTTTGTTTTTTAACTTTGAACTGACAGTGCTGGATTTGAACACTGCATCCTCACTAAGCTTCTGTCATTTCACCGTGCCACTTCCAAACCCCAGTCCAATCAGAGAGCAGGTTCATTTGGGGATTTGTTTTTGAGAAGGGTTTGCGTTCATGTAGAAGTTCTTCTAGCTATTCACAATCTCTGATTGGTTCCTGGCCAGTTTGATGGTAGTTTTGCAAGGTGTTATTGGGACCTAGGTTTCACCTCTAAGTCACACACTTCTGCTTCAGGTCCCCAATTCAAAATTATTTACACGCTTTATCCATTTACGATAGTTTCTATTCACAGCTCAGAAAGAGTTGCCAAGATTTCAATTCTTCATAATATTTGGTTTCAAAACTGGAAACGTAGATTCTGTATCTAACCCCGTGCTGTACCTGTCCTGGGAGTGTTTGATGGGGACAGTGTAGAGGGAGCTTTACTCTGTATCTAACCCTGTGCTGTACCTGTCCTGGGAGTGTTTGAGGGGGGACAGTGTAGAGGGAGCTTTACCCTGTATCTAACCCCGTGCTGTACCTGTCCTGGGAGTGTTTGATGGGGACAGTGTAGAGGGAGCTTTACTCTGTATCTAACCCCGTGCTGTACCTGTCCTGGGAGTGTTTGATGGGGACAGTGTAGAGGGAGCTTTACTCTGTATCTAACCCCGTGCTGTACCTGTGCTGGGAGTGTTTGATGGGGACAGTGTAGAGGGAGCTTTACTCTGTATCTAATCCCGTGCTGTACCTGTCCTGGGAGTGTTTGATGGGGACAGTGTAGAGGGAGCTTTACTCTGTATCTAACCCCGTGCTGTACCTGTCCTGGGAGTGTTTGATGGGGACAGTGTAGAGGGAGCTTTACTCTGTATGTAACCCTGTGCTGTACCTGTCCTGGGAGTGTTTGATGGGGACAGTGTAGTGGGAGCTTTACTCTGTATGTAACCCCGTGCTGTACCTGTCCTGGGAATGTTTGATGGGGGACAGTGTAGAGGGAGTTTTACTCTGTATCTAACCCCGTGCTGTACCTGTCCTGGGAATGTTTGATGGGGGACAGTGTAGACGGAGCTTTACTCTGTATGTAACATAAGAACATAAGAAATAGGAGCAGGAGTAGGCCATCTAGCCCTTCGAGCCTGCCCCGCCATTCAATAAGATCATGGCTGATCTGAAGGGGATCAGTTCCACTTTCCCACTTTCTCCCCATAACCCTTAATTCCCCTGTCTATCGGAAACCTATCTACCTGTGACTTAAATATATTTAGTGAGGTAGCCTCCGCCACTTCAACGGGCAGAGAATTCCAGAGATTCACCATCCTTTGAGTGAAGAAGTTCCTCCTCAACTCTGGTCAAATCTGCCCCCCCCCTTATCTTGAGGCTGTGCCCTCTAGTCCTGCTGTCCTTTCTAAGTGGGAAGAATCTCTCTACCTCTACCCCATCCATCCCCTTCATTATCTTACATGTCTCTATAAGATCCCCCCTCAGCCTTCTAAACTCCAACGAGTACAGACCCAGTCGATTTAGTCTCTCTTCATAGGCCAAACCCCTCATCTCCAGTATCAGCCTAGTAAACCTCCTCTGCACTCCCTCCAAGGCCAAAATATCCTTGCGCAAGTGCGGCGACTAAAACTGCACACAGTACTCCAGCTATGGCCTCCAGCTGTGCCCTGTACAGTTGCAGCAAGACCTCCCTGCTTTTATATTCTATCCCCCTCGCTATGAAGGCCAGCATCCCATTCGCCTTCTTGATCACCTGCTGCACCTGCAGGCTGGGTTTTTGCGACTCGTGCACAAGGACCCCCAGGTCCCTCTGCACCGTAGCATGCTGCAGCCTTTCACCCTTTAAATAGTAATCCCTCCTACTATTATTTCTGCCAAAGTGGATAACCTCACACTTGCCAACATTATTCTCCATCTGCCAGGTCCTCGCCCACTCGCTCAGCCTATCCAGATCTCTCTGCAGACTTTCCACACCCTCCACGCAATTTGCTTTTACACTCATCTTCGTGTCAACAGCAAATTTCATTACCCTACACTCAGCCCCCTCCTCCAGGTCATCTATATAACCCTGTGCTGCACCTGTCCTGGGAGTGTTTGATGGGGACAGTGTAGAGGGAGCTTTACTCTGTATCTAACCCCGTGCTGTACCTGTCCTGGGAGTGTTTGATGGGGACAGTGTAGAGGGAGCTTTACTCTGTATCTAACCCCGTGCTGTACCTGTCCTGGGAGTGTTTGATGGGGACAGTGTAGAGGGAGCTTTACTCTGTATCTAACCT
The DNA here is from genome assembly GCF_965287045.1 of Carcharhinus amblyrhynchos. Classification (NCBI taxonomy): domain Eukaryota; kingdom Metazoa; phylum Chordata; class Chondrichthyes; order Carcharhiniformes; family Carcharhinidae; genus Carcharhinus; species Carcharhinus amblyrhynchos. The sequence goes on from NC_137337.1 coordinate 2,304,954, forward strand.
CGTGCTGTACCTGTCCTGGGAGTGTTTGATGGGGGACAGTGTAGAGGGAGCTTTACTCTGTATCTAACCCCGTGCTGTACCTGTCCTGGGAGTGTTTGATGGGGACAGTGTAGAGGGAGCTTTACTCTGTATCTAACCCCGTGCTGTACCTGTCCTGGGAGTGTTTGATGGGGACAGTGTAGAGGGAGCTTTACTCTGTATCTAACCCCGTGCTGTACCTGTCCTGGGAATGTTTGATGGGGGACAGTGTAGAGGGAGCTTTACACTGAAGGGCTAAAAGAGGACATGAGAAGACTTTGGCTGATAGGGTTAAGGAGAATCCTAAGGCGTTCTATAGGACTGATGTCAGGGGTAGGTTCTTTACCCAGAGGGTGGTGAGGGACTGGAATGCCCTGCCAGCTGCAGTTGTAAATGCGCCTAGTTTGGGGGCGTTTAAGAGATCTGTGGATAGGTTTATGGACGAAATGGGATTGGTTTAGATTAGTGGGTTAGTGTTGTTTTTTTTTAAAAAGCTGGTCGGCGCAACATCGTGGGCCGAAGGGCCTGTTCTGCGCTGTAATGTTCTATGTTCTATGTTCTATAGGTATGTCAAGAACAGAAGGTTGGTTAGGGCAAGATTAGGGCCAGTTATAGACAGCAGAGGGAAGTTATGTGTGGAACCGGAGGAGATTGGAGAGGCATTGAACCAATATTTCTCTTCGGTGTTCACGCAGGGGGACATGGATATAGCTGAGGAGGACACTGGATTGCAGGGGAGTAGAATTGACAGTGTTGCAGTTGATAAGGAGGATGTGCTGGATATTCTGGAGGGTCTGAAAATAGATAAGTCCCCTGGTCCGGATGGGATTTACCCCAGGATTCTCTGGGAGGCAAGAGAAGTGATTGCAGAGCCTCTGGCTCTGATGTTCAGGTCGTCGTTGGCCTCTGGTATAGTACCGGAAGATTGGAGGTTAGCGAATGTTGTCCCATTGTTTAAGAAGGGGAACAGAGACTTCCCTGGGAATTATAGACCGGTGAGTCTCACTTCTGTTGTGGGCAAGGTTTTAGAAAAAATTATTCGAGATAGGGTTTATAGTTATTTGGAGAGTAATGAATTGATTGGAGATAGTCAGCATGGTTTTGTGGCGGGTAGGTCGTGCCTTACTAACCTTATTGAGTTTTTTGAGAAAGTGACCAAAGAGGTGGATGGGGGTATGGCAGTGGACGTGGTGTATATGGATTTTAGTAAGGCGTTCGATAAGGTTCACCATGGTAGGCTTCTGCAGAAAATGCAGATGTATGGGACTGGGGGAGATCTAGGGAATTGGATCAGGAATTGGCTAGCGGATAGGAGACAGAGGGTGGTGGTTGATGGTGAATATTCATCATGGAGTTCGGTTACGAGTGGTGTGCCTCAGGGATCTGTTTTGGGGCCACTGCTGTTTGTAATTTTTATAAATGATCTGGATGAGGGTATAGTTGGGTGGATTAGTAAATTTGCTGATGACACCAAAGTCAGAGGTGTGGTAGATAGTGATGAAGGGTGTCATAGTTTGCAGGAAGACTTAGACAGGTTGCAGAGCTGGGCCGAGAGGTGGCGGATGGAGCTTAATGCGGATAAGTGTGAGGTAATTCACTTTGGTAGGAATAACAGATGTGTTGAGTATAGGGCTAACGGGAGGACTTTGAATAGTGTGGATGAGCAGAGAGATCTAGGTGTATGTGTACATAGATCCCTGAAAGTTGGGAGTCAAGTAGATAAGGTTGTTGAGAAGGCATACGGTGTCTTGGCGTTTATTGGTAGGGGGATTGAATTTAGGAGTCGCAGCGTCATGTTGCAACTGTACACAACTCTGGTGCGGCCGCACTTGGAGTACTGTGTGCAGTTCTGGTCCCCACATTACAGGAAGGATGTGGAGGCTTTGGAGAGGGTGCAGAGGAGGTTTACCAGGATGTTGCCTGGTATGGTGGGGAGGTCCTATGAGGAGAGACTGAGGGATTTGGGGTTGTTTTCGCTGGAAAGAAGGCGGCTAAGAGGGGATCTTATTGAAACATATAAGATGATTAGAGGTTTAGATAGGGTGGATAGTAATAGCCTTTTTCCTCTGATGGAGAAATCTAGCACGAGGGAGCATGGCTTTAAATTAAGGGGTGGTAGTTATAGGACTGATGTCAGGGGTAGGTTCTTTACCCAGAGGGTGGTGAGGGATTGGAATGCCCTGCCTGCTGCAGTTGTAAATGCGCCTAGTTTGGGGGCGTTTAAGAGATCCGTGGATAGGTTTATGGACGAAAAGGGATTGGTTTAGGTTAGTGGGTCATTGTTTTGTAACTGGTCGGTGCAACATCGTGGGCCGAAGGGCCTGTTCTGCGCTGTTATGTTCTATGTTCTATGTACTCTGTATCTAACCTTGTGCTGTACCTGTCCTCGGAGTGTTTGATGGGGGGACAGTGTAGAGGGAGCTTTACTCTGTACCTAACCCCCTGCTGTACCTGTCCTGGGAGTGTTTGATGGGGGACAGTGTAGAAGGAGCTTTACTCTGCATCTAACCCCGTGCTGTACCTGTCCTGGGAGTGTTTGCTGGGAACAGTATCGCTTCATTATAAAATGTAAAAATGTTCTCCACTTCCAGGACTAAAATCTGAGTGGAATTCTGAACAAAATGAGGAAGAATTGAAGAGGTAAACTGAGTTAAATAATTTTATGCAATTAACTATACATGGTTTTTATCTCTCCATCTTTCACATTGGCTGCTGCAGTTTAAGTGAATCTGTAACATGAAATATACATTCTATTAGCACTGTGAATTACTGATAGCTACTGATGTAAACTGGATGCTCTGTCGCCGCGGCGATGTGTTGCTTCTCTCGATCAGAGTCACTGACACTAACTGCAAGGTGAAGCAACTAAGCTGCGGCTGAGAGATCATCATCTATTATCACACAGCACCGCCCGAGATAATGCGTATGGACACACACTGAGCAACTGGGGAGCAATACTGAGAGCAGGAGTGGCAGATAGGGGAGAGGCAGGGAGCAGTGGGGAGAGGAGGAGACAGTGGGGAGAGGTGGGAGGCAGTGGGGAGAGGGGTTGGCAGAGGGGAGGGGGCAGTGTGGAGGAGGCAGTGGGGAGAGGCAGGGGGCAGTAGGGAGGGGGGTGGGACAGTGGGATGGAGCAGTGGGGGGTGTGGGGCAGAGGGAAGAGGGATGGGGTGGAGGGAAAGCGGCAGCGGGGAGAGGTGAGGGCAGTGGGGAGGGGAGCGGGGCGGGGGCAGTGGGGAGGGGAGCGGGGCGGGGGCAGTGGGGAGGGGAGCGGGGCGGGGGCAGTGGGGAGGGGAGCGGGGCGGGGGCAGTGGGGAGGGGAGCGGGGCGGGGGCAGTGGGGAGGGGAGCGGGGCGGGGGCAGTGGGGAGGGGAGCGGGGCGGGGACAGTGGGGAGGGGAGCGGGGCGGGGACAGTGGGGAGGGGAGCGGGGCGGGGACAGTGGGGAGGGGCCATGGGGAGGGGCAGGGGCAGTGGGGAGGGGGAGGGGGAGAGGGCTGTGGGGAGGCACAGTGAGGAGGAGTGGGGGCTGTGTAGGGAGGGGGATTTGGGTGAGGCAGAGGGGGGAGGGTGAAGACAATGTATTGGGGAAGGGGTGGGGGGGAATGTTGGGGAGGGGGAGCTTACAGAAGGTTTGTTAGATTGTTGGTGAGGGTGGTAGGGCCGAGGCTTTGAGGTGTTTGTGACTGGACCGAGGTCTGTACAAAAATCTCTGCAGTGTGACTGGACAGCAGTGATCAGTCTGAGTGCAGACTTTGAGCGACAGAACGTTAGAAAACTCCGGCTGAGAGAAGTTTAGGCCTGCAGCCACTCGCCATGGCAACAGGCAGATCTGCTAAAACTGAAGCCAACCCTTGGTCTCAGTGAATGGACTCCTCCAGCCAGCGAGGTGCTGAGCTCCATGGTGAGGGGTGACCATTGGTCAGTACACAAACCCCCATAGCATCAGGTGAAGCGAGAGACCTGTATGAGGATAAAGCAGTCGGCACACATTGCCCCGTCCTGTGCTGTCTGTTCCACATCAATCTGCACAGGAGAGTGTCGAACAGGAGATTTTGCTGCTTCACCACTGGGTGACGATGCTTCTACTGTTAAATATCCCGGCTCCAGTGCTGACCCTGTTATTTTACCAGGAGAAGGGATTGTTGAAAAGGAGGAGCAAAATTAAAATGATGAAAACATAGATTCAGCGATGTGACTGGAATGGGTGGAAGGAACAGTGTCGCGTGTGAGCACAGGGTCAATGTCATTCATAGAATATTCTGGTGGTTATATTAACACGAGTGGAAAATCCACATCATTTGACAGCAATAACAACAAAAGCAACTCAATGCACCACAGGAAATAGAAAGAGCCAGCACACAGCTGTGCTGTGATTTCTCCACAGCACCACTTATCGCCCTCACTCCCTCCCTCCTTCTTGCTCTCCCAGATCACTCCTTATTTTGTAAAAGGCCAGAGCAGCCACCCTTCTCTCACTGCACCAGATTCCCCCATTCCCCAAACAGAGCACTCTGTCAAACTGAGACAGTAAGCGTGACTTTGTGATACTAACTCACGTGTAAGCACAAATCTGCATTCATACTGGCTAAAATTCCAAAGAATCAGGCCACAGTGGGACCCAGTTTGAATTTTTTAAAATTAATTTTATGGGACTTGGGCATCGTTGGCTAGGCCTGCTTTTATTGCCCATCTCTAGTTGCCCCTTGAGAAGGTGGTGGTGAGCTGCCTTCTTGAATCGCTGCAGTCTCTGAGATGTATGTACACCCACATTGCTGTTAGGGAGGGAATTCCAGGATTTTGATCCAGAGTCAGTGAAGGAACGGTGATATATTTCCAAGTCAGGATGGAGAGCGGCTTGGAGGGAAACTTGAAGGTGGTGGTGTTCCCATGTATCTGCTGCCCTTGTCCTTCTAGATGGAAGTGGTTGTGGGTTTGGAAGGTGCTGCCTAAGGATCTTTGATGAATTGCTGCAGCACATCTTGTCGATAGTACACACCGCTGCTTCTGAGTGTCGGCGGTGGAGGGAGTGGGTGTTTGTAGATGTGGTGCCAATCCAGTGGGGCTGTTTTGAGACTCTTGAGTTATTGGAGCTGTGCTCATCAAGGTAAGCAGGGAATATTCCATCATATTCCTGACTTGTGCCTTGTAGGTGGATAGGCTTTGGGGAGTCAGGAGGTGAATTACTGACCACAGGATTCCTAGCCTCTGACCTGATTTTATACGTGGCGAGTCCAGTTGAGTTTCAGGTCAAGGATGTAGACAGTGGGGGATTCAATGATGGTAACACCATTGAATGTCATGGGGCGGGGGTTGGAGTGTATCTTATTGGTGATGGTTGTTGCCTGGCATTTATGTGGCGCGAATGTTACTTGCCACGTGTCAGCCTAAGCCTGGATATTGTCCACATTTTGTTGCATTTGGACATGGACTGCTTCAATATCTGAGGAGTCGCAAATGGTGCTGAACATTGTGCAATCGTCGGCGAACGTCCCCACTTCTGACCTTATGGAGGGAAGGTCATTGATGAAGCAGCTGAAGTTTGTTGGGCCGAGAACACTACCCCAAGGGACTCCTGCAGAGATGTCCTGGAGCTGAGATGACTGACCCTCCACAACCATCTTCCTATGTACCTGGTATGACTCCAACCAGCAGAAAGTTTGCCCTGATATCCATTGAATCCAGTTTCTCCAGGGCTCCTTGATGCCACAATCGGTCAAATGTGGCCTTGATGTCAAGGGCTGTCACTCTCACCCCACCTCTGAAATTCAGCTTTTTTGTCCGTTTTTGAATCAAGGCTGTAATGAGGTCAGGAGCTAAGTGACCCTGGCAAAACCCAAACTGGGCATCACTGAGCAGGGATGTAAGTGTGAGTGTGAGATTGCGAGAGTGTATCAAGGGGTGTTATCGGGAGGAGGGGGGGTGCGGTGGTTTGGAGGGCGTGCTATAATGGGTTAAATGTGACGCGATACGCCTCCGACCTGCTCCCTGACCCTGACCCGCACTCTGACCTGCTCCCTGACCCTGACCCGCACTCTGACCTGCTCCCTGACCCTGACCTGCACTCTGACCTGCTCCCTGACCCTGACCTGCACTCTGACCTGCTCCCTGGCCACGCTCTGACCCACCCCCTGACCCTCACCCAGGCTCTGACTTACTTCCTGACCCTGACCTGCGCTCTAACCTGCTCCCTGACTCTGACTCACTCTTTGACCCTCACCCAGGCTCTAACCCATTCCCTGATCATGACCCACCCTTTGACCCGCTCTGTGACCCTGACCCATTCGCTAACCCATGCAGTGACCCACTCTCTGAGCCTGTCCTGTTCCCTGACCGTGACCTGCCTCTAACCTGATCCCTGACCCTGAACCACCCCCAACCTACCCTCTGACCCACCCTCTGACCCGCTCGCTGGTCCTGGCTCAGCTCACATTGGTTTTGCAATTCCTTGCCTCAGTGAGGGGCAGATGGATTCAGTAATGTCTCAGTAGCTGGTTCCCAGGACAGGGCGGGTTGAAGGTGAAGCAATAATGTCTGAACTCTGCAGTCAAGGCTCTGGTCAAATGATGGAGGCTGTAGGCTGTACAGTTAGCCTGAGCTCTGGGACATTTTACTGCATTGATCATCAGGTATATGAGAGGCACGGTCATGGGTCTTCTGCACTTATCACTTTTCCTCCCATAGGGAAAGATTCTGGTTCATGTTCAATGTAAGAAAAGCCGAGGAACAGGAGAAGGCCATTTGGCCCTTTAAGCCTGTTCCACATTCAATTAAATCAAGGCTGATCTGTATCTTGGCCTCTCTTGCATCCCCTGACTCTCTGACCCAACAAAAACCCATTTATCTTCAGTCTGGTACATCTGCCCCTCACCACCTCACGGGCTTTGATCTGATGTAGGAGAGCAGCCCTCTCCTTGTCCTGGGTAGGAGCGTTCACACAGCCGCCTGTTAGACTGTGTGTGAATCCATTCTGCCCCACACAGTTTACCAACTAGAAATGAAAATATAAAAACAACAGAATAATCTCATCCAGGAATGTTCACCTTGGCTGGGTTTTGAGAGTTTGAATCCTGTAACACGGTGATTAAGGAGATGAGATTCTTGCTCTTATTTGGGAAACAGCCCCTGTCCTATTTACTGATCCCAGAAGCAGCTCAAAGTCTGTCCTGTTGCCAAATGTCCAGAGAGGCAGAGGCTCAGTAACGGCAGCCCATCATCTCCAGCCAATCCAAGGAGGGTCCCCAGTTGAAAGTGAGGGAGGCTCCGGTTCCCCCACTCTCACAGTCGGAGCGGGGAGGGAATTTTGGAACTCCGCATTGTGACCCTGTCACTGACATCATTTCCCGCGGCACAGGGACTCGCTATCAATGGGAGACCCAGCAGGGCTGCAAACTAAAACTAGACATTAGAAAATGAACCCCCCCCACCCCCCCCCCCCCCAACAATTTAGACCCGCCATGATGGGTCAGGGTGCCTATCACTCCCTAACTGTGTTCCTGAGGAAACCCCAGGATTGACTCCCATTGGTCAGCTCAGGACTGTGCCCATTGGTCAGTTTTGGACATGCCCATTGGTCAGCTCAGGACTGTGCCCATTGGTCAGTTTTGGACATGCCCATTGGTCAGCTCAGGATGGTTCCCATTGGGGTTTAGGATGGGGGGGGAGTAACCATGCTTGACCCCACCCTCCTCTGAGGCTGGGCTAAGTGGCGAGGGGGGAGTGGGAGGAGGAAATGACTGAGACAAGTGGGATTCATCCCATGATCCGACAGCTATCAATTATCCTGGACAACTGGAGAGAGTGGCAATGGGCAGGAGAAAACTGGGGCCTGGAGGAAAATTTGGTTGTATATACAGAAACCAGTTAGTTTGATGTTTTTTAAGTGGCTTTTACTCTTCCATACTCTCTCGCCTCGGTATTGGCTCATAGTCCATCCGTTATTTCCAAGCATTGTGTATATTCTCTGTTGTTGAGCCAACTGGACAGAGATTGGGCAGCCGAAGGAGAGGAGAAAGATTGTTTTCATGTTGGGACAGGGATCAGAAGTTGTTGGCCTTTGATTGGCTGTTCTCGTGATTGTCTGTTGGCTTCCTGTGGCTGTAAATGACGTGAGCATCGAGCATCTCAAGCAGAAGGTCATAGAAGGGCACAACGTTCTTGCACTTCATGCTGTAGAGGTGTTCCATTCCCTTATTACTGCAAAAAAAAACATAGAAAATAAAGAGGGTCAGGTCGGGGGAGTGGGCTGTTGGGACAGCAAAACACAACATGGTACAGTCTCATAACAGTTGGAGTCACGTGGTACAGTCTCGCAACAGTCAGAGTCACATAGTACAGTCTCATAACAGTCGGAGTCACGTAGTACAGTCTCATAACAGTCGGAGTCACGTAGTACAGTCTCATAACAGTCGGAGTCACGTAGTACAGTCTCATAACAGTCAGAGTCACATAGTACAGTCTCATAACAGTCAGAGTCACGTAGTACAGTCTCATAGTCGGAGTCACGTAGTACAGTCTCATAACAGTCAGAGTCACATAGTACAGTCTCATAACAGTCGGAGTCACGTAGTACAGTCTCATAACAGTCGGAGTCACGTAGTACAGTCTCATAACAGTCGGAGTCACGTAGTACAGTCTCATAACAGTCGGAGTCACGTGGTACAGTCTCATAACAGTCGGAGTCACGTGGTACAGTCTCATAACAGTCAGAGTCACGTAGTACAGTCTCATAACAGTCGGAGTCACGTGGTACAGTCTCATAACAGTCAGAGTCACGTAGTACAGTCTCATAACAGTCGGAGTCACGTAGTACAGTCTCGCAACAATTGGAGCAATGTGATAGTCTTGCAACAGTTGGAGTGCAGAAGGAGGCCATTCGTCCCATCGAATCTGCACCAACCACAATCCTATCCAGGCCTAATCCCTGTAAGCCCACACATTGACCCTGTTAATCCCTCTGACTCTAGGGTCAAGTAAAGGATAAAATAGATTATGAGAGGTAAATTAGCGAGAAATATAAAAATAAACAAGCTTCTATTGTTATAAAAATGTGCTCCTGCTAAATATCCTTTAATTCAATGGCTGGAAACAGGAGTTAGATTTTTAAGAATTCAGACTTTGCTGGAACAGAGATTTTAACAACATCATCAATTTATTATATATTCCACCTTGCGGCAGTATGGGGAGGAGGCAGAATGCCTGAGAAATCCACCCCAGACAGTGGAAACAACCCTCCCCACCCCCACAGCCCCCGGATTTGTCAATGAGCTTCATTCCTGTCCAGTTGACAGGGCTGATGGAAGCCAGCCACAGTATTCAACAACTGAAGGTGAACCATTCAAAGGTTAACTACTCAGACACAAAAATCTTGACTTTTAATAAAGTTCTCCAAATGAGTAATCAAGTTATAATTGGAATAAGCAATTTAGATTGAATTACTGGTGGTTAGAGAGAGATCACATGACCAGGCCAAGTGTTTTGTGCGGTTTAAGCACATGGGTTTCTTAAATCTAGCATGACGGCAAGTTTAGGCCACTCGGCCCACCGTGTGTGTGCTAGCTGACGAGTGAGTTATCCAGCCTAACCCCAGTTTCCAGCCCCACAGGTCACCACATTTCAGGTGAATATCAGACACCTTTTAATGGAGTCGAGGGTTTCTTCCCCTTAGCCTTTCAGGCAGTGAGTTCCAGACCCCCACAACCCTCTGGGTGAACAAACCATTTCCTCATCTCCCCTTGAACCTTTCTACCTATTACTTTAAATCTGTACCCCACCTCCCCCCCATCCCCATTCGCTGACATCTCTGCTAATGTAAGCAGGCCCTTCCCATCCACCCTGTCCAGGCCCCTCACACCATCTCTATCTAATTTTCCTTCAGCCTCCTCTGTTCCAGGGAGAACAATCCCAGCCTCTCAATCTTTCCTCAAAGCTAGAATTTTCCAGTCCTTCAACATTCTCATCACTCTCCTCTGTCCCTCTCAAACGCAATTCCATCCTTTGTGTAATGAGGTGACCGGAACTACACGCAGTGCTCACCTGTGGCCTAGTTAATGTTTTGTGTAGCTCCAGCATAATCTCCCTGCTCTCACATTCTGCACCTCGGCTAATAAATGAAAGGATTTCAGGTGCTTTCTGAACCACCTTATCAACCTGATCTGCTACCTTTATGGGTTTGTGGATATTTACTCTGAGCTCTCTCTCCTCCTCTCAATATCCTCCCATTTATTGTGTAATCCTTTGCCTTGTTTGACCTTCCCAAACACATCACTTCAAACTTCTCTGAGTAGAACTCCACTGGCCACATTTCTGCCCATTGATCAATCCATCGTTCTCCTCCTGCAGTCTGCAGCTATCCTCGGCTCCTGGCCATGTGGCAAGTTGCTGTGTCATCTGATCATCCGCTACATTTACATCCAAACCATTAATATACATCACAATAAACAGGGAACTGAGTACTGAGCCCCGTGGAACCTCACTGGAAACAGTTTTCCCGTTACAAAAACACCTGCCAACAATCACCCTTTCTGTTCTGTCACTGAGCTAATTCTCTATCCAGCTTGTTACATTCCCCTGGATCCTATAAGCTTTTATTTTTTAACCAGTCTGCCATGTGGAGTCTTGTCAAAGTCTTGCTAAAATCCTTATAGACCACATCAACTACACCACCCTCATCAATCCTCCAACTTTTCAATGGAGTTAGTCAGACACGACCCCATCTTACTGGGCAGTTGGCCAGGAGGGCATTGAGATTGAAGTGTGCTGGTCACTCCAAAATGCAGTCAGCTAACAGTCAGGGATGAAGATATTAATCACAGGCAGCTTGAAATCACCGTGCTGGGGGTGACTTTCAGGTCTGCCAGGATTCGAAAGAACAGTCCAACCATGATACCCCCATCGTGGGGGAGACTGGCGAGGTCAAATCCTTGCCCCTGGCCCAAACCCACCCAACCCCCAGGAACCCTGGAGAGCCTTCCTCTGCAGCCTGCCTGTGGCAGACGGTCAAATTGTGACTGAACCCATCTCCTTGATCCCTCTCAGAGCCCAATGTGCCAGGCCAGTGTGTCTATGCCAGGGGAGAGTGCACTGTTGGCACTGCCAAGGTGTGTGCAGGAGGGTTTCCTGACACAATATGTGGACAGGCCAAGGTGTGGGGCCACATTGGACTTGGTACTGGGTAATGAACCGAGCCAAGTTTTTGTTTGTGGGAGAGCACTTTGGAGATAGTGACCACAATTCAGTGTCCTTCATTATTGCAATGGAGAGGGATAGGGTCACACGGCAGGTCAAGGTTTATAATTGGGGCAGGGGTAATTACACTGCGATTAGAATTAGGGAGCATAAAATGGGAACAGAAACTGTCAGGTATGTGCACAAACGAAAAGCGGAGCTTGTTCAAGGAACAAATACTGCGTGTCCTTGATAGGTATGTCCCTGTCAGGCAGGGAGGAAATGGCCGAGTGAGGGAACCATGGTTCACAAAGGAGGTTGAATGTTTTGTCAGGAGGAAAAAGGAAGCGTATGTAAGGATGAGAAAACAAGGTGCAGTTGGGTTGCTGGAGGGTTACAAGGTAACTAGGAATCAGTTCAAAAAAGGGCTTAGGAGAGCTAGGAGGGGACATGAGAAGTCCTTGGTGGGGTCGGATTAAGGGAAACCCCAAGACTTTTTACTCCTATGTGAGAAATAAAAGAATGACCTGGGTGAGGTTAGGGCCAGTCAAGGATAGTCATGGGAACTTGTGCATGGAGTCAGAAGAGATAGGTGAGGTGTTGAATGAATACTTTTCTTCAGTGTTCACTAAGGAGAGGGACCATGTTTTTGAGGATGAGAGTGTGTGATACAGGCTGATAGGATGGAGGAGGTAGATGTTCTGAGGGCAGATGGATTAGCAATTTTGAAAAACCTGAGAGTGGGTAAGTCCCCTGGGCCAGATGGAATACGTCCTAGGATAGTTAGGGAGGCAAGGATGAGATTGCAGAGTCTTTGGCTTTGATCTTTGGGTCCTCACTGTCCACAGCGATTGTGCCAGAGGATGGAGAGTGGCAAATGTTGTTCCTGTCTTCAAGAAAGGAAATAGGAATGACCCTGGTAATTATAGGCCGGTTAGTCTCACTTTGGTGGTTGGTAAGTTAATGGAAAAGGTCCTGAGAGATAGAATTTATGACCATTTGGAAAGATGCAGTTTAATCCGGGATAGTCAGCACGGATTCGTGAGGGGTAAGTCCTGCCTCACAAATTTGATTGAATTCTTTGAGGAGGTAACTAAGTGTGTGGACGAAGGTAGAGCAGTTGATGTCGTATACATGGATTTTAGAAAGGCGTTTGGTAAGGTTCCCCATGGTCGGCTCATGAAGAAGATAAGGAGGTGTGGGATAGAGGGAAATTTGGCTGATTGGATAAGTAACTGGCTGTATCATAGAAGACAGAGGGTGGTGGTGGAGGGAAAATTTTCAGACTGGAGGCCAGTTACCAGCGGTGTACCACAGGGGTCAGTGCTGGGTCCTCTGCTATTTGTGATTTTTATCAATGACTTGGAAGAGGGGGCTGAAGGGTGGGTTAGTAAATTTGCTGACAACACCAAGATTGGTGCAGTAGTGGATGAGGTGGAGGGCTCTTGTAGGTTGCAAAGAGACATTGATAGGATGCAGAACTGGGCCGAAAAACGGCAGATGGAATTTAACCCTGATAAGTGCCGATTGTAGCCTTGATTGATTCAACAGGCAACTGGAATTCCTGCCATCAGGAATGGGGCAGGTAAATCCCCCCCACAGTGTGAACAGTAAGACACTCACTGAATTGGCAAGTTTCACAGAAACACTCGGTGCTCACGGGGGTCAGAGCGGGAATTAATATTGAAAAACAGGGAGAAACTTTGAACAATTATTTGCATCTGTCTTCACTGTGGGAGCAGGCTGGGAATAATGAAGAATCGGGAGGAGAAGGAGAGGGAGGAACCCGGAACGGTCAGCGTGACAAGAGCTACACCTCTGGGAATATTCACAGGACTACAAGCTGACAAATCTCCTGGAACAGGCAGCCTGCATCCCGACTGCAGGAATTTCCAGATTGTGGGAAGGATCCAGCGGATTGGAAAACTGCAAACGGAACTCCTTCAATGAAAGAATTACGGAGATAGAAAGCAGGAAACCGGTGAGTTTGAGAGATTCAACAGGCAACTTCAGAACAGAACTGGATAAATATTTAAAACTGCAACAACCTGGGGAAACAGGAGGGAAACGGAGCAACTGGAAGAGCCAGCACAGATTTACTCAGCTTAGTCACTATGGACGGTGCAGAAATAAAGGAAATAAAGGACATACTCGACGAAGGAGCGGCGCTCCAAAAGCTAGTGGCTTTTGTTGAAGTCCTGTTGGACTTTAACCTGGTGTTGTGAGACTTCTTACAGAAATAAAGGCACAGAGAGAGATAGAGAGAGGCAGAGAGAGATAGAGAGAGACACAGAGACAGAGAGAGGGGCATAAAGAGAAAGAGATAGGCAGAGAGAGAGAAAGGCACAGAGAGATAGAAAGAGGCACAGAGGGATAGTGAGAGGCAGAGAGAGACATAGAGATAGAAAGAAAGGAGCAGAGAGAGCGATAGAGGCACAGAGAGATAGAGAGAGGCAGAGAGAGAGAGAGAGAGAGGCACAGAGAAGTAGATATGCAGACACCAAAGAGACAGAGTGAGATGGAAGTTGACAGAGATATTGAGATCAGAGTAAGATTGAGGATCTGGTACCTTGCGTGCCGGATGTGGGATAGCAGCATCAGGAGATGTGCCAGACGCGTGGCTTGCTGCTGAGCTGGGATTCCACTCTTAGACATACACCAGATCAAGGTGTCCGTGATTGTATCCAGAATCTTGTGGAGTTTCTCCCTGTTCTCATGTTCCTCAGTGACTCCAGAATGAGGGAACATACCTGTGCAAAGGAAGATGCAAATGGAAGCTCAGTACGATGAGGCTCCACATTACAGACCACACTCATAAAGAGCCAAGTAACTGGGTCAACAAGTTCCACCAGTTCCAAGTGAATGAGGGGCTGACACTGCTACCCTCAGGCCTCATCACAAGCCCAGCAATGTCTGAACACAATCTACTCTGACATCCCATCCTGCTGAATAGGCTGAGAAAATTCACTCTCTAACCAATAAAAATATCCCCATTTCATTAATTAGCACTGACCAGAGACCCAGTGAGAGTCAGCACCTTCAGGAGAGGAGGGGGACCCTGTACCCCAGTGAGAGTCAGCACCTTCAGGAGGGGAGGGGGTCCCCGTACCCCAGTGAGAGTCAGCACCTTCAGGAGAGGAGGGGGACCCTGTACCCCAGTGAGAGTCAGCACCTTCAGGAGAGGAGGGGGACCCTGTACCCCAGTGAGAGTCAGCACCTTCAGGAGAGGAGGGAGATCCTGTACCCCAGTGAGAGTCAGCACCTTCAGGAGAGGAGGGGAACCCTGTACCCCAGTGAGAGTCAGCACCTTCAGGAGAGGAGGGGGACCCTGTACCCCAGTGAGAGTCAGCACCTTCAGGAGAGGAGGGGGACCCTGTACCCCAGTGAGAGTCAGCACCTTCAGGAGAGGAGGGGGACCCTGTACCCCAGTGAGAGTCAGCACCTTCAGGAGAGGAGGGGGACCCCGTACCCCAGTGAGAGTCAGCACCTTCAGGAGAGGAGGGGGACCCCGTACCCCAGTGAGAGTCGGCACCTTCAGGAGAGGAGGGGGACCCCGTACCCCAGTGAGAGTCGGCACCTTCAGGAGAGGAGGGGGACCCCGTACCCCAGTGAGAGTCGGCACCTTCAGGAGAGGAGGGAGACCCCGTACCCCAGTGAGAGTCGGCACCTTCAGGAGAGGAGGGGGACCCTGTACCCCAGTGAGAGTCGGCACCTTCAGGAGAGGAGGGGGACCCTGTACCCCAGTGAGAGTCAGCACCTTCAGGAGAGGAGGGGACCCCCGTACCCCAGTGAGAGTCAGCACCTTCAGGAGAGGAGGGGGACCCTGTACCCCAGTGAGAGTCAGCACCTTCAGGAGAGGAGGGGGACCCTGTACCCCAGTGAGAGTCAGCACCTTCAGGAGAGGAGGGGACCCTGTACCCCAGTGAGAGTCAACACCTTCAGGAGAGGAGGGGGACCCTGTACCCCAGTGAGAGTCAGCACCTTCAGGAGAGGAGGGGACCCTGTACCCCAGTGAGAGTCAGCACCTTCAGGAGAGGAGGGGACCCTGTACCCCAGTGAGAGTCAACACCTTCAGGAGAGGAGGGGGACCCTGTACCCCAGTGAGAGTCAACACCTTCAGGAGAGGAGGGGGACCCTGTACCCCAGTGAGAGTCAGCACCTTCAGGAGAGGAGGGAGACCCTGTACCCCAGTGAGAGTCAGCACCTTCAGGAGAGGAGGGGGTCCCCGTACCCCAGTGAGAGTCAGCACCTTCAGGAGAGGAGGGGACCCTGTACCCCAGTGAGAGTCAGCACCTTCAGGAGAGGAGGGGACCCTGTACCCCAGTGAGAGTCAGCACCTTCAGGAGAGGAGGGGACCCTGTACCCCAGTGAGAGTCAGCACCTTCAGGAGGGGAGGGGGACCCTGTACCCCAGTGAGAGTCAGCACCTTCAGGAGAGGAGGGGGTCCCCGTACCCCAGTGAGAGTCAGCACCTTCAGGAGAGGAGGGGGACCCTGTACCCCAGTGAGAGTCGGCACCTTCAGGAGAGGAGGGGAACCCTGTACCCCAGTGAGAGTCAGCACCTTCAGGAGAGGAGGGGGACCCCGTACCCCAGTGAGAGTCAGCACCTTCAGGAGAGGAGGGGGACCCCGTACCCCAGTGAGAGTCAGCATCTTCAGGAGAGGAGGGGGTCCCCGTACCCCAGTGAGAGTCAGCACCTTCAGGAGAGGAGGGGGACCCTGTACCCCAGTGAGAGTCAGCACCTTCAGGAGAGGAGGGGGACCCCGTACCCCAGTGAGAGTCAGCACCTTCAGGAGAGGAGGGCGACCCTGTACCCCAGTGAGAGTCAGCGCCTTCAGGAGAGGAGGGGGTCCCTGTACCCCAGTGAGAGTCAGCACCTTCAGGAGAAAAAGAAAATGGAAAGGGATACTCTGAAAATTATCGGTTGTGACGAATCACGAAACATCTGTTTTGTTTCAGTTGGAAAGATGTCTGCTCTAGTTTAATTACTGGGGGAAGCTGAGTTGGACTCGGCAAGACAGGACCCTGTTCACTTTAATTAGATATTGGGAGAACATCAATCACTCCCCCTCGGCCTGCGCTCCTCTGCTTATCATTGTTCTGATCCAACTCTGAGTTTGTGAGTGGTCTGTGTGGGGTTGGGAGGGGGAGCTGGGTCTCGACAGGAAGGCACCAGCTTGACCGCTAGACAGAAGGATTCGACAAGCAACTTGGACAGACACACAGACAATGGACAGCACAGAAAGAGCCCGTATGGCCCAGTTACTCCGATCGCACACAAATATCCCCAGAATTATAATTGTACACAGTTTTTATCCCAACAACAGGCTCCCCAACCTGCACCCATCATCCACTGCTCAGATATCATTACAGGATAATCAATTATAATGGCAGCCACATCTGGATTATTGTGTGCAGTTTTGGTCTCCTTATCTGAGGAAGCATGCCCTTGCTATAGAGGGAGCACAGCGAAGGTTTACCAGACTGATTCCTGGGATGGCAGGTCTGTCATATGAGGAGAGACAAAGTCGGTTAGGATTATATTCACTGGAATTTAGAGGAGTGAGAGGGGATCTGATAGAAACTTATAAAATTCTAACAGGGTTAGACAGGGTAGATTCAGAAAGAATGTTCCCAATGGTGGGGGAGTCCAGAACTAGGGATCAGAGTTTTGAGGATAAGGGGTAAACCTTTTAGAACTGAGGTGAGGAGAAATTTCTTCACCCAGAGGGTGGTGAATGTGTGGAATTCACTCCCACAGAAAGTAGCTGAGGACAAAACATTGTCTGATTTCAAGAAGAAATTGGGGCTAAAGGGATCGAGGGATATGGGAGGGGGTGGGGGGGAATCAGGATATTGAATTCAATGATCAGCCAGGATCACAATGAATGGTGGAACAGGATGGAAGGGCCGAATGGCCTCCTCCTGCTTCTAGTTTCGATGTATCTAATACCCAAGGTCTACAGCACCATGGTACTCACTAACCTCCTGTCTGCCTGTGAAATGTGGACTGTGTATCGAAGGCATTCAAGACAGCTCAATCATTTCCACATGACTTGTCTTCGCAGAATATTATGCATCAAATGGCAAGACAAAGTATCAGCCACTGAAGTTCTCGCTAGAGCAAGTCTACCATCAGTCCACACACTGCTGATGAGAGCACAGACCTGGTGGGCAGGGCAGGTCATGTCATCCGTGTGCCAGATGAGTGCATACCCAAGCAGCCCCTTTCTGGGGAACTCTCTGCTGGAAGACGTTCGCATGGAGGGCAGAAGAAACATTACAGAGACACACTCAAAGCCTCCCTGAAGTCGCTTGACATAGACACGGCCACCTGGGAAATGCTGGCACAAAACTGCCCTTCCTGGCGTTGCCTCATCCACAAAGGCTGTCAAGCTCACAAAGCAAGGTGCAATGCTGAAGCACAACTTAAGCGTGAGCTGTGTAAGTCCAGAGCTACCAGCGCAACAACTACAGGGCCTACACAAGTCTGTCCAATATGTGCCAGGACATCCCGTGCCTGAATTGACCTGATCAGTCATCTTCGGACACACCGCATCCAGCCTCAAAATGACTAATGGTGTCAAAGAACAAAGAACAAGACAGCCCGGGAAACAGGCCCTTCGGCCCAACGAGCCCGTGCTGCCATTTTAACATTGTGCTTCTCCTCTTCCACCCTTGGCCCATGTCCATGCTTGTGGCACCCACGTTGGAAACCAGATTAAGGGGAGAATAATTTAGGGACAATTTGTTACACCAATCAGCCTAAGAGCACATCTTTGGGGTGTGGGAGGAAACCGGAGCACCCGGAGAAAACCCACGCAGACACAGGGAGAACGCACAAACTCCCACAGACACTGGCCCAAATCCATGTATCTGCACGGCTAGCAGTGATAGTCACTGAGCTGTCGTGGTGCCCATGTGTGGAGGTCCTCATTGACAACGAGGGATGAACAACTTATCAAATACCAACAACCTTCTGCAGTCTGGAACCTACTGCATTGTTTGGTGCTGAGCTCTGTATTGTGAGAGGGAGAGGCAATATCCTGAGTGTTTATTGTGAAACACAGAGAAATGTTGTGGTTGTTGTGAAATTATGTTGAAGGATTGAGACAGACCTGTTACACACAGTGCCAAAATGTTCCTGATGCAGCAATTAGTCCCAGAGATGTCTGGGCAAATTCTTGTTAATTAGTCATCCCCAGGTACACCACTCCCTCATCGCCCCAATGACTTTCATTCAGAATTCATATCAGGCTATGGGGAGAATGAGGAAGCTCTTTTGTATCTCATTTGTGCTGTAGCAGAAACACTAGAGGGAGCTTTACTCTGTATCTAACCCCGTGCTGTACCTGTCCTGGGAGTGTTTGATGGGGGGACAGTGTAGAGGGAGCTTTACTCTGTATCTAACCCCGTGCTGTCCCTGTCCTGGGAGTGTTTGATGGGAACAGTGTAGAGGGAGCTTTACTCTGTATCTAACCCCGTGCTGTACCTGTCCTGGGAGTGTTTGATGGGGACAGTATAGAGGGAGCTTTACTCTGTGTCAAACCCCGTGCTGTACCTGTCCTGGGAGTGTTTGATGGGGGGACAGTGTAGAGGGAGCTTTACTCTGTATCTAACCCCGTGCTGTACCTGTCCTGGGAGTGTTTGATGGGGGGACAGTGTAGAGGGAGCTTTACTCTGTATCTAACCCCGTGCTGTACCTGTCCTGGGAGTGTTTGATGGGGACAGTGTAGAGGGAGCTTTACTCTGTATCTAACTCCGTGCTGTACCTGTCCTGGGAGTGTTTGATGGGGGACAGTGTAGAGGGAGCTTTACTCTGTATCTAACCCCGTGCTGTACCTGTCCTGGGAGTGTTTGATGGGGGGCCAGTGTAGAGGGAGCTTTACTCTGTATCTAACCCCGTGCTGTACCTGTCCTGGGAGTGTTTGATGGGGACAGTGTAGAGGGAGCTTTACTCTGTATCTAACCCCGTGCTGTACCTGTCCTGGGAGTGTTTGATGGGGACAGTGTAGAGGGAGCTTTACTCTGTATCTAACCCCGTGCTGTACCTGTCCTGGGAGTGTTTGATGGGGGGACAGTGTAGAGGGAGCTTTACTCTGTATCTAACCCCGTGCTGTACCTGTCCTGGGAGTGTTTGATGGGGGGACAGTGTAGAGGGAGCTTTACTCTGTATCTAACCCCGTGCTGTACCTGTCCTGGGAGTGTTTGATGGGGGGACAGTGTAGAGGGAGCTTTACTCTGTATCTAACCCCGTGCTGTACCTGTCCTGGGAGTGTTTGATGGGGGGACAGTGTAGAGGGAGCTTTACTCTGTATCTAACCCCGTGCTGTACCTGTCCTGGGAGTGTTTGATGTGGACAGTGTAGAGGGAGCTTTACTCTGTAACTAACCCCGTGCTGTACCTGTCCTGGGAGTGTTTGATGTGGGGACAGTGTAGAGGGAGCTTTACTCTGTATCTAACCCCGTGCTGTACCTGTCCTGGGAGTGTTTGATGGGGACAGTGTAGAGGGAGCTTTACTCTGTATCTAACTCCGTGCTGTACCTGTCCTGGGAGTGTTTGATGGGGGGACAGTGTAGAGGGAGCTTTACTCTGTATCTAATCCCGTGCTGTACCTGTCCTGGGAGTGTTTGATGGGGGGACAGTGTAGAGGGAGCTTTACTCTGTATCTAACCCCGTGCTGTACCTGTCCTGGGAGTGTTTGATGGGGACAGTGTAGAGGGAGCTTTACTCTGTATCTAACCCCGTGCTGTACCTGTCCTGGGAGTGTTTGATGGGGGGACAGTGTAGAGGGAGCTTTACTCTGTATCTAATCCCGTGCTGTACCTGTCCTGGGAGTGTTTGATGGGGGGACAGTGTAGAGGGAGCTTTACTCTGTATCTAACCCCGTGCTGTACCTGTCCTGGGACTGTTTGATGGGGACAGTGTAGATAGAGTTTTACTCTGTATCTAATCCATAGGGATTTGGGGGTAGGCCTGGGTGGGATTGTAGTCGGTGCAGACTCAATGGGCCAAGTGGCCTCGTTCTGCGCTGTAGGGTTTTTATGATTCTATGCTGTCCCTGTCCTGGGAGGTTTGCAGGGAAGAGTGAGGATGAATTTGATAGTTTCTATTCAGTTTCAGCAGTCTGACTGATGTCACAATGTCTCATCCAGAAAGTGTTTGGCTTGTGTACAGAGTGATCTAAAGTTAAGTGCAGTCAGTTTGGGTGGATGGTTCCAAGCATAACATAGGTTATTAAAATTAAATAACTGCATTGTAATTTAATATATTGTTTTAAAAGATCATTTTAGACAGTTTTATTATGGCTATTTTCACTGTAATTATAAACAGTCGTGCAGCAGATACATGGTCTGACTTTGGGCTTGATTACAGCAACCCATCCCTCACTGCTGCCTCTGTCCTCACTCAGGGATCACACGGAGCGCAGGATCCCTCACTCAGGGATCACACGGAGCGCAGGGTCCCTCACTCAGGGATCACACGGAGCGCAGGGTCCCTCACTCAGGGATCACACGGAGCGCAGGGTCCCTCACTCAGGGATCACACGGAGCGCAGGATCCCTCACTCAGGGATCACACGGAGCGCAGGATCCCTCACTCAGGGATCACACGGAGCGCAGGGTCCCTCACTGAACTGAATGGTCTTGTTAGTGACAGACAGCTTGGTTTTGTATATGGGGAGGTCATGTCTCACTAATTTAATTGAGTTTTTTGAGGAGGTGACAAAAATGATTGATGAGGGAAGGGCCGTGGATGTTGTCTACACAGACTTTAGTAAAGCATTTGATAAGGTCCCTCATAGCAGGCTGGTGCAAAAGATTAAATCAGGTGGGATCAGGGGTGAACTAACTAGATGGATTCAGAACTGGCTCGGCCATAGAAGACAGAGGGTGGTGGTGGAAGGGTGATTTTCTGAATAGAGATTTGTAACTAGTGGTGTTCCGCAGAGATCACTGCTGGGGTCTCTGCTGGTTGTAACACAGTAAGAAGTCTCACAACATCAGGTTAAAGTCCAACGGGTTTATTTGGCAGCAAAAGCCACAGGCTTTCGGAGTCTCAAGCTCCTTGATCAGGTGAGTGAGGAGTTCTGTTCACAAACAGGGTATATACAGACACAAACTCAATTTACAAGATAATGGTGGGAATGCGAGTCTTTACAGGTAATCAAATCTTAAAGGTACAGACAATGTGAGTGGAGAGAGCGTTAAGCACAGGTTAAAGAGATGTGTATTGTCTCCAGCTAAGTCATTTGTAATATATATAAATGACTCAGAAGAAAATGTAGCTGGTCTGATTAGCAAGTTTGTGGATGATACTAAAATTACTGGATTTGCGGATAATGATGAAGATTGTCGGAGAATACAGCAGGGGATAGATTGGCTGGAAAATTGGGCAGAGAAATGGCAGATGGAATTTAATCCGGACAGATACGAGGTGATGCATTTTGGTAGATCCAATACAGGTGGGAGCTATAAAATAAATGGCAGAACCATCAGGAGCATTGATACACAGAGAGATCCGGGAGAACAGGACCACAGATCCTTAAAGATAGCAGCACAGGTGGAAAAGGTGGTGAAGAAGGCATGTGGCATGCTTGACTTCATCAGACAGAGTATCAAGTATAAAAGTTGGCAAATTATGTTAGTTATATAAAACATTGGTGAGGTCACATTTGGAATCCTGTGTCCAATTCTGGTCTCCACACTAACAGAAGGACGTAGCGGCTTTGGAGAGAGTACAGAAAAGGTTTACCAGGATGTTACCTGGTATGGAGGGTATTAGCTATGAGGACAGAATGAATAAGCTGGGATTGTTCTCTCTGGAAAGACAGAGGCCGAGGGGTGACCTAATAGGAGTTTATAAAATTATGAGGGGTGTGGATAGGGTGAACAGTTGGAAGCTTTTTCCCAGGGGCAGAAATGACAATTACAAGGGGCACAAGTTCAAGATAAGGAGGGAAAGGTTCAGTGGAGACGTGCGGGGCAAGTTTTTTACACTGAGGGTGGTGGGGGCACTGCCAAGTGAGGTGGTTGAGGCAGTTATGTTAGCTACATTTAAAACTTACCTTGATAGGCACATGGACAAACGGGGAATAGAAGAACATAAGCGGTTGGTCTCGAAGGGACAACGTGATTGGCTTAGTGGGCCAAAGGGTCCCCAACTCCAAATCATCTATGTAAATTGTAAACAATTGTGGTCCCAACACTGATCCCTGAGGCACACCACTAGTGACTGATCACCAACCAGAAGAACACCCATTTCTCCCCACTCTTTCCTTTCTGTTAGTTAACCAATCCTCTATCCATGCTATTACCCATAACACCATGCACCTTTATCTTATGTAGCAGTCTTTGGTGTGGCACCTTGTCAAATGCCTTCTGGAAATCCAGATATACCACATCCACAGGTTCCCCATTGTCCACTGCGGATGTAATGTTCTCAAAGAATTCTCCCAAATTAGTCAAACATGACTGCCCTTCATGAACCCATGCTGCATCTTACCAATGGGACTATTTATATCTAGATGTCTCACTATTTCTTCCTTGATGATAGATTCAAGCATTTTCTGTCTACAGAAGTTAAGTGGCCTATAGTTACCTGCCTTTTGTCTACCTCCTTTTTTAAACAGTGGCGTCACATTTCCTGTTTTCCAATCTGCGGGAACCACCCCAGAGTCCAGCAAATTTTGGTAAATTACCACTAGTGCATTTGCTATTCCTCCCGCCATCTCTTTTATTACCTTGGGATGCATTCCATCAGGACCAGGAGACTTGTCTACCTTTAGCCCCCCATTAGTTGCCCAACGCTACCTCTTTCATGATAATGATAGTTTCTAGGTTCTCACCTGCCATATAAGAACATAAGAAATAGGAGCAGGAGTAGGCCATCTAGCCCTTCGAGCCTGCCCTGCCATTCAATAAGATCATGGCTGATCTGTCGTGGCTCAGTTCCACATTCCCGCCCTCTCCCCATAACCCTTAATCCCCTTGCCTATCAAAAACCTAGCTACCTGCGTCTTAAATATATTTAGCGAGGCAGCCTCCACCACTTCAACGGGCAGAGAATTCCAGAGATTCACCACCCTTTGAGTGAAGAAGTTCCTCCTCAACCGTTCTAAACCGCCTCCCCTTTATCTTGAGGCTGTGCCCTCTAGTCCTACTGTCCTTTCTGAGCGGGAAGAGTCTCTCCACCTCTATCCTATCCATCCCATTCATCATCTTATACGTCTCAATGAGATCTCCCCTCATTCTTCTAAACTCTAACGAGTACAAGCCTAGTTTATTCAGCCTCTCCTCATAGTTCAACCCCCTCAACTCCGGCATCAGCCTAGTAAACCTCCTCTGCACTCCCTCCAAGGCCAAAATATCCTTGCATAAGTGCGGCGACCAAAACTGCACATAGTACTCCAGCTGCGGCCTCACCAATGCCCTATACAGCCGCAGCAAGACCTCCCTACTTTTATATTCAATCCCCCTCGCGATGAAGGCCAGCATCCCATTCGCCTTCCTGACCACCTGCTGCACCTGCAGGCTGGGTTTTTGCGACTCATGCACAAGGACCCCGAGGTCCCTCTGCACCATCGCCTGCTGCAGTTTTTCGCCCCGTAAGTAATAGTCCTTCCTACCATTCTTCCTACCAAAGTGGATAACTTCACACTTGCCAACATTGAATACCATTTGCCATTTCCTGGCCCATTCGCCCAGCCTATCTAGATCCTTCTGCAGACTCTCCCCACCCTCCGCACAATTTGCCTTTCCACCAATCTTGGTGTCATCAGCAAATTTCGACACCCTGCACTCGGTTCCCTCCTCCAGATCATCTATATAAATGGTAAAAAGCTGAGGCCCCAGCACCGACCCCTGGGGCACTCCACTAGTCACCAACCGCCAATCCGAATAGCACCCATTGACCCCCCCATATCCTTCCTGTCATCAATTTTTGGCATGTTATTTGTGTCTTCCACTGTGAAGACCGACACAAAATACCTGTTCAATGCTTCAGCCATTTCCTCATTTCCAGTTATTACATCCCCCTTCTCGTCCTCTAATGGATCAATGTTTACTTTAGCCATTCTTTTACATTTTATATATTTGTAGAAACTTTTGCTATCTGCTTTTACATTCTGAGTAAGTTTACTCTCATAATCCATCTTATTTTTCTTTATAGCTTTTTTTCTGGTTTTCTGTTGACTTTCAAAGTTTTCCCAATCCTCCAGTTTCCCAGTGATCTTTGCCACTTTGTATGGATTTTCTTTCAGTTTGATACCTTTCTGGTAGTGTGGTGACCAGAATTGGACCCAGCATTTCAATTGTGGCCTAACCAACATTTTATATAACTGCAGCATAATTTGTCAACTTTAATACTCAATGTCCCATCCACTGGGAATGATCGATGGGAGACAGTGTAGAGGGAGCTTTACTCTGTATCTAACCCCGTGCTGTACCTGTCCTGGGAGTGTTTGATGGGGACAGTGTAGAGGGAGCTTTACTCTGTATCTAACCCCGTGCTGTACCTGTCCTGGGAGTGTTTGATGGGGGACAGTGTAGAGGGGGCTTTACTCTGTATCTAACCCCGTGCCGTACCTGTCCTGAGAGTGTTTGATGGGGGACAGTGTAGAGGGAGCTTTACTCTGTATCTAACCCCGTGCTGTACCTGTCCTGGGAGTGTTTGATGGGGGACAGTGTAGAGGGAGCTTTACTCTGTATCTAACCCCGTGCTGTACCTGTCCTGGGAGTGTTTGATGGCGACAGTGTAGAGGGAGCTTTACTCTGTATCTAACCCCGTGCTGTACCTGTCCTGGGAGTGTTTGATGGGGGACAGTGTAGAGGGGGCTTTACTCTGTATCTAACCCCGTGCCGTACCTGTCCTGAGAGTGTTTGATGGGGGACAGTGTAGAGGGAGCTTTACTCTGTATCTAACCCCGTGCTGTACCTGTCCTGGGAGTGTTTGATGGGGGACAGTGTAGAGGGAGCTTTACTCTGTATCTAACCCCGTGCTGTACCTGTCCTGGGAGTGTTTGATGGGGACAGTGTAGAGGGAGATTTACTCTGTATCTAACCCCGTGCTGTACCTGTCCTGGGAGTGTTTGATGGGGGGGACAGTGTAGAGGGAGCTTTACTCTGTGTTTAACCCCGTGCTGTACCTGTCCTGGGAGTGTTTGATGGGGGGACAGTGTAGAGGGAGCTTTACTCTGTATCTAACCCCGTGCTGTACCTGTCCTGGGAGTGTTTGATGGGGGACAGTGTAGAGGGAGCTTTACTCTGTATCTAACCCCGTGCTGTACCTGTCCTGGGAGTGTTTGATGGGGGACAGTGTAGAGGGAGCTTTACTCTGTATTTAACCCCGTGCTGTTACTCGCTGCAGTATTCCCAGCCTCTGACCTGCTCTTGTAGCCATTGTGTTTATGTGGTGAGTCCAGTTGAGTTTCTGGTCAATGGTAACCCCAAGGATGTAGACAGTGGGGGATTCAATGATGGTAACACCATTGAATGTCATGGGGCGGGGGTTGGAGTGTATCTTATTGGTGATGGTTGTTGCCTGGCATTTGTGTGGCGTGAATGTTACTTGCCACGTGTCAGCCTAAGCCTGGATATTGTCCACATTTTGTTGCATTTGGACATGGACTGCTTCAATATCTGAGGAGTCGCAAATGGTGCTGAACATTGTGCAATCGTCGGCGAACGTCCCCGCTTCTGACCTTATGGAGGGAAGGTCATTGATGAAGCAGCTGAAGTTTGTTGGGCCGAGAACACTACCCCAAGGGACTCCGAGCAGATTATTGCTGAGAAGGTGCTGCTTGATAGCGCTGTCGATCACTTTACTGATGATCGAGAGTAGACTGATTGAGTGGTAATTGGCCAGGTTAGATCTGTCCTGTTTTAAGTGGCTTGATTGCCGCACTGTCAGAGGGTCAGTGCTGAGGGAGTGCCGCACTGTCAGAGGGTCAGTGCTGAGGGAGTGCCGCACTGTCAGAGGGTCAGTGCTGAGGGAGTGCCGCACTGTCAGAGGGTCAGTGCTGAGGGAGTGCCGCACTGTCAGAGGGTCAGTGCTGAGGGAGTGCCGCACTGTCAGAGGGTCAGTATTGAGGAGTGCTGCACTGAGGCGATGAAGTGAAATTGAAATGCTGTAGGATATACCTCCTCTCTCTTTTTAGGTTTCCAGGTCGCCAACAACCTGTCCTGGATCCCCCTGTGCCAACACTATAATTAAGAAAGCCCACCGACACTCTACTTTCTCAGAAGACTAAGGAAATTTGGCATGTCCGCTATGACTCTCTCCAACTTTTACAGATGCACCATAGAAAGCATTCTTTCTGGTTGTATCACAGCTTGGTATGGGCTCCTGTGCTGCCCGAGACCACAAGAAACCACAAAAGGTCGTGAATGAAGCCCAGTCCATCACACAAACCAGCCTCCCATCCATGGACTTTGTCTACACTTCCCGCTGCCTCGGCAAAGCAGCCAGTATAATTAAGGACCCCATGCACCCGGGACATTCTCTCTTCCACCTTCTTCCAACGGGAAAAAGATACAAAAGTCCGAGGTTACATACCAATCGACTCAAGAATAGCTTCTTCCCTCCTACTGTCAGACTTTTGAATGGACCTACCTCACATTAAGTTGATCTTTCTCTACACCCTAGCTATGACCAACATTCTGCACTCTCTCCTCTCCTTTCCTTCTCTCTGAACAGTATGCTTTGTCTGTATAGCGCACAAGAAACAATACTTTTCACTGTATATTAATAGATGTGGCAATAATAAATCAAATCAAATCAAATCAAAATCTCATCACTATTACAGGGGTGAGGAGCCAGGCTCACATCCCCAAGTCTATTCTGGTTGGGAGATTGGGAAATTTGGACCGTTCCACATTAATAAAATCATTTGCTATGAATTCATATTATTCAAAAATAGTTGGTTGTCACCCTGAACAAATTGCAACATGATCCCGAATTTGCTGAGTTGGGGCATTTCTGAGCCAATTCATTTCACTGTGATTGAGATTGTTGGCACAGAGGCTGTTTGTCTGACACAAACTCACAGCAAGAGGACAGAACCACTCGAGTGTACAATCTCCCTCCAGCGTTACAGAAAGAACCAGAGTGCTACTGACTCTTCAAGGCTGTCAGTCACACGAACAACGAGACTGAGATAAAGACAAGGTGACAGTGACTTCTGGCACTGAGCCGGTGCATGGTGTGGATGAAAGAGGATTGAATTAATCATTTCAAAAGCAAAATAAATTCAGCAGAGACTGAGATTGGAATTTGAACCAATAGAACACAGATTTAGATATTTCAATTTGACACCAGGGATCTAGTGGCTCCAATTTTGATTGGTTGATATAAGAGCCAATAGAGACAGACTCAGCTGCATGGAATCTAATCGAGGGGTTCGGGGTGGTTTATATATAGAATAACAGATACCCGGGAGTGAGTTACAGACTGGAATCTAATCGAGGGGTTCGGGGTGGTTTATATATAGAATAACAGATACCCGGGAGTGAGTTACAGACTGGAATCTAATCGAGGGGTTCGGGGTGGTTTATATACAGAATAACAGATACCCGGGAGTGAGTTACAGACTGGAATCTAATCGAGGGGTTCGGGGTGGTTTATATACAGAATAACAGATACCCGGGAGTGAGTTACAGACTGGAATCTAATCGAGGGGTTCGGGGTGGTTTATATACAGAATAACAGATACCCGGGAGTGAGTTACAGACTGGAATCTAATCGAGGGGTTCGGGGTGGTTTATATACAGAATAACAGATACCCGGGAGTGAGTTACAGACTGGAATCTAATCGAGGGGTTCGGGGTGGTTTATATACAGAATAACAGATACCCGGGAGTGAGTTACAGACTGGAGTCTAATCGAGGGGTTCGGGGTGGTTTATATACAGAATAACAGATACCCGGGAGTGAGTTACAGACTGGAATCTAATCGAGGGGTTCGGGGTGGTTTATATATAGAATAACAGATACCCGGGAGTGAGTTACAGACTGGAATCTAATCGAGGGGTTCGGGGTGGTTTATATATAGAATAACAGATACCCGGGAGTGAGTTACAGACTGGAATCTAATCGAGGGGTTCGGGGTGGTTTACATATAGAATAACAGATACCCGGGAGTGAGTTACAGACTGGAATCTAATCGAGGGGTTCGGGGTGGTTTACATATAGAATAACAGATACCCGGGAGCGAGTTACAGACTGGAATCTAATCGAGGGGTTCGGGATGGTTTCTATACAGAATAACAGATACCCGGGAGTGAGTTACAGACTGGAATCTAATCGAGGGGTTCGGGGTGGTTTACATATAGAATAACAGATACCCGGGAGTGAGTTACAGACTGGAATCTAATCGAGGGGTTCGGGGTGGTTTATATATAGAATAACAGATACCCGGGAGTGAGTTACAGACTGGAATCTAATCGAGGGGTTCGGGGTGGTTTATATATAGAATAACAGATACCCAGGAGTGAGTTACAGCCATTGTGCTGCCCCTGCTAACCGCTCTGTCACTCTGTCGCTGTGCTGCCATTTCCATTCTCCATCCAGCTCCCACTCTGGTCTCTGTGTCCTTGCTGCTGGGAGGTGCAATGAGGTCAAATGAAATCAAGAAACAAACTCCCCAGAGGCACTTCAAAGCCTTCTAGATCTTTCAGATGGAGCCATTGGTGATGATGTTTACACTTCCTCAACACAAACCTTTTTATTTCTCCTGTAACCTTCTCATTTGTCTGACACCATTTTTATTTCCATCCAATCACAGACCTTTGCTGTTGATCTTTCCTCACACCTACACTCTGTCTCTGCTCCTGTTTCTAACCTGTTCCATCACCAACTGTTTCCGGTTCTGGTGGAAGGTCATCAAACTGAAACATTAACTCTGTTTCTCTCTCCACAGAGACTGTCAGACCTGCTGAGTATTTCCAGTGTTTTCACTCTGACATTATATCCCTCTATGGCTCTGGTTACTGGCCCTGCTGCTGTTGGGTCCACTTGCTCATTATTTACTCTGTTTTAGCATCTCCACCAAATCTCCCCCATTAGTCTTCTCAGCCTTAAGGAGAACAACCCCAGCTTAGAATCGCAGCATACCGGGATGGCACAGCGGGTTAGCACCGCTGCCTCACAGCGCCAGGGACCCGGGTTCGATTTGCAGCTCGGGTCACTGTCTGTGTGGAGTTTGCACATCCTCCCCATGTCTGCATGGGTTTCCTCTGAGTGCTCCAGTTTCCTCCCACAGTCAGAAAGACGTGTTGGTTAGGGTACATTGGCCATGCTAAATTCTCCCTCAAGTGCCGGAGTGTGGCAACTAGGGGAATTTCAGAGTTCCCAGTGTTAGTGTAAGCCTACTTGTGACTAATAAATAAACTTTAAACTTTTACTTTTAGAAACATAGAAAATAGGTGCAAAAGGAGGCCATTCAGCCCTTCCATTCTGCTCCACCATTCAATGTGATCATGGCTGAATATGCACTTTCAGTCTCCCACTCCCA
The DNA here is from genome assembly GCF_965287045.1 of Carcharhinus amblyrhynchos. Classification (NCBI taxonomy): domain Eukaryota; kingdom Metazoa; phylum Chordata; class Chondrichthyes; order Carcharhiniformes; family Carcharhinidae; genus Carcharhinus; species Carcharhinus amblyrhynchos. The sequence continues at coordinate 2,334,645 of NC_137337.1, forward strand.
CTTTCTCTCCCTACCCCTTGATCCCTTTAGCTACAAGGGCCACGTCCAGCTCCTTCTTGAACATGCTTCTCCCTTCTCTTCCCATAACCGGAGCTCCTCATCCCTACCACTCTCTCGCCTGCCCACCCTTATCCTTCCTATCAAAAGATATTGTTTCACACTTCTGTGGATTAAATTTAATCAACTGCGCGTCTGCCCATCTCATCAGCCATAGGGCGCACTCTTACAGTCTGGAGCTAACTTCCTCGTAATTTACAATGTGCTCGAGTTTCACATTATCTGCAAACATTGAAATTATTCCCTGCAACCCTCCCCCAGAGACCCGAGCAAGAATATCGAATCTCCAGTTAGTTCAAGTGTTTTCTCTCTCTTGGTGAAATCCTTCTGACACATCACACAATAAATAATGTTACAAAAAAATGTGAAATTTACAGTCCTTTGGATTAGTGTTTCTAGAAGGCACTTAGATACCCCACTTAATCTGTCTCTTATCCTGGCCAACTTTAACCACAAACATATTCAAAAATCATCAATTTTCTAAGTGCTCCATTTTTCTACAAAGCTGCTTTTCGCTGCATTGTAAACCCATTAAAATAGCGCAACTGACAACTTTTCAGCAGATGTTAGGGCTTTTATTTAATGGGATCTTTGGAAAACAATTTGAATTTATGGTATATGCTTTGATGAGGCCAAGGAATCTGTTGAAACTTTTCCAACTTGTTTTTTTCAGCAGTGAAACACTGTTAGGGCGGGTCAGTGATGTTTCAGTTCACTGTCCAAGCTCGGGCCACTTGAAATGGATTAAGAGACAATTGATGTTATACTTCTGCTCTCTCTAACATTACCTGGCGTATCACTCCCAGGTAACCCTCCTATTCCCCACATTCCCAAATCCCACTTATTTACCACCTTTCTTCCACACATTAAAATTTACCAACAAGATTTCATTCAGTTTCTGTGAATAAACTGCTCCAGAAATCACAATCGCAGATAGCAACATTCCACAACCCAAACCCAGGCTGATACTCCTCATGCCCTGTCAGAGGGTCAGTGCTGAGGGAGTGCCGCACTGTCAGAGGGTCAGTGCTGAGGGAGTGCCGCACTGTCAGAGGGTCAGTGCTGAGGGAGTGCCGCACTGTCAGAGGGTCAGAGCTGAGGGAGTGCCGCACTGTCAGAGGGTCAGTGCTGAGGGAGTGCCGCACTGTCAGAGGGTCAGTGCTGAGGGAGTGCCGCACTGTCAGAGTGTCAGTGCTGAGGGAGTGCCGCACTGTCAGAGGGTCAGTGCTGAGGGAGTGCCGCACTGTCAGAGGGTCAGTGCTGAGGGAGTGCCGCACTGTCAGAGGGTCAGTGCTGAGGGAGTGCCGCACTGTCAGAGTGTCAGTGCTGAGGGAGTGCCGCACTGTCAGAGGGTCAGTGCTGAGGGAGTGCCGCACTGTCAGAGGGTCAGTGCTGAGGGAGTGCCGCACTGTCAGAGGGTCAGTGCTGAGGGAGCGCCGCACTGTCAGAGGGTCAGTGCTGAGGGAGTGCCGCACTGTCAGAGGGTCAGTGCTGAGGGAGTGCTGCACTGTCAGAGGGTCAGTGCTGAGGGAGCGCCGCACTGTCAGAGTGTCAGTGCTGAGGGAGTGCCGCACTGTCAGAGGGTCAGTGCTGAGGGAGTGCCGCACTGTCAGAGGGTCAGTGCTGAGGGAGTGCCGCACTGTCAGAGGGTCAGTGCTGAGGGAGTGCCGCACTGTCAGAGGGTCAGTGCTGAGGGAGTGCCGCACTGTCAGAGTGTCAGTGCTGAGGGAGTGCCGCACTGTCAGAGGGTCAGTGCTGAGGGAGTGCCGCACTGTCAGAGGGTCAGTGCTGAGGGAGTGCCGCACTGTCAGAGGGTCAGTGCTGAGGGAGTGCCGCACTGTCAGAGGGTCAGTGCTGAGGGAGCGCCGCACTGTCAGAGGGTCAGTGCTGAGGGAGCGCCACACTGTCAGAGGGTCAGTGCTGAGGGAGCGCCGCACTGTCAGAGGGTCAGTGCTGAGGGAGTGCCGCACTGTCAGAGGGTCAGTGCTGAGGGAGCGCCACACTGTCAGAGGGTCAGTGCTGAGGGAGCGCCGCACTGTCAGAGGGTCAGTGCTGAGGGAGTGCCGCACTGTCAGAGGGTCAGTGCTGAGGGAGCGCCGCACTGTCAGAGGGTCAGTGCTGAGGGAGCGCCGCACTGTCAGAGGGTCAGTGCTGAGGGAGTGCCGCACTGTCAGAGGGTCAGTGCTGAGGGAGTGCTGCACTGTCAGAAGGTCAGTGCTGAGGGAGTGCTGCACTGTCAGAGGGTCAGTGCTGAGGGAGTGCCGCACTGTCAGAGGGTCAGTGCTGAGGGAGTGCCGCACTGTCAGAGGGTCAGTGCTGAGGGAGTGCCACACTGCTGTAGATGCTGTCCTCTAGATAAAAGGTAACATTCAGGCCCTCTCTAGTGGTTTTCATAGCCACCATTGAAAGAAGAGCTCCAAAAGGGTTCAGCAAAGTATCCATACCAGGAATCATCCCTCAATAAACATCAGTTTAAAGAATTGATCTGGTCTTTATCACATTGCTGTTAATGGGATCTTGCTGCGGACAACATGCTGGACGTGGTTCTGACTACGCCTTGGAGTATTTCATTGGCTGCAAAACTCTCTGGGATGTCCTGAGGTTGTGACCATGTTCTAGAATTCACCTTTTCCTTCCTTTGGGTGCTGTGATTATTGAATGATGTATGTGTGGCTGGAATCTGACTGATTACCCTGCTGACTCAAAGCTCCTTTATCCACAGAATCATCCAGAGCCCAAGACTACCCCTTATAAAATGTTAACGATCTGAAATTTAAACTGTTGTTGGCTTCAGCCCAAAGTGCATATGGGAAGCATGAAGCTGTTTGTTGTTGGCAATGGCTCTTTCAAACACCCCACGGGGGAGGCTACAAGAAAATTGGTTTCAGCATTGAAACTTGGATTGGCTTCAGAAAGTGGGAACTGTGTTATTCTCCTCCAGCATGGAGGATGTCACTTCCCCAAGGGACTCTAATCAACAGCTCAGTGAGACAGTCCTCGCTGACCTTACCTCCCAGTTCACACAGCACAGACCATAAAAACACAAAGCTTTGTATTTATATAGCACCTTTCATGATCACCAGACATTTCAAAGAGACTTACAGTCAGTTAAAGACCCTTTGAGATGTCATCACTATTAAAATGGAGGAAACGCAACAGCCAATTTACTCACAGCAAGATCCCACAAATAACAATGTGACCATCACCTGATCATCTGTTTGTTGTGATTCTTGTTCAGGGATACATTCTGGTCAGGTTCCAGCAAGAGGAACATGTCCAGACTTTGTACCTTTCCTGAGTAAACAAACACGGCAAAATAACTGTGTTGTGTCTCAGCCAATCAGAGGCAACATGTCAACCTATCAATATCCCTTTTTCACATGCAGTATAAACAATTATTCCCTTTGAAATTTGGTATTCTGTCCTGATGAGTCCAAGATGAAAAGCTTCAACAGCATTTCCCTTTGTTCAGCAAGTTCTGATTTGCCAAATATCTACTGCTCCTTTTTGGTGATATATTCATGTTTCACTATTTTAATATAATCACAACAGCTTACATTGAAATCCAGCAATATTTTTTAACTCACCTTTTTTTGTTTTAAACTACATCTTAAAATCCTTTGCAATTGTACAGCTTCATGCCAGATTTTGTGAAAAGAGGTTTGAATGGAAATGTCAGAGCAAAATACATTACACAATAGGCTCAAATTGCATCAAACTCTCAGATTGCGCTCAAAGCGGAAACACTACCTCTGGCCTTTAGTCACCCAGGGAACTACAGCTACAGATCTCTCTCTTCCCCCCTTCACGGTTAAAAAGTCTCACAATCGCGTGATTCCAAATAAATCTGTTGGACTTTAACCTGGTATTGAGAGACTCCTTATTGTCTACCCCCCCCCACCCCGGTCCAACACCGACATCTCCACATCATGGTTTCCCTCCATGGGAAAGGGTTTTCTCTGCATCCGAACCCTCCCCCCTCTGAAGGCTTCCCATTGGTTATTTTCCTTTTCACCCGCCAGTCTTCGATTCCCCCCTGGGCCAGACCACTTCTAATTTCACTGATATCAACCTTCCCCCAGTGGAGGGTTTTCATGTTTGACTTTTCTTTCACCTTTTCCATAACTATTCTATTTTATGATCGGTATTACCTAAGTGCTCTCCTGCTGAAACATGCTGTTCCTGCGCCTCTCCATTCCCCAGAATTAGATGCAGCAATATGGCTGAATCAATAACCAAAAGAGAAAATGCTGGAAAATCTCAGCAGGTCTGGTAACATCTCTAAGGAGAGAAAAGAGCTGGTGTTTCGAGTCCAGACGACCCTTTGTCAAAGTTTTGGTCTCAAAACGTCAGCTCTTTTCTCTCCTTCCAGACACTGCCAGACCCGCTGAGATTTTCCAGCATTTTCTCTTTCGGTTTCAGGTTCCATCATCTGCAGTAATTTACTTTTATCAATTCTCCTCAGAAATGGTCTATCAAGTTGTACCAACCCACCAAGGAAACTATAATGAGAATGAAATTGGACAGACCACTAAACAGCAACCTAGACACCGGGCATGAACGTGACAGAAGGTAGTTGAGCGTACCAGTGTCTCGATATCGGGGATATCAGCCTGAGAGAGGACGCTGACATTGGTACGCCTTTCCTGCCAGTGGATTTGCAGGATTTTGCGGAGGCGACATTGCTGATATCTCTCCAGGGATTTGAGGTGTCTGCTGTACATTGTCCATGTTTCTGATGGATACGGGAGGGCGGAGACCATGGCTCCTCTATAGACCATGAGCTGGGTTGAGATCTCGGGCTTTGAACACTCTGTTTCTCGGGTGTTTGAAGACTGCCCGGCAGTTAATGCTGGATTTCATTGTCAATATCTGCTCACGCTGAGGGATTTTCTGAGGTAAGCTCCATACTCTGCAGGGGCATCACGGTGGAGCTTGATGCTCGGGGGGGGGGGTTAGTTTTATGTGGCAGGAGCGGACTGGCAGAGAACCACAGCAGGTCCACTCTCACACTGAATCTACTGGAACGTCCCAACTTTCAGGTGGAATTCTCGGACTTCCCTCCCTCACACACCCTCCCCTCCCTCACGCACCCTCCCCTCCCTCACGCACCCTCCCCTCCCTCACGCACCCTCCCCTCCCTCACGCACCCTCCCCTGCCTCACGCACCCTCCCCTGCCTCACGCACCCTCCCCTGCCTCACGCACCCTCCCCTGCCTCACGCACCCTCCCCTGCCTCACGCACCCTCCCCTGCCTCACGCACCCTCCCCTGCCTCACGCACCCTCCCCTCCCTCACGCACCCTCCCCTCCCTCACGCACCCTCCCCTCCCTCACGCACCCTCCCTGCCTCACGCACCCTCCCCTCCCTCACGCACCCTCCCCTCCCTCACGCACCCTCCCCTCCCTCACGCACCCTCCCCTCCCTCACGCACCCTCCCCTGCCTCACGCACCCTCCCCTGCCTCACGCACCCTCCCCTGCCTCACGCACCCTCCCCTGCCTCACGCACCCTCCCCTGCCTCACGCACCCTCCCCTGCCTCACGCACCCTCCCCTGCCTCACGCACCCTCCCCTGCCTCACGCACCCTCCCCTCCCTCACGCACCCTCCCCTCCCTCACGCACCCTCCCTGCCTCACGCACCCTCCCCTCCCTCACGCACCCTCCCCTCCCTCACGCACCCTCCCCTCCCTCACGCACCCTCCCCTCCCTCACGCACCCTCCCCTGCCTCACGCACCCTCCCCTGCCTCACGCACCCTCCCCTCCCTCACGCACCCTCCCCTCCCTCACGCACCCTCCCCTCCCTCACGCACCCTCCCCTGCCTCACGCACCCTCCCCTGCCTCACGCACCCTCCCCTCCCTCACGCACCCTCCCCTGCCTCACGCACCCTCCCCTCCCTCACGCACCCTCCCCTCCCTCACGCACCCTCCCCTCCCTCACGCACCCTCCCCTCCCTCACGCACCCTCCCGTCCCTCACGCACCCTCCCCTCCCTCACGCACCCTCCCCTCCCTCACGCACCCTCCCCTCCCTCACGCACCCTCCCCTCCCTCACGCACCTCCCCTCCCTCACGCACCCTCCCCTCCCTCACGCACCCTCCCCTCCCTCACGCACCCTCCCCTCCCTCACACACCTTTCCAAAGGTTGGATATGAGTGCACTAGGCTGGCGGTCCCACCAGCTGATGGTGGGCAGAAGGATGAGCTGCCAGCTGATCAGGAGATTCAGAGGGGAACTTGTGATGCATAATTAATGAGGCTCGAAGTGTAGGATCTGGAGTGGGATCCCCCCATTCTGGACAGCGGGAATGGTACCCCTCCCTCCCCAACCGCCGTCACCATCCCCCCCCAACCCCCAACCACAGCACAGTCTGAAAGATGGAGAATTCCAGGTGAAGATTGGGAAGTTCTGATAGATTGCAGTATTTGAGTGGATCTGGCATGGGAATTTCCAGCCCCTTTCCATTGGCAGGATCTTCCAGTCTTACTGAAGCTGATCCCACCCTCCCCCCCTCCCCACCGTGACAGGTTCCCCGGCAGCAGGACGGGCAATCTATGGAAAAGACAGGACTGGAAGATGTGCCAGTGGCCAATAGTGAACCAGCTTTGCTGTTGGGATACAGACCTCAGGGTGGTGGGAGGGTAACTACCCGTGGTGTTTAAGACACCATTTCAGCCCCAAAAGTCAATGTTTTGCATAAACTCAAGCGTATAGGGAGAGGGATGTTTTGCTGCAATTGTATAGAGTGTTGGTGAGACCACATCTGGAGTATTGTGTGCAGTTTTGGTCTCCTTATCTGAGGAAGCATGCCCTTGCTATAGAGGGAGTGCAGCGAAGGTTTACCAGACTGATTCCTGGGGTGGCAGGTCTGTCATATGAGGAGAGACTGAGTGGGTTAGGATTATATTCACTGGAATTTAGAAGAGTGAGAGGGGATCTCATAGAAACTTATAAAATTCTAACAGGGTTAGACAGGGTAGATTCAGAAAGAATGTTCCCGATGGTGGGGGGATCCAGAATTAGGGGTCAGAGTTTGAGGATAAGGGGTAAACCTTTTAGAACTGAGGTGAGGAGAAATTTCTTCACCCAGAGGGTGGGGAATGTGTGGAATTCACTCCCACAGAAAGTGGTTGAGGAGAAAACATTGTCTGATTTCAAGAAGAAATTGGGGCTAAAGGGATCGAGGGATATGGGAGGGGGTGGGGGGTTGGTTATCAGGATATTGAATTCAGTGATCAGCCAGGATCACAATGAATGGTGGAACAGGATGGAAGGGCCGAATGGCCTCCTCCTGCTTCTAGTTTCGATGTTTCTGTGTCTGTGTATTAGATCAACCCTCATTTTTATCCCCGATGTGCTGTTCTAGCTTTAGTTGTCAGCCCCAATATTTAACCTGGAGACGGATGTTTTATCTGTTTATTATAACTGGCTGCAGGGAGTCACACAGACTGTCGGGACTGGCTTGTGAAGATGCCCGGGGGGGGGTTAAAACCACACAGAGCACTCCCGGCAAACGACAAAGATAGTGAACCCCCATATCAGCGGTTACCGTTTATAATCAGCGAATAAATTCACCCTTGATTTGAGGCTTCAAAAGTCAATTTATATATCAACATCGAGAGAAATGATTCACTAAATAATAAAGAAATTGGTCAACAAAAACAGAATAAATTAATAAAATCAAATAAGTCCAGAATAGAGAGAGTGATGATTTTATAAATTAATAAAGAATGGTCAGTAGTAAAAGAGTTAAATTTATAAATTAATGTCAGGCAACAATTGAAAGTAATGAGTTTTTAAATTAATAAAGAAATTGGAGACAAATGAGGAATAAGAATTTGGAGCAATTACAATGCAGGAAGTTACGATAGCTTTGTGTGTGAGTTATCCAGAGGCAAATGATCCAAAGCTAATAGTTCAAACCCCAGCACAGCTCCTGGGGAGTTTAATTTATCAGAATTAGTACTTCTGAAACAGTGTCCATCTTTTAAGATGTTTTATGTAGGCTTTTACTATCAATAGTGTGATCTAAATACTGGACTAACTTTTGGAAAAAGTCACACTCCTCTTTCTCGATACACAGACCATATCCTTTAAGACATTCCGATGTTGCTACTAAATTATTCAAGTGCTCTTGTTCACGGAGCCTGGGCATTAGAATATCATCTAGGTAACATTGTACACCAAAGAGATCACTTATAATCTGGTCCATTAATCTTTGGAATAGGACGAGTGCGGATGTTATTCCAAAAGGCAATCTTTTGTAATGAAAAGGACCTTAATAAGTAACAGTGGTAAACAATGGTTGTAATTCACTGGTTGCATTCACCTGGGAATATATTCGTGAAAGATCAAACTTGCTGAATTTCTGCTCACCTGATACCCCAGCAAACAAATCTTCAATTAAAGGAAGTGGATATTGATTAGCACACAACATGGTTTGTGGTTGTTTTAAAATCTTTAAATGTTGTTATGGTTGATTTCCCTGCCTTCTAATATTCCAAGTGTGAGGGCCCACAGTGATTTATTTCTACTTTAGGATCCTTTCCCAATGTTCTCGATGAAACAAAGTCCCAATATGTCTCTAATTTTCTTTTTGTGATGTTCTATAGAAACATAGAAAAACTACAGCACAAACAGGCCCTTCAGCCCACAAGTTGTGCTGAACATGTCCTTACCTATGTTCGAAATTGTGGGTTTTACACAAAAAGAAAAAGATATAATTTGCACGCATAGATTCAAAGTAGCACACAACAGGTGTATTGAAGGAGCTGCTTCCATATGAAGGACAAACTGAAACTAAAACAGCAACCAATGCAGCACCCTAACGACACTGCCATCAAATCATGTGACTGGCTCTTAAAGCAATCATACAACCACTTGTGTATATAACACTTCTCCTTCCCCTTCTTCCCCTCCCAGCTCCTATCTCTGATTCCTGTTTTGTTCTCATGATCTACTGCCCATCACCAGATTGGAGTGTGACATGTTGTGGATGAGTCTATTTGAGTCCTGAATTTCCTGATATTGAGAGGCCTGATGGGACATGATCTACAGGGCAGCATTGTCAGACGTTTGGTTGGAAAATATACCGAGATCTGATTCTCCTCAGAGCTCCTCTGACCTCCCACTGGAATTGCAGAGGGCACTAACCGGATCCTGAGGGCAGTGAAATTCTCAGCTCATTTCAGACGGTGGGAGGGAGGCTAATGGAGGAGGGAAACTGAGAGAGATGGAGCGGAAATGGAGGGAGGGACAAAAAGGCTGAGTGGGAGAGAGTGGCTGAAGGATTAATGGGATTGTTTTCCCAGTGCGGGATGGAAGTCTGTCAATGGAGCTGGGCCAAGGTATTTGCTGAGCTACACGCATGAGCATGTTGCCGCTCCCACTCCTGCAGGAGAACCAAGGCCAAGAAACGATTCCAACTTAAAACAAACAGGTTGAAAAGTGTCGACCAGAGTATGAAAGCCCATCTTCCTTCTCCTGGGACAGGCCTCTGTCCACACTGACCAAGCAAGAATAAATCTCAGCAGGAGAAAACAGATTTGAAACACGTTTCCTTTTACTCACTGGAGTTGAGCAGAACCATGGCTTTCAGGCATAAATATTCCTCATGTTGTAGCTTTAACTCTCGGAACCTTGAAGTAGCTGCCAGTAACATGTCAAAGATTTCCAGAATACCCTCGACACATTGTCCCTCATCCCTAGAGACAAAAGTTTAAAACAAACAATCAGCAAAGATCAACAGAGGACACGGGTGAAGGAATCCAGTTACCAGCAGGATTAGGAGAAACTGGAATTGTTCTGTTTACAGCAGAGAAGATTCTGGGGAGATTTAATAGAAATGTTTAAGATTACCATGTGGTACCTTGTCAAAGGCCTTGCTAAAGTCCATGTAGACAACATCAACTGCACTGTCCTCATCTACTTTTGTGGTTACCCCTTCAAAAAACTCAATTAAATTTGTGAGACATGATTTTCCACTCACAAAGCCATGCTGACTGTCCCTAATCAGTCCTTGCATCTCTAAATGCCTATAGATCCTGTCTCTCAAAATATCCTCCAACAATTTACTCACCACAGATGTGAGGTTCATTAGCCTGTAGTTCTCAGGCTTTTCCCTGCAGCCCTTTTTAAACAAAGACACAACATTTGCCACTCTCCAATCTTCAGGGACCTCACCTGTGACTATTGATGATTCAGATATCTCGGCTGGGGGACCCGCAATTTCCTCCCTAGCCTCCCGCAACATCCTGGAATGCGCTTCATCAGGTCCCACAGATTCATCTACCTTGATGCGCTTTAAGACTTCCAGCACTTCCTTCTCTGTAATATGTACATTCCTCAAGATATCAATATTTATTTCCCCAAGTTCCCTAACATCCATGCTTTTTCAACAGTAAATACTGATGAGAAATATTCATTTAGGATCTCACCCATCTCTTGTGGATCCATACATAGATGACCTTGTTGATCCTTAAGAGGCCCTACTTTCTCCCTTGTTACTCTTGTGCCCTTTATGTATTTGTAGAAGCTCTTTGGATTCTCCTTTGCCTTATCTGCCAAACCAATCTCGTGTCCCCTTTTTGCCCTTCTGATTTCTATCTTAACTCTACTCCTACATCCCCTATACTCTTCAAGCGATTCACTTGATCCCAGCTGCCTATGCATGTCATGTGCCTCTTTCTTCTTGACCAGGACCTCAATATCCCAAGTCATCCACAGTTCCTGACTTCTGCCAGCCTTGCCCTTCACTCTAAGAGGAATGTTTTAACCTGAACTTTGGTGAACACACTTATGAAAGCCTCCCACTTACCAGAAGTCTGTTTGCCTTCTCACAGACTCCCCCAATTAACTTTTGAAAGTTCTTGCCTGATACCATCAAAATTGGCCTTGCCCCAATTTAGAATTGTAACTTTTGGGACAGACCTATCATTCTCCATTGCTATCTTAAAACCAATAGAATTACGGTCACTGGTCCTAAAGTGATCCCTCACTGACACTTCTGTCACCTAGCAGTGAACTGCCTGAAAAGGCAAGAAAGCAGATTCAATACAGTCCATTCTACAATTCAACATCCAGATATATAGGGTAATGAGGAAAGAGGAAGGGATGGTATTTTCTAAGGACAGGCATGATGGGCTGAATGTCCTGCCTCTGTACGGTGCCACTGTTTAATACTAAGCTCAGTGCTGTGGTCTCTGTCCTCCAACTGGAGGAGAATGTACAAATTTCACACAGACAGTGACCTGAGGTCGGAGTTGAACCTTGGACCTTGATGCTCTGAAACCACAGTTTTAACCAGTGTGCCACCATGCCACCCGCCAACAGATTAGCATTTCCTCAGCAGTGACCCTCTGACAGTGCGGCACTCCCTCAGCACTGACCCTCTGACAGTGCGGCACTCCCTCAGCACTGACCCTCTGACAGTGCGGCACTCCCTCAGCACTGACCCTCTGACAGTGCGGCACTCCCTCAGCACTGACCCTCTGACAGTGCGGCGCTCCCTCAGCACTGACCCTCTGACAGTGCGGCACTCCCTCAGCACTGACCCTCTGACAGTGTGGCACTCCCTCAGCACTGACCCTCTGACAGTGCGGCACTCCCTCAGCACTGACCCTCTGACAGTGTGGCACTCCCTCAGCACTGACCCTCTGACAGTGCGGCACTCCCTCAGCACTGACCCTCTGACAGTGCGGCGCTCCCTCAGCACTGACCCTCTGACAGTGCGGCACTCCCTCAGCACTGACCCTCTGACAGTGTGGCACTCCCTCAGCACTGACCCTCTGACAGTGCAGCACTCCCTCAGCACTGACCCTCTGACAGTGTGGCACTCCCTCAGCACTGACCCTCTGACAGTGTGGCACTCCCTCAGCACTGACCCTCTGACAGTGCAGCACTCCCTCAGCACTGACCCTCTGACAGTGTGGCACTCCCTCAGCACTGACCCTCTGACAGTGCAGCACTCCCTCAGCACTGACCCTCTGACAGTGCGGCACTCCCTCAGCACTGACCCTCTGACAGTGCGGCACTCCCTCAGCACTGACCCTCTGACAGTGCGGCACTCCCTCAGCACTGACCCTCTGACAGTGCGGCGCTCCCTCAGCACTGACCCTCTGACAGTGCGGCACTCCCTCAGCACTGACCCTCTGACAGTGTGGCACTCCCTCAGCACTGACCCTCTGACAGTGCAGCACTCCCTCAGCACTGACCCTCTGACAGTGTGGCACTCCCTCAGCACTGACCCTCTGACAGTGCAGCACTCCCTCAGCACTGACCCTCTGACAGTGTGGCACTCCCTCAGCACTGACCCTCTGACAGTGCAGCACTCCCTCAGCACTGACCCTCTGACAGTGCGGCACTCCCTCAGCACTGACCCTCTGACAGTGCGGCACTCCCTCAGCACTGACCCTCTGACAGTGCGGCACTCCCTCAGCACTGACCCTCTGACAGTGTGGCACTCCCTCAGCACTGACCCTCTGACAGTGCGGCACTCCCTCAGCACTGACCCTCTGACAGTGCGGCACTCCCTCAGCACTGACCCTCTGACAGTGCGGCACTCCCTCAGCACTGACCCTCTGACAGTGCGGCACTCCCTCAGCACTGACCCTCTGACAGTGTGGCACTCCCTCAGCACTGACACTCTGACAGTGCGGCACTCCCTCAGCACTGACCCCCTGACAGTGCGGCACTCCCTCAGCACTGACCCTCTGACAGTGCGGCACTCCCTCAGCGCTGACCCTCTGACAGTGCGGCACTCCCTCAGCGCTGACCCTCTGACAGTGCGGCACTCCCTCAGCACTGACCCTCTGACAGTGCGGCACTCCCTCAGCACTGACCCTCTGACAGTGCGGCACTCCCTCAGCACTGACCCCCTGACGGTGCGGCACTCCCTCAGCGCTGACCCTCTGACAGTGCGGCACTCCCTCAGCACTGACCCTCTGACAGTGCGGCACTCCCTCAGCACTGACCCTCTGACAGTGCGGCACTCCCTCAGCGCAATGTTGTGTTGAGTGAGGGTGAACCCACTATTTCCGGGGAGGCCGGGGCCCTCGGGACACAGCTGATAGAAGCTGCAATGAACAACTGATTGAAAAGAGATAAGCTGGTGCTTTCCCGCTGTGTCTGTCACAGGAATCGGAGAGGGTGAGGGGTGGACAATGGAAAGGTCCATTGACCTTGGGTGGGATTTTCCGGTTTGGGGAAGGGTAATGTCCATCGAGTTTACTAATTTATACACTGACGGTAAAATGTCCCGTCACCGAGTGATTGGCTCTCATCGAGTGAGAGTGATGGAGTGACAGATTCGGTTTTGAACAGTTTGCTGGAATTAATGATGGAGGAATTTTCTCTCCTTTCACTGGGTGAAGCTGACCAGAAACGTGGCAACGTCCGGGAATATTCACATGAACGGCCGGAATGGGAGCAAATACAAACTCCTCGGAAAATACCACCATTATCCCAGCTCCACTGGAACAGACACTTGGCCAAGATAACAGCAGGTTGAGTAGTAAAAGACACACACACACAGGCGCACACACAGGCGCACACACACACACAGGTGCACAGACAGACACACACACAGGCGCGCGTGCACACAGGCGCGCGCACACACAGGCGCACGCACGCACAGGCGCACACAGGCACAGGCGCACGCACGCACAGGCGCACACAGGCACAGGCGCACACAGGCACAGGCGCACACAGGCACAGGCGCACACAGGCACAGGCGCACACAGGCACAGGCGCACACAGGCACAGGCGCACGCACACACAGGCGCACGCACACACAGGCGCACGCACACACAGGCGCACGCACACACAGGCGCACGCACACACAGGCGCACACAGGCACAGGCGCACACAGGCACAGGCGCATGCACACAGGCGCACGCACACACAGGCGCACACAGGCACAGGCGCACACAGGCACAGTCAAATAAACTCACACGTACAGACACACACACAAACACAGACACATTCACATACACAGACAGTCAGATAAACTCACACTCAGACATTCTCACGCACAGACACACACACACACAAGACAGTCATAGTCAGACACATGCACACATACAGGCACACACACACACATATACACACAGTCAGACACAGGTGAACACAGGTAGACAGAACCACATAAATGTACATAAACATACACACAGACAGCCAGAACCAGACAGCACTCAGACACAGACATAGTTACATACACATACAGAAAAACATATGTAGACAGACACACACACCAACAGATACACACATACACATAGACAGACACACAGACAGATACACACACATATCACGCATGAATACACACAGACAGCCAGAACCAGATAGCACTCAGACACACAGTTACACACACATACAGAAACATGTAGACAGATATCCACAAATACATACACAGACGCACAGAGACACACATACATCATGCATAGACCAAAGTAGAACACGCAGGGTAAATGGTAGGACTCTGAAGAGTGCAGATGAACAGAGGGATCTGGGAATACAGGTACAGAATTCCCTAAAAGTGATGTCACAGATGGATAGGGTTGTAAAGAGTGCTTTTGGTACATTGGCCTTTATAAATCGGAGTATCGAGTATAAAAATTGGTGTGTTATGGTAAGGTTGTGTAAGACATTGGTGATGCCAAATTTAGAGTATTGGGTACAGTTTTGGTCACCGAGTTATGGGAAGGATGTAAATAAAGTTGAAAGAGTGCAGAGAACGTTCACGAGGATGTTGCCAGGACTTGAGAAGCTGAGTTACAGAGAGAGATTGAATAGGTTAGGACTTTATTCCCTAGAGCATAGATGAGGGGAGATTTGATGGAGGTGTATAAGATTTTGATGGGTATAGATAGAGTGAATACAAGCAGGCTTTTTCACCTGAGGCTAGGGGAGGAAAAAAAACCAGAGGGCATGGGTTAAGGGTGAAAGAAGAAAAGTTTAAAGGGAATATTGGGGGCGCTTCTTCACACAGTGTGGTGGGAGTGTGGAATGAGCTGCCGGATAAAGTGGTAAATGCGGGGTCACTTTTAATATTTAAGAAAAACTTGGATGAGAGGGGTGTGGAGGGATATGGTCCAAGTGCAGGTCAGTGGGACTAAGCAAAAAATGGTTGGGCACAGACAAGAAGGGCCAAAAGGCCTGTTTCTGAGCTGTAATTTTCTATGGTTCTAAATAGACACACAGACATAGACAGACAGAACCAGACAACACTCAGACACCACACAGATACACAAACACATATAGACAGGCAGCCAGACACATTCTCTCTTTCTCCTTCAGGGTACTATGGTTAATGGTCAGGCTTTATTCACTCCAGTCTCTCACACATTCTGTAAGCCCAAACTCTATAATCATTCTCAAATCCATCGCTGTGGAAATCCATCACATTCTCCAAGAACACTGAAGCCCCACAGTTTGATGCAATTTCAGAGCAGACTCTGAGCAATTTCGATTTACAATCTGAATAACCAAATTCCCACTTGGTGAAGGTCACACCTTTGTAGAATTTATAAGAATCTTCATTCTCTTTATTCTCCATCTGAATTTTTATTGATTTCTTCTCTTTGATTGGTCAGAAACATTAACTCACACCAATAGTCCCCGAGCTTCAATCAACGATCTGTTCCTTTATCAATGCTCACTCTATTCTTCACTCTGTCTTCTTCCTCCAACTCCTGACTTCCTCACTCACACTATCACCAGAATCTCGGACAAGGAGGAAGCCATTCAGCCCCTCGAGCCTGATTGGTCAATATGGCTGGTTTCTAACCTAGCTCCACATCACACATGTCAATAACAAAACCCATCAATCTCAGCTTCAACAGTCATTTGTGGAAGAGAATTCCAAACTTTCTGTCAATTAATGTTTTCTAGTCTCATTCCTGATGTTTCTAAACTCTGTCCCATCGTCTGAAACTCCCCAAGACATGGCAATACTTTTTCTCTTCCTTTCTATCCTGTCTATCCCTTTCATATCGTGAAAAATTTGTTCAAATCATCTCTTAACCTTTAAAATTCTCAAGAATTGACCCCTTGAGAGTGTAATCACTCCTTATAATTTAACATGAATGCATTACTCCACACCAGGCTCCTGCTCAGGTCGATGGCCAGAATTTTACTGTCCCGCCGACCTCAGGAATCGGAGTGAGTGGAGGATGGACAACGGGAAGGTCCGTTGGTCTCAGGCGGGATTTTTCTGGTTTTGGGATGAGTGAAGCTGTAAAACCCTGTCTGATATCTCCATCCTGGGGTGTTCTGTTCACAGTGACTCCACGTTACACTGTCAGGTGATTCATTTTGGTAGAACAGATTTAAGTGTGGATTACAGGGTCAACGGCAGGGTTCTGAGGAATGTGGAGGAACAGAGAGATCTTGGAGTTCTTATCCGCAGATCTCTGAAGGTTGCCACTCAAGTGGATAGAGTGTGAAGAAGGCTCATAGTGTGTTAGCGTTTATTAACAGGGGGTTTGAGTTTAAGAGCTGTGGGGTTATGCTGCAACTATACCGGACCTTGGTGAGACCACATTTGGAATATTGTGTTCAGTTCTGGTCACCTCACTATAAGAAGGATGTGGAAGCATTGGAGAGAGTGCAGAGGAGATTTACCAGGATGCTGCCTGGTTTGGAGGGTGGGTCTTATGAGGAAAGGTTGAGGGAGCTGGGGCTTTTCTCTTTAGAGCGGAGGATAAGAGGCGACTTAATAAAGGTTTATAAGATGATGAGGGGGATAGATAGAGTGGACGTTCAGAGACTATTTCCTCGGGTGGATGTAGCTGTTACTAGGGGGCATAACTATAAGGTTGACGGTGGGAGATATAGGAGGGATGTCCGTGGTAGATTCTTCACTCAGAGAGTGGTTGGGGTGTGGAATGCACTGCCTGCTGTGATAGTGGAGTCGGACACTTTAGGAATTTTCAAGCGGTTATTGGGTAGGTACATGGAGCACAGCAGAATGATAGGGAGTGGGATAGAGTGATCGTGGGTTTGAACAAAGCTCAGCACAACATCGAGGGCCTATACTGTGCTGTAAGGTTCTATATTCTATGTTTAATAAGGGCTGACCTTTGCCATGTTATATCCTCTGGATATAGAGGTCAGCAGTTCAGAGTGGGGTTACTTTCCTTTCACTTTGACTCTGATAAGTTTCTCTGCCGAGAACAGCAACCTAGACGATTCCAGCTGTCTTCTGTCTTTCCAGATGTTACTGATCCTTTCGAGTGTTCCTCACACTCACTGGATTTTATACTTTTTGAATTGCTGCTTTTGTCATCTCTTTCTGATCTTGGGCTGTTTCTGTCTCTTGCTTTTCCTTGAAATATTTTCACAGGAGAATGAGTTTGCAGGGTCAGCTGGGGGAATGGGAGATAACTCTGTCAAAAAGCTAGCACGGACACAGAGGGCTGAATGGCCTCTCTGTGCTGAAGGATTCTGTGGTCAGATGGTGGAAGATGGGCCACAATTGGAGAAGGGTGAGGGGATTATTCACATAAAAACGCAGACTGATGTGTAATAAATGCAGAGAGAGATGGGGTGGAGATCAGTAAATCTTCATGAGTACGGTTCAATAATGGGAGGGAAGTGGGTGCAATCAGGGGTTCATTGTGTGTAGTTGTAGCACACACATCCTGGGCACAGGGATCATTAGTGAATGTTCCCACCCCAGTGTGTGTCAGACTAATCCCCACCTTGACCTTGAGGTTAGGTCTGAGCCACATGGGGCCAGGGTGACTGCAGAGACAAGATGAACCTTATTACTGACCTCAGTATGGTGGGAGGGGTCCAAAATTATAGCCCACAAAGATAGCCACAAAAAATCTAACTCACAGGAGCATGATGGAAGACTCCTCACTTGCCTGGATGGGTGCAGCTCCAACAATATTCAAGAAGCTCAACACCATCCAGGACAAAGCAGCCCACTTGATTGGCACCACATCTACAAACATTCAATCCCTCCACCACTGATACTCAGAAGCAGCGGTGTGTACTATCTACAAGATGCGCTGCAGCAATTCATCAAAGATCCTTAGGCAGCACCTTCCAAACCCATGACCACTTCCATCTAGAAGGACAAGGGCAGCAGATACGTGGAAACACCACCACCTTCAAGTTTCCCTCCAAGCCACTCACCATCCTGACTTTATATCAGCTGTTCCTTCAGTGTCACTGGATCAAAATCCTGGAATTCCCCCCCACTAACAATACTGGATACAGAACTGGCTCGGTCAAAGAAGACAGAGGGTAGCAGTGGGAGGGTGTGTTTCTGAATGGAGGGCTGTGACAAGTGGTGTTCCTCAGGGATCAGTGCTGGGACCTTTGCTGTTTGTAATATATATAAATGATGTGGAGGGAAAATGTAACTGGATTGATTAGTAAGTTTGTGGATGATACAAAGGTTTGGTGGATTTGCGGACAGCGATGAGGATCATCAGAGGATACAGCAGGATATAGATCAGTTGGAGACTTGGGCGGAGAGATGGCAGATGGAGTTTAATCCAGACAAATATGAGACAATGCATTTTGGAAGGTTTAATACAGATAGGAAATATATAGTAAATGGCAGAACCCTTAAGAATACTGATAGGCAGAGGGATCTGGGTGTACAGATACACAGGTCATTGAAACTGGCAATGCATGTGGGGAAGGTAGTCAAGGAGGCATACGGCATGGGGTATTCATCGGCTGGGGTACTGAGTTTAAAAATTGGCAAGCCACGTTAATGCTTTATAGCTTAGTGAGGCCGCACTTGGAATACAGTGTTCAATTCTGGTCACTACACTACCAGAAGGATGTGGAGGCTTTGGAGAGAGTATAGAAAAGATTTACCAGGATGTTGCCTGGTACGGAGGGCATTAGCTATGAGGAGAGGTTGGAGAAACTTGGTTTGTTCTCGCTGGGGTGACAGAGGCTGAGGGGAGACCTGATAGAAGGCTACAAGATTGAGAGGCATGGACAGAGTGGATAGTCAGAAGCTTTTTCCCAGGGTGGTAGAGTCAATTACTAGGGGGCATAGTTTAAGGTGCGAGGGGCAAGGTTTAAAGGAGATGTACGAGGCAGGTTTTTTTACACAGAGGGTGGTGGGTGCCTGGAACTCATTGCTGGGGGAGGTAGTGGAAGTGGATACAATAGTGATTTTTAAAAGGCCATCTTGACAAATCCATGAATCGGCTAGGAATAGAGGGATATGGTCCCCGGAAGGGTAGGGGGTTTTAGTTCAGTCGGGGCAGTATGGTCGGTGCAGCTTGGAGGGCCGAAGGGCCTGTTCCTGTGCTGTAATCGTCTTTATTCTTTGTTCTTTAACAGCACTGTGGTGTACATTCTGCACATGGACTGCAGCGGTTCAAGAAAGCAGCTCACCACCACTTCCTCACAAAGTTGATCTTTCTCTACACCCTACCTATATCTGTAACACTACATTCTGCACTCTCTCCCCTTTCCTTCTCTATGAATGGTATGCTTTGTCTGTATAGCACACAAGAAACAATAATTTTCACTGCAAATTAATACATGTGACAATAATAAATCCAATCAAATCAAAGACAATTAGTGGTTACAATACTGGCCAATGACACCCATGTCAAATGTAAGAAAATAATTTTTAAAAATGGCAAAGGATCATGGGGGAGGGATGGGTGAGGCATATAGAGAAGGTGTGTGTGTGTGTGTATGGCTGATAGTGTGGGGGTGTGGGGGTAAGGTGGGGGTGTATGTGTGTGGGTGGGAGTGTTTGTGTGTGTGTGTGGGGGGGGTATGTGTGTTTGTGTGTGTGTGTGAAAGTGTGGGGGTGTGTAGGTGGTGGTGTGTGGGTGGGGATGTGTGGGTGGGGGTGTGTGGGTGGGTGGGGTGTGTGTGTGGGTGGGTGTGTGTGTGTGTGGGGGGGGTGGGTGTGGCTGAGTGTGTGTGTGTGGGTGACTATGTGTATGTGGGTGTGTGGGTGTGGGTGTGTGTGTGGGTGTGGGTGGGTGTATGTGGGTGGGTGTGTGTATATGGGTGTGTGTGTGTGTGACTATGTGTATGTGGGTGTGTGTGTGTGGGTGTATGTGTGGGTGTGTGTATATGGGTGTGTGTATGTGGGGGTGTGTATGTGGGGGTGTGTATGTGGGGGTGTGTATGTGGGGGTGGGTGTGTGGGTGGGTGTGTGTGTGGGTGTGTGGGTGTGTGTGTGGGTGTGTGTGTGTGTGTGTGTGGGTGTGTGTGTGTGGGTGTGTGGGTGTGTGTGTGTGTGGGTGTGTGGGTGTGTGTGTGTCTGTGTGTGTGGGTGTGTGTGTGGGTGTGTGTGTGGGTGTGTATGTGTGTGGATACGTTGTTGAAGGTTTATGATGGTGACTGAGGGAGACTGAGTGGGGAGGGAGATCCAGGCTGAGCTGTGCTCAGATTGACAGAAAACCACATCAGGGACAAGAGTTTTAAACCCTCGCTTTTCACAGGATTTTATTAATCTCAGATGCTGTCCACCCAACTGCCAGTTACAGCTGCCAACATCCCTGTCAAATAAAAAAGTAAATTATTTGAGTTTTTAATCTCAAGCTGTTTAAATTTATCTAATTTTAAATTATGATCTCACATTTGGTTTTTATTCCCCTCTCAAATGAGCCATTTTATTCCAGCCTCTCTCTCTCTCCCACTCTCTCAGCCAAGGATCATCCTCCTGCTCCATTGAATCTCCCCCATTGCCCCCTTTCTGACAGGGTTCAGATAGCCCAGTCAGATTAATATCCCAAAGTCTCCCTCCCCCCCTCGTGGCACAGTGGGTTAGCACTGCTGTCTCACAGTGCCCAGGGACCCGGGTTCACACAGTGGGTTAGCACTGCTGTCTCACACTGCCCAGGGACCCGGGTTCACACAGTGGGTTAGCACTGCTGCCTCACAGTGCCCAGGGACCCGGGTTCACACAGTGGGTTAGCACTGCTGTCTCACAGCGCCCAGGGACCCGGGTTCACACAGTGGGTTAGCACTGCTGCCTCACAGTGCCCAGGGACCCGGGTTCACACAGTGGGTTAGCACTGCTGTCTCACAGCGCCCAGGGACCCAGGTTCACACAGTGGGTTAGCACTGCTGCCTCACAGTGCCCAGGGACCCGGGTTCACACAGTGGGTTAGCACTGCTGTCTCACACTGCCCAGGGACCCGGGTTCACACAGTGGGTTAGCACTGCTGCCTCACAGTGCCCAGGGACCTGGGTTCACACAGTGGGTTAGCACTGCTGCCTCACAGCGCCCAGGGACCTGGGTTCACACAGTGGGTTAGCACTGCTGCCTCACAGTGCCCAGGGACCCGGGTTCACACAGTGGGTTAGCACTGCTGTCTCACAGCGCCCAGGGACCCGGGTTCACACAGTGGGTTAGCACTGCTGTCTCACACTGCCCAGGGACCCGGGTTCACACAGTGGGTTAGCACTGCTGCCTCACAGTGCCCAGGGACCTGGGTTCACACAGTGGGTTAGCACTGCTGCCTCACAGCGCCCAGGGACCTGGGTTCACACAGTGGGTTAGCACTGCTGTCTCACAGTGCCCAGGGACCCGGGTTCACACAGTGGGTTAGCACTGCTGTCTCACAGCGCCCAGGGACCCGGGTTCACACAGTGGGTTAGCGCTGCTGTCTCAGAGCGCCCAGGGACCTGGGTTCACACAGTGGGTTAGCACTGCTGTCTCACAGTGCCCAGGGACCCGGGTTCACACAGTGGGTTAGCACTGCTGCCTCACAGCGCCCAGGGACCCGGGTTCACACAGTGGGTTAGCACTGCTGCCTCACAGTGCCCAGGGACCCGGGTTCACACAGTGGGTTAGCACTGCTGCCTCACAGCGCCCAGGGACCCGGGTTCACACAGTGGGTTAGCACTGCTGTCTCACAGTGCCCAGGGACCCGGGTTCACACAGTGGGTTATCACTGCTGCCTCACAGCGCCCAGGGACCCGGGTTCACACAGTGGGTTAGCACTGCTGTCTCACAGTGCCCAGGGACCCGGGTTCACACAGTGGGTTAGCACTGCTGCCTCACAGCGCCCAGGGACCCGGGTTCACACAGTGGGTTAGCGCTGCTGCCTCAGAGCGCCCAGGGACCCGGGTTCACACAGTGGGTTAGCGCTGCTGTCTCACAGCGCCCAGGGACCCGGGTTCACACAGTGGGTTAGCACTGCTGTCTCACAGCGCCCAGGGACCCGGGTTCACACAGTGGGTTAGCGCTGCTGCCTCAGAGCGCCCAGGGACCCGGGTTCACACAGTGGGTTAGCGCTGCTGTCTCACAGTGCCCAGGGACCCGGGTTCACACAGTGGGTTAGCACTGCTGTCTCACAGCGCCCAGGGACCCGGGTTCACACAGTGGGTTAGCACTGCTGCCTCACAGCGCCCAGGGACCTGGGTTCACACAGTGGGTTAGCACTGCTGTCTCACAGCGCCCAGGGACCTGGGTTCACAGTGGGTTAGCACTGCTGCCTCACAGCGCCCAGGGACCTGGGTTCACACAGTGGGTTAGCACTGCTGCCTCACAGTGCCCAGGGACCCGGGTTCACACAGTGGGTTAGCACTGCTGCCTCACAGCCCCAGGGACCCGGGTTCACACAGTGGGTTAGCACTGCTGCCTCACAGCGCCCAGGGACCCGGGTTCACACAGTGGGTTAGCACTGCTGCCTCACAGCGCCCAGGGACCTGGGTTCACACAGTGGGTTAGCACTGCTGTCTCACACTGCCCAGGGACCCGGGTTCACACAGTGGGTTAGCACTGCTGCCTCACAGCGCCCAGGGACCCGGGTTCACAGTGGGTTAGCACTGCTGCCTCACAGCGCCCAGGGACCTGGGTTCACACAGTGGGTTAGCACTGCTGCCTCACAGCGCCCAGGGACCCGGGTTCACACAGTGGGTTAGCGCTGCTGTCTCACAGCGCCCAGGGACCCGGGTTCACACAGTGGGTTAGCACTGCTGCCTCACAGCGCCCAGGGACCCGGGTTCACACAGTGGGTTAGCACTGCTGTCTCACAGCGCCCAGGGACCCGGGTTCACACAGTGGGTTAGCACTGCTGCCTCACAGCGCCCAGGGACCTGGGTTCACACAGTGGGTTAGCGCTGCTGTCTCACAGCGCCCAGGGACCCGGGTTCACACAGTGGGTTAGCACTGCTCCCTCACAGAGCCCAGGGACCCGGGTTCACACAGTGGGTTAGCGCTGCTGCCTCACAGTGCCCAGGGACCTGGGTTCACATAGTGGGTTAGCGCTGCTGTCTCACAGCGCCCAGGGGCCTGGGTTCACACAGTGGGTTAGCACTGCTGTCTCACAGTGCCCAGGGACCCGGGTTCACACAGTGGGTTAGCGCTGCTGTCTCACAGCGCCCAGGGGCCTGGGTTCACACAGTGGGTTAGCACTGCTGTCTCACAGCGCCCAGGGACCCGGGTTCACACAGTGGGTTAGCGCTGCTGCCTCACAGTGCCCAGGGACCTGGGTTCACACAGTGGGTTAGCGCTGCTGTCTCACAGCGCCCAGGGGCCTGGGTTCACACAGTGGGTTAGCACTGCTGTCTCACAGCGCCCAGGGACCCGGGTTCACACAGTGGGTTAGCGCTGCTCCCTCACAGAGCCCAGGGACCCGGGTTCACACAGTGGGTTAGCACTGCTCCCTCACAGAGCCCAGGGACCCGGGTTCACACAGTGGGTTAGCACTGCTGTCTCACAGTGCCCAGGGACCCGGGTTCACACAGTGGGTTATCACTGCTGCCTCACAGCGCCCAGGGACCCGGGTTCACACAGTGGGTTAGCACTGCTGTCTCACAGTGCCCAGGGACCCGGGTTCACACAGTGGGTTAGCACTGCTGCCTCACAGCGCCCAGGGACCCGGGTTCACACAGTGGGTTAGCGCTGCTGCCTCAGAGCGCCCAGGGACCCGGGTTCACACAGTGGGTTAGCGCTGCTGTCTCACAGCGCCCAGGGACCCGGGTTCACACAGTGGGTTAGCACTGCTGTCTCACAGCGCCCAGGGACCCGGGTTCACACAGTGGGTTAGCGCTGCTGCCTCAGAGCGCCCAGGGACCCGGGTTCACACAGTGGGTTAGCGCTGCTGTCTCACAGTGCCCAGGGACCCGGGTTCACACAGTGGGTTAGCACTGCTGTCTCACAGCGCCCAGGGACCCGGGTTCACACAGTGGGTTAGCACTGCTGCCTCACAGCGCCCAGGGACCTGGGTTCACACAGTGGGTTAGCACTGCTGTCTCACAGCGCCCAGGGACCTGGGTTCACAGTGGGTTAGCACTGCTGCCTCACAGCGCCCAGGGACCTGGGTTCACACAGTGGGTTAGCACTGCTGCCTCACAGTGCCCAGGGACCCGGGTTCACACAGTGGGTTAGCACTGCTGCCTCACAGCCCCAGGGACCCGGGTTCACACAGTGGGTTAGCACTGCTGCCTCACAGCGCCCAGGGACCCGGGTTCACACAGTGGGTTAGCACTGCTGCCTCACAGCGCCCAGGGACCTGGGTTCACACAGTGGGTTAGCACTGCTGTCTCACACTGCCCAGGGACCCGGGTTCACACAGTGGGTTAGCACTGCTGCCTCACAGCGCCCAGGGACCCGGGTTCACAGTGGGTTAGCACTGCTGCCTCACAGCGCCCAGGGACCTGGGTTCACACAGTGGGTTAGCACTGCTGCCTCACAGCGCCCAGGGACCCGGGTTCACACAGTGGGTTAGCGCTGCTGTCTCACAGCGCCCAGGGACCCGGGTTCACACAGTGGGTTAGCACTGCTGCCTCACAGCGCCCAGGGACCCGGGTTCACACAGTGGGTTAGCACTGCTGTCTCACAGCGCCCAGGGACCCGGGTTCACACAGTGGGTTAGCACTGCTGCCTCACAGCGCCCAGGGACCTGGGTTCACACAGTGGGTTAGCGCTGCTGTCTCACAGCGCCCAGGGACCCGGGTTCACACAGTGGGTTAGCACTGCTCCCTCACAGAGCCCAGGGACCCGGGTTCACACAGTGGGTTAGCGCTGCTGCCTCACAGTGCCCAGGGACCTGGGTTCACACAGTGGGTTAGCGCTGCTGTCTCACAGCGCCCAGGGGCCTGGGTTCACACAGTGGGTTAGCACTGCTGTCTCACAGTGCCCAGGGACCCGGGTTCACACAGTGGGTTAGCGCTGCTGTCTCACAGCGCCCAGGGGCCTGGGTTCACACAGTGGGTTAGCACTGCTGTCTCACAGCGCCCAGGGACCCGGGTTCACACAGTGGGTTAGCGCTGCTGCCTCACAGTGCCCAGGGACCTGGGTTCACACAGTGGGTTAGCGCTGCTGTCTCACAGCGCCCAGGGGCCTGGGTTCACACAGTGGGTTAGCACTGCTGTCTCACAGCGCCCAGGGACCCGGGTTCACACAGTGGGTTAGCGCTGCTCCCTCACAGAGCCCAGGGACCCGGGTTCACACAGTGGGTTAGCGCTGCTGTCTCACAGTGCCCAGGGACCCGGGTTCACACAGTGGGTTAGCGCTGCTGTCTCACAGCCCCAGGGACCCGGGTTCACACAGTGGGTTAGCGCTGCTGTCTCACAGCCCCAGGGACCCGGGTTCACACAGTGGGTTAGCACTGCTGTCTCACAGCGCCCAGGGACCTGGGTTCACAGTGGGTTAGCACTGCTGCCTCACAGCGCCCAGGGACCCGGGTTCACACAGTGGGTTAGCACTGCTGTCTCACAGTGCCCAGGGACCCGGGTTCACACAGTGGGTTAGCGCTGCTGTCTCACAGCCCCAGGGACCCGGGTTCACACAGTGGGTTAGCGCTGCTGTCTCACAGCCCCAGGGACCCGGGTTCACACAGTGGGTTAGCACTGCTGTCTCACAGCGCCCAGGGACCTGGGTTCACACAGTGGGTTAGCACTGCTGTCTCACAGCGCCCAGGGACCTGGGTTCACACAGTGGGTTAGCACTGCTGTCTCACAGCGCCCAGGGACCTGGGTTCACACAGTGGGTTAGCGCTGCTGCCTCACAGCGCCCAGGGACCCGGGTTCACACAGTGGGTTAGCACTGCTGTCTCACAGCGCCCAGGGGCCTGGGTTCACACAGTGGGTTAGCGCTGCTGCCTCACAGAGCCCAGGGACCCGGGTTCACACAGTGGGTTAGCACTGCTGCCTCACAGTGCCCAGGGACCTGGGTTCACAGTGGGTTATCACTGCTGCCTCACAGCGCTAGAGGCCCGGGTTCACAGTGGGTTAGCGCTGCTGCCTCACAGCGCTAGGGTCCTGGGTTCACAGTGGGTTAGCACTGCTGTCTCACAGTGCCCAGGGACCTGGGTTCACAGTGGGTTAGCACTGCTGTTTCACAGCGCCAGGGTCCTGGGTTCAATTCCCAGCTTGGGTCACTGTCTGTGCAGAGTCTGCACATTCTCCCCATGTCTGTGTGGGTTTTCTCCAGGTGCTCTGGTTTTTTCCCATAGTCCAAAAGATTTGATTTATTATTGTCACATATATTAGTAAAAAGTGAAAAGTGTTGTTTCTTTCACGCTATACAGACGAAACATACCGTTCATAGAGAAGGAAAGGAGAGAGTGCAGAATGTAGTGTTACAGTCATTGCTAGGGTGTAGAGAAAGATCAACTTAATGTGAGGTCGGTCCATTCAAAAGTCTGATGATAGCAGGGAAGAAGCTGTTCTTGAGTCGGTGGTATGTTGTATGGGGCGACATGGTAGCGCAGTGGTTAGCACTACTGCTCCACAGCTCCATGAACCTGGGTTCGATCCCCAGCTTGGGTTGCAGTCTGTGTGGAAGTTGCACATTCTCCTCGTGTCTGCATGGGTTTCCTCCCACAGTCCAAAAATGTGCGGGTTAGGTTGATTGGCTGTGATAAATTGACCCTAGTGTTGGGGGAATTAGCAGGGTTGTGGGAATAGGGTGGGATTGTGGTCGGTGCAGACTCGATGGGCTGAATAGCCTCTTTCTGTACTGTAGGGTTTCTATGATTTCTATATTTACTTCAGGCTGAAAGATGTCCCGGTTACGTGGATTGGCCATGCTAAATTCTCCCTCAGTTTACCCAAACAGGCACTGGGGTGTGGCAACTAGGGGATTTTCACAGTAACTTCATTGCAGTGTTAATGTAAACCCACTAGTGATTAATAAATAAACTTTAAACTTTACTGATAGGGAGCAGCAGGGGAGGGGACACCTGGGACTCTCTCCACAATATGTTCTGGATGCTGTAAGTCAGCTGGAAATTCAGAATAACATTCAGTTGATGAAGAGAAACAAGGAATAAACGGGGCGGGGGGTCGGAGGGGGCGGGGGGCAGAGGGGGCAGAGGGGGCGGGGGGCCGGAGGGGGCGGGGGGCGGAGGGGGCGGGGGGTCGGAGGGGGGCGGGGGGTCGGAGGGGGCGGGGGGCCGGAGGGGGCGGGGGGGCAGAGACACATCTGCAAAGCCAGAACAAAAGTAATTCACATTCCCCTCACCTGTCCAGAATGAGATCCGGAGCAAAGAGCAGTTTCCCAGGATATTCAATCGACCTCCACATCAAACCCACCATTAAAACTTCCAACCAGCAACACTCCAGGAGCTGCACTTGGTCATGGAGATCCAGGTCAAGAAAACCTGCCAACATTAACACAGCATCAGGTATTCATCACATCGCTTTGAAGGTGGATACCATGGTTACACAGGCTCAGATACAGAGTAAATCTCCCTCTACACTGTCCCCATCAAACACTCCCAGGACAGGGACAGCACGGGGTTAGATACAGAGTAAAGCTCCCTCTACACTGTCTCCCATCAAACACTCCCAGGACAGGTACAGCATGGGGTTAGATACAGAGTAAAGCTCCCTCTACACTGTCCCCCCAATCAAACACTCCCAGGACAGGGACAGCACGGGGTTAGATACAGAGTAAAGCTCCCTCTACACTGTCCCCCCCATCAAACACTCCCAGGACAGGGACAGCACGGGGTTAGATACAGAGTAAAGCTCCCTCTACACTGTCCCCCCCCATCAAACACTCCCAGGACAGGTACAGCACGGGGTTAGATACAGAGTAAAGCTCCCTCTACACTGTCCCCCCATCAAACACTCCCAGGACAGGTACAGCACGGGGTTAGATACAGAGTAAAGCTCCCTCTACACTGTCCCCATCAAACACTCCCAGGACAGGTACAGCACGGGGTTAGATACAGAGTAAAGCTCCCTCTACACTGTCCCCATCAAACACTCCCAGGACAGGTACAGCACAGGGTTAGATACAGAGTAAAGCTCCCTCTACACTGTCCCCCATCAAACACTCCCAGGACAGGTACAGCACGGGGTTAGATACAGAGTAAAGCTCCCTCTACACTGTCCCCCCATCAAACACTCCCAGGACAGGTACAGCACGGGGTTAGATACAGAGTAAAGCTCCCTCTACACTGTCCCCATCAAACACTCCCAGGACAGGTACAGCACAGGGTTAGATACAGAGTAAAGCTCCCTCTACACTGTCCCCCCATCAAACACTCCCAGGACAGGTACAGCACGGGGTTAGATACAGAGTAAAGCTCCCTCTACACTGTTCCCATCAAACACTCCCAGGACAGGTACAGCACGGGGTTAGATACAGAGTAAAGCTCCCTCTACACTGTTCCCATCAAACACTCCCAGGACAGGTACAGCACGGGGTTAGATACAGAGTAAAGCTCCCTCTACACTGTCCCCATCAAACACTCCCAGGACAGGGACAGCACGGGGTTAGATACAGAGTAAAGCTCCCTCTACACTGTCCCCATCAAACACTCCCCGGACTGACACAGCACAGGGTTAGATACAGAGTAAAGCTCCCTCTACACTGTCCCCCCATCAAACACTCCCAGGACAGGTACAGCATGGGGTTAGATACAGAGTAAAGCTCCCTCTACACTGTCCCCATCAAACATTCCCAGGACAGGTACAGCACGGGGTTAGATACAGAGTAAAGCTCCCTCTACACTGTCCCCATCAAACACTCCCAGGACAGGTACAGCACGGGGTTAGATACAGAGTAAAGCTCCCTCTACACTGTCCCCCCATCAAACACTCCCAGGACAGGTACAGCACGGGGTTAGATACAGAGTAAAGCTCCCTCTACACTGTCCCCATCAAACACTCCCAGGACAGGTACAGCACGGGGTTAGATACAGAGTAAAGCTCCTTCTACACTGTCCCCATCAAACACTCCCAGGACAGGTACAGCACGGGGTTAGATACAGAGTAAAGCTCCCTCTACACTGTCCCCCATCAAACACTCCCAGGACAGGTACAGCACGGGGTTAGATACAGAGTAAAGCTCCCTCTACACTGTCCCCCCATCAAACACTCCCAGGACTGACACAGCACGGGGTTAGATACAGAGTAAAGCTCCCTCTACACTGTCCCCCCATCAAACACTCCCAGGACTGACACAGCACGGGGTTAGATACAGAGTAAAGCTCCCTCTACACTGTCCCCCCATCAAACACTCCCAGGACTGACACAGCACGGGGTTAGATACAGAGTAAAGCTCCCTCTACACTGTCCCCCCATCAAACACTCCCAGGACAGATACAGCACGGGGTTAGATACAGAGTAAAGCTCCCTCTACACTGTCCCCCCATCAAACACTCCCAGGACAGGTACAGCACGGGGTTAGATACAGAGTAAAGCTCCCTCTACACTGTCCCCCCATCAAACACTCCCAGGACAGGTACAGCACGGGGTTAGATACAGAGTAAAGCTCCCTCTACACTGTCCACCCCATCAAACACTCCCAGGACAGGTACAGCACGGGGTTAGATACAGAGTAAAGCTCCCTCTACACTGTCCCCATCAAACACTCCCAGGACAGGTACAGCACGGGGTTAGATACAGAGTAAAGCTCCCTCTACACTGTCCCCCCATCAAACACTCCCAGGACAGGTACAGCACGGGGTTAGATACAGAGTAAAGCTCCCTCTACACTGTCCACCCCATCAAACACTCCCAGGACAGGTACAGCACGGGGTTAGGTACAGAGTAAAGCTCCCTCTACACTGTCCCCATCAAACACTCCCAGGACAGGTACAGCACGGGGTTAGATACAGAGTAAAGCTCCCTGTGCCAGTGTGAAGCTTTATGAATGAAGAGGTTGAATGTTTACCTGGAACTTTCTTTGCCCAGGCGATCATATGAACCAGCTCCCTGTCTGCCAGGTTAGTGAGTGACATCATCATGGATGCCTCGGTGTAGGGTTTATTGGGATGTTTGAGTGAGTAAATGTTTGGAGGTTCAGCCTCCAGTAGGGAGCTGAGTAGTTTCTCTGGGGCGAGTTGGCTGAGGCAGGTCTGAGTGAGGTTACCGAGCTGACTGTCCATGCTCCTCTTGGCCCGGTTAGTGAGCTGGGGCTGTGGGTTGGCGAGCTGGTTGTGTCGGCCCAGGCGATAGCTGCAGCGTTCCCTCCGCGAGTCTGTAATAGAGAGAGAAGGAAGCCGTGTCACTGAGTTTATTGCCCCTCAGACTGGCTCAGCCCCACTCCCCTCACCCCTGAGCTGGAGTTAGTGTGGCAGCTCCCACACTCGAGAGAAACCCAGGCTCTCGCTGACCCCCTCCAGGGGCCATTTCACCATTTCAGTGTGAGGACTGGAGTCACCTATAGCCCCATACAGGGAAGGGCAGTGACCTTCCCCACAGCCTGACCTCCTCCTGCCTCCGGGTTACACCTAACTCCATGGAAACAAAGATTCTGCTCTAACACCCATCTCCCATCGATTGTGAACCGCAGCTCACCCTGAACCCTGCTGTCCATTCCCTAACTCACACCCACTCCCATCAGCCTATCCCACTCCCTGACAGTCCCTGATTATAAATTCCTCCCTTTGGAATAATCCCCCGTGGCCTTGCCCACTCCCTATCTCTGTAATCCCCTCCTCCAGCCTCAGATCCCTGCCCCTCTCCAAACCTTCCCTCACCAAACCTCCACACCTCACCTCCCCTCACCAAACCTCACCTCCCCTCACCAAACCTCCACACCTCACCTCCCCTCACCAAACCTCCACACCTCCCCTTCCCTCACCAAACCTCCACACCTCACCTCCCCTCACCAAACCTCCACACCTCCCCTTCCCTCACCAAACCTCCACACCTCACCTCCCCTCACCAAACCTCCACACCTCCCCTTCCCTCACCAAACCTCCACACCTCACCTCCCCTCACCAAACCTCCACACCTCACCTCCCCTCACCAAACCTCCACACCTCACCTCCCCTCACCAAACCTCCACACCTCACCTTTCTCCTTTCAGACTCTCTGTAAAATCCACCCTCACTTCACTGGGCTGAAAATTGTCTTGTGAGGTCCTGAGGCCTGAAAGGTGCTATATAAATGCAGGTTCTTCCTTTATTGCTTTGCCCAGTGTTTTGGCTGCTTATCCAAAGATATTCTACAGCTTGGGGTCAGTTTTTGTTTGAAAGGTTCTCATGAAGTGATGTCGGATATTGCGCTGCTGTTTAATCCCCTGATGAAGAGAGTCTGTGAGAGTCACAGGAACAAAGTCACCTGTTCCCCTCAGCCTGTAACACACGGCACTCACCAGGTCTCACGCCTCTCACACTTGTCTTAGCGTGTTTCCCATATGGAGAGTTCCTTGTCTTAGGGAGTTACCTTCATGATGAATTTTCTATCTTGGCGTGTTTCCCACATGGCAAGTTTCCTGCCTTAGCGTGTTTCCCATGTGGAGAGTTTCCTGCCTTAGCGTGTTTCCCATGTGGGGAGTTTCCTGCCTTAGCGTGTTTCCCATGTGGAGAGTTTCCTGCCTTAGCGTGTTTCCCATGTGGGGAGTTTCCTGCCTTAGCGTGTTTCCCATGTGGGGAGTTTCCTGCCTTAGCGTGTTTCCCATGTGGAGAGTTTCCTGCCTTAGCGTGTTTCCCATGTGGAGAGTTTCCTGCCTTAGCGTGTTTCCCATGTGGAGAGTTTCCTGCCTTAGCGTGTTTCCCATGTGGAGAGTTTCCTGCCTTAGCGTGTTTCCCATGTGGAGAGTTCCCTGCCTTAGCGTGTTTCCCATGTGGAGAGTTCCCTGCCTTAGCGTGTTTCCCACGCGGGGAGTTTCCTGTCCGTCGGCCCACTGTGCTGATGAATAACAGTTGGTGATTAGAGCCTCACTGACCATTGACATTAATCCCAAGTAGGCAACAGGACCCTCACCCATCACACCCACCCACACCCCCCCAGGTAAAAAGTAGTCCCCGTCACCACCCCCCTACCACCCTGCCCATGGGGCTGGAAGGAGGGTGGGGGGGGGAGGGGGTGCAGAACGATATTAGTTGCTATCTGGTGTTTCCTCAGTTTAGTTTTCAATCTCCTCTCTCCAGCTATCCTCTGGTTCTCCTGTCCTGGACAAGGTGAAACGATGAGTCTGGATTAACATTGTCCAGTTTCTCTCTCGAATGCAATCAGGTCACCTCTCAACCTCCTCCACCCCAGTGAGAACCCACTCCGTCTACAGAACCACTCCGAATCCAATCCCTCCCCTCAATCCTTCTACTTTCTCTCTCTTCTGTATCTCTCCATTGGCTGAGATTTCCCTTCAGTAGAGTGGGGGAATGTACTGTCCGCACACTGATGGTCCCTGATCTCCTCACCATTCCAGCTCAATACTGAGGCACCCTCACATCCTAATATCTGATTCCTTTTATACTGACTGGCACTGGGAATTATTACTGTTGCTACAAGGGGCCCCAGATCACATTCACTTTCCAGACTAATTATTTCCACTCTGTGGCTTGTTTTGATGTGGGACACTTTGTGTTTCTGGGTGGTGAACATTCCTGGTCACCCAGGGAAATTCCAACCCTCGGGAACTTTATATCAGATTCAGAATCAGCCAATCGGTGTTCAACTTCAAGGCCCAAATTCTTCAGAAAGACTTTCATTGCAGAGGGACCACCAGAGGGACCCCCCCACCCCCAACCCCCGCCGCCCACCCTGCCTCCAGCACCCCCCGCACCCCCCCCCCAACCCCACCCTGCCTCCAGCCCCCCCCGCCCCCACCCCGTTCCCCCCCCAACCCCACCCTGCCCCCTGGCCCCCCCCGAAGTAAAGAGCAGCACAGTGGTTAGCGCTGCTGCCTCACGGGACGTGGGTTCGATTCCCTGGCTCAGGTCACTGTCTGTGTGGAGTTTGCACATTCTCCCCGTGTCTGCGTGGGTTTTCTCCGGGTGCTCCGGTTTCCTTCCATAGTCTGAAAGTCGTGCTGGTTTCGGGTGCACTGACCTGAACAGACCCCGGAATGTGGCAACCAGGGGAATTTCACAGTAACTCAAATGCAGTGTTAATGTAAGTCTTACTTGTGACAAATAAATCACCATGGTAGGCTTCTGCAGAAAATGCAGATGTATGGGATTGGGGGAGATCTAGGGAATTGGATCAGGAATTGGCTAGCAGATAGGAGACAGAGGGTGGTGGTTGATGGTAAATATTCATCATGGAGTTCAGTTACGAGTGGTGTGCCTCAGGGATCTGTTTTGGGGCCACTGCTGTTTGTAATTTTTATTAATGATCTGGATGAGGGTATAGTTGGGTGGATTAGTAAATTTGCTGATGACACCAAAGTCGGAGGTGTGGTAGATAGTAAGGAAGGGTGTCATAGTTTACAGAGAGACTTGGACAAGTTGCAGAGCTGGGCCGAGAGGTGGCGGATGGAGTTTAATGCGGAGAAGTGTGAGGTAATTCACTTTGGTAGGAATAACAGATGTGTCGAGTATAGGGCTAACGGGAGGACTCTGAATAGTGTTGATGAACAGAGGGACCTAGGTGTATGTGTACATAGATCCCTGAAAGTTGGGAATCAAGTAGATAAGGTTGTTAGGAAGGCATACAGTGTCTTGGCGTTTATTGGTAGGGGGATTGAATTTAGGAGTCGCAGCGTCATGTTGCAACTGTACACAACTCTGGTGCGGCCGCACTTGGAGTATTGTGTGCAGTTCTGGTCCCCACATTATAGGAAGGATGTGGAGGCTTTGGAGAGGGTGCAGAGGAGGTTTACCAGGATGTTGCCTGGTATGGAGGGGAGGTCCTATGAGGAGAGACTGAGGGATTTGAGGTTGTTTTCGTTAGAAAGAAGGCGGCTAAGAGGGGACCTTATTGAAACATATAAGATGATTAGAGGTTTAGATAGGGTGGATAGTGATAGCCTTTTTCCTCGGATGGAGAAATCTAGCACGAGGGGGCATAGCTTTAAATTAAGGGGTGGTAGTTATAGGACGGATGTCAGGGGTAGGTTCTTCACCCAGAGGGTGGTGAGGGATTGGAATGCCCTGCCTGCTGCAGTTGTAAATGCGCCTAGTTTGGGGGCGTTTAAGAGATCCGTGGATAGGTTTATGGATGGAAAGGGATTGGTTTAGGTTAGAGGGTCATTGTTTTTTAACTGGTCGGCGCAACATCGTGGGCCGAAGGGCCTGTTCTGCGCTGTAATGTTCTATGTTCTATGTTTACTTTCCTCTGACAGTGCGGCACTCCCTCAGCACTGACCCTCTGACAGTGCGGCACTCCCTCAGCACTGACCCTCTGACAGTGCGGCACTCCCTCAGCACTGACCCTCTGACAGTGCGGCACTCCCTCAGCACTGACCCTCTGACAGTGCGGCACTCCCTCAGCACTGACCCTCTGACAGTGCGGCACTCCCTCAGCACTGACCCTCTGACAGTGCGGCACTCCCTCAGCACTGACCCTCTGACAGTGCGGCACTCCCTCAGCACTGACCCTCTGACAGTGCGGCACTCCCTCAGCACTGACCCTCTGACAGTGCGGCACTCCCTCAGCACTGACCCTCTGACAGTGCGGCACTCCCTCAGCACTGACCCTCTGACAGTGCGGCACTCCCTCAGCACTGACCCTCTGACAGATTCCCTGAAGGACATGACTGAAGCAGATGTATTTCTACAAGAATCGTTCATGAACCATAGAAACCGTACAGTGCAGAAAGAGGCCATTTGGCCCATCGAGTCTGCACCAACCACTATCCCACTCAGTCCCTATCCCCGTTTCCCTCCATATTCATGTTTTCATGGTCATCAGTAGATTCTTAATTCCAGATTTTTTTTACACCCTTGTGGAATCTGACCCAGATCCCGGGTGGATGGCCCTGGGTCTCTGGATGACCCTGGGTTGGTGGATTCCTCGCCCAGCGTCAATACCACAACCCCACTGCCTTCAGTGGAAAAGATCGAAGAGGAATTCTCCAAAAGAAAGTCATCTCTGAATTAAAAATACTTTGATCCATTTTATCGGACATGTTTGAGGGGAGTGGGGCGATAGCAGAGGGGTGGGTGAGTGAGGAGGGGCCGGGGGGGGTTTGGGGAGCGAGGAGGAGTCGGGGACATGGGGAGGTGTCGGGGGTGGGGTCAGCAGAGAGAGGGGGGGTCAGGGGGTTCGGGCGAATGGGGAGGGTCGGGCGGGCGGTAATGGTGATGGTGAGGGTGAGGGGCTGGGTGGTGGGTGGGGGGTTGGGGGTGGTGGGTGGGAGTCCGGGGTGGTGGGTGGGGGTCCGGGCTGGTTGGGTGGGGGTCCGGGGTGGTGGGTGGGGGTCCGGGGTGGTGGGTGGGGGTCCGGGGTGGTGGGTGGGTGGGGGTCCAGGCTGGGTGGGTGGGGGTCTGGCCTGGTGGGTGGGGGTCCGGGGTGGTGGGTGGGGGTCTGGGGTGGTGGGTGGGGGTCTGGCCTGGTGGGTGGGGGTCCGGGGTGGTGGGTGGGGGTCCGGGGTGGGTGGGTGGGGGTCCGGGGTGGTGGGTGGGGGTCTGGCCTGGTGGGTGGGGGTCCGGGGTGGTGGGTGGGGGTCCGGGGTGGTGGGTGGGGGTCTGGCCTGGTGGGTGGGGGTCCGGGGTGGTGGGTGGGGGTCCGGGGTGGGTGGGTGGGGGTCCGGGGTGGGTGGGTGGGGGTCCGGGGTGGTGGGTGGGGGTCTGGCCTGGTGGGTGGGGGTCCGGGGTGGTGGGTGGGGGTCCGGGGTGGTGGGTGGGGGTCCGGGGTGGTGGGTGGGTTGTTCTCCCTGTCGAGGAGGGGGTGATGTTGTTACACGGACAGGCCGGTGTGATTGGGATGTGATTGTAAACTGGGCCAACCCGAGGCGAGTGGAGAGTTCACACTGTCACAAATCAGCTGCTCCCTGGGCCCTTCACCCAGGAACTCTCACTGTGTCTAACTGTTGTTAGTTACTCCATTAAGACAGGTTTTGTACTAATGATGCATTAAAGCTTTAAATTTGTTGGGTATTGGAGGTTTGGTGAACTGAATTCCCTGGTGATGAGGTTGATTGTCTGTCTGGGTTCCACAATGATTTTATTCTCTGGTTGTTCAAACCATCACAAACATTCTTCACTGTTAATGTTCCAGCAGCAATTTCCACAAACCTCACCAGGCCCAATAACCCCCTTGCGTTCTGAGAAAGAAACCCCACTCTCTCCCCGCGTCCCCCCACCCACTCCCCGTGTCCCCCACCCTCTCCCCGCGTCCCCCACCCTCTCCCCATATCCCCCACCTCTCCCTGCGTCCCCCACCCGCTCCCCACGTGTCCCACACCCTCTCCCTGCGTCCCCCACCCGCTCCCCACGTGTCCCACACCCTCTCCCCGCGTCCCCCC
Organism: Carcharhinus amblyrhynchos; assembly: GCF_965287045.1. NCBI lineage: Eukaryota > Metazoa > Chordata > Chondrichthyes > Carcharhiniformes > Carcharhinidae > Carcharhinus > Carcharhinus amblyrhynchos. The sequence continues at coordinate 2,371,244 of NC_137337.1, forward strand.
ACCCTCTCCCCATATCCCCCCACCTCTCCTTGCGTCCCCCCACCCACTCCCCGTGTCCCCCACCCTCTCCCCACATCCCCCCACCCACTCCCCACGTTCCCCCACCTGCTCCCCGTGTCCCACATCCTCTCCCCGTGTCCCCCGCCCTCTCCCCATATCCCCCACCTGCTCCCCGTGTCCCCCACCCTCTCCCCATACCCCCCACCTGCTCCCCATATCTCCCCACCCTCTCCCCATATCCCCCACCTCTCCCCGTGTCCCCCACCCTCTCCCCATGTCCCCCACCCTCTCCCCACGTCCCCTCTCCTCTACCCGTGTCCCCCGCCCTCTCCCCATGTCCCCCACCCTCTCCCCATGTCCCCCACCCTCTCCCCATGTCCCCCACCCTCTCCCCACGTCCCCTCTCCTCTACCCGTGTCCCCCGCCCTCTCCCCATGTCCCCCACCCTCTCCCCATGTCCCCCACCCTCTCCCCACGTCCCCTCTCCTCTACCCGTGTCCCCCACCCTCTCCCCGCATCCTCCACCCTCAGAGTCATGGAGGTTTACAGCACGGAAACAGGCCCTTTGTCCCAACTTGTCCATACCACCCTTTTTTTAACCCTAAGCTAGTCCCAGTTGCCTGCATTTGGCCCATCTCCCTCCATACCCCTTACCCATGTAACTCTTCAAATACTTTTTAAAAGATAAAATTGTACCTGCCTCTACTACTGCCTCTGGCAGCTTGTTCCAGACACTCACCACCCTCTGTGTGAGAAAATTGTGCCTCTGGACACTTCTGTATCTCCCCCCTCTCACCTTAAACCTACGCCCTCTAGTTTTAGACTCCCCCACCTTTGGGAAAGATAAGATCACCCCTCAGCCTCCTACGCTCCAGAGAAAAAAGTCCCAGTCTATCCAGCCTCTCCTTATAACTCAATCCATCCAGTCCCAGTAGCATCCTAGTAAATCATTTCTGCACTCTTTCTAGTTTAATAATATCGTTTCTGTAATAGGGTGACCAGAACTGTACACAGTATTCCAAGTGTGGCCTTACACTAGGCAGAGAGTGGTTGTGGATGGGTCTTTTTCTGCATGGAGGTCGGTCACCAGTGGAGTGCCCCAGGGATCTGTTCTAGGACCCTTGCTGTTTGTCATTTTCATAAATGATCTGGATGAGGAAGTGGAGGGATGGGTTAGCAAGTTTGCCGACGATACGAAGGTCGGTGGTGTTGTGGATGGTCTGGAAGGATGGCAAAAGTTGCAGCAGGACATAAATAGGATGCAGGACTGGGCGGAGAAGTGGCAGATGGACTTCAACGCAGATAAATGTGTAGTGGTCCATTTTGGCAGAACCAATGGGATGAACGAGTACAGTATCAAGGGCAGGAGTCTTAGCAGTGTTGAAGAACAGAAGGATCTTGGGGTCCGGGTCCACAGGACTCTTAAATCGGCCTCGCAGGTGGAGGATGTGGTCAAGAAGGCGTATGGTGTACTGGCTTTCATTAATCAAGGGATTGAGTTTAGGAGTCGGGAGGTAATGCTGCAACTTTATAAGACCCTTGTCAGGCCTCACTTGGAGTACTGTGCGCAGTTCTGGTCGCCTCACTGTAGGAAGGCTGTAGAAGCTATTGAAAGGGTGCAGAGGAGATTTACAAGGATGTTGCCTGGACTGGGAGGCATGCCTTATGAAGATAGGTTGAGGGAGCTGGGACTCTTCTCCCTGGAGAGACGAAGGTTGAGAGGCGACCTGATAGAGGTTTATAAAATGTTGAGAGGAATAGATAGGGTGGATTCTCAGAGGCTATTTCCCCGGGTTGAAATGGTCGCTACAAGAGGACACAGATTTAAGGTGCGGGGAGGAAAGTACAGAAGTGATGTTAGGGGTAAGTTTTTCACTCGGAGGGTGGTGAGTGAGTGGAATCGGCTGCCGTCAGTGGTGGTGGAGGCGAACTCGCTGGGGTCTTTTAAAAGACTTCTGGATGAGTATATGGGATTTAATGGGATTGGGAGTTACAGATAGTTCTATGGCCTGGTAGGTATAGATATGATCGGCACAACTTGTGGGCCGAAGGGCCTGTTTGTGCTGTAGTGTTCTATGTTCTGCGTTCTTACCAATGTCTTGTACAACTTCAACAAGACGTCCCAACTCCTGTATTCAATGTTCTGACCAATGAAACCAAGCATGCCGAATGCCTTCTTCACCACTCTGTCCACCTGTGACTCCACTTTCAAGGAGCTGTGAACCTGTACCCCGAGATCTCTTTGTTCTGTAACTCTCCCCAGTGCCCTACCATTAACTGAGTAAGTCCTGCCTTGGTTTGATCCATCAAAATGCACCTCTCCCCTCTCCCCATATCCCCCATCTCCTCCCGACCCACCCTCTCCCCAAGTCCCCCACCTTCTCCCCATGCCCCCCACCCTCTCCCCATGCCCCCCACCCTCTCCCCATGCCCCCCACCCTCTCCCCATGCCCCCCACCCTCTCCCCTTGTCCCCCACCCTCTCCCCATGTCCCCCACCCTCATTGTTTCCTCCTATCCCCACCCCACCATCTTCCCACCTCCTCCCCGTGTCTCCTCCAATCACACCGAGCCAGCATCCTTTCTGACATTCTGCTCCTGAGGATATTTCTCTACCTTTCGGGTGCTGCTGAAATGCGAGTTGTTGTTGTTATTGGCTCACATTTCCCGCTCATACCCAGTTCACATCAGGTCTCTGCAGCACACTCAGTTAACAACCCTGTCAGTCAGGAACCTTCCAGAACGTCCATTTCACTAATGCTAAATACCAAACATGTATCTATATAAAATATACACCTCCATTCCATCTTGTACCTGAACCGACAGAGATTTGGAATGAATTTTAAATCACACTGCGGAGAGTATCCCAGGCTGTCTCTAAGGGATTCTTTCTGATTAGAATGCTGCAGGGAGCAGCCTGAATTGACTGACGTTTATTTTGAACCCACACTGGAACATTATGTTCCGAATATTAACAGCCACAGTACATTGGATATTGTTGCATTTGTGGTTCTATTTCACTCATCTGACAGGTTCAGTGACCTGCCAGCCGAGTGAAACAGAGCCGTTACCTGTCAACTGTTACCCTCCGGCTGTTACCCGTCGGCCGTTACCCTCCGGCCGTTACCCGTCGGCCGTTACCCTCCGGCCGTTACCCATCGGCCGTTACCCTCCGGCAGTTACCCTCCGGCCGTTACCCTCCGGCTGTTACCCTCCGGCCGTTACCCGCCGGCTGTTACCCTCCGGCCGTTACCCTCCGGCCGTTACCCTCCGGCCGTTACCCGCCGGCCGTTACCCTCCGGCAGTTACCCTCCGGCCGTTACCCTCCGGCCGTTACCCTCCGGCTGTTACCCTCCGGCTGTTACCCTCCGGCTGTTACCTCCGGCTGTTACCCTCCAGCTGTTACCCTCCAGCTGTTACCCACCGGCTGTTACCCGCCTTTCGGTCTCTGATTAGTCCCATTAACGGCAATCCCAAATCTCCGGTTCCACGGCAATGCCCTCGTTGCTGCTTTACTGCCCGAGCACCACAAAACCCCCAGGAAGAATCGGGATATTTCAGATATTCTCTCTCTCTCTTTGCCCCCCGCTGTGTCAATGTAATTGAGATATTAAACACAGGCCGGGCGCGCTTTGAGAGAGCGTCAGGAGAACACTCTCCACATGGGAGCCAAGCTCTTCCATTAACTCTAACACGGCAACAGGAGGAACTTTCCGGGGGATCCAGATTCCCAAAGGAAACATCGGCAAAGCGACAGCAAGAAAAGGCAACGTGACCAATGACTTATTTCTAAGAGTCACAATCCGACTGTAACTTCTACCAATCTTTGTGATTGGAGATGAGTCAATCTCCTGCCTCTCCTTTCAACTTCCTCCATTCAAAATCCCCCAGTCCAGACAGGAACTTTCCAGCCAGTCACACTGCCTCGCCACCGCCAGTCAGAACAGAGAACTTGGCGCTCAACCAAATCTCCATTCGCTGCAACAGGACTGGAGAACCCCAGCCACAGGCGAGACTGGAGAATCCCTGCTGCAAGTGAGACTGAAGAATCCCAGTCATGGGTGAGATTGGAGAATCCCAACCACAGGCGAGACTGGAGAATCCTAGCCATGGGGTGAGGTCAATGAATCCCAGCTGCAGGTGAGACTGGAGAATCCCAGCCTCAGGCGAGACTGGAGAATCCCAGCCTCAGGCGAGACTGGAGAATCCTAGCCATGGGGTGAGGTCAATGAATCCCAGCTGCAGGTGAGACTGGAGAATCCCAGCCGCAGGTGAGACTGGAGAATCCCAGCCTCAGGTGAGACTGGAGAATCCCAGCCTCAGGTGAGACTGGAGAATCCCAGCCTCAGGTGAGACTGGAGAATCCCAGCCTCAGGTGAGACTGGAGAATCCCAGCCTCAGGTGAGACTGGAGAATCCCAGCCTCAGGTGAGACTGGAGAATCCCAGCCTCAGGTGAGACTGGAGAATCCCAGCCTCAGGTGAGACTGGAGAATCCCAGCCTCAGGTGAGACTGGAGAATCCCAGCCTCAGGTGAGACTGGAGAATCCCAGCCTCAGGTGAGACTGGAGAATCCCAGCCTCAGGTGAGACTGGAGAATCCCAGCCTCAGGTGAGACTGGAGAATCCCAGCCTCAGGTGAGACTGGAGAATCCCAGCCTCAGGTGAGACTGGAGAATCCCAGCCTCAGGTGAGACTGGAGAATCCCAGCCGCAGGCAAGACTGGAGAATCCCAGTTACGGACAAGGCCGTAGAATTCGGTCCATTGACTTGCTACAGACTGCAGTGCCACCACTGGCAAGGGGGGGGGGCAGTGATTAGCACTGCTGCCTCACAGCACCAGGAACCTGGGTTCGATTCCTGGCTTGGGTCACTGTCAGTGGAGTTTGCATGTCCTCCCCATGTCTGTGTGGGTTTCCTCTGGAAGCTCCGGTTTCCTCCCACAGTTCAAGGTGCATTGGCCCAAACAGATGCCAAAGTGCGGCGACTCAAGGAATTTACAGTAACTTCATTGCAGTGTTAATGTAAGCCTTACTTGTGAATAATAAATAATAAAAAACTTTTTTTTTAAGAAAGTGCAGCTCAGAATCCGATCCAGTTTGATAGTCACTTCAATGAGACACCCTGAGACACATCGCCACTGTAAAAGTGCTGTATAAATGTGGGTTTTTGTTGTTCATCTGGAGTACAGACAGGCAGGGGCAGAAGGTGGGTAAATATTTAACTTAAATCACTCCGTTACATTGCAAAACTTTGAATTTCTCACAGTCACATGAAAGCCTTTTTTAAAAAAAGATGCTTAATTTCCACATAAAGCCGGTGAACAGAATGGGATCTTTTGATTATTAACCTTCCTCCAGTTAGACATGTGGCTTTAGGTAATGACCATGAAGAGGTCATTGTGAATCTCAGCACAGATACACACAGAGTTCAGTGCGTGTGTGTGACCCAAAGCAGAACCTCCCAGATCATTTACCCACTAAACCCTTCACCCAATGATAAAGCCCAAAGCCTTTATCCTGTTCCGGGATTAAACATTCCCAGGATATAAATTCTGTGCTGCTCCTCAGTTCTCTTTCAGGATTGCTAACTCCCAGATTCATCCAGACTCACTCACAAGGATCCTGGAATTTTCAGATTTTCACAGTTTAATGGAAAAGCTGTATCCCGATTTGAGGAATGCTGAAATGAATATCGGAGGTCTCCGGCACTCTGATCACATCCTGGGTATTTCCAAAGCCTCCCACTCCCCTCCTCCTCCTCCTCCTCCTCGGTTCCTGTGTACTGGTCAGGGGGGTGGGAGGTGGGGGGGGGGGGGGGGGGGTGCGGGGGGGACTGTCACACACACTGGAGCCTCTGTGGCTGAGCAGTTAAGGTGTGCGTGGCACTGTGTGTAATACCAGCTTCACACAGGGTCAGACTGGCTGGAAGGTGGTGAGCTCCCAGACAATGGGATTGTGAATGGGGGGGGGGGGGCGGTGAGTGCAGTGGGGAAGGTGGGGGTAGGTGGGTGAGTGGGGGCTGAGTGCGGGGGGGTGGCGTTGGTTGTTGTGCGTTGGGGACGTGAGAGAATGTGGGGGATGGGAGGGTGAGTGGAGGGGTGGGGGTGGTTTTTGCAGGTTGTGGGGGGTGAGTTGGGGGTTGAGAATGAGCGGGGGGGGGAATGGGGATGGGGGGGTTGAGAATGAGTGGGGGGGATGGGGATGGGGGGGTGAGGTGGGGGGGGGTTGAGAATGAGTTGGGGGGGGGAAATGGGGATGGGGGGTGGGGTTGCAGTGTGTGTGTGTGGCAGACAAATTAAATCCCAAACCCATTATCCCAGCCTTTCCGAAACCATCAACCTGAGCATTCCCACCCCCAGCAGCCTGACCTCGACCATCAGTGAAGTGATGGAAGGGGTTTACCGACAGCACCTGCTCAGCAATAACCTGCTCAGTGACGCCCAGTTTGGGTTTCTCCAGGGGGGTCACTCAGCTCCTGACCTCATTACAGCCTTGGTTCAAACATGGACAAAAGAACATTGACGTGTGACGCACGAGTTGATCAGACTTGGAGAGCGGCATCAAGGAGCCTGAGTGAAACTGGAGTCAATGGGAATCAGGGAGAAAACTCCTGGAGGGTCAGTCATCTCAGCTCCAGCACGTCACCACAGGGAACCCTCAGGGTAGTGTCTTCAACCCAACAGTCTTCAGCTGCTTCATCAATGACCTTCCCTCCATCAGAGGATCAGAAGTGGGGATGTTCAATGATGATTACACAATGTTCAGCATCATTCACAGTTCATGTCCAAATGCAGCAAGACTGGGACAATACCCAGGTTTGGGCTGACAAGTGACATTCACACAGATACCAGGCAATGACCATCACAACAAGAGAGAGTCTAACCATCTCCCCATGACAGGCAAGGGTATTATTATTGCTGAATCCCCACTATCAACATCCTGGGGGTTACCATTACCCAGAAACTCAACTGGACCCAGCCAGATAAATACTGTGGCTACAAGAGCAGATCAGAGGCACCTCCTGACTCCCCAAAGCCTGTCCACCATCTACAGTTCACAAACCCCTAGATATGCAGGACAGGTAGGTGAGGTGATTAAGAACGGAATCTCTCTCTTCACAAGCTGAAGCAAAGGATAGAAGAGCAGGGAGACTCTGCTGCATTGAAATAAAATACTAGTTAGGAGACAACTAAGCTATCGTGAGAGTGCTGGCCACCTTACAGGAAGGATGTGATCATGCTGGAAAGGGTGAAGAGGTTTGTGAGGGCTGCAGGTTGTTATCTGGGAGGAGAGATTGGATAAGCCTGGTTCTTCACTCTGGAACACAGACTGGTAGGAGATTGAACTAAAGAGCAGGACACTGGGAGGGACCAGGATTGAGTGGAGGGGAAGGAGCTATTTCCACTGGCAGACAGGTTAATCGCCATGGGCCAGAGACTTTAATTCATTGGTAGAGGATTTGAGGAGACTTTGGAAAAGTTTTTCACCCAGACAGCAGTGGGAGTTTGGAACACTGTCTGAATGGATTATGAAAACAGAAAACCTCATCATATTTTTAAAAATCCTTGGATGTCTTGAAGAACTGGAATCAATAAGGCTACAGACCAGGATGTGCAGTGAGGTTGGGTAGATTAGCTGGCAGAGATATGGCTGGCTGAATGGCCTCCGTTTGCAGATTGGGGAATACAGAGTTGCAATGTGATTTGATAATGGTGTCTGTGTTTGGAATAGGATGTGATATTAAATAGAATTCTGTTTATCATCTATGCCAGGAAAGGATTATACATTCCATCTGAATATAATATCACCGACATTAAAGAGAACTTCAGCTTAAACCAAACACTAAAGTAGCCAATCAAAGAGATTCAATGATGGAGCACTGGACTACACACCAAAATATATATCCCTATCCTGGGAGTGTTTGATGGGGGGACAGTGTAGAGGGAGCTTTACTCTGTATCTAACCCCGTGCTGTACCTGTCCTGGGAGTGTTTGATGGGGACAGTGTAGAGGGAGCTTTACTCTGTATCTAACCCTGTGCTGTACCTGTCCTGAGAGTGTTTGATGGGGGACAGTGTAGAGGGAGCTTTACTCTGTATCTAACCCCGTGCTGTATCTGTCCTGGGAGTGTTTGATGGGGGGACAGTGTAGAGGGAGCTTTACTCTGTATCTAACCCCGTGCTGTACCTGTCCTGGGAGTGTTTGATGGGGACAGTGTAGAGGGAGCTTTACTCTGTATCTAACCCCGTGCTGTACCTGTCCTGGGAGTGTTTGATGGGGGACAGTGTGGAGGGAGCTTTACTCTGTATCTAACCCCGTGCTGTATCTGTCCTGGGAGTGTTTGATGGGGACAGTGTAGAGGGAGCTTTACTCTGTATCTAACCCCGTGCTGTACCTGTCCTGGGAGTGTTTGATGGGTGACAGTGTAGAGGGAGCTTTACTCTGTCTCTAACCCTGTGCTGTACCTGTCCTGGGAGTGTTTGATGGGGGACAGTGTAGAGGGAGCTTTACTCTGTCTCTAACCCTGTGCTGTACCTGTCCTGGGAGTGTTTGATGGGGGACAGTGTAGAGGGAGCTTTACTCTGTATCTAACCCCGTGCTGTACCTGTCCTGGGAGTGTTTGATGGGGGAACAGTGTAGAGGGAGCTTTACTCTGTACCTAACCCCATGCAGTACCTGTCCTGGGAGTGTTTGATGGGGACAGTGTAGAGGGAGCTTTACTCTGTATCTAACCCCGTGCTGTACCTGTCCTGGGAGTGTTTGATGGGGACAGTGTAGAGGGAGCTTTACTCTGTCTCTAACCCTGTGCTGTACCTGCCCTGGGAGTGTTTGATGGGGGACAGTGTAGAGGGAGCTTTACTCTGTATCTAACCCCGTGCTGTACCTGTCCTGGGAGTGTTTGATGGGGACAGTGTAGAGGGAGCTTTACTCTGTATCTAACCCCGTGCTGTACCTGTCCTGGGAGTGTTTGATGGGGACAGTGTAGAGGGAGCTTTACTCTGTATCTAACCCCGTGCTGTACCTGTCCTGGGAGTGTTTGATGGGGGACAGTGTAGAGGGAGCTTTACTCTGTCTCTAACCCAGTGCTGTACCTGTCCTGGGAGTGTTTGATGGGGACAGTGTAGAGGGAGCTTTACTCTGTATCTAACCCTGTGCTGTACCTGTCCTGGGAGTGTTTGATGGGGACAGTGTAGAGGGAGCTTTACTCTGTATCTAACCCCGTGCTGTACCTGTCCTGGGAGTGTTTGATGGGTGACAGTGTAGAGGGAGCTTTACTCTGTCTCTAACCCTGTGCTGTACCTGTCCTGGGAGTGTTTGATGGGGGACAGTGTAGAGGGAGCTTTACTCTGTATCTAACCCTGTGCTGTATCTGACCAGCCCATTCCGCCTTTCCCAGTAAATATTGCTCTGTTATTTGGTGCTGATTGAGTAAAATTGTTTTCATTTTGAATTATGTAGTGGAAGAATGTTGTTTTTTCAAAAGAAAATGCTGCCAGTGTTCCCAGGGCTGGAACATGGATGTTTGGGCCACTCTGATACCTGGCTACTGACTGAGACATAATCCATCTTTTGGTCATCACTCACAACCGAGAAGCTGAACAGATGTTTATAACTGGATATAACATCTGTTAAAATAACTTTTCCCAACCCACAGAGCTGCGAGCGAGACGGTGTCGAACCAGAGAGAGTCTGTAACTGGTTTGGAGAGCTGGCTTATTGTCCGGTACACCCAGGACATGGCGGTTTGTACTTGACACTGTGTGAGCTCACACCAAGAGCCTGACAACAACCAATCGGTTTCGTGTGCTGTCTTTCATGTCATCAGCATCACAAGTCACCTGACTAATTATCCGGAGAGAATTCCCACCAAACTCCCAAAGCCGATGCAAAGACAGGCGGCCAACACCCTCCTCAACAGACGGAAGCCTCTAAGAATAGAGAGGCCGAGAGCTTTAGGGTGGGAATTTAGCACCTAAAACATTGTCACTTATCCCCTTCATCAACTTTCTCCATTACTTCATCAGAAAATTCCATCAGATAATGAAATATGATCCAGTTTTTACAAATCGCTGCTGATTCTCCTTAAATAACTCAAACTTATCTGAGTGCCTGCTGCTTTATTTCTCTGACTATTGTTTCGATAGCCTTACCCAGTGCTAATCTTCAACCAGGGCTGTCTTTACATGCTTTCTTGAAACAAGATGTCAGCTTTCCCACTCTCCAATCCTCTGGTACTTCCCCAGTATCCGGGGAAAACAAGCATCCTCCTATCTCTGACCTCACTTCTTTTCGGAACCTGGGATGTTTTAAGTTGCTGGGTCAAATTCTGGTATTGGTAATCTCAGATAGTTCAACAGTAAGTGTTTATTAACTACTAGAAACTGTACACACAGATACAGTACAAGCTGGGAACTGTCTCCATGCTTGCTTGTACACACAACTCTGTCCAACGTGACACTAACCACTCTTACATCACTGTGTGGGTGGGGCTGTACCCGTATCTCGGGGGGAACGTATCTGACCCGTATCTCGGGGGGGAACGTATCTGACCTGTATCTCGGGGGGGAACGTATCTGACCTGTATCTCGGGGGGGAACGTATCTGACCCGTATCTCGGGGGGGACGTATCTGACCCGTATCTCAGGAGGAACGTATCTGACCCGTATCTCGGGGGGGACGTATCTGACCCGTATCTCAGGGGGGAACGTATCTGACCCGTATCTCGGGGGGGACGTATCTGACCCGTATCTCGGGGGGGAACGTATCTGACCCGTATCTCGGGGGGGAACGTATCTGACCCGTATCTCAGACCTCTCTATAAATATGGCATGTTGCTTTGTTCCAGGTTTTCCTCTTCACCATTGTGTCCACTTCACCGTGATGAGATCCCCCGTTACCCTTTGCTCTTCTCCATTACTAACTGCACCTTATGATACAATGATCACTCTAACCTCAGTGTTCCCACACAGACACTTGGCTCCCCTCATTCCGGATCCAGCAATGGTTCCTCCCAAGTGGACCCAGAACAGACGGATCATGAGGATTCTCCACAGTTCACTAATCCTTCTCCATCTGTATCTTTCACTCTGACATTACCCCAGTTATTTACAGAGATATCTTTGTGAGTTATTGCTGATGCTGAGATTTGGAGAATTAAATTTCCCCAATACTTTGCTCCATTCTCTTTGCACATTTCTCTGATTTCTCTCTCACTCACAACCTGTTTCCCGATAGTTACAATTCCTCAATTCTCTTCCCATCTTTCCAAGTTTTTTTAAAAATCTGCTTTTGGAAATTTCTAATGTCCTTTCCCTCTAACCCAGCCCATTACTTCCCATCCCCCACTGCCCCACCGCCCCCTCCACCCCACCCACTCTTCTCCCCACCCCCCCTTCTCCCCATTGCCATTCCCCACCCTCCCCACCCCCTTCCCCAACCCCCACTTTCCCCCCTCACCATTCTGCCCCTCCCCCACCCACCTCCCCTCTGCCCTCACCTCCCTCCCCCTCCCCTCTGCCCTCACCCCCTCCCCTTCCCCTCTGCCCTCACCTCCCTCCCCCTCCCCTCTGCCCCCTCCCCCCTCCCCCCACGGGTATTTTTTGCTGAAATGATTTTTGGACTCACCAGATTTCATCATTCCGACCTCGTAGCACTTGCGTAGACGGCACGCCTGGCAGCTTTTCCTCCGGTTTTTGTCGATTGTGCACTGGTTTGTTGCTGGGCAGATGTAGGCATTGTGTCCTGAAACAGGACACAGCCGAATGAGAGACCCGCAGGAGCAACTGCATTTATATAGCACCTTGCACAGCCCCAGGATGTCTCAGCCTGGGGGCTCGCAGCAACACGGGAACTTATTTCCTGAAGAACCATTGCTGGTGTAACGGAGAGAATGGGGCAGCTGACTTATACACAGCAAGATCCCATAACAGGAAGGCAACACTAAAGGAAATGAATTGGCAATCCAGAGGCAGAGGGTATTGCTCTGGGTTGGGCAGGGGACAGGGGCGGGGGTAGAGAGTGGGGTGGCAGGGGCAGGGGAACAGGGGGCGGGGAACAGGGGGCAGGGGGCGGGGGCAGGGGCAGAGGGCAGAGGGTGGGGGGCAGGGAACAGGGGGCGGGGGGGCGAGGGGTAGAGAGTGGGGTGGCAAGGGCAGGGGCAGTGTGGGGAACAGGGGGCACAGGGCTGGGGGCAGAGGGCAGGGGGCAGAAGGCAGGGGGGCAAGGTGGGAGGGGGGCGCAGGGGGCAGAGGGCAGGGGGCAGAGGGCAGGGGACAGAGGGCAGGGGGGGAGCGAGGGGTGGGAGGGGGGCGCAGAGGGCAGGTGGGAATCTGATTTTGGAATTAGATTTGACATTCCGAGATGGAAGGGAGGAAGTGAACCCGTCTGGACACAGCGGGTAACAGTGGTGAAGAGAGGAGATGGGCAGCGATTATGTGGAGTGAAGAAACTGCATTGCTTTCTGAAAAGGCCAGTATGAACCCGAGGGGTTGAATGGCCTTCCTCAGCCTGTATCACTCCATTATTATATAACGTCACGCTGCAATATCTTCACATCTTACTGAACATCATCGACACAGCTCCCTGTCTGAGAAACACTAATCCTCCTCTGTAACATTCCCTTCTGTAATAAACCCCGAGGGGGGGGGCCGAGGGGGAGAGGCTGGGGGAGGGGGGGCCGAGGGGGAGAGGCTGGGGGAGGGGGGCTGAGGGGGGCTGAGGGGGAGAGGCTGGGGGAGGGGGGCTGGGGGAGGGGGGCCGAGGGGGAGAGGGACCAAGGGGGAGAGGCTGGGGGAGGGGGGCTGAGGGGGGCTGAGGGGGAGAGGCTGGGGGAGGGGGGGCTGAGGGGGAGAGGCTGGGGGAGGGGGGCTGAGGGGGGGCCGAGGGGGAGAGGCTGGGGGAGGGGGGCCGAGGGGGAGAGGCTGGGGGAGGGGGGCTGAGGGGGGCTGAGGGGGAGAGGCTGGGGGAGGGGGGCTGAGGGGAGGAAGGGGCTTTCTGAGACATTTTCCTGCAATGGCGCTGAGTGACAATTGGCTCTTTGAGGTGATGACCAATGAGCACAACTCAAGACCAACCAATCAATGGCTACTTTAAGGGACTCTTTACCACCCCCTGCATGCAACGCCCCACCCCCCATCCCCCACCCCCAATGCCCCACCCCAACACCCCAACCCCCCCCCAACGCCCCAACCCCTACCCCCACCCCCCAACGCCCCAATCCCCACCTCCCAACCCAAACCCCCACCCACCCAACCAACCCTCCACCCACACCCAAACCTCCACCCCCATACTCCCCCACCCAACCTGCCACTATTTTAATGTTCCCCCCCTTAGCTCTAGGGGTCTCCCTCCCTTAGCTCTAGGGGTCTCCCTCCCTCAGCAGTGACCAGCTCCCCCCTGTTGGTGATCTGATGAATTACGTGTTAACCTCCCCCTGGACACAGAGCGGGATTTTCCAGCCACGCTCACCCCAAAACCTGAAACTCCCTCCCGAGGTTAACGGGCTTCTCATGGTCCATTTCCCCATGATTCCTGTGGCAGGCTGGATGGGAATATCCCACCCAATGTCTGTTGATGGGATAGCTGAATCCGTCAAAAATCATTTTAAGCCCCGCTCCGCAGTCCCTGCGCTGATCTCCCGGGAGACAGGGGGCAGATAGAGGGGATTGTAAACTCAGCCCAGCCCCAGCAGAAATGTTGAGAGGGACAGTCTACTCTGTGGTACAAACAGCCTCGTCATCCCGGAAGAAACCTAAAGCAAATCCCTGCGGATGCTGGAATCCGAAAAAGAGAAAATCTCCGCAGGTCGAGCAGCCCCTGAGAAACGAGCTGATGTTTCGAGTCCAACTCTCCCTTGGTCAAAAGCTCAAGGCCAGAAGTTGTCATTGGCTAAAACCACAATCTCTTCATGGAAAGCTGTGACCCAGGGGAACGAGCACCAAACAAGGTCACCGGCTTGTGGGGGAACCGGCCGAGTGTGGGCGTGACAGAGCCCAAGAGAGGGAGCGGCAGACAGGACAGAGGCTTGTTATCAGTGGGGGGGATAACTCTCTCACCAGGCCTGCCCAGTGTGGGAATGATGGATTCCCAAGGGTCTTTTACAAGCTGAGAGTAAAGGACAGAATGTGTAAAAAAACCCACAACTCCCATGGAGGAATTGGCTGAGGAGCCCAACATGAAACCCGAGTTATTTACCCTAAACCAGACCTGAGTGAGTAACGTGCCCTCAATAGAGAGAGAGAGGGAGAGATAGCCTCATTAGTAAACAGCAGACCCTGTTAGAATGGAGTCAACACTGGGGTTAAGGCTTCAGTCACAGAGGAACAAAAACAGCCTCCAACCATGAGACTGAGTGAGTTTGGGGTCACATTGTCTACACTGCGGACATTAGGGTCAGCAAAGATCAGCATGGCTGGCAGGAATCAAACAGCATTGTTACCCGTGGATATCGAATACGGACAGACTCAGCCGTTTGATCTTGCTGCGGACAGTAACATCACTGCAGGACCCACAAGAACTAGTGCGGGCACTGCACCAGATACAGACTTAGCCAGTCTCAGCTCAACACACACAGGTGTAAACCCAAAAATACCCAGGGATATCAAAGGTTAATTCAAGACGCGGGTAGATAGGTTTTTGGTAGACAAGGGGATTAAGGGTTATGGGGAGAGGGCGGGAATGTGGAACTGAGCCACTTCAGATCAGCCATGATCTTATTGAATGGCGGGGCAGGCTCGAAGGGCTAGATGGCCGACTCCTGCTCCTATTTCTTATGTTCTTAAGAAGATGATGATGTAAGGTGACAAATCAGAGCTGCTTAAACCTTACCAACAAAGAACGGAGAAAACATGTGAATACGGTGTGTTATTGTGTGGGGTTTGTGTTCTAGTCCCATCCCAATGGACAGTAAAACTTTCACCAGGTTGAAGTCCTACAGGAGAGCGGTCTGCCCACCTGAAGGAGCAGCGCTCCGAAAGCTCGTGATTCCAACCTGGCATCGTGAGATTTCTCACTGATCCCACCCCAGCCCAACACCGGAATCTCCACATCACGGTCACTCTATGGCTTTAATGACAGGGATTAGAACTCACACCCGGGTCAAAGCTGGATGAAAGCACTCGCCCAAAATTATTGAAGAAATTGAAAGAACGGCGGCTCAGCAGCCATCACCGGTGAGCGGGAACCCGGGGGAGAGGCCAGGCAGAGCCTGGGTGAGGCCGTTCGTGGGCCGCATGTCCCTCACCCCCATTGGTGCACGCTCAGCATGGCTGGGTGTCCAGTTGGTGAATTCTACAAAGGCCACAACACAAAAGAGGCAGATTTTTGCCTCCTTGGCATCCCAGAGAGCTTTAGAGTCAGACAATGAGACGGTGTTTACAGTAGATTCGAAACCCCGGGCCTGCCTTTCTGGTTGTGTGCACCCCAACAACAACTTACATTCATATAGCACCATTACAACCCTCCCCCACCCAACCACATTTTCTTCCCACCCCCACTCCTCACCCACCCCCCCCCCCCCCCCTCACCCACCCCACCCCCAGCCTCGTAAGGAGATATTGGGGTTGTTGGAGAGGCCAGGATTTGGGGAGTGTGGAGATCCAGTGGATCTCACTTGCTCACTTTACCTCAGGGAGGCAGATTTTATATTTCTGTTTCTCAGGGAGTACGAGTTAGCGATGTCGACCTGTAACACCTGGGATGTAAACCTGGCGAATCAGTAATGGGGGTTGTGTGATGGCCTCAGGTCGGGAGGGATCGGATTGAGGAGAATCTTAAAGGCGAGGGAGAGGTTTGGGAAGGAGGTCCAGAGTTTAGGCTCTTGGCAAATGAAGAAACGGCCATCCGTGTTGGAGCGATTAAGTCACGGACAGGGAGCCAGGAGTTAAAAGTAGCAGACTAAACACAATTAAGATATTTTGAAAAGAGAATCTTTCTGCACTCCAGAAACACCAAGATTCCCGCAACACTCAGGCTGTTAAGCAAAAGGTTTTAGTTGCTATGGAGACTCAGAATTTAATCTTCCAGTTTGGTTTTCAGTAGCACATTTACTCAGTGCACAAATTACTCTTCTTTCAATTTTTGCACCTATTTCTGTTCTAACTTCTCTTTAGTAACAGGAAACAGAAAAGAGCAGATACAGTGGGCAGAGTGCGGAGGGGGGGAGAGCGGAGCGGGGAGGGGGAGAGGGGAGCATGGAGGGGGCAGCGGAGCGGGGGGAGAGCAGAGTGGGAGGGAGGGAGCACAATGTGGCGGGGAGATCACAGACGGCAGACAGCAGACTGCAGGTAGAAGTGGATGACAGACAGACAGACAGATGGCTATAGGCTGCAGACTGCAGAGAAAAAGCTGAGAGCAGCCAGCAGACAGACAGTGGACTTCGGAAGTCTATGACTGCAGATAGAAGATTGCAGACTGCAGACGGAGACGTGCAGGCTGCAGACCTTCTGACCCAAGAGAATATTCCAGAGACAAAGTGAAAAGTCAGTGGGATCCTTTTCCCGGGCTGGACTGAATGAACACACACACCTGATGGTAAACGATAATCATTGCAAAAGGAGGCCATTCAGCCCATCGAGTCTGTACCGACCACAACCTCACCCAGGCCCTATTCCCGTAACCCCACACGTTACCCTGCTAATCCCCCTGACACTCGGGCCAATCCATCCAGGTCTGCCCCCAGCCTATCCGCACAACCCCATGTAGCCAATCAGTCTAACCCACACATCTTTGGAGTGAGGGAGGAAACCAGAGCACGGGGAGGAAACCCACGCAGACACGGGGAGAATGTGCAAACTCCACACAGACGGTGACCTGAGGCTGGGGTTGAACCAGGGTCCCTGGCACTATGGGGGGGCAGTGCTAACCCACCGTGCTGCCCTGTATCAAACAAACTATTAAAAAACAACAAACTAATTGGTTCTAATCAATTGTTAAAGTAAATAGAAGTGAATGAGCTTGGTGAATTGAATTCTCTCTGCTGAGTGTGTAAAACGATCTCAGCTCTTTAGTAAATGTCATTTGGACGGGTGGTGTTTCGTTTCACTCTCTGCAGTAACGGGGATTATGATATCAAGTGTTCACCTATCTGTGAATGACACAAAACTGAAGCTAATGCCTATTAAAGAAAAATAAATCTATTTTGAGGTTATTTTCACAATTGTATATTTTCTCCAAGGTCGTTGGCAGATTCTATCGTTTTGGTCTCTGGGGTTGAGTGGTTGCCATTTATTCCAAACAGACTCTCACTCCTGGTTCTCTTATTGAGCTGTCTGCTGGTACAACCTTTCTCTCAAAAGAACAGCAGCAGATACCTGGGAAGAGCAGCAGGTCAGCACAGTGGTTAGCGCTGCTGCCTCACAGCTCCAGGGACCTGGATTCGATTCCTGGTTCAGGTCACTGTCTGTGTGGAGTCTGCACGTTCTCCCCATGTCCACGTGGGTTCCCTCCGGGTGCTCCGGTTTCCTCCCACAGTCCAAAGACGTGCTGGTTAGGGTGCATTGCCCACGCTAAATTCTCCCTTGGTGTACCTGAACAGGCACAGGAGTGTGGAGACTAGGGGAATTTCACAGTAACTTCATTGCAGTGTTAATATAAATCAATTTGCGACTAATAAACAAACCAAAAGCTGGAGACTTTTCTCCTGACTTGGAAATATAATCGGCCGTTCCTTCACTATCGCTGGGTCAAAATCCTGAACTCCCTCCCTCTCTAACTCCTACACTACACAGACTGCAGCAGCTCAGAGAGATGGGTCAGCGCCATCTGCTTAGGGACAGTGAGGGATGGGCAGTGAATTTGGACCTAGCCAGTGACACCCACATTTTGAGAATATTTTTACATCTGTGTGTGTCTATCTTTCTAACAATTTTTGTTCTCAATGGATTCACTCACTAAACGATACTACGGGACCAAAGTTCAAACATCATTACTGAACTCCTGATATAACCTGTTATTTCTAATCTTTGCAGAAACTGTCTCAGACTCTCAGACGGGGACAGTTTCACTTTTGTTTTCAGAGGCTTGGGAATTCATATTTGAAGGGTTGATGAGGGTGATGCTCTCGATGTGATGTACATTGATTTTTCATCTGATACAGTACTAAACAACAGACCTGTGAGAAAAGTTACAGCTTGTGGAATGGAAGGGGCACGAGTGACACGGATCCAAAACTGGCTGAGTGACAGATACAGTAAGAATCATATCAGATCCTGGTGTTATTAATACAGTAAGAAGTCTCACACCACCAGGTTAAAGTCCAACCAGTTTATTTAATAGTAAACCCACAAGCTTTCAGAAACGCTGTTTCTTTGTCAGGTGTGTGGAAGGTTCTGATCAGAGAAGGGCATATAAAGGCATACACAGTTTACAGAATACTGATTAGAATGCGAGTCTCTACTGTTAACCTGCTATTCAAGTCTTAAAGGTGCAGACAATGAGTGGAGATAGCATTAGGCATAGGTTAAAGAGATGTGTATTGTCTCCAGACAGGACAGTAAGTGAGGTGTTACAAGTTCAGGCAAGTCACGGGGGTTACAGATAGTGCGACGTGAACCCAGGATCCCAGTTGAGGCCGTCCTCGTGTGTGCGGAACTTGGCTATCAGTCTCTGCTCAGCGACTCTGTGCTGTCGTGTGTCGTGAAGATAAAAGACTGTTCCCTTCCTGTTGGCGAACACTTCAGTGGTCACAGGCATTTGCCCTCTGACCTTCGGTTAAGCATTCTCCACGACACACAACAGCGCAGAGTCACTGAGCAGAGACTGATAGCCAAGTTCCACACACGAGGACGGTCTCAACTGGGATCCTGGGTTCACGTCGCACTATCTGTAACCCCCGTGACTTGCCTGAACTTGTAACACCTCACTTACTGTCCTGTCTGGAGACAATACACATCTCTTTAACCTATGCCTAATGCTATCTCCACTCATTGTCTGCACCTTTAAGACTTGAATAGCAGGTTAACAGTAGAGACTCGCATTCTAATCAGTATTCTGTAAACTGTGTGTGCCTTTATATGCCCTTCTCTGATCAGAACCTTCACACACCTGAGGAAGGAACAGTGTTTCTGAAAGCTTGTGGGTTTACTATTAAATAAACTGGTTGGACTTTAACCTGGTGTTGTGAGACTTCTCACTGTGTTTACCCCAGTCCAATGCCGGCATCTCCACATCATGAGTGACAGATAGCAGAGAGTAACAGCCAATGGATATTTTCCAGGCTGGAAGAATGTCTGTCGTTGGGGCAGGGGTGGGTTTTGGGAGCCTTGCTTTTCCTCATATATATGAATGATCTCAATCTTGGTGTGCAGGGGACAATTTCAGAGTCTGGAAGTGTTGTAAATCATGAGGCGAATACAGTGTAAATTCAAAAGGACAGAGACGTGTTGGGGGAGTGGGCAGATAGGTGGCAAATAAAGTTCAATTGGAGGAGTGTGAGGTGATGTGTTTTGATTGGAAGAACATGGAACGATGGTCGCCAGTAAATCAAATTGGGAATTCAGCAGGAATGTCTTCACCCAGACAGTGTGAGAATGTGGAATGAAAGGAATGAGTACAGAGACAATTTATGGGGAGGTTAAGACAAGTGTCTGAGGGAGATGGGGAACCGAGGTCACGGTGTTAGGTTCCAAGGAGGAAAGATGGGAGAAAGGTCAAGTGGAATGTTAACACTAGCACAGAGTGGTTGGGCTGAATGGCCTATTTCTACAATGCATAACCAAGATAATCCTGTGTGCTTGTCTCAGTCTTCACACAGGCCAATCCTTGCTCAGGTGCCAAGGGACTATTTTGTGAGAACAAACCATGATTACAGGAACCCACTCTGTCCAAGGATCAGAGAGCAAAGTGACTCCCGACGGATCCAAACAGGTGGCCAAGAAGGGATTGGGGTGGGTGCGGTTTACTGAGGGTCAGGGGGAACGGCCGAGGGTCAGGGGGAACGGCCGAGGGTCGGGGGGGGGAACAGCCGAGGGTCGGGGGGAACGGCCGAGGGTCGGGGGGAACGGCCGAGGGTCAGGGGGGAACGGCCGAGGGTCAGGGGGGGAACGGCCGAGGGTCGGGGGGGGAACGGCCGAGGGTCAGGGGGGGGAACGGCCGAGGGTCAGGGGGGGGAACGGCCGAGGGTCGGGGGGGGAACGGCCGAGGGTCGGGGGGGGGAACGGCCGAGGGTCGGGGGGGGAACGGCCGAGGGTCAGGGGGGGGAACGGCCGAGGGTCGGGGGGGAACGGCCGAGGGTCGGGGGGGGAACGGCCGAGGGTCAGGGGGGGAACGGCCGAGGGTCAGGGGGGGAACGGCCGAGGGTCAGGGGGGGAACGGCCGAGGGTCAGGGGGGGAACGGCCGAGGGTCAGGGGGGGGAACGGCCGAGGGTCGGGGGGGAACGGCCGAGGGTCGGGGGGAACGGCCGAGGGTCAGGGGGGGAACGGCCGAGGGTCGGGGGGGAACGGCCGAGGGTCAGGGGGGAACGGCCGAGGGTCAGGGGGGGAACGGCCGAGGGTCAGGGGGGGGAACGGCCGAGGGTCGGGGGGGAACGGCCGAGGGTCGGGGGGAACGGCCGAGGGTCAGGGGGGAACGGCCGAGGGTCGGCGGGGAACGGCCGAGGGTCGGGGGGGGAACGGCCGAGGGTCAGGGGGGAACGGCCGAGGGTCAGGGGGGAATGGCCGAGGGTCGGGGAGGGAACGGCCGAGGGTCGGGGAGGGAACGGCCGAGGGTCGGGGAGGGAACGGCCGAGGGTCGGGGGGAACGGCCGAGGGTCGGGGGGAATGGCCGAGGGTCGGGGGGAATGGCCGAGGGTCGGGGAGGGAACGGCCGAGGGTCGGGGGGGGAACGGCCGAGGGTCGGGGGGGGGAACGGCCGAGGGTCAGGGGGGAACGGCTGAGGGTCGGGGGGGAACGGCTGAGGGTCGGGGGGGAACGGCCGAGGGTCAGGGGGGGAACGGCCGAGGGTCGGGGGGGGAACGGCCGAGGTTCGGGGGGGGAACGGCCGAGGGTCAGGGGGGGAACGGCCGAGGGTCAGGGGGGGAACGGCCGAGGGTCGGGGGGGGAACGGCCGAGGGTCGGGGGGGGAACGGCCGAGGGTCGGGGAACTATTGCATTTATCAAGATGGTTCTTTAAACATTTCTGAATTTTAGTTACAAAAGCACCAGACGTGGGAAAAATACAGTTTGACTGACAGGTCAAGGGTTATCCCCAGACGAGAAAGAGTCAGTTTGCTTTCCAATTGGCTGAGCAGGTTAGGCTCGATTAGGATGGACAGATTGAGCCAATGGTGAGAGAATGGGAGCTGGGGCTGGGGTCATTGACAAACCTCCGGAAACATGTCCGAGCAGCCGTGACAATCCCTCATTCTCCCACCGACACTCTGAACGGAGTGGGTTGGAGCTTTGCACCTCTCTGGATGGCCCGAGGAATTAGAGAGCCTATTGTTCCCCACTGCTTTCTCCATAGCAAGGCCTCACCCAGAGTTAACATAGCAACAAGTCAGAATCCTTTCCTGTACAGTATAAATTGTTGTATTTGAAATTTGGTATTCTTGTGTTTGTCCTGATGAATGCAAGAGGAAAAACTTCAACAGCCCGTGACTCTTCAGCAGAGTTTAATTCCTTCAGCAGTTACTACTCATTAACAATACAAGCTTATTCTCTACAAATGTAAGAACATAAGAAATAGGAGCAGGAGTAGGCCATCTAGCCCTTCGAGCCTGCCCCGCCATTCAATAAGATCATGGCTGATCTGTCGTGGCTCAGTTCCACTTTCCCGCCCTCTCCCCATAACCCTTAATCCCCTCTCCTATCAAAAACCCATCAACCCGCGTCTTAAAAATATTTAGCGAGGCAGCCTCCACCACTTCAACGGGCAGAGAATTCCAGAGATTCACCACCCTTTGAGTGAAGAAGTTCCTCCTCAACTCCGTTCTAAACCGCCCCCCTTTTATCCTGAGGCTGTGCTCCCTAGTCCTACTGTCCTTTCTGAGTGATTGTAATTATATTTAACCATTTCAGCTCCACTGATGTACACTGCGCCCCACTGCCCCCCCCCCCCCCCCCCCCAAGCCCCGACCCCCAGCACCCCCCGCCCCCGGGGTGCAGTGCTGGGAATGGGAATGGTGTATGTACCAAGGGTGGGTATCACCGGAAGGTGCTCCATTCGATCTGGGATTGCCGGGATGTTTGGCGGGTGTTTTTGGTAACGTGAATGAAGGGATCAGAAAAGCAGCAGCACAGCGGCTCGTACCTTGAATGCTCCTTTTGAAGAAGGCTTTGCATCCCTCACAAGACCACACTCCGTAGTGATAGCCCGAGGCAAAATCATTACAGACGGCACAGAAGTGAGCGTCCCGCCTGGAGCAGATACTGCCGGCTGAAACCGGAACCACAGCTTTCTTCCTCAAACTCTCCCTGCGGAAATAAACAATTTTCAATACAGAGGATTTCAGCCCTGACCCTCTGACAGTGCGGCACTCCCTCAGCACTGACCCTCTGACAGTGCGGAACTCCCTCAGTACTGACCCTCTGACAGGGCGGCGCTCCCTCAGCACTGACCCTCTGACAGTGCGGCACTCCCTCAGTACTGACCCTCTGACAGTGCGGCACTCCCTCAGCACTGACCCTCTGACAGTGCGGCGCTCCCTCAGCACTGACCCTCTGACAGTGCGGCGCTCCCTCAGCACTGACCCTCTGACAGTGCGGCGCTCCCTCAGCACTGACCCTCTGACAGTGCGGCGCTCCCTCAGCACTGACCCTCTGACAGTGCGGCGCTCCCTCAGCACTGACCCTCTGACAGTGCGGCGCTCCCTCAGCACTGACCCTCTGACAGTGCGGCGCTCCCTCAGCACTGACCCTCTGACAGTGCGGCGCTCCCTCAGCACTGACCCTCTGACAGTGCGGCACTCCCTCAGCACTGACCCTCTGACAGTGCGGCACTCCCTCAGTACTGACCCTCTGACAGTGCGGCACTCCCTCAGCACTGACCCTCTGACAGTGCGGCACTCCCTCAGCACTGACCCTCTGACAGTGCGGCACTCCCTCAGCACTGACCCTCTGACAGTGCGGCACTCCCTCAGCACTGACCCTCTGACAGTGCGGCACTCCCTCAGCACTGACCCTCTGACAGTGCGGCACTCCCTCAGCACTGACCCTCTGACAGTGCGGCGCTCCCTCAGCACTGACCCTCTGACAGTGCGGCACTCCCTCAGCACTGACCCTCTGACAGTGCGGCACTCCCTCAGCACTGACCCTCTGACAGTGCGGTGCTCCCTCAGCACTGACCCTCTGACAGCACAGGTACATAAAATATTGTAACTGACAGGGTCGTTTGAGAAAAGTGTTGATAAGGGATACGGGCTCCTGGGTTATATAAAGGGAGGCATTGAGTACAAAACAAGGGACGTACGATACATCTTTATAAGACACTGCTTTGGCCTCAGTTGGAGTATTGTGTACAGTTCTGGGAGCCAGAGTCAGGCAGGTGTGGGAGAATCAGTGTGTAGGGAGGGAGAAGCTTCAGCCCCTGACTTTATACCACAGTACGAGCTGTTTCCCTGTGGGAATGGGGAGAAGCTGGGTGTGTGGATTGACTGTGACACCAGGGGTGAAGGATGAGATTGGAGTGGAAGGAGTGAAGAGGAATGTGTTAGTGATCGGAGACAGTATAGTCAGGGGGATAGATCCTGTTCTCTGCAGTCGAGAGAGTAAATCCCGATGTTGTGTTCCTGCCCAGTGCCAGGGTTCAGGAATATTTGCTCAGGGCTGGGGAGGAACCTGTCGTGGGAGGGGGACGATCCAGGGGCTGTAAACCAACACCATAAATAAGACCAGGAACAAGGTTCAGCAGAGGGAGTATGAGGTTTTAAATTAAAAAGGTAATCTCTGTATCTGAATTGACACAGCACTGGAAATAAAACAGGCAGACTGATAAATGGAAATAAGTAAATGTGATTTGATAATCATTACTGAGACCTGACTGCAGGGCAACTGATTGGAATATTGGAGGTTGTGTCACTTCATAGATTTGACAGAGATAAGACCATAAGACACAGGAGCAGGATTGGGCCATTCGGCCCATCGAGTCTGCTCCACCATTCAATCATGGCTGATATTTTTCTCATCCCCAATCTCCTGCCTTTTCCCCGTAATCCCTGATGTGGAGATGCCGGTGTTGGACTGAGCTGGGCACAGTAAGATGTCCCACAACACCAGGTTACAATCCAACAGGTTTATTTGGCAGCACAAGCTTTCCAAGTCTTGCTCCTTCATCAGGTGAGTGACAAGTTATCACTCAAGTCCTCAAGGACAAGTCCTCACTCACCTGAAGAAGGAGCGAGACTCCGAAAGCTTTAACCTGGTGCTGTGGGACTTCTTACTGCCCTTACCCCTGATCCCCTTATTAATAAAGATATTCAAAGTCATAAGGAGGCTACACAGGATAGACAGGGAGGAACATAAGAACATAAGAAATAGGAGCAGGAGTAGGCCATCTGGCCCTTCGAGCCTGCCCCGCCATTCAGTAAGATCATGGCTGATCTGTCGTGTCTCAGTTCCACTTTCCCGCCCTCTCCCCATAACCCTTAATCCCCTCGCTTATCAAAAACCCATCAACCCGTGTCTTAAAAATATTTAGCGAGGCAGCCTCCACCACTTCAACGGGCAGAGAATTCCAGAGATTCACCACCCTTTGAGTGAAGAAGTTCCTCCTCAACTCCGTTCTAAACCGCCCCCCCCTTTATCTTGAGGCTGTGCCCCCTAGTCCTACTATCCTTTCTGAGCGGGAAGAGTCTCTCCACCTCTATCCTATCCATCCCATTCATCATCTTATACGTCTCAATGAGATCTCCCCTCATTCTTCTAAACTCTAACGAGTACAGACCCAGTCTATCCAGTCTCTGGGACAGGAAACTGTCCCTGTTTGTAAAAAGATCAGGAATGAGAGGGCACAGGTTTAAAGTGATTTGCAAAAGAAGCAAATGTGATGTGAGTAAGAAGTTTCACCCAGCGAGTGGTGTGTGTCTGGAATGCTGTGCCTGGGAGAGTGGGGGAGGCAGGTTCAGTCGAGGCATTCGAGAGGGTGTTAGATGATTGTTTGAATAGAAACAATGTG
Organism: Carcharhinus amblyrhynchos; assembly: GCF_965287045.1. NCBI lineage: Eukaryota > Metazoa > Chordata > Chondrichthyes > Carcharhiniformes > Carcharhinidae > Carcharhinus > Carcharhinus amblyrhynchos. The sequence continues at coordinate 2,396,329 of NC_137337.1, forward strand.
CAGGGATCCGGGGAAAGGCCGGGGGGGTGGGGGGGGGGGGGGGGGGGAGAGGTGGCGCTAAGTCATGGTGCTCGTTTGGAGAGCCAGGGCAGACATGATGGGCTGAATGGCCTCCTTCTGCACCGTAAACAATTCTGTGTTTGTGTGATGTGACATTTTGAAAGGATAGGCAGCTGGGGAAATATAGACCGGGAAACAGAGAGAACAGAAGCAGGACGAGGCCATCAGCCCTGGTCCACGTTCATTCTGGTCATAACTGTCACCCAACTCAATAACCTGATCCCCTCCCTCCCCCATTTCCTTTGACCATCTTTACTCCAAGTTGATACCGAGCTACTCCTTGAAAATATTTTGGCCTCAGCTGCTTCTTGTGGGGGTGAATTCCACAGACTCACCACCCTCTGGGTGGAGAAGTGTCTCCTCACCTCTGTCTTAAATATTTTACCCCGTATCCTCAGACTGTGACCCCCAGTCCTGGACACACCCACCATCAGGAATATTCTTACTGCATCTCCCCGTCTTGTCCCTCTAGAATTTTATAAGTTTCTATGAGATTCCCCCCCTCATTCATCTGACTACCAGTGAGTAACCAACTCAATCTCTCCTCATATGACAGACCTGCCACCCCAGGAATCAGCCTGGTAAACCTTCATTGTACTCCCTCTATAGCAAGAACATCCTTCCTCAGGTAAAGATACCAAAATTGCACACAATACTCCAGGTGTGGCCTCACCAATGCCCTGTACAATTGCAGCAAAACATCCCTGTTCCTGTACTCAAATCCTCTCGCTATGAAGCCAACAAACTACATGCTTCTCGGAGAGCCAGCAGACGTGGTTTATTTTTTTTCCTTCCAGAAAGCTTTTGATCAAGTCCCACATAAGGGAATGATGTGTAAAGTTAAAGTGCGTGGGACTGGGAGCAGTCTACTGAGATGGATTAAAAAACTGGTTAGCAGACAGGAGACAGAGGGTAGGAATGAACCAGTCTTTTTCCAAACGGCAGGCAGTGACCTGTGGTTGCCATGGGGATCAGCGCTGGGATCTCAACTCTTTACCATTTATAAAAATGATTTGGATGGAAGGCCTGAAGGTGTGACTGCCAAATCTACTGATGACACAAAAATAGGAAAGTGAATTGTGAAGCGAAGACAAGGAGGCTGCAAAAGGGACATAGAGAGGCTGAGTGAGGGGGAGAAGGTCTGGCAAGTGGAGAATAATGTGGGGAAGTGTGAAGATGTCCATTTTGGCAGGAAGAATTGAAATGTAGAAGGTGCTGTGGGGTATTGTCAGCGTGAGAGGACATTCACTCCTGTGGGACAATCTAGAAGTCAAGTTGACTGTTCAAAAATGAGGGGCCACCCATTTCAGACGGGGGAGGGAGGGGAGGGGGCTGCTTTTCCTCTCTCTCGGGGCTGAGAGTTTCTGGAACTCTCTTCCTCAGGAGGCAGTGGAAATCTTTGAGTGTTTTTAAGGCAGAGTCCGATAGATTCCTGATTAACGAGGGGGTGGAAGGCTATCGGGGATCGGCTGGAACGTGGAGTTGAGCTTAAAATCAGGTCAGCCGTGGTCTTATTGAATGGTGCAGCAGGTTTGAGGGGCTGAATGGCCTCTCCCTGCTCCTTGTTGTATGGTTGGGTGGGGGCGGGGGGGGCGAGGGTGGAGGAACAGAGGGAACCGGTTTAACGATTGGCAAAAGAAGCCTCAGTTTCGAGGGGAAGGAGCGAGGGGTTTTGGATCTGGGATGCGTTACTCTGGGAAAGGGGGAAATGTCGGGAATGACTGAGGAATGGACCAGGGTGTCCCAGAGGAAATGCTGAAACCGGCGGGGGATCGGGGTGGGGGGGGCTCTGAGTGGGGAGCAAGGGGGTGAGGGGGGTGGGCAAGGGGGTGAAGGGGTGGGCAAGGGGTTGAGGGGGGTGCAGGGGGTTGAGGGGGGTGCAGGGGGGTGCAGGGGGTGAGGGGGGTGCAGGGGGATGGGGGGGGTGCAGGGGGATGGGGGGGATGAGAGGGGATGAGAGGGGATGAGGGGGATGAGGGGGGGCGCAGGGGGGGTGCAGGGGGGGTGCAGGGGGGTGAGGGGGATGGGGGGGCGCAGGGGGGGCGCAGGGGGCGCAGGGGGATGAGAGGGGATGAGGGGGGCACTGGTGGTGATGGGGAAGGCGGGGATGATTGAGTTTACTGGAAGGTGGGAGCAGGGAGACCCTGTCTTGGATCTGGGAGGGGGGAGGAAGGGAGTTGAGCAGGAATAGAGAGAGCTCACTGTCCGGGGCCTGTCAGCCGGAGGCACGATTGGTTGAGGAAGGTTTCTCAGTAATGGGTAACTGTGAAGTTCAGTCAGTTCACCGCCCTTAGCTCGAGAAACAGCCACACTCCCACACGGACCTAACCAAACAGAACCAGTAATTCTCCCCTCCCACTCCATCCTCTCCCTCCAACACTACCATCACCCTCTGCCCAGCCCGCCTCGCCCCCCCCCCCCCCCCCGCCCCCTCCCCACCCCCACACCCCCCTTCCTCTCCAGGGTCACCCAGACTCGAAACATTGGCCCCGATTCTCTCCCCACAGGAGCTGTCAGACCCGCTGAGGTTTTCCAGCGTTGTGTGTTTTTGTTTGACACTGTCTCAGGGTTCGGCGGGGGAGGGGGGGGGGAGCATTTAGGACACTCCAAGGACAGCAAACCTGTGCAATTCTCTCCTACAGGAAGCTGTGGGGGGTCAAGTCACTGTTTCAAGAAAGGGATGCTTTTTATTTAGATTTTAACAGTGTGCAGGGAGAGAGCGGGGATCTGAGATCGGGGGTCAGGTTTGAAGGGCTGAATGGCCTCCCCCTGCTCCCGGTTCTATGATTTCCTCACCGCCCTACTCTGGTCCCCAGGGGAAAATGCAAAGATCCAAAAACAACAACTGTCGCCAGGACAAAAGATCCGAACTGATGTAGGAGCCGAGCAGGTAAGGCAGCACATCCAGGAGCAGAGACCAGACACCCCATCCACCACGGAGTGAGCGACAGAATGGGTCTGCGGGGGGAGGGGGACTATTTAAAAGCCCGCTGGGCACTGGGATAGGAGAGCACAGGGATGGAGGGGCTGAATGGACTGCTGAATCTGAATTTCTAATGGTGATTAGCTGCCGGGAGCAGTAATGAGATGAGAATCATCGGGTCTGAAAGGGAACCGTGTTCAGGAGTAAGTGTAAACAGATTAAATACTTGGAATATAATGTGGGAAGTGTGAGGTCACACACTCTGGACACAAAATTAGAAAAGCAGAATGTTTGTTAAAGGTGTGAAACTCATTAATGTTCAGAGAGATTGGGGTGTGTTTGTAAAGGGACCACATACTGTTAACACACAGGGACAGCGGGCAATGAGAGAAGCAACTGGAACATTGGCCTTTGTTACAGGAGGTTGGAGAACAGGAGTGAAGGAAAGCTGCAGTTCCACAGGGTTTCGGTCAGACCACACCTGGAATTGTATCCGCTGTTTTGCTCTCCATGTCTAAGGAAGGATAGACCCGCCATGGAGGTGGCACTGGGTCTGGTTCCTGAGACCTGTCCTATGATAAATGGTGTCCATTTTCTCTGGAGTTGTGAAGAATGAGAGGCGATTTCATTAAAACCTACAAGATTCTGAAGAGGTTTAACAGGGTGGACACAGAGATTCACAGAATAGAATCATAGAAACCCTTCGGTGGAGAAAGAGGCCATTCAGCCCATCAAGTCTGCACCGACCACAATCCCACCCAGGCCCTACCCTCATATCCCTACATATTATACCCACTAATCCCTCTAACCTACACATCTCGAGACTCTAATGGGCATTTTTAGCATAGCCAATCAACCTAACCCGCACATCTTTGGACTGTGGGAGGAAACCGGAGCACCCGGAGGAAACCCATGCAGACACGAGGAGAATGTGCAAACTCCACATAGACAGCGACCTGAGCCGGGAATCGAACCCGGGTCCCTGGAGCTGTGAAACAGCAGCACTAACCCACTGTGCCACCGTGCCACCCAGATTGTTTCCCCTGGCTGGGGAATCTAAAACACGGGGGCACAGTCTCGGGATAAGGAATGGGTCAATCAGGATTGAGGTGAGGGTTGTGAATCTTTGGATTTCTGATCTGGGTGTAGTGGACATTAAGCAGATTGAAGGCTGAGATAGAGAGCAGGAGAGTGGCAATGAGGTGAAAGGTTAGCCATCGTCACATTGAACATTGGAACAGGTTGCAGGGGCTAAATGGTCGACTCCTGCTCCCACATTCTCATCTTAACAACTGGAGTTCTCTCTTGAGCACAGATAAAGTAACAGATAATGGCAGCACGTAACCATGTCATGACAAGGTTTGTTCAGATACTAACATACTAACAGAGCCTCAACCATCCAGTCAAACTCCCCACTTTCACTATCCCTTCTGTTACAACCTTTCACCCGGAAGCAGGAAAGAAAATGTGTAGTTTCTTCAAAATGTCTGTGGAATCTGTAATTAAAGTTAAGAATGTTTGGAAAGGGTTTTAGAGTTTGCATCAGTTTTATCTTTCTCAAAGAGTCTCCACAGAAATCACATTTTAATTTTAGTTCAGAGAGTAATATCGGCAACACCAGTCCTGTGCTCCACCTGTAACACGTGGGCTAATCCGGGACACTCCAACTCTCCCAGAGGACCACATTTACAGGAGAATGCATATGGTGGTGTCTGCAGGTGCAGCAGGTGGTCAGGAAGGCGAATGGGATGCTGGCCTTCATAGCGAGGGGGATTGAATATAAAAGTAGGGAGGTCTTGCTGCAGCTGTATAGGGCACTGGTGAGGCCGCAGCTGGAGTACTGTGTGCAGTTTTGGGCGCCGTACTTACGCAAGGATATTTTGGCCTTGGAGGGAGTGCAGAGGAGGTTCACTTGGCTGATACTGGAGTTGAGGGGGTTGGACTATGAAGAGAGACTGAATAGACTGGGTCTGTACTCGTTGGAGTTTAGAAGGATGAGGGGGGATCTTATAGAGACGTATAAGATAATGAAGGGGATGGATAGGATAGAGATAGAGAGATTCTTCCCGCTCAGAAAGGATAGCAGGACTAGAGGGCACAGCCTCAAGATAAAGGGGGGGCGGTTCAGAACGGAGTTGAGGAGGAACTTCTTCACTCAAAGGGTGGTGAATCTCTGGAATTCTCTGCCCGTTGAAGTGGTGGAGGCTGCCTCGCTAAATATTTTTAAGACGCGGGTTGATGGGTTTTTGATAAGCGAGGGGATTAAGGGTTATGGGGAGAGGGCGGGAAAGTGGAACTGAGCCACGACAGATCAGCCATGATCTTATTGAATGGCGGGGCAGGCTCGAAGGGCCAGATGGCCTACTCCTGCTCCTATTTCTTATGTTCTTATGGTGAGTTTCAGGGAGGGGCCCATGCCCAAGGTTGGGGAAGATCGATGGGTGACAGTCAGTGCCGGACACTGCCCCCTCCCTCTCTCAAACAGAAACAGTGTGTTAGGTGCTGTTGGGGAGGACAGAGGATGTTGACGGCAGTGGCCAGAATAGTGACTGTACAGCAAGGGAAGGTCAAAGTGCAGGCAGTGATAGGCGGGAGTTCAATAGTAAGGGGCACAATCGGGTGCTTTTGTGACCAGAATTGAGACTCCAGGATGGTCTGTTGCCTCCCTGGTGCCAGAGCCAAGGACGTCCCCCAGCGGGCACTGGGCATTCTGAAATGGGACAGCAAACAGCCAGTGGTCATGGTCCATGTTGGAATGAGGAAGATGGGTAGGAAGGAAAATGCAGTCCTGCAAAACGAGCTCAGGGAGTTGGGAAGGCAGCTGGAATGCAGGATCCTCCAGGGTGGCATTCCCACTAACACGCCCTGTGCCACGTGGCTGTGAGGCAAGATATCGGGAGGCAGTGCAGCTTAATTAGTAAGTGGCTGGAGAGTCGGTGCGAGAGGGAGGGGTTCTGATTTTCAAACCACTGGGATCACTTCCGGGGCAGGTGGGACCTGCACGGAAAGGATGGATTGCATCTTAACTGGAAGGGCACGAACATCCTAGTGGGAGGATTTGATGGTGCAGTTCGGATGGATTTAAACTAACAAGGCAGGTGGGGTGGGATCCACAGTAGTAGGTGAGGGACTGTGGAGAACTCAGTGAATGGGTCCTGTGAGGCTAAGAGAAATAAAACACAGGACAAAACATGTTACTTCAACACACAGAGTATGACAGGTAAGGCAGATGAACTTAAACCTTGGATTACTACATGTTGTGGTGGCAATTACAGATAGAATCCCTAGTGTGCAGAAGGAGGCCACTCGGTCCATTAATCCCGCACCAACAACAATCCCATCTAGGGATTACCCTGCTAATCCCCCTGAGCATGGGATAATTTACACGGCCAATCAACCTCACCGTACATCTTTGGACTGTGGGAGGAAATCGAAGCACCCAGAGGAAAGACTGGAGGGTCGCAAATGTTATCCCTTGTTCAAGAAGGGGAGTAGAGACAGCCCTGGGAATTATAGACCAGTGAGCCTTACTTCTGTTGTGGGCAAAGTTTTGGAAAGGATTATAAGAGATAGGATTTATAATCATCTAGAAAGGAATAATTTGATTAGGGACAGTCAGCACGGTTTTGTGAAGGGTAGGTCGTGCCTCACAAACCTTATTGAGTTCTTTGAGAAGGTGACCAAAGAGGTGGATAAGGGTAAGGCAGTTGACGTGGTGTATATGGATTTTAGCAAAGCATTTGATAAGGTTCCCCATGGTAGGCTACTGCAGAAAATGCAGATGCATGGGATTGAGGGTGATTTAGCAGTTTGGATCAGGAATTGGCTAGCTGATAGAAGACAGAGGGTGGTGGTTGATGGGAAATATTCAACCTGGAGTTCAGTTACAAGTGGTGTACTTCAAGGATCTGTTTTGGGGCCACTGCTGTTTGTCATTTTCATAAATGACCTGGATGAGGGTGTAGAAGGATGGATTAGTAAATTTGCTGACTACACCAAAGTCGGAGGAGTTGTAGACAGTGAGGATGATGTTACAGTTTGCAGAGGGACATAGATAAGCTTCAGAGCTGGGCCGAGAGGTGGCAAATGGAGTTTAATACAGAAAAGTGTGAGATGATTCACTTTGGAAGGAGTAACAGGAATACAGAGTACTGGGCTAATGGTAAATTACTTGGCAGTGTTGGCGAGCAGAGTGACCTGAGTGTCCATGTGCATAGATCCCTGAAAGTTGGCACCCAGGTTGGTAGGGTTGTTAAGAAGGCATACGGTGTGTTAGCTTTTATTGGTAGAGGGATTGAGTTTAGGAGCCGTGAGGTCATGTTGCAACGTACAAAACTCTGGTGTGGCCGTACTTGGAGTATTGTGTATAGTTCTGGTCGCCGCATTATAAGAAGGATGTGGAGGCATTGGAAAGGCTGCAGAGGAGGTTTACCAGGATGTGGCTTGGTATGGTGGGAAGGTCTTATGAGGAAAGGCTGAGGGACTTGAGGCTGTTTTCGTTAGAGAGAAGAAAGTTAAGAGGTGACTTAATAGAGGCATATAAGATGATCAGAGGATTTGATAGGGTGGACAGTGAGAGCCTTTTTCCTCGGATGAAGATGGCTAGCATGAGGGGACACAGCTTTAAATTGAGGGATGATAGATACAGGACAGATGTCAGAGGTAAGTTCTTTACTCAGAGGGTAGTAAGGGCGTGGAATGCCCTGCCTGCAGCAGTAGTGGATTCGCCAACATTAAGGGCATTTAAATGATCGTTGGATAAACATATGAATGATATTGGAATAATGTAGATTAAATGGGCTTTAGATTGGTTTCACAGGTCGGCACAACATCGAGGGCCGAAGGGCCTGTACTGCGCTGTAATGTTCTATGAAAACTCACACAGACACTGGGAGAATGTGCAAACTCCACACAGACAGTGGCCCAAACTGAGAATCAAACCTGGGTCCCTGGAGCTGTGAGGCAGCTTTTTGGTCAGAGAGGGTTATGGGGAGAGGGCGGGAATGTGGAACTGATCCACTTCAGATCAGCCATGATCTTATTGAATGGCGGGGCAGGCTCGAAGGGCTAGATGGCCTACTCCTGCTCCTATTTCTTATGTTCTTATGAGAGAAAGGTAGGACTGGCAGCTTAACATTCCCGGATTTAGATGCTTCAGGCAAGATAGAGAAGGTGACAAAAGAGGTGGGGGTGTTGCTTTACTGATTAGAGAGAATATCACAGATATACAGAGGGAGGATACCTTGATGGGATCATGTAGTGAGGCCATATGGATGGAATTCAGGAACAGGAGCAGTGTAGTCACACTATTGGGGTTGTACTACAAACCTCTCAATAGCCAGTGTGAAGTGGGGGAACTGATATGTCAGCAGATTATGGGAAGATGTAAAAACAACAGGGTCGTTGTGATGGGTGATTTTAACTTCCCCAACATAGACTGGGATTCCTTTAGTATCAGGGATTGGACAGGACCGAGTTCATTCACTGTGTCGAACAGTGCATCTTGAGACAATGTGTAAAAAGTCCAAACTTGGGAAAGGGCTGTCTTAGACCTGGTTCTGGGAAACGAGCCAGACAGGTGATTGATGTCTCAGCGGGGGACCATTTTGGGAAACAGTGATCACAATTTTATAAGTTTCAGGATACTTGTAGAAAAGGATAGAAATCCCAGAGTGAACCTAGTAAACTGGGGAAAGACTAACTCTGACAATATTAGGCAGGAACTCGGGAATGTAGAAAGTTTGAGGGTAAATCCACATTCGATATGTGGGAGTCTTTTAAAAGTTAGTTTAAAGCAGCATCTCGGCCTTTTGGTTAAGATACAAATGAGATCAAGCCTTGGAGGAGGAGCTATACTTACTCCAATCAGCTTGGATCCTGTAGATTAAGCCCAAGATGGGAATGTCTCAACTTGTTGAGAATTTAAATTGGATTTTGATTGGATTGAATTGGATAGAAACAAAAAAAAAGTCAGTTGTAACAATCCAGGACAAGTATGTCTGTGTAAAAATGAAGAATAAAGATGGCAGGGTTTGGGAACCCTGTATGATGAGAGAGATGGTGAGTTTAATGAAAAACAGGAAGGAGGCATATATAAGTTTCAGGAAACTGAAAATGGATAAGGCTCTTGAGAAATACAAAAATAGTAGAAAAGAGCTTAAAGAGGATATTAGGAGGACTGAAAAGGGCCTTGAAATGTCCTTGGTAGGCAGGATTAAAGAGAATCACAAGGCTCTTTATACACAGATCAGGAGGAAGAAGGTAGCTAAGGAAAGGGTGGGTCCACTCGAGGACAGTGGAGGGAATGTGTGTCTGGAGCCAGATGAGGTGGGTGAAGTCCTTAACGAGTACTTTGCATCAATATTCACAAAGGAGAAGGATGAGGGAGATGGTAAATGTAGAAAGAAGGATGTTGACATTCTAGAACATGTTGAGATAAAAAGGAAGGAGATATTGGAAGTTTTGAAAAACATTAAGGCGGACAAGTCCTGAGGGCCAGATAAGGTCTATCCCAGGGTACTGAGAGGCAAGGGAAGAAATTGCTGAGACCTTGGCCAAAATTTTTGTATCCTCTTTAACCACGGGTGAGGTACCAGAGGGTTAGAGAGTAGCTAACATTGTTCTTCTGTTTAAGAAGGGCAGAAGAGACAATCCGGGAAATTACGGGCCTGTGAGCCTTACATCAGTGATGGGAAAATTATTGCAGCATATTCTTAGGGACAGGATGTACTCACATCTGGAAGAGAATAGGCTTATTAGCGAAAGGCAGCATGGCTTTGTAAGGCGAAGTTGTGTCCCACAAACTTGAATGAATTCTTCCAGGAAGTGACAAAAAAATTGACCAGGGCAGGGCAGTGGATGTTGTATACATGGATTTTAGTAAAGCCTTTGATAAAGTTCCACATGGCAGGCTGATACAGAAAGTAAAGTCATATGGGATCCAAGGTGAGCTGGTAAGATGGATACAAAACTGGCTTGGGCATAGAAAGCAGAGAGTATCAGTGGAAAGATAATTTTCTAACTGGAGGTCTCTGACAAGCAGTGTTCCACAAGGATCAGTGCTGGGGCCTGTGTTGTTTGTAATACATATAAATGATTTGGAGGAAAATGTAGGTGGTCTGATTAGTAAATTTGCAGCTGATAAAAAATTGGGGGAGTTACGGATAGTGAGGATGACTGTCAGAGGACACAGAAGGATATAAAAAATGGCTGGAAACCTGGGCGAAAGATGATAGATGGAATTTAACCTGGACAAATGTAAAGTGATGCGATTTGGAAGGTCTACTGCAGAAGGAAAGGATACAATAAATGGTAGAACCCTTAGAAATATTAACATACAGAGGGATCTTGGATTACAGATCCATAGATCCCTGAAGCTGGCAACTCGGGTGGACAGGGAGGCATGCTGGCCTTCATTGGTCGGGGCGGTGAGTATAGGAATTGGATTGTCATGTTGCAGCTGTATAAGACTTTGGTAAAATTGTTGGTTTGGGTTAATGGTGAACCCCCCCTCCCCCCCTCCCTCCCTCCCTCCCCCCCTCCCCACATGTGGATTGTAGCAATGACAACAGGAACCGTCTCCCAGTCACTACACAACAAATCATCAAAAACAGCTTTTCCCAATAAAACCTGTCAGAGTATAACACAACTCAACATGGAATATATCCCCGTCACCCACCTTCAAACAAGAAACACAATATAACCACCTCCAATTTCACAGCTCCCAGTGCCACTGGAATTCACCAGCAATCAGAGTCTTTAGGAGTTAAATCAGAATCTCAGTACTGAATAGTTTGGATTTTTTTTTAGTTTTAGTGTAGCACATTAATGAGTTATTCAACTCACTGCCAAACTTCTATGTAACAGCACCTTTCAGAGTGCTATCCCTTTGGAAGTAATCAATCATAGAACTGCAGTGGTGCAAGACTCCAGTTCTCATACAGGTATCTCTGTGATCTGTCGAAGCAGAGAGGCATCAATTGAGTGATTAACTTCTAACCACTCGCTCTGGGATGGAGGCAAAGAAACAGCAGCCGGAGGGAACGGAGAATTCTAGAAAGCTCTTCTTTCAGCTTAGTGAGGTGGTGTCCTACCACAGGACAGCGGTTTCTCACACTGCTGAATGCAAGAACTTCCCCACAAACTGAGCCAGCACTCAATTCAGTTCCCTTTCCACTGAGCCAGCAATCTCCATCATCCCCACCCAGGCCAGGAGATAGTGTGGGAAATGGGAATCAAGGAAGGGAGTGTAGGAATAGGAACAGGAAGTGACCACTCACTCCATCAAAGGTCAGACAGGAACAGGAAGTGATCACTCACTCCATCGAAGGTCAGACAGGAAGTGACCACTCACTCCATCGATGGTCAGACAGGAACAGGAAGTGACCACTCACTTCATTGAAGGTCAGACAGGAACAGGAAGTGACCACTCACTCCATTGAAGGTCAGACAGGAACAGGAAGTGATCACTCACTCCATCAAAGGTCAGACAGGAACAGGAAGTGACCACTCACTCCATCGAAGGTCAGACAGGAACAGGAAGTGATCACTCACTCCATCGAAGGTCAGACAGGAAGTGACCACTCACTCCATCGATGGTCAGACAGGAACAGGAAGTGACCACTCACTTCATTGAAGGTCAGACAGGAACAGGAAGTGACCACTCACTCCATTGAAGGTCAGACAGGAACAGGAAGTGATCACTCACTCCATCAAAGGTCAGACAGGAACAGGAAGTGATCACTCACTCCATCAAAGGTCAGACAGGAACAGGAAGTGACCACTCACTCCATCGAAGGTCAGACAGGAACAGGAAGTGACCACTCACTCCATCGAAGGTCAGACAGGAACAGGAAGTGACCACTCACTCCATCAAAGGTCAGACAGGAACAGGAAGTGACCACTCACTCCATCGAAGGTCAGACAGGAACAGGAAGTGACCACTCACTCCATTGAAGCTACTTGGACAGTGAATGTGATCATGGCCAATCTGCCTCAATTCCATTCTCCTGCCTGCTCCCCTTATCCCTAATTCCCTGGGACACCAACAGTCTGTTCCACAAATGAAGTCTCCAATCCCCTGGGATTCCAAAGATTCACAATATAGAAATTGCTGATCACCTCATCCTGAATAATTGGTCATTCCGAGGCTGTTCCCTTCTCGATTCCCCAGCCAGGGGGGATGTAGTCTCTGTATCGAGGGAGAAAATCTCAGCGGGTCTGGAAGGAGAGAAAAGAGCTGGTGTTCCGAGTCCAGATCATCCTTTGTCAAAGCATTTTCCCTTTTGGTTTCAGATTCCAGCATCAGCAGTATTTTACCCAGTGATTTTACTCTCTGTATTTATCCTTTTCAGCTCCCTTTAGAATCTTATACATTTTAATGAGATAAACTCATATTTACTCCATCTCTCATCACAGGAACCAAGCGAGTGAATCTTTGCTGTGCCAATTACAATGTAAGGATATCTTTCCTCAGATACGGAGACTAAAACTATACACAATATTCCAGATGTGGCCTCACTGAATCCCTGTACAATTCCAGCCAGGTTTCTTTATTCCTGTACTCCAATCGAATCTCTGGGTACATTATTAGGATTTCTTTAATTCAGTAGATTCCAGCGGGGCTACCTGGCCCCTCATTCCGTTTGCTCCCTCCCTCCTTTCTTAAACAGCAATATTCCATTGACTTCCAATCCATTGGGATCATTCTAGAAGCTAAGGAATTTTGGAAAATCACAGCTAATCCATCCCCTATCTCTGTAGCTGCCTCTTTCAGGACTCTGGGATCTGGGCCATCAGCTCCTGAGCATTTCTCTCAATTTCCTCCGGTACCTCTCCTCTGCTGATATTGGTCACCGTAAGTTCCCATTCTTATTGCCTTCCAGTTACCACCTATTTCTGCTTTGTAATTTTGACCTCTGACCATGCAAACAGAGACAGAATCGGAGCTCAATGTCTCGGACTTCTACTCGTTCCATCAGGACCACAAGATGAAGAAGCAAGGCAGGCCACTCGGCCCACCGAGTGTGCTCGACCATGCGATGAGATCATGACTGACCTGATGTGATATTCCTCAACTCCACTTTCCCACCTTATCCCCATAACCAACGATTCCCTAACTGATTAAAAATCTGTCTCAGCCTTGAAGATAGTTAACGAATCAGCTTCTACAGCGCTCTGTGATAAAGAATTCCACAGATTCACTCCCCTCTGAGAGAAGAAATTCCTCTTCATTTCTGTCTTCAATGGGTGGCTCTCTTACTCTGATCATTTCTCCTGTCTCCACTTTAGCTACTCTCTTCCTTTTTACACATTTATAAAAGTTCCTACATTGGTTTTGATATTTCTCATTGGTTTACTCTCACATCTGTTTTGCTCGCTTGATTAACACTTTTCTGGTTTCTAAAACTCTCCAAATTGACAGGCTTACTACTTTGTAATGTTAGAAATATTTTTCTATTAATCTGACCCAATGCTTGATGCTCTTTGTACATCACAGGTTTGTCTTTATAGAGTCATATTTATTTATTCTCATCTTTATTTTTGGATGAGTAGTTACCACAGAGATGGAAGTGTTGGGCCCAGTGATTTACAAAATATACCACCAATTCAGGTGAGGGAATCAAATGGAACATTTCCAAGTTTGCTGATGACACAACACTGGTTGGGAATTTGAGCGATGTGGAGAATGTTAAGAAGGCTGATTGGACGTGCTAAATTGTCCCTTAGTGTCCCGGGATATGATAGGTTAGAGGGATCAGCATGGTAACTAAGCAGGGATAGGGCCCGTGTGGGATTGGTGTCAGTGCAGACTCGATGGGCCAAATGGCCTCCTTCTGCACTGTAGGGATTCTGTGATTCTATGAAGGTTCAACAAGTTTTAGACAAGTTGAGTGAGTGGGCAAAAACATGGCAGATGCAGGATAATGTGGATAAATGTAAAGCTATCCACTTTGGACAGAGAAAAGAACGGCAGAGTATGATGTAAATGATGATCGATTGGGAAATGTTGATGTACAAAGGGGACTGGGTGTCCTTGTACACTAGTTACTGAAAGCAGAGTATTCCTTCTACACAATTCACCACTGAGAGACACGGAGAGATATTAGGACAGCTGGCAAATCGTAATTGTGGTAAGAAGTCTCACAACACCAGGTTAAAGTCCAACCTGTTTATTTGGTAGCAAAAGCCACGAGCTTTCAGAGCGTTGCCCCTTCATCAGATAAATGGGAGTTCTGTTTACGAACAGGTTATGCTTAGCCCTCTCTCCACTCTCATTGTCTGTACCTTTAAGACTTGATTACCTGTAAAGACTCACATTCCAGCCATTATTTTGTAAATTGAGTTTGTGTCTTTATATACCCCGTTTGTGAACAGAACTCCCACTCACCCGACAAAGGGGTGGCGCTCCGAAAGCTAGTGGCTTTTGCTAGCAAATAAACTGGTTGGACTTTAACCTGGTGTTGTGAGACTTCTTACTGTGTTTACCCCAGTCCGACACCAGCATCTCCACATCAAATCTTAATTGAACAGGTACCTTTTAAGCATTGTTTTGCTGGAGAAGAGAGAGATAGAGAGGTGGATGGGTTAGAGAGAAAATTCCAGGAAACAGAAAGCAGATCCACCAATGGCAGGCTGGAGGAGTTTAGAGAGTTGGTTTGGGTGAAGGGATGGAGGAAGTTCCAGATTTAGGGAGGGACGAGACCATGGAGGGGAGATACACACAGGATGGGAATTGCTGGACTGGAAGTCAGTGTTTACGGGTGAGCTGAGAGGGATTCGGGAGGGTGAGTTTGGAGAGTCTGGGCTCCGATTTCACTCTTACCTGGACAACAGGTGTTGATCTCCTGATCTGAGGTCATCCCAAGGACCCTTGGATGGTTCGGTGTACATGATAGGCTGCTGGCAGTGTAGTGTGATGGGAGAAACATGGCCAGGAGAGGACCAGTACATAGAGGGGCTCAAACTCTGCTGCACAATGGTGCTGTCAGATCCCCCAGTATCGTTGGACATGCTGTAGCTGAGGATGGGGGGACTGTAGAAGGCAAGTGTGGGGTATTCACTGGGTGAAGGGATGCAAAGGGGAGCGTGTTCAGACAGACTTGGCACCGAACCACTGTACTGCGGCTGATTGGCTCCAGACGGAAGGGAGTTTTTAATCTGGTTTTCGATTGGTCCCACTCCCAGCTCCTGGAGCTCAGTCATTGAGGAATCTTTCATCAGAGAGTTAGCCATACTCGAAGCACAGGACCCTCGCAGGAAGAACTTGTTTGGAGATCTTCGCTCATAAAACAATTGCGTCTTCTCACTGAGAAAAAACAGAGCAGGAGGAAAACAGTCAATCATTTTCCAAAATATAAACTCCAAAACATCAGGAGAGGTTTAGGAGACAGACTGGCAGTCTGTCTGTCTGTTTGTCTGGATGTCTGACAGCCTTTCAATCTGGGGGATGGTGTTGTTGTCAATTAGGAGCAGGGCGGTGCCCAGAGCGGGTAATCCCATTCTGCCCAACTCTGCCCTGGTTGGAACACAACCTCAGCACCGTGTACAGTCTGGACATCACATCAAAACAATACTGGATAAGCCTTGGCAGGGATCTACACCAATTAGATTAGGTTAGATTACAATCAGAGATTAATGGGGACAGTGTAGAGGGAGCTTTACTCTGTATCTAACCCCGTGCTGTACCTGTCCTGGGAGTGTTTGATGGGGACAGTGTAGAGGGAGCTTTACTCTGTATCTAACCCCGTGCTGTACCTGTCCTGGGAGTGTTTGATGGGGACTGTGTAGAGGGAGCTTTACTCTGTATCTAACCCTGTGCTGTGTCAGTCCTGGGAGTGTTTGATAGGGGACAGTGTAGAGGGAGCTTTACTCTGTATCTAACCCCGTGCTGTACCTGTCCTGGGAGTGTTTGATGGGGGGACAGTGTAGAGGGAGCTTTACTCTGTATCTAACCCTGTGCTGTACCTGTCCTGGGAGTGTTTGATGGGGACAGTGTTGTGTAAAGTGTTTTAATTCTGGGCATGATGAAAATCCTGGGTAGAGGGTTTGTGTAAAAGCTGGGGGTGGAATGTGGAAACTCTGTTCTCTGGGGAAGGGATTGAGCTGTCCAGACTGACAGGAGTGAAATGGTCCACAAGTTAAAAGTGATTCTCACGGATATTGTGGCGATTAAATCCTGGAAGAAAGATCACAGGAGCATTGAAGAAATTGTGGTTTTAAAAGATTTTCTTTGCACATTTTTATTAATTATGGAAATGGGGAATAGAGAAACAGAAGCTGTTTGACTGACAGCCAAAACCCGTCCAATCACTGTCCACCTTTAACAAGATGGGGGTGGGGTGGTGGATGATGGATATCTGGGTGAGGAATGGCAGAGTGTGGGTGCCACACTCACGCTGGTGAGCTGAATCCTTGGGAAGATTGTCCAATAAGTGTTGGCAGCTGTTCGGCACATCTGGGAGTTGTTCCCTGGCCAAAGTGGGGAGTTTGCCCAAAATTGCAAACTTTTACTCAAGCTTGTGGGCAACGTGTGTTCACGGAGCGTCTGCAGAGAGGGGAGGGTGGGGACGGGGGGAGGGTGGGGACGGGGGCTGGGGGGGGGTGGGGGGCGTTTGGAGTGAAACTATTTTTGAAAATTATTTCAACCAACAAGCAGGGTGGCACAGCGGGTTAGCACGGCTGCCTCAGCGTCAGGGACCCGGGTTCGATTCCCGGCTTGAGTCACGGTCTGTGCAGAGTATGCACATTCTCCCCGTGTCTCTGTGGGTTTCCTCCGGCTGCTCCAGTTTCCTCCCGCAGTCTGAAAGATGTGCTGGTTAGGGTGCAGTGACCAGAACAGGCACCGGAGTGTGGGCGACTAGGGAATTTTCACAGTAACTTCATTGCAGTGTTAATGTAAGCCTATTTGTGAAATGAATAAATAAACTTGAGCTTTTTCTTTGTAGTCACGCTGTTACAAAGTGGAGAACTGGTTCATTCCAGGGTACAGAGAGAACGCCTCCAATCTCACTGTCCAATATCCCAGGCCAATGGAAATTTTTCCAAAATGACAAAATGCAAATTCCTGCCCAGAAATCTGTGAAAAAATTCTCACCCCATCAATTATAAACACAACCACATCTTAACCCAAAACGCCAGCTCTGAGCTGCCAAGAGAAACATTTAGCCTGGGACACACTTCAGACTGTTTTACTTTACAGTAACACCCGTTGAGTTTTGGAATCTGATTAATCAAGTTACAGTTCGATGTGAAACAGATCCAGTAATCCAGTGGGGAATCTGCTGATGGGATTTGTCTGCCAGGGTCTGCATGAGTGGCTAAAACCGCGATTCCAGCAAACAGGAGTTCAAATCTCACTGCTGGCATTCACGGTCACTCGGGAAATAAGAAAAATTGTGGGGATTGATGTAGAAAGCAATTGGATTCAAATCATCATCCTCAGAGACACAAACTAACTTCCTCCCCCCCCCCCGGGTCTGGGCCTATCTGTGACTCCATCGTTTTAATAAAATCCAATAAATCAAATAAACTGGGGAGAGATTAAAAAGGATTAACCCCTTAAAGGGGTACTGCCTTCACCAAAATACAAATTAAACATAAAACGTCAAACTAAATGTGATTAATCGATAAGACACCCCAGTTCCCACCGTGATTGCCACAGCTATCACAAGGTGAAGCTGCCATCGTTCCAGGTGACCACTGTCCGTTCACAGGGACAGCTGATTGGTGGTGATCTAACCCGAGGGTCAGCACACTTTGGGTGAGGGGCAAGATTGAGAAGGTGGGGCCTTTGTGAGTAACCTCAGCCTGTACAGGAATCGAACCCGCGCTGTCAGCATCGCTCACCAGACATCCAGCCAACCGAGCTAAACCGACCCCCAGCTACTAAACACCCTCTGAAACAGGTGAGGAATACACTCAGGTATCTTCCCAATCTGGAGCCACTGCTGAGGGTGCAACAAAACCACCAGCACCTCCTCAGGGCAGCCAGGGACGGGCAATGGGTGCCAGCCTTGTTGGGACAGTCACACCCAAAAGTAAAGAACACAGAGTTCCTTCTTTGGTCAAACCCTTTATTCCAACAGAGGATGGTTACAGCACAGGAGGCCATTCAGCCCATTGCTCTCGAACCATAGAACCCTGCAGTACAGAAAGAGGCCCTTCGGCCCATCAAGTCTGCACCGACCACAATCCCACCCAGGCCCTACCCCCCACATATTATACCCATTAATCCCTCTAACCTACGCATCTCAGGACACTAAGGGGCGATTTTAGCATGGCCAATCAACCTAACCCACACATCTTTGGACTGTGGAAGGAAACCGGAGCACCCAGAGAAAACCCATGCAGACATGGGGAGAATGTGCAAACTCCACACAGTGACCCAAGCCGTGAATCGAACCCAGGTCCCTGGAGCTGTGAAGCAGCAGTGCTAACCACTGTGCCACCCAGTAGCTGTCACTCCTGCTACCATTATGTCTTAGTTCAGACTCCCTCACTGGGAGACTCCAACATTTCAGGAGGGGGAGGGATGTGTTCAGTGGGCTGCCTTGTGATTGGCCGGACACAGTTTAACAATGTCCAATCCCAGTCTCGAATTATATCAAACAACAATTTATACAGCTTCACAGAGAGAGATACGGTTATCTATCCCGGTACAAAAACAGAAATACAGAATATTTCTGAAATGGGGAGAGACTGGGGAGTGTTAAGTTGCAGAAGGACCTGGGTTTCCTTGTTCACAAGTCACTCAAACTAACATACAGGTGCAGCAAGCAATTAGGAAGGCAAATGATGAGTTGGCCTTTATTGCAAGAGGATTTGAGTACAGGAGTAAACGTGTCTTGCTGAAACTGCATAGAGCTTTGGTGAGACTGCACCTCGAGGGTCATGTACGGTTTTGGTCTCTTTCCCTATGGAAGGATAAACTTGCCATAATCAAAGACTGCAACAAAGGTTCACCAGACTGATGCCTGGGATGGCTAGATTGTCCTATGAGGAGAGATTGAGGAGGTTGGGCCTGTATTCTCAAGAAAATCGGACAATGAGAGGTTATCTCATTGAATTGTAGAAAATTCGAGAGGGGAGGGAAAAGAGTGTCTACAAGCAGGGGACAGTCTCAGGGTAACCCAATTAGAATGGAGATGAGAGGAATCTCTTCACTCAGAGGGAGGTGAATCCTTGGAGTTCTCTATCCCAGAGGACCATCGAGGTTCAGTCGTTGAGGATGTTAAACAGAGAGACTGATTGTTTTCTAAAGGTTAAAAATATCAAGGGACGCAGGGATAGGGCAGGAAAATGGCTTCACGGCAAAGGATTAGCCATGATCTAATGGAATGGGGGGAGCAGGCTTGAGGGCTGAATGGCCTCCATCTATTTCCTTTGCTCCTTTAAAGTATTAATCTTTTCCCAGGTGTGTTATCGAACAAAGTCTGACAGCCAGTCACAAAAGGAGAGATTGGATTAGGTGACCAGGTAGAGAGGCAGAGAGCGATAGGAGACTGGATCTATACCCCAGGGACTGCAGGCCTTCAAAAAGGCAGCTCACTAGCACCTTCTCAAAGCCTATTAGGGACGGTCAGTAAATGTTGGCCTAGCTAGCAACGCCCATGTCTCATAAATTAATTTTTAATAAGGTTTAAGTCAGGTTCCTCCGACACAGGAAAGAAACCCAACACTGAATGTATTTAAAAACTTTACCCTTCTTACAATTTTGTTATTTCTAAACTGGGCTCTCTGTCCAAAACAATCAGTGTCGTCTCACCAAAGAGTTATACAAGAATAATCCCTGGAATGAAGAGCTTGTCATATGAGGAATGGTTGAGGACTCTGGGTCTGTACTTGTTGGAGTTTAGAAGGATGAAGGGGGGATCTTGTTGAAACTTACAGGATACTGCAAGGTCTGGATAGAGGGGACATGGAGAAGATGTTTCCACTAGTAGGAAAAACTAGAAACTGAGGGCACAACCTCAGGCTAAAGGGACGATCCTTTGAAACAGAGATGAGGAGGAATTTCTTCAGCTAGAGACTGGTGAATCTGTGAAACTCTTTGCCACAGAAGGCTGTGAGGCCAAGTCGTTAAGTGTTTTTAAGACAGAGACAGATAGGTTCTTGATTAATAAGAGGATCAGGGGTTATGGGGAAAAGGCAGGAGAATGGGGATGAGAAAAATATCAGCTATGATTGAATGGGGGAAGCAGACTCGATGGGCTGAGTGGCCTAATTCTGCTCCTAGGTCTTACGGTCTAATTCTCTCCTCAGTTTCAGGAATGTTACAACTCCTAGGATCTATGAACAGGCAACCGGGCACTGACGGTTCAGACCAAATTCAGGGGGAGGTACAGGAATGGCATTTAGTATTTGATAAGCCAACCTTGCTACCAGAATGAGTTGGTCAGTGGGGTTCCCAAACTCCGGGACTCCTACATAAATGGCACCCATTTCAACCCATAATGGCTGAGAAGTTACCAGAGCTGCAAACAGGGCCAATTCTGGACACCGGATAAATCTGCATTTTGGAGTCACTGTGGGGGAGGGTCACGTGACTCCGGCCCCCGTGAAACATTTCAATATCACATTTCTGAGCTGAGACCCGACTTGCTATTTTACCCTCTGGTTCATAAAGAAGACAGCCCTGTCCCGTGGAGATAATCGGCCCCATCGAACTTCCCTCTGTAGAAAGACTCTGTACCATTGCCTACCCAACTGACACAATCCCAGGCTGCCTTTAATCAGTCCTTTTCTTCCTACTTTAATTATTTAAATGGAGTTGTTTATGTTGACTCTGGGATTAGTTTTACCATCCTGCGTTAGTAGGAGAAAAGGTCAGAGTTTTTAGACAGTTTTTCTCTTTCAGTGAGTTTCAGGTTTCAGTTTTGGAGAATCCTGAGGCTGCAGGATAGCTTTAGTTTTAGTGGGGACATCAAGTGAATAAGAAGCTGGACTCTCTCTCTCTCTCTCTGTCTGCCTGTTCTGTTTGGGAATTCTGCTGGTTATCTCAAGGCAAAGTTCCAGGAAGAAAGTGTAGGCTTCAGAAAGACTCAAATCCAGTCAAGTGAGATTTTAATCTATGCTGTGTTAAACCTGAGAAAAGGGTTTTATCTGTGAAAGGTTTTGATTTGTTGGAACAGCTTTAATATTCAATTAAGGGTTAATACATTATTTTGGTTTTTTTTGTTTTAATTGTTAAAAGTTCTTGCTAATTCTGTTTCTATACTAATATTCTAACATGATACTAATGTTTTTCACTTTTAAATTCACAGGTTTTAAGTCAGTCCACCTTGTGTCCAACGAGGGGCATACACACGATGGGTCGTACTGGGGCTGCTCTTGGTTGTTCGAGATTGGCCTAGTGCTTCATGTCGTTAGTGTGTGCCTAAACTGGACCAGATACTGGGCAAGACGACAGCTCAGTGACTATCACTGATTGCTGTGCAGATACATGGATTTGGGCCGGTGTCTGTGGGAGTTTGCGCATTCTCCCCGTGCTTGCGTGGGTTTTCTCCGGGTGCTCCGGTTTCCTCCCACACCCCAAAGATGTGCTGTTAGACTGATTGGCAGGAATAAATTGTCCCTAAATTAGTTTCCCTCAATGTTGATGGCCATAAAACATTAGATAAGGGTCATGGGTGGGGGGGGGGGACTGGTAATGTTAAAATGGCGGCGCGGGTTCGTTGGGCCGAAGGGCCTGTTTCCCGGGCTGTTTTTGTTCTTTGTTATACACGTCAACTATATTCTTAAATCTTTTTTTTGGTAAAAGCTCCCTACTGGCTCATTTGAATCATACCTGAAGTGCAACCTATCATGCCTAACCTAGCCAAAATCAAGATGCAAAACTTATAGTATGGATAGTCTCCACAAAGCAATCTGGGGTTTCTAACCTGACCCATAACACAACTACAGCCTCCGACCAGCTGACCAGCAAATGCCAACATATTAAAATTCTGATTGGACACTGACTTTGCAACTCTGGAACTCACATGAACCAATATTTGCTTTTTCTGTGCTGCTTATCGTAGTCAGAACCCCCTACTGGGCAGCACGGTGGCACAGTGGGTTAGCGCTGCTGCCTCACAGCGCCAGGGACCCAGATTTGATTTCAGACTCGGGTCACTGTCTGTGTGGAGTCTACACGTTCTCCCCGTGTCTGTGTGGGTTTCCTCCAGGTGCTCCGGTTTCCTCCCACAGTCTGAAGGATGTGCTGGTTAGGGCACATTGACCCGATCAGGGGCTAGGGGAATTTCCCAGTAACTTCATTGCAGTGTTAATGTAAGCCTTACTTGTGACTAATAAATAAACTTTAAGTTTCTTTCTCCTCCTGTTACTGTGTGAATAAGATCGGGAAGTTGTTAACACAGATTTTCACAGGTTTTGAATTTATGAAATAAGAGAAACCTAACTCGAGTGTGCCGAGATTATTAATAAAATTGGATCAGAAAGCCAGGGGATTGGGAAAAAATACATCACCACGGAGTTTTCAAACTAAAGGATTTCAAACCTCCTTCTGTTCAACAGCAAACAAACAGTGAGAGAAATATCAGCCCCCTTAGAACTGATCACCGTCCCAACCAGAACAATAACCTCACTGAGGCTTCATACAGTCCCCATGGGGCCTGTTTACAACTCTATCCCCCCCAAACCCCATGTCACGCTCTCTCCCCGCCCCGAACCCCATGTCACGCTCTCTCCCCCCCCCGAACCCCATGTCACGCTCTCTCCCCCCCCCGAACCCCATGTCACGCTCTCTCCCCCCCCCGAACCCCATGTCACGCTCTCTCCCCCCCCCGAACCCCATGTCACGCTCTCTCCCCCCCCCGAACCCCATGTCACGCTCTCTCCCCCCTCCGAACCCCGCGTCACGCTCTCCCCCCCCCGAACCCCATGTCACGCTCTCTCCCCCCCCCGAACCCCGCGTCACGCTCTCTCCCCCCCCCGAACCCCGCGTCACGCTCTCTCCCCCCCTCCCGAACCCCGCGTCACGCTCTCTCCCCCCCCTCCTGAACCCCATGTCACGCTCTCTCCCCCCCCCGAACCCCGCGTCATGCTCTCCCCCCCCTGAACCCCGCGTCACGCTCTCTCCCCCCCTCCCGAACCCCGCGTCACGCTCTCTCCCCCCCTCCCGAACCCCGCGTCACGCTCTCTCCCCCCCTCCCGAACCCCGCGTCACGCTCTCTCCCCCCCCTCCTGAACCCCACGTCACGCTCTCTCCCCCCCCTCCTGAACCCCGCGTCACGCTCTCTCCCTCCCCTCCTGAACCCCGCGTCACGCTCTCTCCCCCCCTCCCCGAACCCCGCGTCACGCTCTCTCCCCCCCCTCCCCGAACCCCGCGTCACGCTCTCTCCCCCCCCCGAACCCCGCGTCACGCTCTCTCCCCCCCCTCCCCGAACCCCGCGTCACGCTCTCTCCCCCCCCGAACCCCGCGTCACGCTCTCTCCCCCCCCCGAACCCCGCGTCACGCTCTCCCCCCCCTCCTGAACCCCGCGTCACGCTCTCCCCCCCCTCCTGAACCCCGCGTCACGCTCTCCCCCCCCTCCTGAACCCCGCGTCACGCTCTCCCCCCCCTCCTGAACCCCGCGTCACGCTCTCCCCCCCCCGAACCCCGCGTCACGCTCTCTTCCCCCCCCGAACCCCGCGTCACGCTCTCTCCCCCCCCAAACCCCGTGTCACGCTCTCTCCCCCCCCCCGAACCCCGTGTCACGCTCCCCCCCCCATGTTACACTCTACCCTGCATTACTGCACCTTAGTCACAGAGTGGGTGGCGAGCAGAGATTCATTGGATTTTGAAGAGGTTTTTGATAAGGTGCCACACGAGAGGTTATTACTGAGGAGCTCCTGGTGTTGGAGCTAATTTCTGGCATAGATAAAGGATCGGTTAGCTAACAGGAGGCAGTGAGTAGCAATAAGGATCTCCCTCAGGGTAATAATCCAGTGGCCCAGGGATCAGGGCTGGGACTGCAGCTCCTCACAGTACAGAGCTGTAGGGAGGGACAGGGTGAACTGTGGCCAAATTTACAGGTGATACAAAAGGTGGGCAGGGAGGCAGGCTGTAGGAAGAATATAAATAGTTTACAGTTACTGACAGGGCAGAAAACTGGCAAATGGAATTCAATGTGAGATTGGTCATTCTGGGAGAGTGAGTGGATTATTATTTAAACGGAGAGGGAGAGACGACAGAAAGCTGGAGCATAAAAGGGAGATGGGGTGGGGGGCGATGGGGAGGAACTTGTTCATGAACCCAGAAACTGAGCACAGGGGCCGGGGGGGTGGGTAGATGGAATGTTGGCTTTTATTTCAAAGGGGAATGGAGTGTAAAAGTAACGAGCTGTTACTGTAACTGCACAGAAAGGTCCAACTGAGGCCACATTTAGAATGCTGTGTACAGTTTTGGTCCCCTATTTAAGGAAAGATATTATCACTGGAGGCAGCACAGGTTTACTCGAATGATCCCGGGAATGGAAGGACTGCCGAATGGAGAAAGATTAAACAGATTGGATCTGTACCCCTTGGAGTTCAGAGGAATGAGAGGAGATATGATTGAAACATGGAAGATCTTTAGGGGTTAAGACAGGGTTAATGTTGGAAGGATGTTTCCACTCATGGGAGCGTGTAGGACCAGAGGCAGAATCACCGAATAAGGGGGGGCTCATTGAAGACAGGTTTGAGGAAGAATTTCTTAGAGAATGGTGAATCTTTGGAATTCTTTACTCCAGGAAGCTGTTGCTTCCCAGTCCTTTCCAAGGCTGAGATGGATAGGTTTTTAATTCATCAGAGAATTAAGGGTCATGGAGAGAAGGCAGGAAATGAACTTAGTGAGCGTCCGATCAGCCATGATTTTATTAAATAACAGAGCAGGCTCGAAGGGCTGAATGGCCTCCGGTTGTATGATCTCAAACTCACTCTTCCCAAGATATGAAAATTCCTCCCGTCTCTCTGTGTGCAACATTCCATAAGGATTAGAACAATTTGTATTTTGGAAGCACCATTCACACATTCAGTACGTCCCAAAGTAACTCAGTACAGGGATGTATTATCAACATCACTGTTGTAGTGTCGGAATCACAGGGGCCACACAGCACAGGAAAGATCCAATTCATAGTTTTAGTGATGTTAACCGAGGGGTGAATCTTTCTCTGTCTCCGGGGAACGTGTACCAGTCGTGTCTGCGTGTACCCAATGGTACAGACAGAGGCCTCAGTTTCATATCTCATCTAAAAGATGTTCCCAACAGTGTGGCAGTCCCTCAGTATCGCAGAGTGTGCCAATCTGGATTTTTGTGCTCTGGTCTCTGGGGAACGGACTTGAACTCATTCAGAGAGTTATCTATGGAACCACAGATAGACACAGGCCTGGAATCACTGTCACAATTCCTTCATTTCTCTCCCTGTGTTTACAAGTCCACAGCTGTCCTTCACTTTGAACTTTGAACCACTCTGAACAGGATAGCAGCTGGTGAGGTTTCAATTCTTAACCAGCTTTCTCAACACAGATTAATCAGAAACAAATCACAAACATCAAACATAATCTGCCCACAGTCACCCGAAGAGCAGCCGGCTACGCTCTGTTCCTTCATATTATCCACACTCACCCTAAAACTCTCCAAAAACTCCACCCCGTAACTAATGACAGCTCAGAGAAACAATTCAGAGAGGTCAGAAGCCAAAGTTTAATGTCTGACAGTAGGGCGTGTGTTATCATCGAGAGGCTTGTACTGAGGGTAAAGAGGAGAAGGAATAGAGTTTAAATCTCACACTCTGAGGGTGAGTGTGTAACAGAGTGAGTGTTACAGAGAGGGTGGAGGTTCTAACAGCGAGATCGGTGTATATCACAGTTTGATACTGGGAAACCAGCTTTCTAACAGAGAGAGGGACAGAAATAACTGAGTGTTATAGAGATAGCTTTATCCCGGTGTATAAAACATCCAATAAAAGCTTTCATACCAACCTTACAGGATTGCTGTGATGTCTCCCAATCCATAACAGCCACTGTCTGCCCCACAGGAAACAGAGACAGGAAGACGTGGGCTCAGTGTTTGCAGGTAGGCCTGGGCCCTGCTTGGGGCCGGCAGCTTCCTCAGACCCCCAGCCCTGGCGGCTGGGACCCCCCCCCCCACGGATGTGTGACAAGTTACGGGAGAGGAATTGCCAAGCAGTGAGCGGAGACTGACTGACTGACTGACTGACAGCAACACAGTGATCAAGGTTCAAAGGTGGCAGGTTGGCAGCACACAGCCGGTCAAACTCAGTTATCAGTTTGAACTGAGTGGCACAGTCTCTTGAACAAAACGCCAGGTAAATGATTCACCGCTGGTTTGGAGATGAACGGCCGGCCTGAACTCCACTCAATCCAACTCAACATCCAACACACACTTCAAAGCATAAACTTCCAACCCCTTTCTGTCTCTAACCACCACCCCTGCCAGGGAGGAAGGAACACATCACCAAGACAACAGGTCAAAGGTTAGTGCTCAGGACCAGAGTCTTAAGCACTGAGTCCAGGTTGACATGCCCAGCGCAGTGCTGAGGGAGTGCCACACTGTCAGAAACATCAGACAGTAAACCCAGACTCCCTCTGCTCTCTCGGTGGGGTGGGGGGGGGACAATGAGGATTCGAATGCTGGAATTTTACCACCTTGCCCACCCTGATCTCGAGGTGGGCACAGCTCACAGAGCAGAATTCCCCAGGGACCTCAGGTGGGACTTTACGGGATTCGCTCGAGTGAGGTCATCAAATCCCAGTCCATGTCTCTGCTGTTAATTTGGAGAGTAGATTTCACCCCGTGGTCCTGATCCACCACCCTTCACCCCTCCCCACCACACACACACACACACCGCCCCCCCCCCCCCACACTCCCCCATCCCAAACAAAATCCAAATACTGCAGACAGCCCAAACAAAACACGGGAAGTGCTGGAAATACTCAGCAACATCCCAGGATTACTTGGTCAATGTCACATCACTGCTTCTCACCTGAAAATTAAATCGACAACCTTCCCAAAAATTACAAAGTGACGGTATTCCACAAGTGCCTCAATGCCTGTGAGATGTTTCGGGGAGAAGGTGGCCGAGGAATATGGGAGGATCAGTGGAACAGGAGGAGGCCATTCGTTAAGTCCCGCTGCTATTCAGCAGGAGTGTGTCTGAACCGTGATCCAACTCCACAAATCAGCAGCCCCGGGGTCATACAGGGGTCATACAGCCCACCCGAGTCCCGAGTGCGGCTCACTGGACATTTTGTTAACCGTTGCCCACACGGGTGGTTGCCATATTCCACGGATTCCTGTCCGTGTAGTTTTATTTCTTCTGGTGTGACAGAAGTGATTGACAATTAATACCCTGGGCAGTGAGGGGTATGCTGAGTACTCACAACACTGACTCTGAGAGCCCTGCTCCGTGTCCAATGAGTCAATATTTATTTTGCTTCTTTGGTCTGAAGTTGATGACAGTTTTAGATTAAGCAATTTCTACAACTCGTTATGAAATATTCAGTCTGTATTGAGTATATTTAACCTTATTCATGGTATAATGAGGCACTTAGACTTCATTACAAATACAAAAGCTATTTATTAATAAGAATGTCTGCACTGTAACACAGCAGTCCCCCGGTTGCCCCTAGTCCCTACGTGTCCCTTCTGTCTAAGAGAGAACACCACCTCCCTGAGGACTCTGTGACCCCGTTGGTCCCCAAGTCTGATGACACTAACTCTGCTGTATTGCCCTGTTCACCACATCCCTCCCCCTTTAACTCCTTCATAGAGTCTTCAATAATCGAGATACTTCAGCTCAAATTCCAACAAAGAGAACAGAGAAAAGTACAGCACAGGAACAGGCCCTCCGGCTCCTCCAAGTCTGTACCCATCATGAGGCCCTAACCAAACAAATAAAACCTTCTGCCCTTACTCGGTCCGTATCCCTCTACTCCCTCCCTATTCATGTCCCCATCCAGATTCCTCTTAAATGTTATTAACATGTCTGTTTCCACCACCTCCTCTGGCAGCGCGTTCCAGGCACCCACCACTCACTGCACGAAAATCTTCCCCCGCAAATCTCCCTTAAACTATCCCCCTTCACCTTGAACCTGTGCCTCCTTGTAACTGATACTTCCCACCTGGGGAAAAGCCCCTGACGATCCACCCTGTCTCTGCCTCTCATCATTTTGTCGACCTCTATCAAGTCTATCCTCAGTCTCGGTCTTTCCAGTGAAAACAATCCTAGTTTATTCAACCTCTCCTCACAGCCAACACCCTCAAGACCAGGAAACATCCTGGTGAACCTTCTTGGCACTCTCCCCAAAACCTCCATGTCCTTCTGGTGGTGTGGTGGCCAGAACTGTGTGCAATAGTCCAAACGCAGCCAAACCAAGGTTTTATATTGCTGCAACATGATTTCCCAATTCTTGTACTCAATGCCCCGGTTAATGAAGGCAAGCGTGCCAGATGCCTTCTTAATCATCTTGGCCATCTGCATTGCCACTTTTAGGGAATTGTGGACCTGCACTCCCAGATCCCTCTGTATGTGAATGTTCCTGAGGGTTTTGCCATTTACAGTACAATTCATACTTAAATTTGATCCTCCAAAATGCTTCACCTCACATTTGTCCGGATTAAACTCCATCTGCCACTTGTGCCCAAGTCTCCAATCTATCTCTATCCTGTTGTACCCTCTGACAATCCCTGGCACTATCAGCAACTCCACCAATCTTCATGTAGCTGAGGAACACACTAGCTATAGATCTCCAAGCTGGACAGTTATAAATCAATTCTATTCCTGTTTTTTGTATTCCGGTGTAATTCTGTACTCTGAGATGTTTCCACAGAACCAGAGCTGCAATAATGGATACTCCTTCTGGCACAGACACTTCATCACTACTTGCTTCCAGGAGACATCAGTTATGTCTACAACAGATCGATCAGGCACTTCGGTGCTTACGGGATTGAAAACATTTCTTGATGGCAACACTGACGGCTGGAGCACCTCTCTACTCCTCAAGTGGTCCACACGTTTACAAACAATCCGTCCCTCCATGTCTACTTGGTACAACAGAGGTCCAGTCTCAGAGGCAATAATTCTGGGGATCTAACTTGATCTATTGGTGATGTTTCATTTTAGGGCACCATGTCATATTATTAAGCACAGGTTAAAGGGATGTGTATTGTCTCCAGACAGGACAGTTAGTGAGATTTTACAAGCCTGGGCAAGTCACGGGGGTTACATATGTGTGACATGAACCCAAGATCCAGTTGAGGCCGTCCTCATGTGTGCGGAACTTGGCTCCAATCAAAGAACACACCCATCAACTCAACAGATTGATCAAGACCTTTGATCCGAACCGTCTCATCCCTCATACTCCCCACGGTGGAGATCCTTACTGCCTCCCAAAGTTACACAAGGCCAACACACCTGGTTGTTCCATCGTATCGGGCAATGGGGACCTCTCCAGCCAAATCAAGGGCATTCTGAAACCCATTGTACAAAGAAGCCCCCAGCTTCTGTTGTGATACTACACACTTCTTACAGAAACTCAACACCCAGTTGAACCAGGGACACTCCTCGTCACAATGGATGTCTCAGCGCTCTACACCAGCATCCCCCACGACGATGGCATTGCTGCAACTGCCTCAGTACTCAACGCCGATAACTGCCAATCTCCAGATGCAATTTTACAACTCATCCGCTTCATCCTGGACCACAATGTCTTCACCCAGACACACGGAACAGCCATGGGGACCAAATTCACACCTCAATGTGCCAGTACCTTCATGCACAGGATCGAACAAAACCTCTTCACTGCACAGGACCGTCAACCGATGCTATACACTAGATACATTGATGCCATTTTCTTCCTTTGGACTCATGGCAAACAATCACTGAAACAACTATATGATGACATCAACAAGTTCCATCCCACAATCAGACTCACCATGGACTACTCTCCGGAATTGGTTACATTCTTGGACACACACAACTCCATCAAGGACGGTCACCTCAGCACCTCACTGTATCGCAAGCCCAAGGATAATCTCACAATGCTCCACTTCTCCAGCTTCCACCCTAAACATGTTAAAGAAGCCATCCCCTATGGACACGCCTTCCATATTCACAGGATCTGTTCAGATGAGGAGGATTGCAACAGACACCTACAGATACTAAAAGGTGCCCTCAAGAACAGGATATGGCACTTGACTCATCGATCAACAGTTCTGACACACCACAGCAAAAAACCACACTGATCTCCTCAGAAGACAAACACGGGACATGATGGACAGAGTACCCTTCATCGTCCAGTACTTCCCCGGAGCGGAGAAGCTACGACATCTTCTCCGGAGTCTTCAACATATCATTGATGAAGACGAACATCTCGCCAGGGCTATCCCCACACCCCCACTTCTTGCTTTCAGACAACCACACAACCTCAAACAGACCATTGTTCGCAGCAAACTACCCAGCCTTCAGGAGAACAGTGACCACAATACCACACAACCCTGCCACAGCAACCTCTGCAAGACATGCCAGATCATCGACATGGATAATATCATCACACGTGAGAATACCATCCACCAGGTACACGATACATACTCTTGCAACTCGGCCAACATTGTCTACCTGATACGTTGCAGGAAAGGATGTCCCGAAGCATGGTACATTGGGGAGACCATGCAGACGCTACGACAACGGATGAATGAACATCGCTCAACAATCACCAGGCATGACTGTTCCCTTCCTGTTGGCGAACACTTCAGCGGTCACGGGCATTTGGCCTCTTATCTTCGGGTAAACGTTCTCCAAGGCGGCCTTCACAACACACGACAGCGCAGAGTCGCTGAGCAGAGACTGATAGCCAAGTTCCGCACACATGAGGACGGTCTCAATTGGGATCTTGGGTTCATGTCATAAGAACATAAGAACATAAGAAATAGGAGCAGGAGTAGGCCATCTAGCCCTTCGAGCCTGCCCCGCCATTCAATAAGATCATGGCTGATCTGTTGTGGCTCAGTTCCACTTTCCCGCCCTCTCCCCATAACCCTTAATCCCCTCTCTTATCAAGAACTCATCAACCCGCTTCTTAAAAATATTTAGCGAGGCAGCCTCCACCACTTCAACGGGCAGAGAATTCCAGAGATTCACCACCCTTTGAGTGAAGAAGTTCCTCCTCAACTCCGTTCTAAACCGCCTCCCCTTTATCTTGAGGCTGTGCCCCCTAGTCCTACTGTCTTTTTTGAGCGGGAAGAGTCTCTCCACCTCTATCCTATCCATCCCATTCATCATCTTATACGTCTCAATGAGATCTCCCCTCATTCTTCTAAACTCTAACGAGTACAAGCCTAGTTTATTCAGCCTCTCCTCATAGCTCAATCCCCTCAACTCCGGTATCAGCCTAGTAAACCTCCTCTGCACTCCCTCCAGGGCCAAAATATCCTTGCGCAGGTGCGGCGCCCAAAACTGCACACAGTACTCCAGCTGCGGCCTCACCAATGCCCTATACAGCTGCAGCAAGACCTCCCTACTTTTATATTCAATCCCCTTCGCTATGAAGGCCAGCATCCCATTCGCCTTCCTGACCACCTGCTGCACCTGCAAGCTGGGTTTTTGCGACTCATGCACAAGGACCCCGAGGTCCCTCTGCACCGTCGCCTGCTGCAGTTTTTCGCCCCGTAAGTAATAGTCCTTCCTACCATTCTTCCTACCAAAGTGGACCACCTCACACTTGCCAACATTAAATTCCATTTGCCATTTCCTGGCCCATTCGCCCAGCCTATCTAGATCCACACTAGATGTCACACTATCTATAACCCCCATGACTTGCCTGGGCTTGTAAAATCTCACTAACTGTCCTGTCTGGAGACAATACACATCTCTTTAACCTATGCTTAACCCTCTCTCCACTCACATTGTCTGTACCTTTAAGACTTGATTACTTGCAAAGACTTGCATTCTAACTATTATCCTGTACTTGAGTTTGTGTCTAAATATGTCCTGTTTATGAACTAAAATCCTCACTCATCTGATGAAGGGGCAGTTCTCCAAAACCCGTGCTGCCAAATGAAGTGTTGGATTTTAACCTGGTGTTGTGAGATGTGTTACTGTGCCCACTCCAGTCCAACACTGACATCTTCCACATCGGAGAATGGGAAAGTCCAGGAAAATCAGTGGAGTGATGGGAAAACTCTAATACAAGATGGGATTCAGATTATAAAAGCACATTCTTCACAAGTAATAGAAAAGGGTTCTGAACTTCCACACTGAGCGTATGGGAGAAGGTGACGGTATGTAGGGCGCCCACATTTCACACCCACTTCCACAGTTTGGAGCCAGAGGGACAAGATTGGAGAGGACAAGGAATATACACCAATAACACACACACACACACACACCAATAACACAGACTGATCATGAAGCAGTAACCTCAGGCAGCGATCAGTTGTACAAAGCAAGCTCCGGTCGGGTGTTCCAGCCAGATGGGACTGACCACTGGAGGGTGGCCACAATGGGGGGGAAGAGCAGGAAGGATTGGGGCAAATGTCAAAACTGGTTCAATGTGCAAGATGAGGAGCGAGAGGTGAAGGTTGTGGATTGGCAGAGAGTAGAAGAATGGAGAGGTGGATGTATCAATGTCTGAATCCACTTACAGAATTTTATTTCCACCCATCACTTTGTTAACCAGAATCACAGAGTAGCACGGTCCAGGAGAGGCCCTTCAGCCCAATAACCACACCGACACAGGAAACGCCCTGACTGCCCACCTAATCCCACTTGGCCCATAGCCTTGAATGTTACGATGTGCCACATACTTATCCAGATACCTTTTAAAGGATGTGAGGCATCCCATCGCCACCACCCTCCCAGGCAGCGCATTCCAGACTGTCACCACCCTCTGGGTAAGAAAGTTTTTCCTCAAATCCCCCCTAATCTCTCACCTCTCACTTTTAACTCGTGTCCCCTCGTGACTGACCCTTCAACTAAGAGGATTAGCTGCTCCCTCTCTACCCTGTCCATGCCCTTCATAACCTTGAACACCTCAATCAGGTCGCCCCTCTGTCTTCTGCCCACTCCCTCAGCACCCACCCTCTCCACTCCCTCAGCACCCACCCTGCCCACTCCCTCAGCACCCACCCTGCCCACTCCCTCAGCACCCACCCTCTCCACTCCCTCAGCACCCACCCTCTCCACTCCCTCAGCACCCACCCTGCCCACTCCCTCAGCACCCACCCTGCCCACTCCCTCAGCACCCACCCTGCCCACTCCCTCAGCACCCACCCTGCCCACTCCCTCAGCACCCACCCTCTCCACTCCCTCAGCACCTTGTCTGTTTCTATAAGATCATCTCTCAATCTTCTAAACTCCGATGGATACAGGTATAACTTGTCCAAACCCTCCATCCCAGAACCTTCTCTGAACTGTTTCAAACACTATTTAATCTTAGCAAGACAAATATTGATTGGAAAAGCTATAGTTCGAGTACTTTAGAGGGGTCAGTTTTTGTCCAATGTGTGCAGGGGAGTTTCCTGACACAGTATGTAGATCAGCCACAAGAGATGAGGCTACATTGGATTTGGTGCTGGGTAATGAACCAGGCCAGGTGTTAGATTTGGAGGTAGGTGAGCACTTTGGTGAAAGTGACCACAATTCGGTTATGTTTACCTTAGCGATGGGAAGGGATAGGTATAAACCGCAGGGCAAGAGTTATACTGGGGGAAAGGTAATTCTGAGGCGATTAGGTGAGATTTAGAATACATAGGACATGGAATGAAACTGCAGGGGATGGGAACGATTGAAATGTGGAGCTTTTTCAAGGAACAGTTACTGCGAGTCCTTGATAAGTATGTACCTGTCAGGCATGGAGGAAGTGATCGAGCGAGGGAACCATGGTTTATTAAAGAAATTGAATCTCTGGTGAAGACGAGAAGGAGATTTATGTAAAGGTGAGATGTGAAGTCTCAGGGCATTGGAGAGTTACAAGTTAGCCAGGAAGAACCTAAAGAGAGAGCTAAGGAGAGCCAGGGGGGGACACGAGTTGTCTTTGGCAGGTAGGATCAAGAAAAACCCTAAAGCTTTCTGTAGGTACGTCAGGAATAAAAAAATGACTAGGGTAAGATTCGGGTCAAGGACAGTAGTGGGAAGGTGTGCGTGGAGTCCAAAGAGATAGGAGAGGTGTTAAATGAATACCTTTCGTCAGTATTCACACAGGAAAAAGACAATGTTGTCAAGGAGAATACTGAGATACAGGCTATTAGACTAGATGGGATTGAGGTTCATAAGGAGGAGGTGTTAGCAATTCTGGAAAGTGTGAAAATAGATAAGTCCCCTGGGCCAGATGGGATCTATCATAGGATTCTCTGGGAGGCTAGGGAGGAGATTGCAGAGCCTTTGGCATCTTTGTCTATAGGATGGTGTCAGAAGACTGGAGGGTCGCAAATGTTATCCCTTGTTCAAGAAGGGGAGTAGAGACAGCCCTGGTAATTATAGACCAGTGAGCCTTACTTCTGTTGTGGGCAAAGTTTTGGAAACGATTATAAGAGATAGGATTTATAATCATCTAGAAAGGAATAATTTGATTAGGGACAGTCAGCACGGTTTTGTGAAGGGTAGGTCGTGCCTCACAAACCTTATTGAGTTCTTTGAGAAGGTGACCAAAGAGGTGGATGAGGGTAAAGCAGTTGACGTGGTGTACATGGATTTCAGTAAAGCGTTTGATAAGGTTCCCCCTGATAGGCTATTGCAGAAAATACAGATGCGTGGGATTGAGGGTGATTTAGCAGTTTGGATCAGGAATTGGCTAGCTGATAGAAGACAGAGGGTGGTGGTTGATGGGAAATGTTCATCCTGGAGTGCAGTTACAAGTGGTGTACCTCAAGGATCTGTTCTGGGGCCACTGCTGTTTGTCATTTTCATAAATGACCTGGATGAGGGTGTAGAAGGATGGATTAGTAAATTTGCTGACGACACCAAAGTCGGTGAAGTTGTGGACAGTGCGGAAGGATGTTGCAGGTTACAGAGGGACATAGATAAGCTGCAGAGCTGGGCTGAGAGGTGGCAAATGGAGTTTAATGCGGAAAAGTGTGAGGTGATTCACTTTGGAAGGAGTAACAGGAATACAGAGTACTGGGCTAATGGTAAATTACTTGGTAATGTGGATGAGCAAAGCGAATAATATACATGGCATTATATCCAGAGACACACTGTGTGCTATTATATAACATACACAGCGTTATACCCAGATACGCATGGTCTGTTAATATATGATATAGATGGCGTGATACCCAATGACACATGGTGCGTTATTGTCTAATATACACAGCGTTATACCAGTGAAGCACAGTGTGTTATACCCAGTGACGCACGGTACATTATATAACATACACAGCGTTACACCCAGTGACGCATGGTGTGTTATTATATAGTATACAGTGTTATACCCAGATACGCATGGTCTGTTAATATATGATATAGATGGCATGATACCCAATGACACATGGTGTGTTATTGTCTAATATACACAGCGTTACACCCAGTGACACACGGTGCGTTATTACATAATATACACGGCGTTATACCCAGTGACGCACGGTACATTATATAATATACACAACGTTATACCCAGTGTCGCATGGCGTGTTATTATATAATATACACAGCGTTATACCCAGTGACACACACTGCGTTATTATATAATATACACTACGTTGTACCCAGTGACACATGGTATATTATACAATATACACAACGTTATACCCAGTGTCGCACGGTGTGTTATTATATAATACACACAGCGTTATATCCAGTGACACACGGTGTATTATTATACAATATACACTGCGTTATACCCAGTGAGACACGGTGCATTATTATATAATACACACAGCGTTATACCCAGTGACACACGGTGTATTATTATACAATATACACGGCGTTATACCCAGTGACACATGGTGTGTTATTATATAATACACACAGCGTTATACCCAGTGACACACGGTGTATTATTATATAATATACACTGCGTTATACCCAGTGACACATGGTGTATTATTATATAATATACATGGCATTATACCCAGTGACACATGGTGTGTTATTATATAATATACACAGCGTTATACCCAGTGACACACGGTGTGTTATTATACAATATACACTGCGTTATACCCAGTGACACACGGTGTGTTATTACATAATATACATGGTATTACACCCAGTGACACATGGTGTGTTATTATATAATACACACTGTGTTATAACCAGTGACGCACAGTGTGTTATTATACAATATACACTGCGTTATACCCAGTGACACACGGTGTGTTATTATATAATATACACGGCGTTATACCCAGTGACACACGGTGTATTATTATATAATATACACTGCGTTATACCCAGTGACACACGGTGTATTATTATACAATATACACAGCGTTATACCCAGTGACACACGGTGTGTTATTATATAATATACACGGCGTTATACCCAGTGACACACGGTGTGTTATTATATAATATACACTGCGTTATACCCAGTGACACACGGTGTATTATTATACAATATACACAGCGTTATACCCAGTGACACATGGTGTATTATTATATAATATACACTGTGTTATACCCAGTGACACACGGTGTGTTATTATACAATATACACTGCGTTATACCCAGTGACACACGGTGCGTTATTATATAATATATACTGCGTTATACCCAGTGACACACAGTGTGTTATTATACAATATACACTGCGTTATACCCAGTGACACATAGTGTATTATTATATAATATACACTGCGTTATACCCAGTGACACACGGTGTGTTATTATACAATATACACTGCGTTATACCCAGTGACACATAGTGTATTATTATATAATATACACGGCGTTACACCCAGTGACACACGGTGTGTTATTACATAATAAACACAGTGTTATACCCAGTGACGCATCATGTATTATTATAGAATATAAATATTGTTATATCCAGTAATTCAGAGTGTTATAGAATATATACAGTGTTCTATCCATTAAAGCACTGTGGGTTGTTGTATCGATACAGGAGTATTGTAATGATCATGCACAGTGTGGTGTGATTTATTCTGCTCCTTGCCTGACAACCATTATTGTGGAAACAGCCATTTGCTTCAGTTAAATATTGACAGGACAATACTTACACGCCACTGAGTAACATTCTCACTGGTCACAGTCTCTTCCCAATCCATCTCTTTGCAATCTCGGCAACTTATCCAACTGGGCAGAATTTCCAAAACCTTTTCCGCTGCATCAACAAGATCACCTCCTTCCAGCTTCTTAACAAAGATATTAAAGTCTGGGATCACATCCCAACCGACTCAAGAACAGCGTCTTCCCTGCTGCTGTCAGACTTTTGAATGGACCTACCTCACACTAAGTTGATCTTTATCTACACCCTCGCTGTGACTGTAACACTACATTCTGCACTCTCTCCTTTCCTTCTCTATGGACAGTATGCTTTGTCTGTGTAGCGCACAAGAAACATTACATAAGAACATAAGAACATAAGAAATAGGAGCAGGAGTAGGCCATCTAGCCCTTCGAGCCTGCCCTGCCATTCAATAAGATCATGGCTGATCTGTCGCGGCTCAGTTCCACTTTCCCACCCTCTCCCCATAACCCTTAATCCCCTCTCTTATCAAAAACCCATCAACCCGCGTCTTAAATATATTTAGCGAGGCAGCCTCCACCACTTCAACGGGCAGAGAATTCCAGAGATTCACCACCCTTTGAGTGAAGAAGTTCCTCCTCAACTCCGTTCTAAACCGCACCCCCTTTATCTTGAGGCTGTGCCCCCTAGTCCTATTACTTTTCACTGTCTGTTAATACATGTGACAATAATAAATCAAATCAAAATAACTCCAATTCACAAAGTAATAACGCAAGTGACACGCCCAACCAGAATTAAAAGTCAGTTTTTTTCAACCGAAACAGCTTCCACGTCACCTTGGAGCTGCCCTTCATTATCCTCACCAACATCCACTCACCCATTATCTCCTCATTTATCTCTCGCTGTGGGATCTTGCTGTGCACAGGCTGGCAGCAGTGTTTCTGATATTGCAACGGTGACTACACTTCACTAATTATCCCCCCACCTCTCCCCCCCCACCCTCCCCGGCTGCGAAACACCCTGGGACATCCCAAAATGATGTACAAGTGCAAGGCCTTCTTTACTTTCTTTTGAGTCCAGGTTAAGAATATCTTCTCTGGTGGGGTTATCTACGGTAAACAAACACACTCTCAGCTCCCGCCTCTGCAATCAGTGCTTTAAAACATCAACTGTGTGAAGCAAACAGTGATGTGGTCATCAGGAAGCTCTCCAGGCTCCACCTTCTGCTGTTCGTACAATACAGAGAGAGCACATCACAGCCTGAACTCAATTTCCTATCACGGTCGCGTGTGTAGCTCTGGCCTGGCTTCTAACTGACGTCAATTAACCAACCACCTGTCTTGTTTACCTTGCTGATGTTTTTTTGGGGACAGGATACAAACAATCTGTCCTTTTGGACACTGTACACTCCAGTGAAGTACAGGGTCTTTGCATAAACCCAACACTGCGGCTCTGAGGAAAAATAATGGGAACATTGACAACTAATTAAAGAGAATGAGCCAAACCGCTCTCCTGGGATGGCCTGAGAGAGCAGGTCTGAGCCTGGACTGGGCTGAGGGCTCAGGGGGAGGGGAAGGGTCATCGCAGTTGGTCCCAGCAAGCCAGGGCTCGGAGCAGGGACAGCAGGAAAGGTGTAGGAACCAACTATACAACTGGCCAGCTTTCAACAACGACTGGCGGGGACAGCTGATCCGCTCTCAACCGTGAGCCCACTAACTCCATCCCAGCTAGAAACACCGTTTACTACTACAACAACAACATATATTTTAATAGCACCTTTAATCCAGTAAAACACCCTTTCACAGGAATTATTCTCAGACAGGGTTTGATGTGTCACCTCCTGGAACAAGGTTGTTCAGAGGGGTAAGTTTCTGAGGGGCTGGGGGGGTGGAGGGGTTTAGGGAGGGAGTTCCGAGCTTTGATGGAGTGAGGAATGTCAGCCCTCCCCCCGAGACTCCGATTCTTTAAGCACAAAGGGTTACAAGGCTCTGGGAGAGTTGGGAAGCGAGAGGTACCACAAGGAAACTGACCACTGGACAAAGAACATAGGATCAGTGTTTGTGGGGCTGGGGGTGGATTGAGGGCTGGTTAACAGGCAGGAAGCAGAGAGTGAGAACTAACAGGTCAGTTTGGCTGTATCGAGTGGAGTGTCATTACAAGGACCGGTGCTGGAACCTCAGCTGTAATCAGAGGCAGGAGGGAACGGAATGTAACGATTCCCAATTTGCTGATGATACAAAGTTAGAACACAGAACATTACAGCGCGGTACAGGCCCTTCGGCCCTCGATGTTGCGCCGACCAGTGGAACCAATCTAATGACCCTCTAACCTAAACTATTCCAATGTTACCCATATGCCTATCCACTGACCATTTGAACGCCCTTAAAGTTGGCGAGTCCACAACTGCTGCAGGCAGGGCATTCCACGCCCTTACTACCCTCTGAGTAAAGAACCTACCTCTGACATCCATCCTATAATTACCACCCCTTAATTTAAAGCTATGTCCCCTTGTGTTAGCCATCACCATCCGAGGAAAAAGGCTCTCACTGTCCACCCTACCCAATCCTCTGATCATCTTATATGCCTCTATTAAGTCACTTCTTGACCTTCTTCTCTCCAACAAAAACAATCTCAAGTCCCTCAGCCTTTCCTCATAAGACCTTCCCACCATACCAGGCAACATCCTGGTAAACCTCCTCTGCACCCTTTCCAATCCTTCCTATAATGCGGCGACCAGAACTGTACGCAATCCTCCAAGTGCAGCCGCACCAGAGTTTTGTTGCAACCTGACCTCAAGGCTCCGAAATTCAATCCCTCTACCATTAAAAGCCAAGGTGGGAAAGTAAGTAAGCTGTGAGGAGTAAACAAGGAGGATTCAGATGGAGAGAGGAAGATTGTGCAAACACGCACAAAGAGAGCAGATGGGTTATAAATGTCAAACTACTTTGGAAGAGGGAGATGAGAGAGAAACAGGAATCTCTCTACATTAGTGAGGCTGGGAAATGTCAGCATTTTGGATGTTTTTGTTCATGAAACACAAAGTTAACACCAGGTACAACAAGCAAATAGGAAAGCAAATGGAATGGTAGGTTCTGTTATAAAGGGGTGAGAGTATAAGGATGGAGAAATTTAACTTCAGTGATACAGGATACTGGTGAGACCATGTCAGCAGTCTGGTGCTCAATATGCAACACTGAATACACTGAAGTATTATTAAGAGCCAGTTTATTCCCACTCCCCACTCCCCGTCCGCTAACCAACCCTCAATCCATGCTAGTGTATTACCCCCAATTAACCCTGTCTACTGTCCTAATTAAAATGGAGGGTGAGTGATGAGAATGTGGAACTCGCTATTAGTGTGAGTAATGGAGACAAATGACATGGAGGCATTTGAAGGAAGGATGGATAAAGATATAACAGAGAAAGGAACGTGACAAACAGCAGGAGTAGAAACCAGCCCAAGGAGCCAATGAACAGGGAACAGGCACGAGGGGAAAGGTCACCGTCAGCAAGTCCATCCTCCAGTATCTGCCGGTGGGAAAAGAGAGAGAAACCGGGAGGAGGACTTTGGGAGATCTCAGGGAATGAGCATCTTTGGGTTTGGGTGAGAAGGAATCTCGTGTCAGTGTCAGGAAGCTGGGGGGGAGAATCATGTGGCTTGGAAGCTTTCTCTGCCGTTCAATAAGGTCACCGCTGATCCAATATCACCGCTCCAAAATGGACAATTTGACCACATGGTATTTCAGTTGCCAGGGTTTTACCCACTCAGGGTTTTACCCACTCAGGGTTTTACCCACTCATTTAACCCTCTGCAGCCTCTCAATGTTGCCTTCCCCCGCCTATCTTTGTATTGTCAGCACGTTCTGGGTTGGTGAATGGGGGGAGGATGGACAGGGATGGATTCTCACCGTGTGGGATAAGGTGGGCTTTCCTGGTTTTATTGATTTTTGAACGAGTGAGGTCGCTGCATTGAGTGGTTTTGTGAGGGAATCGAGCAGTTGGTCATGGGGGAGATCCATAAAACACCTATGGGCCTGGATGGTTTGTCCATTGCATCCTAACTGAAGCAGAGTTATCTCCTGCAAGTCCCATTAGATCAATCTACAAGAGGTCTACAAGTGAATGGGGACTGTGGGTGGAGGTGATGGCCTTGTATTTACAATCTGACTCCCAAACAAGAACATCACAAATCCTGAGCCTTCCGGAAGGCAAAATCATTTACTGATCTGTAGAAACTGTCATCCAAGAACACTGGCTTTAATCAGCTGGAGTTTCAGGTCAGTGTGACCCAGACTACGTTCAGTGAGGAATTGGCAATGGTCCCTCCTGTTGATTCTTG
Organism: Carcharhinus amblyrhynchos; assembly: GCF_965287045.1. Taxonomy (NCBI): domain Eukaryota; kingdom Metazoa; phylum Chordata; class Chondrichthyes; order Carcharhiniformes; family Carcharhinidae; genus Carcharhinus; species Carcharhinus amblyrhynchos. The sequence continues at coordinate 2,437,779 of NC_137337.1, forward strand.
TCATCATCTTCACAGAATGAAGCTTTTACAAAATAAAACCAGAAGAACGTGCAAAACATGGTGCCCCCGTGACCCGACTCCCACCAGTCCCCTTCCCCGGGTTAGAGTTTGGTCACAGTGCTGATTGGTGCATCTCCTGTATCACCTCATCCCCCCAGGAGTTAACTGTATCGACCAGCGCTACGTCAAAATAGGAGGTTCTCTCACACACACCCTGTCTCGTGCTCTCCATTTTACCCTCCTTTGATCTTTGCCTCTCCTTCTCCTTGAACTCCAAATATCCCAAGCCACACAATTCTCCCCCCCAGCTTCCTGACACTGACACGAGATTCCTTCTCACTCAAACCCAAAGATGCTCATTCCCTGAGATCTCCCAAAGTCCTCCTTCCGGTTTCCCTTTCTTTTCCCACCGGCAGATACTGGAGGATGGACTTGCTGACGGTGACCTTTCCCCTCGTGCCTGTTCCCTGTTCATTGGCTCCTCGGGCTGGTTTCTCGGGATGGGAGTTGTAATGTGTGTGTTTCAGTCACGCTGCTCCTTGCACAGAGGAGTAAGCTCTCGGGAATGTGCTGTCTTCGACCTTGAGAATTCCGATCTGGAATATGGAGAGGTTCCGGCCTTCCCTGCCATATTCCTGCTGTGCCCTTGAGCAGACATGGACCTCTCCATTCCTCAAAGTGGGAGCGGATTCTCCCATTTTGCTCACTCAACAGACATGACCCATTATCTAAAATTCCCAATTATTCTTACCTCTGTCCTGTTTTTCTGGATCTGGCTGAAATAAAAAATATCGAGAAGTGGGAATCCAGCCCTGCCATTCTATCCTGTTGTTGATCCGAGCCAAACACTTCAAGACCTTCCACAGCTCAGGAATACCCAGTGGCCCCCTCTCCATCATCAGGTCTCAATGGAGATTGTAGACTGTTGGCTAAGTTTCACAACTGAAACAGCTTATACCAAAATGCAGCAACACCCGGATACATTCTGACGTAACGTTCATGTTTCGCAAGTGCTGGGCACTAATCCTCCCCAACAAAACAGAATTTAACCAGTAAGATTACACGTTTGGATCTCCCAGCTCAGTATGCCTCCTGCTCTGCCCAAGACCGCAAGAAACTACAAATGTAGTCCAGTCTATTAGACAAACCAGCCTCCCATCCATTGACTCTGTCTACACTTCCCGCTGTCTCAGAAAAGCAGCCAGGATAATTAAGGACCCCTTGCACCCCGGACATTCTCTCCTCCACCTTCTTCCGCCCGGAAAAAGATACAAAAGTCTGAGGTCACGCACCAACCAACTCAAGAACAGCTTCTTCCCTGCTGCTGTCAGACTTTTGAATGGACCTACCTTGCATTAAGTTGATCTTTCTCTACACCCTAGCTATGACTGTAACACTACATTCTGCACTCTCTCCTTTCCTTCTCTATGAACGGTATGCTTTGTCTGTAAAGCGTGCAAGAAACAGTATTTTCCACTGTCTGTTAGTACGTGTGACAATAATAAACCACCATCCCAGGTATGACCATGGGCTAGTAAAGCACATTGTGATTGTGAGAATAGCGACAGAGGCAATCCCAGTATCCTTGCACACAAATCACAAAATGTCCACATACTGACGCAGAAAGTGATTGGGAAGTCAAATGGAATGTTGGCCTTTATTGCAAAGGGAAACGGAACATAAAAGTAGGAAAGTTCTGTGAAAATTGTATAGGAAACTGGTGAGACTTTATCTGGAATAATATACATGTTTGGTCTCCATGTTTAAGAAAGGTTACACTTGCATTGGGGTTCACGGTGTGTATTCATTCCGGGGATAAAGGGGTTCATGGGGAAAGCTGGGGCAGGTTGGGCCTCGTCGCTGAAGTCTGGAAGAAGGAGATGTGATCTTACTGACCCTGAGGAGAGGCGACAGGTGCTGAGAAGATGTTGTCCCTCATGAGAAAATGTAAAGCTGGGGTCCACAGTTTGGGAATGAAGGATCTCCAACTGAAGATGGAGATGAGAGGAATTTCTGTCTCTCAGAGGGATGTCAGCCTTTGAAATTCTCTTGCAGGGAGCAGTGGAGATTGGACCATCGATTAGATTCGAGACTGAGTTCGACAGGTTTCTGATGGGACGAAGGGTAACAGAGTCAGGCAGGAGAGTAGAGCTGAGACCACTGTACAATCAGCCATTATTTTATTGAATGACAGGGCAGCCCGAGGGGCTGAATGGCCTATTTCTGATGTCATATTCTAGAAACTGAGCTGGAACAGCCATATACATACAGTGGTTACAAAAACAGGTTAGAGGCTGGGGATTGTGTGGAGAGTAACTCACCTCCTGACCCCTCAGTGCTAAATCCAGCATCAGTACATTGAGGAAAGGATGAGTTTGTACCTTAAGATTGAAGTAATTCCAAACCGGCAGAATAAACACACAGCCCCCTCCAATCCCTCCTCCCCCCTTGACCCTGCCAAATGTGAGACTGGGTATAACATTCCATACTCTACAACACCCTGTGTTACTGTATATATAACACTTGTATTACATTATATCTGTAATCATGTTCCTGAGCATAACACAACCCTATATAATAAACCATGGCTATAATATTCCAGTGTATGTTATATAACTCAAACTCTCGTTACAGCCTATTGAATCCACCATCACCTGAGACAGCACCTTCCGAATCCACAACCTCTACCATCAAAAAGGACAAAGATACCTGGGAACACCCCCACCGACTAGCCCCCTCCCAGTACTCACCATCCTGACTTGGAAATATATCACTGTCGCTGGGTCAAAATCCAGGAACTCCCTCCCTAACAGCACCGTGGGTGTACCTACACCAGAAGGGACAGCAGCGGGTTCAAGATGGCAGCTCAACCACCACCTGCTCTTGGGCAATTCGGGACGGGCAATGATTGCTGGTCTAGACAGCCATACCCACATCCTGTGATAGAATAAGGAAAACTCTCTGATTCGCTGTCAGAACAAAATACCCAAAGGAAAATCTGAAATGAAGCATTTACAAGTTGTAGGTTAAGATGTTTAGAGGTAATATCAAGGTGAAGGACACTAATGGGTCTCCAGGAGAAGTTAATGGTGAATTAAACCATTCAGAGAAGAGGTTTGTGGGGAGTCAGGCAGGATTATTATAGGGTCTCAAGTTGCTTGAAAGGTTAAACAACAATAACTGCCTCTTGGTAACAACTCCAGTCCATTCCTTATCGAGAACAAACACAATCAAGTTTGGGAAAGTTAAGCTGGAAAGAACTGCTGTCCCTCTGAAAACCAAAATCACTGAATGAAACAGGATCTCCCTGGCCCTTCCTTTCCCGCAGGGAGCTGGGATCAGGGGTGGCTCCACAATTGGAGTTGCTGATTCTCAGTCAATATTCTGGGAGGTTTTATCACCCCCCAGGCAGCCCAGCCACAAACTTCAATCATTGGCTCCCATCATCACACTCCACAGCCAATCAGAAAGCAAGCAGACTAAATTGGATGTATTTTGACTCCGTTCTTTGTCTCCAATATCCGTCTTGTTCATAAACAACATGTCCAAAAGTTCCTTTCAGAGAAATTACTCCTTTTCATGGCCCAATTATTTTTTTTCCTCTGAGATGTTGCCCTGGACTAAGATCCAACAAGAGTCACCTTTATTTCCTGGACACTTCAATACATTCCTGGAGAACTGGAGTGGATCTAATTGTTGGTGCTCAGAGTTGGGAGCAGACGTGAAGATTCCAACAATACCAGTGAAGATCTCTAAACCTCCATGGGCAGGACACAGGGACACTGAAGGTGCCAGAAGGATGGGCTCTTCCCACTTTCAGAATGTGAGGCTGAGGCACTTGGTCGTCCAGCTTGCTCCACCATTCCACACTCTCATGGCTCATCACATTCTGCAACCTCACTTTCCCACTCGTTCCGCAATCCCTCGCTTCCCACCATTCCTGTTTCCTGCAAGGTCAGGGTCCAACCCCCTGACTCCAAATCACACGAGATCCTCACACCCTCCATTAGATACTCACAAAACAATATCTCTATCAGGTCTGCCACAACCTTAAATTGCACAAATCTAATGAATAAATAAATATTGAGATCAAATGACCAATGATTTTGCCTAGTACACATCTATTTTCTAATCACAAATGCATTTTACACAATCAATATTCCAATTAAGCAAATGTACTGAAAATACCAAGCAATATTGATATAGGAGAAGCTTTACTCTGTATCTAACCCCGTGCTGTACCTGTCCTGGGTGTGTTTGATGGGGGACAGTGTAGAGGGAGCTTTACTCTGTATCTAACCCCATGCTGTACGTGTCCTGCGAGTGTTTGATGGGGACAGTGTAGAGGGAGCTTTACTCTGTATCTAACCCCGTGCTGTACCTGTCCTGGGAGTGTCTGACGGGGGACAGTGTACATAAGAACATAAGAAATAGGAGCAGGAGTAGGCCATCTAGCCCTTCGAGCCTGCCCCGCCATTCAATAAGATCATGGCTGATCTGTCGTGGCTCAGTTCCACTTTCCCGCCCTCTCCCCATAACCCTTAATCCCCTCTCTTATCAAGAACCCATCAACCCGCTTCTTAAAAATATTTAGCAAGGCAGCCTCCACCACTTCAATGGGCAGAGAATTCCAGAGATTCACCACCCTTTGAGTGAAGAAGTTCCTCCTCAACTCCGTTCTAAACCGCCTCCCCCTTATCTTGAGGCTGTGCCCCCTAGTCCTACTGTCTTTTTTGAGCGGGAAGAGTCTCTCCACCTCTATCCTATCCATCCCATTCATCATCTTATACGTCTCAATGAGATCTCCCCTCATTCTTCTAAACTCTAACGAGTACAAGCCTAGTTTATTCAGCCTCTCCTCATAGCTCAACCCCCTCAACTCCGGTATCAGCCTAGTAAACCTCCTCTGCACTCCCTCCAAGGCCAAAATACCCTTGCACAGGTGCGGCACCCAAAACTGCACACAGTACTCCAGCTGCGGCCTCACCAATGCCCTATACAGCTGCAGCAAGACCTCCCTACTTTTATATTCAATCCCCCTCGCTATGAAGGCCAGCATCCCATTCGCCTTCCTGACCACCTGCTGCACCTGCAAGCTGGGTTTTTGCGACTCATGCACAAGGACCCCGAGGTCCCTCTGCACTGTCGCCTGCTGCAGTTTTTCGCCCTGTAAGTAATAGTCCTTCCTATCATTATTCCTACCAAAGTGGACCACCTCACATTTGCCAACATTAAATTCCATTTGCCATTTCCTGGCCCATTCACCCAGCCTATCTAGATCCTTCTGCAGACTCTCCACACCCTCCGCACAATTTGCCTTTCCCCCAATCTTGGTGTCATCAGCAAATTTCGACACCATACACTCGGTTCCCTCCTCCAGATCATCTATATAAATGGTAAATAGCTGAGGCCCCAGCACTGACCCCTGGGGCACTCCACTAGTCACCATCCGCCAATCCGAATAGCACCCATTGACCCCCACTCTCTGCCTCCTATTTGACAACCAATCCTCTATCCACGCTAACACCCTACCCCCAACTCCATGTCCCCTGACCTTCTGCAATAACCTCTTGTGAGGTACCTTGTCAAACGCCTTCTGAAAATCCAGAAAGACCACATCCACCGGCTCTCCTCTATCCACTGCCCTAGACACATCTTCATAGAACTCCAGTAAATTTGTCAGACACGACTTCCCTTTAATGAAACCGTGCTGCGTCTGCTCTATCAAGCAATTCCCTTCAAGATGCCTCGCAATTTCCTCCTTAATGACAGATTCTAACATTTTACCTACCACAGACGTTAAACTAACCGGCCTATAATTCCCCGCCTTTTGCCTGGCACCCTTCTTAAACAACGGTGTAACATTAGCCGTTTTCCAATCATCCGGCACTTCCCCGGAATCCAGCGACGTCTGGAAAATGACCACCAAGGCATCCACTATCACCTCTGCCATTTCCTTCAGAACCCTCGGATGCATTCCATCCGGTCCTGGCGACTTGTCCACAATCAGCCCCTCCAGTCTGTCAAGCACCGCCTTTCTAGTAACAGTAATGTCATGAAGACCCTCCAGTCCTACCACCTTTCCATCGCTAACACCCGGCAAATTATTCACGTCCTCCTCCGTGAAGACAGAAACAAAGAAGTTATTCAAGACCTTCGCCATATCCCCATCCCCTACCACTAGTGTAGAGGGAGCTTTACTCTGTATCTAACCCTGTGCTGTACCTGTCCTGGGAGTGTTTGATGGGGGGGACAGTGTAGAGGGAGCTTTACTCTGTACCTAACCCCGTGCTGTACCTGTCCTGCGAGTGTTTGATGGGGACAGTGTAGAGGGAGCTTTACTCTGTATCTAACCCCGTGCTGTACCTGTCCTGGGAGTGGTTGATGGGAGACAGTGTAGAGGGAGCTTTACTCTGTATCTAACCCCGTGCTGTACCTGTCCTGGGAGTGTTTGATGGGGACAGTGTAGAGGGAGCTTTACTCTGTATCTAACCCCGTGCTGTACGTGTCCTGCGAGTGTTTGATGGGGACAGTGTAGAGGGAGCTTTACTCTGTATCTAACCCCGTGCTGTACCTGTCCTGGGAGTGGTTGATGGGAGACAGTGTAGAGGGAGCTTTACTCTGTATCTAACCCTGTGCTGTACCTGTCCTGGGAGTGTTTGATGGGGACAGTGTAGAGGGAGCTTTACTCTGTATCTAACCCCGTGCTGTACGTGTCCTGCGAGTGTTTGATGGGGACAGTGTAGAGGGAGCTTTACTCTGTATCTAACCCCGTGCTGTACGTGTCCTGCGAGTGTTTGATGGGGACAGTGTAGAGGGAGCTTTACTCTGTATCTGGAGGAGGGAACCGAGTGTAGGGTGTCGAAATTTGCTGATGACACCAAGATTGGGGGAACGGCAAATTGTGCGGAGGGTGTGGAGAGTCTGCAGAAGGATCTAGATAGGCTGGGCGAATGGGCCAGGAAATGGCAAATGGAATTTAATGTTGGCAAGTGTGAGGTGGTCCACTTTGGTAGGAAGAATGGTAGGAAGGACTATTACTTACGTGGCGAAAAACTGCAGCAGGCGACGGTGCAGAGGGACCTCGGGGTCCTTGTGCATGAGTCGCAAAAACCCAGCCTGCAGGTGCAGCAGGTGGTCAGGAAGGCGAATGGGATGCTGGCCTTCATAGCGAGGGGGATTGAATATAAAAGTAGGGAGGTCTTGCTGCAGCTGTATAGGGCATTGGTGAGGCCGCAGCTGGAGTACTGTGTGCAGTTTTGGGCGCCGCACCTGCGCAAGGATATTTTGGCCCTGGAGGGAGTGCAGAGGAGGTTTACTAGGCTGATACCGGAGTTGAGGGGGTTGAGCTATAAGGAGAGGCTGAATAAACTAGGCTTGTACTCGTTAGAGTTTAGAAGAATGAGGGGAGATCTCATTGAGACGTATAAGATGATGAATGGGATGGATAGGATAGAGGTGGAAAGACTCTTCCCGCTCAAAAAAGACAGTAGGACTAGGGGGCACAGCCTCAAGATAAAGGGGGGGCGGTTCAGAACGGAGTTGAGGAGGAACTTCTTCACTCAAAGGGTGGTGAATCTCTGGAATTCTCTGCCCGTTGAAGTGGTGGAGGCTGCCTCGCTAAATATTTTTAAGAAGCGGGTTGATGGGTTTTTGATAAGAGAGGGGATTAAGGGTTATGGGGAGAGGGCGGGAAAGTGGAACTGAGCCACGACAGATCAGCCATGATCTTATTGAATGGCGGGGCAGGCTCGAAGGGCCAGATGGCCTACTCCTGCTCCTATTTCTTATGTTCTTATGTTCTTATGTTCTTATCTAACCCCATGCTGTACCTGTCCTGGGAGTGTTTGATGGGGGGACAGTGTAGAGAGAGCTTTACTCTGTATCTAACCCCGTGCTGTACCTGTCCTGGGAGTGTTTGATGGGGGGGACAGTGTAGAGGGAGCTTTACTCTGTATCTAACCCTGTGCTGTACCTGTCCTGGGAGTGTTTGATGGGGGGGACAGTGTAGAGGGAGCTTTACTCTGTATCTAATCCCGTGCTGTACCTGTCCTGGGAGTGTTTGATGGGGGGACAGTGTAGAGGGAGCTTTACTCTGTATCTAACCCCGTGCTGTCCCTGTCCTGGGAGTGTTTGATGGGGGGGACAGTGTAGAGGGAGCTTTACTCTGTATCTAACCCCATGCTGTACCTGTCCTGTGAGTGTTTGATGGGGACAGTGTAGAGGGAGCTTTACCCTGTATCTAACCTGGTTTATTAATTTATCTTCATTAACTTCTCTACGTTTGTATCATCAGAAAATTGTGATCTTTGACACCGTATTATAATATCCAGATTATTTGTATATCGTGAAAAAAGCAGTGGTTCTATTATTTAATAGAACATCACTGCCTGCCACTCTCCAGTCTGAAAAACAACCTTTTATCACAACTTGTTGCTTATTGCCTTTAAGTCAATTTTTTCCCCACTTGGACACTGACCCTCTTTTCCCATGAATCCCAGTTTTGTTAACCAGCCTTTTATTTGGCACTTTGTCAAACACTTTCTTAAAGTCCATATCGACAACATCCACCACATTCTCCTCATCGACCTTCACTGTTACTTCATTAAAAAGAAACATGATCTGGCTTTTACAAACCTGCACTGGTTCTTCTTAAATTTGGTTATTCGTGCCACACATAGGATTATATTAACACATGGAGAGGAGGTTTCCACTAGTGGGAAAAACTGGAACAAGAGGGAACAACCTCAGGCTAAAGGGACGATCCTTTAAAACAGAGATGAGGAGGAATTTCTTCAGCCAGAGAGTGGGGAATCTGTGGAACTCTTTGCCACAGAGGAGGCCGGGTCACTGAGTGTCTTTAAGACAGAGATAGATAGGTTATTGATTAATAAAGGGGTCAGGGATTACAGGGAAAAGGCAGGAGAATGGGGATGAGGAAAAATATCAGCCATGATGGAATGGTGGAGCAGACTCGATGGGCCGAGTGGCCTAATCCTGCTCCTCTGTCTCATGGTCTTAACCCTGCAATGAAGTTACTATAAAAATCCCCTAGAAATAATTTAAACCTCTCCGAGTGTCTGATGATTTTGATCTCTGATTATTATTTTTATAACTTTATCCACCGCTGATGTTAAACTCTAGCCTGTCACTACCCGGGCTGTCTTTACATCCTTTCTTGAAACAAGATGTCACATTCGCCACTCTCCGCGTTCCTCCTACCTGGAGATATTTGGAAGGTTCTGTCCTCTGCCTATCTCTGCTTCTACTTCCTTTAGTAGCCTGGGATTCAAGCCATCGAGGTACCCTCAGCACACGCTCAAAATCCGGGTCCCAACTATTCCCGTTCTCCTGCTGCTGTCTCCGCTGTGAACCCCCTGCCCCACCCCCCCTTAGAGAGATAACTCCTCTCACTACCCTGTGGAGGGGGGTACTGCCACCTCACTCTCCACCACCCCAATCTCCCTCTCCAGCTCAGCCTCCTATCCCCTCTCACTCACACCACCTCTCGGAGGTGTTGACGTGACCCGTACACTGAGGCTTGTCAGCAGTGCTGACGACGGCAACTACATATCATAAAAACACGTGAACGGCTGTTACAGCTTTCAGTTCCCAATGTTTTTCAGTATATCTGAGGTCATCGAGAAAAGCTTTTTTTAATCAGATCTGAAAAAGGACGAATTAACGTCTGGTTCGAGGTGGCCCCAGACGGAGGACAGAGGGCTCAAAAGCCGGACGTCTGGCCTCCCTACCCTGATGTAGTGAATCCGTTCCCCCCCCCATCCCGTTCACCCACCCCAGCTCTGCCTTGCCCCGGGGTAGGGTGGGGGGGTGGGGATTGGGGTGGTGGGTGGGGGTTGGGGTGGTTGGGGGGGGGGTGCTCTGCCAGGTTTGGGGGGGGAGGGGTGGGGAAGGGACTGGATAGTCACACCCACACATATTTTGCGTGACGGTAGATTGATTCACAGGTTGCAGCGGTACAGATCCCTGCCTCCGAACCACAATCCCAGCGTCTGAGCTCCCTTTACATGTGACTCATTCCTTAATCAATGCCTGTGTATCTTTAACATCATAATTAACAAACCAGGAACACATCCCCTTTCCATTAGCAAACAAAGTTGAATAGAATTATAGAATCTACAGTGCAGGAGGTGGCCATTTGGCCCATCGAGCCTGGACTGACCAGCTCCTGTCCTATCTCCGTAACCCCACGTATTTACCCTGCTAATCCCCCTGACATCAAGGGGTAATTTAGCATGGTCAATCAGCCTAACCTGCATATCTTTGGACTGTGGGAGGAAACTGGAGCACCCGGAGGAAACCCACGCAGGGATGGGGAGAATGTGCAGACTCCACACAGACCGGAATTGAACCCGGGTCCCTGGTGTTGTGAGGCAGCAGTGCTAACCACTGTGCCACCTCGAATTATAACATATTTCAACATACAAATAAAGAGTAAAGATGATTTTCCATCATTTTCTTAGTCATCAGAACAAGAGACATCTCCCTTTGAGGAGGTCCAATCGATTATTGAAGTCAGCATTTCTCTTTGGAAACCAGTCAGATAAATGATGATTTACATCATTATTTAGGAACCTTTTCTCTTTCCAAATGATATTAAACAAGCAAAGTCGATCCTCCCACAATGCTCAACGCCACCCTTTCTCCAAAGAACATTATTCCAGAAAGAAGAGTTTTTCCTGTAACATCCCATGAGAAAACCTTTCCCAGAATGTCTCCTCTACTGGATTTCCTTCAGGAGCTTGGGTGAAAGAAATCCCAAATCTAATGGTTCTGCCCAGCTTTCTGTGGGACTCACAGCTCAGGATTAATGCTCCCCAGCTCGGAGTTTTTATTCAGGTTTACTCCAGGTGTAGTTAGCCCCTATATATTTGAAAGTCCCTTGAATTCTAATTTCCAATCTTAAATTTCCTTTTTATCTTATCTGTAACTAATTGTCCCGACTCTTCCATTGAGAATCAATGCGCATCACAAAGATATCTGTGAATTTCTCTTTGTGTTATCAGTCGGGCAATGCTGCGTCCGCTTTTAGTGGAATACAATCTACTTTCAGCAAGACAGGTCTCAGCAAGGAATACCGTCCCCTCAACAGGTCATTTCATCCACAATGCGTCTGTATAAATCCACAAGACACACTGCAGCCACTCACCAAGGCTCCTTAGGCAGCACCTTCCAAACCCACAACCATTACCATCTAGAAGGACAAGGGCAGCAGATACCTGGGAACACCAGCACCTGGAGACTCCCCTCCGAGCCACTCACCATCCTGACTTGGTGACGCATCGCCTTTCCTTCACTGGGTTAAAAAGTGCTGGAGCGCCCACCTGAACAGCACTGTGGGTATACTGACACTACGTGGACTGCAGTAGGTTCAAAAAGGCAGTGTGCCTGACTGTGTTCTTGTGAGGAAGTGACAAGTCCAAGGCCATACCTTGCTTAATCTTGGGTACGAACATAAGACGCGTCCACAAAACCACTTTACGTTTCCATTGGTTAAACAGTTCAGAGTTGGAGAATGTTGAAGGTGAATCAGCCCCAAACATTTTACACTTGGTTTCAGTCACTCTTCACAAAAATAATTCCAATCTCCTGTCTTTGTCTCCAATTTTCACTTTTACACTGTCATTCTCCGCACTGTGTTTACTGGAGCAAAGCCAGATGGTGAAGTATGAGGCGTGACGTAGATTTTTTGCCTGATGGTGGCTTTATTCACAGTTACAATCAGTTACCTATCTCTAGATCCTAACCAAAGAGCCCAGCTGCCTCTCTTTATATGGGACCCCCCATCCAAACAATGTCCATTACCACGTATCCTTAATAATCCTTATCCTTAATCAACACTCCATTAACATCATTCACCCTGCATATCCTTAAGGTCATCCAAAGATCAACTGTCCATGTCTTTAACCCTTGCTATGCCCTGTTCCTCCATCACCTGTGGGTTCACTGTTCTGAAATGCCTCAATATTAAAATTTCAAATCCCTCCACTCCCTCTCTCCTCCCTGTGTCAGTAATCTCCTCCAGTCCCACAGCTCCCCGAGACATCTACATCCCTCCAATCTAAAAGTTTTTACAAATATATAAAGAAGAGATTGGTTAGAGTGAATGTTGGACCCTTGGAGGATGAGAGGGGGGGTTTAGTGGTGGACAATGGGGAAATGGCTGAGGCTTTAAATAAACTTTTTGCCTCGGTCTTCACAGAGGGGGACACAAATAGTTTGCTGGATATTAAAGATAGAAGGATGGTAGGAGTTGAGGGCCTGAATGCGATTACTATCACTAGCGAGGTAGTGCTTGATAAATTAACAGGACTGATGGTGGACAAGTCCCCAGGACCGGATGGAATGCATCCCAGGGTTCTGAAGGAAATGGCAGAGGTGATAGTGGATGCCTTAGTGATTATTTACCAAAATTCACTGGATTCCGGGGAAGTGCCAGAAGATTGGAAAACGGCTAATATTACGCTGCTGTCTAAAAAGGGTAGCAGGCAAAAGGCAGGGAATTATAGGCCGGTTAGTTTAACATCCGTAGTTGGAAAAATGTTAGAATCCGTCATCAAAGAAGAAATAGCGAGGCACCTAGAAAGGAACAGTTTGATCAAGCAGACGCAGCACGGATTCGTTAAGGGGAAGTTGTGTTTGACGAATTTATTGGATTTCTGAGGATGTGTCTAGTGCAGTGGATAGAGGGGAACCGGTGGATGCGGTGTTTTTAGATTTTCAAAAGGTGTTTGATAAGGTGCCTCACAAAAGTTTGTTACAGAAGGTTAGGGTGCACGGAGTTGGGGGTAAGGTGTTAGCGTGGATAGAGGATTGGTTGTCTAATAGGAAGCAGAGAGTTGGTATCAATGGGTGCTATTTGGATTGGCGGTTGGTAACTAGTGGAGTGCCGCAGGGATCGGTGCTGGGGCCTCAGCTATTTACCATTTATATAGATGATCTGGAGGAGGGGGCTGAGTGTAGGGTGATGAAATTTGCTGATGACACAAAGATGAGTGGAAAAGCAAATTGTGCGGAGGGTGTGGAAAGTCTGCAGAGGGATCTGGATAGGCTGAGCGAGTGGGCGAGGACCTGGCAGATGGAGTATAATGTTAGCAAGTGTGAGGTTATCCACTTTGGCAGGAATAATAGTAGGAGGGATTACTATTTAAAGGACGAAAAGCTGCAGCATGCGACGGTGCAGAGGGACCTGGGGGTCCTTTTGCGCGAGTCGCAAAAACCCAGTCTGCAGGTGCAGCAGGTGATCAGGAAGGCGAATGGGATGCTCGCCTTTATAGCGAGGGGGATTGAATATAAAAGTAGGGAGGTCTTGCTGCAACTGTACAGGGCACTGGTGAGGCCGCAGCTGGAGTACTGTGTGCAGTTTTGGGCGCCGCACTTACGCAAGGATATTTTGGCCTTGGAGGGAGTGCAGAGGAGGTTCACTAGGCTGATACCAGAGATGAAGGGGTTGGACTATGAAGAGAGACTAAATAGACTGGGTCTGTACTCGTTGGAGTTTAGAAGGTTGAGGGGGGATCTTATAGAGACTTACAAGATAATGAAGGGGATGGATAGGGTAGAGGTAGAGAGATTCTTCCCACTTAGAAAGGATAGCAGGACTAGAGGGCACAGCCTCAAGATAAAGGGGGGGCGTTTTAGAACGGAGTTGAGGAGGAACTTCTTCACTCAAAGGGTGGTGAATCTCTGGAATTCTCTGCCCGTTGAAGTGGTGGAGGCTGCCTCGCTAAATATATTTAAGTCACGGGTAGATAGGTTTTTGACAGACAAGGGAATTAAGGGTCATGGGGAGAAAGCGGGAAAGTGGAACTGATCCACTTCAGGTCAGCCATGATCTTATTGAATGGCGGGGCAGGCTCGAAGGGCTAGATGGCCTACTCCTGCTCCTATTTCTTATGTTCTTATGACTTGGATCACTCCGCCAGGATTGGCCGTGTCTGTAGCCACCTGGAATATATTCTCTGGAGTTTCCTCCCTCAGACTCACCACTTCTTTCTCCACCTTCCCGACGAGCCTTCAAAACTTACCTTTGTAACAAAACCTTTGGTAACCACTCCTAAAATCTCCAACTGTGTCTTGGTACCAATTAGCTTCAGATAATTGTTCCTGAGAAGCAGCAGCTTGAGAAGTTTTACGAAGGTAAGTGGTTATACACTTGTTGTTCTATATATAAGCATGAACCACTGCTGATCTCCAGCAAGTCTGTGACTCACTGCTGAATCTGATTGGGGTTATTGTTGGCTGCCTTCAGTGGTTTACCTGTTTTCTGTAAGATCGAGTCTTGGTCAATGCTTTGCAAGCTGTAATTACAGTTAATGTGCTGGCAAGGACAGAGGAAGTCAGTTGTAATTACTTCCTGACAGAGTGCTCTGTAGCTACAGTTTCAGAGTTACAAGGACTGAGTAATGGAGTGATGTACATTAGAAATAGGCCACAGAATGTCTCATTATTCATTCTCAGGACGAGCCTGTTTATTGGATTTATTGGTCATGGTGTGGCGAGATACTTGGCCACCCACTCTGCTGCGGCTGGAGTGTCAAACACGGCCATCTCGGAGGGCACTTAGCAACTCATTACAGCCTCGCAAAACACACCAACCGCTAAAACAAACTCATGACAGACTTGGCCAAGTGACAGCTGACATCAGAACTGATCGTACACTGTGCTCAGGGTGTGGGCATCGCTGGCAAGGTCAGCATTTATTGCCCAATCCTCTCCAAGGTGCTGGACTTCAGAAAACTAAGTGGCCACTTAAAGTGGTTCTGAGTCACCCAAGCTGCCAGGGGTCAGATGTAGGCCAGAACGGGTACCAATCCCCATCACCACCTCCTCAAGGGCAATAGCAATGCTGCGCTAGCCACTGATGTCCATATCCCCTGAAAGGAGGAAGGGAAATTCTGAAGGGGTTGATAGGTAAGGCACTGAGAGGTTTTGTTCCCTTGGCTGAGAATCTGGAAGCCAGAATAACCGTCTCGGGATAAACAGTCAGACTTTTCGGATTGAGATAAGGAGAAATTTCTTCACTTAGGGGATGGAGAATCTTTTGCTGGTTCTCACTTGGTGAATATATTCCATTCAAAGGCTGATATTTGGATACAGATTGGATGGAGAGATGTAGGGAATGAGTCACAGAGTCACAGAGGTTTACAGCACGGAAACAGGCCCTTCGGCCCAACTTGTCCAAACCACCCTTTTTATTTAAACACCTAAGCTAATCCCAATTGCCCGCATTAGGCCCATATCCCTCTATGCCCATCTTATCCAAGTAACTATCTAAATGCTTTTTAAAAGACAAAATTGTACCCGCCTCTACTACTGCCTCTTGTAGCTTGTTCCAGACACTCACCACCCTCTGGGTGAAAAAATTGCCCCTCTGGACAAAATTTGCCCCTCTCACCTTAAACCTACGCCCTCTAGTTTTAGACTCCCCTACCTTATAAAAAAGATATTGACTATCTAGCTGATCTGTGCCCCTCATTACTTAATAGATCTCTATAAGGTCACCCCTCAGCCTCCTACACCCCAAGGAAAAAGTCCCAGTCTATCCAACCTCTCCTTATAACTCAATCCACCAAGTCCTGGTAGCATCCTGGTAAATCTTTTCAGCACTCTTTCCAGGTTAATAATATCCTTTCTATAATAGGGTGACCAGAATTGTACACAGTATTCCAAGTGTGGCCTTACCAATGTCTTGTACAACTTCAACAAGACGTCCCAACTCCTGTATTCAATGTTCTGACCGATGAAACCAAGCATGCCGAATGCCTTCTTCACCACTCTGTCCACCTGTGACTCCACTTTCAAGGAGCTGTGAACCTGTACCCCGAGATCTCTTTGTTCTGTAACTTTCCCCAATGCTCTACCATTAACTGAGTAAGTCCTGCCCTGGTTCAATCTACCAAAATGCATCACCTTGCATTTGTCTAAATTAAACTCCATCTGCCATTCGTCAGCCCACTGGCCCAATTGATCAAGATCCCGCTCTAATTGGAGATAACCTTCCTCACTGTCCACAACGCCACCAATCTTGATATCATCTGTAAACTTACTAACCATGCTCCCTATATTCTCATCCAAATCATTAATATAAATGACAAATAACCATGGGTCCAGCACTGATCCCTGAGGCACACCACTGGTCACAGGCCTCCAGTTTGAAAAACAACCATCTACAACACAACTTCAGTCAAGAAGCCAATTTTGTATCCATTTAGATACCTCACCCTGGATCCTGTGAGATTTAACTTTATGCAACAACTTACCATGCGGTACCTTGTCAAAGGTCTTGCTAAAGTCCATGTAGACAACATCAACTGCACTGCCCTCATCTACTTTGGATGGAAAAATGGATTGGAAGTGAGGGAAGGGTGGGATAGGCTCAAAGGGCCAAATGGCCTACTCCTGCTCCTATACATGTGAAAGCAGGCATGCGACAGAGAGTAAGCACATGCGACAGTGAACACAAGTGATTTGATTTATTATTGTCACATGTATTTGCAGTGAAAAGTATTGTTTCTTGCATGCTATACAGACAAAGCATACCGTTCATAGAGAAGGAGAGGAGACAGTGCAGAATGTAGTGTTACAGTCATAGCTAGGGAGTAGAGAAAGATCAACATGGCATCGGGCATGGGGCAGTGCCAAGGGGATGGGGCGAGCATAGGAGTAATCTGTGGAGGTGTGTGGTCTGAGTGCCACACTGCATAGGGATTGGTTGGGGAAGGAGGGAGTCCAGTGATTGGAGCAGGAAGCCTGCTGAGAGGGGGAGGGGGAGCAGGGCTGTAGGAGGGGAAGTCAGGACTGTGGGGAGGTTTCTGCTGGGGGGGGGCGGTGCTGCAGATCGCGGCAGGCTGGGACTTGGCCCAGGAATGGTTGGGGGAGGGGGGAGACAGCAATTGAGCTGGCCAGCAATCAGTGAGGTCAGCGTGGGGCCACTGCGCACGCGCTGATAGATCACGGCGCCTGCGCAATGGCTCGCTCAGCACACTGATTTCAGCCTCTCCAGTGGGAATGGGCCCCACCCCCTGAAACTTAATATTCGTGTTGGGGGCCTCTGCATTGCACAGAGTGTGGGGGATTCTAGTCTCAACTCCCACTGAAAAAAACAGTGTGAATTACTCCAGTTTACACACAAATTCAACACTGAGAATTTTGGGGAGGAGTTCCACCCAGTATGTACAGGGTGCACGAGGTCCTTAATTATCCCGGCTGCTTTCCAAGGCAGCGGGGAAGTATAAACAGAGTTAATGGATGGGAGGCTGGTTTGTGTGATGGGTTGGGCTACATTCACCACCCTTTTGTAGTCTCTTGTGATCTTGGGCAGAGCAGGAGCCCAGACCGAGCTGTGATACAACCAGAAAGAATGCTTTCTATGGGGCATCTGTAAAAGTTGGTGAGAGTTGTAGTTGACACGTCAAATTTCCTTAGTTTTCTGAGAAAGTCGAGGCATTGGTGGGGCTTTCTTAACTTTTGACCCGTTTGACTTCATCCCCGTTGATGTAGACAGGGGCATGTTCTCCTTTACGATTCCTAAAGTCGATGACAATCTCCTTTGTTTTGTTGACATTGAGGGAGAGATTATTGTCACCGTACCAGTTCACCAGATTCTCTATCCCATTCCTGTACTCTGTCTCATCATTGTTTGAGATCCGACCCACTGCAGTGATGTCATCAAAAAACTTGGAAATTGAGTTGGGAGGGGAATTTGGCCGCACAGTCACGGGGGTATAAGCAGTGTAGGGGGCTGAGAACACAGCCTTGTGGGGCACTGTTGAGGCAAATGTGGAGAAAGGTGGCAAAGCACACAAGAGGTGGAAGGAAAGTCAACTAGTCACCCCAACTGGAAACGTGACCTATTGGAGAATGACAAGCACATTCACAGTAATGTTGTCAAGACAGTCAGGATGGAACTGTAACCCTCAACTGCAATTAATACATCCACATAACACTGCCCAGGGTGTGACTGGGAGCACACAACACACATTGGGCTCAGATACAGAGTAAATCCCCCTCTACACTGCCCCCCCATCAAACACTCCCAGGACAGGTACAGCACGGGGTTAGATACAGAGTAAAGCTCCCTCTACACTGTCCCCCATCAAACACTCCCAGGACAGGTACAGCACGGGGTTAGATACAGAGTAAAGCTCCCTCTACACTGTCCCCATCAAACAATCCCAGGACAGGTACAGCACGGGGTTAGATACAGAGTAAAGCTCCCTCTACACTGTCCCCCATCAAACAATCCCAGGACAGGTACAGCACGGGGTTAGATACAGAGTAAAGCTCCCTCTACACTGTCCCCCATCAAACAATCCCAGGACAGGTACAGCACGGGGTTAGATACAGAGTAAAGCTCCCTCTACACTGTCCCCATCAAACACTCCCAGGACAGGTACAGCACGGGGTTAGATACAGAGTAAAGCTCCCTCTACACTGTCCCCCATCAAACACTCCCAGGACAAGTACAGCACTGGGTTAGATACAGAGTAAAGCTCCCTCTACACTGTCCCCATCAAACACTCCCAGGACAGGGACAGCACGGGGTTAGATACAGAGTAAAGCTCCCTCTACACTGTCCCCCATCAAACACTCCCAGGACAAGTACAGCACTGGGTTAGATACAGAGTAAAGCTCCCTCTACACTGTCCCCATCAAACACTCCCAGGACAGGTACAGCACGGGGTTAGATACAGAGTAAAGCTCCCTCTACACTGTCCCCCCATCAAACACTCCCAGGACAAGTACAGCACTGGGTTAGATACAGAGTAAAGCTCCCTCTACACTGTCCCCATCAAACACTCCCAGGACAGGGACAGCACGGGGTTAGATACAGAGTAAAGCTCCCTCTACACTGTCCCCCCATCAAACACTCCCAGGACAGGTACAGCACAGGGTTAGATACAGAGTAAAGCTCCCTCTACACTGTCCCCATCAAACACTCCCAGGACTGGTACAGCACAGGGTTAGATACAGAGTAAAGCTCCCTCGACACTGTCCCCATCAAACACTCCCAGGACAGGTACAGCACAGGGTTAGATACAGAGTAAAGCTCCCTCTACACTGTTCCCATCAAACACTCCCAGGACAGGTACAGCACGGGGTTAGATACAGAGTAAAGCTCCCTCTACACTGTCCCCCATCAAACACTCCCAGGACAGGTACAGCACAGGGTTAGATACAGAGTAAAGCTCCCTCTACACTGTTCCCATCAAACACTCCCAGGACAGGTACAGCACGGGGTTAGATACAGAGTAAAGCTCCCTCTACACTGTTCCCCCATCAAACACTCCCAGGACAGGTACAGCACAGGGTTAGATTTCCTTTGAATGGCTATTTCATTTTTGAACACAGACATGGTTTTGGGTTTTTATTTGATGATAGTGATGTGATACGCTGCAGTGTTTATCTCTGATTATTATGAGCAGAGTCTGATCCTCACTGAGTCACACAGTTGATTGAACTGATACCCGGCCATTCTCTCCCTAGGCATCGGCACATCTGGAACATCTGCAGGAAACAGCCTATTTCAACTCTCTCCTCTGCCAGCTCTCTCTCACAGTGATGTCCAACTCCAAATGAATCAAATCCAAGAAATCACTGTCAGACACCAATGCTGTGACTGGATACAAATAGCACGGTGACAGGCCACTCGGCCCAACGGGGCTAGCAGCTCCAAGGGGAGACTTCCTCCCCAGTGAGGGCTAAATTCCCACCTGCCCCTGGTTGAGCCCAGCCGCAGCGTGATGTGGCTGAGGAGGGATTCATGTGGATCGTGTCAGCTTTCCTCCAGCAGGAACACCGGAACAGGCAGAGGCCATTCAGCCCATCGAGCCTGCTCACCATTCCATACAATCATGGCTTATCAGACAATGCCTTTTATCCTCATCATCCCCAAAGTCCTTTACCCTGTCATTCATCAGAAATCCACTCATCTCAAACATCAACGAAGCTTCCACAGACCCCTGGGGTCGAGAATTCCACAGATCCACAACTCTCTGAGTGAAGAGATTTCTCCTCACCTCTGTTCTAGCTGATACCTCCCTTCTTTTGAGACTGTGCCCCGTGGTTCTGGACTCTACCAAGGGAACAATCTGACCCGTGTCTCCCCCCGTCTATTCCTTTAAGTATTTTGTAGTTTACGTTCAGATCACCTCTGATTCTTTGAAGCTCTGGAGAACACAGAGCCAGTTTACCCAGTCCTTCATAAGACAGTCTCTCCACTCCTGGGACAAGTCTGCTAAGCCTTTTTGAGCTCTCTCTGTGGCAATAATCTCCCTTCTAAGGTCAGGGAACTAAAACTGTACACAGTGCTCCAGGCACAGTCTAACCAAGCTCCTGTACAACTGAAACAAGACCTCACTACTCCCGAATTCAAATCCTCTTCCACTAACCTTCCTAATATCTTGCTGCACCTGTACGTAAACCATCAGTGACTTACGGACAAGGGCACCGAGGTACGTCTACACTCGATCTCCAGAGGCTGCCCTTGCTAATCGGGGTATGGGGGGGTGGGAAGGGGGGGAAGGAACGATCCCCAAGTTGGAAACCCTCCCCTTCATCCTCCCCACCCACAGAATTCCCCCTCCCCCACTCCCACGACAGTGGCAGAGTGGTATTATTGTATTGTTACTGGACTAGTAATCCAGACCTAGAGTTCTGTTCCGGGGAGTCTGGCTCAAATCCCACCGTGGCAGATGGTGAAATTTGAACTCAGTAAGAATCTGGAATTAAAAGTCTCTTGGCGGTGATGGTCCATTATTGGAAAAACCCATCTGGTTCACTCATGTCCTTTAGGGAAGGAAATCTGCCATCATTACTCGGTCTGGCCTATGTGTGACTCCAGAGCCACAGCGATGTGGTGGAATCTCATCTACCCTCGGAAATAGCTGAGGGAGGACACTCATTTCAGGGGCAGTGAGGGATAGGCAGTAAATGCTGCCCTAGTCAGCAATGCCCAGGACCCCGAAAGAATAAAAAAACTCTTTGGATTTAGGAAATACTCTTACACATCTATTCCTGCGACCAAAACACACAGCCTCACATCTTTCCACATTACATTGTATCTGCTGTGTTCTCACCCTCTCACTAAATCTGTCCAAATCCCCTGGAAATCACTTTGCATCTTCCTCATAACAGCTTCACCAACTCCACTATTCCAGAGCTCACAACATTCATTTAAACATTTTGTTTATTCAACAAAATGACCAATTATTTAGCTTCAGAATTGAACAGATGTTAACCAAGTTTCTTTCAATCGTAGAACACTGACAATGCAGAACGAGGCCATTCGGCCTGTCGAGTCTGCACCAACAACAACCCCTCCCAGGTCCTATCCCCATAACCCCACACATTTAGCCTAGCTAATCCCCCGACACTAAGGGGCAATTTGGCAGGGCCAATCCATCTAACCCACACATCTTTGGACTGTGGGAGGAAACCGGAGCACCCGGAGGAAACCCACGCAGACATGGGAAGAATGTGCAAACTCCACACAGACGGTGGCCTGAACCTGAGTCCTTGACGCTGTGAGGCAGCAGTGCTAACCGCTGTGCCAACTGGCAGTCCCTTTCCCCTTGACCCTGCTAATCTCCCTGACACCAAGGGGCAATTTTAAATGACCAAACAACCTAACCTGCAGATCAACCCAGCATGATTGATTTATTATAAAACAAAACTTCTTTTTCTTAAAACATTTGGTATACACACAGTTGTACTCTGGAAATGTAACTATCTACCCTGACACATGCATGTACAGACAGGCACGCACACAGACAAAATGGTGCTCTTCAGTTTGAAATGGGGTGTGAAGGGGTGAGGCAGTCCCCATTTTAAAGGTTAGACATTCTCTCCTTGCCTTCAGTTGTTTTCAATGATAATTGTCAATGTTGGATTTTAACACAGAAACTTCCTATGTAAACATGTCACACTGTCATTACAGCCACCCAGCAGAGATGGCGCTGCACCAGCTCAGGGAAGCTGCCATTATGAAGTTTCTCTGGACAGTTTGCAAGATTCACATGGACATGAGTATGTCTGCTGGGGAAACCGTGTGAGCGTCCAGTCACACGGGCAGGCCTATTACTGTCACGTGGATTAATAACAAGACACAAATAGAGAAATAGAAACGGAAAGGGTTAAAAACAGCAGCAGTGAACAGCACGGTGGCTCAGTGGTTAGCACTGCTGCCTCACAGCACCAAGGAACCAGGTTCGATTCCCAGCTTGGGTCACTGTCTGTGTGGAACTTGCACATTCTCCCCATGTCTGGGTGGGTTTCCTCCCACAGTCAGAAAGACGTGCTGGTTAGGGTACCTTGGCCGTGCTAAATTCCCCTTCAGTGTTCCCGAACAGGCCACTGCGGAGTGCGGCAACTAGGGGATTTTCACAGTAACTTCATTGCAGTGTTAATGCAAACCTACTTGTAACACTAATAAATAAACTGTACATTTTAATAAAAGTTCGGGCAGTTTCTGTGGAGACAGAAGCCTGTGATATTTCTGGGTGGTGAGATTTTGCCACAACTACAATTTATAGAGATTTAACTGTTGAAAAGCAGGTGGAGGCAGTAAGGGCAGGAGAGGGGGACTGAGCTGTGCTGTCTTAGGTTGTAATGGAGTGAACATCACAGTGGGAACACTCCCTCTGCAGTCCGAGTGGTGTGTTAGGCGGTGGTATCGCACAGACAGTCACTGAATTGAAACATTAACTCTGTTTCTCTCTCCACAGATGTTGCCAGAACTGTTGAACATTCTGTAATGATGTCAGAGATTCATTCACCAACAACAAAGAGTTTATTTACAGGATCTACAAGAAAGGCAGAGTGTCTGCGGATGGTTCTGGAAAGCCTTCTACCTCCCCCCTGGGGTAATTCCCCACTCTTAGCCCTGACTGGCCATCCAGGCCAGGTGACCCTTACTCTGCTGTGTTGCCCTTAAAGGGACAATCGCCATGTTTCATAGAATCCCCACAGTGCAGAAGGAGGCCATTCGGCCCATTCAGTCTGCACTGATCACAACCCCGCCCAGGCCCTATCCCTTAACCCAAATATTTACCCTGCTAGTCCCCTGACACTAGGGTCAATTTAACGTGGCCAATCCACCTAACCCTCACGTCTGCACTGTATGGTTCTATCTTTGGAGTGTGGGAGAAAACTGGAGCGCCCGGAGGAAACCCACGCAGACACAGAGAGAATGAGAAGATTTCCCAGCACTTTCTGTTTTTTATTTCAATTTTTCAGGATCCGCAATATTTTCCATTTGTTCTCTCAAAGCCGGTTAAGAGAAATAGGGGTGGGAGGAAAGGACAGTACAGCAAGTACTGACACTCCAATGTTCTGGACTAATACATGGTGCTGTACATCTTTGCTTTTTGCAGGTTGTAGTTAATGTTATTTTAATAAAATTGTTCTTGATGTTGGAGGAACTTTGAGTACTGGCTTCAGGCCTATGTCCTAGCTCATCCTGAGAATGTAGTTTGCAGTGGGTAGGAAGGTACACAGGCAGTGCTGTCTGGGGACACGAGGACGTGCATTTATACTGCACTTTGCAATTTATGCTCCAGACATCCCAAAAAAAACTTCACAGCCACTGAAAATACCTTTCAATCGCACTCACTGTGGTTGCGCAGGGAAATGGAAATGTGCAGAGCAGGATTCCAACAGCAGAAAGATAAATAGCCAGTTCGATTTATGAAATCTTACAGCACAATAGGAGATGCTTTCAGCTCCTCTTCCCTGTTCCAGCTATAAGGAAACTCTCCAATTAATCCCACTCTGTCTGCACTTTCCCCATAACACTGCAACCATCTCCCCTGCAAGTATTAAATCAATTATCTTTTCAGAATTACAACAGAACCTGTTTCCACCGAACTATCAGACAGCACATTCCAGACCACAACAACTCACTGACTAAAACACTGCCTTACCTCCCTCGCTCCATTGCCAACTAACATAAATCTACTTCCTCCTGCCATTGGGAATGGTTTCTCCAACGGTCTCTATCAAAAATCTATCATGCTTTTGAATATTTCCACCAAATCTTTGCTGCTCCAAGGAAAACATGACCTCAGTTTCCCCAGACTGGCCACATTAACACACCAACATTTAATTAGGAGCAGGAGAAGGCCATTCGGCCCCTCGAGCATGCTTTGCTGTTCAATAAGATCATGGCCGATCTGTTTGTGTTTCAAATCCCTCATTCCCATCCACCCCGATAACCTTTGATTCCCTTGTCTAACAAGAATCTATCGACCTTCTTAAAGATACTCACCTCCACCGCCTTCGGAAGCAGAGAGTTCCAAAGCCACACAACCCTCTGAGAAAATGTCTCCCCTCATCTCTGTCCAAAAAAAGGACAACCCCCAATTTTAAACCAGTGCCCAGAGTTCTGGACTCACCCGCAAGGGGACACATCCTATCCTCGTTCATCCTGTTGAGGTCATTTAGGATTTTATAAACTTCAATCAAGTCACTCCCTCCCTCTCCGAAACTCTAATGGATACAAGCCCAGCTTCTTCAACCTTTCCTCATTCAACAACCCAATCATTCCAGATGCCAATTTAGTAAACCTCCTCTGAGCTGCCTCCAACACATTTACAGCCTTCCTTAAATAAAGACACCAAAACTGCCCACAGTTGTCTAGATGTAGTCTCATCAATACCCTTCAGTATAAGTGAAGCATAACATTCTTACTTTTATGTCCAATTCCTATTGTATTCATGTCCAGAAGGATTCATAATTAGCTTTCTTAATTGTTTGCTGTAGCTGCATACTAACTTTTTGTGGCTCATGTACCAGACCACCCAGATCCCTCTGCACCTCGGCATTCTGCAGCCGTTCTCCATTTGAATAATACTCTGCCTTTTTATTCTTCCAGCCATAGTGAACAACTTCACATTTTCTCACTCACTCAACTTACCTATATCCATCTGCAACTTCCTTACGTACACTTCACAACATACTTTCCTACCTATCTTTGTGCCATTTATAAATTTAGTAACTGTGCCTTCATTCCCTTCAAGGTCACTGACAGGAATTGTGAGATGCCTGTGTGACTCCTCCCATTACATCCAGAAAAAAACCCATTTATGCATACTCTCTGCTCCGTTAGCCAGGCAATCATCAATCCATGCTAACATGTTACCGCCTACATCACAGCCTTTCACTTTCCACAATAATCTTTGATGTGGCATCTTATCAAATGCATTCTGAAAACCCGAATGTAGCACATCTCCAGGCTCCCCCTTATCCCTGTTAATCCTTCAAAGAACTCTAATAAATTGGTTAAACATGATTTCCCTTTCACAAGATGATGTTGACTTTGCATTTCTCTCTGCCCTGGTCTCACTCTGGTAATCCGCTCTGATTCTGCAGTTCTTCACACCTTCCTAAAGTGAGGCAGTGATGGGAGTGAGTCCTTTTCTTGCACCCACTGCAGTCGCTGTGGTGTAGGTACACCCACAGTGCTGTTAGGGAGGGAATTCCAGGATTTTGACCCGGCGACAGTGAAGGAACGGTGATATATTTCTAAGACAGGACGGTGTGTGTCTTGCGGGGGGATCTTGCAGGTGGTGATGTACCCAGATATCTGTTTCCTCTGTCCTTCTAGATGGTAGCAGTCACAGATTTGGAAGATGCTACCTAAGGAGCCTCAGTGTATTGTGTAGATACCACACTTGGAGGGAGTGAATGTTTAAGGTGGTGTGTGAGATTCCAATCAAGTGGGCTACTTTGTCCTGGGTGAGCTTCTTGAGTGTTGTGGGAGCTACGTCCCTCCAGGAAAGCGAGGAGTATTCCATCACATTCCTGACTTGTGTCTTGTTGATGGTGGACAGGCTTTGGGGAATCAGGTGATGAGTTACTTGATGCAGAATTCCCAGCCTCTGATCTACTCTTGTAGTTACAATATTTACACGGCTGATTCAGTTCGGTTTTCTGGTCACTGGTAACCCCCAGGATGTTGATTTTGGGGAATCCAATCACGGGAATGTTATTAAATATCAAGGGATCTGGGGATTCTGCAGTGATTAACCCTCCTCCAGGCTGCCCAAAGCCTGTCCACCAATCCGAGCTTTCAAAGATAATCTGGTAGTTTGACAGTCACCGTTATTGAGCTAAACCTTATATTCAATTATTGGAATTTGAACTCCCAGGCTTGGGTTTCAACTCAGGCCTCTGGGTTACGAGTCCAGTAACATAACCACTATCTAACTGGCTCATTCAACAGCACCTCCCATCGATCTCCCAGAAAGGCACGGACTGAGATATTCGGGAATACCCTCTAAACTGCACACCGTCCTGACAATAAGGGGATCAGGGGTTATAGGGAGAAGGCAGGAAAAAGGAGATGAGAATCAAATCGGCCATGACAGAATGGCAGAGTGAACTCAATAGGCTGAGTGGCCTAATCCTGCTCCTATATTTTATGGTCTTGTGCATTTGGAACAAAATCACCTTCTGTACTCTTAAAGCTCAGGTTAGAACATAGAACATAACAGCGCAGAACAGGCCCTTCGGCCCACGATGTTGCGCCGACCAGTTAAAAAACAATGACCCACTAATCTAAACCAATCCCTTTCCATCCATAAACCTATCCACGGATCTCTTAAACGCCCCCAAACTAGGCGCATTTACAACCGCAGCAGGCAGGGCATTCCAATCCCTCACCACCCTCTGGGTAAAGAACCTACCCCTGACATCCGTCCTATAACTACCCCCCCTTAATTTAAAGCCATGCCCCCTCGTGCTAGCTTTCTCCATCCGAGGAAAAAGGCTATCACTATCCACCCTATCTAAACCTCTAATCATCTTATATGTTTCAATAAGATCCCCTCTTAGCCGCCTTCTTTCTAATGAAAACAACCTCAAATCCCTCAGTCTCTCCTCATAGGACCTCCCCTCCATACCAGGCAACATCCTGGTAAACCTCCTCTGCACCCTCTCCAAAGCCTCCACATCCTTCCTATAATGTGGGGACCAGAACTGCACACAGTACTCCAAGTGCGGCCGCACCAGAGTTGTGTACAGTTGCAACATGACGTTGCGACTCCTAAATTCAATCCCCCTACCAATAAACGCCAGGACACCGTATGCCTTCCTAACAACCTTATCTACTTGATTCCCAACTTTCAGGGATCTATGTACACATACACCTAGATCCCTCTGTTCATCCACACTATTCAGAGTCCTACCGTTAGCCCTATACTCGACACATCCTTAAAAACCAAACATTCCACGTGCTTCTCAATTTTAGTGTCGCCTTCAATAATTTGTGCGTGTGTCCCCCCTGGTCCCCCCTGGTCCTCTCCTCATCGATCCCACCAACATGGATCACACATCTCGCCATTGAATTTCTTCTGGAATGAACCTGTCCATTTCTCCAGGCTGCTGAGGTCATTCAGAGATCTTTACTCATTGATTATTACTTGGGAATCTTGGATATAATATCTAAAACCTGCTCGTTAGGTTATATCAGAAAGAGGAGCAGTCTTTCACTGACCCCTGGATTAGACCACTTCCGTCTGCTAAAACAGCCATTGTCCACAGTTCTTTGCTTTCTGTCCTTCTGTCAGGTTCAGAGCCACATTGTACCTTCAATCCCAGCCAGCTTCAGTTTGGAGATCACACCGATTGCTTTGTCAAATGCC